>NC_051176.1:81527110-82762110 GCF_013339695.2 Rhipicephalus sanguineus
TATTAAGTAATATATGTCTTGGAAAAATGGACCGTGCCCTTGAACAAGATTTCGAGGGTGTTGCACGACATGCTTTTAGATATGTCGATGACTACTTGGTGTTTGTCGATCGCGTCAATTTTATGGCGTCCATGATCCAGGTCTTAAGTATGTTTAAACAAAGGGGCAAAGGTCTGTGCTTTACCTCTGAAATCCAAGAGACAATGTCTTGCAATTCTTAGATCTTTCATTACAGTTCCAGAGGGATCATGTTTGCTGGTCTTATTTCCCCCGTTCCTCAAAACCATTGTTAAGCTATCGCTCTGCTCATTCAAAAATTGTAAAGAATGGATTGGCCACGTCTTGTCTCAATTCGGCTTTAAAGAAGTCCTGTCCTCACACTGTACGTGAGAGTTTTTTAAGGCAGGTTGAAAGATTGGAAGCGGCTGGTTTCCCGCGCCTGGCCCTAGCTTCCACATCACAGCGATTGCTTCATCGCTTGAAAAAAGAAAAAGAAGAGGGTCTTGATCCAGTGGCTCTGCCCTCGGATAGGGGAAAAAAATTCGTTGTTATCCCTTATCTGCACTCGGTATCCCACCGTTTGAAGAAGATTGGTGGTCGTTATGATGTGAATGTTGTTTTTCGCGCCGGCAAGAAGCTAGGAAGCGTTTTGCGCGAGAGTTGAAGAAAGAGCGCAGAAGAGGCAGGCTGCTGACAGCACTGAAGGTTGCACTATGAAGCACTCTAAGCGTTTCACTGAATGCGCGAGCGGAGTGGTGTACGCCATCCCTTTGTCATGCGGTGGTGCGTACATTGGGCAGACGGGTCGTTGTTTCAACGTCCGTCTAAGGGAGCACGCTAGCTCTCTGAAAGGCACACCATCAACGCATCTTTCCCTCCATTGCCGGCAATGCGGATGCGCAGCCGAGCTAAACAAAACCACCGTGATGATGAGGCACAGGGACCAGCGCACGCGTGAAATTGCTGAAGCATTTGAAATTATAAAAGCAAGAGACAGATGCGTGAGCCAGCCTTCAATCGCTCTCACAGAAGCTGAGATTACCTATCTTCAGCATACATGAGTACATGCCTGGTGGGGGATAAGAATTTTTGTTTGGTTTTTGTGTTTTTTTCTCTTGTGGTTTTTTTGCGGTTTTTTTCTGTGTGCTTATATATGACACGTTTCTTCCATTAAAATTTCAGTTGTTAGACAGCGCTTGTGTCGTGCACTTCCTTGTGTTTTCGTGTTCCTGTTTTGCGCTGAACATGGCGAGTACGTTCCAACTAGCCCAATTTGCCAACTTAAATGATGTCTTGAGGGTCTAGCCGGGGAGGACCCGCTGGGGCCCCCGGATCACCGCTGGCTGCTCCCATGTCGAAATCGGGACGCCATGCCTATCCGCTCTTTCACGGGTCCTCTGGTCGGCCGTAGACTGGATCTTGAGTGCGGTACTTGAGATGGCCTCTTCCCAGTCCTGTTCGCTGGTGTGTGACGTATGCCGTAACGCAGGACACTGCCGGAGCATACGTGCTAGAGTGCTAAACGCCTTCCTGCAATACGCGCAATGTGGATCAATTTCTCTGTTAATTCTGCTTAGGAAACCTCGCGAGGGATACGACCTCGTCTGAAGCATCCTAAGCATGATCGCTTGAGATCTAGATAGTTTTGGGTGTGGAGGCGGGAAGCGCCTGCGTTCCTGTTTATAGGGGGAGATGATCTCATGAAAGGTTAATAAGGGGTCTCTGTGCCCGATCTCCTCCGAATCCGATGAAGCCTCAATGCCGTCGCGGCGCGTGAGTGCTCACGCACAGCGGCGAGCAACCTCATTGGGGTTCGGACGGCCCGGTAGCACGTCGTCACCCATGTGAGCGGGGAACCACGCGGCGGAGGCAGAATTAGTGGTTGACTTGCTTTTCAGAAGCGCTGCCGCCTCTATAGCAACCATTCCCGAGGCGAAAGTCCTGATGGCTGCTCGGGAGTCAGTTATACATGCGGCCGTTTTCAATCCTGCATCGCCAACCCAACCACCACCTACACGGCTACGTCGACCGTTACAGTACTTTCTTTAGGGGCTTTCTCTCTTGGATGCAGTGACGGGAAGATTGCCGATGCCCTGCAGGAGTTTCTGAAAGGTTCACAGAGATTTAGTCTATAAAATCAATCTTTACTCCTGTTTTTCTACTTCTCCAAATTGCTTGATTATCGTTTTATTCAAATTCGCCGCTTCATTGCTTATATTATATTTTATTATTCTATTCATATTTTTTGTTTCATTTTTACTTCAGGCATGGTATTGAGGGACCATGCTTTAGGGTACCGTCTCGTAATCAGCCTTGCGGATCCTACGATATTAGGAAGTCAAGCAGCACACGATCGTCTGGTTCCCCGCTCACATGGGACAGATCGAGGGCGCTCCGTCCAACCTCAACGAGTTGGCCCACAGAGCTGCGCGAGGAGTCATCTACCGTGTAGCTACCGAGTGGCACGGCGCTGAGGTTCTGGACAATAGGGATCCCCCAGCCACGTACAATGAACTAACGAAGAACTTTTATCTGAGGAGGCGAAAGTATCCGGCGCCGCACAGTAAATTGAACAGGCGTCAGGCATTGACGCTCAGACTCTTGCAGGTTGGGGCATATCCCAGTCCCGCCCTCTTGCACAAGATCTATCCCGAAATTCAGACGTCAAACACTTGCGCGCTTTGCTCAGACTCTGCCAGCTTATACCACATGCTCTGGCGGTGCCCCGCCTTACGGGATGACGAAGCCCACGGCTGACGGAGAGGCTAGGCCTATCTGTCCCGACGTGGGAGCGGCCCGCTACGTGCTAGTTCACGCCCCCACGGACCTGAATAAAGTTTTTCCATTCCATTTTATTCTTTCTCTATATCTCTTTCTCTCTCTCTGTACTCGTTCTCTCGCCCATCAGTTATTGCATCTCACGCCGGAACAATCGGCGCACGTATTCTGGGAGCGAAGCAGAAGATGAAGAGGAGGCGGAAGAGAGCGCATGCCGGTTCATGATAGCTTTCGTTTTTCTTCGCAACTATCACCACCTCCTTCGCTTGCATTAAGTAATGACGACGTCAAAGAAATTTCCGGCGCTGAATTATCACAGGTGTTAGCCAGCCTTCCATCAGCGGCTCCGGGCCCTGACGGAGTCACGTCGGCCATGCTGAAAATTATGAATAAGGAATGCCAAGACTATTAGATGTAACCAATTACTCAGTAAGAATGGCATGGCTGCCATCAGATTGGAAAATAGCTAAGGTAAGACCATTACTTGAAGTTCCGAGTAAGGGGTATGTATTGGACAACATTAGGACGATCTCGACTGCTGACCCGAAGGTCGCGGGATCGAATCCCGGCCGCGACGGCTGCATTTTCGGTGGAGGCGAAAACGTTTGAGGCCCGTGTACTTAGATATAGGTGCACGTTAAAGAAACCCAGGTGGTCGAAATTTCCGGAGCCCTCCACTACGGCCTCTCTCATAATCATATCGTAGTTTTGGGATGTTAAACCCCTGATATTATTATAACATTAGGCCGATTGCGCTAACTTCAAATATCGTAAAATTAATCGAGGGAGTTTTAAATATTCGTATAATAGATTTCATTAATGAGAGAGAAATCCTAAATCCATCCCAAATTGGCTTTAGATCAGGGCGCTTTATATGACAGGCGCATATAGATCTCGAAAGTCGTATTCAATTAGCTAAACATGAAAGAACACATGCGGCGTTAGTCACTCTCGACATCGCAAAAGCACAGTGTTGAGCACATCGTTTTAATGAATCAGCTTCACAACCTGAACTTTCCAAAGTATATTCAGGCATGGATTGCGGAATTTTTACGAAATAGGACGTTTTATTGCTTCCAAAGCGGCATATCGTCTTCTGCGCACGCGCATTCAAGAGGTGTACCGCAAGGTGCAGTCCTTTCCCCGGTATTATTTAATATTCTCACGAGTTCTATTCCCCGACAAGAGGACGTACAGATATATGTGTTTGCTGATGACATTGCATTTTTTCATCAGCAGATGATATTCACAAGCTATTCCAAATATTGCAATCATACTTATCAACCGTTGAATGTTGGCTTGACGGTATACATCTGTATTTAAATGTCAGCAAATGCTCTGTAATAACATTTTCATTGAAAGACCCTATGTACATGTTGCTTTCTTGTCCTGTCGAGAATATTCCGCAAGTAGAGAATGCAAAATATCTGGGCGTGATATACGAGCGATCTATGCCTTGGAAGGCTCACATTGAATACATCGTGCAAAGGGTGTTCGGGTGGTTGGATTGTTAAGAAAGATCAGCAGTTGTCGGTTAAGTATGCGGAGAAAAACACTTTTATCAATATACTGCATGTATGTTCGCCCAGTGCTTGAATTCGAGTGCATATTATACGCTGGGGCTCCTGCTTATAAGCTTCACCCTCTTGTAGTCCTCGAGGGACAAGCCTTGAGGTTATGTTTAGGTCTTCCTAAATATGTAGCAATCAAGGTCTTGTATCTGGAAGCTAGGCTCCCCTCACTTGCTGCCCGTTTTAAATTGTTAGCAGCTCAGTCATTTCTAAGGCTGTGTGAATCCCTCGTAAGACGTTCAGAAACAGTTTTTATTGCCCGTCCTGATTTATTTTTTGGAGTATATTGGCCGAGATTTGATACGCCTCAAATTCTTGTTATACAGAGCCTTCTTGACATATTGAACGTTCAAATTAAGGACATGCTTTAATCAGTAATAGAAATAACTCTATTAAAATACAGCTTGACGATATTTTCCCGGAAAATGCACAACTAATATCGTCCCGCTTGTTAAACGCTATATTAACTGATTACCTGGTACATACGCCAATAAAGATAGCGACTGATGCTTCACAGAGTGAAGAAAAATGTGGAATGGGGATTTTCTCTCCTACTCTAGATTGGTCGTTTTCTCTTCGCCTTCCAGATTTTGTGCCCGTCTTTGAAGCAGAAATTTTAGCAAACATTCTGGCTCTCCGTAAATTAACAGCATCAATAAGTTCCGCAGTAATTTTGACAGATTCTCTATCGGTATGTTCCTCCCTCACTGCAAATGAGGAATTGCACGTTCTGGGTGCTTTCAAATCGTTAGTCCCACCGCATATAAATTTGGTAAAGTTGGTTTGGGTTCCAGGACATAAAGGGCTATTTATGAATGAAATGGCAGATACTCTAGCAAAGACATCTTTGGATGGCCCGGTTATTCATCTATTACTGGCATCCACGTTTATTATAGGTGCGAGATTAAGGAGGAAGTTGATCTTAGATGCACTTTCTGCACCGTCAATAACGACCACATTTGAATTTCAGCATTTGAATCATTATTGCAACAGTAAAACATGTCAAACACGAGCAGTTGAAGTCGCAATCACTAAAGACTACGTTGTCAGACTCCATACCTAAATTTTTATTTACACAGAGCTGGTCTGGCAGCTTCCCCTAATTATTCTTTTTGCAGTACATGAGATAGCAGAACATCAAGAAGAAACTAGGCCTAGCAGCATGAAATTTGAATCTGTGCATTGAAGCGCGCCGAAAGCAAGGACCGCAACATGTACAAATACGCATATTACTTGAAACAAAATTAATTGCTACCGTTGGCTTACTTTCTAAAATATAAGCAATTTATTACTTGGTGCAGTCTATTTTTTATAGTTATTTTTCCAAGTACTAAGAGACACGTGATCAATCGTCTGTAAAGCGCCGACCTTAAAGACAGAAATTCTCTGTTTTTTTTTTTCAGGTACATATTTCTGTTAACGACAAATAACAGAAATTTTCTGTGTGACCATAGACATTTTCTGTAAAGATATCTGTGCTTTTACACATATTTTTTACAGTGTGGCCGGCCGTACGAATCGCCCTTTGAACACACTCCGTTGCACGTCCGTGCTTTCTGTCACATCGAAAACATGATTCATTCCGTATAATTTGTCCTTTCTCTTCGTCTGAGGCCCTAAGAGAATCCTACAGTGCCAACTTTCTGAAAGCCCAGCCGTTTTATCAAATTTGTCGCCATGGCGCGAACGCACTTGCATGCAACGCGGGCGTAGCAGACGTAGAGATGACGGTTCGTGGCACGCCAGTTGAAAATGAAGTGGCTGCAAGTGGCCACTCGTGGCGCTGGCGGCGCACTGATGCAGTGGACTGTTGCGCTACTTGTAGGTGCTGCACATTTCCAATAGAGGGCTATGCTATGCTCTGCAGCGTACCTGGATAGCCGAGTGGTTACGAAGCTCGCCTTAGGATCGTGGTAACGCGGATTTGAATCCCGCCTCGCCAAGGAATATTTTTTGCCAAGAATTTTTCTTGTTCTTTTTATTTATTTCTCTCTCCCTCTTGCTCTCTTTCCTTCTCTCTCTCTCTTTGTACTCGTTCGCTCGGCCGTCTTGTTATTGTATCCCGCGCTGGAGAAACCGCCGCACGTGTTCAGGAGCGAAGCAGAAGATGAAGAAGAGGACGACGACGAAGAAGAAGACGAAGAGAGCGCGTATCGGTTCATGATGATGATCATTTCTGTTTCCGACACACATATTACGGCGAGCTTAAACAGCTCTGCTGTTAAAAAGAGAAACGGCACAATCCACACGCTCGACGTACAAAATGCCGTTCCACAACCCACACTTTTGATGTTAAAGGAAAAAGCAGAATCACGCCCATAGCATAATTATATGCAGCTACAGCAATCGCCATGTCCAACTCTGGTGAACACAGCGTGCTTCCAGTACAAAGAGAGCTCAGAACGTGGATCAATAAAGTGGCGCTGATCGAAAGATCGTGTCGCTTAGTACTTGAAACGAGCATTGTTGGTTTCATTTAAAAGACAAATTTTGCAGCAAAGCTGCGTATTCCTAGGCCATATCCGGAATGTCCGTCGTGAGCGGTCTAAAACGTAAGTGCCACATAAACAGGTCAAACCCAACTGCTCAGCACTGATCCACTGAAAATGAAGAAGGGAACACACGGGCGACAAACACCAATTAAGATGGCGCGCGAAACGTCAAGCGCGTGCGACAAGCCAGACAAGACGACGCTTGTCCCTAAACGGAGAATGCGGCAAGAAGACGTAGGCTGCTCAAATGGCTCCTCAAGATCGGGCACGAAATGCCAAGCGCATGCGGCAAGCGATACATGTCGCGGCAAAAATACGCATGCCGCTAAAATAAAAATATACATTGAAGGAGCACACGCCAGTGGCGTAGCCAGGGTGTGTGGGCACACCGGGCCCGTGCCCCCCCCCCCCCTCCCACCGAAATTCTTTTTTTTTTTTGCCATGGCATAGAGAGCCCAAAATGACACTCGACCACATCTGTCTGCCTGGCCCCCACTTGTGGTCAAGGAGGTGCCCCCCCCTCCCCGAAAAAAATTTCTGCCTACGCCCCTGGCACACGCTAAATTCAAAAGGGACTTTCGGGACAAACATCTCGGATTTAGTTGCAGGGTGTGTGATCGGTTGCGGTTAGAAATTGTGCGTCACCTCTGTGTGCTAAGCAGCATCGTTGGTCATCCACGCACGCAGAGTGGAGTGGCTCCGCTTTTTTTTACATTTTTTCATGTCGTTTAAAAATAACGTTCCGTGCCTAAAATGGGAAAGGCACGATGACATGTAGCATGTACTATCCAGGCGCGTATCAAGTTTCTTTTTCCTGGGGGGGACACAGGGGGCCGGGAATTTCATGGAGATTGTTAGTGATGATTGTTACAACAACAACATCAACAACAACAATCCATCAATCAATCATATAACGTCCCCAAGAAAAACAGTAAGGTCTTTATGCCGGCGCACGAAGAAAAAAAAATACGGATAATAAACAGTACAGTAGAAACAAGATAATAATAACCGTTGGGGTTTAACGCCCCAAAATTACGATATGATTATGAGGGACGCCGTAATGGACGACTCCGGAAATTTAGACCACCTGCGGTTCATTGACGTGCACCTAAATCCAAGTACACGGGCCTCAAGCACTCTCGCCACCATCGAAAATGCGGCCGCCGCGGCCGGGCTTCGATTCCGCGACCTTCGGGTCAGCATTCGAGCGCCATAACCAGTAGACCTCCGTGGCGGATGACAGCAGAAGCAGTCCACAGAACAAATTACAAACAAAAAAGAGCAAAAAATGTTTAACCAAAAAGTCCAGGTCAACGAGGTAAAAATACAGTAACGCAACACGAGAAATGTAGAAGGACAATGATAAACGATATCTAATACAACACTGAGCAAGGCAGGTTGAAGGACAAACGTGAAAAGGATCTTTACAATGTGCGAGACTATGGTGAAACAGCCGAAAGCGCGGAGTAAAACAGTCACTGTGATCTGCGAAAAACACCGAGATCAAGAAAGTAAGCAATAGAAAAATATTGTGTCCTGTGGAATGTTGAATGTTGGCAAAGGCAGACAGGTGCAGGATACGGTCTATGCTCTCTGGTTATCTTGCACGGAATTCGAAAATCAATAGAACTGAGCAGCTCGCGGGAGGTTGTGATACAGTGAAAACGCTCGAAAAGAAATAGCAGGTCGGCGTGATTTCGCGGGAGGTGACGTGGTGGAAATGGCAATAATCCAACAGTGCTAAAACGAGATCCAGAATCACTTCTAGTGAAGCAATGGTTGTGTATACTTAATAACTTTTTCTGGAATCGTTCAATCTTGTTACTGCATGGAATTCGAAATGCCGCTTCAGATCAGAGACGCATATTGCAGTCGGGGAAGACATATTGCGGAGTGCAATTTGCGTAAGGTTATGGAAAACTGAATTCTTTAGATATTCTGCAAACAGATCAGAGAGAACGAACACCCCGCATAACAACGCGATTTGTGTGAGCAGAAAAGAGTAAGGCGCTATCAAATAGAACACCGAGGTCATTGATCTCACAAACCTTATATAAAGAAACAGAATTAACTGCGTATGAAAATGACACTAGAAGTTCTGCGGGTCAAGCAAATGGCTTTGTACTTTGGACTTAGCAGTATTCAGGGAGAAGTTAATGCTCTTGCACCATTCAGAAAAAGAAAATAAATGTGATTGCAGCATGCGACAGTTTTTTATCGAACAAATTTCCTAAAATATATTGACGTCATTGGGATATAGAAGGAAAAAAGAATTTCAAATGGCGAAAGAAACGCCATCAACAAAAAATAAAAATAGGTTTCTGCCGAATAACGACCCTTGAGGGACTCCACTAGTCGCCTTATGTAAAAAAGACGTTTGGCCCTTGACGACAACCTAACATGATCTACCATGAAGCTAGCTACGCAGGAGATTCACAGCTGTAGAGTCAACTTCAAAGTGCTAAGTTTAACTGAAAACAGTTTGTGGCTGACCACGTCAAAAGCCTCGCTAAGGCCGCAGTTCATGGGGTCAACCTGCACTCTTTAAGTACAGGTGTGGACACCTGAGTCATGAAACTAGCAAGATTTTTTATAGTTGAGTGACTCGGGAGACATTTATTTTGCTTGTGGCACAGAGAAGAGAAATCGGGCGATGATTCGAGACATCACTTTTACAGCCAGACTTAAATACAGGGAAAGCGAATACTTTTCCACATATTAGGTAATTTGGAAGTATTCAGACAGTTATTAAATATCGTAGTAATCACTGGGACAAATATACTGCCATAAGCTTTTGGAATGTCAGATGTAATGTCATCAGGACCACATGATGAGGAAGGACTCAAGCGCTTAACGCATTCGCCGATGAGCTTTTCATCTAGCGGCACAACACTAGATGTGGTCACTGTTTTGGGCTGTTGACCGATACGAGCGCCAGAGTCTGAGGCTTTATAAAAGGATGAGAAATGCGCAGCAAAACAGTAAGCGATGACTTGGAGTATTCGAAAGGACTCCTTTCCTTTGCCAGACCGTTTACGCATACACTCCAAAAAGTCAGCCGGGTGGTCAGAGGCGCTTGCAGAGAGTTCAAAAAGAAAGAAACACGTAATTCTTCCTGCCACTGACTAGATGGAGAGCCTTTAGACTTCCTGTGGGCGCAATCTTTACGTTGTAATAATAATAATAATAATAATAATAATAATAATAATAATAATAATAATAATAATAATAATAATAATAATAATAATAATAATGACCTAGTTTGCGTCCTAATGAGCGTTCTCAAGGCACATTTCTTTATTAAAGAAGAGGCGTCCGCCGTGGTGCTGTAGCGGTTGCGGTGCTCGGCTGCTGACCCGAAGGTCGCGGGTTCGATCCCGTCCGCGGAGGCCGCATTTCGATGGAGGCGAAATGCTAGAGGTCCCTGTACTGTGCGATGTTAGAGCACGTTAAAGAACACCAGATGGTCGAAATTTCCGGAGCCCTCCACTATGGCGTCTCTCATAATCATGTCGTGGTTTTTGGACGCTAAACCCTAGATATTATTATTAAAGAAGAAGCACTGAAATTAAAGTATGCAGCTCTAATTCTATGTTGGCTCCAACGCACTAGCTTCCTTTAGCAAACGAAGGCAGCAAAAATTTGCAGCCCCTTTAGCTAATGTCAGAGTATGGGCAAAAGCATATGCCCTCACGAGACATTCAATAAATTACCTGGACGTTCTGAATCCGTTGCATTGTTACTTCCTATTACTTGTTCTGTTTGTTTTTGTCGCCTAGACACCACCCCGTCTTCTACATGATGAGACTTGGTCGCCGAGGTGTTATTTCACATATAACCTACCTTTTATTCCCTTTAATTTACTTGAGCATTTCGTTCACCGTGAATAACGTTTGATTAACCTTTATTTCGCTTTATATTTGATTCACTTTAACATTTCATTAACTTTATTCATGCTAACAATGGATTCGCTGTTATTTCAAACTTGATTCCCTTGCATACCTTAACATCGTTAAATCCCGCTTGATTCAGCTTACGCACCTTTAAGGTTTCCGCACCTCATTCGGTGTTCCACTTCATATGGTATCGGCCCACATGACTTTTGTTTTCAAAGCATTCGTGTTCGCGCCACTGAACGCCGGATTTTCGGACTCGTGAGTTCTGTAACGCTTCCGCCTTAATAATGCAACTCTATGTGAGCTTTAGCCACATATAAAAGGAACGAACATATCTTAAGGTTAAGATCACCAAGGTGGCTCAGAGGTGGCGGTGCTCGGCTGCCGACCCTTTCGCCTGTTCGATCCCTGCCTCGGTGGTCACATTCCGATAAAGATGAAATGCTAGAGGCCCATGTACTGTGCGATGTCAGAGCACGTTAAAGAACACCAGATGGTCAAAATTCACCGGAGCCCTCCTGAATTGTGTCTGTCGTAGGCTGAGTCGCCTTGAGATGTCAAACTCCGTGGACCAACGAATTCAACGAACTAATTCCCTGAGGCAGATTGAGACAGCAGAAATTAACGGCCCCATTAGCTAACGCTAACGAGAGCATGGAAGAAACCTTAATGCTTACGCGACATTCATTAAATTACCATGACGTTCTCAGTCGATTGCATTGTTAATTCGTCTTGCTCTCTTTCTGCTGCGTAGACGTCACCAATGGTTTTACATGCTGGGTGCTTGGCACGGGGGTGTATCGCAGAAATTTCGCCAGGAGAACGTGCCTGCTGCGTCACACCCTAGTGACACTGCTGAACACCCATCGTTACATTGCACACGCACGCGGGGCCCCCGATTCAAAAGGCACACTTTCAACATCACCAGAACTTGGGCGCACGTGATCTTATGATGCTTCAACGCGGTGTGGTTTTAGTTTTTTATAGGGGTGTGCGAATATCAAAATTTTCGAATACGAGTCGAATACGAATATCCACCTTCGAATATTGAATCGAATATCGAATATCAAAGGAAAAATGCCTCCACAGTAACAATATTTTATTTAACATGTAGCTATTTGAGAAAAAAAAAACATTAACAGCCTGACTGGCAACACAACTTGCACTGCTATCTCCAGAACACAATGTCCAGGCTAGCACAATGCACATCACAACAGAAGCAAATATCACGGCACAATGAAAGTAATGACTAGATGTTATCATGAAGAAATATGAGTTGCTCCACATGATCAGGCAGCAGGCGCTCCCTTCTAACAGAGACAACCCCCCCCCCCCCACCGCCACTGAAAAGGCACGCTCACTTGGAACAGAAGTGGCTGGTATAGGGAGGTACATGGGGCAAAGCTTTGCCAGACTGGGGTATCTGAAGGTGCCTACAGTCCGCCACCAGTCACGTGGGTCACTGTCTTTCTGCAGAAGTGGTCCCGCATAGTGAACGAGTGGTAGTGCGGCACGTTACGGCCGCATAACATTGAAAATGTATGCTTACATGATCGCCAACAGCGCTGCACGTCGGAGAAGGACCAGCAATGAATCATACGTATTAGGGCGCTCGTCGCAGGCAGATATCGTGCCTCCGTGTACTTACGATGTTTATCGCTCCTCTCGGCAACGTTTTTAGCTATACGAACGCAGTAGAAATGTGGAAGACGAGTTATTTTATGCATGATAATCGAATCGCATATTCGAATTTTTCGAATATTCGAAGTTATCAAATATTCGAAACTTTTCGAATACACGATTTTCGAATCGAATACGAATATTTCGAATTTAATATTCGACGAATATTCGAAACTTTCGAATATTCGCACACCCCTAGTTTTTTATGATACTAGGAGGGCGTTTTGAGGCATTTTGAAGGACGCCAGAAGTCGTCATAATCAATGACGCTAGCATTAATCACACGATACTTTAGGGCATTTACGTTTCATCAGACAGAAAGCTGCTAATTAAAGCATAAAAGTCACAGACAAAAATTTCGCTGTCACTGCGTCTTTAAAGTTACGCCTGCCATTTTCCATTCCAGTACGCACTGCGTGGCCCTTAACTTTTCTCGTTTTTTTTTGTTATTATTATCCTCCAAGTTTCAAACGAATACAGTGGAAGGGCGAATGATTGTAAACTTTTTTTTTTTTCATGGTGGAGCGGCAGTTTGCCTGTAAGGATTTCGTGATAGCTGTCATATGCGCTCAAGCCCGTCTTTACCCTTCAATGGATCTCCTTTTCATCGATTGGCTCCCATGTTAGTAGTCTACCGAGGTATATACTCTTGTACAAACAGAATTTAAAAAAGATATAGCATATCGTATACAGCGAAATTAAACGTGACGATCTACTTGCGATGAGGGGTAAACATTATATGAACAAAAAATGAAAATGCATATTTGATAACTAACCTTTAATTTTGATAACTAACCTTAGAGCTCGTCGCTTTAGCGTGGTAGGCTTGGCCAGACAGTCATGGTTCATTGTGGAACAGCGCAAAAAAGGACTAAACACCAGAGAAGGAGTCTCCTTCTCTGGTGTTTTGTCCTTTTTTGCGCTGTTCCGCAATCAGTGGATCATCGCTTGTTTAAACACTATGGGCTGATCGGATGGTCGCGAGAAAGTTTAAAATTTTCGCGACTTCCAACGGGTGTTCATAATTCTACTACGAAGGTCGCAGCTACTTATGGGCAGCTTTTACAAAAAGGGGTACTTCAAGGGGCACTGACACAAAACTTCGCGGCCGAGACAGCCTGCGGGATCGATTGCCGTGAACCCGCGTATATCACATAGCAAATCTCAACAGTGAATATAGCTTTGGAGGTAATCTATTATAATTTCGAGTTCGCGTGCGCGATCCAGCGCTATACGCCGCACCATGCGACATTGACATCAGCCAAAGTGACCTGAAAGTGACCCCCAACCTCCGAGATGTCAGCGCTGCGGCCCAGCTCCGAGCTGGCGCCGCAAGTAGGATGACGTCATAGTCGCCATTGCGCTTTTCCCGAGCTGGTGCCAGCAGGCTGCTCGGGAGTACGTGCGCACCGCGAACTCTCGGAAAGTGTGGAAGCCTCAAGAAAGTCGTTGCCGCCAGACGACGATGACGGCGCAGCACATACGACAGGCGAAAGAACACCGGCAGATGATGCAAGCAGCGCGGAAGTGCGTCACAGTTCTTTATGCGGTTTCACACGCTAAGTGGCGTTAGTTGCACCCCGCGGCTCATGCTTCTTAAAGCTCTTCCAAACCGAAACTGAGACTAGTCGGTAATAAACAGACTGTAATTAATTATTTGCCGCGCGCTGCAACAAGCGATGTGCCTTGTTATGACTAGTAGGGCCACAGCATCATATTGCAGCAAGAAAATGCCTAACCAAAATTTTTGTGTCAGTACCCTTTAATTTCGCTCGTCGTTCGAACAAGTAAACTCGCCCAGCGGAATAATGTCAATATGCGTCGTGAAGAAGTTTTCTATACCACCACCCTATACGAATGACAGCATATTGGGCACTGCTATTGGGCGCTAGGCCCACCACTGGAAACGCCGGCGCCACCGTCGGCGTGAGGTGCTTGGCAGGATCACGTGGTCTCAGCGGCGACGTCGGCTGCTTGTGGAGCTTTGAAAACGAGTTTCAAGTTCCACCTGCGCTGCGGTCCGTTGAAATGCGGAGGTTTTCTCGCGTTTTGAACACAACTGAACCAATTGGAATAGGAGTGGCTGCCTCCGAAGGCGACGAATATGCTGCTGTACTGCTCGGTGCCGGACGTACGCAACTGAGCCCGGTGTCAGCCTGCACCGGTACCCGTAGGACAAGAAACTACGTGAAGCGTGGGTTTTGAAGCTGAGAACAGGCAAGCAGCCATCAGCTACGAGTCGTGAGTGCAACAAGCACTTCTGCGACGAAGACTTTCGCTACTGCGTCGGGGCTGCGATGTTCGGTGAGTATCAGCAAGCGCGCACTGAGACGACCGTTCGCGCGCGCTTCCCGCAGGCTAATGGTGCTTATCTCCCGCAGGATGGAAAAGGCGCTACTTTTACCAGGTGCGATAGCATCTCAGAACCTTCCCGTGCGACCTCTTGATCGTCGGCCCTGTGCGCTCAGCGTCCAAAAAATCGGCTGCAGATGCTGGATTGTTTATATACGTTGGATTAAAGAACTCACAGGGTCCCTTACGCATTCCGCTAAGATGACTGGAAGGCGAACGCCATCTTCTTCTTCTTCTCATCCGATGTATTGATTCTCCACCGCCCCCCCCTCCCCTCTTCCAAAAGCTTTCTGCACCTAACGCGGTTTCGCACTGCCTCCGTGAACGGTCCACCGATCACGGAGGCTACAACCGATCACGGAGGCTGTGCAAAGAGACCATGCTGTTGAATACGTCATGTGACGTCAAGTTATGTGGCTTCATGGTGTCGTCATAATGACATCACAATTTTGGGCGATCTTGACGTCGTGATGACGTCATATGGTGACGTCATCACGTGATGATGATTTTTTTCCATCACTCGTGTTGACGCCGCCGACGCGGGACGCCGACGGTCAATCTTCCTGTTTGATGGGGCGTCTAAGGCTTTCGCCTTCATAATCTATATACACGACGTTTGCTGGTAGACGTACCTAGCGAGGGAGTCAAATGCTGCGGCTGACGGATGCTGCATTTATGTTGGCAATAACATTCTTTCTGTCAAGCTTGCGTTCTCCTGACAGAAACACTACGTGTTAAAAAAAGCCTAAATCCGAAATTTATTTGCGCCACTCTCAAACTCAAGTTGGGCCTCTCCAACACCATGTATTTTCTTAGAGCTTATTTATTTATGTGGGGAAGTTCACCGGAATGCAAAGGGAACGATAATTAAGGAGCATATTAAAAAAGGCATCGCATTTGCTCATGCCTTGTGTGAGCACTAAACAAAACGAATGCACTGAAATTAACAGAAGCCGCGGCAATTGCTCGCTGAGAAGATCGATCAATATGCAGTGCGAGGCAACATGTCAAATGATATTGAAGCGTACACGAATTTAGATCGAAAAAAAAAACTGAATCGTCGTGACGGCACATCACAAAGTTGCCATAGGCGCGCCCAAGTCATAGTTCCAACGAAATTGTTGTTGAACTGCTCTGATAGCGTCCGCGCAAGAATTGTTGTTTGTGTACTCACACATTCTCATATTTGCGGCCTGAAGTTCACAGCACGGTGCCAAAACGCGCTCGTAGCGAAAGCGAAATCCTCAGTACGAACATACATGCATAAGAATCGTAAGTCGTCGCGAACCCGTTAGATCGCTGTCTTGAGGCTTCTTTCTGTTATTCTCTATTTGGTTATACAGGCAGTCTATACTCTAGCAAGATCTTTCACATAGTTTACACTCAGCGACTGACTACCTTTCACGCAAGAAACCGCTTCAGGGGTCTCCATCGCGGTGACCGCCTGAAGAGGGCGCTCCGTTTTCTGCAGAGAGACAGTGACTGTAAACTATTTTGTGCTTTCTGTTCGTCGAAAAATCTTATTTTGACAGTAAGGAACATATTTCGTTTCGAAAGCACCTACAGAAATGTCCTGGAGGGCTTCCGCGAGGTGTTTTTGCAGAGCGCCGACAGCAAAACCTATAGGGAGCGCGCCGGCGGTATCCTCCCTAGCACGCAATCGAGGCGCGTCTAACAGAGGGCGACTCCGTAACTCTTCGCCATAGAGTTAATATACTGACTCTAGAGGAAAAGCTCCCCAAGTCCCCATAGGACCCATGCATTGAAACCTATAACCGCATGGGTTCCGCCATGACGGAACAAAACGAACGTTGCCAGACCCTGAGACGGTCGCTATATTTGACGGTAGTAATCAGTTTCAATCGACCAACCTAAGCCAGCTACGCACTTTTGGCGCTATGTCAGGGAACATCAGCTGTGTTTTGATGCGTGAAGCCGTGTGTTAGTCTAGCGTTGTCTGTGCAGCTGGACCGATTGATAACAGTTAAAATTTCCACCTGTTCGTGCATGGTTTTACTGGGCACGCCCTACCAATAATGCATAACGAATGAAGTTTCTCCGTTGGCTGGCACAAGGGTCACTCGACAGATTCGCAGCTCGAAGCAAAGTGCGTAGACCGTGGTCGCGCGGTGCTTCGACTTGCAATGGCGAGACACCTGTATTCCCGTTCTTTTTCAGCTCATTGCTGCCGTACTTCAGAGCGCAGAGAGCCATAAAGCAAAAAAATATCGATTGCAGCATGCAGCGGTGAATGTGAGCGAGACGTCACCCGACAGCTTCAATCAAAATTAAAGATACATGGCACACGAAGATTTATCGCCGTTAAAAAGGCTTAAAAAAACTTCGGTGGCGCCGAGTTGGTACATAACTTTCAGTGCTTGTCTCATCTCTTATTTGCCCTCCGTCCATGTTTCCACTGAGGTTTTCAGCTTGAAAGAAAAAAAACGGCTGTCACATGAAGTCGAGTGGTACGGGGCGACAGAAAACGCACACAACGGGACACTATGAGAACTACGAGATACACGACGTAAACGAAGTTTCAGCGGCTTTAACACGCCACGCAAACCGGGGCATCGCATTTACTGGATGGTTTATTAGATGGTGGCGCCATCTAGTAAACCAGCCTGCCAACGCTCCTTTTCGCGCACAGTAAATTGCATAAATAGCCGTCGTATTATTTCGTAAATGTATTCAAAATAAACACAAAACAATATCCGCGCGTTTTTATTTGCAAATGCCTCTTTAGGATTGATATGTAATGGCAAGAATGACAACGTTCCAAGATGTCAGCGTTCTTGTGGTTAGCGGTCTCGCGGCCTAGCTTTTCCTCTAGAGTCAGTATATAAACTCTGTGTGCACGATGCGCGTCTTATTATCTCCGCTGCCGGTGAACAAAGGATGAGTGGCGCTGGCGATATGGACCTCGACATTGACTGCATTGTCGCAGCATGCACACCCCCCCCCAACCTATTCCGGCTCTTGTTTACGTGAGGATATCTTTAGCAAGCGGAAATTAAAGTGTAGCGAGGTCTCGCCAAATTAATTAGACATTTTGGTGGACGTAGTAATCAGCTTGCACGATACCCTCAATCTATTCAGACCTATCCTACAGACTCAACAGAATGGACTACACCACCGATGAAAGATAAAAAAAATAAAATAACAATAGTGAACTTGACACAAAATGGGGTAGACATTGCAATATCGCGCAATTCGCAGGGTTTCACAACGTGTTGCGTAAAACTGAGAAGCCCCGAAAGGCTGTGCAGGAGTCGAATAGCTGGAGCTGACAGCTCAGTGATGTAACCTTCTGGATAATTAAGCGAGGGAAGGTATAGAACGGTGCTATCGTTCGAAAAAGGGCCAGAAACTGCCGCAGGGCTGCGCGTCCTGATAGAACTCAAGGATACACGCGTACTGTATTGTATACGCTGAAGTGTATGAGCAAAATATAGTGGGCACCTCACTGTTCCACTGGC
Source organism: Rhipicephalus sanguineus (assembly GCF_013339695.2). Lineage (NCBI taxonomy): Eukaryota > Metazoa > Arthropoda > Arachnida > Ixodida > Ixodidae > Rhipicephalus > Rhipicephalus sanguineus. Next base: position 81,545,359 of record NC_051176.1, read on the forward strand.
CTTGACGGCGATCTCAATTACCGAGCTGTACATGTGTCGTGTTCCTCGAGGCACCGAACGCTTTTTGGTCCCGAAGTAGGAGCCATAGTTTTTTTAGCTCGCGCACACAACGTAACGAGATTATTAAACCGATGCGAGCATAATTCCGAGAATCATATTTCCGAGGCAGAGCTATCATGCTGTTGTACACAAGGAGACGCGTTATCAAGGCCTATCACGCTGCGTGTTGCCGTCGATTTATTCCCTACCGTATCAAGGACGCTGACGAAGTTAAAGCAGCGCCAGGGAAGAGAAGAATCGCCATACAGAATACTCGCTCAGTAGATGCATGCGTTCGTATAGGAACCTCCTGCCGCTTTTTTTTCCTTCTAGTCTATCGTGTAAAAATGAAAGAAAAGAAATAAAGGTGATTTATTCCGGCAATATCGTTTTATCAAACCATGCTGTATAGCTCTACATTACGCCAGGAACACTTTGACCTGTAATATGCCTCATTAGAAATGCACCTATACACGTAGATGGACGCGTTACACATACAAATGGAAGCCTAACTACTACTGTTCGTGTTTAGAACTGCGACATAGTCTAGCTGGGCCCATGGCAAAGCAGCACCTGTCCTTTACGCGCCACGAAAGCGCTGCTGGCTTTCTTGCGGGCCACAAGCCTGACCGAAACTTTGTAAACAGTGTAGTCTATGTGTGTGTGTATATATATATCATAACACATGGTATATCATAAAACAGTGTATATATCATAATCAACACCCAGCACCTGGAGTAGTATGTCAGGCTAACATCTCCAGCTTTTCATTAAAACTTTTCTCTCTCTCTCTCTTTACTTCTGCCGTAATTTTTAGTAAAGTTACATATAGGATTTCCCATTTGAAGATTGTTTCTCTGCAGAGTCAGCAAGGTATATCGGTGACCAACTTTCTCGCACAGAACAGGAGTTGGACTAAAAAAAAACTAATTACTTCAACATTGTTTTAGCTTTCCCAGTCCAAGGGGCGCTCTGATGCGCGTCTGAATAACTGTTTCATTTTCGGTTGGCAGCAATTTTTTGTAAAGATTTCTTACATTCATACTGTCGTAGATTTCGGTACATATGCGTTTCGTGTTTTTCGTATAAGCAGTATCTTAACGTTTTCTCACGCGTAATCTTCTGGCGCATCACTTCGCAGACAGCGATGTACCTGCCCGTCGTCGCCATGCTACTCTCCGACATCGCCGATGCTGTAAATGACTTGCTTGAGGGTACGCCGTCTGCCTCAGCATACAACGACCGGAAGCGTCACGAGCCATCGGAACAGAGTGAGCTCCATCAGCTCCTTTATGAGGAACTCGGGGACCAACAACCGTTTCAACTGCTGTCCAGGATGCGTCAGTTACATGGTGATTGTGAGCACACCTCAAACGAGAGCCAGCGCTTTCTCCCACTTTTGCGCGAAGAGTTCTGTATTTGCCTCTCACAGTATGTAGGCATAGTGCTACAGTATGGGTCTCGTACTCCTAGGTACAAGAACGCATCTGCTATTGCTCGTATTTGACACAGCTACCTATCTCCGATGCGAGAGTCCCAGAACCGCGAGACCGACTCTCGCGCCTGGAGTAAGCAGACGACCGCCTTGCGTTAGCACATTTTTGAGAACCTGAAGACTCGCGGCAGAACCTCTGGGCGACCGTTGACCACCAGTCTCGCAGTGAAACTTTTGAACCGGCGCAGAAATTTCGCTTATCCAGGAAGCTTTAGTATAGGCGGGGCCTTACGGAACCGTATGAAACATGGTTTTCGGAAAGCGGCTATTTCTAATCTGAATATTGAATTCTGTGCCAGTGACTTGGAATCCACTGGACAATTATGTCCTGATAAATATTTTTTTAACGATGGTGTATGTCTTCAGTACTTTTTACAGCAATGTGCTGTCTCTTTTTTTCATAAACTGATCTCTTTTTCGCATAATAACGAGGATTTCGAACTACTGAGCGACGGGTTCCTGATTTTCAACATACGAAACTTAAAGCCGGAAATGAATGAAGTTCTGCCGTTGCTGATGTTGTAAAGTGGTGAAGTTTATAAGCTCATTTCTCTTGGTATACGTGCGGGTTATAAAGACACCGATGTAGTTTAGTTTCGAACATGAACCATCGGTGCATACGTGAATACGATCCACGTATTTAGCGGGAAAATGGGGCAAAGGTTATTGTTTTATTTCAATTACAGACATAGAATACGTACAAGCCATTCCAGGAGTCGAAATGACACTTTCTGGAATGGCGAGTCTCCATGAGGGATGATATGCGCATGCAAGGCCAATATTCATGACCAGGCCTTCAGCTTTTCAACTGCAGTATAATTTCATGCATGCGCGTGTGACGATTCTATCCTGAATACCTGCGCGAAGTAGATGGTTATCGTGCTGTCTTGCCAAAAAAAAAAAAAAATAGCGACAGGCATCTATAACTCTCCGTGCATGAATAGGTGCTTGACGGGACTCAGCCAGTCACCAAAGCGCTGCCAGATGCACGAAGTACAAAAAAAAACATATGCGAAGGTTTATTCGTGATGTTGTTCCTTCGTCATGCTACGTTAAACGTACTACAATGGACGATTAGCAAAGCGCGAGATCTGCTAATGCTAACATCCATCGTTGCTCGTAGAAGTAACCCAAAAGTGAACCTGGGCGTTGTTTGAAAAACATGGCTCTGTTCCGTCGGTAGACTAGCTGATGGTCAGAAGCCGAGATGAAACACGCCGTTCTCTGATACTGGCGTCGTTCTGATCGGAGGCTTAGGTTTCCTATTTGTTTGGGGGTGGGAGAAGGGGGCGACCCAGACGGAGCCGTGGGGCGGGTGGGGGGGGGGGGGTGGAAGACAGTCTAACTGTGCACATTGTGTGTAACAAATTGAAATGTTATACAAAGTAAGGCTCGCAGCTAACTCCTAAGCCGACCTGTCGTAAATCAGCAAAACGCTGGCGTAAGGAAACGCGATCGCTGCAGAAAGCGAAACGATCGTCGGACTGCGTACATACCTCGTCACTGCAAACTGAGCATTTAGAATACAGCACGTACGAAGGTATGAGTCGTCTGCTGACCCCTGTCGAAATAGGGAGCGCGCGACTACTCAGCTTATCACAGTACAGTCGAATCCGCATATATCGAACTCGCAAAAAATGGCAATTAGTTCGTTATATCGAATAATTCGATATACAATATTTAATCAAATTATTGTATTTGCGATGCGACTTTCGGTGCGCAAGATGACTCCACGGAACTGCCTCACAATAACGTAAGGAAGGCGCCTTCACGGCAATACGCGTTTTTTAAAGCATATTTTGTAATACCCGGTGAAATAAGGTATGGATGTAAGGAGCCCCTCAAAATTTTTATACGCAGCTGTGCGTACTCGTCGGGCGCCGGAAGCTTGTAGTCTGCCTCGGCGCTAATGTCGGCCTTGTTTTTCGATACCTTACTCAACATGCTTCTTGGGATGCCCAAATTCGACTGTGTTGATTATCGACAGCTTTGGAGAGAACAGTAGCCTTTTCCGGTTTACCGTGTCTATGGCTTGAACACAACGGGCGGTAAAGCAAACGGCTACCCCGCACGGTCCCGCGGCCCAACACAGACAAATCATGTTGGCGGAAAGCACATCATGGCAAGCGGTATTTTCTACTCGCTCCGCGCAGCATCTCCCAAATGCATGCGGGAAAGTCCTATTTCGTGAGGAAAACCCAGAAGTTTGCGAGGGAAAGCCAACTTTTTGGGGCGTTGCGCACTGCTCGATGTTCGATATATTGTCACATAGGTGTTTGTGCAGCTGTGGACTAGAGGACACTGCTAGCCGAAGACGAAGTTGAAGTGTCTCGGGCTTGGATCGATGGTGTTGTACTTGCCATAGTGCGTCAACGCCACACCTCTTACGTATTGTAAATACACTGTAAATACTGCAACTCTACGCGTAACAATATGAAGTGTTCCGGTTGCTTTTGTTCGATGCAGTCGTAGATTTTCCTATGCATTGACGTTAAAGCGTTGCCGTGATCGAAAATAGTTCATTTTAAAGGATAATTCGGCTTACCCGAGTTCGATATAGTTGGGTACGACTTTACGCAGTACCTGCCGGAGCCACACAGCACCCCTCCGGGACGCTCCATAAGCCTCGCGAGCGACGAAAGGCGGCCGGCGCGTTTCCTCACCGCTTGAGCAGCGATCGTCGGCAGCCCTGGCATGCTTTCGCTAGCCCATAGAACATACGGTGTGCGCGGAGATAATATCAGTTTAGACTTTATATGGACCCTCACGACGGCGCGGATGCCGATATAATGCCCATCGCATACTAAATTCGCCATCATTGTTCTGGGCATAATTTGCAGTGTATATACCTACTCCATCCATCTACTTACAAGCTTGTGATTGGGGCTGCTAAAGTGTGAGCCTTCCCCATGGGCAATTTCGGGAGGGTTGGGCGATTGCAGACTTGCCCCCCTCCCCCTTTCGCAACTGGCGACTCTTATCTTGTTGGTCCGATAATCGGAGCATATATGCTTTCTTGCCATTATGTGCCAGGAACAGCCTCAAACTCTGCACTTTGTCATGTGTCATATTCATATATTATAATCTCGAACTACTAGTGAAACGCATTTATTTAAGAAATTGAACTGTGACGCAAATGTATTGATTGCGCATCTTTAGATGGGATATCTAGACAATCGTTCTAATACTACAAAGCTTGGTAATCGACCCCGACTTATGCAGCACTTCTTTCCATTTCGCAGTTTGCGTATATGTCTTAAATAAGTAGGTCGAAAGGTTAATAAGTTACCCTTTAATTTGTAACCGGTATATTGCCATCTATGATGTGCAGGTGACTTTCGTCTCCATATGTGCACACGCGAACGCAGAAAAACGCTTTCATCAAAGACGATTATTTAATAAATTATTTCAAACTAAAAAAAGATAGCTCCCGTGCATCCAGCTTATCAAAACATGGCACGCTAATTATCAATAAGAAGTGAAAGCTCTTGTAAAGCTTTGAATGTATTGTGAATACCGCCTTCTTCTTGACGGTCCTATCTGGTCCCCTTCAGACCACTGCCGGTGGGACGTACGGGATACCTTTGGGACGTCCGGTCGTTTTTCCCAGGTCGTGGTGCATAGCTGTCGTCAGCTGTCGAAAGTAGCCGGCAACTACGCCACAGGAGCACAGTGCCCTCCAGGATTTCCATGTCATCTCTCTCCAGGATTTCCGTGTCACCTCTTCGCGAGTATGCACCAATATGCCCGTCCCGACTCGTAAACTGAATGGTGCCGTCGTGCGGCTTACGGAGATCTTTCTTGTATTCCTTGTGTTTGCCGAAGCAAAGTCCACCAGGTACACCTTGTATTCATTTTCTTTGCCAAAACCAAGTTGTATGATGGACGTCTTCATATAGGCGTGGGTCCGGATGTACTCGTAGCTATGGACGCACTCCAGCACATCTATCAGGTGCATGTCGAGGCTGAAGGCGGTCTTCAACGGAGGTTTCTTGCACTGTCGGTCGAAGATATTCTGCAGGTCTTTTTCAAACTCATCCATGAGCATGAACCGGAAGTTGACACTGTTATGTTCATGGGACACAGCGCATCTGAAACGGGCCATGCCAGATTGATTGGTTGGTTTGTTGGTTCCTAAAGAAATGGCTCAACCCACCACGGGGGATCGGCCATGAATCGTGCGGCAGTAGGATTTTTGAAGGAAAAAAAAAGGTATATATAAAAAGATAATAAAGCCGCACAGCGTCCAGGCAGCTGCTTCGTCTTCTTCTGCTTCTTACCCAGACATTTATCAGAATATATCCCACTATATTTAAATTGTCATGATCATCAAATTTCGCGTAATATGTCCACATTTCTGAATCGCGCTATGTGGTTGATGCTCTCTCAACAAAATTGGGACAGCTACGCACTTGTAGTCCGAAGACTAAGGAAGCGGCGAAGCTGGTGGCGTTGCTAATTTTCCTCCTCCTCACCCTCATTTCTTTTTCCCACCCCTAGTTATACTATACAATAAAACAAAGCTCCACTAACGTGAAACCTGGGGCACCGGTGCTTCGCACCTCCCCAGGTTTCACGTCAGTGGAGCTTTCTTCGTTAGTGGACCTCCCCAGGACGCTGTCTGTAGCAATGAGAGGACAGCGTCCTCTCATTGCTACAGACAGCGTCCACCGCAGAAACAGCTTTTCCTGTGCCAACGCGCCGTCTTATTTGCCACTCGGTGAAACGCACGTGGCGTTGTCTCTCGCGGGCGAGCGCGCGTTCTCGCGAGCTTTTCCTGGGTGAACGCGCCGTCTTATTAAGGCGAAAGCCATTAATGCCTCATACTCGCGGTGTCCGTCGTCCGTCCATGCCCTGGCACGGTGCCATCTGTGGCCTCTCCCCCTCACTCTCTCTGCAGTCACGTGATGACACAGCGGCGCATATCAACAGTTGCGCGTTGCTCCTTCAAACGCGCGTTGCGCAACTGTTGCGCAACGCGGCGGCGGCGTCCGTCCGTCAATGCGCAACAGCCAAGAATGTGGATTCCCCCGATACCATGGCATAGTCAGTTGAATGGCCACAGGCTTTCGCCGAACACACTTTGGAATTTACAAAGTGTCCTTCAGTTTTTTTGCCACTTGCTTTACCATGATGGGCGACTACAGGGGACACCGTGACGGGCTAAGACGACAAGAGATGCCGACAGCCCGAGCGCTTAAGCTGCTTCACACCTAAAAAGAGAGCGTATAATGGGTGTCTTTTTGTCCAACAAAATAACCGCGCCATCTGGCTTGCTTGTGTTCACTTTCTTGAAAGCTCAGCGCTCGCCACTTTGCTATTAATAAGTCAGTTTCGCCGCAACGGCAAAGCAATGAATGTGATAGCAACAAATTGGAATGTAACGCGAAGAATGGAAAGCAGCTCGAAATTGCCAGCGCGTCGCTCGAGCCCAAAGGACGCACGAAAAGAACGCACACAGGACGAGCGCGAACTATCATGCGCCACAGCTCGATACTTGAAGCGTATTGCTCAAACATAAAGCAGGACGCACGAAACGAACGAACAGGTACACACAGGACGAGCGCGAACTAAATGTCGCATTTGTTACTTATTTCTGTTTGAACAGCGCGCTCCTTTCGCAAACGCGGCCGCTGCAGCGAGCGAAGTGACCTTCGTACGCTCTGTGACTTCAGCGCGGGTACCGCGGGGAAAGCACAAGACATACAACCTCCCGCTCCACCCCCCCCCCCCGCCCGCCCCCTTCTTTCTTTGAGATAAGCGCACGAAGGCGACCACGCCCTCTAGGGCGAAAAGCCTCGGCGTTCGCAGGAGCGGGGCTACGCGCGCCCAGCGCGCACATCGCGCCATCTCGCTGGTGAGTAAGAAAGCACCCTGAAGTAAATGGTGCATAAAATAGCTAGCCGTTAGCATGCTGAAAGACGCTACTCTCCGCGGCTTAGCCTTCTAACGCCGCGCGTTTCGGAGCGAGAGGTCGGCCGTTCGATTCCGCACGTCAGAAAGTATTTCTTAATTACTTTTCTTTGTGGCTTTTCTCTCTCTCTCTCTCTCTCTCTCTCTATATATATATATATATATATATATATATATACGGTGCACGACGGCGGCGGCAAAAGTCAGCCGAGACTGTCCATATAATTGCTATCGCAATAAAATGCTCTAACGCTGATGGCGCGCAGGCTGCTCTTGACCTCGATTAATGTACCGTGCGTGCGGCGATAATGTGAGGAAAAGCGCGCTAGCTATCTATCGAGTTACACCAACGTCATCCACAACAATTGACCACATTTTGTCAAACATTGATAGTGAAGCTATCACTGCCGGCGTGATATCAGAAAACGTGGCAGACCACTTCCCAACTTTTATTTATGTTTCTGGCGCTTATCTACAGGCAGCGAAACGAAGCACCGCACAGCCATTTAGAATCGATTACAAAAAGAGTACACGGGCAATCCAGGAAACCAAATTTTTAGATTCAAGCGATACGGATGTGAACGCAGCCTACGCAAATTTTTCATCACTCTTGCAATCACGATGCATAAAAGTAGAGTGCAAATCTCGCAGATCAGCGTACCTGTCTACACCAGTTTGCCCTTGGATGAACGAAGAAATGCTCAAAGTTATTAGATTAAGAGAACATTGGCTGACCAAAATGAAGCAAAATAGAGATAACGGTTATTATAAAGAATTATACAGAAACGCGCGCAATCTGTCGTTGTCGATGATGAGAAAACGAAAAAAGGAATATTACAGTAACCTTATCACGAAAGCTAACGGTAACGAAATGGAAATATGGCGTATAATAAAGGCAGTTGTACATCCGGAGCCCCAACAACCTGTTTTACCAAACTTAAATATAGTAGGTTGTAATGGAACGGAACTAGCAGAACTATTTAATGATTACTTCGTAACCATAGGAAAGCAGTCGGCAACCTGTAGAAACGCAAGATATAACTCACCATTCCCTACTGTTCACAAGAATACTTTCTTTTTCCGAGAAATTACTGAAGCTGAAATTATTGCAGTTGTACGTCAGATGTCATCAAACAAAGCCATGGGACATGATGAAATACCAGTTAAAATATTGAAGGACAACATTGAAACCTTATCCATACCTCTGGCTCTTATTTTCAACCAGTCCTTCATGACAGGCGTATACCCCGAGCAGCTTAAGATAGGAAGGGTGACACCAATCCACAAAGGCGAATGCCCTGACGACATAGCAAATTACCGCCCCATAACGATTCTATCCTGCGTGAACACTCTTTTTGAGAAGCTTGTTGCCAAAAGAATGATGGACTTTATTACAAAATACGGTATCCTAACTCCGAATCAACATGGCTTTAGAAAAGAACACAGTACGGCTACTGCGGTAAGCTTTGTGGCAGAAACAGTAAACCGAGCATTAAACGATAACCAGTTCGTCATAGGTGTCTTCCTATATATAAAAAAAGCTTTTGATTCCGTGGACCACAGTATATTGCTAAACAAACTCGAACGCTATGGATTTAGAGGAATATCTTCAAAGTTCTTTCGCAGTTATTTGTCGCAACGGACTCAGTATGTACAAATACTCGGTAACAAGTCAAACAGGAAACTCGTTGAAACAGGTGTGCCGCAAGGTTCAGTACTTGGACCGATTTTGTTCTCCCTCTTTATTAATGATTACCCTCTATCCTTAACCCATATGCAAGCAGCTCTATATGCAGATGATACCGCCTTACTTATAGCACGTCGCTCCCTTCAGGAAGCCGAATCACTCGCCAATAAAGAACTGCAAGCAACTTCTCAGTGGTTTAAACGAAACAATTTATTATTAAACACAAAAAAACCAAGTACGTTGTTTTCGCCTCTAACCGAAAAGTGATACCTGAAACATGTGGTCTGTACATTGGGGAAACACGCATTGACAAGGTAAACGCGTATACTTACCTTGGCGTGACTCTAGACCCTTTATTCCACTGGACATCACATATAGACAATTTGTGTAGAAAACTAAGCTTTGCATGCTTTACATTGTTTAAAGCTAGGAACTACTTCAACTTACACACACTCCGTATATTATACTTTTCACTCTCACCTATCCTATTGCATCGAATCATGGAGCTACACATATGCTTCATATTGCTCCGTCGTTAACATTTTGCAAAAGAGAGCTGTACGAACCATTGCATCAGCACCCAAGAATGCACAATCGACTGAAATTTTCAGAAATCTCAACATAATGCCTTTTATTATGGCTAGGCAATACAAAAGCGCGACATTAGTACACAAAATAATGAATAAAAACGTGCCCCTTCACTCATCAGTCTTAATAAAACCTAGAGGTCCCACTCGACAGGCGGAACAACTAAATCTTAACCTGCCGATAGTCCACAATGTTTACGGCCGTCGAACAGTATCCTTTGTTGGTGCAAAAATCTGGAACAGTATCCCTACCCTAATTAAATGCCTGCCAAATATGACGCAATCACTCAGGAAACTCTTCCTATCGGGGAGTTACCAGTCACCATATTGATATCGAACTAATAACTCTGTGTACATACACATTGATTCTGTTCTTTTTTATTTTTATTTTTTTGCATGATCGTATTGTAAAATGTGATTTGTGATTGAATCTTGTATATCAACATTGTACTCGCTAAATAAACCACAATATGCAACGTCTGTAACGGATCCTTAACTAGCCATATCGGCTACGGATCCGGATGTTCTCGCAGCAATTTTTGTAAATCATTTCAATGAAAATAAAAACATTCTTCTTCTTCTTCTTCATCTATCTATCTATCTATCTATCTATCTATCTATCTATCTATCTATCTATCTATCTATCTATCTATCTATCTATCTATCTATCTATCTATCTATCTATCTATCTCTTTCTTGCGAAGAGCGCACCACTTTAGCCATCGCCGAACATTTCAGTTATAGACAGCGTCATTTTTAGTGGACAGGAGGTGAGTAGTGGGGCTTGCCGAATTCCTGTGGCACATACCCCTTAGCAGCTACAGACGCTCCGTAGTGATTTGTCACTAACCTTTACCTTAAAGAGCTCCACTGTTAAAATGCCGATTATTGTGACACAGGACGAGTATTCATTCTAAAAAGACAGGGCGTGCAAACACGGACACTAGGAAGAAGTCAGGACACCACAAACACCTTTGGCTTTTCAGGACGAGTAGTTGCACCCTAAGTTTAGAACAGGTCCGTTCGATTAGCCTTCACTACTTTGAACCAGTTCACGGTGGTGCATGAGGAGTTCACAGTGGTGCACGAGAAGTTCACTGCGGGTGCGCGACTATTTCAGTGGTGCTGTGTCACCTAGTGTCAACCTGACAGCAGCGCCACGCAGAATCGAATACCAAAGTGCAGCTGCTGTGCCAGGTCTGCTTTCTCGAAGTGCGCGTGAGTGTACTTCGTGTGGTGAGTGGTAAAACCTTTGTTAAGGCGTTTATTGACGGCGGGATTGACGGCGACGATGCACAACGACAGAGCGCAGACTCGCAGACTCTCACGAGCACGAGCACGAGGGGCGTGCTCTCCGAGAAGAGGCGAAGAGGGCGACCCACTAGAAGGCGCTGGAGAGGACGGCCCATTACAACGTTCCAATTCTTCTCTACACCTTTATTAAATTTCGGCTCAGATAATGCCTGGCAGGCACGTGCGTCTCTGCATTTTCAGTGTTCTACCCGTTGTGTAAGTTACCACCTTTCTCCTTCCTGTATCTTTTCTGTACGAAGATGAACTCTGGCGAGCTTTCAGCTGTCGCGCCAGTCGCCATGGGGCTGATGGATTCTCAAGGTGACGAAGAGTATGACGATAAGGCAGCCTTGAAGAAGACAAGACCGCTTGTTGAAACGTTGGCTCTGGCGACACCCCGTGTTCAAGAATTTGTCATCTCTTCAAGAGTATGACGACTTAGTCGCTTCAATAGCAATGAATTAGCAAGAGTTTTACGCAAAGTTCCTGACGTGTCTTGCCGAAACGCTAGTACCAATGCACAAACTGCTAAGGAAATAAAATGAATGGATCTGGTCTCAACGATGCAAAGGAAGTTTTCAATGTTGCAAAACGCTTCTCTGTAGTGACGTGGTACTCGAGCTGTAGACGCAGCAAAACCGCTGAGGCTAACGCGTGTCGCGTCAGGGCATGGCGTAGCTGACATTATCTCTCATGTCGTCAATGGGGAGGACAGACCGGTAGCATACTCTTCTCGAACGCTAAATGCATCTGAAAGGAACTACGGCCACATTGAAAAAGAAGCACTTGCAATAGTGTTCGGCATACAGAAATTTCATAAATATCTGTATGGCCGACAGTTTGCTATCGTGACGGATCATCAACCGCTCACCTACATTTTCGACCCAAAGAAACATGCAAGTTCTTTTGCAGCATCAAGAATCCACCGCTGGTCTAATTTGCTTGCCAGTTATCAGTATACTTTTGAGTACCGGAAGGGGGGCTCACTTGGGAATGCAAATGGGCTGTCAAGGTTACCGTTGCCGCGAGTGCCTACTGAGGAAGCCGTGAACAGTTTTTCACCCATTCCAGAGTCTCTGCTGACGGCTAAAGAAGTAGCCAAAGAAACCGATAAAGGTGTAGAGCTCAGGGTGGTTAGTGAAATGACATGGTACAGGTGGCCGAAAGCAGTCGACAAAGCTCTAGAGCCATATATTATCAGAAGGTACGAACTTTCCTTAGAAATGCATGAACTGTCCTCTTTGGAACAACCATGTAGTCATTCCCAGTTCCTTGCAGCATAGCGTCTTAGACCTACTGCATGAAGATCATTCTGGTATTAACAAAATCAAGATGCTTGCTCGCGGAATTATGTGGTGACCTAACATTGACAAAGACCCTGAGGAATGTATAACAAAATGTGAGATTTGTGACGCCATCCGAGCTTCACTTCCGGCCGCACCATTGAAGCAATAGATGTGTCCCAACTATCGGGAGCGCGTACACATGGACTTTCCAAAAAAAGATGGCAAATCCTTTCTTATCATGGCTGACTCGCACTCGAAGTGGATTCAAGTTAAGCTAATGTCCAGCACAACTGCGTAGAAAACAGTTAAGTTTTCCGCTCTCTGTTCGCGTTTAGACCATAAGACGCGAACACAGAGCGTTGATGTGAAGTGGTGACGGACCAGTTGAAGTAGTAACAGACAATGGTCCTCAGTTTTGATGCTCCGTAGATCAGGAATTTTTTCGCAAAAATGGAGTAAACGAGACTAAACTCCACCTTACCACCCTCAGTCAAACGGAGCAGCAGAACGTGCTTTACAGACGGTGAAAAAGGCTCTTTTGAAATCACTACTTGTTGATCAAAAGACTGACTGCAGCCAAAGCTTGCAGCACAAAGTAGATAATTTTCTTTTAACACGAAAGTGTTTTATGCCGGGGTCCACCAAGTACTTGCGTTACCGAATATAAAATGGACGCCAACGGGTGAGAAAGAAAAAAACCGGGAAAAAGATCCGCCGCTGGGAATCGAACCCACGACGCTGCGGCCGCGACGGTAAGCGCCCCACGTTATGTTGAGCTGTGCGACGATATGTCGCGTTTATGTTGAGCTGTGCAAAAGTACGTTCTTAAAAGCAAGCGCGACGTATGCATAATTTGTCAAGGACGCAAAAATTAACGAAAACGTAAATGCGCCAGCCTTTGTTTAATGAATGAAGCAGAAAGAGGTCTCACCGAGATTTGAACTCGGATCGCTGGATTCAAAGTCCAGAGTGCTAACCATTGCACCATGAGACCAAATCATTCCGACGCCGGGAATCGAACCCGGGCCTTCTGGGTGAAAGCCAAATATCCTAGCCACTAGACCACGCCGGAGATGCGTCCATCCTCACTATTGTAACTATATGAATGTACCAAACCTCATAGGTGGTTCTGTTGTGCTTTCGCATGCCGTGCGAGTTTGACTGGAATACAATGTGCAGATGAATAACGTTTGCAGTCAATCAAGTCGGTAATGCGGTGAAAACTTACGACAACGGTCCGTGATCACGGGAGCCATGACTCTCGCAAGGTGCTCTCTGTTGGCGGTGTAAATAGGCGGCGCAGAGCGGGGGTGGTGCCGCTGTCTGTGAGAGGTGAAAAGATGTAATGCGTCACAATCGACATTTACTAGCGCTTACTCCGAGATTGCGTGCCATATCGGAGGTCATGGTTAAAGCGTCTCGATACCAGCGAGGGAGACTGGCCGTGCTGGCGTCGCCGAGGAGACGCAGTTACGTTCTTTGCCTTTCGCTTCGCGTGAGCGTGCGCCGGCTCATCGGAGTACTGCACCTTCCACATGCACCAACGGAATTTCTCCGCTGCCGACTACTTCGATTGCGAGAGCACCGACTAACAAAACTGCTGCAATACGCGTTGCAGAAAAGACACGATTTCGACGGGCGAATGTCGTGCCTTGATGGAGCGAGACAGAGGCCAGCGGGACGCACGCGTTTGCGGCTCAAGCTAAGAACGTCTACGAACTAGGCGTCAACATGGGTGCATCCACACCAATCGGTGCTATAGCTGCCAAACACGAATAGACATTGTGCAAGCTCTCATATATCATTACAGAATAAGCACTACTTCTCTGTAGATACGTTTCACTTTCATATTATACCGATTCCTATGACGGAGGAATCAGCCATGTTTTTTTTTTTTCTTACAGAACGACGCCCCATTGCTTCACTAGTAAGACACCTAGCGAACTGTTCCTTGGTACGAAATTGCGAACGCGTCTATTTGTGTTGAAACCAGATATGACGCAAGCAATGACATCTCAAATGAACAGAGGGATGTTACATCCGCATACTTCTGCGCAATGAGGCCGTTCGGCATTGCGCAAATTGGATGCTATCAGTTGGTAAGATCGGTGCGTACGGCCACTGTGATGACTGCCTGCGCGCCTATACAAGTGTCCGTGATGTGCGCTGGCTATAAAAAGCCAGCAACTGTCTCTATCGTGGTCTTATGTTTTGTGCCTTGTACGAAGACGCCGCTGGTGCGTCAAATAAAGCAGTAAGCCCCTGCTGTCAAGTTCGTCTGGTTTCCGTCCTTCTGAAGTTACAACACTGGCGAGATCACAGCTCCTTGAGGGTTGCCTCTGCCCGGTAGGTGGATGATACTCGAGCGATGAGAGCCTATACCAACTGTTGCGGTACGGTCGCGAAAAAAGGCTCGGACGTAGTTATAAACTCGAATGCCGCATCGTGATTCGGCGAGGTTTTCTATTGGTCTTCTACAATGCTCCACATTGTAGAAGGCCAATTTAAGGTCCAGCGCAAGCAAAGCGCGGGTTTGGGGCCCTCGCGATGGACCCAAAACCTGCTATTTCAACTGGAGTAACACGTCCTGCGTTGATAGGTGCGGGCGAAAGCCGAACTACGTATGCGAGAAAAAAGACTGGCCTTCGAGAAACGGCTGCAAGCGGCGCAGCACAACGTGCTCCATGAGATTGCCTATACATAATGTAAGTGAGACCGGTCTCAGATTTTCGACGGAGATGGGCTTCCACGATTTTGGGATGAGGGAAATATCCGCATGTCGCCAAACCTGGGGTAGCGTGCCGTTCCGCCAATGCTCGTAAACGTGTTTCGATCTGCGTCGTTGAAGTTTCGAAGTGTTGTGTATCGAATGTGGTCAATACCCGGCGCTGAATTCTTGCGGGTATCCTCTAACACGGAACGGACCTCTTGAATCGTGATTTCGGCGTCTCGAGTGTTGGGTGAATCTGTGACGTGGGGGTGTGGGTGGTACTAGAGACTCGCTCCAGAAGGAATATATCGCGCCTTCAGTTCCTGCAGGAGTCGGTCGGGAGAGTCTCGAACGAGTGGATAAGGACGTGCAACCGTTTTTGTGTCTGCGTCTTGGTGCCCAAGCGGTATATAAGTGCTCAGAGAATGCTCCATGTCTTAGCAGTACTCAGGGTACCGGACAGACGGTTACAAAATGCCCTCCAGTTGTTACTCGTGAGTCTGGGCGTATTCCTGAGCTCCTCGCTTGATACGCGCAATCCAAATTTTCTGTCTGCGATTCAGGTGCTGCCACTTCCAACGCTTCGTCAGTTCCCTTCTAGCGTCCCACAAGTGGAGCAGCTGCGGGTCGACGTCGGGATTGATAGGCCGCGTGGTGGCTTCGAGGTCAGCCGTAAGGGCCGCGATCCAGTCGTTGTAGCTATCCACTTCTGGAGTGGCAGACCGAAGTTCTCGAAATGTAGCCCAATTCGTTTTACGAACTGTACGTTCAGGACGGCGCGAACTGACGAGAGGAAGGGCGTTAGCGACGATGTAGTGGTCACTACCAAGAGTCTCGTCTAATGGCCCACTAGATATGACCGCTTTAGTGCCGCGGTTCATCGTGAGGTCGAAACACGTATCTTGCGAGACGCTGTTCCTGACGGGGGTGGGTTGTACGGGGTCAGAAAGTAATGTGAAGCGCATATTCGTAATAAGTTCATGTTCTGCGTGACGCCAACAGGCAGAAAAAGAGTGTTTCATACTCGCCGTCATGGCTACTGGCGGCGCTGACTGACGCTCCCACGTTTAAATGTACATATATACCCTATAAAGTGGACGGGGGGATGGCCGCCGCGGTAGCTCAGTTGGTAAAGCATCGAATGCGTTATTCCAAGGTCGCAGGTTCGGTCCCTGCCCGCGGTAAGTTATCTTTTCGTCCACTTTTCTTTCTTCCATTTTACCTTACATTTACTACTAATAACATCTCCTATAATTTCCTTGGCATTATTGTCTGTTAGTGCTCATTAATATTGTGTATAACAAAGAAAAACGAGCCCTTAAAATGAACACTTCTTTCCATGATTCAGCAAGCTATATTGAAGCATTGCTCGACCACGGAGGAATGCATTAACGAAAGTTACGTATGATATTCACATGATTGCACCATAAAGTGTACTTAGTTTCGATAGTGTTGACGTATGTACTCTAACGTAAAGGCTCACGTTACGTCGCACCATAAGTTACTCTTTAAAGGCCAGTGTTTTCAACGTGCCTGCCAAGCCCACGATTGCACACAGCTACCACACTTACAAGAACAGGTCGATCCACGTCGTGACGCTTGGCTCAAGGCCATAAAATACCGCATAGAAGTACTAGCTGACTGCTTCGCATGAAGCCGATTCCCACAACGCGTGGGATCTGTCGAATTTTTATGTCGTAGTATCTGCCAGACTGATTGGTTGAATTCGTGTCGAAGCTTGGGCATGTTGGTGAAACATTGGAGGTAACACAGCGCAAAAGAAGACGGGGACAAGGAAGGGCAACGCACAGATGTCGCCTTTCCTTGTCCCTGTCTTCTTTTGCGCTGTGTTCCCTGCGATGATTGGTTGAAATTGATTGAGGCGATATAAACAATGGTTCCGCCCCATACCGCGGCTGTATACAAGCGAGTGTGTATATTAATGAGCGCAGCGAACTAGCCGATAATCGGCCGCCGCTGGATAACGTTTATTCGTCTTATCTTTTCCTTTTTTCCTTTTAATAAAACGTTTTGTTTTGGATGTTCGCTTCCCTGGTTGCAAAGTGTCGCCGGGCGGTGACAAAGAGACGTAAGAGGCATCCTAAGGTGGGCAAAGCCTGCCTGGTGATTTTAACTGCTCGTATACTCGGACTATGAATACAGGAAAATAGAGCAGCAGGGCACAGGATCGCAAATCTCCAGAAAATGGTTAACAGTATGGCTAGGATGGTAAATAGAGTAACAAGAAAGAAAAAAGGGCTTCGAGGAGGAAGAGACGATAAAGCTCGTGCACGCATGTATCATAAGCTGCATACCATTCGGCCTTCCTTTCAAAAAAAGTGTAAAAGTCAGAAGAAGCTCAACTCAGCGGCCTTATACGAATACTTATAAGCTAAAAATACTTGGTCTACTGATGTGCACTAGCACGACCTTCTTTGAGGCTATGGGCAACACTTTTGTGGAACTCGTGGCTGCGACACTGATCGCACAATGTGAAAGGCTCAATGCGTTGAAGCAAGGTCGGACACTCTTTAGTCCATTATTTTATCCAATCAGACCGACACGTTGCAACAACAAAACAGAACTCCACCCACCGGACATGCGAGCAAGATCTCTTTGTCCCAGTGCATAAAAACATGAGCGAGAATTATCACAGACAACGGCGTCTTGGACGTGCCAGGACACTCGAAAGCCCATTTGGTATAGAAATCTGGAGGTTTACTGCATGGATGCGTGCGAACAGGATAATAAAACGCGCAAACTGCTATTTCCGCAACAGTCAGAACAGAGTCAGTGGGAACAGTGAAGGCTACGGCGGAGGCTCTGGCCATACGCGGCGCTGAATACAGACGGCGTTCGCCTTTAATAGTGAACGACTCGCAGTCAGCATGCCGCCTTTTTCTTACAGCCACCCTGCCGGAACTCACAATGAATAACCTAGGAAGTAATGTCACTGAGCACCAGGCTTTTACGTGGTGTCTGGCGCACGCCGAAGTGCCGGGGAGAAAAGGGCAGACCGCCTCGCTCGAGAATATAGGAGCCGATCGACAGAACGTAAGCTCGTAGAATCTCCGGTCACACAAAAAAATATCTTAGAAGCAAAAAGACGCGGAAGGCAACGGTGTAGCTTGCCAGACTCATCCTTAGACGCAACCCGAATGCGGGATGGCGCAGGTTATACGGATCCGTACATAACCACATCTACTTCTACCCCACAAACGCCCCACCCTGTTTCGAACACTTGCCCGTGGTGTGTGTGTGGGGGGGGGGGGGGGTAGCAGGGGGGGGGGGACTCTTGATCATCTCACACAGATGTGCCAGAGTCGGTAACATCAAATCAAACCCACCTTTTGGGCCAAACTCCAACAGTAGGCGATGGAAGGCGTGGCTTGCCACATGGTACGGTAGGAGAAATGGGCCGTTCTCGTCCAAGCCCGGCATGCCGCGATCACCAGTGGGGCCCTCGACTGAGGAACCCACCCACTGGAACTAGATGTCATCATTGTGCACCTTTGTTTGTCCCTGTTCTAGTTCCGCTAGTAATATGCATTCATCATAAAAACTTGACGGACGCTTGAGCTTCGTCTTCAAGAGTAGAACGCGATAGCTTAATCGGGCCCCGTTCGCATCGCCTTGCCAATCGATGGTCTGGCTTTGCTTCGCGGTGGGCACCTCAGTGGTGCAGTGAGGAAATAAACGTCTGTACGCGTAACATTGGCCGCTCTAAGCTCTCTTAGAATGCATAGTGCAAGTAAAATTGCAAAGTGCCCACTACGCCATAATTCATAATTCTATGACTTTGGAAGTACCCACTACGCGTCCGTGAAGCAATACGGGTACCTATGCAGCTGCACGCTTTGTTGATGCCGTTGCTGCTGATGGTGATTAAATATGCCTGTGCGCTTTTTAATCAGTGGGTCTTTCAACCATCCACTCCTTGCACAATTCCCATGTTTTGGCGCCTGTTGCGATTTACGTTTCTGCCATTCCTTGAATGCAGCCATACGCTTTTCGAGGTGTGCGATAAACGTTATCTCTAGCCTGCCCCAAGAGGAACAAGTCGCCGGGCGTCAGGACTCCTTGCAATCCCTTTTAGTGGGCCACGACACCCCAGCCACCCTCCTGGAAAATATGTACTGAATTCTCGATGGAGGCCAAAATGCTTGAGGCCCGTGTACTAAGATTTAGGTGCACGTTAAACAACCCCAGGTGGTCGAAATTTCCGGAGCCCACCACTACGGCGTCCGTCATAATCATGTGGTTTTGGGATGATAAACCCAACAATTCTTAAATTACTCTGTGCGATGTTTTTTCTTGTTCTATTTGTACGTGTTTAGCTTGTGTTTTGCCTATTCCACACTAGCAAAGGTGTTCCGCGACTGAACCAAGTAACACAGGTTGAAAGCGCGAAAGACGAAGACAGAGAAGAGGCTTGACACACACGAGCGCTGATTTACAACAGTATTTTATTCGGAACCAAGCAACCACATATATAGCTCAAAAAACCGCGACACATCACGTGTGCGCTGTCGGCACAAAATTCATCTCACGACGCAAGAAACACAACTCTTTCCTAGAAAGAGCAATTGACACATGCGTCACCTAATCTATCACTTAACTCCGCCTCAATGATCTCGCGAGTTAACCGATTTCTATTTCTGCTCACAACTGAACACTCGTCGTAAGACGGATCACACGTGGTCATAACAGTGCAAATCGTAACAGTGCAAGTACTGTTGTAAGTCAGCGCTCGTGTGTGTCAGGCCTCTTCTCTGTCTTCGTCTTTTGCGCTTTCAACCTGTGTCAAAAGTCAAACCAACAAGCCCAAATAGCTACCCTAGTGAACCAAGTAAGTATTTATTTCTTGCTCGAGCGACTACCAAAAAGAAAACTGTATTTCTGCGTAAAGAGTTGAAGTAGAACATTGTGCACTCTGTATTTCTGTTTGCATGAATACATATCCGCATTTCTTTTCCCCTTTTTTAATTATCCACGAAATATAGCACAGTTAATAAGCTTAGTCAGCCAAACTACAGTGCTCACCACGAATTAGAGCTATAAAGATGTTTCGCACACTCTTGTTCTTATTCCAGTAACAGTGTAAACAGGATGCATGTAAAAGTTCAGCATGCAGGCTTCTTTATATATTTACTTGCAGGACAATGGCGAACCAATGTTGCGGTTATTCGGTGCGACAAAGGTTTTTTTTTTTCTTTTTTCTCCAGGCAATAATGTCCGCTACTTTCCTTCATAATAACAACGCAACACAGAAGCCCAAGTTACAATGTGTATATTGCCACGCGCGCTTTTTTTAAATATTTTTCATGTAACTGACCCGTTACACGTCTATCCACTGCGTTGCGCGCGAACATTCCCGATTATTTTAGATTGTTCTGATAAGCTTCAACGCGCAAGGCCAAGTGAGGTTTGCGTCAAAACCACGATATGATTGTGGGGCACGCCCTCATGATTAATTCTAATAATAATTGTTGGGGTATTACGTCCTTAAACCACGATATGATTATCAGGGACGCCGTAGTGAAGGGCTCCGGAAATTTAGACCTTCTGGGGTTCTTTAACGTGCACCTAAATCTAAGCAGACGGGCGTCAAGCCTTTTCGCCTCCACCGAAAATGCGGCCGCCGCGGCTGGGATGCGATCCCGCCACCTTCGGGTCAGCAGGCGAGTGCCATAACCAATAGACCACCGTGGCGGGTCATAATTCTGATCACCTGGGGTTCTTCAAAGCGTGCCTAAATCTAAGTGGTACTTTTGTATACTAATTTCTCCCAAGCCATAATAGCCGCTGGCAATTCAGTTATATGACTTACGTGTCAGGCATAATCCTCGTGTAATACTGCATTCCATTTTGTGTTCTTTCTAGCCGATAATTGCTCAACGAAAGCCCCAGATTTCACTGGCGAAGGTAAATATTTCGCTCCAGTGAAACAAGGACGCGACAAGGACACTCGTCGCGTAACCACTAAATGACAGTCACGAAATTGTACTCCTAACAAGTTTGGCGCTATGAAAGTGCATGGCTTGGAGCCTTTTTTTAAGGCTAAGCGGCCTTTGCAGGCGCTAGTGCATGCTTTGCGGTATCACAAGGATTTTAAAATCACCAACACTTCGCGAGATGCTCTCGCTAAAATTCTGCATTCATACCTCAACATTTAGGGCTTCTTTTGCTTAGGACGACGCCGAATTCACGTCATGTGCTTGAACTGCAGCAGGGTACTTGAACGACGAAGTGGCACCTACATTCAAATGATTTTCATACGATGATTACACCTAGCGCCATACCGACACGTGCATGTGCTCACTTGTTAGAGTGCATATAAGCCTCGGAAGGCGAAATGATTGTGCATATCGTGTGGGGATGCGTACAAGCGTTTCACACAGTTAAACCCCAGATATTATTATAAGCGTTTCACACTGTTCTAACACAACGGAATAAGACGCTCTATGAGGATGTGCATGACTTTAGCACACATGCGAACACTTTTGGCTAGCAGACGACGCAAGGGGCCATCCACACTACGGGGTTTCGTCTGCTCGGCGCTAGGCGCCGACTCTGTTCGATCTCGAGGCCCTTAAGGGGCACGTGCATTGACTTCGTCCTTGTAAACCTGGAACACAGCGACCTGAAATCAATATGCATGCCATTGACAGTACATCACAGCGGCCACAAGGCTGTGATTGCGAAGTGTAAACGGCGTCGGGTGTCTGCTCAAGCCGATCAAGCAATGCAAGCCATGAAGCCAACTCAGCATCAACATATACAAACAGGGCACAACGATGATGAAGATCACCAGATGCAATTGTACAATAAAGCACAACTACCACCACAAAGCTTAACACAGAGCAACGAATAAAGAACAATGAAACAACGCAAGATTGCTTAGAAAAGACTATGGCGGAGTGGAGCTGGCCGGATTTAAAATTTTTTTTCTTATTCTATTTTATTGCAATAGCAATTTTATGGACACTCGGATGTTTTCAGACGGCTTGCAGTCTTTCCTGACGAGATTCTGCTGCGGCGCGCCTTTTTTCAAATTTCGTGAAATGTTTAGGCCTGACGTAACACAGCGTCGGCATTTCCTGCGCGTCCGGCGTGCTTAGTTTCGATATCGCCTGTATGCGCGCATTCTTCAACTATTACTATCTCAAGTTCCACGTGTTCTTTTTTTTTTGAATTTCTAAAAGTCGATATGCCGTAAATTATCACGCCCTAGAACTTTTCCATATAAAAATAAATCATGAAGTGAGTGAAGTGAAGAAACCTACTTTCCCATTTTAAGAAAGGGGAGGCCCCGGAGGCGAGAGAGGGAGAGCTGTGATACAGTCCTAGTAGGCGTCCGTCACCACTTCGTGCGGCATAACGTCAGACTACCAGTCGTGGTAGGCCTCCGCTACCTCCTAAGCCCACCTCAGGACTCGGTCCTCGAGGGTGCCATCGGAGCTGCGCAGGGCAGTCTCCCACACTTAATATAATAATTGTTGGGATTTAACGTCCCAAAACCACGGTAATCGTCATGAGGGACGCCGCACTGAAGGGCTCCGGAAATTTCCACCACCTAGGGTTTTTAACGTGCACCTAAACCTAAGTACACGGGCCTCGTGCATTGGCCTCCATCGAAAATACGGCCGCCTTGGCCGGGATTCGATCTCTCGACCTTCGGCGCAGCAGTCGAGCATTATATCCACTAGACCACCTTGGCGGTACCTGAGGTTAATAATTAATAGCTAATTAGCGCGTTTTGGTAATTACTCATTTCAGTGGAACTTTAGGTGTGGTACTGTATTTCCGCCTCGACGTAGAGTTCGTGTGCGAAGACGACAGGTGGATGACTGTCATAGAATTTTTATAAGTCTCTATTGTTTTAAAAAAATGATGGCTGATCCCTCTGTCATAGAAATCGGTATAACACTAAAGTGAAACGTGTCGTCAGAGAAGTAGTAGATTGTTTATAGTGCATTGGTATATGAGAGCTTGTACAATGTCTATTGTTGTTCGGCAAATATAGCAGCGCTTGATGTGGACGCACTCACGTTGACGCGTAGTGGTACATCTCCGTACCGGGGACTGACACCCATGATCATGATTTAACCCTTGTGGTAGCTGAAGTTAACATAAACGTGGACGCTGTATATGGCAAATCCCGCACAAAGATTGCATCAACAAGAACATAATAAACACTGATACTCGATATGCACTCCTTCGAAGCGTCGTGAAACGCGAAGGGAAACGCTACACGCGTCGTGTCTTCCCTCTAGCCTGGCCGTTAATTTTCGCAGGGCGAGCGGGGAACGCGGTGTGACAGCCAGACGAGCGTTGGAGAACTATTTTTCGATATGGATGGATGCTATGAGCGAGGCTAAATTACACTTCTATTGGAAACGCGCCGAATGGTACGGTCGTAGCAACGGAGTGTTTTTTTTTTTATTTTCGAGCCTGGTGGCACACATGAGCGTCCCCTTTTTAACGCCCGCTTATGATGCGGACGCTCATCGCATTCATCCATTCATCCAAGAGCACTGTGAGAGGAAAGTGTGAAAGATAAAAGGCGCGTCCACGTCGCCTCCGTTATGTGTTTGGCTGTAGCTGAGTGATCTAAGCGCGTGACAGCCACTGGCACTGAACGAGAAGTCATGCGTTCGACTCCTGTCAATGGAACTTTTCCTTATAGTTTTTTTTTTCTTTGCCATCTGATAGCGTTCATGTTGCTGACGTATTTCCGTCACGGAAATACGTCATGAAAGTCTTGGTGGACCCCGGCATAAAACACTTTCGTGTAAAAAAAATACACACCTTGTATCTTCGTGTGCGCTGCGATTCTATCCTGAATGTCTGGGAAATATCGACGATTACCATATTATGTTGCCAAACGACAATGGTGACGACAAATTTTTTTAAATCTTAGTACATGAAAAGTTGATTAAGACCAAAGCGCCAGTAGTTTCACGCGGTATGCAGATATATGCGCAGGTTTCTTCTTCATTGCATTTCTTCATCATACTATGCCAGAGATACAATAGACGATTCAGCAAGTGGAGCATTTGCTTATTGCAACCTCCACTTTTCTTTCGTAGAAATAATCCATAAGTGGGCCTGTACGTTTTTTGTGAAGTTTGAGAAGTCTAGCTCTGTGCCGCACATCAGCTGAGTTTAGGTGAATATATCCGAGATGAAACTTGCCCTCCTCTGGGCCAGGCGCCATTCTAATCAGAGGCGTACATTGGCCCAGGAAGGTAGACCCAGATGGTGTCGCTGGGTGGAGGGGGAAAACCTGTATTACTGTGCACTTTTAGGAAGGCGCAGAAATAAACCCGTCATTATTGGGGTGAAAATTTTGAAGTGTATTTATTTGTTCCAACATTGTGCTTACATATCTGAAGCAAAAAAATTTAGGTGGATCCCACACATTATGTGTATCGACTTCATGCGAAGCACTCAGCGAGTAGCTGCCTATGCCACATTTCACTTTTTATCTAAAAAAAAATGTGTAAGCAGCATTTGTATTGGCCTTGAGATCGAAGAGAGTCGTCACCTATAGCAGCGAACGGACCAAACCGCGACGTGCGAATGCCGGTCCTTAGTGATTTTTCTATTTTTTTCTCGATCTCCTTCTCTCTCTGCTTCTTTTTCTCTTCTTCTGTGTTTCTCTTTCTTTCTATTTCTCTCTCTTTCTATATGTTTCTCTGTATTTCTATTTTTTATGTCTTTATTCCCGTTAGTTCTCTCAATTTTATTTGCTCTCTTTCTTTACATAGCTTTCTCTCTCTTAGTGAAGCAGTCGTGTGTAGAAGGATTTACCCAATTTCCGTGGCACGTATACCCGTTATGACAGCTATTTCATGGGCTAATAGTTGCCTTCTTCATTTTTAGTGGGCCAGTGGTGAGTAGTGGGCATTGCCCAATTTCTGTGGCATACACCCGTTCATAATGATGATAGTTTTCTGATATGCCGCACAAATTACGGCTTGCTTAAACAGCGTCACTGTTAAAAACACTGCCTGTCACAAGTGATAGTTTAATAGATTACGTCAAACTAAAAAAAAGCAGCTCGTACAGGTTCAAGTTATCGGCGCATAGCATTGCCATTTATCACTAAAAAACGAAACCCTTTACTGCGTATTAGCCCCGCAATAAACACCGCATTCTTCTTGAACGTCGCCTCTATAGTGTCCTGCAACCGCGTTCCGCCGCTCGTTCTCACAGCCGGTTGGACGCAGGAAACGCTTTGCCGGGGGGCATTGCTACTGGGATCTTACACGATGCGACCGTAGTTTCAGTATGTGAGAGGGCAGCATCTATCCGCGGCAGCGACGGGCAGTGGTTCGCAGGCGGCAAAATACTCGAACGCTTTTGAGC
This sequence comes from Rhipicephalus sanguineus, assembly GCF_013339695.2. Classification (NCBI taxonomy): domain Eukaryota; kingdom Metazoa; phylum Arthropoda; class Arachnida; order Ixodida; family Ixodidae; genus Rhipicephalus; species Rhipicephalus sanguineus. Next base: position 81,570,743 of record NC_051176.1, read on the forward strand.
GTTTCCGCTCGGCGGAAGCAGCACTCCCTGCTGGTGCGCCAACAGTTTGCTCCGAAGCATCTCCAGCATGGCCGGAGTGGGGTTGTCCAGGCACATGCTGTTGCTGTCCTCGCAGAAGCTTTTTTCGATACTCTTCAGTGCTACTCTTACCCAAGAGAGATGAGACCACTTCCTTTTTCACCAGCTTTTGTGCGGGCTTTAGCTTCACGAGGCCGTCGAGACCAGAGGCGTAGTTGGTTGCCGCGGGCCACCGGCGGTTGTTTTTCAGGACCGGCGGCGTGCTACCACGGGCGACCTTGGCTGGCAGCAGCTTTTCAACTACGCTTTCGTCGACACTTAGGCCCATGCCTTCCTCAGCTATGATGATTTCTTGCAGCACTGGCTTCTTTAGCGAGGTCGACTTGCGATGCTGGGTACTCGGTGGCATGAAGAGTAGCCTGCTGGTGGGCTTAAAACCCACCGCGTGGACGCCCTTCTCGAAGATCCTCTTTAGCTGTCGGTAGTCAGGAGCGTCCTCAATATTCGTGGAAGTCACGTACTGCAGTACCTCGCTGATGCCGCATGGAATGTCCCCGTGGGGGAAGCATTTGCTCATCAGCAGGGGGATGTTTTCCATAAGAGTGTTCTTCTGTTGGCTGACATACTCGGGGTTCTTATGGTTGTCTTCCCAAGGTAGCCGGCAACAATGCCACAGGAGCAGGTTGCATCCCAGGAGCTCCATGTGATCCCTTCGCGAGTGTGCAGCCATGTGGACGTTGGGGCTCATCAACTGAGTGGTGCCGTCGTGCGCATTCGGGAGAGCATTGCCTGTCTTTGCCGTTCTGCGTGTACCGACAACTAAAGTCCACCAGGTACACCTTGTTTGCATTGTTATTGATGAAATAAAGTGGCAGGCTGGATGCCTTCCCAGCAGCGTGGATGTGCACTGCAAGACATCGATCGTGCGCATAGTGAGGCTGACGGCGCTGTTAAAGAGATGCTTCTTACCCACTCGGTCAAGCATCTTCTTGAGGTCTTGTCCAAACCTCTCCATGATCATAAACCGGTAGTCGATGCCGTTTGTGGAACCCACAACCTCGGTGAGGGGGCACGCCCGGTAGCCGGACCACACCCAAACAAGTGCGTCTTCTTCTTCTGCTTCTTCCCAAGACGCCTCTTTGCCTTCGACACGCTAAGCATACAATTGTGTACACCACTTGATTTTGTTAGTTGCATCGGTTAGTGGCTAAGAAAGAGCCAGATACATTGAGCTTTGGATGAAATGAGCCTCCTGCATGATACATTTGTCTTCATTTAACTTGGTTTTACAGTGAACTGTTGCATACGATTACTTTGCTGAAGGCACCACCACGTTCGACGAGTCCTTCGCCGTGCTGCTTCCCGAGAGCAACGTCTAAAGTGTAATTTTTCTTTGCTCAAAATTGGCATAACCGAACACGAATCCGCACTATATATCTAGCCTGAGATTTTATTCTATTTATGCAAAAACAAGGTATGGATGACGTCAGAATAAATAGATATTTAATTCAAATTTACTTGGGAATAATTACTACAACACACATAAATTATCGTACTATGGCATTATGTTTGTTGCAAGAGAAATCGAGTACCTTGAAATAACGTTGTATCGATTTGACCCATTTAGAGACAGTTCTTCATAGGTGGCGTCTGAAAGGATTAAAGACGTATCCCACTAAAGGTAAACCTCGAAATAAGAAGGGGGTAAAGTTTGTTTTTTTGTTTTTTTTCTTCAACACTATGGCACATACCCACTCTTGGGCATTGGCCAAGAAATCGTAGTTTAAAATTTGGAAGTTAATTTGAACAATGTTGAATCACAAAAGAATTAATAAACAGGAAATATTAGGTAATATATCAACAATTCAATTCGTTGTTGTCGAACTTCTTTAAACCGAAATTTGTCCTTTTGTACAAGGTACAGTCCAGGAAGGCCTTGTACAGGGGGCCCGAATCTTCGTCAAGTGGGAATTGCCACTTTTTGTTCGGGCCTTCCTCCATTTTTATGGAAATAAATTGAAATTGAAATTGAGGGGTTGACTTTTATACAGAATGTGCTGCAAAAATGCTCGAATAATGCGTTAGCTAGCCCGAAAAAGGCTGATATTAGTTATGTAAAAAAAATTAAATAAGGTTGCTGAAACTGTGATTCGGTGGGCACAACTTGATGCCGCGGCGGCGAAGTCCTCTTCACAGCGGCCGTACGTCTCCCGCGAAACCAATACAAATGCAGGTCCAACGCATTCTGGTAATATGAAATACGCAAAGCTTCCGTGCCGATTCTGCCACCGCGGCTTGTCATCAAAGCGTATGTTGCTCATCAAAATATATTGTTGCTTCCTTCTCCGAAGTGGGGCAGCTTCTTCACTGCAGAAATTGCCCAGCCTTTGCTGGTATCTCTGCGCCTGCATAACGAAGACGAAAAAAAAAAGATCTCTTTCTTCTGCTAACTCAAACAGTTCATTGTTTCTCGGTGGTTTGCGTCGTCGAGGTTTCTTGTAACATGCGCCAACTAGCCCAACAACAAGTTTTACTAAAGTATATTTCTTCTATAGCGGGCCCTACCCTATGCTCATCTCTTCCTGATTCGGAACCTTGCTTACTAGTCCCGCTTATTGCCCATGCTACTTGCCGCGCAAGATACCTGGCGTATCACATCAAGTTCATTTTAAATTGGCATTCTGTGGCAGGAACAGCCTCAAGCTCTACACTTTGTCGCATGTCAGAGGCTTATGTAATAATCCCGAACCGCTAGAGGATGCATTTATTTTAAAAACAGAAATGAGAAGCCGATTCAGTTGGTCGTGCAAGTTAAGGTGGGATGTCTCTACGGTGGTTCTTGTATGTTTAGGTTATATTATTTATTTATGCTGCACTTCTTTTTGTATCGCAATTTCAATATATGCCCCGAAAGAAGTATATAGTTAGAAAAGTTATTACGTGACTATATTTATTTAGTAGCCTGCATATTGCGGTTTCTCATATACAGGTAATATCAGCCTCTTGTCTATGTTCACCCGAGTAAATAAAAACAGTCTGTCTATCATAGGTGATTCATTAATAAGTTATTTGAAAGCAAAATAAAGGTTGCTCGCAGGCATACAACTTATCAAAGCATGGTACGCAACTTATCACTAACGAGTGAAACCTCACGCAACACAAACATTGCGTAGACAACCCCTTCTTCTTGTTTATCATCGTCTGTAATCATCTACAGACCGCGCGGGACGGCTTGGACTGGCAGCTGGTAGAACGGAAAGGGCGCTTTCGGGACATAACGGTCGTTTTCAACAGGGCCCGGTGCGTTGCTATTGTAAGCAGGCCGCGAGGCGCTTGAAAACTTCCTACCGTTCCCGCCCGGTGATAGCAGCCCCTCCTACTTTTGTACCAAGACAGCCTGCTTGCATTGAAGCACCTCCAATGTGGCCAGAGTGGGGTTGTCCAGGCCCATGCTGTTGCTGTCCTCGCAGAAGCCGTCCTTCTGAGAGTCCTTACAGCTTGTCCTACCCGAGAGAGATGAGACCACTTTCTTCTTCAGGGGCTTCCTCTCGGGCTCCAACCTGACAAGGCCGTCGAGTACCGATGACTTGTTTGCCGCGGACGACAGGACCGGATTGTGTGGCCGCGGGCGACCTTGCCTTGTGGCCACTTTTCCACGACGTTCTCGTTCCCGTTCTTGTCCATGCTGCCATCGGCGAAGATGATTTCTTGCAGTGCGGGCTTCTTTGGCGAGTACGAGTTGCGCCGCGGCGTTCTCGGTGGCGCGCAGCGTAGCCTGCTGCCGGGCTTGAAACCCACCGACTGGATGCCCTTCTCCGAGATTCTCTTGAGCAGCCTGCAGTTTGGTGTTTTCTCAAATTTCATGCAAGCCGTGTACTGCAGGAACTGGGTGATGCCGCATGGAATGTCCCTGTGTTGGAAGCATTTGCTCATCAGCAGGGGGATGTTTTCCAGAAGTTTGCTCTTCTGTTGGCTGACATAGTCGGGCTTTTTGAGGTTGTCCTGCCAGTATAGTCGGCAACCAGACCACATGAGAAGGTTGTATCCCAGAAGTTCCATGTGACCCCTTAGCGAGTATTCACCATTGTGGACATTTGGACTCGTAAACTGAGCGGTGCCGTCATGCGCCTTCCGAAGATCTTTCTTGCATTTCTTGTGCTTGCCGTTCTGCGTGCACCGAGAAACCAAACCAAAGTCCACCAGATACACCTTATTTTCATTGTCTTTGACAAAACATAGTAGAAGGCTGGACGCCTTCCCAGCAGCGTGAATGTACTCGTAGCTGTGGACGCACTGCAAGGCATCAATCACGCGCCCGCCTAGACTGAAGGTGCTGTTCAAGGGAAGACTTGCCCACACGGTCGGCGATCATCTTCAGTTCCTGTCCAAACCTGTTCATGGCCATGAAGCGGCACTTGGACTCGTTATGTTTACGGCACCCAGAACCTCGGAGACGGGACATGCCAGGAGTATAGTAGAGTAGAGTAGACCCTAGAAGCTGTGACTCATACCCACACTGGGGGATTTGCCAAGAACCGGTTAGTTTTTAAAGGAAAACTTGAAATTGAAGTTCAAACTTTGTTTAATTATTACGGAAGAAAAATAAATGAATTAAAATTAAGATTCTAATATTAATAATAATAATAACAATATAGAATAGAATTGAAGCAATAAAACCGAGAATTTGGAAAAAAAGAAAAGAAAATAGAAATAAAATTTTGGAAAAGTAGATTTTATAACCTAAATCTTTTTGAACCTTTAAGAAACTCCTGCTATGCATCAGCACATCCAAACAAGTATGTGGTCGTCTTCTTCGGTCACTCTACCGAACACCGCTAAGCTGGCCGTAGCCAGGAATTTTTTTCGGGGAGAGGGGTGGAGGGCACTTGCTGAAGGCCTTGAGTATTCGAGAAAAACGGCTATTTTCATTATTCCTTTACGGTAAAACAACCTCCATCAAAATTTCGGAGAGGGGGGGGGGGAGGAGGGTGCCGCTAAACATATATCCCACTGGATCTTCACAAGAAGCATCGTCTACGTCACCTAATAATACGTCCACTCAAGCAATAATTCTGATGAAAAATATTCTTATTAAACGAAAGGACAACTTATTATCTTCTCTGTATTTTACAAATTTTATCTTTATTTTTTATTTTTTACTATTATTTAGGCAAAATACGTTAGAGTAACAACAAATCGCTATTCAGTAAGGAGAGCTTAGAAAAAGAATGTTACACTGCGTAAACAGCTTACGAGTATACTAAGAATAAAAGAAACCATTGGTAATACATACAAAATGAAGAAATAAGCACCGAAGTTCAAACATGGAAGAAAATCGCGATATCACAAAACCTTGGAGGGCGCTTGAGCTTCGCTTTCAAGAGTAGAACGCGATGGTGTGATCGGGCCCCGTGCGCATCGCCTTCTCAACTGCTAATCTATCTTCGGTTCTCCGTGCATGCCTCAACCGGGCCGGGCCGTAAGGAAACGAAAGACTATACGCGTAACATTGGCCGTTGCAAACCATCCTAGAATGCCTACTGCAAGTACAGTTAATTGTCCACTATGACATAATTCTTCCTTTTGCGGATCAGCGAAAGGTCCACTACGCGTCCGTAAGGCAACACGCGCACGTGCGCAGCTGCTGACTTTGTTGGTGCTTTAGCAGGTGGTGATGATTAAATATGCCTGAGCGCTTTGTAATGGGTGGGCCTTTAAAACACCCACTCGTGTCCCAATTAGCATGGTTTGACGCATCGCGCGATTCTACGCTTCGGCCACGCAATGTTACATGCGTTAAGGAGACTCTTTCCACTACACGAGATTCATATAGTGTTTTAAATGCGAAGCATTTCTTAGCGAACCTCTGCGACTTCGAGCGTATCTATCTATCTATCTATCTATCTATCTATCTATCTATCTATCTATCTATCTATCTATCTATCTATCTATCTATCTATCTATCTATCTATCTATCTATCTATCTATCTATCTATCTATCTACGAGCAGGAGAGCCCAAAGCCGCCTACGACTTTGGGCTCTCCTGCTCGTTTCGTTAATCGAATGTACACCAAAAGTGGTATGGCATAACATGACTGTATGACGAACATGAATGACGAGTCATAACATGAAAATCATGACATGCATGTCATGAACGACGTGATATACATGCCACAGTCTTGGTGCTCTTACGGCCGTTTCGTTAACTTGATATATACCAAAATTGATACGGCGTGACAAGAGTGTATGAAGAACATAACTGACAGGTCCTAACGTGCAAATCATAACACGCATGTCATGTACAGCATGATATACATGCCACGCTCATGGTGCGCTCGCGGCCGTTTCGCTAGCTTGACATATACCAACATTGGTACTGCGCGACGTAACTGTGTAACGAACATAAATAGCACGAGTTAACATGAAAACCATGACACGCATGTCATGTACAGCATGACTTACGTGCCACGCTCATGGTGCGCTGGCGGCCGTTTCGCTAGCTTGGTCTACCCCGAAATTGGTATTGCGCGACGTTACTGTGTAACGAACATAAATAACATGAGTGGCACGCATTTTCCTCACTGACAGACAAGACGATGTATGCGGCTCTTTGCTGGCTGCTTCGCATTACGTCGATTTCCACAATGCGTGGGATCTGGCGGCTTTTTTCCGAAGCAGTTTAAAAGAATTTCGTGGGTCTGTGGTAGAACACCTGCTTGCCACGCAGGTGGCCGGGGCTGGATTCTCACTCGAACCTAATATTTTTATTACTTATTTTATTTGCATCTTTCTCAATTTTTCGGTCACGGCCAAGATTATTTTTCGCTCACCACCAACGACACCGGCACCGACGCCGACGCCGACAGCGGAATTTCTGCGAAAAGAGTTCTTTAACGCTGTCGCGTTAAAATGGCACTAAGAAGCCCCAACAACGGGGATCAGCTTTGGGCCTTCTAGGGAGCCCACGATGCGGCGGTCAGGCTTAGCCTGCCCATCCCAAGGTGGGAGCAGCCCACTGCGTGCTAGTCGTGTCTCTCAGAACTCTTAATAAAGTTTGACCAACCAACTAAGAAGTACGTAGCTGTTCTAAGGCAGCATATAGTTAAAAGTTATTGTTAAAAAACATCGTTGAAAGTTATAAAATGAAGAATGAAATCTACAGTAGTATTAATATTCAACGAAGTGACTCTAACAAAATGAAACAATAAAAAAGGACTAAACTTTGGGCAAACACGTAAGCAGCTTGACAAGAAGAAAATACAGACAAACCATTGATTAAGGAATGTGAGGTCAGAAGTTGGCGGAATCTTTCCTTATTATCTACGTTTGTCTGGCGAGTCAGTGGAAAGCTCGTTGCGCAAGCAGATAACTGGAAAGGCAGATGGGTTAAAGATCTCTGTCTTACCGTCGATGCGCGCAAAAGACGAAAAGTTATCGGTGATCGCCTTGATCTGTGTTAGCGCTGATGAAACAAAGATAAAAGTGCTATTCCACGATGCCTGCTCAAAGGAAGAATCGATCATTTCTTTTCATTTTGCGTTATAATCGCATTATGGTTCTAATGCTGTGAGATGGATTCGGCGGCTCTATGTTGAACCGATCCTAGCATATTGGTTAGATGTTAGTTATAGGAGTAGTGCAAGGAAGGTCTGATGTTAAGGCTATGCGTGCATACCTAAAAAGGTTAGATACGGGTCACTTATTACATAGTGTGAAAATTTTGAGTTGGAATCCTTGCATCGTGAAGGACAATATGTTTATTTGTATTTAGTGACATTAACCAAGCGCCGCACAAATTGGTACGAATGCCAAGGTCATTTTGAATTATTACATGGTCATTAGCCATGGTAATGACTCGGTGAATTTTACAATCGTCAATGAAAATTCGCTCATATGAAGATATGTTGCTCGGGGAGTCAGTGACACATATAAAAACGGTGGCTGAGGCATCACACTGGCCGGCGGCACACCACCGGAAATGTGAAAAAGGGGAAAGCAAAAATTAAGTTATTGTGTGCGAAGTATTTTGTCTCGTCTTTGAACTGCTGCGTGATGCTAATAAAGATTCGCATCCGTGATAGCGTTAGTGTATCAATGCACAAGGAATATAGTTTATAATTCGTCGGCAGTGAGCTACGCGATGAAAGCCCTGGAAAAATCTAAGAAGATGCAGTAGCTTGCAGGTTTGGGTCCAAGTTAAAATGTGAATACGTTGTGAACTCAAATATTTGTGATTTGCCAGATAAGCTCTTCCTAAAGCCATGCTAGCTTGAAAAGAAAGTTATTTTGCTCTGAATGATCGTAAATATGAGATGCGATGACATACTCTAGCATGTTACCACGTATAGATGTTAGTGTAGTGGGTCTATAATTCAGAGGTGAATTACTAGTGCCACCTTTAAATACTGGAAACACCTTCGCAATTTTGAAGTCAACTGGGTGCTGTCCGCTTAATAGCGATTGCCTAAAGATAATGTTACAAGAAAACGTATATTTACAGATATGTACCAGCAGAAATAATGGCTGAGAATATGGCGGACCGGAGCCTGTCCCTTCAGCACTTCGTCGTTGTCCCTCTTCCAGAGAGGGTCCCACTACTACCTTGTGCCACTGACCCACTACTGCATTGTGACACTACCCCGCGGCGTAAAAGCGCCGACCTGGTGCTTGTCACGGAAGTAGTGAGGGGGGCGGCACATACGGTTTCAGTCTTACGACGCGCACAACAGTGGATAACGGTGGCGTTGACTGCACGGGATCGACGACTCGCTGTATTTCGTATGTGAGGTCAGTGACCTTCCGCAGGACTTTGCATGGTCCGTCATAGCGAAATAACTTTTCGGAGAGACCGATGCGACGACATGGGGTCCACAATATGATATAATATTTAACTTAAGACTGGGTGTGTTCAGATAAGGACAGACCAAGGGGGTTCCCGACTATTTTTTGTTTTGCACGAAATTTTTATATGAGCTGGGCAAATGTCTCTATAGAAAGGAATGAACCTTCGTTTTGCGGAAATTATCACGGATTTCTAGGAAAAAATTCGCGTTTCCCAACAGGTGGAAAAAGGCAATTCTGCAACTTTCAGATTTCACAACTTTGGAGGCCTATCACTAAAAACTTAACACATTGTGGACATCAGTGTTAATTTTTCGTAAATCTTCAGCAATAGTACTGTCGGCCTACGGAAATTTAAATTTGTGTGACCGACAGTACATTTTTGAAAAATTGCCAAACTTTGATTTTTGAGCGGCTGCCTCTGGCTGACCCCAAATTCAGGGGTCTTTTTTCGCAGTTTTCGCTAAAGCGCTGAAGCTGAAAATATTTCTCGCAAGTCTACGAAAGGTTTTTCGCTAATTAAGCAAAACGTTATGCGACTACACTGCATATTTATTTCGTTATAAAATCCCAAAAATGCCATAATTCCAAAACTAGCGAAAATTGCAACATTTTAGGGTCGTGTTAAAAAAAATAATCATCACCGATTTTTATGAAAATGATGGACTATACCCGGCCATGACTGCTAAATATTGTGCTGCAAAAATATGTTGCATTATTTTGTTTGAAGTGAGAAAACTGAGCTTATTTTAATACCCATGTATGGTCTTAACATCAATGTGTGGCGTTCTAATGATAAAATAAATTTAATAGACATATTTAGTTCGTAGCTCGCTTTTTTGGTTTTAATAATGACGATGGAGCCAGCTTGTGTCTTTTTGACTGTTTTGAGACACAGAAAAGCTGAGCTTGAATTTTTCAGAGCTCCTCTGTCTGTATCCATACTACGGCACATTGAGGCAGCAGGTACGCGAGAGCGCGTACAGCAAGACCAGAGCGTAATTGAATGCCACCCGCAAGAGAGGGAAACAAAAGTACGTATAACAGCCAAGCACTCCGAGAACCTGTGACGGAGAACACATGACCGTCGTGAAATGCGAGACGCACCGCGGTGCGCCTGCAACGGTCGGACCCAGACAGGAGAGAGCGTTCCCCTCACCCCTGAAAAGAAGCTTTTTGGGTGTGGGCCATATGTCAGTCTGGATAGTGAACTCGAAGGAAGAAGTCGTGTTGTTTTCTACGTGTGTCACTGATACAGTTTTTTCATCACATTGTAGTTACTCTCGTGTCGTCCTCTATTATTAATAATAAGTAATCTCGTAAGCAGATAAGATAGAGATTGCGGAGTAAGTAAGAAGCCCACTGCAAGCAGCTCTCTTCACGTAAACCCTGGTGTCAAAACATCAGCTGCGATCCGGCTACTGAACTTTCGTTATTGCACTAAGAACTTCCTTGGACGCTAGCTTCACCCCAAAGTGAGTGTACCTTATACTCACTGTAACCTACTGTGTCACCGAGAGACCGCACTGTGGCACAGTTCTGATGGCGTTGTTTCCTGAACGAAATTGCTGCGCCGACTACTTAAAGAGACACAAGCGGAAGATCAGGTTTCAAAGGAATTTCCGCAGTGTCAAAGGCTTGGGAATTGACAATCTAAAGAAAGTGTTGAAAGCTGACACAGCGCTCAGAGTGCATGAATCGCACTTTGTGTACCAGAATTGCTTTAGGAACTTTAAGGGAGACATTGAGCATATGAAAGAGGAATCCAGTCAGTCCAATCAGGGTTTCCAGACTACAGAGGAAGTTATGCAGAGCATTAAGGCAGTCGTTGGTGCCCCATCAGCAGTGTCGCCACTAAAGCCTCCTCGGAGTGTAAAGAAAGGGAAGAGACTCTCGTACGCAAAGCGCAAGGCAAATGGAATTACTAGAGCAGCTGTAAGAAACATTCGATGCGGAATTCGCACAGCATACGGTATTAAAGACATTCCATCACAATTCAGTTGCTGCGCCTGTGCCAGCTGGAAGAAAAACCTACACACAGCGTACATCAAGTGCACATCTTTTCGAGAGCGCTGCCGTCTGCTATCCTTGATACATCTGAGCCTAACAATAAAAGAGGTGCAACGCTTCATTCCAGAGCCAACGAAGCACGCGATTCTAAAAGCCAGGAAGATAGCTGCAGAATAAGGTTTGTGGAGCCTTTTGGAGCCGTACTGTAGAGAAAAATTGAGTGAAGCAGACACCAACAAAATCCTTGAATACTACACAAAAGATGAGCTGGACTGTTCCAGACAGAGTCCAAACAAGAAAGATGTGGTGCGTGTGCGCATCGATGGAAAAGCCGAATTCATTTCGAAGCGTTTCATGACGCGGTCGCTACGAGAGACATATATAGTCAACAAACTTGCTAATCCGCTGTCAGCGGTTGGTCTGACAAAATTCATATCTTTGCGCCCAGAATGGGTCAAATGCTCACAGCATCGGGAGGGGTGTGTATGGGCATATTGTGCAAATTTCGAACTATGCCTTATTGGGATCAAAAATGCGTCGGGGTCTTTGATGTCGACTGATGATGTGCAGGCGCTCTGTGTGTGCACGCAGCCTAGCACCAAATGCTTCTTAGGCGAGTGCAAACAATGTCCTGTGAAGCATGGTCTCAGCCTGGGAACTCTTGGCATAGCACCGGACGAAGAAATTGTATTTGCAACTTAATTGGGAATCAGGTGAACTAATAAAGAAGACCATGATGCCTCCAGCATTCCTAAAGGAATTTCAAAATGTGACCATAAAATGGATCCCTCATAACTACCTCACGCGCACGCAAGCAAATGCCATACACGAGGAAAAACAGTGTTGTGAAAAGGGTTCCATTGTTTTCCACTTTGACTTTGCCGAAAATTGGTCCATCGTACTCCCAGATGAAGTACAACCTTACCATTGGCAAAGTACGCAAGTTAGCATCTTTACTTGCGTTGTATCGACAAGAAAGTCGACATGGAACTACGCAATAATTAGCGATGTCGTTTGCCACGACTCTGCACATGCTTGCTAGGCCCTGAGAAAAATCAAGGATCACATTGAAGATTATGCTCCAATTTACACGAAACTAACACTTGTGAGTGATGGAGCAGCTGCCCATTTTAAGAAGCGCTTCCAACTGCACGAATTGCAATGCAGTCAGCTTCAGACAACCAAGTGGCTTTTTTCGGCAACGGGGCACGGCAAAAATGCCTGCGACGGCGTCGGTGGCCTTGTGAAACACCAAGCCACACTACATAACCTGCGTTCACCCGCCACCGAGGTCATTCAGTGCGCAAGTGATTTTGTTACTATTGTAGCCAGTAAACTTAAAAAGGTTTTCTTACTGCATATGGAGAAGAATGAAGTGGAAGCCTTCAGAGAACTGAAGAAGAAGGAATGGAAACTTGCAAGACGGGTTCAAGGTATTCAGGCAACCCACATGTGCAAACACATGAAATCGGACCAAGGGAATTTCCTGTACGTAGCGCGGTGCGCAGACACAGAGTGGAAGGAGTTGTGAATCTGCAGTGTGCAAAATTTGATTGCCCGAATGGATATTACTCATTCTAGGCGACGTGAATAAACTATTTATTGTGCAACATGAACGTGCTTCTTGTAGATTCATAACTTCCTCATTCCCACCATCTCAACCCGTTTCTGCGAATGATAAATTCGTCGAAATATTAAGACCGCAACGGTCTTAATATTCCCATACAATGGTAATGCTCGAGCCACCTGTACATTATTGTAACCAACTCTAGTCCATAAATTTCGTTGCTTGATGGAAGAAAATCAGGGTAAGTACGCAGTTGAAGATGGTAACACGAAGGCTTTTATTATTAATAAAGTATAGGAAGATATTTTTGCAGGATTTTCATCGAAATATGGCCATCAAGTAGTCTTAAGGCAAGTTATAATCATTTTTCTTAAAGAAACAAACGCGAACCTCACATTTCGGGCCCCCTTTCTCTACCACCCAGCAGCGAGCAATTGGGTCTAGGCACACTAACGCAACAATAACATTTTCCCGTACTGTTAGGGAAATACTAGTTAAATCTCTTTTGCGTTAGACACGTGGTATAATGTGAACTAAAATGGTTGACGTGCAGAAATATTTGCACTCTACACCACGAGCTTTCATTTGTACGCGCTCTCGGGCGCCGGCTGCCTCAATGTACTGGTAGGGACACAGACAGAGGAGCTCTGAAAATTCAAGCTCAGCTTTTCTGTGACTCAAAGCGGTCAAAAAGACACAAGCTGGGTCAATCGTCATTATTAAAAAACCAGAAAAGCGAGCTACGAACTAAATATGTCTATTAAATTTATTTTATTATAAGAACGTCACACATTGATGTTAAGACCATACATGGGTATTAAAATAAGCTAAATTTTCTCACTTAAAACAAAATAATGCAACATATTTTTGAAGCACAATATTTAGTAGTCATGGCCGGGTATAGTTCATCATTTTCATAAAAATCGGTGATGATTATTTTTTTTTAAAACGACCCTAAAATGTTGCAATTTTCGCTAGTTTTGGAATTATGGCATTTTTGGGATTTTATAACGAAATAAATATGCAGTGTAGTCGCATAACCTTTTGCTTAATTAGCGAAAAACCTTTCATAGACTTGTGAGAAATATTTTCAGCTTCAGCGCTTTAGCGAAAACTGCGAAAAAAGACCCTTGAATTTGGGGTCAGCCAGAGGCAGCCGCTCAAAAATCAAAGTTTGGCAATTTTTCAAAAATGTACTGTCGGTCACACAAATTTAAATTTCCGTAGGCCGATAGTACTATTGCTGAAGATTTACGAAAAATTAACACTGATGTCCACAATGTGTTAAGTTTTTAGTGATAGGCCTCCAAAGTTGTGAAATCTGAAAGTTGCAGAATTGCCTTTTTCCACCTGTTGTGAAACGCGAATTTTTTCCTAGAAATCCGTGATTATTTCCGCAAAACGAAGGTTCATTCCTTTCTATAGAGACATTTGCCCCGCTCATATAAAAATTTCGTGCAAAACAAAAAATAGTCGGGACCCCCCTTGGTCTGTCCTTATCTGAACACACCCGACTGAGATTGTATTTTTGGTGCATTTGAGTGAATCTCGTGAACGCTCAATGTTTTGGACATTTTTAGATTATTTGTTATCGCTGTGATTTCCCGATGTCAATGGGCTGGAAAAAGCGGTAGTCAAGAGCAGCTATCTCAGGCATGTTTAAATGATCCGCTATGGTGCAAATTGTTGAAAAGAACGCATCAAATGTGTTAGGAAGGCCACGATCTGGATATGTTGCTGTCGTGTCGATCCATACAGACTGATTTTCACAACTTTTTTGTGTTATTCGTGAGTAGTGATAATATTGGGATCCGTCGACAGGTGGGAAGGGCGGCGGAGTGCCTTTATTGCTAATTTTTTGCATAAGGATGATTTTGCAAGTGCATACAATCTTCGTGACGTTATTTTAATGTGCGAGAAGCATTTTTCCTCATCTGGCATTGGTGACGGGAATGGTTGGGAAAAAAGCTGCATCTTTTGACATGACACGAGTACTTCCATTCCGAAGTTTCCGACGGACGGACGGACAGACGGATGGATGGATGGATGGACGGACGGACGGACGGATGGATAGATGGATGGATGTATGGATGGATGTATGGATGGATGGATGGATGGATGGATGGATGGATGGATGGATGGATGGACGGACGGACGGACGGACGGACGGATGGATGAATGGATGGATGGATGGATGGATGGATGGATGGATGGATGGGTGGATGGACGGACGGACGGATGGACGGACGGACGGACGGACGGACGGACGGACGGACGGACGGACGGACGGATGGATGGATGGACGGACGGATGGATGGATGGATGAATGAATGGATGAATGGATGGATGGATGGATGGATGGATGGATGGATGGATGGATGGATGGATGGATGGATGGATGGATGGATGGATGGATGGATGGATGGATGGATGGATGAATGGATGGATGGATAGATGGATGGCGTGTCTCATAATGACATCGTAGATTTGACACGTTAAACTCAAGAATATAGTTGTTTTTGGAAAGTCACTTAGTGCGTGGACACGGAAGGTTTATCGTTGAAAAAGCACTTTCTTTTTCTTCTTATAAAACTGTGAAGCGGAATATAAGCACCATTTCATTAAAGACGTGCAGAAAAGATATTTTAGACACATTTTAGGATGTTGCTTAGAAAGGTGAAATGACAGGGTTGTATTGATGAAGCGAGTTCAAGTTTAGGGCGTACCATTGGTATAGAGCGTAAAGCACTTAGTGCATTAGTCGGCATCTTTCGCAGGTTGTGTCGAAGATAGTCCAAGGACCGGGAGGCGTTGCTGCAGATGTTAGAGACAGAAGTAGTCCAAGAAAGGTCTCATGTTAAGGTCAAGCTCAAATATCTTTAAAAAGTTAACGTTAGAGATGGGCTTCATAACAATGTAGTATCAAAAATCTTAGTTTTCATATTTGCTATTAAAGGATGTTATATTTATTCGCACTTGAAGAGTGCCACCAAGTGCTGCACGAATTATTAATAAGATCAGTGTCATTTTTAATAAGTACGTGTTCATCAGCAAAAGTAATCGTTCGGTAATTTATCCAATGATCAGCGAGAATTCCCGCATGTGAAGATATGGTAAATTCGGCAGGTCTGTAATACATCTAAGGAAAAGTAGTGGAGCCAGCACACTGCCCGGCGACACACCAGAAGATGCGTAGAAAGTGGGTAGCAAGAATTATTAACGGCGAACTTCTGTCGACTGATGCGGAAGTTTCGGATCTACGATAGTGCTAGTGAACCTATGCACAAGAAATGTCGATTAGTAATTAGTCGACAGTGAGCTACGCGATTAAAGGCGTTACAAAAATCCAAATGAATGGGGTGGGTTTGCAGGTTTGGGTCCATGTGTGAATGTGAAGCAGTTGTGAACTCAAACAGTTGTGCTTCGCACAATAAGCCCTTCCTAAATCCGCGCAAGTTTGAAAGGAATGTTATGTTGTTCTAAATGATCGTAAATATGGAGCGCCATGACATGCTCTAATACCTTACAGCATATGGATGTTAGTGAAGTGGGTCTGTAATGCGGGGGTGAATTTGTATTGCCACTTCTAAAGACTTGAACGACCTTCGCGATTTTCCAGACAAGTAGAATCTGACCTCTCTGTTGTGATCGCCCAAACATGTGATATAATATTTACTCGAGATAGACATCGTATTTTTGATATCTGTCTTCATCTCGTGAGGCCTGCGGGTGTGGACATCATTAGATTATTTTTAATAGAAGCGACGCCCTGATGTCCATGGGCTGCGAAATGGGGTAGTCAACTTCAGCACCTCAGCAACGTTTAAATGACCTTTCACGGCATAAACTGTTCGAAAATACTTCATTAAGATTGTTAGGACAGGCATGATGTGGAGTTGTGTAAATCGAGACACACTTGTTGATAAAACTTGTTTGTGCTAGTTGTGAGCAGTTATCTTACTGCGATCTGTCGACCCGTGGAAAGTGCGGCCAAGTGTCCTCATTGCTAATGCTTTGCATAAGGACGATTCCTCAAGTGCGTGCGATCTGCGCAGCGTTACTTTATTGTGTTCGAAGTATTTGCCCTCATCTGGCGTGGGTTACAGGGATGTTTAGGGAACGTTACGCGTAGCGAGGGCTTATTGGTCAGCTGTCCGCTCGTTAAAGGTTTACGTGCTACGTGACACCATCTGGCAAGAAGAAACACTGATCCACATTTGCCGTCGTGGCTACGAGCGGCGTTGACTAGCCACTCGAGGATTGCACACACATAAATACCGGATAAGCGGATGAGGGGACGACCGCTGCCTTAGCTCAACTAGGTAAGAGCACCGGGAGCCCATGCCTCTAAAGCCCATGCCTCTAAAGAATGAATACGCACTCCACCAGAGAATGGCATAGGTAGTTGCCTTAGATCTTCTACCTTACAGCTGTGTAGAAAACCGTTCATTAAAGGCACTCTTGAAAGAAGCTGCACCAGGGAGTACAAGCGCGTACTTGTCCCGCGCCCGTACGGCAACACCAGAGCAAAGAAAGGTAAGGCACAAGCTGCAAACGGCACTTCAAGATGGAACTAGCACTCTCCCTTTTACGAACAGTGTCTTTCAAACCTTCTCTGAATCCACTCCATCCTTATTTCTCCTTCCCCGCTGGTTGTTAAGCTGGCTGCACACTGGAAATATTACCTACGCAAATAGAGAATATACGTAGACAGAAAATTGCAACGCGTGACAGCATACGACAGGCATGCGAATCGCACGGCCTGGATACATCCACAAAACAGAAAAACCCACATGACCGCATGCGCGACTGTATACAAAAGACAAGCGCGCGCCGAGACCAGCTGCAGTGCTTGCCTGTCATTTTGCAAGATCACCTATTGATGGTTTAATTCCCGAGATACCGTTCGATTCTCCTTTTCCGCTTTATGTATCTCTCTCATATCTTTTAATGGCGCAGCTGTTAAAGCCGGGCGTAAGGTGTGGTCCGTTAACTGGAAGAACCTCGCCGAGAGATGACGTCACTGCGCGTCGCCATGGCAACCGGGCGCAGCCAAAATAATAAAAATGGCGCGAAACGCATGGCGATGCTCGCTTGAGCTTGGATACACGTTCAATACCGATCGATAGCCAATCGGTAACCAATCACTACTTATCGATAACTAACCGATGCCGATTACGACTTCGACGAAACCAGATGAGCATTACTTGGCCAATTTGGACTTCATCGGGCCAATCCATACCGATCGATAACAAACCAACACCGATCGGTATGCAAAACTAATGGAACACGATACCGACATAGCATGGCCATCTATAGTATAGTATAGCAAGGGCTGCGAAAAGGAAGTGAGGTTGAGAAGGAGGGAAAGGAGGAGGTGAACGCCACCAGCTCCACTCTTTCCTCAGTCATCGCACCACTAGTGGGTAGCTGCCCCCCTTTTTTTTTTGCTTCGACGTTGTCAGTAT
Organism: Rhipicephalus sanguineus; assembly: GCF_013339695.2. Lineage (NCBI taxonomy): Eukaryota > Metazoa > Arthropoda > Arachnida > Ixodida > Ixodidae > Rhipicephalus > Rhipicephalus sanguineus. Next base: position 81,588,648 of record NC_051176.1, read on the forward strand.
ACGCTCCCTCCTATCCTTACTTCATGCACACGATGCAGCGCGTTCGAAGAGGCAACCACGGCAGTCCCAGCAGCCTTCTCAAAGATGGCGGCACTGTCGGCGCAATATGGCGACGTTTATAAAAAAAAAGATTGGTAGCATGGAATATTGGATTTCGCGGAACAAATTCAGTGACAGAAAGGCATCATCGTTGGGCGAAGTTCTGCCCGGACAAAAAAAGTGATTATTCCTCAGCGTTCGTGAGTGTAGCACAGTCAGTGCTTCCTCGGATACAATGTCACGAATAAAAACAGGCTTCCTTAGTGTAACGAGCGTGTGGTGAACAAGAGCGCTCTAGATAAGAGTTAGCCTTCCAACTGAACAACTGACTCCATCACTCTTAGGTTTCACCCAGATGAGGTTTCAGTTTCGGGGTCGACGAAGTTTACTGTACCACGACCGCAAGTGCTTGCCCCGTTTCGACAAGAATAAATAAGGCTACGCTTTGCCTGCCGGAGGGAACGAAGGTAACAAAGGTACCCAGTATGAAGGAAATGAATGGTTCTCTTTATTTCTTAGGGCGAGACAAAGCGCGCATCTTGTTTCGTCGTTATACATGGCGCGGACGTCTCTCCACACATAATAGCCATCTGATACCGCAGTGTCTTGCTCAGGAGCTGAAACTATGAAACCTAAGGCTCGCGTTTTACTTCGCGAAGGTCGTACCGCCGAACAAGCGAAATTATGAAGCAACTTTGTTTGTTTTTCGTTTGTTTGTTTTATTCAAGCAGCTTACATGCCGTAAGGCATAAGTGTGCACTTAGGTATAGGGCTCTCCGTATGTAGAAATTACAGAAGTAGTTTAGCCGACCTGTCGTCCATGTGCTAACTCTTATGTGACTGGATAACTGTATGTTCGTGCCATGGCATGCTCTTAGCAGACTTTCGGTACTGATTCATTCTCGTGGCTGGGCAGAATCACACCAAGTGGCGAATTTCATGTGTACATAAAGGATCAGCTTAGCTTGGACAATTCACTAGGTCTTCAGGTGTTAGACCCAGGGCCCATTTGACGGATAATACGGGCCCGTTCCAGCCCGTATTATCCGAATAGCGACTTCTTCCATCCCAGATAGATTACGAGAAAGGGAGCGTCCACGTGCAAGGATTAAGACGCTTGAGTCTCGGCGGACAAGTGATTTTTGGGCTGAAAGGGCACAGTAGCTGTCTCACTTAGGGAAGGTATCAGAAGGTATTTCTGTACGCTAGATTGTATTGCCTCCGACCTTATCCTTGTACCCATTTAATACAGGTGAATGGCGACGACCTTCGAAAATCGCATATGTCCGCAGAAATTCGTGGCCTCTTGTAAAAGCTCCTTAGGTGGTGTACAGCACTAGATGAGTCAGTGTAGGTGTGTCATCCAAACTGATAATTTTCGGAACGCTGACAGCTTTGACTGCGCCATCCACAGCTTGTAGCTGAAATAGTAAAGCGCCGGGATTTTTTGCTCTTTGGCATCGACTATCTTGAATTTCGTGTAGCTTTCCGGAAGTTTTTTTATCAGAATTGTCTACTGTACTTGCGAATACCAAAGCAGATAATCAGCGAAGACAAATACCTCAATGCGAAGCCGTCCGTTAAGCGCGACGTGTTAATAAAGACTCACCTGGGGAGAACCTGGGGAGAACCTGGGGAGCTAACAATTCACAGAAAACAGCTGGGAGAACTTCAGGTGGACATCTTCGATGCGAATATGCGAGATACATGTCGCGAGTCTGTGAATAGTACATGTCAGAGATATATGAATTCGCTGCGCGCTGTAAGTTCTCAGGTGTGTCACAGTTCGTTGAGCTCTTTGGCATGTTGCTTCAGAGAGTTCTAGAGGTAGGGGTTCTTCGTATGCTGTTATCAAGTCCAGTAGCGTTGCCAGAAAATGTTTCGGAGAGGAGGGTTGAACCATAGTTAATGTATGTTTGTCTGTGCGTTTGTATGTATGTGCGTATATGTAAACCTGGAAAATCGAAAAATTTCGGGGTAGGGCAGTTGAACTCCCCCCCCCCCCCCCCCCACTTCTGGCTACGCCAGTGATCAACTCCCCAAATGAACCGCGGAATAATCTGCAGTGCGACATACACCGGAGTAGAAGGGAACGGTATGTACCGCGGTACATACCCTACCCCTGGAACGGCCGCCTCTCCGACAGCCGGCGGCACACCGAGAGACATATTCGAGGAACAACAACTGGGAAGTCCAACTTCACCACAAACGCAACAGGTGAGAGGCGAGAAAGCGGCGTTCAATACAAACAAACAACTACCCACACACACGTAGACTTCACAGATATTTTCGTGAAAAACACAGCGACAAATATATTGAGGTGCGACTTCACCCGAACAGTCGGTCACATTACATACCAGGGTTCCCAGCGTCCGACAGACGCCGTCGCGCCGCTACACGACACACTCATCAATTTGGCGTGGGAGGCGCAACTCTGAAGTGGACCTGGGAAGCCATTTGGCGACCCTTGACCAGGCGCAGCGAGCAGAAACAGCCAGTGGGGCTCTGGAAGAGGAGTTCCACCCACAGTAACCAAGAAGCCTTAGTTAATAAATCTGTCTTTTACGTTTCTACACAGACCCTGCGCTCTCTGCACTTTGTTTCTGTCAACAATATGCGGTCATATAGTGCACTCAACCTGATATGCATGCCAACTGGCTCAAATTAGTGGTCATGTTAAACGTTATGCACAGTCGTTGGCAATATGAAAGGGAACACCGGATTCGTGTTCAACCGACGATTACTCGTGATGTACGGATACGAATGTGACGTGCTCATCTGTAAGAAATACGTTATACCGCTTGAAGATTTAGTCTGATGAACACTTTTGCGAACTGCGTTTAGCGGCTGTGACGCTTTGTCGGCGATTTCATATTTCTCACGACTGTACGTCAAGTCATAAGTATTTGTGGGCATGCCAACACACATGCGGAAACTTGATGCGAAGCTTGTCATGTTCAGCGCAGTTTTTTATACGAAAGCTTGAGGTTCCAGCGCGAAATGAATTATCTTAGAAATGCAACTCATTTCCTTTTCACGTTACTTGCTTATTTTGGTTTTTTTTATAGCGAATGGATTTCTTTGCCTCTTCATATTCTTTGTTAGCGGCCGGCCGGTGGACTCGTAATACAAAGGCGCTCAGGCAAAGCGTGCTTTTGCACAAATGAGGTATGCCTAAAAAGCAGCACAGGAAGGAAGAGCGCGAAGCGATCAGCCTCACTATATACGGTGTGCCCGGTTGCCCATAGCTCTTTCAAAACACTTCATTTCTTCGTTTACTTTATTCATTAATATTTTTTTTTGCCGCACAATGCTTTTTTTTCACATTCGTGTGAATGAAGAAGGGAGGCACCGGGTGCCTCAAGGTTGCCGCAAGATTGAGGCGGCAACGAAACTGCAGCAATGAATTCTGCGGCATGCGCATGACACTGTGCACGCCGTGCCTATGCCACGCTGAATGAAATTGCAGTTATGCTAACATATGTTATACATACGTTAAATTTTTAACTCTGAGCTCTCTCTCTCTCTCTCTCTACACCCCCTTTCTTGCCCCTATTTCCCCACCCCAGTCAATGCTGGGCAGTATCGAACATACATGCATCTTAGATACTATCTTAGATACTCTTTGGGTATCTTGTATCTGTATCGCGATACGTCTCGCCATACGAGTATCTGTATCTGTATTTCCGATACATTCAATAATGTATCGTGTATCTTAAGATACGAGATACTCCTATAGGAGTACCACCGTACGAAACAATAATCGCTGGGTCAACTTCGCTTCTCAAGCTAGTACTGGTGCTACAAAACCACCTGAATAAAACTAAGCGCAATGAAAATTTTATTTTTCCGCCAGAGTCCACCAGTGATGGCCGGCGATGAGGAGCGCGCCTCCGTTTTGGTGGAGCAGAGCAACGTGACAGCGCTCGCGTAGTCTCGATAGAACAAGCGCGCGGACGTCTATGCTTAGCTCACGTGCCTTTCGTTTTCTCGATTTTTTTTCTTTGTAATTGTGCCAATGTCATGACACTTGCACTTCTCCACTGTCCAGCGCCGCGTACCACAATGCGTGTGGCGATTATCGCGCAAATTCTGATGCCCCTCCCCTGCGTAGTGCTTCATTACGAAATCTGAAGCATAGGGTTGCTTTACGTCTCGCGGCTTTCACGCATAAGTGATTTGAAGGATCTTGTGGATGTAAAGTTCGACTTACATGCGATTGACTTATGTGCGAATAAGGTCCTAACTATAGCATCAACTACAGGTTTTCCCGCTCAATTTAATCCAAGTGCCAGCTAAAATAATCCGCACGCCACAGAAATAATCTGAGCACAAAACTATTTAATTCACGTGCCAAACATTTAATCCTAGCGCCAACATATTTAATCCAAGCGCCACCACAAATAGGCTGCTTCCCAGTGAGTTTAATCCAAGTGCTGCCATGTTTAATCCAATCGCCAAGAACTTTAATTCATGTACCAGTCAGTTTAATCCATACACAAGAAACAGTAATACGGGGAGTGAAAACGGCAGTACAATTAGAATACCGCTCCTACAATATGAAATACAATAATTTTAAAGTAGAGAGCCGCACTAATATTTGTAATGACCGCTGTTATTTATGAAAAAAAATTGCTGCTATAGTTTGCTTGAGCCATGTTTGGAGCGCTTATACTTCGTAAACACGAGTTTGTAGAAGCAATGTTTGGTATGGGCGGGATCATATTAATGGAAATGAAAGAAAGGGCGTCTGTGTGCTGCTCATTACGAACATGTTAAAGGATATCTTGTAGTTGAACAAAATTCAGAGCTCGTAATTGGATTTTGGTTTTGGCACCCAATATAGTGCAGCTCCAGATCTGGTCATGTAATGGGAAGGACCAATGGTCTATGCTCAATTAGAGTGACGGAATGGATACAAAGTGCTCGAAAACCTAGCCAAGGGCGGCAATGGGCCAAGTGGAGCTGTTGAATCAAGAAATTAGCAGACTCGCTCAGGGCAGGGCGAAGTGGAGATAATTTGAAGAGGCTTTCGTCTGGCAGCATACATAAAACAGAGTGCTGGTTATGATGTTGACACCGGAAGTTTTAATTTACAGTCATCTTAATTCTTGTATTTTCATTCAAACAAAAAGATATGTGTCCGATGATTTGAATAGTATTAATTGTTGGGCTAGGTCACACGGTGACATATTCAACGTAGCGCGAGAAGACGAAGACGGAGGAAAGAGAAGGCACAAGGACGAGCGGTCGTCCTTTGTATTCGTTTTTTCGCGCTGCATTAAGCACACCGCACATTCGAAGCTTGGGGACGTTGCTGCAATCATCAATTTATTCAATCAGTGCATATACTGTGGGGTTGTACACGCAACCCATTGTCTTCGAGGCGGCGGCACCTCGGCTTCGCGCTAGTTTTGTACACGCAGTGGCGAGAGGGGTTGCGTGGGAGAGGGCATTGTGCCGCTCCCGCAGCCCTTCGCGCCCTGCTCCCTGGCCGAAGTCGAGATGCCCCGTTTTCCCTCCTTGCCCTTTTCTGGAGAGACTCCTCTCCAGACCCCACGAACGCGCGTCGCTTTCTTGGGGGCCTCCGGGTCTTCGGTCTTGGGAGATGTGATTGACCACATCCGACCCAAGCCGTGAGCACCACCGCCGCGATCAACCCCTGCAGCGCTCCGGCCATGGAGTGCGAACCACCGCCCCGGACCGGAGTGCAAATGCAGCCACGCGAGGTGAGATGAGCATTTATCATTCCCTCGACGTGTGCTTGCTATTTGTTAACGGTTGTTTCCCCCAGTAGAGCGGAACGCTCCGCCACTGAGGTGTTAACTTGATGGGCTACTCATTATTGCAATTGGCATCTGAGGTGAATAAACACTTTCAGTTGAAAGACTTGTCTCTGTCCCCACTGGCCTGAAACCCGCCGCAGTTGCAACTCAACGCGAACCGCGGGATAGGGGGTCACAGCTCTGACTGTATAGGGCTGCTGCGTAGCACTACAGGTTTTCCCGCTCACTTTAATCCAAGTGCCAGCTAAAATAATCCGCACGCCACAGAAATAATCTGAGCGCCAAACTATTTAATCCACGTGCCAAACATTTAATCCTAGCGCCAACATGTTTAATCCAAACGCCACCAGATATTGGCCACGTGCCAGTGATTATAATCCAAGTGCTGCCATGTATAATCCAAATGCCAACAACTTTAATTCAAATGCCAGTCAGTTTAATCTATGCACAAGAAACAGTAATACGGGGCGTGAAAACGGCAGTACAATTAAGTTACAGTTGCTACAATATGAAATACAATAATTGGAAAGTAGAAAGCAGCACTAATATTTGTAATGACCGGTGTTATTTATGAAAAAAAATTGCTGCTATAGTTTACTTGAGCCGTGTTTGGAGCGCATATACTTCGTAAACACGTCTGTAGAAGCAATGTTTGGTACGGGCGGGATAATTTTAATGGAAACGAAAGAAAAGGCGTCTGTGTGCTGCTCATTACGAACATGTTAAAAGCCATTATGTAGTTGAACGAAATTCAGAGCTAGTAATTGAATTCTGGTTTTGGCACCCAATATAGTGGAGCTCCAGGTCTGGTCATGTAATACGAAGGACCGATAGTGTATATGCTCAGTTAGAGCGACGGCATGGATACAAAGTGATGGAAAACCTAGCCGAGGACGACAATGGGCCAAGTGGAGCTGTTGAATCAAGAAATTAGCAGACTCGCGCAGGTCAGGGCGAAGTGGAGATAATTTGAAGAGGCTTTCGTCCTGCAGTGTATATAAAACAGAGTCCTGGTTCTGATGTTGACACCGAAACTTGTATTTTACAGTCATCTTAGTTCTTATATTTTTATTCAAACAAAAAGATACTTGTCCGATGATTTGAATAGTATTTATTGTTGGGCTAGGTCGCACGGTGACATATTCAACGCAGCGCGAGAAAACGAATACAGAGGAAAGAGAAGGCACAAGGACGAGCGGTCGTCCTTTGTAATCGTTTTTTCGCACTGCATTAAGCATCTCACCGCACACTCGAAGCTTGCGAACGTTGCTGAAATCGTCAATTTATTCGATCAGTGTATATATATATATATATATATACGTGGCTGCGTTAAGCAGCAGAAAACGCCAGCACTCATTTTTTGTCATACCTTGCGGTGTCACCAGTACTAAATCAGGGCTTTCACTTAGGTAGGCCTTCATGTGACTTGAATTTTCAAAAAAAGCTTCCTCTATTGGGTTGAAGAAGGGACTGGCAGGCGCTTGATAGACAGCATTGAGTTAGCCAAAGCTTCCAGCTCTGCCCGAGCGGGAGCAGGTGCGCCATGAAAAATGGACACAGCTGCTGTGTTTGACTCCTCACGTTCCACAAGAGGCAAAACACCACTGAGGAAAACATTGAAAACAGCCCAGTGAACTCTGTCCACTGCAGTCCAGTGAATAACGCCATTTGCGGACATTCACGCTATAATGTTCAAGTTCGCTCCTTTTGTCGACGTGGTCATGTGGACAGCTGGTTGCACTTCAGCTGTCCTGCCGAAGTTCCTGGAACACCAGACATTGTAGTTTGATTAGTCCAAGTAGAACCGGCACACACGTGGTCCATCGGACTGCAGCCACTGGGCGTACAGCATACAACCACGCGTGACATCGTCACGATTGCGGTATGTGGGCTTCTGCGTCACCAGCTTCACCGAGTAGCTGTGGGCGTCCAGCAAGCAATCAACTGTGCTTGTACTGATTGTTACCCCAGGCATTTCCTCCTCCAGAGACTGCTTTATCAGTCTTAGTGTAAATGTAGAGTTTTCGTCTACAATTCGTCTTAGAGTACTCACGACGTCATCTCGAAACTTTTTTTAGAACCACCACCCCACATTGGCTTTTCTCTGTCGCTGGCGACAATATAACTTGCTGTTTTGATGTTGATGCCCAGAGCGTCCGCCGGTTGGTTTAGGTCGCCACCACGCCTGTGGACGTCCACAATCATCGACGAGTCGAGCACCAACACCCTGCTGTTTTTTCGACGAGGTTCGTCTGGATCTTTGTAATGTGGTCCTCGCTTCTCATCTGGAAATGTTCCTCTCTGAAAGCACGCGTGTTACAAGCGACCCCGACCACGTTTCAGCAACGCAGCGTCGTCGGTTACATGAATATTCTTGTCTCATTTTATGCTTTTATATAACAATTAATTGTACAAAAACCTAAATAAATCCATGGTTTTAAATGGCTATTCTTTGATACCAGGGATGGGTGAGTATCGTCTGTATATCAAGATCGCTTTCACTAGGCCGAGCAGACGACTGCGAACGCTTTTACGGTTAATGCCGTCTGCTAGCAGACGACGCCAGATGCGATCAACGGAGTACCCAAATTCTGCCATAGCGATGAAGCATAAACTGACTCGGGGCTTAAGCCACGTGCTCTATGAGTGTATACATTTAGTACCCGAACATATATAATTAAACCGCACTGCTTTTTGAATGCTAAGATATATGACATTAAAACGTTCGGGCAAAATACCGTAGTACCTTATTTCATAAGCGCTACCATGCATTGGCAAAAAAGAAATATTCCTCTCTCGCCAGGGCCAAAGAGGCAGCGAAGCCCAGAGGGTTCCTGGAATGAGGAGACCTCCCACCTAGGGTAGACGCGGGACTAGCACCGCGACACCGTTTCGTGGCAATAAACGTTTATTCCTCCTCCTCCTCTCGCTTCATGTTTACCTTGTTGCGACATTTAGACTATATAAATTGGCAAACCTCCTGTTTCTTGTGTATAGATTAAACTGACTGCCACTTGAATTAAGGTTGTTGGCGATTGGATTAAACTCACTGGCACGCGGCCTATTTGTGGCGGCGCTTGGATTAAATATGTTGGCACTAGGATTAAATGTTTGGTATGTGGAATAAATGGTTTGGCACTCAGATTATTTCTGTGGCGTGTGGATTATTTTAGCTGACACTGGATTAAAGTGAGCGGGAAAACCTGTAGTAGCGAGTAACTACACTCCTCTAGTGCGCGGTGTGATCCAAACGAGGGACGGGTTCGCACGCGCGGCTTGTTGTGTTCATGCTTGTTGAAAAAGTAAAACCCCTATAATACATATATAATACACAGCTGGCTGCGTCAAGCAGCACTCAACGCCTGCGCTCACTTTTTGTCATACCTTGCGGTGTCACCAGGGCTTTCACTTAGGTAGACCTTAATGTGTGACTTGAATTTTCAAAAAAACTCACTCTATTGGGTTGAAGAAGGGACTCTACGCTGGAAGGTGCTTGCTAGAGTGCATTGAGTTAGCCAAAGTTGCCAGCTCTGCCATGGAGGTGAAATGCTCGAGGCCCGTGTACCTAGATTTAGGTGCACGTTAGAGAACCCCAAGTGGTCGAAATTTTCAGAGCCCTTCACTACGGCGTGCATCACAATCATATCGTGGTTTTGGGATGTAAAACCGCAACAATTATTATTAAAATTATGCGCAGGACGCGAACGCTGTAGTTCATTCGGGAGCTTACGCGAGCACCAGCGATATAACGCTGGAAGGTTCGATCGCTGATGTGACAACGCGTTCCGCCGATGATCAGAATACCGAAGGCAAACGATATTTATTGCCGCTATCGGTGTAGAGCGTCCTTCGCTCGTACTATGAGTTACTTAGTTTTATGGGCACAAGTTTGCCCATTGAACAGTTTCGTCTCTATCAGGGTGACTGCCGCCTTCTCCATCGTCACCACCACGTGACAATACAATAGGCATTAGGCATTTCTGAGATGCACATGTTCTCTCGTTGAAGAAAAACTGTTAAAAGATTGCACCTTAGTGGGTATATTGATAACGAACGCTTAACGCCAGCAGCTAAATAGAACATGAAAAGTCATTGCAGTTTTATGAGCTCTGCGTAAACACAATGCGTCACGAAAAATGTCGCTAGCAACGTTGTTGCTGCTGTACACCGGTGATTCGGTATTGCGTAAACGGCCTTTTACAGACAAGGCGAAACTCTACACCGGTATTTGCGCCATCGTGCGAAGGCTTCTTATTGAAGTTCTTGTGAATAGATGGCGACCCTCTAGCTGGTCGGCAAGCTGAGCAGCGGCTCCTATCAATTACAAAAATGACAAGCAAGAGCCGCTGTCAGTGAAGAGCTGTCCTGTTAAGCAGCCAAAGCAAACCCCAATAAGTTCTGTCGGAAGTAAACTAATGCACTTCGAGCAAGAAGGACAAAACTCTTGAGATACTAACCTTTTCAACTACTAACGTTTTGAGATACTAACCTTTTTTGAGATAGAAAACATTTTCGTGCATATATAGGCGTTCGCTGCTACCATATGAGAGTCTATGTAACAGCAAATTTTCGAATGTATCGAAGTATCTAAGATACAATTGGCAAGTATTGTATCGGATACAATTATTGCGGTAGTATCTTGTATCTGTATCTTCAATACTTCTTGCCTGAGTATCCTGTATCGTATCGCGATACAATTTCAAAGTATCTTTGCCCAGCCCTGACCCCAGTGCTGGGTAGCAAACCAGATGCTAATATCTTGTTAAAGGGGTCATGAAGCACCACTTGGGATTGTTGAAAAAACACATCCTGCGGAAAGCTGACACGGCTATGAACTGCTCTGCCAAATATTACAGTCGTGCGCGCCGCGTAATGGCCACAAGCGGAGCGCGAAGTTGCCGTTTCCCCAGGCACCCTCTTTTCAAACAGAGGCTGGTTCTCACTCTCGTCGGTGGGCGAGGCGTCTGTCCGTTTACGTCGCGGATCTGTCCGTTTACGTCGCAAGAGACATAGCATGCTTATTGGCCAATAGCCGACATAAATCAAGAGCGGTGTTTGGATCAGATGCTCTTCTTCTCGTTGACACTGTGTATAATAGTTGTTGTAGTGAAATAAACAGGTTGAAATATGGAAAAACTTCGTTGCGAGTTTTCGAAAAGGTGACTCACTTCCGGTAGAAGCCAACTGTCGTCTGCTGAACTCGGTGCGCCCGCGCACGTTCGAGCGTAACTTAAATTTGGCCGCACGACCTTTTCGGTATCGCAGTTTCTTGTGCCTCGCTTGTTTCGATTGGTCTTGTACGTCATAACTGGCCTCAAACCTTACAGAACTTGTGTGTGGCGTTGAGTTCTAACGACACGGATCTCTTGCTGACTTGATCAGTGTGTGCACAGATCGAGTTTTAATTAACAGACCGGAGAGCGGCCCCTCGTGAACCATGAGGGTTGGATTATAGCTGAGGGTTTTAACACTATTATTTAGTTGACAGAGAATGCACACAATCCTTTGACCTTTGGATAATACACTTCACGTCGAAGATATCCCGAAGATGGATTCAGCGGTCAGGTACGAAATAATACAACCTGAATTCCACTGTCAACTCACTGAGAGTTCTTTTGCTTCCAGTCCTCATCAAAGAACAACCATCGGCCTGTGTTTAAGCTACATAATTTCTGGGGCGTCATGCAGGCCGAAGTGAACACCTTCGGCTCCGAATTCTTCGGTTCGTAGTGTCGTGCCGTTATAAAAATGATAAACGTGTGCCCTCTTGAGTGTACAATGCTTCGCTCGCCCGAAATTCGTGAATATCAGCGTGACAAAGGTATCTTTGGCCGAACGTATCTGCATTTCATGGGCGTATGCTGTGGGGCAATTTTAGTCATTTCTGCCGCGAGCTGCACGCGTCCAGTGGCAGCAGCGTGTTCTGAGCTGTTTTAAGACCGCCTGTGTTTGCATTGTAGGGGTCTGGGCCAGCCGCCGCGCAGAACCTCTCAGAGTCGAGGACGAGACGCTGAATACGGCCGCTCGATCTCCCCGTGCACTGAGCAACACGTCTTTATCATTCCAAGACTCGGCCGCGACTCACTGTCAACGGCCACTGTGCGCGAGCGGCAAGCGTGCGCGTGTCCATCGTTCTCTTCTACCGTCGGCGCGCTCGCGGCTGCCGCTTCCACAGCATATAAAAGTTACACACGCAGACGCCACAGTTACAAGGATATTGTACGCCTACATTAGGTGCATTTAAAGCGCGCCTACTGTCGGGAGCTGCACGCAGGGGCAACAGCGCCTTCTGAGCAGCTGAGCGATAATCTATTTCCGCAATGAGCACTTATTTGCAATTCTCGGTTTAGCATGGCATACAGTAGTTCTCTGTAACTGATATTTTGTATTGAGATGCTTTCATACTCGTAGACTACCTATTATCTTACTAATTAACCGTTATTGTTAAGCATCACATCACCGCGTTAAAGCGAATGCCAAAAGCGTGCCCCGATGTCAAGCTAATCTAGTAACGTTGGTCAAGCACAACATCCAAAAATTTACCAGTGACATGTCTCCCGCCAAATAAAAAAGTTAATGCACTTGCACTTCACCCTTGTGAACGTCCATGTGTACTTGGCATTCCCTGTGCACAGATGACGCAAAACGAATTAAAAAAAATTGTATTACAGTCCTCTTCAATGAAACAGCTGTTCTCTAGAAAATAATGGTTTGCTTGAATTGCTAGTACACTATATTCACACCAGTAGACAGGGTGGCTTGTTCACAATTCAGAATGTTACATACATAACACAGAAACACGAGGACTATAGCAAATCGGGACAAAACTGGAAAAACTCGGTCATATGTGCACTCCCTCGTCCACCTGCACATTATGTTGATGTTCACTTATACAACAGGCACCTTCAATTATGCTACGATAATTGAAATATCACCAAACCTACGTTAGAACACAGTGATGACTTGTTGCCTAATTGCCTGTCACCTATTTCTCTTCTACAATGTGTTCTAATGTGTAAATCATCTGTTCTACTTGTTTGGTAATAAAACACAGGCCGTTACATTGAGCGAGCAGTGTTTCACCAATTTGTATTGCATGCAGAAGTTCATTTCTTCCATTTGTATGCACAACAAATAGTCGTACCTCAACTGATACAAGCAACAGTGTTAGCACTATTTTATTGGAATCAAAACAGAAGCAGTCCTCATGTCAGTGTAAGCATATGTATATTTCCATTTTTGTGCACAGAACCTGCACCCAATACTAGACACATACTGGACACATGGAACAACATATACAGTACAGCCCAAGTACTATATACAATTCACAGCAGTAAAGCAACATGAAAGTAGTGTGTAAAAACTCCTCATAATGCATATTGATATATGCACTTCACAGTGCCAGTATCTAAGCACAATCCAAAGAAATGGGATGCACAAGGAACTTGGTGTCAGCCTACACATGAAGGCAACTAAATTAGTACAATAAGGCTAGCTTTACTTTTGAAAAATATGCAACCATGCAGATAGGCATGTTCTAGTATTTTTATTGCATTAGTTTGCACTATGGCATCAAAACATGTTGCAGATGATCATACAGTTGAGTTTCCTGCAGAAAAGTCTAAAAGTGATTGTAGATCCACTTATCACAATTTATAAAAGCATTCAGCAATGCCCACAAAATGACAATGCGGCCTTCATACGTATATTGATGCACATATTTGCTCACAGACATCTGAAAAATAACGTAAATTTCTGGAATTATGCTTGGGAACTTGTTGGCGTTATCACATGACTAAAATGTACCAATACTTCTATTATGCATAATTAGTACATCTATGTTTACAATATATTCATACCAGCTAGTGTCATCTGCAACTTGGAGTTCTTCATATTTAATTCCTCACTTCATGGCTTATGCATAATTACCACATTGAAAATTAAGCCCAGCATTATGGCTTCAAGATGAACTTGATATTAGGCAATAATGTGGCCAAAATAAAAATTTCTTATAAATAGTGGCTGATGGCTTGGTACATTGGATCCTAGTACTTGATATGCCATGAGGTTGAATAAAATTTGACCACACACTTATAGAGACTGTAAAGCAGTCAGGATTTAAGTTCATAGTAAAAGAAAGTGGGAAAACAAAACCACAACATACGTAGAAATGAAGGGGACAGGATGACGCAGTACTAGCAACTGAAGTTTAACAGGTGCTTGGCTTTTTTAGACATGTTTTTACTCTTTCTGAGACTGCGTGATTCTTTAATTTTGTAGTTTTTCATACTGTGCGTATATCTTTCTGCGGTTTGCATTAAACTTCAGTTGCTAGTAGCGCATCATCCTGTGCCTTTCATTCTCATTTCTCTGTGCTGTGGGGTTTTTTTCCGCACTTTCTTTAACTATGAATACACATCAACTCGCCCAGCTGTCCATTTTAGGATATTTATTATTTATTTATTTGGTTTGAATACATAGAAAACACGAAGACACAGAAGAAATAGGGAGGGAACAGGCTGACAACTGCCACCTAAAGGGGCACAACGCCTGCCTGCTCATTTGGGATCGGGGAAACATTGGGGAAAGGAAGATAGGGGGGAAAGAGCAAGGAAAGAAAATAGGTAAGAAAAAAAAACAAATAACACAGACGTAAACACGAATAAGTGGTCACAAGGAAAAATGTCTATACGCGCGAGGCCAAATCGGTATTTTTTAAGAAATTAAGTAGGGCTCGTTGGGCCTGGTTACGCCGAGCAGCACAACCCCTCGGGAACAGGCAATCATCAAGGTTCGTACACTTTAGAAATAAAGTTAGCTGAATAAAGCCAGTTCCACTAAGTGTCATTTTGAACAATGCGAAATTTTCAAATGCACATGCTACTGGAAAGGTTGCACGCAGTATCATGCATAACACTCTGCATCAATCCCAGTATTTGCCCAAATGCTGTAAGATGTAAGAAATGTTCGAGATAGTGTACAACGAGGCACAGTGGAGTGTTCCCACAATACACTGTCTCGTACACAAGCAGTGGGCGAGCAACTCTTGCTGCTTTGCCAGAAATTTCTTCCTGAAAATGATACAAAAAAGAAGTTCATTAAGCTTTCTGTGTCCATAAAAATGAATTTCTCGCGAAGGACTCACACTTCACTATACTTATTGCGGACCTTTTAACAAAACGTGAAACAAATGCAAAATTGTGAGGCTGCTAAGTAGTTCCTTGTCAACTTTTCAAGTACACAGGCCGAAAAATACACGTAGGTAAAGAAATGCGAAACAACACCAGAACTGTTACTCGTGTCCTGTGTACCACCATTTTGGGTAGATTTCGATGTCAGTTAAGTTAGCATTATAGTGTAAAAGGGTGTGAATGTTAGTGATGTTCACTTTGTATTTAGACACGTTGGACACTAGATTCTTGAGCAACCACAGCTGCTCTGTTTAGGACTGAATATTGGGCAACTTTGGTATTGATTCATGCAAAAATTAACAGCATACTTGTAATGAAGACAAAAGAAGACCTGGACACAATGCCAGCGTTTTCACCTTGTCAGAAATTGTGTCAACAATGAGAATACTGTGTACAGATAATAAACACTATGGCAACATAATTCAAAACAAAATAACGAGAGGGAAGAAACAAGGTGATTCAACAAGGTGGTTCAACAGGTTCAACTGGCTTATATCAATGTGATTAAAATAACCTTGCATAACTAATACATCTCCTAAAGGCAATAAATATGCATATGTAACCCTGGTAAGTTCCAGCGCGGATATGTGACTAATGAAGTGACAATACCATAAAATGCATGTTCTTCACAACACACACTGTCACTTAGCAGATGTCTGTCACATCATATGGCCATAATTATGTTTCATCATATGGCCAAAATTATGTGACGATTATGCCACATGTCAACGCGCACAAATTGACATCGAGATGGAGGATCAAGACAAGCAAATCAAGCATCAAAACAGCATAAACAGAAAACAAATTTGGCCTCAATGCACATTTCATTACATAACAGCGTGATAATAGCGGCTTTTTTTTCGCTTTCGTGTATACTCCTTGAAAGCACTCTGCTTCATTTATGCTTTATCGCAAGGAAGGAAATTATGCTGTACAAACATCTTTTTTCAAGGCGCACTCGCGCATCGAAGCATGTGCTATATTCACAGGAGTTTCTAAACACGCATTACACATCATCGCTATGTGAGCTTATTGACTGTTCTTTCTTTCTTTTTCGATTTTTCATTGCACTTTTCACTCGACGCAATGTACAGGAGGATACCTTCAGCTGCCCGAGCGACGATAAGGACGCGCCAACAGAGGAAACGTTAGTATTACTTACCATTGTGTTCCCGATGGTACCGCCAACGCAGTGTGCCCATCATCTGTTTGGTAATATACACAGCGGCAGGCCCGCTTGAGTCACCGGGACATTATTGTCGCTCCATATCGCACCCGTAGTAAGACCCGCAGTAAGGCATATTGCACTGTCGTCAAACCACGCATTTCACGTCCAGCGGCAAAGCGCAGGCACAAAACGCGCACACACGGCCGACACAGCTGGGCAGTTCAGAAGCGGCGTTCACAGGGCCAAGGTAATCCCATGACGGCTTTGCTTGGGCACCCCGCACGCTGCTGGGGCCAGCCTAAAACAACTCTCTTCTCGCCTTTCTTTCTTTTTTGCGTTTTTTTTTCCTTGGCGAGCGCATACGTCGCGACGCTTTTTCAAACCTCGCTTGTATTCCGACGCGTCTGAATGTCTAATTTCCTCGCTCTCGCCCACGGCAGGCGGGCTGCAGCCGTCCGAAGGTCGAAGGGCATTTTATCTCGCTTCCTCCCGTTCACAGCAGCCGCTTAAAAAAAATCGCGTTTTTTTTTTTTTTGGCTTTTGCGTCGCGTTTTCTCCGCACGGGATTTTATTCCGGGCGACGAGGCAGGCCGCCTTGGCCAGTTCGTTGTCTAAAAGCGTAAAAAGCGTATACTGAGTGTATACATGCCGTGCCAATCGGCTGCATCGAGGCTGCATCGAGGCCGGCTTTTCCTTTCAGTTTAATTTTGATTTGATGGAAAAACAACATAAGCGAAGTCACGAAGCGAGGTAACGACAGTACCAATGCGAAATATCAATATCAATGCGACATAAGCGAAGTAACGACAGCATCAATGCAAATAGATCGCGTCAGCGCTTAGACCCCAGACGCGATACACCGTGCCAGACCGCACCGCGCCGCGAGAAGCAGCCGACCGGAACTATTAGTTTCCAGCAGCAGCCGTCAACACCGCCAAGTTACGCGGAAAGGAAACCACACAACATTGAAGCGAGGTGACGTAAGGCACTGGGCGGGGCACCTCGAACGGCGCTCCCTCTCTCCTCCGGAATGAAGCGAGTTGAGAGGGAGTTGAGAGGGTAAATATTGCGATCGCTATATCTCCGTCCGGTCCTTCTTTAGCTTTTCGAAAAATTCTTTCGGCTATATATTTCTGGGAAGGGTGATGATGATGATGATGATGATGATGATGATGCAAACTTTATTGGGGTCCAGAGAAGACGCAGGGGAGACCCCGCGCCACCCGGCTAGTCCCACGTAGGGACCGCCAAGCCGAGCTTGGCGGCCCGTTCGCGGGCACTCTGGACGGCCAGGGTTTGGTCATGGAGTTCTGGGCTGCGCAAGAGCGCTGCCCACCTGTCCTCGCTGAAGGCGGAGCCGATGGCTTCACATTCCCATAACACATGGTTCAATGTTGCTAATTGTCCACAGGCAGGGCAGTCCGCACTGGCATACCGTTCAGGGTATATTGCATGAAGAACCGCAGGGTTAGGATACGCACGGGCTTGTAATAGTCTAAGGGTAACTGCTCTCGCCCTACACAAGGCAGGGTGTGGGAGAGGGAATACCCGTCTTGACAGATAGAAATGTTTAGTTATCTCTGGGAAGGGTCGGAATCATTCCAGGGTGTTTTTCACGCCAAGCCCGAGGAGTGGTTCATGACCCCTTTAAAACCTCCCGGCCTTCCTTTTTTCGTCTCTCTCTCTTAACTCTGAAAGAGTCACGTTTCTTCATCTGCAGCGGCTTTTTCAACTCCTGCTGTGGCTGTGTATTCAGGGAAGCGCAATTCTGCTTTCCCGAGGGATCGAGCACGCAACGAAGAAAACTGCGAGCACGGCGACGAGGAAACTGGACCGGCGGACGGCTGTTTCGCCACAGGGTTACACCCCAGGCCAACGTTACGCGGTCGTTCCTTTCCTCGCGGCACGGCGGAGGTGTCCAATGAGAAGCGAAGCCTGGCAAGCGAATGACAAGACGATGCGAACTGGGCCCGATCACGCTATCGCGTTCTACTCTTGAAGGCAAAGCTCAAGTGTCCAAGTTTTTGCCGCATTGTCAGTCGCACATACACGTTCTTTGAGAGAACGGCCCTTGAAACTTTCGCGTTAAGATTTGCGACTATCGCCCTTGCACGTCGCTTCTAAGCACACGGCCAGCTTTACAACACAGAAATATTTATAGACTGGGCAGATGTGCTCGCCTTTAGTTCTGTTGTTGAAAACGATTCTCTTGCGCGAGACGCCTTCGTCTTTGAATACTTCCTAAATGTTCTCTTTGGCTTTTTATTCTTCTTTCCTTTCTTCCTTGGATTTCTAACGCTACCACCGTCTAGTACCATAGGGCGTCCTTGAATAGAGCCATCCGGTCCCTTCGCGCGCAACATATGCTGGCGCGGCAATTTGTTTTGGCTAAAAGTTACGACGCACATCCAACAAAGTGCCGCCGAGACATTGTTTTTCATCACTCATCCTGGCAACGCCTGCCTTCCAGAAGAGTTTCACGAAAGGAGCGCACGCCGCTTCCACAGATGTTGCGTCTCAAAAGATGACATGAGGGAAAACGAGCAACGTTTCTTTCTTTTGTTTTTGTTGTTGTTGGCGTGGAACAGAAGGATGTCCTTCGAGTGTCTCAAGAACAAGAAAGAGGAAGAAGTGGGTAAGGCTGCTGAAGGCACTGTTTTTTTTTTTTCATAGGACAACGTACGACACAAATGGTGTGATATTAGCATAAGCGTTTCTAATAGAATTGCGGAATAAATAAATGAAGCATGAGTGCGTGCGAGGTTGCAAAAGGCGTCAGAATTTCACACCAGCAAGAGAGCAAAGGACGAGCTACTTTCTTCGCGACGTTGAACGCCGTCTACTTCTAAACAAAAGAGAGCGATAAGTGAAGAGAAACAACAAAAGAAAAGAGGAGCGTCTCCGGGATTATTTCGCCACGCGCTTCAAGGAATGCCAACATCGAGGTGATAAAATGTGAGACGGGTGCCTCGTCATGCTTGAGACAACAGCATATTGAAACAAATTCCCACATGTTTCGTCTGTCGGAGACAGAAAAGAATCTCGAGAAGAATGTTGTCGCGCTCTGGCAATGGCGAAGAACAATGCAGCCGAGGGCTTTAGCAGAAAAAGAACTGAATTCCTTATGAGAGAGATATGGCTGAGAGGTTTAGGTCTCGCTCGGCTCGTAGTCTCCAGCGGAGCATCGCCCGATTAAAAAAAAATTAATAACGTTGGCTCGGCCATCCAGGATCGCATTGTTGCGTATTGATCAAGACGACTCACTTTGAAGTGAACATAAATCAAGCCTGTATACATTATGCTGCAAATAATAAATAAAGATCTTTAAACGTGAGCATTTCA
The DNA here is from genome assembly GCF_013339695.2 of Rhipicephalus sanguineus. Classification (NCBI taxonomy): domain Eukaryota; kingdom Metazoa; phylum Arthropoda; class Arachnida; order Ixodida; family Ixodidae; genus Rhipicephalus; species Rhipicephalus sanguineus. The sequence continues at coordinate 81,608,174 of NC_051176.1, forward strand.
CAGAAATCTGTCTCACTGAGAAGATGATACGGTTTAAATAATAAATCTGCAGCAACCAAATGCGTTGTCATTTATTGTTTATACCATAAGTAACGATGGACGTTCTGTTTTCGGTATATGATCTGATATTGGTGGTGTTTTGGATATAAGTCTGACCACTTGGCATTAGAAAATACGCACCAGTAGTGCGAAGACTAAGGAAGCGGCGGAGCTGATCGCGTTGCCCTCCTCTTTTCCCTCCTCCTCCTCACACTCACTTCCCTTTCCCACCCTTTGCTATACTAAGCTACACAAGACAGCTCCACTAACGTGAAACCTGGGGAGCTGCGAAGCACCGATAGGGTCCCTAGAATATTGGCTAGTCTGCCGTCCGCGGAGGAGAGCGAGCACGCTTACCGAATGATGCGGGTGGTGGCGCTTCGAGCAGTCCTCATGCTGGGGAGCGGCGCTCCGCCGACCAGCTGCGTGTCGCCGAAGCGCGGGCGCACGTTCAGCATAGTTCAGCTAGACCATTTCTTGCAATATTTTTTTTTGCTGCAGCGTAATTGTGCCCATGGCAAATACTAACCGGTTCGATTAACAAGTTCTCACGTGCTTTCGTGCGCAAAGGCTTGCTTTGCCGAGGCACATGTATCAATGGAATGCATGGTAGTACGTGTGTAGGTTGTTTCTCAGGTGGAACAGCACCAAATGACATTGAAAGAACCAGTTTACTTTTTTTTCAAATATTTTATTGGCATGAGCATCAAAAAAAAAAAACTAAAACAGGGAAACGAAAGTGGTTATGAAAGCAAATAAATATGAAGAGTTGCACAGGTAGGGAAATTATTTACATCTTCTCATTTTCAAATGCTTCAGCTGCTCTTTTTTTGTTGTTCTCTCATTATTAGTGGGCCTTCACAAAAAAGCGCAGCCGTAGAGGAATGTAAAACTTCACTATTTGGCAAGTAATTTGCTGTGCATGCTCTGTGAATGTTAGTGCAGGCAGCTGTACCCACGTAATGAAATCGGCAAAGTCGAGAATGCTTTGCTCGTGTAGCACACTATTTAATGAGAACTAACAGACAATAATGCCGGGGAAACTGTACGGGATGTTATTTGTAGTAATTAGGATATAAATGTGAAGAAAAGTCCCTGCCGGCGGCAAGTTATCTTTTCGTCCACTTTACTTTCTTCACATTTATATCCTAATTACTACAAATAACATCCCGTACACTTTCCATGGCATTATTGTCTGTTAGAATTCTCATTAAATAGTGTGTTTCACACACACAAAAAAAACGAGCCCTTAAGATCGAGTCATCTTCTTTGCTCGTGTAGCTTATTTACGCTGAAAAATGTCGTGAAGCTGTTCTCAAGGACGGTTATAATATCCTTAAGAGAGCCCGAAGGGTACATCAAACCTCAATTGTGGAAATTTGGTGTGGATTCAGAAGAATGATCCACAGCACCGCGCTTTTCCACAGAGAGCAGCAATGTACACTCATTACAGGAAGTCTTCCTCAGGATCTTTCTTACTGTGTACCCTGCCACACCATAAATAAGCATTTCATGGCTTTTTGCCGTCACAGAAGACGCGTGGTCCGACGAACTGATATTGCGCAAAGCGCTTGCAGTGCATGTTGAGCATCACCAAACATTCCTCCATCAATCAAATTATCCAGTACAGCAATCTTGCTTTCCGTTTGTACCTCAGGAAGAGAAGCCGGAGCAGTGATAACTTCTGGGGCGCAATTTCCTGATTTATGTGGTTTTGCAATATTATAAAATGCTAGCGAACTATCACTAAAAATTCTTTTGCAGTTGGATTGTCATTCGTTCCCGGCCCCAGATTGATCAGGTGAGGTCCACGTAGTCCAGCAAACACGCCGTTGCAGTTGTGGTCGTAGTGACACAACGGACAATCCGCAGCACCACAGCACAACACAACGAACAAGCAGGCGAGAGCAATAAGCGGGTGACATTCCGAAAGCGCGCAGCGCCCCCTGCGGGGTCATTTAGAAAGCGTCAACCCCTCCCCATGCGGTGCGCCATGCGGACGGTAGACTAGCCAGTATTCAAGGGACCATAGCACCGATATTTCCCATACGGACATGTCAATAGCTATGAGGGGACATCGTCCTCTCATTGCTACAGACAGCGTCGCAGACAGCGTCCATCGCAGAGACGGAGCTTTTCCTGAGCCAACGCGCCATTCGTTTGCCATTCGAAGAAGCGCACGTGGCGCTGTCTCTCGCGGGCGAGCGCGCGTTCTCGCCAGCTTTTCCTGGGCCATCGCGCCGTCTTATTTGCCACTTGCTTTACCGTCACGGGAGACGACACGAGACACCGTGACGGGCTACGACGACAGCCCCGGCGCATATAAGGTGCTTAGCACTTAAAACGCACGATGGCTGGCGCACATCGTGCGCCAGCCACGAAACAAGCGCTTCAACAATCATTATTATTTGGCGCGAGTTATAGGAGGCGGTAAGATGCGTATTTCGCAAATCATTACCAAAAATTTCAGCTGTCTAGTGTCGTTTTTGCAATGCAGAAGAGCATGCTGGACGAGCCGCTACTTCTTTCTCGGCTAAAATAATCTCAAATAGAAGCGTTATTGTGACTATAAGTATGAAGATTATGTTGATAAGTTAACGTTCGTGCTGGTGTCCGCCATGTTTGTATCGGAAGAGTGCTCGCGCGCTCGTTGTGCTCCGCTGGGGAGATCGGGCTAGCGGCCGTGCGCTCCGCTCCCCGATCGCCTCACCGAACTGCACATGCGCAGTGGCGTCCCCGCTCATCCGCTCGGCGCGTTGGCCCTTCAACCCGCTGAGTTGTAACTGTTCATTGAGCCTCTAACCTTTGAATACACAAAAATATGCTGTGGTTGAACGCGACCCGCCACGGTGGTCAAGTGGTTATGGTGCTCGACTGCTGACCCGAAGGTCGCGGGATCGAATCCCTGCCGCGGCGGCCGCATTTTCGATGGAGGCGAAATGCTTCAGGCTCGTGTACTTAGATTTAGGTGCACGTTAAACAACCCCAGGTGGTCGAAATTTCCGGCGCACTCCACTACGGCGTCCCTCATAATAATATCGTGGTTTTGGGACGTTAAACCCATATAATTATTATATTATTATGTGGTTGAACGCGGTTACACGAAGTTTGTCGAGTGATAGCTAGGTTGTGCTTGCTTTGGGAAATGACAAGACGGTTGGCTTGCAGAAATTTAACTTTACTGCATATCTTGGCTTAGGCAAGAAGGACCAGAAGTCTACACGTTTCGACTACACGCCGCGACAAGGGAGCGAATATGTTGCCCTACAAAACAACACACTGACGCTGCTCAGTGCGCCCCGCCACGGTGGTCTAGTGGTTATAGCGCTTGACTGCTGACCCGAAGGTCGCGGGATCGAATCCCGGCCGCGGCGGCTGCATTTTCGATGGAGGCCAAAATGTTTGAGGCCCGTGTACTTAGATTTAGGTGCACGTTAAAGAACACCAGGTGGTCGAAATTTCCGGAGCCCTCCACTACGGCGTCTCTCATAATCATATCTTGGTTTTGGGACGTTAAACCCCAGATATTATTATTATTATTGACGTTGCTCAGTGCCATCGGCGCTCTAGGCGCAAACGCTCAGTGAACTTAGATGCAGCCAGTGCATCTGGCAAGAAAGACTCAGCTTGAGCCGCTGTTCTTTTTCGCGAACGCGCCGCGCTAGTGTTTCGCTGAAGCTCTCTCGCTGGCCTTAACCTTGGCTGAGCTTGGAGGTCAGATTCATACAACGAGGCGTTTTCTGGGCTTGTACCAGGAAAAGTAGGGCTATGGCGCTAACGAAGAGCACTATAAGCGGCGAGCACAGTAGTTGTAGCAATGCATCTTCCGATGCTAATGAATTTTCGCTCTTTGTCAGTCGTTAGCGCGAGCGCGTGATCAGTGCGATCATTCTGCCGTGAGCAGTGAGCGATAATATTAGCCTGGAATCGAGAAGGCACTGTTACAAGTCAAACACGTCGGCTATTCATACTTCACTCATCGTAGCACATTATAGCGTAACCGTTGTCGTGTATGAAGCACGTTCCAGAATGTATACACCACTGTTCGCGTAACGTGTGACAATCTGGTTACAGAAGCGACTCTTCCGCCATGTAGACTAGGAGATAACATCGGAGAACGTTTCGATACATAAAGGCGCGTTTCACGGCGAGTGATGATACTGCAACATCTTTCAGCCACTAAAAGAAGAAACAAAAAATTTAGAAGCCATTCTATTCTGTGAAGGTGGGTGACCGGCGAAACCGTAACCCATCACACAAGAGTTAGGCAAGCGTTTGCGTATTTATTTACATCATTTAGTAATGGTAGTGACAATAGCTTCGCGATTACTGTGATATACTGTGATTAGTGCGACTATTGTGATACTGTGATCTTGAATGGCGCAACAGAAAGTTATACTTGAAGGTTTGCGGCATTCAACTAACAAAGATTGAAAGCCTACTTGAAAAGTTCAATAATGTGGCTAGTTCTGTTACTATTTCACTCGTGATACTAAATAACGAGGACAACGGGCGTCGGCTCCGATCCAGGATTGGGAAGACACCAGGAATTATCTAGCGTTTGTAAGGAAGGCAGTCTACGCGCGATTTCTGGCTTATCAAGTGCGAAGATCTGCGGGCTCTTACATCTGCACCGTGAAAGACGCGGGCTGCGTTTAGATATTGCAGATCAAAACATCACGTATCGAACCGTTCCCGCCATCAGAAAAGAACACGAGGCGTGAACGGGAAGCCCACGCAACATCTCATGCGCTTATTCTTCAACGGCATAGACAGTATGCAGTTAATGCCACATACATATACAATCTTTCGAGGAATTCCAGTTCACTGATTAGAGGCATTATTGTAGAGGCATTGGAGGCACTAACACACGCCGGGTAATTTTTTCTGGCGTTCTACATCACATCCACTCTCGCTCTCTCTCTCTTTATTACCGGCGAAAGCAAAATTGTCCTCAGCTCGAATGATATGCAGATTTTGCTCTTAACCCTGCATGCATATTCATGTGGCCTGAGAAAATCAAAAAGACCAAAGGTATCGATAGTCAATGAAATGAACGTCTTCTGTCCACTTCAATAAACTGTTCCAGAAATTTTTCGAGCTGCACAGCTTAGCAATCATTTGCCTTCCCGAGTCCCCGATTAAGTGCAAAGTTGAGTGAGAAGGCGATAGTAATAATTAGATAATTAATACTTATTAAAATTAGAACGCGCCGCGCCCCACCACTTAGTCATTATCTGACATTAGTCCTCGTGTCTATATTTCAGGAATTCTTAAGCAGATCGTACTCAACCTTGACGGCTTCATTCAACGCAGTAAGTGAGTGGTCGAGCTTGTCAAATGCACCAAGAGGCACCTGACACCGAAGAATGACATATGCTAATGATTACTTCATTGCGATTTATAATGAGTCGCGTATCAGTATTCATTAATTTTTCGCTTTGCATTTGCTTGTCTTAGAGCGAACAGAAAAATTGATGGTTCCTAAGTTGGCGATATTAATAAAGCCGCGCTTCGCGTGGCACTGTATTGCTGAGTGCCGCGTGGGTCGGCGACCTAAATGCGTTATATTAAACATTGGGTGCCGTAGAGGAACGTGTGAAATTCCTACATAGTGACTCGTGAGGCTCCAATAGCTTTACTAACAAAAATACAAATGATCCAGCGTTGACGCGGTTAACGCAGTGTCTCCCCCGTACCTTGCGTGGTATTCAGCTCTTCAAAATTAAAAGCAGTCATCGCAATGAAAGTCATTCAAAGCCTATACCAGGTGTTTTAAAAGATATGCCTGAAAATGTTATCAACTACAGACGCCGAAACATTTGCGCACTCATGTGGAATCGCTTTGCTCACAGCGACACGCACTCTAAACTGAGTTAGAGTGAAGTCTTGAACCATATAATTAACAAGTTTACACTAATTATTTTTATACCAGGACAGTGAGCCTAACGACTCTAATGGAAGAATGGAATTTCATTAGACATGGCATCCATATTCCGTTTAAGATTTGCAAAAGTGCGACCCTACTAATTTTTACGAAGAGGCTGCCTGATTTCACGCAGGAAACTGAAACCGAATATTCAAAGAGCGCAGTTACCGCGACCTTCGGTAACCCCCAGTGTGACGTCATTCCTTCTTACTGCTGGACAAAGACGAGCAGGCGTCCTTGAAAAGGATTTCTCTAAAAGGATAGTCACTTGACAAAGACGCGCGTGAAAAATGCGCTTCACTGAACTACGTCAACTCATGTCGTTTTCACACAACGCTCGTTGCCAATTTGAAAATACAATTCCTTGTTTGGGGGAAAATAACAGAAAAACTTGGACCATCTCCCCGAAGGGAACCCTGATGGGATGCGAAGCAGCAGCGGTGCGCACGGCGTTGACCCGGTTGAAACGGGCGTCGACGCGGGTGCTGGAAGAACGGTTTGAAGCGAAACTCGGTGTAGCGTTTACTCGAGTAAACGTTTGTTTGAAACGCAAAGACACGGGAGGCGGGTTGGGTTTCGTGTAAGTTTCATTAAAGCGTTTGGCAAGACGTCGTAGTCGTTGTTTCTTCAGAGTCGAGACACGGGCGCTGGACCGGAGCAGGCGCGCGTTTCGCCTTGACTACCACGGGTGAAGCGAGAGAGAAGTGGCACGTTCAGAGGTGTTGCGAGCGGGCGGAGCAGCCGGCAGCTGCGGGCGCTACGGCGAGCATGCTGCGGGTGAGGGAGAGAGGGACGTCAGCGCGCACCTGCGAGGGAAGCGTGCGAGGGGAGCGTGACGTCAATGCAAAGCTGTGGCGTGACCTACTAGGCAACGCTCCAACACCTACGGCGAGGGGAACGCGTTGCCGCGCTTTCGTACGGACGCACGTAACGTACGGCGTTACACACGTGAGTCAAAGAGCTGCTTCGCATCTAAAAGTCGAGTAGTCAACAGCGGTTGATACCGAAGAGCTTCTTTTAGACTCGTTTAGAAATAGTTTACGCAGGATCTACGCGAGAGTTATTTTCCGCTTCCCGCTTTCATCTCCATTTTCTGCGACAAGCCAACTTTAGTACCTTCTCGTGTTGGCTTGCGAAGTTGCGGTCTCAATGTTCAACAAGAATAAATGTCATATAGTGGTCTTGTTGCATATTCACTCTCGTTAGACATTCAGTCTCGGTTGGACATTCACTGTCGTTGGACATTCAGTGCTGTTAGATATTCCTTTTTGTCAGAATCTAGCACAATTTTATTTGTAGCCCCCGGCACCTGGGCGACAGGGGCCCCTGTCACTTGTTCCACTCAAATGAATCCAGGCTCCGCATAATTCAGACCAAGTGCCAGTCAATTCATTCAAGACGCCAGATATATAATACAAGTTCCACGTAAATTACTCAACGCGCCATGTATGTTAAGCGTCGTGTCAGTGAACTTTAGCCGAACTAAAAATAAGACGATGCATTTGCTCGTGCTTACTAGGAAGTTATAAAATGAGGGAATCTTACAACGAGATAATGTTGCGCCAATCAAACATAACTGAACACACGTCTGGAGAAGCTCTTGATATCACCTGACAGTTCTGTTGCACTGTTCGAACGCTTTCTATATGATACACCGTCGAAAGAATGCAGCATTACTGACGTCTCATTGACATGAACAGGACATCCCAGGAGCAATCGATTGATTACCCAGGCGGTCATCACATGAACGCGGCGTAAAACAGCCAATGCAACAATTGTGCTGCGTTACTGTTGCAAAAGTGGTAAGAAGGGTGCCACTTGACTTCATATATGTTTTCCTTCAACATTACTGACCTCCGGGCCCGTTGGCATGGATACCAAGCGAAGGGGCATCAAATATGCTTTACGAGTGCACCCGCGTAGCGCCCCCTAGAATGACGTGCATGCACAAGGGTGTCACGATACCCCACGTGACTTTGGCTAGTACATGGGTAATTAAAAAAAATCGATATATGTATATCAAACATGTAAATAAAATAGCCAGTACCGCTATCGCAAAACAGCACCATTGCAACTAACGTGGAAAGTCTCTCCCGTGACTTCTCCAAATTCAGCGTTCAACCTGACTGATTGCGGGACCCGCTGACGCGGATACTACTGTGAGAGAAAATTAAATTGAAAGCGATGTGAGAGCGGCGTTTTTTAGAAACCTAATTTGTATGATTTTCAGTTATTATTTCCTTTTTCATATTCAACAAAACCGCTACAGGACAACTGTACAAAGTTCGCAGAAGGCCATCAGAAAAACTCCGAGGATATCCAACTCAGTCGACTCGGAGGCGAAAGCCATCTTCTTTTTCTTCTCTGTCGATGTACTGAACTTCCCGCGCCCCCCTCCGAAAGCTTTCTGCAACTAACGTGTTTTTGTAATGCCTCCAAGGCCGCCGGAGGCATTGTAGCTTTCTGCACCTCACCTTGTTTTACACTGCCTCCGGCATCGGCCCTTATTTTACCAAGCAATGATGTCACGTGATGACATCAGTTTATGTGACGTCACAGTGACTTCATGATGACGTCACAAATTTGGCGATCTGTGACGTCATTATGACGTCATATGGTGACGTCATGATATCATGATGATTGTTTGCATCACTCGTGTTGACGCCGCCGACGCAGGACGCCGGCGCGGGACACCGATCAATTTTCGCGTTTGATGGGGCGTCTAAGGCTTTCGCCTCAATAAATATATGTTTCTGTTTGATTCAGGTACCGCAGCAGTGAATAAGGGAATCTGATGTCCGTTATGGAGCAGAGAAGTCATATGGAAGGGAAAAGCACTTGCATATTCCTAATTCGGTAGTTTCCATAGGCGTGCGCAGGGTTCTCCATCAAAGGGATGCACGTTTGCCCCCCCCCCCCCCCCCCCCCCCCTGTTGGTCGAGTTTCAAAAAAAAAAAAAACACGCTCTGCAATGGGTGCAAAAATGAAAATGAAGCGATGACGTGCTTCTCACAGAGGCCTGTCATTGGTCCCTTGCTTTCCGGGGTAAAGGTGGCAAGTAAACAGTTAGTTGAGAGCAACATCCGGGGTCCTTGCTCGCCATTATCGTAAAAAAATAAACATTTGTAGTCATAACCCTGCACCTTAAAAAGTGGCATGAAAGGTCCGACTGAGTAGAGGTATGGGGCAGAATTGGCGCCCCCTTTAGACGATTAGGGGGCTGCCCCCCCCCCCCCCCTTGCCCCTCTCGTGCGTACGCCTATGGTAGCTTCTCTTAATACATAATGGGGCTGTCGGATAGTGAAACTCTCTTTGCTCCTGATTCTATGTACATAAATCATTTTTGGCAAGTGAGTCGGGATCTTCAGCGAAAGTTTCGCAACGACCGTCGACTCAGTGAACATGGACGCAAATACAGGGCAACGTTGTGCGAGTTCGAGGCATCCTTTCTCTTTTTCTCTCCCTCTTTAAAGATCGAAGTTGCAACGCCCGATATGAAGAAGTATTTTTATTTATTTTTTGTTCGTTTCGTCGAGCGACCCATTTCAGCAATAGCGGCTGCTTGATTTGCTCGATCGGTACTTAAAGCGGTTAGCTGGGCTGGTTGGAATACCGGAGTTTGATGCACTTCCAGCTCATACGAGAAAAAAAAGGGGGGGGGGGGGAGTACGCGTGCACAGAGAGGCAAAATAACAGTATGAACGCTAATCTCCAACTAATTTGATTGGATCTTGTCAGGCACAACGACGAAAAATGTCGTTTGGTTCACGAGGTGTTTTTCATTGCAAAAGAAAACGAGAACTGTGTAAGCACTGCCTCTATCGAATTATCGCAAAAAGAAACAGGTTGTGTTTCTGAGAATGTGTCTACCGTGTAATACTGATGAGTGGTATCAGGCATGCGCCACATTCCCTGTTCCGACGTCTGTTGGTGCATGTTCACTTTGCATAAAAGTCTGTTCCTTCTTTGCAATAAAATTAGTTGAAGACAAGAGTTTCACCACAGAGCCACACCATTGCTTCACGTTTTCTATGCCGACGCTTACCCCAACGACACGTACCCCTCGTGCGCATACACGGCCACACTCGCGCGCATGCTCTGGGAGTGCAGTATCGCTCATGCCGACTCTACCTCGGACAAGTGGAAGAACTCCTTCGGACGTTCGCTACTCGCCGACCAGCAATGGGCCGTCCAGCAGGCCCACGAAGGCCACCAGGTATTCCCTGTCGGTTCCTACGTTGCAGACGCCCGCTACGCGCTAAGCGCATCTTGCAGGACCCTAATAATCTTTTTTTTTCTAGTCCAGCTCTAAATCAACCCGTTCCTCATTGTTATCCCAACACAAACCTTTATTTGCTTTTGCTCTTCCAACTTCCGTCTTCTTTCTTTTTCTTTTTTTTTTAAAGGTGAAAGCCTTACGTGCATACGTTGTGCTGACCTTGGCGACGACCTCGTGCGGAAGCGAGCGAAAACCGCGCCGTCCCAAAAAAGAGCATGGAGCACAATAAAACCACCTGCGCGCCTCGTGGATCGAGAGACGCGTTCTGTTCATCTTTGCGGCGTTCGCGCGATTAGAAAAAGAAACCAAACCGGCGTTCCCGTGACTTTTACTTCATGGATGATCGGCCAATTTCCGTGCAGATGATAATACAGCACCGTCCACATCTCTCAACGACCCACAAGGCAGTGAAAACACTATTGTTCTTTTTGAGAACGTTCGAACGCCTCTGACTTGTGGTGCAATCCCGCACGCTGCAGTGAATTTACTGCATCTCTTCTCCCTTATTTGTTTTTTTCTCTCTCTCTTCCCTCCTCTCTATTTCTCGTCTTTCTATTCCCCTTCCCCGATTCCCCAGCACAGGGTAGCCAACCGGAAGTGTCTCGACTTAAACTCCCTGCCTTCTCCTTCTCTGTTTTCCTTCCTTTTTTTCTTTTTTTTTTTTTGCGAAAGCGTAAGACCAAGGCGACAAACAATAAGATCAAGAAGACGATTCCCGTGACGCAGCAGGCGCCATGGAAAGCTTCCACGGAACGGCGCGGCCGCTTCGAGAGTGTAAAAAAAAAAATAATAATAAGAGGCGTTCGCGTAATTCGGCTTGATCACGTCTAGGGTATTTTTGGGGAATCGTCGTCGGTGCAAGCGACGCTCTAAGCGATGAGACATAGAATACGATGAAACGATAAATCATTCTGCGGACGTCCGCTTGATGGAGGAAGTTGCATTCAAACGTTTCCGCTTTGCAACGCTCGCTGTCACTGCAGTTCGAATGGTTGATTAATCCTGCCTTGAAATACGACCGCGGTCGTATTGCTGCACCATCCGAGCTAACCACGAGGCACTCACGCGTGAGTGCCTCCTGGTTAGTGCGGATGGTACAGCAACCATCGCCCATGAGTACTTGGTCCCGGGCTTGATACACTAAACAGAGTGAATTATTCTTCAGCTCCGAGACTCTTGCAGATCGGTGCAATCCTAGACCCGCATTCTTGCGCAAGATCTATCCCGAAATTCAGGCATCAAACACTTGCGCACTTTGCTCAGACTTTGCCAGCTTAGACCACATGCTCTGGCGGTGCTCCGCGTTACGGGTTGACGAAGACGTGACATCGTCCAAGTGGGATGCTGCGCTACGCAGTCCGGATTTGAAAACACAACTATGGGCAGTCCAACGGGCCCACGACGTGGTGTAGAGGCTAGGCCTATCTTTCCCGACGTGGGAGCGGCCCGCTACGTGCTAGTTCACGTCCCGGCAGACCTGAATGAAGTTTTTTTTCCATTCTATTCCATTTCGATGCTTCCTTTGTGACAAACCAGTATCCGCATTTTACTGTAGCTGCACGCTGAAAAGGTGACCAGTTTCCTCTTCATGAAACTTCCTCCATCTTGTGGATTTCTGTAGAAGAGGTTCACACACACACACACACACACACACACACACACACACACGTGTGTGTGTGTGTGTGTGTGTGTGTGTGTGTGTGTGTGTGTGTGTGTGTGTGTGTGTGTGTGTGTGTGTGTGTGTGTGTGTGTGTGTGTGTGTGTGTGTATTTAGCTGCATCTCTTTGATCAATCTTAACTCAAAGCGCACTCAAAATGGCACATTGATCAGACGGTGAATCACTACATTAAATCGCTGCATAACGACACTTGCAGCCCCTCTGTAACTGTAAATTGGCCCTAATAGTGTACTTGTAATTCAACACGTCCGCTTCATCAAGTGTTCTTGGTTGAAACCTCGTCATGATCAACCAACTAGCTCGAGATGTGTTATTGAAACCTCTTAACAAGATGCACATGAGGAAAGTAGGATAATGGTGGAGGGGGGTACTCAAATGCTTTCAGAAGCTTGCTGTACATTTACTGTGGAAATGTTTAGGCAAACCCATTTGAAGTTTGTAAATAACATGAGTAGCACCTTGGGGAGCGGAAACCGAACACACTATTTCCGTCGGCGGCGCCCCAAGAGTCAACATGGGAAAACAGTGCTTTCATGGCGGTCCACCTGTGACATCAGAAAAACAGACCCCTAGCGAAACCATTGCAAAGCGTTTATTTTTGCGATCAAAGGCTGCACTGCCCTATACCGTACACTGTTGACAAACAGGCATCGCAATGCACCGAGTCTGTCGTGCTGCCTTGGTCGTGCTGCCTTGGTCCCATCGGTTTGTCCCGCGGGGATACAAAACTGTCCACAAACTGCCCCACTCGAGCGAGCCTATACAAACAAAAGTCGTTTCATGATCAAAGACCCGGCTTGACTAAACATTGCCTTCCATTAGAATAAAGGTTCAGGCGATTTGGCGGGATGTGATGTGATTCTTTTCCCTTTGCCCTCATCTTTTTAGCGGTCCGCCGTGGTGGTAGAGTAGTTACAGTGCTCGGCTGCTGTATAAAGTCGCGGGTTCTATTCCGGCCGGGCGAAATGCTAGAGGCCCGTGTGCTGCACGATGTCAGTGCGCGTTAAACGGCCCTGTTGTGACCCGGGTTTAGCTCCATCCCACCGATGCAACCAGTTGTTGCGGCGTTAGGGTTGCGTTGTACTCGGACTCTATTTGGTAGCTTGACTGAGTCTCCGGGTTGAGGAACTGATGCTCGCAAGTTGGGAAAACGAAAACAAACAGGTTTACTGGCAGTTTTTGTACACTTATTTACATAGTGAAAAGGTAGGAGTTCAGCGATGATCGAAATGGATGAGCCGTTAACCCAGGGCCCAGAGCGTCTTGTCTCACTCAACAGCGTCGTCATAACCCTTCAGGCTGGCTCCTCCTTCTTTATTGTAGCCAGTCACAGAAACGACACCACCCACCAGGGCACCAGCCAATAATACACTGTAGCCGACGGGTCATTGGACTCGTTGCTGCAGCAAAGTTAATTCCTTTGGTCAATGAGATTCTTGTGGAGTCAGGCCGGGAGGAAGGGAGGTCGGGCGAGTTCTTCTGCCTCTTCCCAGAAGGACAGGAAAGGGTTTACAGCGACTTAAAGGCCAACTCCGGCGATTTTTCGAGGTCGATGGATCTCAATAAAATTCGCTGGGTACGTTCGTTTGCACATTTCCGTCATTTATGCCAAATTACAGGCTTGAGACATGCGCAGGTTGTTTGCAAATGAATTTTAAAGATTGTCTGCAAACGCCCTCCTGGCGTCCCACAATTATTGACAACATTGCGTCTGTGACGTCAGTATTAGGAAGGCGGCGGAAGTGACGACGCCGAGGCCACCGCTAACTTCGGCCGCTACAGAGAGCGTCTGCTGCGCTGGCCGAGACACTGTCAGTATCAGACGCGGCACTGTCAGTTGCAGACATTATAGCTCATGCGCGGCGTGCTGACCTCTCCACTGTGCGCCTGCTCGTCCCGGCTGTCACAATTTTCATACTCCGCCCCGCGTGACCGGCATGCCTTGCGCGACTTCCGGTTCGTTCGTAACAACGTCTACGTCATACGTAGACAGTACACTCGGTTGGGTTTCGGTTTCGGTGTTGCGCTTTTTTGCTTATTTAAAATTATTCTCCAATTTGCCGAGTATTTCTTCTATCGGGCCCGTAACAGGAGCGTCTCAGGAACATAAAACCATCATTACTTTGACATGGCCAAAAAATCGCCGGAGTTGGCCTTTAATAGCTCTAGTCAAAACATACGGAACGGGACAGGTCGGCACCGTAGCATACCAAATCATGCCAAAGCGCCCCATTGTGAAGACGGCACCATCTTTGACGTCTCTCTGCTGCCCATCGAAGCTCGCACTATTCTCTTCCCTTCGTGGAGCGCTTCACGTCGCGGGGAGGTCGTTTCTGGGAAGGTTCAATATGTCTCGATTACTTGTGGGAACGCATCGCCCTCCATTCTCATAGACAACGCGCCGCCAACGACGGTCAGTCATAACAGCCCCTAAACCACTCCGAGTTCAAAGACAAGAGAGTGGTTTCTTTCTCGCCTTCACTACCCCTACTGCGGACGCTATCTCCTAATCGCTACTTATTTCTTCATAGAACACGTGGAGAAAGGGAGAAGGAAGGAAGGAGGAAGGAAACAGAAAAAGGAGAAGGCAGGGAGGTTAACCAGGAACACTTCCGGTTGGCTACCCTACACTGGGGGGTCGGGGAAGGGGAATAGAAAGACGAGAAATAGAGAGGAGGAAGGAGAGAAAAAAAAAGGGAGAGAGAAGAGATGCAGTGCATTCACTACAGCGTGCGGGATTGCACCACAAGTCAGAGGCGTTCGCATAAGCCCGTCGTTCTCAAAAAACACAAGAGTGCTTTCACTGCTTTGTGGGCCGTCGAGAGATGTGGACGGTGCTCTAGTAGCACCTGCACGGAAATTGGCCGATCATCCAGTCGCCGCAGTGCGTTGAACAGTACTTGTCTCTCCGAGGAAAAACGAGGGCAGTGACACCTGCTGTGCCATTGCCCTCGTTTTTCCTCGGAGAGACAAGTACTGTGCAACGCACTGCGGCGACTGGATGATCGGCCAATTTCCGTGCAGGTGCTACTACAAGGAGAGAGGGAGAAAGATAAAAGAAAGGCAGTGAGGTAAGCCAGAGGTCTCCCGTTTGCTACCCTGTACTTCGTAAGGAGAAAGGGGATGTAAAAGAATGAAAAAGAAGAAGGGTCTGTGATGACAGTAGACGACAAAACAAAGTCATGACTATAGCACCGTCCAAGTACTGAACACCAACATTGTCTACAAACAGTCACAGTTTGTCATTCAGTCCGGCTTCTCGAAGAAACCGCAATAACGCCCTCAGAGCGGCTCGTGTTGAAGACCGGGCAGGCCAATGCCCTAGGATTTCGTTCTCTGTGAGAGGGCGGTTGTCCAGCTGGCATGGTGCGGCTGAAAGGGCCGCTCTTTCGCAGTTGAAGCGGGTGCACCCGTAGACTTCCCATGACGGGCTATCAGCCATTTCAATAATAAATGAATAGGCATTTGAGAAGGCCACTTCAAGCCACAGACGGACCAGCAGGGTAGAGTCGCGTCGTGATAGGCTGGACGGGATGCGTAATTGGATATGAGAGTCAAAGGTATGCAGCCGTGGACTTGTAAATGTGGGTGAATTGCACAAGTCCAACGGTAGATGACGGGCAAGCACACGAAGTATTTTTGCGGCGTCGGATCTTGAAGGAGAATGGCGACACTGCTGACGCTGTCGTGGTCGGATCGGGCAGCTGCATCCGCTTGGACATTTCCCTGTATGCCACAGTAACCAGGCAGTCACTGGAATATTATTTCCGCCCTTTTTCCATTACTGAATGGTGGTCGCGCTTCCACTTGCCTCCAGCGTGGTGTGTCGACAACATCCACACACCACACTTGTCCTACGCACACACACACGCACGCACACACAGAGGCAATGCCCTCAATGCCCACGTCTTCCGCTACCCCGCCGCGCCACATACTCCTCCCCCAAATGGATGGTTCTCCTCAGTCGCCACCAAGGCCAGGGGGCGCTACACACTTCCCCTCCCTACTTTACCTCCCTACAGATGGATGTCCTCACCATCGTTTGTAGAACCTGTTTGGATCTATAAATATTGGTCCTCGCAGCCTGCTCCTCCCCCCCTTGAAACGTGAAGCCCCCGCTGACCACGTAAGATGGTATTTAACGAGTCGGTCGGCATGGGCAATATCACAGTCGCCGGCCTTTGTGTGATCGGCGGACGAACAACGATTTCCGCGACGACGAGGTGCTCAGGCGAGCCATGACGTAAAGCGGAGGGTAGACTTTGGAGGGCTGCTTTGCTATCGCAGAAGATAGACCACGAATTAAGTGTCTGCTCTATGACAAACACCTAATTAGTAGCTCTTCGTGACCAGCGCGAAGAGCTACTAATTCAGCAGCTGTAGTTGAGGTTCCGTGAAATATTTTGAACTGTATTGTGATAGATCTTGCTTAAATTACTACGGTGGCGGTTGTGCTTGCAGTCATAACTGAACCATCAGTGTTAATATGTATGAGGGCATTGTGCCCCTCACATAAATACAGTAGTGCTGCCTGTTAAGGGCGACCGATGACGTTCTTGTTTTCTTTGTAATTCCACGTGTATTAAGGCACACTTCGGGTCAATGTAGGCGCCATAAAAGCGAGGACAATGTCTGCACTAAGCGTTCAGCTTATCAGGATTTCGCGCTTTTCGGATACGCGCTGTCATCTCCGCTTTCGCAGTCGAAAATGCACAAAACAAAGTAAAATCAATTGATCGCACACGATAATAATGCGAGACAAGGCAGAACGGACGTGCGACTGCATGGCAAAGCAGGGTAGGAGACAATTCACAACTGATGTGTGTACAGGAAGGCCATGTGCACAGACTGCTGGCGTCACGAATTTTGCCGGAAAGACGGGCCACGCCAGGAGAGAATAACATGCTCGTTCTTTGTATTTTCAGATCAAGTTTAGGGGCCCTTTATAGAACATGAGATGCTTCAAATTTCCGGAGCCCTTCCACTACGGCGCGCCTCGTAATCTTATCGTGGTTTTGCCACGTAAATTCCCAGATATTATTATTATTACTTAGCGCTGTCTTTTGTCAGAGCTAAGCTTCGTTCCACAGCGTGTCAATGCACGACAGGTCGATGCGGTAGTGCAGTTTCATTGTCGTCTTCTCCCTATAATTTTCCTTATGTGTGTAAACAATATATTTTCTTGTTTCTTAAGTTTGTTTTTAAGCGCTTGTTCACTTTTGCGTTTCTCTCTGATTATGCGACTTCAGCCCCCTGTGTAGTGCAACTGCACACGACGCTGCCCTAGCATACAGATAGCGAATTGCGCCTCGTGAAGTTCTTGAGTGGTGTTTGCGGGTTATATGCCAGGTAATCATGTTTGTGCTTTCGTCATCTCTTGTAGTGAGCTTTGTAAAAATGGCTAGTTAAAAACCCGCACACAATAACCAGGAGATATAATTGTATGCATATGAACTTATGGTCAAGCTAAACGCAACAATTCTATATCAATTCGTTCTCAATTCTATTTTAACGCGATAGCGTTAAAGAGCTCGTATCGCAGAAATTTCGGCGTCGGCGCCGTTGGTTGTGAGCGAAAAATCATCATCTTGTCCGTGACCGAAAAATCGAAAAAGCTGCAAATAAAATAAATAATAAAAATGTTGGGTCCGAGTGAGAATCGAACCCAGGCCGTCTGCGTGGCAAGCAGGTGTTCTACCACAGAGCCACGCCTCTGCCTGGAGCTGCACTGTAATTAACGTTCATGCTTCCCAAAAATACGCGTCCTCTATACGGGTGTGACAGTACGAGATGTAATATTGCAGTAATATTGCGTGGTACAAGCGTACAATGCCATCGGGCGTCACACCATGTCAACATCATAACGACTTGGTGGTTTAAAGACAGACACCCATTACAAGAGGCACACACATTTCTGCGCGTATTCTCTTAAGACCACGTAGTGGGTGCATCGCAACTTCGAAAAAGCTTCTCGTGCATAATTGCTCCTGGTTTAAAGCATGCTACCCATTACATAAGGCGCACACTTTAGTGCGCGCATTCTGTTAAACACTCGTAATGTTCGAAGTGCGCACTAGAGGCAGGATATCGCTATCGCGTTCAACTCTTAAAGGCGAAGCTTAAGCGTCCCCCAATTTTTAATTTGTGTTTCATCAGCAGTTAGAGTGTCATGCCACACACTTTATCACCGGCATGGGTAATCGTACGTGCGTAAGTACATCATCTATGACCCTTGTAAAAAAAAGAGGAGCTTTCATATCATGACAAGAACCTCCAATTCAATGATTTGTTGGAGCTTGTCAGAAGTTTTGTAGGTCATTATTTTTTCATGATTGCGCATTTATTACCATATTTAACCCGGAATTTCTTGGAGACCTCCTTGCATGTCTGACTGATCAAGATCCGTCAGCTGTTGTCTAGCGTTCTGTCCTGCCTCATCTATTTTTGTTTTCTTGTTATCTTTTATCCGAGCTAGAAACTACGCTGAAGCGACATTAGAAACTAGCCGAACTTTATTCCTTACACCGAAGCGCTTCGCTTTCATCATGGAATGGGTAATGGACTCAAGAACTGACAATATGATCTGCAGTTGTCGTGTCCAGAGTTAACCATCCAGGATAAACACCTACCACTTTGTTTGCACCACTTCGTGGACGTTTCAGTGGGCAGTCGGCGATTTTGCGATAATTTTCCTTGCTCTTGATGCCCACGTTTTCTACGTCCAACTTTGGAAGTACGAAGTTTATTGTCTGTCTTCAAAAAGAAAAAGAGTGGAGCAAGTGGTAAAGGCCTGACGAGACCTCTTAAATCAAGTCAGCATTTTAAGCGGAGAAAGAGCGTCTCTAAACATAAACCCGTACCAGCTCATTCAAAGCTTACTGTATAGTACCAGGTTTCATAGATTACTGCGCATAGTTTTTTTTAACCTATGCCACACAGGATAAATGGCAGCTACCGTTTTTTTAGGGTACGGGAACATTACAAGTGGGTGAGCGAAATTCGGTCTGCAATCGGAAACATGGAATTTCTTGTAAATATTCTGACATCAATTTTGGCTGCACTATGCAGGTGTCTAAGGGAAAAGCGGCTCTGATAATCGTGTGACTGGGAGGGAAAGCGAGCGACGTAACGCTATCCTGGCAATGAACGTTCATTGCAGGCCACATTCCGTGCCTCCCGCCGCGGTGGTGTAGCGGTAATGGTGCTCGACTGCTGACCCGAAGGTCGCGGGATGGAATCCAAGCCGAGGCAGCCGCATTTCGACGGAGGCGAAATGGTAAAGGCCCGTGTACTAAGGTTTCGGTGCACGTTAAAGAACCCCAGGAGTCCTCCGCTATGACGTCTCTCATAATGGTATCGTGGTTCTGGGACGTAAAACCTCCATAATTACAATTATTACATTCCGTGCCAGAAGAGACGAAGAACGAAGAGCGCAAGGAAAAAAAATGACCGAGAGGACTGCGAAAGTTTGTAGATGTCGAATCTCGCGTATGACAGCTTCTCAAAGAAATAATTTTACCAAACGGGGCCCCACATTTACACACAAAAAAAAGAAAAGCATTTACGGGTTCATGCGCAATTAACTGTGCAAACCAATCCTTCCTTCACTACTCATATGCAAAAGTATATCAGAATTAAAACTAAGCTTCACCCATCCTACTCACACTTCCTGGCGCGATTGAGCACACATCTACCTTTCCTTCAGTTTTGTTTTAGGAGCTTACTCCTTACGCTCGGGGCTTGTCTATCGCCGTAGTAGCCACTAGTTCTCATTGCTCCCGCTAGCTTGGCTTAGCGCACGCTCCCGCGAAAGAAGTCTTCTTCCTCTTGTTCTTCGAGCGCCTTTATTAGGATATTAACGCAGGCAAAACCACATAGAGCATAGCCAACTGTAGCATGCGCACGCTCGCGCGAAAGAGAAGTCGTCTTCCGTTTGTTCTTCGAGCGCCTTGATGATGATATTAACGCGGGCAAAACCACATACAGCATAGCCAACTGTAGCATGCGCACACTCGCGCGAAAGAGAAGTCGTCTTCCTCTTGTTCTTCGAGCGCCTTGATGATGATATTAACGCAGGCAAAACCACATATAGCATAGCCAACTGTAGCATGTGGTGCTCATTCCACTCTGACGCGTGCTCTAGTTTGATAGGAGACCGCTAGAGGGCCACAACTGCGCGCTTCCTCTTCCTTTCGACAGTCGTCAGTCAGTGCACTTCGATACTAATAATATGAACGAAGAAGACAAGGCGGCGGAGCGGAGGGCTCGCAAGGCAGCAGCAGCGTCGGCTCGCCGCCAAGACCCTGCGGTGAGTGCTCGCGAGGCCGCAGAGAGACGTTAGCGTCGTGCGGACCCCGAGATACAAGCTCGCGAAGCCGAAGCAGCGCGGAAGCGACGGCAAGAGAACCTCGAAGAGGTACGGGTGCGATATGCAGCGGTCAAGCGCCGAAAGCGGTCGCTACTTGAAGTTGGTGGTGCCGACGCGCGCTTCAAGCGCGATTTCCTCTCGACCACACGTTCGGCCAAAGCTGCAAGGTCTGCGACCACTTGTGGTTCGACAACAACCTGACCACAATCGCTACTATAACAACGTGTCACGTCTTTATATGACAGTAGAGGAATTGTACGGGACATTCACGGTTTACCCGATTATCTCCGAGCAAGCTCCTCTAACATCGTTCACTTCGTGGATACGGTGGGGATTTTTTTTTACTTATTATTATTCACCATTTCCAGATTCACAGGTCACAGCACGAGCACAACGCATCTCATTCAACAGCCACCTGCAGGCTGCTCTGCACCCGTCATTTGAGCGTATGACATGATAACAGCAATCGTTTTTTTTTTTTGCACACTATAAGATATTGAACTACCTTATGAACCAACGCCGCTCTTATCATTGATGTTTGTCATTTCAAGGCGGAAATTGAAGAAATCCATCATTCAGTTCATTAATTATAAACTTTATACACTTCACTTGCCCTAATCTTCACACCCCGGGTCTGGTGTCCTCGAGGTATTAATTAATTAATTAAACATTAAGAGAAGCTTTCAGCCAATCTTGATGCTGGACGTACAGTATTTGAGAAGGCTGACGGCCAAATGGCGAAGGCCACTTGCGAACGAGGGTCAGTATTAAATAAACGTCATGATCAGCCTGACTACGTCCACTGCCGGAAAAAGGCCTCCGCCACGTTTATCCAAATAAACCGGGCCTATGCTTGCTGCATCCGCGTTAACCCTGCAAACTTCTTAATCTCTCATCTGCCCACCTAACTTCCAGCCTCCCCCTCGCGCGTTTGCCTTCTATCTGAATCCAGTCTGCTACTCCTAGTGGCCAGCAGTTATGTTGACTTCTCATGCCTTGCCCATGCCCACGCATTTCTTCGTCTTGATTATGACATGTCCTTAGGACGCGCCTGTTCACTGACCCACTCACCTCTCTTCTTGTCCCTTGAGGGTACACCTATCATTTTTCTTTCCACGGCTTGCTGCGTCGTCCTCAATTTAAACTGAACCCTTTTCGTAAGCCTCCAGGTTTCTGTCCCGTAGATATAGGTACAGGTAAGATGCAGCTGTCATATACTTTTCTGTTGAATAATACACTAGAACTCTTCGTATATACTAGAGACAATTTCAGCAAATCGTGATTACGGGCATGTCATCAGCGAAGTCTACTACCCAATGGCAGTAATCACTTACAAACGAAAAGCCTTTTGTATTCGACCAGACAATCTTGTGCATTCGGCTTCAGGATTACTAATGAGGGTGTAACACGTGATCTGTTTCTTGTGCGCTTCATGCATTCCTAATTTTCCGTGATGCCGAAATGATCAAAATTTTAATTTTTTAACGGCTGTTTCCCATTGGCCTGTCGCTTTCCCTAATGACACATCCGTCATCGCTATTGGTTGGCACCTACTTTTGCGAAAGGCTACTGCGTTAGGGTTCATTTTTTGCGTGCGTGTTCTCCTGTGGGTATTAGTGTCCAGCCATTACCGGTCCAGCTAGGTGGACATATTCGAGAAAAACCAAAGCGAATCATCTACTCGTTAAACTACTTTCGCTAATTACATCCTTAGTTACGATCTTTACGACACATGCTCATATTAGAAACTAAGTGAATCGTTGTATGTTTTCACTACATTTCAAAAGGTTGGTATTGTCTGAGATAAACGGCCTGAGAATTATTTCGTGCGCTAGCTTATAGAGGACTTGCAGATAGCAGACACGCGGACTGGCACTGGGCTGCAAAAACGACTAAGCAAAGTTAGACCATAACAAGCGCTTCGGGGGTTGCACAGCTGCAGGACAGCATTCTGCCTTGCGCCGTTGGACCGACTGTTGCGCTCACACCACCACGAGTACCTTATAGCATTACGGCTGAGGCCACTGTGTCCGGTATTCCGGTACGCGCAACGACTTTTGCGAAACACTGGGCTACCGGATGATGGTAGCGATATCTTGATACATTTCCGACAACGACAATGTCTCGAAACACGTTTTTTGTCCAAGAAAAAAAACTGTAAAAAGGCAACACATTACACCACTGCCGCAAACTTGCAACCAGCAGTGATGTGGAATACTTACTGCAATGATAAATCTGTTTGCCTGATTTATGTTCATGATATTTTTCGCAACAGCTTAGGAAATAAACGTAGCGCACTGGCATACGAAATAGTGAAGATACAAGCCATAGCAAGGGATTTAAACCACAACATAATTTTCCAGTGGGTTCCAAGTCACGGTGAAACTACGCAGCTAATCTCGTGGCACATGCAGTGCATCAGGAGAACAACTTATCACCACTAACTCTAGTGGGGAGTGATGCGCGATGTGTACTGAACAAGCTGCGCTGTCGATTGTCCAAGAAAACTTGCTTCGTAAACGGAGCGCAGAACTCTCAGTTATGTAGCATTGATCCAGCCGTATTATTTAATATTCCGATAAAAGTTAGCCGATCTGTAGAAAGAGTCATTTATAGGCTTCGGCTGGGCACGGCCTATGAGAAGAGCTTCCTGTATAGAATAAGAAAAACTAACAGTGCTACGTGCTCATATGAAGAACCTGAAAAAGACCTAAACCACCTTCTTCTATAGAGTTAATATTATGATGCTCCTCGTAAGAAGCTTTTCCAAAAGCTACATCGGATAGACAGCGCCCATCAATTGTAAAACTTCTGGGCCCATGGCCAACAGACACTTTTCAAAGCATTAATGCGCACGCACTGGTGCAATTTTTGCAGGAATCAAAAATATCACAAAGGTACTAGATGTGATAAAAATTTCGTCAGCATTATTATCAACCGGTATTCTTGGCAACATGTTTATTGTAATTTCGTGCTTGCGCAGATTTTTTGCGAAAATATAGCTGTTGAACTTAGAGCGCTGCACTTAAAAGACAATTTACAAGGGACTTATGATCGGCTGTGACGACATCTTGCCGAACTTTACGTTATGTGTGGACATTTCATTTGTGGGAATGTTTGTTTTTTGTACCCTCAACGCTTAGGCTTGCACGCTCGTGAGCAGATGAAGATTTGATTTCGTGAGGCCCTGTAGTACAGGAGGGCTGTACCGCAGGAGACGTTGACATGAAGCTGTATAGGAGTTGCCGGCGCCACGCATTGGCACCAACCTCTCCTTCTGTGCATTAAAAAAAACACTGATAGCACAAATAAAAAAGTTTGCTTCCTGCAGTCACTACGATTTAACTCCTCCTTTTGACTACAGTAAAACTCATCCACATGGTGCAGTGGTTGCCGCAAAAAACACAAGAGCTTCTGAGCTCCAGCTTCCTCTTAAGGCACTCGGGCTTTTTTTTTTCTTTTTCACAAAAAGCGTTACAAATAAAATCACATCAGATCAAATCAAGCGACATAAGAGACACCGGTCACATTTCACCGAAAATCTCGCGGAACGTTGTCCAGTCTATCCCGACAAAACGCATCATACCGCATTAAAGTGATGTTTTATTCTCATCTTCAGTGTGTACGCACGTGCCAAGAGAAGGAAGCACTTTGCCTCAGTGCCCCAATTCTCCTCCTCCTGAAAGCACTCAACTAGACTACAGCATACATTCCTGAATATGGCACACAAAACATTAGAGCCATGGTACAAAACAACAGCAGCAAACTTCGGCGGCACTATATAGCTGCTCGAATATCTGAAGAAAAAGCTCCTCAATGTTCGCAGCACGTGCACGGATTACTATTCTCGGAAATGTAGCTTCTTTTATGGCATGTCGTCGCGTCGCAATGTCACAGCTTAGCTATATTGTATGATAGGCGTCGTACAGGAATGCTATGAATTATTCTTGACTGTACGCGAAGTTTTTCTATGTCCGATTATATCTTGATGCATGCGTAAAAGGCGCCTACAAACTGATCCTGTCGGAATGCTGTCCCCGCTGCCGGCACTGGATCTCTCAACTTCGTCATTGACGTCGGAATCTGATTCGTGAGCTTTTACCGCTTATTTTATGGCGATAGCAACTATATGGACACCCGAGGCGCATTTTTGCCGTCGCCGTCGCCGTCATGTTCCGTACAAAGTCTAAATCGATAACGTCGCCCTGCCCGTCGTATGTTCTATGTGCTCGTGAAAGTTTGCGAAGGCCGCAGACGGGCGGGGCTCAAGCAGAGATGAAACGCGCTGGCTGGCTACGTCGGGCAAAGGAGCGTGAAGGGGTGCCGTTGGAGGGGGGAGGCTGCGTCGCTCGAACTACGAGCATTGATAAAAAGGCCGCGCACGCGCTCTCTCTCTACAGAGATCAGTAGACGGTTCATACTTTTGTACGCGCTGTGCCCTCATCGCTTACTTCGCGTTGAAGCGACATACAGCATGAAAATCGCTCCGCTCACTAGAACGGCCGTATTCCCTTACGCCAGAGTTTTGCAGTTATGCCAGATCGGATTCCAAAGGAGTTAGCTGCTAGCTTTACTTCGTATACTATTCTATTTTTTTTTTGCTACCTCATTAATTGCTTCACCCTTGAGGCCAAACTGTGTCTTTTCAGTCTGTACTGCGACGTAAAGCCTTTTAACGAGCATTTTGTTTTTGTGCCTTGATTGCGCGGAGTGTAAGCACGCTGCCACAGTCATGAAAGCCTATATGTGGTAAGGCACGGTGTCCGCTGCAGACGGTTATTTTACTTTTTAAGGCCCCATGGTGCATGCGTGCCTTTCTCTTGGGAGAGCCTACCTGGATCTATTAGGACGATGTCGTGTCGAATGTTTTCTTCATTGCAGTTCATTTTATGTTGGTGGACCTGAAAAAGCCATCGATTGTGTTAATGTCGTTTTATAAGTCGCAGTACGGGCGTGACAAAACAGAACGTTACTGTTCTCGCATCTTTCTATTAGACTTTCTGTAAAAATGCGGAAGGTCAAGTAAGGCATTCAGGAACGCGCGTAGGTCGCCACAGTTGGCTTTTAAATCCGATGTAAGTATATCTGTGAGAGTCACTAAATGGGAAGCCTACTCATGTAAAGAAAATTTGCCGAATAATAAGGAAGGTCTGGAGAGCATACGGAAGGCATTTCCAAAACAGCGACTTCACCAGTGACTTACCGCTGTCGTTAAAATGAAAAGTATACAATCAATGTACAAAGTGTTTTTCACAACTGCTTAGCTTTGTAACAACTGCTTTCTGGTACCAGATTGTTCTCTCTCTCTTTCTCTCTCTCTTCTGTTGTGACTAAACGAAAATGCGAGATACAGTCCCTGAACAACGCGGGCACTCTTGCATGCAAGCAGGGTATAACCAGTCTCCAAGGGGGAGCTCTGTGGTCTTCTCTGGGCTTCGAGTAGCGAAACTGGACTTGAAAATACTCCGGCAACAGAACGCTTGTGTTTAACAGCAGTGTTATGAGAGCCACTTTTGTATCCGTATCTCTGCGGAAGATGGATACATGCTATAGCATATTGCACCAGCAAACAAAGAAAATAGAAACATTTGTAACGTCTTTATTCACACATGTTCGATTACACGTGTGTACCTACAGTCCCTAGATCTTTTCTTTTCTGTGTACCATGAAACTGAAGGAAGAGGATAGAAAAGAATGGCGGGAAAGTCAGTCATACCTACGTCTCCTAGGCAAGTTTTCCAGTGTGTGTTGACCAGGCGCGTATCTGTTTCGTTGTCCTACCCTGACACGAAGGGATTAGGTGATGGAAATAAATAAATTAATATTTAATTAATTAAGGACAGGAAAGGAGGTACCATCAGTGCGAAACGGGTGCGGTTGTCGAATACGTCTACCACTTATCAGTGAGGTCAGTCAATTTTTATAAGAGCATCAACACACTGGCGTGCAATGAAGCTTTCAGGATGACTAAAGACGTGGCATTGGATAACTGGTTAGGTTTCATACTGACAAAACCTAAGTGGAAACAGAGGACGAGGGCAAATACGACCACTGTTGCGAGCACCGGCTTCAGAGTCGTCGCATTCCTATGTGCTGCTGTGTTCCCTTTCTTTATATTGTCACGTGGTCGTGACGACGAAGAAGGCGGCAGTCAGGCTGTTAAAAGCGAAACTCGTTATTGGACAAAATTGTGTCTAGGAAAAAAAATACATTAGATAGATAGATAGATAGATAGATAGATAGATAGATAGATAGATAGATAGATAGATAGATAGATAGATAGATAGATAGATAGATAGATAGATAGATAGATAGATAGATAGATAGATAGATAGATAGATAGATAGATAGATAGATAGATAGATAGATAGATAGATAGATAGATAGATAGATAGATAGATAGATAGATAGATAGATAGATAGATAGATAGATAGATAGATAGATAGATAGATAGATAGATAGATAGATAATTTTGGGATTTTGCCCACTAATCTGGGCTGGCGTACGATACTGCCTTTTTTTCCCTGTAACATAGGGGCCCATAAATGCGAACACGAGCCATTCAGTGCATATCGTCGCAAAATCTGAGCACTGCTTAAGGTTCCTGGGCCGTTCGTTTGTATCGACGAGGTGCCACGGATAAACTCAAACTGTTCATGAGCTACGTCTTTATCCACAGTAATCAAATTTGCCCAGGTGGTTTTGAAACATTAAATCAATCGAATACTAACTTACGACCGCGTTTATTGCATAGATTTTTTGTTTGATTGTTTGTTTGTTTGTTTGTTTGTTTGTTTGTTTGTTTGTTTGTTTGTTTGTTTGTTTGTTTGTTTGTTTGTTTGTTTGTTTGTTTGTTTGTTTTCTTTGTTTCAGAACTGCGGTGCACCCATTTAACAAAGAAGCGCAGAGCGGACGCCCATCGAGAAAAGGCGTCGGGCGTGTTGCGTGTGCCTCGCATCTTATATATCTCGGCGGAACTGTCAAGTGCCATTCGAGTCGGCTAAAATATGCAAAAAAAAAAAAGCAAAAGAAAGACAAGTGTATTCGCAAGAAAGCGTCTTCAAATAAAGCGCTAGATATGAAGTTTCCTTGCGCATAGCAATCGAGACAATACCAGATCCGAAGTAAGGCAAGTGGCGCAACACGAGAGACGTGGTATATTGCCTCGAACATTGGAAGCAAACGAGAAAAGGGTGAGGCGCTGGATTAAGAAACGGTTACTTGAAGCCCAATATGACGACTGGAATTCGCGCTGCACACACGCATTTATACGGAGCGAGCAAATGTATTCGAATCTCTTGTCGCGACTGCATTGTGTTTTGTCAAAGCTCGGTATAACTAGCAATCCGGAGAGGGTTCAAGCGAGCGTGTAAGTGGCGTCGCTTCAATCACAGCACACCGGTTCGCATTTTTTCTAAGTTTTCTTACTCCAACTGCATTTGCTTTCTTTTATTAGTTGTGTTATTGAAATGGCTCCCCAATGTCATTGTGACATTACTAAGACGAGGGAGATATCGAAGTGCACTTAAAGTAGTTGTCTCGAACGAAATATGATCGGGCTTTCTGGCTAAGAAGGCAGAGAGGTGATTCCATTGAAGATAACGTATTCGGTACGAACGAATGACGCTTTAAAGTTGACACGGTTGCCTATGAGACAGTGAGGCATGCAGTATGCTGCTCGAGTCTGACGAGAAAATAGAAAAATGAGACCGAAGCGTTTGAAGAAAGATTTTTTTTTTTTCTTTTTGCTTGTGACAACGGAAACAGTCAGAGAGGCTTTGCTTTCTTCTCAGCCATTGCAGCATTGGTGGAAAACTACTGCAGCATACGGCTCTTTCTAAAAGACACTTGGTTAAGTCCAAATCTACCGTGAAATGGCGAGCAGTAACCTTATTTTAAAGAGAAAGAACAGGGGGGAGGGGGGGTGTTATGTGCGGGAACTGCACGACCGGTTTTGACGGACGACGTATAGTGAGGACGGTACGGATTGTTATTCTTTCGCTATGTCGGGTCCTGTGACACGTGCCTACATATAAAGCAGGAAGAAAGAAACTGTCTTTCCATTATATGCCGCCATCGGCATGTGGCAGTCCGTAATCGAATACGCGATCTCGACAACACAAAGTCACATTGACTGAACCATCACGGTTGGTGATATAGCGAAATAAGCGACATCATACTTTCCGCATCACAAATCTTTCTGGGTTTTTTTTTTGTAACTGAAGGTCGGAACCATCTAAATCTTAGACGATGGCAAGCGCCGGGGTGTCCTATAAATACAGTTGATATGATATGGACTATTGTTTGGGCATCATGGAGGTGCCACACACACTCAACCACTTTGCCGCACTTGTCAACTTCAAGACGACTGCATAAGACAATAGAGAGTGAAAACACTGAAAGTGCATTATCTCTTGCATTATCGCACCTACTGGTCTTGATCCGCATGTGAGCGTAAACGAATATTTGCTTTCTTGCCCGATTTATCCACTTCTGATTAGTTTTTTTTTTCTCCTGTTTACGCTCTTTGTCCACCAAATGGCGTTTCATAAAAGGTTCGTATTCCTTTCACCTTTCATTAACCTGCAGTCGAGAGTCGGCGCATCGTCCTGTTGTTTTCATTTTCACTGTCTCCGTCCTCGACGTTGTTTTTACTTATATCGTTGTCGTACTAACCCGCCCGCGTCCCTACCTATGCGATATAACGTACTTTCGTTGCAGCACGCATCAGTGTGTACTTACTGATGTACTACAACTGGTACGCTATATAGCCTAGTACGAAGTAAAACAAGAGATTCAAACGCCCAACGTTTTCTCCTATATACCTCGATATGTGGTCGGTGTTCAGTAGAGCGTTCAACGGCGGCTGCAATCAGAATCAGTTTATTTGAAATCAAACAAAGGGATAAATACGTGATCAGTATTATACAGAAGGAGGTCCCGTAGTTACAAACTGAAATGGGACCTCCTGTGCATGATAACATGGTGAATACTACAAGCAAAATGGCAATACGTAGACTTAATAATGACAAAAGCTAGTCGCATTAAAGCAAGAAACTTAAAGACAGCGCTATCCAAAAGCACGGAACAGGTAAAGTATTCTGACCTAGTCCATAAGAGTAAGAAGGGGAGGCGAGGGGAGGAGACCTTTAAAAAAAACATGAACAGTAATGCGGTATAAAAAATAATGAAACATAAACAAATAAACAAAATGCAATAAGCAAATAAGATAAATCATAGAAAGAGGATACAAAGATGCGGGAAGATAAGAACGTAGATGAAAAGCTAACGAAAAAAAAAACACCTGAAGTTTCGAGTGCATTTTCACAAAACACTGAAAGCGCAAGTAAACGAGGTCTGCCACACATACACTTCTGACGATGAAAAAAAAAATTGGCGAAGCTTGCACTAAGGTGCGCAAGGCTTGAAACAGCGTAACTGAACGATTATGAAGAGTAATCTGGTTGCTTCTAGGTTGTTTCTAGTCCTTAGCTAGGGGATGAGTGTTCTTTCCAGGTTGCTTATCGATCGTTGCTAGGATTTAGCTTGGTGATGCTAGGTTGTTTCTCCGTTGATTCTCAGCCCAGAGAGGTTCGAGTTAAACCACAGGCAGTCACAGACACGACACGGGTGTCCAAACTCCAGAGACAGAAACTCGCGCTGAAACCAAGCGTTCGCAGCTGAAATAGATCTACCGGCATGTCGTCGTTAGCGTAGGTCTTCCATCACTTGAAGGCCGTCCCGCAGCTGCCGTTGCCTTCCTCGTTCCCTCGTGTTGTGCTAACTGTTGCCTTCTTCCTCTTTAGTGGAGCGGTGGTGAGCAGTGGAACTTACCCAATTTCTGTGGCACATACTCGTTTATGATGATGATATTTTCTGATAGGCTGCACAAATTTTTGCGGCGCATACCCGTTTGTCAGGCTAACTGTTGTCTTCTGCATTTTTAGTGGACCAGTGTTGAGTGGTGGGATTTACCCAATTCATGCGGCACATACCTGGTAGAACGAAAGAATGTGACTTTTAAGACCCCGTTTTTCTTTGTTAGACACGATATCAATGAGAACTAACAGCCAATAATGCCAATGAATGTACAGGGGATGTCATTTGTAGTAATTAGGATATACGTGAGAAGAGAGTGAAGTGGACAAAAAGATAACTTGCCGCGGCAGGTACGGTCCCTGCCGGCGGCAAATTATCGTTTCGTCCACTTTACTTCCTTCCCGTTTATATCCTAATTACTACAAATGACATCCCCTGTACATTCATTGGCATTATTGCCTGTTAGTTCTCATTAACGTACCTGATAGGCCACACAGGATAGGCCGCACAAATTACGGCTGCCTTAAAAAGATTCGCTGTTGAAAAACGGGCACGCGAAGCCTCACGCGGAGAGGGCATAATAGACAAAACTGCGTGACTTGACTGTGAATTCGGCTTTGTTCCTGTTAGCGACTATTGTGTGCCCCACGTTTGCAATGTTAACGAATCGCTGGCTGATCGATCTTTTTCTTTCGTATTTCATTAGCGTACCTGAAACAGAAATGCCTGCAGTTCGGCGTAAATAGCGTACGTATTATTTCTTTTTGTTGTTCTTCGAAACTGCGGGCGTGAAATGCAGCTTACGACTGCTTCGTCGTCACTAGCTGGCAAGCTGGGACCACGCGAAACTTTATCCAAGTGTCCGTGTACCGGCACGGAGTGTTTCTCGCGGTTTGCATAGCGCAAGACAAACCGTGTTCTGTAATTAGCGGCTGTCAGCTGCTGTCAGCCCGCTTTCGCGCGTCGCCGACGTGCAAAAACTAAGGTTGTCTCGAGCTTGTGCACTGCATGAGCAAACGACTCAAGCGTGGCCCGCATGACACGTTTTCGCTTTCTCCGTTCGCTACTTAAAGGGAGGCGACGCAAATGCGCTGCCTCCCTGTCTAGGACCCGGACACAAACAGGGGAAACTATTCGTACCGCAACAGTTAGGCACCATTCACACAGCCGTCAAACGCTCCGTCGCGTCATCATCACGTCAAAAAAAGAAAGAAAGGAAGAAAAAACGTGCAGCGGGCGCGACGGATCAGTGCACGAATAGGTGACGGCGGCGGTAACGTCGACAGCAGCATGTTTCTGTGCAGTGTTTACAGACTGGTCACATGGTCGCCTAAACCTAGAGATCAGCCTTATGCATTGTGCATTTTGCAAATCAGCATTATGCATAAATAAGTTAAATAATTTCTTGAAAAAGAGTGAGAGAGAAATATAATGCGGAAAGGCAGGGAGGTTAACCAGAAAACATTTGGTTTGCTACCCTGCACTGGGGAAGGGGTAAGGGGAGACAGAAAAGTAAGGAAGAGAGGAATGGGATAGGGAGGGAGGGAAACACACACACACACACACACACACGCGCGCGCGCGCGCGCACACACACACACACACACACACACACACACACACACACACACACACACACACACACACACACACACACACACACACACACACACACACACACACACACACACACACACACACACACACACACACACACACACACACACACACACACACACACACACACACACACCACACACACACACACACACACACACACACCACACACACACACACACACACACACACACACACACACACACACACACACACACACACACACACACACACACACACACACACACACACACACACACACACACACACACACACACACACACACACACACACACACACACACAGGAGTGTCAGAATCGTTCAACGAGGCGGGTCGCTCGCAAAAACTTCATCAGCGCCTTCGTTGCTTTCTGGCGTGAAGCTCGATCTTTCCGACATTCCAAGATTGACTGTTTAGAAAGCGGCTGGTCGTCGAGGCAAGCAAACATTGCTGGGAGGGACTGTCTCTGAGAGCTGTACTGAGGGCACTGACATAAAATATGTTCAATGGTTTCCTCATTGCCGCAATGATCACATGCAGCGCTGTCTTTCATTCCGATGCGGCAAGCAAAGACAAAAAGCTGGGGCGATGATTTCGCCGGCGTCACCTGGCGATGTTCGTTTCGCCACTTGGTTGTATCCTGTGGTTTCGCGGCTATTAGCGCGCGCCGGGTGCGTAAGAGAGGCCATGGGAAGGTGGATTCAACAGATGCACGCAAAGGGAGTGAGGCGGCCGCCTCGCCTAATTATCTATAGGCGGGCGCCTCTTCTGCCGCATATACCTTTACTCAGTCGGGCATGTCACGTCATTGATTAATGTGTAGAGTTACGGCCACGCATGTTCATTGGCGATAAGGGTGGCCGAGGACCCCCGATGCTGCAATCCAAGAGCTGTTTACTCCCCACCTTTACCCCCGGAAAGCCGCGGACCAATGGGAGGCCGTTGTGAAAAGCGCGTCACCGCTTCATTTCATTCTTCTATCCATTGCGAGCCTGGTTTTCTTTCGGACTCGACCAAAGGGGGGTGCTGCGGTGCAATGAAACTTGCCCCCCCCCTCCCCTCCCCCCCCATGGAGAACGATGCACGCGCCTATGAATGCACGATCCCTTTTTATTAATTGCGGGAGTGACGAAGCAACAGTAACCCGAAGTAATCTGGCGAAGGAACTGATCAGGAAAACCGACCAAACCGATGCCATATGACCACTCGCGAAGGCATCACGCCTCACTACGTAGGTATACATAAGCGTAATAAGGGCTGTCGAGAGGAGTGTTAAAAGTGTTGTGCGTGCTACGAACGCCGGGGCACGTTGCAACGCTTATGCAACAACTTTGTCTGCTCGCTTTCGCTGACGCTGTTACTTGGCACCAGGGTTAGCGTTGCGACCTAGAAAGTCGTGTGATTTGTAAATGCAGTTGCTGGAATTTTTATATCGAAAAGAACTGCTCTATAGTCCAAAGCCCTAAGTGCCGTCTGAATCTACTCGCAGTCGCCCTATATTTATTGCCTCTTGATTCTCACGACGTCGTATACAAAGAGCCATGAAGTCTTTGAGCGAGTCCCCATATGTCACTTCGTACAGCGCAAAATACAAGATGAAAGACGAAGAAGCATACGCGGCACACTCGTCTTTCGCCTTGCATTCTGCACTGTACAATTCAATTAGTCATGGATCAAGACCAACCAGCCCGGCTGTCCGTTCTGTTAACTTCCTGGTCTTTTTCTATTTTTGTTCCATCATTCGCATCCACTTTACCGTCTCTGTTAACCTCAACCTCGTATTGGTGACGCCTGATTTTCTATATACACTTTCAGTTACTCTGAGCATGCTTGTTAATTTTATTGATTGTCAATTCCATATTGCTAATTCGTGTCCGCGCTTCTGAGGTACAGATATTATTGCCCATTAGGTACCTAGTTCTCTTCATCCATATTCCTGAGTATTTACTCAGCACTAATTTTTCTCTGTGTTTCTCTTATTTCGAACGAAGGTCAGCTTATATCTTCACGCATTGCGTCATTAGTGCTTATTTTACTTTTGGTCTTTAATGTCAAACTGCTCAATGATCTTCAAACGCCGACATAAACCTCCGACTGCAAGCATAAAACTGCATTTGCGAACGTTAGCGCTGGCACCATTGCTCCTCACTTAACTTCCACACGCCACTTCTTAGTTACTGTAACCACAAGTTTCAGGGTGTTTCATTCTTGCCTCATTGCGCTTCGATTTTATCCTCATATTAGCCTCGTTAATGCTTACGTATAGGCTTCCCAAGCAACGCTTAGCGGCGCTGCTGCTCTTTACAGGCAGCGCCATCTCTGGCAGAAAAATAGAAACTGGGGTGTAAGCAGCACGCGTTTTCCCTTCTCTCCACCGCGTTGCCGCTCGCTTGGTAAAAGGAGAAAGGCTCGTCAACAACGTTAACGGTGAATAGCAGACGATCCACGACAACGACGCCCGATTCAAAGCGAAATGCATTTCCGAAGTCGCTATTATACACCGTGTAGGACGTATACCTCGAGGTAAGTCTCATTCTGTCGTGTTAAAGATGAATAATGGTCCACATGCACTCCGAAATGAAGCCGTACACGCTATCGATGTTCTGCGGTGGGGACTACGAATCATATGATTGTTGTTTTGATAAGGCATGTTTTAGAGTAGCAGCCGTGTACTTTCGTGAACAAACGTTTGCGGCGTGCGAAAAAAAATTTACACGGCCATGGCACTATTTCCTGAGAAGGTTAGAGTCAACTCCTTCGTGCCGCTGGAGAATCACCCGCCGATTAAGACGCGAGGCAGCTAGCTGAGCTTTAACCACTGTGAAGCAAGATGAACTGCTCGCCTCGTTTTTTCGGCTCTCGCGTCATGCTTGCAGTCTCTTTTTATGATATCGACTTGACAGGCGTATAAAACCTGCTGCGCGAACGCGGCTAGAACATCGCACAAAGTCAGAAGGTGGTTACTTCAAGGTTGCAATTGCAGAGCATGTATTAAGTGCCAGTTATATTTAGCGGCTTAAATATATATCACCCTAATAAAGTGACAAAAACAAAGCAAACCTGCAGAACGATGTCAAAGCTTGCTTAAATGCACAGACGTCCGTTCCCGCGTGATAAAGCAGCCTTCCCGACGCGTGAATTGCAGGCGCCGAACTTCTGACAATGTGCCGAGTTCAGTTGAATTCAACCAACCGCTCAACGCTAACTGTATAACGCGAGTGTGAACGTTCAACAACGACGGGTAGGTCTCACGAACACGGGAAATCAAAACACAAAGTTGCTTCACCTACAACGGTAACTGGACTTTCACAATGCGAGAAGATAGCGAGTAACCATTACTGTAGTCGCTGCGTGCATGCGCCGCGTTACTTACCGATTCACGTAGTCAAAACGAACGAAAGCAATGAACTCAGACAGCCAAATAGAAGGCGAGACAGCGCTGTCAGCTATCCACGCTTGCCGCCTTTTTTTCTCGTGCGACACGCCCGGGAACCGAGACAGTTTCACACGTGAATCGTGTGCCTTGGTGTTGTCTGCACTGTTGTGGCACTAAACCTATACCACAATACTTCGGCCACAAAACCACAATACTTCGGACCTCGCTTGCGCTTTCGCGGGGTCGCTTCTGCCATCGCGGAAATGCACAGCTTCGCACAGCAAGCCTCTCTGTTCAACGTGCCGAGCTGACGGCCCCCCAGTTACCTGCAGAGACAGAAGAACGCGTGCGCACGTGCGCTACCGCTAACGTGAAAGGGGCTGAGTCAGCCGTGCATGCACTCCAGAGCTTTCCGAGAGAGCCGCAGCGCGGCGCTGTCGTCGCGCCGCAAACTTGTACTTGGGTTCCCTATAGGTCCTTCTTTCGTTTATGTAGGGACACGCGTACTTATTCTACTTTTTCATGGCGGCCTCGTTTCTCCGTCTAAACCGCTTACACGTCTTATCGCTCAGCGCAGGCCGCGCCTGAATGTATGGGAACCTTCTGGGATGTTTTTCCGAGTGTTCTCCTCAGACTACATGCGCGACACGTGCCATTAAGTACATTCCGAACTTGCGCAACCACCATCAATAACGCTGAAGTCTACCATGACGCATCCACAAAAGCCGACGCGTTTCACTTAAGATCGGATTTTCGTCGACCGTGCTAGCCGCTGTCATTCCACTGCAATCTTTTCGCTTTGCTGGGCATAGGTTCGCACAAAAATGAATTCATTGTTTACGGACCTGGCTGTTACGTTTTTCAGCGTCACAACTAAGTGACAGCGTAC
Organism: Rhipicephalus sanguineus; assembly: GCF_013339695.2. NCBI lineage: Eukaryota > Metazoa > Arthropoda > Arachnida > Ixodida > Ixodidae > Rhipicephalus > Rhipicephalus sanguineus. The sequence continues at coordinate 81,644,170 of NC_051176.1, forward strand.
ACCTCGGTAAACTTATAAAGCTTCAAAAACAAGAATCGATTGTAGTTGAATTGATGCCAGATCCGTACTCATTTATTCATTAAAAATCGTGTTTCGCGATTTGTGCGTGTGCTAAAATACAGGTGGAGATATGTAGCTTCACTGCCACCAGTATTTGCCAATCTATGTGAACGCTTTGCACTGTCTGTCTGTAAACCTCTGTAATATTCATACAACAGCCCAGGGATCATCTGATGCACTGCAACTGGTATAGATCGCCCATAACGGATTGCCCATAACGGATGGTGTGCTCCGAGAGGAACCGAGCTTTCCATCACGTAACTACGCTCTGCACTGCCCTGGGCAAACACGCACGTGGGAGGCGCGCGGAGTTTCATGTTATACTCTCGGGCAGAAACACGCGGCTGCGTAATTTTCTGAAGCGCGGGCATCGCTTTGAGGCGCATCAATCGAGCCAGAAATCGTGTAATGTGGTTCGCAAATGCGTATACTGGTTCGTGCAAGGTGACGTGTGGGTAAAACAAATTCCACCATCATCTTTTCCACCATGCTTAACTCTAGTTTGTCCAACTTTCCCTATACTGTATCTGCCTATGTCCCGCGGTGCCTTTCGGCGGCTGAAATTATAATACTGCGGCTCCAGACCGTCATATCAACCACACACTTTGTAACTGATATACACTGGAGAGCACACTCCTCATAGTCATTTTCAGTCTTTCCTGAGAGAAAGCAAAACGTGAATGCGTCTTTCTCGGAGCGTTGAGAGTGCTCACCGCAAATATTTTCCGCTGGGTTTTACCGCTCCAGCACGCATTCCATTTCGTTTCACCTCTCCAGCGTACACTCCATTCGGTTTTACCCCTGTGAAATGTCTTCCACTTTTTTAACTCTTCCATCCTGTCTTTAATTTAGTTTCACCCCTCCGCAATGTCTGCCATTCAGTTTAATACTTCCAGCATGTCTTTATTTAGCGCTAGTATGGCTTCAAGTTGCCGCCGTTGCAACTTTTCGGCTAAAGTGCTGCGTTGCTAAACTCGAGGAAGTGGATTAGATTCCCGGACACGGCATCCGCATTCCGATGACGTGTACCACTCACTTGCAAAAACTCGTGTACTTACATTTAGGAGTACGTTAAAGAACACCAGGTGGTAAAAATTGATCTGGAGCCAGCATCCCCTACGCCGTACACTCTAAGGCAAAAGGGTGTTAAAAGGGTGTGTGATTCGTCCCGTTGGGGACTAATGGGCTGCCACAACCATTAACCCCTTTAAAGACTAATGGCACCGGGTCTAACAGTTAGTCCCCATAGATCACCTCAATGGATTAACATTTTAATAATAATAATACTTTATACTGGCATGTATACAATAGTTACATGCCACAGAGATTAGACAAAAGGAAACAGACGAAACTGTTTCCTGACTAGGCCTACATCCCGGCTCGTGAACAAAAAAGTCACAGTTTTGCCGTAACGGCAAAGCAATGAATGCGATAGCACTAAATTGGAATATAACGCGAAGAACGGAAAGCAGCTCGAAATTGCCAGCGCGTCGCTCGAGCCCAAAGGACGCACGAAAAGAACGCACACAGGACGAGCGCGAACTATCATGCGTCGCAGCTCGACACTGGAAGCGCACTGCTCAAACATAAAGCAGGACGCACGAAACGAACGAAGAGGCACACACAGGACGAGCGCGAATTCCTAACTGTCCCAGTTGTTACTTATTTCTGTTTGAACAGCTCCTTTCGCAAACGTGGCCGCTGCAGCGAGCGAACCAACCCCCGTACGCTCTGACTTCAGCGCGGACATCGCGGGGGAAGCACAAGACATACAACCCCATGCCCCCTCTCCCCTCCCGCCAGCCGCCCCCTTCTTTCCTCGAGATAAGCGCACGAAGGCGACCACGCCCTGTAGGTCGAAGAGCAACGGCGTTCGCAGGAACGGGGCGATGATGTTTAAAGCGCGGCACGCGTGCACATCGTGCCATCTATGTGGTAACTAAGAGAGCATGCTGATGTAAGTGGTGTACATAAATAGCTCGCCGTTAGCAGGCTGAAAGACGGTGTTGTTGGTGGCCTAAGCGTCTAACGCCGCGCTGGAAAGCGGGAGGTCGCCCGTTCTATTCCGCTCGTCGGAAAGTTTTTCTGAATTATTTTTCTTTATGGCTTTGATATACCGCAAAATGGGGTTACTTTGTGACTGCAGGGGTTACTTTGTGACACGTGCTCGGTTTTCTGCATTTTAAATTTCGCGCCATGACCATGCGCCGCCGAAAAGCTATAAGCCATCCAACAAGCTCGCTTGACATGCTGTGTCACCTAGCGGCAGCCGGCCGCAGTTCCCATGTTCCAGAGCCACTCTAGACCCCAACATGTTGCATGGTGTTTTGGCGCGCATTCTCGAAGCACCGGAAACTTTGTGTTCTCGGCCCGTCAGCACGCGAAACACAGCGAAAACAGGTATGTACTTGTGATTGTTCATATGTAGGCTAAAATAAACTGTGATATAAATTTACTTAAGCCATGTCTGCTGAAGGTTATAAAAGGAAAACTGAAATGTTGATACTTCACGGGGTAACTTTGTGACACGCCTAAATCAATGCTCGAGGAAAGTTTGAAATCCATGACAGACGTCGTAGGGGATATCTTCTTGGAGGAATTAAATAAAAAAAGAAAAGAGGTGACTGGAAAGCGGGCCACTAAAAGGAGGAAGATGCTCAACGTCCCAGCAGGGAAAAGCATATCGGTTGCCGATGGTGAAGAAGCGAGCAAGACGGGAAAACCGACAACTGGAAAAAAGGGCAGCTCTTCCTCCGGTATCAGAGCTAGACGACCTAGGAAGAGGTCTTCTCTTGAGGACGACAGTGCAGAAGAAAGCAGTGACAGCGAATCGTCGTCACATAGTCAGCACGGGTGGTCGGAAGGAGATACAAGTGACTCCGAGGTACTCTCCGGAAGTCTTGACAACCTATCGGAAACGGACACTCCTACCACTTCCCTGATTCTAAATAGTAGCAACGTCCCGAAGGTCCACGGCACGAATTTCGGAGAAAGCACTTTCAAGAGGGATGACTTTGTCGTAGTAAACTTCGAAGGACAACTTTATCCGGGAAGAGTGACGGAAGTCAAGCCTGAGGGGTACATCGTCAGCACTATGGAGAGGACCAAAAAGAATTGGAGATGGCCGGACCGCGAAGACGCTATTTTGTACTCAAAAGAAGAAATTTTGTACACCATTGAATCTCCTAGGCCAGTAGGCAAGCGAGGCATGTTTCAGGTAAAGGATCTTGAATGAGGAGGTACATGAATGACTAATTTGTATCACATTTGTAACGTTGCCAGAGCAGAAACCAAATGTAGATAACGCAAATAAACATTTGATGTGGTAACATTATGCCAGCCCTTTTTTTCCCAATCATATGCAGCCAAAAACAACGTTGTCACAAAGTTGCCCCACACGACGGGGCAACTTTATGACAGCTATTAACCTGAATATAGCCGTTTGTATTAAAAATGCGGATTTGTAGAACATACCGTCGTGTGAGGGAATGCTTCAGCAATGTTATGCCACTATTCATTCGCCTTTATGTTGATAATTGTTCAGCGAGAGAAGGAAAACGTACGAAATCTGTCACAAAGTAACCCCGTTTTACGGTATATATATATAGACATATACATATACGGTGCATGACGGCGGCGACGGCGACGGCAAAAATCAGACGAGACTGTCCATCTAATTGCTATCGCAATAAAACAAAAACAAGGACAGCAGTGAGGAAAGCGAAAAACATCCAGTACAGCACAATTCACCAGCATCACTGTAAAGAAGTCATGGAAGATTCATACCACATTCAAGCAATTTTGCTATAGAAGCACAAAAACCTATAAAACACTTTCATGTTGATATGTCCATCACAGTAAAGTTGTGATTAGATTTAATGAATGAAGAGGTACAATAGTATCAATCATAATTCAGAATTCAAGTGGAGCTAACAATGTGTGTAGCTTAACAATTGAAACGCAGTGAAGTACAACCAGGGGAACAGAAGTATACATCGCAGGTGGCAAAATACATTGCATGCACATAAACACACACAAAAAAACAAAAAAAAAAACAAGCACTTCATCCGGAATCGAAGAGTAATCTTACTTTCTTTTTAAAATAATGTGCAGATCTGCTTATCTGTGATAATTCTACTACACAAGGAAAACTGTAACATATATCTACTATTTGATGGTCAAGTGATTGTGTACCATAATTTGTTCTAGATCGAGCTGAAAGAAGTGACGTCCTTCGTAAGTTATATTCAATGTGACGAGTGAGGTACATATTGCTGAATGAAGCAAAATCTTGTTTTATACGATTATAAATAAGAACCATCTGTTTAAGTTTGTAGCATTCAGTGAAACACAATACACGCAAAACAGAAATTAAATTGCTATGTCTATCTGGCCTTTTAGTTATTAGCTTCAATGCTTTTTGTTGCATGGTGATCAATTTTTGTGCATCGGACTTATTACATGTGCCCCAAACTAGGTTGCGGTATGTGAGGTGCGAATGAACGAGAGAAATGTATAGCTGCTTTGCCACCGAATGCAGAAGAAGATGGTTAATACGGCTTATAACACCAATTGATCGAGCCATTTTCATTTTTACATGACTCACGTGATCAGACCAGCTCAAGTCATTGCGGAAGTGTACGCCCAGAAACTTACAGCTACTGTTACATGTTATTTGTGAATTACCAAAATAGAGTTTTGGGTTGTGGTTTATTGCTTTGTTTTTAGCACGTAATATAATGAAATTAGTTTTTTTATGTTTAATCTCAGCTGATTTACCCTCAACCATCCCTCTAATTCTTGAAGCCAACTATTCGCTCTCTGCTCAAGTTCTTTTAGGTTGGGGCCAGAAAAAAAAAGATGTTAGTGTCGTCGGCGTATAGGATAATGTTCGAAGATGAAAGAATGTTTAGAATATCATTTATGTACATAGTGAATAGAAGGGGTCCTAATATTGATCCCTGAGGCACTCCATATTTTATTGTTCCGTAGGTAGAGCGAGTGTCGTTATGTAGCTTTGTGTATTGTTGACATGCAGTAAGGTAGCTTTTCATAAGTCTTTTAGCAATGCCACGAATTCCGTAAATTTCTAATTTTGCAAAGAGAATGTCATGTTGAACCGAATCAAACGCTTTGCTGAAGTCGAGAAATAGACCAATAGTAAAGTGTTTCATTTCAATGTTTCGAATTAAGACATTTTTTATATAAAGCAATGCGGTTTCAGTCGATTTGCCAGGTTGAAAACCGTATTGATGATCACTTATCACATTATTTGCGGAAAGGAAGCCAAAGAAACGTGTATAAATTATTTTTTCAGCAACCTTAGAAAAAATCGGCAGAACTGAAATTGGCAGGTAATTACCGAATTTTTGTTTTGTTTCCACCTTTAAAGACAACAGTAACACGGGCTATCTTTAATCTATCTGGGAACACGTCAGTAGCCAACATATGATTGAATATATAGGTCAGTGGTTCTATAAGGCAGCCAATGGAATTCTTGATTGGCAATGGTGAGGTGTCATCATCACCAGGAGCACAAGTATTTTTTAGAGAATTAATAATGGTTGTAATTTCCTCTTCTGTTGTTGGCGTTAGAAATATCGAGTCATAGTTGAATACATGAATGCATGACGTAAGAGATGTATTATTAGGCAGGGGAATTGAGTCCACATATTTACCCGCTTCCAGGAAGTGTTTGTTGAATTTGTCGGCTAATGCAACACCGTTATAGATAATATCTTTAACCAGCATTTCGAGGGGTGTTAGCTTTGCTGCCGATGAGAGTTTTAATTCCTTCCCAGATCTGCTTAGGATTGTTACCCATGGCTGAAAACTTTTTTTTCTGTAAAATGACGACTTTGCTTTTTTTAGATCAGCATTTAGCACATTACGAAGCTTTTTGTACTCGCCTAATGTCTCAGGACTTCTTGTTTTAAGAAATTCGGTGAACATCAAGTTTTTTTCTTTTATTCTCATAAAAAGAGCCTTGTTTATCCAATTTTTTCGGGCCTTTCTGTGTTTTTTAATTGCCATAACAGGAAAAGCGACATTGTCATGGTTAATAACCTTTCTAATGAAATTTTCGTATGCTTCATTTGGGCCGGTTGCTTTGTAGACGTCTGTCCAATCGGTTGTTTTCAGCAACTCACAAAAAATAGCGATATTGTTGGAATCGTTCGTTCTACGTGAGTGGATAGGAGTAGTTCGTTTTTTACTTAAAGGGACAAATACAAAGAACGGCAAGTGGTCACTTAGACCAGACGAAAACACAGGAAAAAACCGCGTCCCGAGAAAAGTTCGTGTAGCAAAGATCTATTATTGTTGCTGTTAATTTGTTTACTCGCGTTGGGGATTCAATCATATTGGTACAGCCATACAGTAGCATTATTTCAGTTAAGGCCGCTTGAATCGGAGATCTACCCATAACATCAATATTGAAATCACCAAGTGTAGTCCTCACATTTAGCGATCACTTAAGCGCGCTCAAACAAGGACAAAGGAAGGTGACGACAACACACCCCTTGTTTGCGCGCGCGCTTAAGTGATCGGTGATGGAAAACCTACGAGCCCAAAAATCAGTGCTCCTCACATTTACACCTTACCGGCCAACTGTAAGTCCCCACAGTATTCTCAATGAACTAACATTTAGTCCTCATATTTACACCTTACCGGGCAATTGTTAGTCCCCACAGATCACCTCAATGGACTAACATTTGGTCCTCACATTTACACCTTACCGGACAACCGCTAGTCCTTGCAGTTGCACCTCGCTGGACGAACGGTCGGTCCACTCAAATAGTCCATTCGGATGAACTTTTTATCCCCAGGGATGATGTTCTACAGTTACTCTCCGCAAGGCTTAATACTTTTTTCGCGTGTTTCTTTCTGTGGTGAGCAACAAATGCTGCGGGAAAGAACACGCGAAAAAATATTTAGTCATGCGTGTGTCACTGCTTTCGCAGTCAATGCGAAAACTAAAGACAAAAGTCGGACTATGAAACGTTTCATTTTTCTCTCCACATATGCATTTTCTGCTTTTTTTTCATTGAATTCACTGCAAAATGTCCAATACAGGCCCAGCCGCTTTGTCATATCCCGTACAGTCCTTTTTGCGAAGCTGCTCCAAGGGAAGCGATAGATGGCAGGCATTGTACGCGCCAGCGCACACAGCATTCTGCTCGTTGTGGACAACGGCTGCATCCTGCAAAGCGCAAAAAAATGTTGCAAATAGTTAGTCACACGTGACAGCGAGGGTAAAGACGCACGCACATTGCAAATACGTGCAATGTGAACTAAAACACACGTCTAAAATATGGCATGCAAATAATTTCACCGTGATGTCATACATCATCAAAGACGTATTTCAAGCCACATAGCACAACAGTTTAAGCGCGGCAGCCACAGCCATCACGCCGAGGCGCCACCGTGCCGCCAACGAGCCGGCGAGTTTTCTGCGAGCGACATCGTACAGCTCGAGCAAGCCGCAGCCGCCAGCGAATCTCGAGCAGAAGCGCGAGCGAACGCGGAGCCGTCACGACGAACGGCACCGAGCTGCTTGCGAGCAATCGTGAGGAAGCCGACGGTAATGGCGACCAATTTCCACAAAGTTCCTCGAGCGAGCAGCAGTACAGTGAGTGAACGTGGGGCCGCCGCCACGAACGGCGGCGAAATGATTGCGAGCGAGCGTCGAAGAAGCCGACGGTAATGGCGACTAATTTCCGCAGAGTTTCGAAGCGCAGCTAAAGTCGGCTAGCTAAAGCACCCGCCAACCCATGTCTATACATTTCAAGCGCGCGGCATACAATCGAGCTCATTACCGGCGACCGCACAGCGTTTTGGACGAGTCGCAAAACAGCGGCGAGGCCTCTGCCTAATATCGCGAGCTCGCAGCTCATCACCATGGAAACCATAGGTGAGCGACCGTCCGGGCAGCCGATGACAATGGCGGCCAATATACAGGCGGTCACAAAGCACAGGCGAGCTGACGCCCATGCCAACCCTCGCGGTACATTTCGTGCGCGCGATATACAACACGATCGAGTCCGTTACCGCCAATCGCGATTAGTTTCGCGCACGCGATAGGTACGGGAGAATAAAGAACGATCACTTTCTTGTGAAAGAATCTAGCGCCGATTTGTACCCCGAGTCAGATTGAAATCATGGATCCGGTAGGCCTACTGTCTTCTCGGCCGCCATTCCTAGCCGGTGGCGACGCAGTGCCGTGACTACGCCGGAGATATACAGCGCGGCGTAGCGGCGTGTCGAGACCATGGTCGAGACCTGCTCCAGATTTCATGGGTGCGGCGAAACGTAAAAGCAGCACGACACGCTCATCCACGCATACGTGTATATCAAAGGCACTGAGCCGTAGTTCCTAGATCGGCGAACTCTCCGAGCGCGACACAACCGCCAACACGCCAGCACGAACACAAGTGGGAAGCAAAACGGAAAGGCGAGCTAGTTGGTACTGATTCATAATGGTGTAATAGTAGCGCAATAAAAGACGAGGACAAGAAAGCTTGTGGTGTTCACTTTCTTGTCCTCGTCTTCTATTGCGCTACTATTACACCATTATGCACAAGTGGGAAGACTGACCCGAGCGAGGAGGACGATTAGTTTCCTTGACAACAGTTTGCACACGGAACGTATCTATGCACACGGCCTGCATCTCCCACGTGGTTCATCCCTTTGCAGAGTAACTGGTTTGCACACGGCACGCATGCCTCTGCGCTTGCTCCTCAACGGTCTGTCCGTTCATCGCGCGCGCCTATTGGGCTCCGTTACTCCCCTTTCGGGCAATTTCGCGTTAGAGTGTACCTCATAATCATAACGTAGTTTTGGCACATAAAGCCCCACAATTCAACTTCTAAGAGACTGAAAAAAGATGCGCGCTGCTTGCACTACTGGTACAAGCCTGGAACCAACAGCGGAGCTAGTGTACGGACTCCCGAGGGAGAAGCTGCCCTCCCAAGCCCGTATCGCTGCCCCGCTTAAACAACGTGGGTTTGACGGGAGCATGTCACGTGACTAGTGTTACGGGATTTGAGCGACATCTCACGTGACTAGTGGTACGTGATTTTGGAGGGAACATGTCACGTGACTCGTGTTGTGTGTTTTACGTCACGTGACTCGTGTTACGTGAATTTGGAGGGAACATGTCGCGTGTCTAGTGTTACGTGCTTTTAGGTCACATTACCCTCCTCTTCCTTTTTCCTTCTTTCTATTTCTTTGTTTCTCTCTCTTTCTCGTTCTGTCTTGATCTCTGTTTATTCTATCTCTTTTTTGTGTCTGTTTCTTTCTATCTCTTTCTATCTTTTTTTTTCTCTTTCATCCCTTTCTTTCTCTTTGAGTCTCTCGTTCTCTCTCTCTCTCTCTGTACTCGTTCTCTCGCCATACGAGGTATTTCATCCTGCACTGGACGAATCGGTGCAGCGGGAGAGCAAGCGCCGGGAGCACGTGTTCGGGGAGCGAAACAGAAGATGAAGGAGTACGAATAGAGAGCGCGCCGGCATGATAATAGACAGTTTTAGTTTCACGTACGTGGATACTTTGCGAACGCAAACTTGAGACCTCTGCGTACGTTACGCTGCACGCGGCCGCTATGTTTGTAGTTGCACGTGCGCAGATGCCGCGTCAGGGAGCTTCCGCATACACGGAGCTTTCGCATACATTCGGTAACTGCTTTCACATGCTTCTCCGTGCTTCTCGGTGGCAAGCGAAGGTACCCCTAAAGCTAAATAAATTCAAGCCGAAGAAGCGTGCTTTGGTTGCAAGATGAGCGGCGCAGATTGTCGCATGATGTTGCGTATCGGCGGCAGAACGACCACGGGTAGTCGAGGAACGCAGAACCAACGCGCAGGCCATAAGACGAATTCTGTTTATTCAGGTGAAACGCGCTTTTTGCGCTTTTCCTAGCCAATCACGCCCGGAAATATGCAGAGAGACCATCGCCGAGTAGGAGACGCTCGGTCTCATGTCGAGCCACGTTGAGCGTTGGACACTCAGTGCGCAGAAGCATAGGCGTGCGCAGGGGGGGGGGGGGGGGGGGGGGGGGCGCAAAGTCAGCCCTATACATTGTAGAGGGGGCGAGAAGAGGGGCGCAAAGGCAGCCGCATACATTGACATAATAGGGAGGGGGGCGCTGCGACGAACCTTCGCCCCCCCCCCCCTGAAGGGGAACCCTGCGCACGCTTATGCGCAGAAGACACACACGCAGGAGCGCACGTAGAGACGCACGGCAGGCATAACGGTCGCCGGGTACATTCGAACAGAAAGACACCTCACAGCGTACATTGTGACCCGCATTTGTTGTGAGCGTTCTCTTGGGCCTGGTATTGACGACGTCCTCGTAACGGAGACAAAGTAACAGTATTTAAGGGGCTCAGCGAACGACGGGGAGGATGTGGTCAGACGCAACTGAGAGTCGGAGCTGCTGCTGTCTACGAGTTCACGCACTACATGTGCAGGCGGCTGCGGGCACTGAAAAATTTTCCTAGCCGCCGACAAGCGCACGGTGATTTCAGTCCATCTCAATGAATACTGCATCCTGGCTTCGATTGGGTTGCACTCTCGAACGTCACGAAGCACATCCAAGACGTCACCTTTCGAAAACGTTAGGCTCGGAGCGTTCTTGCGGTGTGTCACCATCTTGAAAACTGCCGACATACCCTCTCTCGGTGGCTCCGTGATCTCGCGAGAGCGCTCCGCAGGAATTTCACGTATACGTAGAGCACGCAACGCAAGCGCGAAGATCTCACGCACGTCCACAAGATGCGTGGGCGGCCTCTACGTCCTAAGTGTTTTTGTAAGTGCAGTAGCTATGTACACATCGTGGGCTTACCAGGCACGTCGACAACACTAGCGTTTAAAGGGTAACTTATGGTGCGACGTAACGTCAGCCCTCACGTTAGAGTACATACGTCAGTATTGTCGAAACTAAGTGCACTTTATGGTGCAATCATCTGAATATCAGACGTAACTTTCGTTGCCGTATTCCACCGGGGTCGAGCAATGATTCAATATAGCTTGCTGAATCATAGGAATGCAAATGTAATGTTCATTAGACTGCTATAAAAGCGGAGCCAACACTGAAACCACGGATGTTAATCTGATATGGCGCCTGTATCGTATAGCAGTACATGTGAAGTGTTTATTGCTTTCGTGTAAAATTAGATAGCCAGCACCACAAACACAATTGACGTTGCACTGACAATACGCCTGCATAGGCTGTTTTGTAGCGTTAGCTATACACTGGCCTAGCCGAGCCAGTTTCGCGCGCCTCCTCAAGAGCCGCGCTGCGCATGCGCGAGGATCAGTGATGTCACACAGCTGGCGCACCGTAGTCGGCACCTCCCGCGCACTCCGCCACTGCCGTGCGCGACTCGCTGCCGCTGGTCTGCGCTTTCCAGAGGAGTGACGTCGTAGCCGAGGTAGACGTACTGGCGCCGGCGCGCGCGCAGCTATTCGCCTTCGCTGTGCAGTCGCCGTCTGACACTGCGCTGGAGCCGCTTGATAGCGCCTCTGACTGGCGTTTGCCAGTGTGGTTTAGCCATGCAGAAGGAGAGCGCAAATACTGCTCAACGGCGCAGAAGAGCGAAGAAACTTAACTCATCGGATCCCGAAGTAGTTGCATGGCAAAATAAATATACATGTGCACCATAATATGTATACCATGTGTGTGTCATCGGAGCAGCAGTAAGCATGATAATCAAGCTAATCCTAGACAATCAGGAAAGCTAATAATAATCAGCTGAACCTTTGCTAACGCTAATATATCCTAGCATCGCCGAGCTAAGCCACCGCAACATTTTTTCCAAACCAGTTTATAGACCTGGCGTGGCTCTCTGGTAGAATACCTGATTGCCTCGCAGAATTCTTGGGTTCGATTCCTGTTGGGATCAAAATTCTTATATTTTCATTCGTCGCGTCAACGCTGCCGATGTCGGTTTCTCTTAACGCTCTCGCACTTAAATTACCAATGTCTGTTCTCACCGTTCCTGGGTAGATATAAACTGTCAATCACCTGTGACGCATACCCGTACACCGCGAGCCGTGGTGTATCGGGTATGTGCCACACATTTCTGGAGAAAAGGGCTTGATGACGTACGCGACAGGATTTTCACGTCATTCATGTCATGACCCGACAGTCAAATTCATCAAATCCTTTTACCCTCCCATGCTAGTTTTGGTCTACACCAAGTTAAGGAGGCGATCATGAGAACACCCAAAAAGAAAGAAAGAAAGAAAGAAAGAAAGAAAGAAAGAAAGAAAGAAAGAAAGAAAGAAAGAAAGAAAGAAAGAAAGAAAGAAAGAAAGAAAGAAAGAAAGAAAGAAAGAAAGAAAGAAAGAAAGAAAGAGGAGACGCCAAGCAGCGTAATCTCCGCCGCTCAATCTTCTTCCCCGGACTGGCGGGGCGCGGTAATGGGCGTTTAGCCACTGCCTCCCGCAGGAGAAGCTGCTGTGAAATTTTCATAAGACATCAAATTTTCGTTGTCGGTCGTACCGCTGTTGTCACTGCTTATATCCCCTGTTAACATGCACGACCCAGTGCACGAGCGAGATATTGTTGGTCCGCTGCTTGTACGAGGGGAATCGATCCTCTCGACCGGTACACGTTTTCTCCTTATGCTGTGACGTGCGAAAAAAGGGTCCCCGTGCAAGAAATACCACACAGGCAGAAAGACTGACCACGGCCGCTCCATGAAAAACAAACCGTGCGTTTTTCATCGAGCGGCCGTGGACTGACGCAGATCTAACAATATGGCCGCTCCAAAACCAAAAAAGACCGAGCGAGAGCGCGCGCTGTCCCAAACTTCTTCGTTTGTTTTTGCTGTATGCGGGCTCGTGCTCGCCGCAGTTCATGATCAGGTGGCAATACGTTACTGTGTATAGTTCCACATTTCTGCGCACTTTCTGCGTACATTTCTGTGCAATTGAAAAAGAGGAAGCCAGCGAGAAATAGAAAGAGAGAGAAAGAAATAAAAAAAAAGAACGGAAAGTAGAAATGAAGAGGAAAAACGCAGAAAAAGCTGGAAAAGAGAAGAAAAAAGAAAGAGAGGAGGAAAGAGAGAGAAAACCGAAGAGAAATAAAGAAGGCTGCCCAGGAAGGCTACCGCACTTCCTTCAGGCTTGGCACCACTAGTGCAAAGCTGCTTTAATTTTTTTCCCCTTTCTTTTGCAGGGGCCATACAGAGCGTATTAAGAGCGCCCCGTGGTGAAACGAGTTGACCGCGTATACATCGTCGTGCACTTTCTCTGATTGCTTCCTTTTTTTTTCTCTCTCTCTCTCTCTCTCTCTCTCTCTCTCTTTATTTGCTCTAGCAGGCATGTGAAGCCGCGGCAATGCGCAAAGCACAAAGGGCGTCGTTATAGGTCCGCACGTTGCTCGACCTATAACGACCTCCGTTATCCTCGACCGCAGAGTGCCGATAGGCCGTAAGAAGCGAAAAGAACACGAGCGACTTGACCGCTGAACAACTGCAGGCTAACCTTAGCCTTTCTTATTCCTCGAAAGAGCGAATTTTCCCTGCCCTCCATAACTTATACATAGTTTGTTTTTTTGCTCTTTTTTTTCATCATCTCTGACATACCATACCTGTGTACGCAGGGGGAAAGAAACGATAAGAAAAAGCAGTACGTCGGCGTCTCTGATTAACAAAAAAAAAAAAGCGACGATCGATGCGTGGAGAGAGTCATTCAACCTGTCGGACATTGTGTCAGAATTCCTTTTCCCTCTCTTTCGGTAATTAAAAATGGTGTGCAGAGGTTGTGCAGCCGCTTTCGCGACGCACACACACACGCACTATACATATATGAGTGCTTTATTTCAGGCAAGCGCCCACCTTGGCGCTTGCTGAGTCAACCCTGAAAGGTTGTTATACCACGGTATATATGTAATATAAGCGACGACATGAGTAAACACTCGAGTCTGGTGTCATCTAGGTGATATTGATTCCAGCGAGCGTCAACCTTACGTATACAATCCCCAGAAGTAAATAGCCGGTCACGTCGTGCCAAGCGTTCAGCTCGCCCTTTGTTGAAAGCCAAGGTGCATATCATATATGCGTCTATAGGCGCTGCCCCGAAACGACAGGTCGAGACTCCTAGAAAGGAGAAAATGCAGATGCTATGCAGGCAGGTAAGCAAGTACCCGAACTGGATATAAGCTGACGGTGCCTTCTTGGGTCGCGCGGCAGCGTACCGCGCTGCAAGCTCAGAGACGACTCAAAAGAAAACCACTCAAGAGAATTTCGGTCCTCGATTTTGCTTCGCAAATCAACAGGCCAAACCAAATCGAAGGCTTCTAAGATAGCCTGTTGTTGAAAGACGTCTAGACGCAGCCCAAACAGCGGGTAATCGTGTTTCGCGTGCGGAGCGCTCGGGTTCCCTTACATGTGTAATGGAATATGTCCTTCGTGTTTGCTTCTGTGCGCATTCTTTTATTTTTATTCCGCCCCGAAGAATCACTTTTCTGCCGTGACTGTAGGCTATTTTTACTTCATCTCCGTGCGTTCTTCACTGTATATAACTTTACATTTTATTTATATAGGGGCAACATTATATTACAGGAAACAATATGCTCGAGCGTTGCCCAATTGGTGTGCCTCATACTTTACCTGTTTTCTAAATACGCGTTTGAAGAGACGTCCGTCGGGGACGATTTATTTAATTATATTATTTTGTTTGTTTGTTTGTTTGTTTGTTTGTTTGTTTGTTTGTTTGTTTGTTTGTTTGTTTGTTTGTTTGTTTGTTTGTTTGTTTGTTTGTTTGTTTGTTTGTTTGTTTGTTTGTTTGTTTGTTTGTTTGTTTGTTTGTTTGTTTGTTTGTTTGTTTGTTTGTTAAACAACACACGATTATCGTGACACGACAAACTAACACCCGCACGGCAACCCCTGCACGGCGTATACAGGGCAAACTAAACTGCAAGCACTGTGATGTGTAGAGACTGGACTTTAAGCAAATGCCTGTTTTGTTCCTTGCGCTCCTATCGCGCCATCTTGATATATGAGCATGAATTAGAGGTTAAGAAGGGCTTTTATAGTGTTTTTATAGTGCCTATAAATGCGTATTTTAGTGTTCATGCTTAAATATTTGAAAATTCCTATAAATGCCTAATTTCAGTATTTGCGCTTATTTGAAGACTATTTAGCCTCAAGTTTCACTCCCGGGTGCAGTTTGAGACCGTTATTCATGTTGCCCAGCAACACTGTTCGGAACAACGGGGTTCAATCTAGTCCTCTAGTTAAACCAACTCCTGGAAACAACCGCTAGCAGCAGTGAAGTGGGACACGCCGGCGAGCATTCGCCGCTGCGCTGGCATGGCGCGAGCGGTTGGCGAATGCGAACCCGCGGAGAGCCGTCAGCGGAAAGGAGAGTGATGAGCAAAAAAAAAAGCAAGAAAAATGTGATGTACACGAAGCTTTTGTTTTGTTTGTAATTTACATTTTAAGGTGTTCACTGCAGTAGCGTAACCAGAAATTTTTTTCCGCGGGTGGGGAAGGGGGGGGGGAGGGGCAGGCGCTGCCCGCGAAGGCGGTTTGTGGCCGGATTTGCCAGCGGCGGCGGCAAGTACACGTGCGCGCATGTGCTCCTCATTCGGCCCAGCGCACTGCTAGTCAGCAATAGTTACATTGTGACGCAGCACAGATGCAATCCGAGAGCTCTGCGCGTGCGCGGAAGCGAAGGCGGCAGTGTTGTGGCCGTGGATGCCCCCAGTTGCGATAACAGCAGTGGCGCGGGCCGCTCGACGTTGCTTTGGAAGCTTATAGCCCCTGTTGTCCTATTCATTGTAGCTGGCGTCGACTGAATGATTAGTGATTCTAGAAGCCGGAGGGAAGAGGCGCTCATTTCTTCGGCGACTACAGTGACATTATCCCAGTCAGTGATATGATTATGTTCATGCGCATGCTCAGCAATGGCGTTTGTCGTGTGACTTATCAGTCACGTCACGTTGGTATTTCTTGAGGCGTCTGGGGAACTTTCCTGTTTCGCCAATATACACTTGACGGCAATCAGTGCACGGTATCTTATACATGACCACTCCTGGGAGCGATTCACTTGGCAGACTGTCTTTTACATTCACGAGCTGGTTCCCGAGCTTGCTGGTCGGGACGTGAGAAATGCTCAAATCGTATTTTGAAAATACGCACGAAAACGCCTCGCTAATTCCTTCGACGTAAAGTACGGCCGAACGTGCACAGGTTGCCGCGTGCAGAAATGCACTGAAAAGTGCATTTCTGTGCCGCCTACTATCACACGGCGCGGTGTTGAGGCTATCGGCCGCGGCCCCTGCGATTAGCTACGCCAACGCACCGTTGCCTGACCTAAGCCTAATCGCGGAGGCCGCGGCCGATAGCTTCAACACTACGCTGTGTGATGGTAGGCGTCGCAGAAATGCGGTTTTCCGTCGCTCCGCAACGCACTGCAGATCCCGTAAACTTTTTCGGACGACAGTACGTTAGTACCATAGAGTTTCATACAATAACCTAGAGAGGAAACTGGCGCTGCGATCGTTCAACCACCGTGGGAATGATGGGAAGTACAGGTTTCGGATTGGATTGCGTTAGCTAGCGAATTGTCTACGGATCTTTTTCTACAGTTTCGATTTTCGCGAGGAGTGGGTAGTGGGGTGCGTTGCAAAGCACTCAAGCTGTGCCTTTGTTCAAAGAGGCTGAAGACCGCTATATCTCTGTTTGCTCCGTTGTTGCAGCTTTACAGCTTGTATTTGACAGTTTTTGCAAACCATCGTGCACTCACCGCTGCGCATAGATGTAGTGTCCCATATCAGCGCAGGAAATTGCATAGAGTTCACGTTTATGTGGTAAGCGCGTCTTGCCAAAACTCGTTCAAATCGACCGCAAAACGACGGCGAAGCTAAGCAGACGAACCGTCACACTCCCCTGACTTGACTTCACAACAAAACGAGAGATGCGTATACTATAGGGGGCAGACCACTTGGACAGACGCACCTGGCATCGCAGCAGATGATACATTAAGTGTGTCTCACTCAATAGAGTACTGTTATTTCCATAAATAGAGAATGCGTACTTTCGAGGGAAAAACAAGCGTGTTTGTTTTAAGTGTTGTAAAAAAATAATTCATTATATTGTGATGCCAGACCTAGAACACAATTGCAGAGCAATGCATACCCTGGTGGTTGAATTTCTCCAAGTTTCACTTCCATCTCACGGTCACGCAAACTTTTTGCAATAAATTTTGCGTACAAAAGAATCAAGCAAGTTTTAATTGGAAACAACTTCATATCACTTTGTTTTACATTCGGCAAACAAGCACCGTGAATCTCGAGAACCTAATCCATCCGAAGCCTGTACTTCCCATCATTCCCATGGTGATTGAAGCGCCGCTCAAGGAGCTCGCATAGACACTACCGCCATATTCCCCTCTAGGTATAATGGTATAAAACTCTATGATTACTACTATGAAAACGCCCTGCGCCGAAATGTGGGGTCGAAAAGCGAATATTTTGGAGGGGAACATGTTTCTAAGATGGTTGGAGCACCGGGCCTGCACAACATTTTGAGAGAGTGTCCGTGCGCACGACGTTAGGGAGACTGGTCGAAGGTTGTTGAGATTACGGTACTTGCTAGCTTTCGAGAATAATTGTGGATTTTCAGTCTTCGGGAAGGACGCTGTCCTTGTCCAGGCGTGTCGCTGGATAATTCGGTTAAACTCCTTAGCTTATCGTCACTTAGACTGCGAATAGTTGACACACACGGAGCGCACCGTCCGCTCCGTGTGTGTCTCTGTGCTCTTGTCTACGTCTTTAACACGCAACAGTGTACGAGTTTTCGAGCAGTTTGAAAGTGCGGTTCATGGCTGTTTTGCTTCCTCCCACTTCGATCACACTTCGAAGAATGTGCCATGCTTTCCGGGTAGTCAATGTTGGTAGCCATCGGTAGTAGTCAACCTAGGATTTCCTCCTAGGTTGTTCAACGCGTTTCACTTTCGTTATTTGTGAATGCGCCGTCCGCAGAGTTGTCCTTGGACACGCTGTTCTCTATGCGCGTTGGGAGGCCCTTTGGGTTGGTTGACAATGCCCGTAGCGCTCTACAGCGTCCGCTAACAAGATGCCTTTGGGGTTGAAGCCCCATTTTGAGGGTTATGCAGTAGAATATCCAAAGAGCATCAATTTATCTCTACTCTGAGCAGGTCGCATTGCGACGTCAACCAGGTTCTCGAAATCAGGCTCTCAGGGAAGGCTATAAATGTCGAGAATAATTCTTTTAGATTTAATTTTTTTGCACATTTTGTTCGGTGAAACTGCTATTATCAGGTGCTGAATGAATCCCCCACCCCCTAATAGTGTACGCTAATCGCGACATTCTTCTTGTCAAACATGGCTACCTGAGGGCAGAACGGTCATTTGACGTGGCCTCGTAGGTCAGCCAATCCTGAAGAAAGCGCAGCAATGAACTGTACTTAGGTGGTGAGACACACGCCAAGCAGACGCACCAAACTACAAGTCCCGAGAAAGCCAGCAAGCTGGCACTGCCTGTCAAAGGAATTGTGCTTTTTATCGCGCGTATTTGTTGCGATGAGGATATTCACATACGGTAGGTCGAGGTAGTTTAGACGGTGCTATATATGAGCTCATGCGTGCGTTATATTTATCATGATTTTCCGATGACATGAACCCTGCGTAAGGGTTCTCAAAGACTGCTTTGTATTAGAATATTTCGGTTTCACTCCCGAACAATATTATTCATCTTGTTAATTACGTTTTCCTTTCGATCAAATTGTTTGTATTTGTTCCGTTCCGACACACTGGTCATTAGTGGCCACGCGTACATATTGTGAGCATTGTTTAAGCGCTTCATCTTCTCATATGTACATACTCATCATCACAGCTTGGGTTTGGGCTGTGGGGCTCATACTCGACACAATAAAGAAATGTCTTGAGCGTCCTAAACGTTGTCTCACAAGTGGTGGAGAGTGCTGTCCGGTCCCTGGATCCTCTCACGCTAACCGATCATCTCCAGCTTTCCCTAGAACACATCCCTGGAGCTCCGTTCGGGATGCCGCTTACACCACCTGAGTTCGACGATGTCGCAACACGAGCAGCCCAGTACGGCAGCGACCCCAACGCACGCCCCGGCGGCAACCCCTTCTTGGGTGGTCACGAGCCCTCAAAAAGATCCACCAATGTTCGCTGGGCTTCGTGGTGAAGACGTTGAAGACTGGCTGGAGGAGTATGACCGCGTGAGTGCCATCAACTACTGGGATGAGCCTGGGAAACTCACCCACGTTGCATTTTACCTAACCGGCGTCGCAAAGACATGGTTCTTCAACCATGCGACAGATTTTCCGAATTGGACCTCTTTTACGCTTCAGCTACGCCAGATATTTGCCAACCCGTCTGTGCGCTCAGATATCGCGAAGAAGAGGCTTGCTGGGCGTGTTCAACACACGGGAGAGTCATACACTTCTTACATAGAAGACGTACTCGCCCTCTGCCGTCGCGTCGACAGCTCAATGGCGGAGAACGACCGTGTGCGCCACCTGCTCAAAGGTATAGGGACTGTGGCTTTCAATGCGCTCGTAGTGCAGAAACCCACGACCGTAGCCGATATTGTCGCTACCTGTCAGCGCCTCGATGAGCTTCAGACCGCACGCTTGCAACCTGACGGGTCTGACCTGAGGCCAAGCAATGACATAGAGCTGCGTGCATTGATCCGTTCGATCATCCGAGAGGAACTTCATGCACAAGCTTCGCCGTGCCATCTTGAGGTTCGCACGACGCCATCTGGTGCCAATCTACGTGAAGTCGTGAGGGAGGAACTGGCTTCCATGACCGGCACGCAAGTCCCGAGCCCGCATCCCGTGCCAACGCTAACTTATGCTCAGATTGCTGCTATGACACCACCGCCCCAGCAGACACCACTACAGGCGCCTGGAGTGCATGGCTCGCTCAACTCTCTCACACCACGAGCGCCGGTCCAGCCTTACAACGCCTGGCGCACTCCTCGGCCGATCTGCTTCTATTGCGGCATCCGTGGCCATATTGCAAGATTTTGCCGACGCCGTCAGCAAGACGAAATACGAGGCTACGACGACTTTGAACGGGACGACTTTTACACCACTGGACCGCAATATTGTCGCCCATACCAGGACAGCCCACGTCGATCACAGTCTCCGCAGAACTTCGGCTCAGTTGGTAGTTCCCGATTCCCGCGTCGTCGCTCGCCTTCACCGATGCGGCGCTCCTCTTCTCCACTTCGACCTGCTACTTCGACTCCTGATCATCGACTGGAAAACTAAATAGTGCAGCTTCGGGAGGGAAAGCTGCATCGCTCGCACTATATGAAACTCCTCCGCACCGCCCGTCCAATATATTGTTGGTGTATGTTGAAGGTGTACGGACTGAGGCACTGGTGGACACAGGCGCATCGCTTTCCGTCATTAGTGCAGACTTGTGTTCCCGCTTGAGAAAAGTGAAGACGCCATACAATGGACCTGCCCTTCGCTGCGCTGACGGAGTTCTTATTCGGCCTTCCTGTGTTTGTACAGTGCGGGTTTTTATTGATGGCATCCTTCATCATATTCAGTTTCTTGTGCTGCCCTCGTGCACTCACGCGCTCATCTTGGGATGGGACTTCCTTTCTTCGGCATCAGCTTTCATATCTTGTCGTCAGCGAGTCATTCATATGACAGACACAGAGTTTTCCTTCGATGACGTTCCTCACAGCTTGCGTTTCGTCACAGCCGCTGATTGTTGTATTTCGCCGGGAGACGAGAATATTATTACGCTGGCTTCTGATACCTTTGTTAATGGTGACGTGTTCATTGCACCATCTGGTCGCTGCAAACCTACGGGACTTACCATCGCACCTGGTCTTGTGCGGTTTAGCGACGGTAAAGCGTTGGTCGCCGCACTTAACCCAACTTCCTCGCCAGTGATGCTGCCCCAAGGCACTGCTGTGAGTTGCTTCGCTGACACCGAGCCTTTTTCGCTGGTTTCCCTTCGCGCAGAGCCACCACCTTTGTCTGCCTCAACTGATTCTAAGGCTGCGAGCGCTGCTTTAAATGCTACCATCAATCCCCACCTCACTGCGGAGCAAAAGAGACCTTTTAGCCATTCTTCAGAAGCACAGCGTTTCGTTTGATGTACATTCCAAGGTCCTCGGCCGCACTTTTGTCGCAGAGCACCGCATTGAAACGGACGGCAGCTCCATTGTACGCCGCCGCCCATACCGCGTGTCTTCGGCGGAACGGCAAATCATCGAGGACAACGTCGCCGACATGCTCAAACGCGACGTCATCCGCCCTTCGTCCAGCTCTTGGTCATCTCCTGTGGTGTTGGTCCGGAAAAAGGACGGCTCTGTACGATTTTGTGTCGATTACAGAGCCCTTAATAAGATCACGAAAAAAGACGTCTATCCGTTGCCACGAATCGACGATGCCCTCGACTCCCTTCAAGGCGCAGAGTATTTCTCCAGTCTCGACCTCCGGTCCGGGTATTGGCAGATACCTATGCACGAAGCGGACAAAGACAAAACAGCGTTTGCAACGCCGGATGGGCTTTATGAGTTCAACGTAATGCCCTTCGGATTATGCAACGCTCCTGCAACATTCGAGCGCATGATAGACACCGTTTTACGAGGCCTAAAGTGGAGAACCTGTTTATGTTATCTAGACGACATCGTTACTTTTTCTTCCACTTTTCCTCAGCACCTTGAGCGTTTGGACAAAGTTTTAACATGTATTTCGAACGCTGGACTTCAGCTCAATACAAAGAAGTGCCAGTTCGCCAGCAAAAGTATTAACGTACTGGGCCACCTTGTCAGTAAAGATGGCGTTCGACCGGACCCGGACAAGATTGCTGCCGTGATTCGTTTTCCTCGTCCAGAAAATCAGAAACATTTGCGAAGTTTCCTTGGCCAGGCGTCTTACTTCCGCCGTTTCATCAGACACTTTGCTGCCATTGCGGGGCTATTACACAAGCTTCTGACATCAGGAACAGCCTTCGCTTGGACCGATGACTGCGAGTGTGCGTTCCAAGCCCTCAAACGTGCACTAACATCAGACCCCGTCCTTCGTCACTTCGGCGAGAGTGCGCCTACATTTCTGCACACAGACGCAAGCGGCCATGGAATCGGTGCTGTCCTTCTACAGCGCGACGACACTTCACAAGAGCGAGTTGTCGCTTATGCCAGTCGTGCACTAACACCTGCGGAGCAGAACTACTCGATAACAGAGCAGGAATGTCTCGCTGTAGTTTGGGCCATACAAAAATTCCGACCGTACCTTTATGGACGCCACTTCACTGTGATTACCGACCATCACGCTTTATGCTGGTTGTCCTCACTCAAAAATTTGTCTGGGCGCCTCGGTCGCTGGATACTTCGCTTGCAAGAGTACACTTTTGACGTTGTGTACAAGTCGGGCAAACAGCATCAGGACGCCGACGCCCTCTCTCGCTGCCCTCTGCCACTTTCATCTCCGGCCACGCACCCTCCAGGTGCTCATGACGCTTCATCTTCACCCACGTTATCGCCGCTGGTAGTTGCTGAGTCGTTATCTTCTAACCGCTGCGCTCAGTTTGCCTTGTGTCAACGTGACGACCCCTATTGTAACTGCGTCATCGGATACCTAAGTGGCACGTCTTCTCCACCTAATGCCAGACTACGTCGTCAGCTAAGGCGGTTCAAGCTGGAAGACAACGTGCTGCATCGCTATACTTACAATACCGATGGACATCGGTGGGTGCCAGTACTTCCCCGTTTACTGCGTACACAAGTTCTCGAAGCACTGCACGATGATCCATCTGCTGGCCACTTGGGGTTTCAGAAGACATACGACCGCGTTAGGAGCCGTTTCTTCTGGCCTGGCCTTTCTACATTTGTGGCCAAGTATGTCGCTTCTTGCGCACTTTGTCAACGCCGGAAACGACAAACTTCACCTCCTGCTGGCCTGTTACAATCTATCCCATGTCCCGAAACACCATTTGCCATCATCGAAATAGACCTAGTCGGGCCACTTCCCGTAACGCCAGCAGGTCATCGGTGGATTGTGACAGCGGTCGACCACCTCACACGGTACGCAGAGACCGCCCCTCTACGCACTAGTTCTGCGTCAGACGTGGCCGCCTTCTTTTTGGAAGCCATTGTGTTGCGTCATGGTGCATCTCGCGTGCTGCTTAGTGATCGCGGGAAGACCTTTTTGTCCACAATTCTTGAGGAAGTGCTTAAAACTTGTGGGACAGTTCATAAGACGACATCAGCCTACCATCCTCAAACAAATGGTTTAACAGAGCGATTCCATCGGACTCTAACAGACATGATATCAATGTACATCGGACCAAACTACGAAAACTGGGACACAATCTTATCCTTCGTGACGTTTGCACATAACACCTCTGTCCAACGGACTACCGGATATTCACCTTTCTACCTCGTCTACGGTCGCACGCCGACATTCACCATCGACGCCTCTTTCTTCAATGTAACGACGAAAACCCCTTCAACTACACCTGAACATTTAGTCTTTAGGCTGGATGAATGTAGACAGCGTGCTCGCCTCAACACGCAGGCCAGTCAACAAGACCGCAAGGAGCTCTATGACAGCTTTCATCACGACGTTACCTTCCGTCCTGGCGATAAAGTACTACTTTGGACGCCTGTTCGTACTCCCGGATTGTGTACCAAGTTTCAATCGCACTTTCTTGGACCATACGTTGTCCGTGAACAAACATCCCCACTCAACTACCTTGTCACTCCCATCGAGGTTTCTTCGGACCATCGTTACCGTGCATCTGAGATAGTTCACGTTTCGCGCCTCAAGCCCTTCGTTCGCCGTACCGTTCCCGTCTGAATCGCGGCCGGGCCGGCCGCTCGCGCGCGCGGGGAAACTTAGTGTGAGCATTGTTTATGCGCTTCATCTTCTCATATGTACATACTCATCATCACAGCTTGGGTTTGGGTTGTGGGGCTCATACTCAACACAATAAAGAAGTGTCTTGAGCGTCCTAAACGTTGTCTCACAATATTTAAAATGCGTCATTGTCATTAAGAAAATGCTAACTACTGCGCTTGTTTTACAAATTGGTTCTATGGTACAGTATGTAGCGAAAGATTGTCCTCGTAAACTTGACGAACGTGTTCATTTTGTACAACTCTGCAGTCTCTTTGGGCGTCCACCACAGCGATTAACCATTAAACAGCCTGAAAATTTTCGAAATTAAGTCTCCAGGTAATGCTGAGAGGGTTGCGGCAGCCAGAACTTTTCGCGTGAAGAAAAGAAGAAAAGAAAGAGGCACATGTTTTTAACATCAAGAAGGGAGCCGACGGATGGATACACGTTATAGATTTCAAAACAGGAGAAAGTGCCTCAGATCAGGCTGGCCGACGTTTCGATAGGGGACCTATCTTAGTCAAAAGCGCCTTGTCATCCCTGGCGTGTTAGTTTTATGGGGTTAGTGATGACGTCATGTGCAGCGGTGGCGCGTCTGTTGCTGTTGGTAATTTCTGCCTGGAAAGAGAGAAACTCGAAAGCAGAGGAGTGTAGCCATTTCGACATTTCAAGAGAGTTTGCAAACACGTTCGGGTCTGCCATGTCAGAGTTAAAGGTAGCTGCAAAGAAAGAAAAAAAAAAGAAAAAAAGGGGGGGGTACAACCAAGCGAGAGGGCGAGTGCAGCCATCACAAAGAGCTGCAGAAGGTGGTGAGGAAGGAAACTACAGGCGGGGAGAAAAACCGGGCGACTTACGTTTAAATGTCCGCCAAGGAGCTGCAGAAGGTGGTGGGAAAGGCAGCTACAGACGAAAAAAAAAAAAGTACTCGGGCGGCGTACGTTTAAAATTCCGCCTGCCTCTTTAAGTGATATTGAAAGGGTTGCCTGAAAAGCAAGCTCCTGCTTAATGGGAGAAGTAATTGGCTGGCATATGCATCCAGTGTCGTCGGTGGCTTCCAAAAATTGGGCGCCTGTCAACTAAGAGGGGAAAAAAGAAGAAAAAAAAAGAAAAAAAAAGTTGAAAGGACCGAGGGGCGGCCGGGGGGAACAATCGGAATAAGACTCGTAGAACTTCCTGAGAAGGCGAGGGCTGTGACAATGCTGGCCAGAAGCGGCCTTTGGAGCGCGGAAAGGGGGAAGGAAACCGTGGTTCGGATTCACTAGAAAATGAAAACATCTTAAGAGAATAATATCTACACGTATGTGCACATTTATACATGCAAGGTTAAGAGATATTAAAAAAGAATATTGATAGTGTATTATGGGAGCTGGTCGGGATTTTATTTTGCGAATAGGTTAAGGTTTTTGAAAGCTGAGCGTACTTCATGTCTCTTAATATTATAGGAATCATGCTATGGCTTTTAACGATTCCAAATTACCACGAGCTAGATTTATACCTGATGGGTGTAGGGATTGAAATTTGTGTATCAAATACGATTCCACGTATTTCCTCTCACGTGGTGACCGGAAGTTTGTTTGTAGAATGTAAAGTCTGGCTTGATCGAAATTGTGGTCTTGTTGATTGAAGTGGCTGGCTACTGCTTTTGGTAAGTTGTGCTTTGTGTCTGCGCGGTGGCCGTTCAGTCTTACATGAATTGGTTGTCCACTTTCGCCTATGTACTGTTTTTTACAAGTGGCACACTCAATGCAGTAGATCAGGTTGTTTGAGGTGCACGTGAAGATCGATGTTACCTTGTGAAGGTAATCGGATGCTGTGCTTTTTACGTTGGTGGCTGGCTGTATATGTTTGCACGTAGAACATCTTGGACGCCCACACGGTCCAGACGTTGGTGTAGTTCTTGTTGCGAGTTTTGCATGTACGAGCATATCTTTAAAATTGGCGTTGCGTCTGTAGGCAACCTTAGGCGGTTCGGGGAAGATTTTTTTAAGTTTCTGGTTTGTTGTTAGAATCGGATAGTATTTTGCGAGGATGTTGTTTATGTTCGGAAGTGCGTTGGAAAATTTTGTAGTGAGAAGAGGCGTTGTTGTTGTTGTGGTTTTAGGGCGTGGTTTGAGTGTCTCAGTGCGATCTAGTTTTAGTGCGTTCGTGTAAGCCTTCTGAAGGAACGCGTTTGGATGGCTTCTGTTTGCTAGTGTTTCTTTTAGGGTAGTAAGTCTGTTTACGTAATCCTGATCCTCTACGCATATGCGACGTAACCTTGTTGCTTGGCTCCTGAAAATGCCCTGTTTACAATGTTTTGGGTGATGGCTAGTATAATCTAGGTACTGTTGCTTGTCAAATGGTTTTTTATACAGCGTTGTCTTTAATATACCATTCTCAAGATATATGGTTGTGTCAAGAAAGTTTATGCACTCAGCTGAGGTCTCGGACGTGAACTTTATCGTTGGATGAAAGGAGTTTAGGAATGATGTAAATTTAGCTAGATTGTCCCTGCCGTGACCCCATATTATAAGTATGTCATCAATGTACCGAAGGTATGTGTGGGGTTTGTCTGCGCAGCGAGCCAGGAAGTCTGTTTCCAGAATTCCCATGAATATGTTTGCATAAGTGGGTGCGAATGGGGTGCCCATGCTTGTTCCTTGTATTTGAAGGTAGTAATTTTCTTCAAATTCAAAATAGTTGTGTGATAGTACTAGTTCGAGTAATGATAAATATACTTCAGTAGAATGCTGTACATTATGTTGATTTAAAGTTTGCTTTATTGAGGTTAGGCCCTCTGGGATCGGGATATTCGTGTATAAAGCGGCAACGTCTAGTGTGACGAGGATGGCGTTTTGTGGTAGTGTGCCTTTGCTATTAATCTCTTCTATTTTTCGCAGTAGGTGTGGGGTGTCCTGTACAAATGACGGGAATGTCTTCGGAATGTCCCCGAGAAAGTGGTTAAGGAATTCGGAGAGGCTCTCGGTTGGGGTGTTGTTATTTGATACTATTGGGCGCCCTGGAATATTGGCAGTGTATAATTCGGTGGATGGTACTTTGTGAATTTTGGGGAGGAGGTAAAACCGCCCTGCTGCTTTGTTGTTTGGTTTCAGAAACTTGAATTCTGATGGAGTTATTAATTCATCAGCAAGGAGGGATCTAAGTGTGTTAGTGATTGTGAGTGTGTATTGTTCTGTTGGATCGCTGTCTAGTTTGCGGTAGTGTTCTGGGTTATTGAGTTGTCTGTAAGCCTCGTGCTTGTACTTCTGTGTTGGCCAAATGACTATGCTTCCTCCCTTATCGGCTTCCTTGATGATAATGTCTTCGCGCGACTTGAGGTTAGAGATGATGCGACTCTCCGAATAAGTCATGTTCCTAGGCTTTTTAGATGATTTCGATTGATTAATGATTTCTGTAGTGATAGCTTTAAGATATAAGTCGAGTTCAATTGCCTGTTCTGGTTCGGGAGTCCAAGTAGACTGAGCCCTGAGCGTTGTAGTACCTGTTTCTGCTCCATCGTTATCTGCAAAAAAGTGTCTAATGCGCATTCTTCGTGAAAATTCTGTGAGGTCTCTGTGGAGTTCGAATTCATCTATTGTGTTGTTGGTTGGACAAAAGTTTAGGCCCTTGCTAAGGACCCTTGTTTCCTCTAGACTTAATGTACTTGAAATGTCTACAACATTGGACTGCTCTATTTGTGTGATGTTAGCTGTGCTTGGTATTTCTGTTTGTACTGTCAGTTGTTAACGGGACTAGGGTGGTTGTTCGGGAGGGTGTTCCTTGATTGGAAATCATTTTCGTATTCTGCTTTTGCCTCAATTTTTTATTCTGTTTTTCTTTATATTGTTCTAGGTCCCTTTTTTCTTCGGTTGTTAGAATTATGTTCTCGAGTTTTTGGGAAAATTCTTCAATTTGCTCTATGCAGTGGCTCTTGAGTATATTTGAGAGAAAATGAAGCGTTGTCTAGTGCTGTTTGCCAGTTATCTTGATATTGGGTGGAGAGAGTACCTAACGCGGGTGTCTCTTTCAGTTTCAGTCCTTTGAGAATTGTGTTGTTCTTTATGCAGTGCTTGTACGTGTTGAGGTGGCAGGTGTAGTTGGTGAGTTTTTGGGTTAGTTTTCTAGCTTGTAAAAATTCAATGCGGCGTGTCTGGGGAGTAGTGATTTCAAGGGTTTGTCACTTGTTTGTCTTAGTGCGGGTGGACCGGCGTGTGTCCGCGCGTTCCGGTTTGGGAGCTGTTTGAACTTCTGGTTCGTTAGATTCGACGACTGTTGCGGCTTGGGTGTCCGTGTGCGGAGGTATGAGAGTGGGCGTCTGCGTGACTACTTCGGTTGCGGATTTTGTTTCGTCGGTGTCGGTTGTGTCTGATTCCTGGTGGTAGTGTGGACGCGGGCATGTAATTTGTGTGGAAGGTTCTGCTGTGGGTCTCATGTTGGACGTTGTGTGTAGGCTTCGGCTGTGGACCTTGCGTTGGGTGTAGTTTGTGTGGAGGCTTCGGCTGTGGTGTATGTTGCCTCCGTTTGGCTCACAGACGAGTGTGTTTTCGGTGGTGAGTTCGTCTTTTGTTCTGTTGTTTGCGTGTGGGATGTTGCTGAGTGGGCTAGTGTGGCTCTAGTGCGTGGCGCTGTAACGGAGACAGGGATGGTGGAAGGGCCTTGTGTGGGCTGGTAAGTGACGTTATGTTGTCCTTTAATTAGATGTTTAATGCGCTGAGCGACTGCTGCAACGCCTCGGTGGTTTAGGTGGAGGCCATCCCAGGCCAAGTGTTCGTGTGGTGAATTGTGTATTTCTGTGTGGTGGATGGCGTCTACATTCTTGTGAAAATGTGGCAAGTTAAGTATCAGTGTGTTTAGTTTGTTTCTTTCCTCAGTGTGCCTCATCAGTGCGGTTGTTTGGTGAATCAGTGGGCGGTGTTTGTTTTGTAGTCGAGGAGCCACAGTTGTCACAGTTATGTGTGTGTTCGGGCGAGCTGTTTGGATTGAAAGTATTACGTCGTTTAGTGATTCGATTGTTTCTGCTGCATTTTGACTGTGGAGGTTGTTCGTTCCAACATTGATAATGAAGTATGTGGTATCTGTTGGGGCGTCACATACCAGTGTTAAGATTTCTGTTGTCTGTGCGCCGCTCAAATGTCTAATGTATGGTGCTTGTGGGCCTGACGGGAAGTGTTCGTGTAGATATTTGAATTGGCTGTCGCCTAGAATAGCTACATGCGCCAAGGACAAGGGGCACTTACCCTGTTCCGTCATCGTCAGCAGGCATGGAGTCCAAGATCAAGAAGGGAGCCGACGGATGGATACACGTTATAGATTTCAAAACAGGAGAAAGACAAAGATAGGTCCCCTATCGAAACGTCGGCCAGCCTGATCTGAGGCACTTTCTCCTGTTTTGAAATCTATAATGTTTTTAACATGAATTCTTTATTGATACAATGGGATTTTAAGAGAGGCGCTCCTTTATTACACCAAAGGTCAAGCTTATTTGAGGTATTTTCCAGCTGGAGAACTCCCAAAAGTGCTAACAATGTTCGTCGATTTCGCAAGTGCAGGTACATACTATAAAATTTGCGTAAACTCTTTACCACTAGCCTAACGCGTTACAGCATTGCGTTGAAATTTCAACAGGAACAGGGCTGAATTCCTAGATAACCTTAAACTGTGGAGTTTGTTTAGCTTCCGAGAACCACCCGTGCTTGCATTCTGCCTCACTCATTTCGAGTACGAAGCGGCAAAAACAAACAAACAAAAAAGGACGTTAACAAGATGGAAGCGCGCGGTCTCAGCAAGTGGATCGAAACACAAGTAAAATACCGCTGAAAATCAGGAAACTAAGATATAAAACCCAAAATATCTGAGATTATATTTTTCCAGCGACGAAAACAAGCTGTCGCTGCTTTTTTTT
The DNA here is from genome assembly GCF_013339695.2 of Rhipicephalus sanguineus. Lineage (NCBI taxonomy): Eukaryota > Metazoa > Arthropoda > Arachnida > Ixodida > Ixodidae > Rhipicephalus > Rhipicephalus sanguineus. The sequence goes on from NC_051176.1 coordinate 81,673,979, forward strand.
TAGGTATTTCAATATTAGTTACTCTGCAACATGTACTTTCGTCCGACAAGCAATACCCGTAGCAGAACCTTGGTTTGAGTTATTTGGTGGTGGGTGACATTCGAAAAAATCGCCAGCACGAACTACGGATGAGGATAAAACACAAACAGGAAGGGCGTCATGACGAAAGTGCTATTCTCTGTCTACGCTGCGCCGCACATTTCAAATATTACAACGCCCCAGCTGTGCCTGCTACATTCGAAAGCGCGATACCAGATGAGAAGCAACAGACGCTATACCGAGCACTGTAATTTGGAAAATAACTGAACGACTGCTGAGAGCACATAACCGTCGTTGCAAGTGTGCGTTCCTGTCTCAAGCTTGTTAATCTATACTACCTTCTCCACCCTCGCTGTGAGTCCGTTTTTCTGTCACTCTCGATATTATTTTTTTTTCGTTACTACGCAGCACGTAATGGCGCTGTCAGTTGAGAGTCGTCATAGGCCTGTGCAATTGTTCCTATTCGTCTGTTGCCTGTTTATTGCACTTAATTTTGCCTCGGTCTGCCCAGCAGTACCGACAGCTGTCTTCATTAGCTACCCCACGCTGTATCAATATCTTTCGTACGTGCCTTAAGCTCGACAGCGAATGTGGCCTTGACTGCAGTCGCTCGCTTGAGACCAAGCGTGCACGCGCACTCCACGGGCTTCAGTGCTGGCCTTGAGGCGGCGCCGCGGCTGCAATGCCGTCGCTCCGGGGCTCGCAGCCGAACCATAGTATGGGTGGTCCTTCGTAGACGGCACTCTGCAACGACACGGTCACGAGATCACTGGCCGAGCGATCGACGTACTGCTCAGGTCTGTCTAGACGATACTCCATCCCGCGGCACAAAGCTGTTCATTGTTACCTCTTTCAAGGAGAGCTATATTGAAGTACAGAAAAAAGTATATTGTATGGAAGGTCGCAAGTGCGCATCATGCGTAAAATTCAGTAAGTAGGTTATGCAGAGAAAAATCGCAACATTGTGATTTTTCGCTGTGTAACCTACTTACGATCAGTAGGCCGCTGATTTCGGAGGTCACACAAAGCTGCCACAGCTCTCGCGCTAAGATTAACAGTACAAGCGAATATTACACAACAAGTGACAGGTGCAGCCGTATGAACGGAGTCCCTGGAAAATTTTTACACTGGAAAGGGAGGAACATAATATTGTTTAAAGGAATACTGACACAACAGTTTGAAGGTGAGATAACTTGTGGGATAGATTTGTGTGGGCACACGTGCATCATCAACGAAATATCAACGGCTAATATAGCCTAGAACATATTTCATATCTATTTCAAAGTGCGTGTCGCGCCAGTGCACGCGAAACGCCCCACCTCACGACACCGATATCAACTTGTTTTCAATGTAAACAACCAACAGCCATCTGCATCACGAGTCTGTGTTGGCCGCTATTCTCCTTGCGAGCGCTCTGTCCAAGCAGATCTTTTAAACGGCGAGAGGAAGCGCCTCCTTTGTGGACACTTGCACGGGAGTTCAAAGGTTGAAGTCGTTGCCTCCGCAGTGCATTTTTGGGGGGTCAGGCATATTTACAACATCCCAGAGATAGCACCCTTCGTTGAAAAGATTTGTCACCGCGGTTCTCAGGTGAACACGGTTTCGTGTGCTCACATAGCCAGCTATGTATACATGTAACCCTGCTTGGTCCCGCCTCTCTCGGCGCTCTCTGAAACCAAAGCTGCGACTGGGCGCTATAAAACGCCTCTAAATAATTAACTGTCGCGCGCTCGAGCAAACCAGGTTTCCAGCCGAGATAAGTGGGCTGTTAGCTAATTATTGCAACAGGAAAAACAAGATGTGAAATATTTTGGGTCAGTACTCCTTTAAAAGGACAAAAGAGTACAACGATTGTTCTTGTATTAGCAAATTACAATTGCACAATACCAAAAGCGCCACTCTTACCGCCAGAAGACACTTGGGAAGCGAGAAATGGCGCAAGAGATAAATACAGGTGGCGACACCGCATTCAAGATCCCGCACCAGCGCTCCGTGACGTCACAGATTTTGACAGCGTCCGCTAGGGCCTACGTAATCGTTTATCGCTAAAAATGATTTAAATTGTGTTCTAAGGGATAGACAGTCTTAACAGAGAAAATTTCAGAAAATTTCGTTGAACGAATGTTGCGAAAATACGCGAAGAGGCATTGGAACTCGTGACGTCACACTGACGTTCACGTTCTTAAGTTTCAGCGCGAAATTCAAACATAGAACTTTGGCCTTCATTTCCTTTTCTAATAAATAACCTACGATACGAAATTAACGACAATAAGTTTCTGAAAAAATAATTTATCGGCCTAAGATGATCTAATGTTTCACTCTACGGTCACGTCTTTGGCGTTCCTGCGCTAATATTATGTATATTGTAAGGAACATAGCTTTAGCAGGGAGGTTTTTGACAGTATGAGTAGTTAACGAACAACAATGAATGATCATCTGACATGTTCAGAAGAGTCAAAGTTTGAGCACTAATGAACTCCTTTTCACTTTGGCGCAGTGAGAGCAGCTGGCTACAAAGGTTTACGAGAAAAGGGTTCGAAAGAAAATGCGGATCTCTGCTCCGTTAATACTACTGGTTTAATATATTGCTGTGTAGTTCCAAAAGGCTGCTACACCCTGAAACTTCTCATTCGAGAATATGTGGCCACACCTTAGTCACGAAGTGTACTAGAATAGCTGAATGTGCGCTTACCTTGCTAATGCGGTCCCACCAGCTGCCACGTGTGACGATGTGGGCCATGCTCCTGGTGCTTCGAGCAGAAGCGCTCAGAAGGAGCGGCTCGATGCGATGACCCCTACGCCGGAGATCTTCGACCACGTCCCCAGGAAACCCTTCCTCCAGGTAGAGTGGATCACTACGAAGAAAAACAAAGGGGGGAGGGGGTACAGCGCGACGGGGACGTGATCAGTTCACCGAGTTTACGGCTATAATGGATCCCCACAATGTGCAGAAATGTCTCTTTTACAGCGAAAGCTGTTATGAGATCATTTCAGCGGCCGTTTTTGGCGCCGTAGTTGTTCGCCGCCGCCGCCGCCGCCGGTGTCGGCAACCACTGTCGCTCGAAATAAGAAAAAAACGAAATAAGAAAAAAATTCCAGGATGGAACGAGGTTCGAACCTGGGCCCTCTGCGTGGGAGCCCAGTATTCAACCTCTGAACCATGCCGGTGCTTGAAACTGCTTTGCAAAAAGACCCTATACAGGCTACATGTCGGGAAGGAACCACATTAACATATGCAATATAGCGTGGTAGAAGAGTAAAAATAAGCACCAAGCGTCGCACAACGCGAATTCTGTAACCAGGCGTCACACCATGCGGATTGCGCAACGAGTAGGTTGTTGAATGCTTCCAACCCATTACAAAGGGCTCCGCCATAATTCTTCATCGTCATCAGGCACAGCATCAACAAAGTGCGCATAATGCCTTACATGCGTTTAGCAGGTACCACGGCTCTCCGTAGAATGACAAAAAAATGGCATAGTGCCTGCTTCCCTACTTCTCAAAATTACAGCGATTTATAGCGTAGTGGGTACGTCGCAAGTGCACTTGTATTGGTTGCCAAGGAAGCCCATAAGCGCATGATCCATTTCCTCGGGGTCTCTATAAAGTTCTTCGCCCCCGTCCCCCTCTCTCCCACGTCAAAGTATGTTATACAGCATGGCGGGAGAGGGAAATAGCGACCGGGCGTCACCCAATGCAAATTTCATAACTGGTGGGCCGTTTAAAGCTTCCAACCCATTACAAAGGGCTGAGCCATAATTCTCCATCGTCATCCGTCGTCGCTTCAACAAAGTGCACATAATGCCTTACAGACGTGTAGCTGGTGCCTCGCTTCTCCGCATAATGACGAATAATGGCTTAGTAGATGCTTCCCAACTTCACAAAAATTGTGATTTATGGCGTAGTGGGTACCATGCTAGTGTACTTGTATAGTAGCCTGAAGAGAGCATACAACGGGCTCTAGAAACGCCGCTCTTCTAGCTTTCGCCGTGACTGTGCTGTGGTTTCAGTGCAGGCCTGGCGTTTTTTTTGGTAACACGCTGCAAAACAATGCGGCAGACACCGTGATTTCCGGTGCGGAACGCAGGTCCTGTTTGGTGTAGTTTTCTTCCTGTTATTTTTGTAGTATAACCACCCGAAATCAATGCCTCGTTGCTTTCTGCGTTCAATCCTTTTCAAAACTAACTTCGCCGGGAATACACAAAGAATTCCTTCCAAATATGAAACCAGACGCATCGTGAACTATAGGCACCATAACTAAATGACATCATAACCATACAGCATCGACCATAGTATTGTAGTCAGCTTTCGTGAAAATAAATAGTGATTTGACATAGACCGTTCTGTAGACAAAGGCGGCGAGAAGCACCCGAGAATTTCACTCTTAGAGGAGCAGGAGGAGGAAAAACAGAAAGTCGCCAGTGAATGCTACAATTGCGCAAGACGTGCAGCTGCCCAATACGTCAACAATCACTGGGGCTATTCGGTGACAGATATAAGTACCATTTTCGTATGTGTACTTTTCAATTCGTTGATGTTAGCCTTATACAGTACTGATCTGTAATTAGTACCACCTACTAGAGTATTCAATGTTTAGTGAACTTCATTATTAGCAGTTGTATAGTAAACGAAACAATAAAGAAGAAAAAAGTCTAACATCATAATCATCTGTTACTTCACACATCTCGCGATAACTGTTTGCAAACTTAAGTAACCTGACCTAAAGTTCAATTGAGCTAATTGCTGACTAAAGCGTGAATGTGTCTTCATGGAAATAATACACTGGACTCGCTAAGGAAGGTCATTTACAGAATGATAAAGGCCTAAACACTGACTTCTGGGAAGCATCAGTGGTTTAGGTAACATCATCATCAGTGGTTTGAGTAACATATTTCGAAGAATAAGCCCTAAGCTATAGATGTAAATTTGTGATTCTGTTGTTACACGCAAGCTGTACATGCGTCGTCTGTAAAATTGGCGAGATTAAGTCGGAGGCCGCAAGTGAACTAAGCGCCGGGAAAGAGCGCATGGAGGTGGAGAGGAGGAGTGCGCAGTGAAGCGGGAAAGGAGGCGAAGCGCCGTGGGGGAGGGTAGGCAAAAATCGTGCTGTGTTGATCTCTGGCAGTTGCCACTGGCTGTGTACGCGATGGATGTGCCGAGGGACGGAGCAGCAGCGCAAGCGGCGGCCGACCACAAGGTGGTCGCGAAGTGCCGGGCACGAGCTGAACAACACCCGCAAAAAAGTGCCGTAGTGGAGGCCTCCGGTATACTGGGCGCCGTAGTGGGCGCCGTAGTGGAGGCCTCCGGTATAATTAAGACCACCTGAAGCACTTTAACACGCACAGAAAACGCGACACAAGAATTTTTTTTTGTATTTCTTCCTCCCCGGAAGGGAGCAGCCGCGTACCAGCAAGTACTTGCTCAAGGCGAGAATGCCTTCGCCACAGAGGACAAAACGACGGACAACAAGAAGGACATTGTGCCTATTGTCGAACGGGTAAGGTGGTGATTAAGAGAAAAGAATAGATGTGGCATGCAGCGTCAAAAGTATGACATGATACCGAGGCATGCGTGGTTGTTATTTACTTCAACAAAATAAAGGGCCGAGGGACATTATACAGATGCAAAAGCGTCGCAGCAAGATCTGCAGAAAATTCTGTATGTCGCGTTCTTCATACCAATAAAATGCTACAGAGTTAAGAAAATATTTTACATTGAGCTTGGTAGCCCCTTTGCCCTCGCCTGTGTATAACTGTATACCCAGCCATCCGTCTCGGGGTGCAAAAAACGAGAATGACCAACCAATTATTGATACATACTGAGCTCCTGATTGAGAGATGGCCTTTCATTGAATCCTTGGTTGAATCGAGATGCATCAGTTCATTTCTATCAGTTTGGTCACGTAGGCGCCAAACAGCGAATTTCACTGCGGCTGCATCACCTTAACAACATATGGAAGACTAAAACTCAAACCACGACTCTGCGCTGTAGTTTTAGTAAGTTCGGTTGATTGATTGAGCGAATAATCCAGTGGCAAGATTCGAATTTTTTAAACACTCGGGCCACAAAAGAGAACGCGTTGAGGTTGGCTTCGACTAAATTTGGTTTTCCTGGGATTATCCATATTCAGTAAGTGCTGAAACACCGTGAAGAAGGGTGTTTTTGGGTTCCATCCGCCACCTGAATGCACCCAATGCGCTTAATGGAGCACTATTTTGACGATTCCTTTCGTTCGGTTATGTTCTCAGCCGTTGCATTCAGTGGCCAATTCCATTGGCAAGGTTTTCTTAGCATAGAAAAAGTGGACAGTGTGCAGGGATGAGCCTTTTATTTATGTAGATGTCCGTATAACATACGGTCGTGTGACACACGGTATAAAAAACGGCGCTTCTGAACGGTACGAGATGAGACGAATGCTGGTATGTGTAACTGTGTTCCTTCGTTTCATTCGAAGGTGCCGTTTGTTCGGCTATGTGCCGACTGGAGCACGTTCGCACACTGCTAATATACTACCAACATTGAAACGGTGAGCGAACGCAACCAAAAGCACATGCTGAACAGCAAGTTTCAGCTCTGTTGGGCTATTTTAACGTCCGCGCTGTGAGCTACCACGGCGTATCAAAAAAAAAAAAATTAATAAATAAAAGAAACTACGGAGCATTCGTCTCAGTAGCAAATAAAACGGCACTTGCCGCTGAAGGCTCAATCGCAACTCAACCAGCGCTGCCTCCATGCTGTGTTTTGAAGCTAAGCATTCAGTATTACGCTGTGTGCAGGGCAAACGCAACAGCCGCTCCACTTCGTCGTTTAGGACAGAAACCCGCTCAGACACATACATGATGCTTCTCAGATCTCTTCGTATATAGAAAAACACGCAGCATACCCATGCGGCTAACGCCACTCGCGCCTGTACATTTTTTCAAGGTACATCAAAATGGGCGGAAGGGGGGAGGGTAAATGAAGTCCTTCTTCAAACTCACTCCACCCTTAAGGACCGGCCATCGCCTATGTACAGCCTGGGCGCGTCCAGCGCCGACTGTGGATCGAGGCCGCGTTCCAGCATGGCGAGGAAGATCTGCAGGTCCACCTGCGGCTGCGCGTATCCGCCCATGGTGCCCAGTGCGGCTAACCAGTCGCCGCTCGCGTCGTCCGTCACCAGCACTGGCATCAGTGTGTGGTACGGCTTCTTGCAGGGGCCCGCACAGTTCGGGTGACCCGCCACGGCGCTGAACCCGCGGCCGCGGCACTGTGGTACGACGATGTGAACTCCATTAGACATGTAAGTGGGTGTCTGCCCTGCCATGTGCACACGTATATATACCACTTCGCGATCAATCCGACAGTACACACACACACACACACACACACACAGAAAACGCCAAATGAATTCGGGAGTGAAGGTCGTCCTGGGCGCGAAGAGCCCAGAGGTTCAATATTGTGCGATCACCGTGGTTACGTATGGATGCTCACATGCCCGCGTAATCCGTACGCAAAATTCTGCACTGGGCCTGGGCGTAATGAGTTGATGTTTACGTGGCGTGCAAGACAGCCGTGGTACACGTATACGTATGTATGCTACTTCGCGATCAACCCGACGATACAAGCAGCAAACGGGAGTATGTGCTTAGGCTTATCATATAACACTGGTGTGAGACGCATGCACCAGCAAGCTGGCTACCATACGTCCTATCGTGTGTATACAGATTCGTTTCAGATAAGTGACACTGTATGAAGCCTTTCGGACTAAAATGCCCCGTCGCTTCCTGTCTGATTTTGATAAAGTTCGGTATATTAAGTTAAGACTTTCTTCGTCCGCGAAAATCTGTTTCAGGAGCGAGCGAAACAGAAAGAGAGAGAGAGAGAACGAGTAGAAATATATGCCGGTTAAACGCCAACTCCTGCGATTTTTCGGGGTCATTGGATCTCAATAAAATTCACTGGGTACGTTCCTTTGCATGTTTCCGTAATTTATACCAAATTACAGGTTGGAGAGATACGCAGACTCTTTACAAATGAATTTTATAGATTGCCCCGACTCTCCCAACTGGCTTCCCACAATTACTGGAAACATTGGGTGTGTGACGTCATTTACGGCAAAGCGGCGGAAGTGACGGAACGGAAGTTCCACTACATCGTCTGCTGTCCACAAGGCAGCGATCGCGTCTGTTTGGCCAACGCTTCCTTGTTTCGGCGTGCGAATTTCAGTTCCTTGTGGGCCTGCGTGCGATGGGTGGCAAGTGGTGTTGCGTTGTGGCTGCACACCATTCCCCGTATGATTACCTGTACAATCACGAAACACTCGCAGCTAACGATTACGTTTCGTCTCGATATTAGACTGTTTTAGCTAGCAGTGCCGGTTTGCCGCACGTACACTGCAGTAATACCGTACCGGCTGAAGAGTGCACATGCGTGAACATTGCCGTACGGAAACATTTACCGTAACGTAAACAAGGTCCACCGTGACCGGGACTATCCGTGTACCGTAAGCTGCGCGTCGTGCGAAAGGTTGTTCGTACTTGGCTTATATTTATTTTGATCGACCTCACCGGCGCGTTGTCAAACGCCGATATCGACAAACGTATGTATTCTTCCCATTGCATTGTTAAAAAGTTTCAGTTAGTCCGCAAACTTCGACGTTAGCACTTCACCCGATCGCGGCAGCCACAAAATTCAGCCTGCTTCAGCCACCTCGACAGGTGGCGCCATCTGGAATTCGAATACGCAACCAGGCTTGCACATGGCTAAACAGGTATGTTTTACTTCATCGCAGAGGAATAGCTTTTGTAATTGGCATCCAAATGCGTCTTAATCGCAGCTCTCATTGTGCGAAAGCTTCGAGGAGCGTATGCCGCGGCAAGGTCGTCGTGGTACGGCTGTCGCGGCGTGGTCACCTTTCTGCTGAGCGTCTGCTTTTCGCCGCTCTCGCAGCTTTCATACTCCCCGCTCGAGGAACCGGCATGCTTTGCGCAATTTCCGGTTAACAAGTTTTACGTCACGCGAAGACAGACTGCTTGGTTGGGTTTCGGTTTCGGTGTTGCGCTTTTTTGCTTATTTGAAATTATTGTGCAATTTGTCGCGTATTTCTACTATCGGGCCCGTGACAGGAGCGTCTCAGGAACATAGAAGCACCATTACTTTGACATGGTCAAAAAATCGCCGGAGTTGGCCTTAACTAGGAGTATTTCCGGTTGGCCATCGTGCGCGGGAGGAGAGAATGCGGGGATAGAAACCTAATGAGTTGAAAAAGGGAGAAAAGGCCGAGAACAAACGAAGCAAGCACGTGCACGAAATTTGCAATTGATTACATATAATCGATTACATGTATTCTGTTACGTTTTTGCTGTCCTTAGACTTCGTCGATGACATTTTTTTTTCTATGCAATGGTCACTGTAATTCAACTATATTTTTTTTTCTGTAATCAATTACACGCAACCGTTACATTATTAGAAAGGCAAGCTTGTAAGAGAAGATGCTGATTTCAGCTATAGTATTTGGTTCAAACACGCGTAGCATGCCCGAAGCCGTGGAACGTGGCAGCCTGATGGATGCGCACGTTTCGACAGGCAAACATGGGCGCTGTGTATGTGATTCCTCACCTTAAGGGGACACTAAAGGCAAATATTAAGTCGACGTTGATTGTTGAAATAGCGGTCCAGAAACCTCGTGGTGCTACTTTTATGCCAAGGAAGTGCTTATTTTGAAATAAAATCACGTTTTAGTGGTCCGCATCGCGTTAGCGCACTTCAAATCACCCGCCTGAAATCAGTCACACTTCACTGCCGCCGTGCCAAACGTTGCCCGCCATTAATGCGCGGCGGCGTGCACTGGCGGCGTGCACCATTCGGGCATCCGGCAACATCACATGCATGCGGCATTTTGTCGAACTCGTTCTGTCAGAGCGACTTTCACTAGCGCGCAAAACACACGCGGCAGTACGCGATACCGAAACTACCACTGAGACGCGACGGCGTGAGCGAAGCAGGGCGCGGGCGAAGCGCAGTTCGGCTATCGCGGGCATCAAGGCACCCTAAGTTCGGCGAAAACGGAACCTTTGAACCACGCGCGCCGTTCCCCTTGGAAACGCCAAAGAGGTTCTTTTTTCCGTGGATCGAACAGAAACGAAGAAACAGCATTTTATTACGTCTCTTGATGCACGGAAGGTTCTTTTTTTATTGCTACTAGTTTGATTACTAGTGATTAATTGTAGACAGACTCTCATACGTCATCGGGATCATTTTGAAAATGTGCCGCTCGTGGCGCTCATTGTGTGATACATCTAGCTTCATTTCTCAGTAAGTAGGGCACTGCCGTTTAGACGTTGTCATACATTGAGCTTTCACTCGGACATAAATTGTTATTTGCCTTTAGTGTCCCTTTAAGGGAAAGTCGCACGGCCTCTATTGTCGGCACTGCATTCGGCATGGTTTCGCTTTTCCGTTTTCGCTCGATAGCTCCCGACATTTGTCCTAGAATTTCATCGTCCGGGACCGGCCGTTGGGACATAAGTGAATGTTCGTTGCATCATAAAAAATGCCCCCACCTCCCCGAAGGGAATCGTGAGGAAATGCGAATGCATTTCTTGCGCCGAGAGTACACGGCGCAGTAATTTTAATGGCGTAAATTAATGACGAGACGAGGATTTGTACCGTAACCATTTATTTACACATTCATCAGCACCTGTTTGTGTTGTCATTGTACCTGACGGCCATAATCTCAGCCTTCTGGTCGCCGTTGGCGTTTCACAGCGGCGTCTCGAGTACACATTTCGAGAGGCGCCCAGCCAGCGTACGGGAGAGTGGGGCGCAGGGAGGAGAGAGCGAACGGCGAGAGAAGGAGCGGCGAATGCGGAGCCGGCGCGCGCCCGCGCAAACCGCGGTGAGGAGGCGGAGCGCGCGCAGTCACGTGGGGTGTGACGTCGCTGCGCCGTTGCTACTGACGCTCCTCTCCTTTCCTCGCGCCGTTGCTATGGGACGGCGGATTCAGGGTCGCTTATAAAGTGCATTCGCACTTAAAAGGGCGCCGCACAAACGCCCCATACGTGCATGCAACCAGGCGTCGCACTGGTCTAGTGGTTATGGTGCTCGACTGCTGATCCGAAGGTTGCGGGATCAAATCCCGGCCGCGGAGGCCGCATTTCGATGGAGACGAAATGCGAGAGGCCCGTGTACTTTGATTTAGGTCACGTTAAAGAACCTCGGGCGGTCGAAATTTCCGGAGCCCTCCACTACGGCTTATTTCATAACGATATCGCGGTTTTGGGACGTAAAACCTGTACAATTAATATTATTACATGCAATCTTGAACTGACGCTCCGTAAGCGCGTCTGCATGTATTATGAGCAACAGCAACGTAAGTGCAACTGCACTTTTGTCCCTTTTCTACGAGCGCTTCATGTATATAGTTGCCGTTTATTCATACTTTAAAGACCAGCGCAAGTAGCGTAATAGTTAAGGGAATCTGCCCCTTGGGCGCCATGTCCCTGGTTCAAAACGCAGCGCTGCCGAATTGCGGGATTTCTCTATATGTGAGGCGTTCCATTTGAATCAAGCTCATGTCATAAACGACTTCTTTGGTGTGAGTAGGCATAGAAATGCTTGGCGATTAAATTGTGTAGAAAGTGAGGTAATACAGTTACTGTTTAGTGATTCATCAGTTACCTTCGTCAGCGAGTAATTGGTAATTGTAATTTGTTACATTGTTAATCAGGTAATTGTAATCGATCGCTTTTTTTTCTGTAACGTGTGCAAGTATGGTGTTCATTGAACAGCCGTAGCAGGCGATGTTATTCAAATCTATCACAAAGGTCCGTACACTTCAGAAGTCTTAACGCGAATAAAGGTTTGAGCGTGCAGCTTCTTTGGGAGCACTGGCATAAAGTTTCTCTCAGCAGAATATGGCCTAGTCGTTCCGTCGCCGTGCACATTTCATGCATCTCGACGCAATATCGTAGGAAGACGCAGGCAATGTTATAGTTAACGTCTCGTCAAAGCCTCGTATCGCACTAGAGTGTCGGCAATTCTGATAACTAGTGCATATGAGGTATAGAAGGTGTATAGTATAGAGCTTCCCAAGCACCGCTAGATCTCGGGAATATACTTGGACCTACGTCTTCTCCTTCTCAGCAACGTAAAATTTTAAAATTTCTGTTCCGATTCCTCGGGGACATTCACCGAATCGATAAACTAATTCAACTTACATCAGCATCATTACGTTGTGACATGTATGTACATACCACGATCATATCTTCTTTTTTCCTTCTCCTTTTCTGCCCTCCTTCTCCTAGGGCGTTTCTGTCCTCACTCCCCTCCCCTATTGGCCTCGAGGCCCACCACTGGAAACGCCGGCGCCACCGTCGGCGTGACGTGCTTGGCAGGATCACGTGGTCTCCGCGGCCGCGTCGGCTGCTTGTGGCGCACTGCCGCGTGCTTTGAAAACGAGTTTCAAGTCCCACATGCGCAGCGGTCTGTTCAAATTCGGAAGTTTTCTGTCATTTTCTACTCAATTGAAGCCATTTTAATAGAGTGGCTGCCTCCGAAGGCGACGAACATGGGGCTCTACCGCTCGGTGCCGCAGCGCCGCGCTTACGCAAAGGAGCCCAGTGTCAGCCTGCACTGGTAACCGCGGGACAAGAAATAGCGTGAAGCATGGGTTGTAAAGCTAAGAACCGGCAAGTAGCCATCCGCTACGAGTCTTGTGTGCAACAAGCACTTCCGTGACGAAGACTTTTGTTACTGCGTCGGGCCTGCGATGTTCGGTGAGTAGCAGACAGCGCGCACTGAGACGATGGCTCGCGCGCGCTTCCCGCCGGCAAATGATGCTTATCTGCCACAGGATGGTAAAAGCGCTACATTTTAACACGTGCGATGCCATCTCAGAAACCTCCAATGCGACCTCTTGATCGTCGGCCCCGTGCTCAGCGTCCACAAAATCGGCTGCAGATGCGCAAGATTGTTTAGATACGTTGAATTAAAAAACGCACAGGGTCCCTTATGCATTCGTTAAAGATGAATAGAAGGCGAAAGCCATCTTCTTGTCAGTCGATGTACTGATTTTCCCGCGTTACTGTATTTTCTTTCTTTTCCTATGCGTCGCATGCTACTACATGCTCGGTCTCGTAGACTGGTTCTCCTTCCACCAGCAATCTCGAAGTGGTGAAGCTTTGGTCTATGAATTTGTTGATCACAGAGAGCGGCAAGTTCACTGGAATCCAAACGGAACGATAATAAGGAGCATTAAAAAAAGGCGTCGCATTTGCTCACGTTTTGTGTGAGCACCAAACGAAACGAATGCGCTGAATAAAGAAACAGAAGCAGCGGCATTTTCCCGCTGAGAAGACCGATCAATACGCAGTGCGAGACAGCTTGTCAAATGACATTGAAACGTACCCGAATTTAGACCGAAAAAGAAAAAAAAAAACACTGAATCGTCGGGACGGCAGATCACAAAGTTGTCATGCGCACCGAAGCCGCAGTTGTAAGGAAATTGTTTTTGAACTGCTCTGATAGCGTCCGCGCAACAGTAGTTGTTTGTTTACTCACAAATTCTCATGTTTTGAGGCCTAAAGTTCACAGCGCGGTGCCAAAACGCGCTCGTAGCAAAAGCGAAACCATCAGTACGAACATACATGCAGACGCTCATACATGTAGAGGCACCGTCAGTCGTCGCGAACCCGTGCGATCGCTGGCTTGAGGCTTCTTTCTGTTATGCTCCGTTTGGTTATACAGGCAGTCTACTCTAACGAGATATTTCACGTAGTTTGCACTCAGCGAGTGACTACCTTTCACGCAAGAAGCCGGTTCAGGGGTTTCCAACGCGGTGACAGCGTGAAGCGGGTGCTCGGTTTTCTGCAAAGAGACAGCGACTGTAGACTATCTTGTGCTTTCAGTTCGTCGAAAATGATTATCTTGACAGTAAAGAACACAGTTCATTTCGAAAGTACTTACAGAAATGCCCTGGAGGGCTTCCGCGAGGTGTTTTTGTAGAGCGCCGACAGCAAAACCTATGGGGAGCGCGCCGGCGGCATCCTGCCTAGCACGCAATCGAGGCGCGTCCGATAGAGGGCGACTCCGTAACTCCTCGAGGCCAATACAGAGCAGCATGTAGGCGCCTTTAGGTACGCCGACAGAAAGGAAGAATTGCTTATGGTCGAAAGCGTCACGAATTTGTGCCTCGAATCGTAACAGGTGGCCAGTCGTGGATCTGCCTTCAAGAAACCCGCGCTGGTATGGGTCAAGTAGCTTGTTTGTTTCTAGGAAGTGTAGGAGTCGCCTGTGTATCATCTTTTCGAAAACCTTGCATAGACAGCTTGTTAGGGCTATAGGCCTGTAATTGGAAACTGAGGGTGAGTCTTTGCCCTGTTTTAGAATCGGAATAATAATGGCTTCTTTCCAGGCAGAGGGCATCTCGCTGGAAATCCAAACAGCATTATATACAGGGAAAGGAGGGCTTTTTTGAGTTTCAGAGGGCAGGTGTTTCAACATTTCATACAGTACCCGGTCGGAGCCTCGGGCGGATTTGTTGCAGCAATTTAGCGATGCCTATAGTTCAGCTAAGCAGAAAGGTTCATTGTGTGCCTCGTGTTTTGTGGATTTGCGCCCTAGTTTGTTTTTTTTTTTTCTATTCTTATTTTGTACCGTTGTAAAGACTGAATAGTGCGACGAGCTGGACACCTGTTCGCAATGTGTGCCCAGGAAGTTCGCTTGGTCTTCCAAGCTGTCACCTTGTGTGTTTACTAGAGTCAGTGAATATGTTTGTCGTCCTGCTACCCTACTATCCACATTCCAGACTTTACCCTCATTTGTATATGAGTTGATGCCTGATACAAATTTCTGCCAACTCTCCCTTCTAGCCTGTCGGCGCGTTCTCCTGCATTGAGACTTTATGTTCTTAAAATTTGCAAGGTTTTCTGCTGTCGGAGAGTCCCGAAGCAACTTCCGTGCTTTGTTTTGCTTGTTGCGCGCATTCCGGCATTCATTGTTCCACCATGGGCACGTCGTTTGCCAGACAGTCCACTTGTTTGTGGGATACATTTGGTGGCAGCATTAATAAAAAAAAGCTGTAAAGTAGTCTACAGCTGCATCTATGCTTAAAGCACACATGTCGGTTCAACTTAAGAGGGCAACTTTACGAAACTGTTCCCAATCGACTTTGTCAATGTGCCATTTGGGAACCTGTGAGGGGCATTCATTCGCTATTTGTGTGCTCAGAACTATAGGAAAGTGATCACTTCCGTAAGGATTATTAATGACTTTCCATTTAAGTAAGGGTTCAAGCGACGGGGATGTAATGCTGAGATCTATGGACGAGTAGGTATTGTTAGCGAGGCTATAACACGTTGGCTCTTTCCGATTCAAAAGACATGCGCCGAAAGAGAAAAGGAATTGTTCAATTAGACGACCTCGCGCATAGCAGCGAGAGTGACCCCGTAGTCTGCTATGTGCAATAATGTCCCCAGGGACCAGATAAACGTTCTGGAAGTTCATCTATTAAGGACTGGAATTCATGTTTATTCAGTGGGTGATGCGGAGGTATATAAAGAGAGCAAATGGTGACGAGTTTGTTCAAAAGAACTGTTCGAACAGCCACTGCCTCAAGGGACTTTTGGAGTGGTAAGTGTGTACATGCTATTCCTTGATAAACTACAACAGCTACACCATCAGATCAGGCCATGGTATCATCCCGGTCGTTTCGGAAGATAATATAACTGCGTAGAAAGTTGGTGTGTTTGAATTTTAAGCGTGTTTCTTGTACACACAGCACTTTTGGTGAGTGTTTGTGTAAAAGTTCTTGGACATCGTCGAGATTTCTAAGGAGTCCTCTGACGTTCCATTGTATAATTTATGCTTCCATATTGGAAGTAAAGTAGTGATGTGTGTACGAAAGGAAGTGGCTGTTGTTTAAGCGGTAAGTTGGAGCTCAAGTAACAGGGCCGTCGTCGGGCCACATTATCGGCGTTTTTGTTTTCTTAGCGCGCTCCAAGGAGCTACGCCGCTCTTTCGGTACCAGGGGTACCGGAGTTGTGACCATTGCCTCGTGTGAGGCACTGTACGCCCGCATACGCGAGCTGCTGGTTATTTTTTCCGACCTCGTCTGGCGAGGCGTGGCCCTATGACCCAACGACCCTGCAGTCGCCAAGATCAGTGGCTTGGTAGGTGGAGCAGGTCTGCTGCCACCACGGGGCCAGCCGCCACGGCCAGTGGCTCGATCACTTTGCGTGGGCCGGGACAGTGGCGGTGCCCGATGCGACGCTGCCCCCTGACGCGCCGCATCAGCATAGGTTGGGCCGTGAAAGGCCGAACACCTTCTTCACGCTTCTTTAAATGATATGGTTTCACGGACCTTCAGTGATATGATGTTTTTTTTTCCTTCTTCCAATTTTGGGCAAGAACGTGAATACGCAGCGTGTTCACCGTCGCAGTTCACAGTGTGGAGTTTCATTGCAGGTGTCCGAGGCATGGCCTTGGACACCACATTTTGCGCAGGTAGGTCAACCACGGCAGCTCTGAGAGCCATGGCCAAATCATTGACACTGGAAACATCGGCGATGGTTTGGGATGTATGGTCTGATAGTTGTCTTTGTGTACCCAGTTTCTATGCTCTGTGCTAGGTCGCTTGTGGCAAAGGTCAGTATTAAGTGTTTAGTGGGAATTTCCTGATTGTTTCTCCTGATTACAATTCGCTTCACATTTGTCCCGTGCCGATCCTTCCAGCCTTCGAGGAGTTCGGGCTCTGTAAGTTCAAGAAGATCTGCGTCCGATACGACTCCGCGGGCGGAGTTGATGGATCGATGGGGTGTTACTGTTATGAGAATGTCGCCCAAAGTTCGGAGGTTCTTTATTTTTTAAATTGTATTTTGTCACGGAGTTCGATAAGGAGGTCTCCACTAGCCATAAAAGATAACCTGCCACCGGCAGGGACCGAACCTGCGACCTTCGAATAACGCGTCCGATGCTCTACGACTGAGCTACGGCGGCGGTCATCCCCCCGTCCACTTTATAGGGTATATGTGTGCATTTAAACCTAGAAGTGCTAGTCAGCGCCAATCACAGCCATGGCGGCGAGTTATCTTTCCGGTTATCTTTTCGTCCACTTTACTTTTTTCACATTTATATCCCAATTATTACAAATAACACCCCCTATACTTTCCTTGGTATTATTGTCTGTTAGTTCTCATTAAAACAGGGACACAGTAAGACGAACACGGACAGGCGCAAACCCCATGTAAAATATAGTATAGCAAGGTGCAGGAAAGGGAAGTCAGAGTGAGGAGGCGGGAAACGAGGAGGCGAACGCTACCAGCTCTGCTGTTTCCACAGTCTTCGCACCACTAGTGCGTCGCTGCCCAATTTTTCTTTTTTTTTTTTGTAAAACGTTAACCCCCACGCCAACCAAATGCTATTTGGGAAACAAAACAGCCTTACACCCTGATTTTAGAAAATTATTTTTTGGCACAAGGGTGTTCTGGCCGCTTGAAACCACTTTAAGGGTATAGGGTGGTTTACAGCGCGGTACCTCAACAGGTAAGAGAACAGTGGGCGTAATGAGAAGACGTGGGGTGGATCCCAGTTACAGCAAGCTCTTTTTTTCTTTCTTTTTCTTCCATTTTTAAAATCCTCTATCGCTTCTGTATTTCAACCTCTTAATCGTCGGCCGGGGGATCTATTGCCAACACAATACAGCATACTTGCCGTGATCTCCTAAAGAATGTTTTTCTACATTAAGATCAAAATCACAGCAAGAGGCTCACGATGGGGCACATTATCGATGCGGTGGTGAGCGCCTTTGGCTCCTTCAGGCACGTATACGGCGGCGAAATGCGGCGTATACCAGAATGAAGAAATTGCTTGTTTATGGCTTACATGGACAGCGAATCCGTACTGCTCGACAACGGCGCATCCGAAGCCCAGAAAGTTGCTGTTGATGAAGGCGCAGGCGTTGCCTTGTTCGTCGGCTGTCACCAGGAAGACTGTGTGCGACTGCTCCGGAGTGTACGGCAAGTCCGCCTCGCTCCATTGCCGGGCTCTGCGGAGAGACAACAACGTGCCTGATTCAGATATCGGTGACGTAGCTGAAGCGTCGATAATGGTTACAGACTGAAAGCACACAGACTGATCAATCACATGCGCTTCGCGCTGCCACTTGGTCCGCTCAGTGTTATGCTTTTGGGTGTAACCTTGCATATAAAGGACGTAGCTGTCTTGCTGGCGTTCTTTCCTAATGCAAATTCGCTTTTAAGTAAGGCAGAGTTCACAAATCCTAGAGACAGATGTCGTTTTTGTAATGTATGCAAGATAAAAAATGTAGCTCCAAGTCGCTTGGCGGATAGCTATGACTGCAAGGGTCGACGCAAGGTGGTTAACCACGCCTACGCTTTGGGGAGGCCTTTTCGGTTTATATATATACATTAAAGCTGCTATGTCGACTAAATGTGGCACAGAATCTCCTGTTCAGTACATTTACTCTGAAAGTTCGCAAGAAATGTAAATGAAAGCTCATCCAGAGCTATAGCGTTATGAAATTTAGAGAGGGTGCCGCACGAGTTAGCGAAAGTCTAGAATTGTGGAGTTATTGAGGATCGAGCGTTGTAGAAAATTACCGTGAAGATAACTGAATTTTGGAGCTCAATGAAAGATGGCCATTACTGTTTTTTTACTATTAGGGTTGTCATGGTGGATCTTGAATATACTTGCTATAATAACAATAAAATTTTTAATTGAAGGACCTTGCGATGGAATATTTCAACGTTCTATAGATGTGTAGAGAAAACAACACGACGCACAATGCAGCAAATCCAGCAGTGGGACGCCACCACATATGCCTCGGAGGGGGTCGTCGCAAATGTCCACCATTAGGCTAAGGAATTGGGGTACGCCAGGATACTCGCCAGTGGACCAAAACGTCTGGTGTTCACGAAAAGCGCCGAATATCAAGATGAAACTTTGTGGGAACGAAGTACGCAGTGAACAGAACAAACAAACATGGTGAGAAGGTTTCGGAATCGTTGAAGGTGAACGTAAGATGCTGAAATCGACAAAGGTAAAGCCTTTAAATGCTCCTTCGAGTAGAGGATTACTTTTGCGGACTTGGTTGTGTAAGGTAACGGCCATAATTTTAAGCGGGAGTATTTGTACACATGTCCGGGAGATCCTTTGTACGTAGGATACCGTGGATGAAAGTGTTCTTTCAAATATGTTAACATTAGACCGTGAAATGCCAGCGGTCCCCTGCTTAAACACCGCAGGCGTCAAGACGGCAGCGGTGGTCCTGCAACGTCGCATCCTAGTGTTTAAGACATACGAGGGCTGCGAAAACCTTCTGTAAGAACCGGAAGTTTGGCTCTACAACAGTCCCTCTGCTGCAGCAGCCTCTTTATAAACAAGATAACCACTTTTTCTCGTGTTCTACAGG
Source organism: Rhipicephalus sanguineus (assembly GCF_013339695.2). Lineage (NCBI taxonomy): Eukaryota > Metazoa > Arthropoda > Arachnida > Ixodida > Ixodidae > Rhipicephalus > Rhipicephalus sanguineus. Next base: position 81,693,426 of record NC_051176.1, read on the forward strand.
AGGTTTATAAGTGCACCGGAAATTACGTCATCGCTTGTTTGCTGACTTTCACCAGCTTCATTTCGAATTATATCAAATACAGATCGCTGTAGCCGAACAGGTAGCCGCTTCGATAGTCAGTTTGACCCCCTCACGCAAACTGAATGTGCTGTAGACATTCGGCTTCGCTTTATCACAGCTAAACATCAAAGTTCGTGTGTTCTCAAGAATGCTCTGCGATATCGAGGAATGAAGAACTATAGCATTTAGTAACACGCATGCGGCTCGTGGTGTCACTACGGCGGAAGTGTGGAGCCATCTGGCACGGCTGCGCTACGTAAACTATGAAAACAAAACGAGTGAAAATACCGCCTTATGCTACATATGAGCCAACCGCTATTGCATCGCATAGAAACAGCCATCTTCCGAGCCGACACGCAGTTTCGATGCGTTAAACCTACTTTGCTTGAGACAGCACACGCCAGCATTTATATGATCTCTTCGATCGCGCCTCAGTGCTCGCACGTGTAAATTTAAGTTTATAAATATTAAAAAGATATTTAATGCCCCTACACTGCGTGAGATTTTCGTGGGTAAAGCGCACGTTTAAGCAGTGTTCGTGATAACCCTCTATAATGCCCTCAGCAGCAATGTCTGCACTGACGGCAAATCATCCAACGGAACTCTCTACGTTGCAACGGGTGAGGAAGCGCATGACTGACAGTGTCCGATGAATTAATAAACGTCGAAGGAAGGTCAAGCCAGAGTTATCGGTTCAAACAAAGCGGATGGGCTTCTAGGAGTTACTTGCGACTATCTTCGATTGCCGACGACATTCAGAGGCCGCCGATTCTGTCGTTTTATACAATGTTTCGAAACTCAAAGAGCCCTATAGCATCTTCCGCTGAGCTTTTTCGTGCACCATTGCGCTCGCTGTAAGCTCGCGGAAGGGTCTTGATGCCAGTGTGCTCACTGCTGTCTACAATATAGGGCAATAGGGCTCATGCCTCTCTTGTACGAACGCAAACTAGCTCTTTGAGATACTGCTGCACCTACGCTGCGTGCCTTGACGCTGCGCATCCGATGCTTATTCCGGCCATTGCCCGCATGGAGTATACAAATGAACTCTGCACGTTTTGCGCGCTAACGTCACGACTTATTATGATTCACGCCGTGTATAGGAAACTCCGAAATAATTTTAACACCTATGGCGTTTCAATGAGCGCTCATATCCAAGGACACGGCTGCTTATGCATTGCGCTCTACGTATTTTTGTACGGCTGCCGCAACCAGGACCAAACGAGATACCTTGAGATCGGAAGTGCAATACCACAGTCGCCCAAATCTCTAACTAGCGTGCGCGAGCTGAATTTTTTTTTTCTGTGTATATTCGACATATGACTGGATTAAGTTCCAAAAATGGTGAAGACAGGCGCGTGGCCACAAAGCACATCACCACAAAACAATTTTTTGCGACTTAGTTCCATCATGTGACGCTGACACACAGAAAAGTCGCCGCAGCACACGCTAGTTAAAGATTTGTGCGGCTATACATTACAGCGAATCAATTGAATAAAGAGTGAATCAAGAATGAACCAACTGACTTAAGCGTAAAACAACCGGATACTTTTTTAGCACATAGTTGCCACTAAATAGCTGTTGATAGCAGCTGCCACTCACCGTTCGATGTCCACGTGGCGGCTCTTGGCGTGCTCCTTGGAAGCCATCAAGCCATCCCGCGCCAGTCCCTCGTGAGCAACCCACGCGAGTCCGTCCGCGAATGCCAGTCGCAGAGCCTCGAGAAGAAGATGCGCGTATGTGCCCTCTTCCACGTCGCGCAGCTCGAACGGCTCGAGGATGTTGAGCGCCTCGAGGAGCACGCTGCCGTGGCTGGGAAATGGCACCGTGTGCACCCGGGTACCGCGATACGTCGTGCTCACGGGAACGACCAGGCCATCGCCACCCTCGACAAAGTGTCGGAGAAGATCGGCTGCTTCCAGGACGCCTCCCGCACGCTTGACGGCCGCGGCCACCGCTTCGGCCACGGGCCCCTTGTAGAAGGCACCAGCGCCCTCTTGGCCCAGTCGCTGCGTCAGGTCCGATTACTTACAAAGGCACGAAGGTTCTTGACGTTCAGAAATCCTCGAAAAACCAAAGTTTATGATTGCAGGTAGGGTAGTGCATCAGTTCTCTAATTTGACCATGCATTGAACCATGAACCATGCACCGCTTCGCCGGCGTTCATAGCATACGGACGACGTTCCCCCGATAGTATAAAATAAATAGAATAAGAAAATGTACTGCAGCATACAACTTCACAACTGTCACCGCTCAAATGGCACCAATTCACGCGCAGTATTTGAGAGGTGTTAGCAAAGGGGAAAAGCCTCCGAGACGGCATTCGTGACTTTATTCTTGTGATGCGGGTTCGTGCGCACTGAGCGAGACGCTCACCTCTAGGACGTCGGCGAGTGGCTCGTTGCGCAGCAGCTGTCCAGCCCGGGGCACAGGTAAGAAGTGGCCTCCCCCCACTAGGGAGCCCAGCTTGGACTCGTAGGTGGCCCAGTGGGCCGCGTTCACCACGCCCACCGGGAAGCCGTCGCGAGCGAGACGCACAGCAGGTGCCAAGACCTCACTCATGGACACCTGCACGTGGACACAACATTCATTTTTTATTATTATTCTCTGCATTTGAATGATGCTGGGAGCTTGTTCAAAGAGCCAATGGTGGCGTTGTCTCGACGGGCACCACACCCCATTCACCGTCATGATGAATAGAGTAGCAGTTGCTGCGGCATATGTAACACAAGTAGCACGCCCGAAGGGTAATATTAATACAAAAGAAGTCAGACAAGAGCACCAGGAAGTGAAAATTATGCAAGTCAAGCGGTAACAAACTATCATGAAACTGAGAGCAAGCAAGAGGGAGGGTGACATAGTAATTAGAGCATAGCCTTAGCAGATGATTCAGTTAGGGGAGGGCATTCGTACACTATACCTACTATCGTGAGCAACATGAGCTGGAACGCCGAATTGATGCTTTTCAAGGATTTCTTGTAATGCACATATATGAATGACGTATGGAATTGCCGGAGATTCCTCACCGCTTGAGCATTCATAGTGTCATGAAGACCTTCGCGCTTTCCAACGGCGTTTCGCCGCTATGACCTTTCAAACAGTAATTTCAGCGTTCCATCTCAAATTGCTCACTACAATTATTTTGCTACCATAGCAGCCGATATATCAAAGCGTGAAAGATTTACCAGCTGAAATCAATGTGCATCTCTGAAAACCTTAGAACTGTGGCTCCGTTTTCTCGGACAAATACGAAAAAAGATCAGATAAACACTTGCCGGTGAATATTTTTACAATTTTGATTTATCCGACAAACTGATTTTAACGGCTAATATGACCCTTTAGTAGGACGGATACTTGGGATAACCCTATACCTAATTCAAGTACAATATTTCTTTGTGCTGCAAAGCGATAGATGGGAAGCTGATGCATGACTCTTCTTGATTTTCTACATCCCAAGCCTCGATTTTCTCTCATGTTGTCTCGTCGTGATGCCCTGAAACGATGCTGGTTTCGCTAAAATGAGGTTCTCATCCACACTACTGGCAATGCGCAGCAATATGCGATAGGCCATCGTTAAGTACACTTGCATCATGATCTCTTATTGTATATAAAAAACGTTACACACCTTCCTGTCTGGCCTATGTAGACAGTGCCGCATGACAAAGGAATACTGTACACAACACCAGTGTCACACTGAATTGCTTAGGATCTTCGCTTCACGCCACAGACAGCCTGCTTTGCTTTTAAATGCGAAGCATTTCTTAGCGAATCTCAGGAACTTTGGCCGTTTCTATCTACGTATCTATCTAACTATCTATCTATCTAGCCGCCTACGTTTGGGCGCTCTCCTGGTCGTCTCCATAACTTGTAATATACCAAAATTGGCATAGCAGGGAATCAGTGTATGACGAACACAATTCACTGGTCATGACATGAATAACGCAAAATACCTGTCGCGTACGTCATGAAACCCTTTCTCTCAGTCACGTGTGGCCCATACCCATAAACCAGAGTTAATGTCATGCGGGTATGTGCCACAGGTGATAGAGTCTCAACCAACACCGTAACCGCAAACACACACACATTGACACGCAAGGAAAGTGATAATAATAATAATTTATGTCCGAAAACCACGACATGATATGAGAGAGCGAAGGGCTTTGGAAATTCTGACCATCGGGTATTCTTTAACGTGTACTGAGATTACACAGAACAGGCATCTAGCATTTTGCCTCCATCGAAATGCGACCTCCGCGGCCGGGATCGAACCCGCGACCGTCGGGTCAGCAGCCGAGCACCTTAACCGCTACACCACCGCGGCGGACGCAAGGAAAGTGAGGAAAATAAAGACATAACATCCTTGGAAGACGCTCAGCTACAGTCCGCTCGTCATGGTCCATGGCACTTCCTGGCATACCTGGCACTTCACTACACTTAGACTCTTCATAACCGCGATCACGAACGGATCCGATAACAAGTCCGGTCCAGCTGCTGGTGCTCATTGATCACGGTGATGATGACCTTGTTCAAGAACTGTCAAGAACCCTTTCTACACATACACACGGGTCGTGAAACGTGCGTGCGTTCTCCGTCATAACGGACAAGTATAAGGATAACTGCAACTGTGACTGTAACGTACGTTCAGTGCGCCTGCGCGGGCCACTCGGCTTGTATCTAGGGAAGCTTTCCTGAATAAAGCTTAGTTGCGAACTGGAGAAGCGGCGAAAGGCGGGCTAGTTGGTACATAACTTAAAACTTGAGAAACAGCGCAAAGACTTCCTTCACTTTCCCTCGTCCTGTCTTTGAGCTGTTTCTCAAGTTTTAACTTAGTTGCGAGTAACGCCTGTCCTGTGCATGTTCCTTCTTTGTCCTGTTCGGATTCGCGCTATCCAGTATTGAAGAATATAAGCACTACATGCCAGCTTCCCGCGTCTGGTGTTGGTAACACCCATATTGCTGTTACCATCGTTGCGCAACTGTAAACAAGTGGTTATAAAATAGATATGCGACTCTTCATCATATGAGTGTGTGTATACCACTTCCATATTTCTCTAGCGTCGTTCCGTAACGTTTCGCTCGATGTGAAAAAACGCCTCAGTCACCATCCCGCGCATGCTTCGCATAACATCGATTCCCACGGTACGTGGGATCTGCCGATTTTTTTTTTTTTTACATCTCTGTTTTTCTGCTTACACGTCCGCAAACTCCTCCTAATTTTTTGGCATCGAAAACACAAGAGGCACACCGCATCTGCCAGATACGTTTTTTTAATCAGGGTAGCGCATGAACATATAGCGCAACCGAGACATTTCTGTTTCTTTTTTTTTTTTTTGAAGAAATTCTTGTTTCTTGCTGACTTTAGCCTTTGAATTAGTTTTTTTTTTCGGATGCTCTGGTTACCACATGATCTGGAAAACCCACGCTTTTTTATTCTGTCCACCTGTCTTGACACACTTTCTTTCATTCTATGAGGGCACGTCTTGTTCACAGCCGAACGTAGACAGGAATAATTACGAAAATCTGTCCGCGTCACATCTGTGTGTAGTCACGTACGAGTTTATATTTATGTCCTGCACACGTGAATAAAATTTCAGTTGAGTGTTCGGCGCTTGTGTTTCGTGTGTTTCCTCCGCGATTTTGTCGTACCTCATAGCTCCTTTTCGTAATTATGAATCCATACCAAGTAGCCCAACTGTCAGTCCTGCCAAACGTCATCGGACTCCTACGTACTTAACCATGTACGAAGGGGCCCACTGTTAAATGGAACATCGAGGCGTGTGGCGGCAGCTCGGCGCCACCGCCGGCCGTCGGCTGCAACGAGATTCGCGCAGATGCAGTGAGCACCGTGCCCAGTGCTCTTTCGTCGCGTCAACGGTTCGCTTCGCGACGACTCGCAGCGCGGAAGCAGACGGCAGCAGACGACGAAAGGGCACGACTCACAGCGCGCACTGCGCCTGCGCGAAACTCGTTGCAGCCGCTGGCCGGCGGTGGCGCCGAGCTGCCGCCACACGCCTCGATGTTCCCTTTAACAGTGGACCCCTGTGTACATCTATCTAACCCTGTGGCTTCACTCATCGCTTTGTGTGTATACGAGGCGCGCGTGCTTTCGTGGCATGTGCGGTATGGCTAGGGCTCCGTGTTTTCGGACGGACGGACGGACAGACAGACAGACAGACAGACAGACAGACAGACAGACAGACAGACAGACAGACAGACAGACAGACAGACAGACAGACAGACAGACAGACAGACAGACAGACAGACAGACAGACAGACAGACAGACAGACAGACAGACAGACAGACAGACAGACAGACAGACAGACAGACAGACAGACAGACAGACAGACAGACAGACAGACAGACAGACAGACAGGACCAGACAGACAGACAGACAGGACAGACAGACCAGAACAGACAGACAGACAGACAGACAGGACAGACAGACAGACAGACAGACAACGAACTTTATTGGAATCGTGAGGAGTTATGACAGGACCCCCTAACGGGAGGCCGTTGTAACCGCTGGCGCGCCCACGTAGAGGACAGAACGCCGTGACGCTCCACCCTTTCCTTATCGGAGTTTATTTTTCTTGAAATTCGGAGGGTGTTTTTCGGAGTTCATTTTCTTGGCGGAAATTCAGCGTTTATCGGGGTTTATTTCTCATAAGTCCCCAATTATCCCAAATTAGTTGTTTAAATTTGCATTAGAAGTTGCTGCAATGTGATGTTGTGAATCTTATTTGCAATGAAGATACGTTGCATTTGTTGCTGATAATTTTGTTTCTCCATCCTTCAATGTTTCCTCACCTCCTGTTCGTTTACCCCGTTAACACGGCTGTTGATGTGTACCGCTGTAAACTCGGCAAAGTGTATTGGGGGGGGGGGGGGGGGCAGGGGCTAGTCAGGTTGCTTCGCAGCTTTTTCTTTCAGCCTCCCTCATCTTCATCATCAAAAATGAACGACCTATTATTATTATTCGCAATACACCGACATCTTAGATGAAATGATATCTGAACACGAAAACATGCGAACACATTTAGTGTACTTTAGATGTCTGGCAGGTTTGAACGCACAAACACACATACAAACAAGCACAAATACTTGAATACAAAACACCTGCGTTTGTTCGTATTACAACTTTAAAGCAGTGTTTTAATAGACGCAAGCATATTTCACGAGGTTGCTGCCACTGACGGAGGTGCGCTCCTTTCGATTGATGATTCTCAGCTTAGAAAATGCCTTTTGAACATTGAAAAGCTCTTTTAATAACGGAGTTTATCGGATAAATCGGAATTGTCAAAAATTTTACCGGCGAGTCTATCGGACTTTTTCTGATTTATCCGAAAAGACGGAGCTCTAGTTATAACTCATCCATGCAGGAGTAATACATGCGCGTCATTATCATGCCAACACTATAGATCGGACCCCTGCTGTCCCAATTGCCCATCTACATATTCAGACATGCCACACTGCCTTTTCTACTGCCCAACTGCTCAGCAATCCAGCTCTTACCCTCCCCCTTCCCTTTCCATCACCACCTGGCTCGACTGGATCGGCGGGGAAGGGGAAGAAGAACAGCGTCGACTGATCGCGCAGGCGGTCGAAATGCTCGGCCTATGAATTTGGCTGAATAAAAGTCTATTACTACTACTACTACTAAGTCGGGAGTGCCCTTTCCTTCTATACTATCGTGCATAACTTTCTCAACTAATGGAGAACCATAGAGAGATACTCGCCTATCAAGCTGCTGGGTTAAGTTCAATTCCTCACGGGGGCAAGTTTTCTTATTTTTAAGAGGTAATGGTATCGAGGCCAGGCACACAAGCCGAAGTGGGCAGAGTGCGACCGTGATGTCGAAGCCAGGTTTAAGACAGGCCAAAGTGGATAGCGGTTGCCAAAGCAGTGCGCTCAAATTTAAAATAATCTTTTGCTGTTCATAGGCGAGCGCAGGGCTCTTTCTTAGGTGGGGTCAGTTTGACCGCAGCCTACCATAACAGCGGTAACCAGGAAAGAACTAGACTTAGGTGGCGGCCCTCACCAAACGATGCCATAACAGTGTAAAGGCCCGAACACACGTACGCGTTGCAGCGCGTCAACGCGTGACTTTTTGACGCGGCGCCGCGCCCTCTCCCTATGGAGAGGGAGGGCGCGGCGCCGCGAAAGTCACGCGTTGCAGCGCGTCAACGCGTACGTGTGTTCGGGCCTTAACGCGCACTGTGTAAGAGAACAGGGTACCCGTCCGCTGCCGCAATGGCGCAGGGTGTCGAACCAGCCCTTGACGGCACCAGGAACTGTGGCCTCCATGCCAGAGTCCGCTCCTGCCACAAACAGCTCCCGGGTCAGGGCTTCAGGGCTCGGACCACTGCGCGAATACACGACACTCTTCGTGAGCAGGAATTCTCAAGAACCGCACGGAATGACCGCCGTTTGATTTGTTAAAATTGTCCACCGTCTGCTGCCAAACCAACAAGAAGCACAGCGGCGTTTGTGTGCATGAGTTGTAACGATGCACCATAGAAAAAAAATTCGGCAGATCTCACGTACCGTGGGAGTCGATGTGATGCGAAGCATGCGGTGGGAAGGTGACTGTGGTGTAATTTTTTTTTACTGAGCGAAACGTTACAAAATGACGCTAAAGATTTGTATAAATTTTATACGCACACATATACAGTATGTTCAAGAGCCGCATATATGTTATATAACCAGTTTACAGTTGGGTAACGGTGACAACGGCAACGTGGGTATTATACCAACACCAGAAGTCGTAAGCTGGTATGCAGTGCTTATATATATATATATATATATATATATATATATATATATATATATATATATATATACTTTTCCCTTGTAATAGAGAACGCACGGCACGCACGTTTCACGAATCCGTGTGCATGTGTGGAAGACGTTCCTGGCAGTTCTTGAACAAGGTAATCATCCCCGTGATGAGTAAGCACCAGCAGTTGGTCATGACTTGTTATCGGATCAGGTCGTGATCGCGGTGACGAGGGGTCAATGTGTAGTGAAGTATGAGGTATAGTACAGCAGTTGGAAATCGTGGATGCCTCGGTTATTTCGTCGACAAATTGTCTATAGATAGAGCCGGCGACATCTTGGAATCTGAAGTCACCCTTCGCGTTGTTGAGGTATGGGCCGTCGAGGCTGGTAGGCATGGATAGTGCTACGTAGACCGACATCAGTGGATGGCGCTTGTCGTATTCGTAGACTACCTGGGCGTATGTGGCCTACGTAGCCTAGTCTACAAAGCGGCTGTCAATCAATCTGACATCATCCTCGGTCAGCATGAAGCCATAAGCCATCGCCCAGCCTCGTAAGAAATGAAGAGGACACTGCGTCGTTCTGGCAGACTAAGTGCACTTTACGTTGCGATGATGGGAATATCATACGTAACTTTCGTTATTGTATTCCTCCGGAGTCGAGCAGTGCTTGAATATAGCTCGCTGAATCATAGGGATACAAATGTAATGTTTATTAGACTGCTATAAAAGCGGAGCTAACATTGGAACCACAGACGTTAATCTGATATGACGTTTGTATCGTAGGAGTATACGCATCGTAGGAGTATCATGTATAGTGTTTATTGCTTTCTTGTAAAATTACATAGCAAGCACCACAACCACAACTGACGTTGCACCGACATTACGCCTGAAGAGGCTGTTTTTCCAAACCAGTTTATAGACCTGGCGTGGCTCTGCGGTAGAATGCCTGATTGCCACGCAGAATGCTTGGGTTCGATTCCTGCTGAGATCCTAATTTTCATTCTTTCCATTCGTCAGGTCAACGCTGCCGATGTCAGTTTTTCTTAACGCTCTCGCATTTAATATCTGTTCTCGCCGTTCCTGGGTATATATAAACTGTCAATCACCTGTGGCGCATACCCATGCACCGCGGCCCGTGGTAAGCGGGTATGTGCCACACGTGTCTGGAGGAAAGGGTTTGACCACGTACGCGACAGGATTTTCACTTCATTCATGTCATGACCCGACAGTCGTATTCATCCAATCATGTTACCCTCCCATGCAAATTTTGGTCGGCACCAAGTTAAGGAGGCGATCATGAGAGCCCCCAGACGTAGGCGGCTAGATAGATAGATAGATAGATAGATAGATAGATAGATAGAAACGCTCAAAGTGGCAGAGGTTCGCTAAGAAATGCTTCGCATTTAAAAAAAATTCGCCGCGTATCTGCGTGCTCCGCTGCAAATGCCGTCTAAAGACGACAGAGGAGGCGCTGCGTGAGATATGGACGCCATCTGGCAATACGTCGGGAAACATGAGCTTGTGCAGAGGGTTTCCTTCCTTCGTGGCTGAAGGCGTTCGTCGGCGTATAGCATGGCATTTTCAGCGCAGCTTAAGAAACTAGGGTCTTTAGAATTACGTATCTATGTATTTTCTATTAAAGGAACACATCACCTAATACTTACCTAGTGATGTTGCGCCTCAGATATGCGTAATATTTACTTTTTGATCAACAACGTTCACAAGTATGAACAGCCGTACCAGTTCAAGATGGGTGGGCGCAGGGCTGGGCAAAGATACTTTGAAATTGTATCGCGATACGATACAAGATACTCAAGCTAGAAGTATTTGAGATACAGATGCAAGATACTACAACACTGATTGTATCCGATACGATACATGCCAATTGTATCTTAAGATACTTCGATACATTCGCAAATTGGTCACTATATATCTATATAATGTAGCCCTAAATGACTATGCACGAAAATGTTGGCTTGAAAATGTATTAACTGCAACCAGTTTTGTTTCATTTCAATGGTTGTGTGTCATATCTCAAAAGTTTTGTACTTCGTGCTCAAGGTATATTACTTTCATTCCGAAATAACTTATTGGCGTTGCTTCAGCTGCCTAACATGACAGCACTTTATACTCTTCGATGATAGAGGCTTTTGCGTGTCACTTTCGCAATTGATGGGAGTCGCTGCTCTGCTTGCCGACCAGTTAGGGGGTTGCCATGTAATCATAAAAACTACAATAAGAAGCCTCCGCACGATGGTTTAAATACCACTGTGGAGTTCTACCTTGCCCGTAAACGTGTTAAAATTTTCGCAATAACGGATCACTGGACAGGTCTACGTCACCAAGAACATGTGCCGCCCAGAAGTGACTCAGACGTATTGTACAGTGGCACAGAGCGCCACAGGACACCGCCGCTAAGCAGACTAATGCCACTTATACTTCCAATTACGTGGTGATTAGTACCAGTAATAGAATTTAGGGAAGCCTAAACAACGAAAACAAATATATCTAAGTAAAATAGAAAAGCAGTTGCGTATCAAGCACAGCGAATAAGCATAGAAACACGAGACAGGCAGCACCCCCAAGAGCTAATAATAATTGTTGCGTTTGACGTCCCAAAATCACGATGTGATTCTAAGAGACGCTGTAATGGAGGGCACCGGAAATTTTGACCACCTGGGGTTCTAAAACCTAAATATAAGCGCACGGGCCTCTACCATTTTCCCTCTATCGGAATGCGGCCGCCGCGATTTTCGGGTTAGCAGTGAATCACCATAACCACCAGACCACCGCGGCGGGTAACCCCTAATAGCTATGTGAATTAAATTCAGTGCCTATAAAAAATAGCGTGAAAACGCACATGAGAAAAACGGAGCATTTGGTATAACATTGTTTCTCGAATAGCTTTGCTAACATATCTAAAATGGCTCCTAATAATTTGTGTTATTATAAGGGAAACTCAATTTCGCGACTTTACTTAGTAGTAAGCAGAATATTTGTTAATGTATACGCCAGGCGCGCCCGGTTTATTATATATTTGCTGTCAACATCGCCTTTACATAACAGTAATTTCAAGTGGACTATAAGTATGTAAACAGTAGCAGAAATGACGCAGACAGTTAAAAGCAAGAATAAATTAGAGAGTTTACTTTGGCAGTACGTTAAAGGCATATTGCAGTAAGCAGACCAGAAAAAATTATATAGAATCATATGTAATGTATGGGATGGAAAAGAAGGACAGCTAAGAAAGAACTTCTGCTAATAATAAAATTATGATATTAAAAACTCTTTGAATAAAAGAAAAAGATGCGTACGCCAAGATAGCGGTTATTTTGTGAATGATTGTTCTGTTAGATCCAGCATCGGTACCGGTAGTGCTATAGCTGTTGCAATATTATTTGCATATAAGTTGATCTTGGTGCATGTAAGCAAAACTTATATCCACGAGCTCCTTCAAATCGCAGATGTGTGAAAGCCACTAGACGCAAAGCAATCCCCCAAGCTTGCATTCTTCAGACTTCGTAACGAAGCACCACGCAAGAGAAACTTCGATAATTACACTACAGCGGCATGAGAATGTGTGCGAAAGACGCCGCGCGCATTGGAGTACGCGGCACAGGACAGTTGCTAAGTACCAAGTGTCACGGCACTGACACAACTAAAAATAGAAAGCGATAGAACGAAAGGTCGGCTGGGTGTACGTTCGCGCGCTTGTCTATCGAGACGACGCGAGCGCCACCACGCCACTCTGCTCCACCAATAGGGACCCTCACAGCTCATCGCCTATCCTCGCTGGGAAAATCTGGTGGAAAGATGAAATCATGTCATAGCCTTTTATTTTATTCTGGTGACTTAGTGGCAGCAGTATCAGCTTGAAAAGCGGTGTTCAACCAACGTTTATTGTTTCGCACGGTGGTGGGGCGATCGCAGTATCTTGTATCTTAAGATACACGATACATTCTTCAATGTATCGGAAATACAGATACTGATACACGTCTTGCGAGACGTATCGCGATACAGATACTGATACACGTCTTGCGAGACGTATCGCGATACAGATACAAGATACCCAAAGAGTATCTAAGATAGTATTTAAGATACATGTATCTTCGATACTGCCCAGGACTGGGTGGGTGGTAAGCGAGTAGTTCAACTTTGGCCGGGGGGCTGAATCGGGTGACAGACAGACCAAAATTTCTGCTTTTAAGTTCCCCAAGAAAGACTATCGTCTTTAAAAGAAAGCCCTGTGCATCCCACCCCGACTGTGGGTTGAGCAGCATATAACGTCGTGGTTCTACCAGTTAGTTCGGTAGCTTGAACAGAATACAAAGGTCCGTCCGATCGAGTTTCTGCAGGATGCCCTATTCGGTCAGTATCGGCAACCGTGTGGCACCGCCAGTAATCACCAAAGGGGCACAATACTTTTTACCCCAAATTTCCCCACGTGCTGACAAAGTATTCAGACTTTTTTTTTCGCAAACCCGTATCGGGAGGACTGACTCTCACAACCTTCAGTTTTTATTTTATTGTGAAAGGTTTCGACTATTTCTCAGGCTTGCTACTTAGTCTACCTAAAAAGCACCATCGTGTCCTTGAAGCGAGAGGAACAACCGCACTCTCGATAATAATCGGCTAGGCATAAAGGTCTCTTCTCTGTTAATGAGCACTTATTTCTATTCATGTATACTTTGCGCTCGGCCTCATAAACGTTCTGCCGCATGACAACTGGATCTGATACAATATACCTTCATTGAAGTAAACAAGCCTGGGCATCTGTTTGGTGCCGCATACATATTTAGAGATCGTTGTTTCTTTTTCTTCACTTGGCCGCACATTCCATCCAGTTTATTCGGAAAGGAGAGGAGAATTTCTCATCCGTAGCGCTTTGCGACATTTTTGAGGCCGTGCGACAGCTTGCGTGCGTAGTGTATAACAGCGTGCGTTTTCTGCTGTCTACTGCCTTTTCTACTTATCTTGCTCTGTTGACTTCAAAGATGGCTTCATCAGTTTTTAACACGCCTTTGCGACACCTACATTTGGGAAACCGCCTTCATCAATCTATGGTGCGATCTTGTACGCGTTCCAAAGTAAGCACTGAGGCGTGGCGTTACATCCAGCCGCATGTGATTGGTCAATGCAGGGTTGTGACGTCTGTCGCGGTTCACATTGGCCATTCGCGTGCGGCTGGATGTAACGCCACGCCTCCGTGCTTATTTAGAATGCGTGCAAGATCGCACCACTACTTGACTGTCGATACCGGGACGGAGACTATATGTTTGTGTGTTCGTTCCATTGCGAAGCGGTTTCAGGGACCGTATTGCGAGACGACCTTTTTTTGAAGATATCGCCATAACGTCGCTTTTAGTACGCGTCCATTGACTGGTTGAGAAAAGGCGGGCAGCTTGTCGCTTCGGTGAATGAGACACGCGAGATTATACGTTACGCAAAGTGCCGCTGTTGCCAAAAGTGATGGTATCGGAATACGTACCCAGCAGAGTGTTTTCCCCTGTTTGATAAGATTAGAATGGCTGAATATCGAATCGAGTGTAGCAACGGAACCTCTCTGGCTGCTACCGCCGCTTATCACTTCACGACACAGCTAATCGCACGTGGGCACCAAGCAGTGCGCGCATACTCCGCTCCTATCCTGGCTATAAAAGCCCTATTCTACGATGAATAAACGTTCTTCTGATGCTTGCACTTAACTCGTCTTGTTTGGAGATCGGAGGATCGGAGCGGACGCCGGGCGTGACGCTACGATGTAACATCGAGCAACGGTTTCATAGTTTTTTGGAAACAGCGCAATCACACGTGCGGGCAAACATTCCAATATGAAATCTATCAACTGAATTGTTTTGTTTTAATCATTTCATCCGGGAATCTGAACCCTAGCCCCCGATCTTTAAACACTAAGAATACGAACGCTGTGTAGCGTCTATTAATGGGTAAAACAGGAAGTCCACTACACACCTGAGCACATATACTACCATACCTTCTAGGCACTCCACCAACTGTGTGCCTACCCCACGGTGTAAGAAGTGGCCTACCCTGATCAAATTTTTCGCTAAGGACTGGGGCACCTATTCAATCTATACATAAACAACTGTTTTGTATAATGACACGCATACCTTCATTTCTTTTTTCTTTGTGACCGCGTGTCACTGTCTAAAACCCTTGAAAGTGCCACCACTCGGCTCAGTCCTTCTCGGGTATTTTCTGATGTTCTAATCAGATTGTGCGCACGACGCGAGCAGTTCACTTTATCTAGAACTAACACGACCAGCGATAACGCCTGAACGTACGATGGCGCACGTATAACTGTCGATCCGTTTCACACGCACATCATATTATCCACGATCAACGACCGCGCTCGCCGCTATTATTGCAGTGACAGTGTTGCTTGCTTGAACGTACAGGGTCGTCCACTCTTGGTACGAATACGGCTCGCTCCGCGAAGCGCCAGCGCTCACAGCGCAGCCGCGCATCGAAGCTAATCAGCGCAGGCGCATCGGGCCTTGGAGGTGGGGCTTGGTTTCGTTTGAAAAGCGCTGCAGCGCACCGGGCCCGTTTTCCTGTGAAGCAAACTTAAGTATCTGCATGCTTGTAGCGCATGAGAAAACCGCGGAGGCATTGCGGGAAAGCGCGCTTCGCGCACGTCAGCGTGTTGTGTAGTTCCATTGTTTGAAAACTGAGCACTCCCTCTCTTCAGTACCATAATGCCAGTTCAACGTGTACATTATTGCAAGCTTCTGAGGAGTTACTTCGCTTGATATGTGGTGTTTAAAGACACGAAAGGACTTTCCGATTGAAAGCCGCTCTAGAAGAGCACTCTGGACCATTTCGACAACCCGGGGATCTTAGACGTGCTCTGAAATTACGTGGACACGGGCGTTTTTTTTTTTATGCGTCCATGAATACTTAGTCGTATAGGGTGGACTTCCACCCCGCGACCTTGGCCTTCTTGCCTCTTGGCCTCATCATAGCAAACTTCGGGAAATTGGCCCACACGCGAAAGTAAGCGCCCAAGCAACACTGCAGTTTCAGAGGCCTTATTAACAATAAAATATTTCTTGTGTGTAACCTCTTTTAGCGTCTTGAGTTTGGCTGGTTGGTACATACTGATTTTGAAAGACGAAACAGCGCTAAAACTGGACGAAGATGAGAGGACACAAACGCGGCGCTGACTAACAACCATATTGTATTGCGTTTGCACGTCAATATGCACAGGGGAAAACACAATCAGTATACACATCGGGCAACAAGAAATCGCTGTAACATTGCCAAATAACCGTTTTGAAAGATACGTCATTTCATTTTTGCGAAGCGATAGCGCAGCTACGCAGACACAACAGTCTCCACTTTCCTGGATGCAAAAAGCATCAAAGATTTCACGTTGGCGTTGCTCTGCATAAGTGCCTAGCACTTCACAATCTTTAGAAACTGGCTCGCAATCACATGCGTACTCGCTAAACGGGTCCGTGAGCAGTCATCTTCACTGCAGGAAATGTTATTGCGAGCCAGTTTTTAAAGATTGTGAAGTGCTAGGTACTTACGCAGAGCATCGCCAACGTGAAATCTTTGAGGCTTTTTGCATCCAGAAAAGTGGAGACTTGTGTCAGCGTCCCTTCGCTATCGCTTCGCAAAAATCGAATGATGTATCTTTCAAAACGGTAATTCGGCAATGTGACAGCGATAACTATAGTTTCCCGATGTGTATACTGATTGTGTTTTTCCCTGTGTATATTGACGTGCAAACGCAATATGGTTGTTAGTCAGCGCAGTGTTTGTGTACTCTCGTCTTCGTCCTGTTCTGGCGCTGTTTCTTCGTATAAAATCAGTGTGTAGCCTTTTCTACGTTTGCCCTATGCGTTCAGTTACATTTTACTTATCGCCAACAAGCTGTGTTAGCGCAGAGCTTTCAGCTGAGTCCGCTAGAATGACTTGCCCATCATAAACGATGAAAAATTGTTGAACATGGAATGTCGAGGCGCGTTTCGATGAGTGTTTTTTTTTTATCAAGCCAGGTGTGTGCAAAGGGAGCCTTGACACTTTGTTCCCTGTTTAACTATTTCTTAATAGTTCAAGCCTCCATGTTCCTTTGACCATGTGTAGATTGGATTATTCCTTATAAAGCAATACAACAGCATGATTACGTTTGTTCTTGTTGTTGCTGTTGTTGTTGTTGTTCTTTTTGTTTTTTTGCGGAGGCGTGAGCTTTCGGTCAAATATTTTGCCGCTGAGCGGGCTAAATAATTCAAGCGCTGCTTCGCATGCATAAACAGGCGCTTACGTTGTAAACTGATAACTATATTTCTTATATATACGTAATGCGATGTTTATTTCCACGAGGTCATTGGTCACATTCAAAGTCGCATCAAACACTCCGCGAACACCTTCGCTCTAGACGGAGGATTTTATCACGCGGACGAAGCAAAAAGAGCCAGACGCTATACCCGATTGCATGGCCTTACCAGCTGGGGCTGTAAAATATCCCGTACGCTTCAGAGAATACACGCAAAAAGTAAGACCTCGCCCCGTGAACCCGGATACGTGTAGTCAAGACCCCAGAATTCCCCGCTGCGGTGGCGCAGGGCTTAGCACGCTCGGCCGTAATCAGTGGAGAAGGAAAAGTCCGATCCTGGTAGTAGGTGCCATGTTTAAATGCAGGTGAAATGCAAAAAACACCCGTGTGCACGTAATTGCATTGTACGTTAAAGATCCCCGGTTCTAAATCTCCGGATCCCCGGGTGCCTTAATCGCAATGTATTTTCTTGAATTTAAACGCCACAAACCAAGCGAAAGCACTCCTCGCCAGTTTGCAGCAGTGTATGCATATATCTGGTATTATGGTACTAAGAAGACGAACCGCTCAGTAGTCAAACGCTGGAACTTCACAGCACGCAACACAGCTCGCAACGCTTCGCGGTTTTCTCGGTCGCTACACACATGCAGATACTTAAGTTTGCTTCACAGCAAAACAGGCCCGGCGCGTTCCCGCGCTATTCAAACGAAGCGAAGCCCCGCCTCCAAGCCCCGGTGCGCCCGCGCTGATTAGCTTCGATGCGCGGCCGCACCGCAAGCGCTGGCGCTCCGCGGGGCGCACCTGGCGCAGCCACGCGGTGCCATGTGCGTACCAAGGGTGGACGACCTTGTACATTCATTGTTTCTCTTTTTTCGGCACAAGTTCGCCCAATAAGTAACAATTTTTACAGGTTTGTATACCTATAGAGGTGCTATTCTGGACATTTTCAAATTCCGCCATGTTGTCAAATTTCGCCATTGTTCCACTCTGATTGGCCCGGAGAGCTGCTGTGACCTCTCCGATTGGCTTAAATCCGCCATTACGAAATGTGACAACATGGAGGAATTTGAAAGTGTCCAGGAAAGCACCCCAGCTCTTCACCGTTACAACCACGTGATATCGCACAGGCTGCCTTCATGTTGAACAAAGGTTGACTACGTACAAGAGTTCTGGAAACCATTCTACTGAAATTGTGTTTTTCGTGGAACGCATATACTCATCGCTGAGATTGCAAATGCATATTCTGACGCTCTACTTAAGCTGATAATGTGGAAGAGAGTAGAACACGTCTTCGACGTAAACGCAGATGGCTTCGTGATTCCCAGGATTGTTTTCTTGCAAAAACTGTGTCAACGCCAACGAATTGGTTACCGGGTAGGGGCCTTTAGTGTTCTGGGAGGATAGCTGCGTCTGCATAACGCCTGTCACTACATGTTGCCATGCGGCCTTTTCAGTGACGATTGCCCTGAAAGTGATTTCCGGTGCGTGGGCTATTGCTGCGAAGAAATATTCCAGGAACACTACCCCAGATTGACCACAGCCGATAACGGTCTTTTATTGCGATAGCAATTATATGGACAGTCTCGGCTGGATTTTGCCGTCGCCGTCGCCGCCGTCATGCACCGTATATAGAGAGAGAGATAAACATTTTAATGAAGCTGGAGATGTTTGCCTGGCTGTTCGCCTGACATGCTACTCCAGGTGCTGGGTGACGATTATGATATACACAGTGATAACCACATAACACATACAGTCACACAAGTTTACAAAGTTTGGTTCAGGCTCGTGGCCCGCAAGAAATTCAACAGCGCTTTCGTGGCACGTAGCGCACAGGTGATGCTTTGCCATGGGCCCAGAACATGTCGCAACTCTAAGCACGATCCCCGTTGAAGATGCAAGGCTGCCTTCAGAGACTGTCTGTCTGATGCGCATCGCTTGCATTCACAAAGAACATGATGTAAATCTTCTTGGACGTTGCATTGGACGCACATTCGTGAGTCCGACAGCTTAATCTTGCTCCTGAAGTAGTTGGTGTATGCGACGTTCAGTCTGATGCGGTGCAAGCATGTTTCATCTTGCCTGTTTAGGTCTCGCGGCATATCAAAGTTACACGATGGGTCAGTCTTGTAAAGTGGTCCATACTGGTGATTAGCATCTGTCCAGAGGGATCGCTGGAGCCGCCAAGCGTGTGCCGATACGATTGTCGCGGCATCTTTCCTCGAGAAAGGTATCTTGATGATTTCTCTCGAGGCGTCATGTTCAGCTTTGGCAGCGTCATCAGCATGGACGTTGCCTTGTATTCCACAGTTGGCAGGTATCCACTGCAGAGCAATGCGGTGATGGAGGTCACAGGCTTTGTTGCATAGATATTTGATGTCCGTGACGAGTTGGTCTTGCGTGCGTGGAGACTTCAGAGACTGCAGCGCCGCTCTTGAGTCGGTGAAGATGACCCAAGACTCAGCTGTCTGATCTACAATGTAATTAAAAGCAGCCCGTAGTGCAGCCAGTTCAGTCGCTGTAGATGAAGTGCGGTGACTAAGAGTGGCAGAGATGGTGACATTGGCAGATGGAATCCAGACACCAATTGCAGACGATGTAGGTGTAACAGAGCCATCAGTGTAAATATGACTGTGAGCCCTGTAATTATTTTCCACGTGCTGTAGGGTGAAATATGTTAGTGCTGGTCCGGGTGTACGTCTCTTGTTCTTGAATCCAGGCACAAAAGTGATTATTGACCACGAAGGAATTTTCCACGATGGCTCCGTAGGCATTGATGCGCTTTGATAATGCAGCGGAAGCAAGCTCCGCACCACAAGACTGCTGTCTGAAGCACCGTATATGTATAAGTATGTATATATATATATATATATATATATATATATATATATATATATATATATATATAAAAGCCCCAAAGAAAAATAATTCATAAAAATGCTTCCGAAGCGCGGAATCGAACCAGAGACCTCTTCCTCCGCAGCGAGTGGCGCTAGCCACTACGCCACGATAAAGTCCCTGAAACTTCGTAAAGTAGCGACATACGTGCATGAAAGCGCGCCTCCTCTCTTTTCTCCCCCCTCTGCCCTCCCCGAGGCTGACGCCGCGTCGGCATTGGCCAACTGCAGTCACGTGGGACCGCTCGGAGCGTTCGTTTGCTTACAGTCGCTCGCGACTGCCATCTTCGCTCTCGAAGCGCGGGTTCGCTGGTTCTCAGCGCATGTGTTTTATGGATACGCGCTTTCCATTCCGCGTGCGTTGTGCTCCGAGATACCTTGCACACAAGACCGACTTCACGGTTGGTTGCCATGGGCTTCTGCTGCGCTTTCGGATGCCAAAGCAAATCAAGTGAAGGCAAAAAGCTGTTTATGATACCGTCCGGGAAGCGCAACGAGTTGCGAAGGAAGGCTTGGTTACACCGAATCGGAAGATAGAACTTTCGGCCGACGTTTTCGACGCGACTATGCGATGTAAGTTGCTATCCTCTCACTATAAGTACTCGTCGAGGTTCGCGCAAATCGCTGCGTGCTATAACGCCGCAGACACGTCTCAGTTATTTGGGCAGTACGTCGCTTTTCCTCACACGTTTTATTGCTACTTCTGCGGGGTCTGTACTAAGTGTTGTTTTTTTTCGAAAATGTGATTGCGAAACTTCAGAGATTCGGCGCAGTTCTTTTGAAGAAACACAGTTACCGTGTGAAAGCTCACATTAGGTGTGGTACTCTCTGTTTTTGTTGCGTGCTCGTTTTTTTCTGTTTTTTTTTTCCCCAAAGCAAATAGCTTTCTCTGGCTCTTTGACGCCGACAGATCCGCCGGTGGACTTGCGATAAAAGGTAGGTAGGCAAAGCGTGCGTGTCCAACCGAGTCGCAGGGTGCATTCATCGTTTAGGAACCTCACGTACACGTGTTATTTAGCGCGAAGGTTGACGTGCGTTTCGTGTGGAGGTTTATATCCGCGAGTGGCTTTCCGCCGCGGTGGAGCAGAGGTTGCGGTGCTCGGCTACTGACCCGAAGGTCGCGGTCGACCTCGGCGGTCACATTTCGACAGGGGCGAATAGCTTGAAGCCAGTGTGCCGTGCGATTTCAGTTTTCGTTAAAGAACATCAGATGGTCAAAATTTCCAGAGCCCTCCACTACGCCGTCTCTCATAATCATATCGTGGTAGTGGGACGTAAAACCCCGAATGATATTAATATCCGCGAGTGGAGCTCTCGCGAAGGAAACGTTTACGGTGGCAGGCTAGTTTATTCGTTCGCTTGCTCGTTCATTGAGCAGCGAGTATAGTTCGTATGTCAAGTACGTCTACGAGGCACACTTGCGCACTATGGTTGGTGCGTCTAATCTCTTAACGAATCAACCAACGCTGTCTAAATGTATCGACTGGAAATGATGTACGCCTTCTGGCGCATTCTTCTTTCAATGAAGCTCCGAGCTGCTGCTTGCACGACAGTCATTTTCTAAATAAATAATAGTCGGCACTCTTAATACAGCCAACACCCATTGCCCATGTGTTTCTTCCACTCTAAAAACTGTCCGCACCTTTTGTGAAGTCTTCTTGCCCCTCACCAATAACCGTCCTCTGGCTAGTTTGCGCTTCCTTTCTTGAAAACTCGGTGCTCGGCACTTTCCTATCAAGGATGCTTTTTATTAACACGCACGTCATTCGTGACCTGAAAGTACGGCGCGCCCGGCGATAATGCAAGGAAAGGCACGCGAGATTGATAGTTATTGTTTCGGGACAGAAATACGCCCCATAGCACGCCCTTTTTGTGAGGTTGCTAAACAGTTAACAGAAAATAGCGAGCGCAGAGATTTGGTGAAAAAGAGAAAAACAAGTGAGCCAGATGCTGGATATTGTTTTGTAGGAAAGAGACGTACTCAAATACGCCCTTTTGTATTGCAGTGTGCAGTGTTACATGATACAGGCACGTATAGCGGCGTTAACTATATTTACCCAACCGATACTTCGGAACGGCTACCTCTAGTGCGTACTGGCAGCCTCAGTGCGTCATTGGTATGCGCGGCAAATTCGCCTCGCGAGGACGACGTGTACAATGTATAGGTTTCAGAAGGCTTCATGTAGAGCGGGACATTAACGTTCAACATCACACATGTCCTTTAGAAACGTGTCCTAACATCTCCTAAACGACATAAAATTAAAAAAAAAGGATACAAAGATCTAGACGGCTAGTGCGAATGCTTAAAGCGCGCCGCCTGGCAAGCGCGCGCTCACTTCGCGAAGCGTCGTCTGCTACGCAAGAGCAAGGTAGGTGGCGCCATGCTCGAAAAGAGAGTGCGAAGGAGAGGAGAACGAGGAGGAACGCGAGCGGAGGAGGAAAGTGTCGCTACTTTACGAAGTTTCAGGGACTTTACGCCACGAAACGCAGATCCTCCACGTAGGTAACGGCGAGCATTATATACACACCCTTTACCACTGGACGGACTCAGAAACGGCTGCGCTTATAAGCGTTTGTTCATTACCAGCGAGATGGCGTTAGGAGCGCGACAGGCGCATTTAAAAGTCGTCGGCTCGCTCGCTCGCTTCTTCTTATACTTGCGCAGGGAGAACCTTGCCCTTCCGCTGTCTGCTCGCGCGGTTTTCTTGTGCTGAGGGGAAGAGGGATGTTTCACGCTTTCACCGTGATGTCCGCGCTCATGTTACGGAGCGTACGAATGCCACTCGAGCTCAAGGGACGCCGCTAAACGAACAAACAGAAGATGAGCGCGAACTATCAAGTGTCACAGCTCGACACTTGAAGCACGCTAGTTTTCTTCGCTGCTTCGGCCGCCTTTGCAACAGGAGCGCTGTTCAAACTGAGAGTATCCATTGGCGAGCCTCATTTCATATAGCATTAGTTTCTTGCTATCGCATTCATTGCTTCGGCCTTGCGGCGAAACTGTGACTTTTTTTTATTGCGATAGCAATTATATGGACAGTCTCGGCTGGATTTTGCCGTCGCCGTCGCCGTCGCCGCCGTCATGCACCGTATATGTATAAGTATGTATATATATATAAAGGCCCCACAGAAAAACAACTCAGAAAAATGCTTCCGAAGCGCGGAATCGAACCAGGGACCTCTTGCTCCACAGCGAGCGGCGCTATCCACTACGCCACGAAACGCAGATCCTCCACGTAGCTAACGGCGAGCGTTATATACACACCATTTAGCACTGGACGGACTCGGAGACAGCAGGCGATAATAAGCGTTTCTTCATTACCAGCGAGGTGGCGCTAGGAGCCCGACGGCCGCATTTAAAAGTCGTCGGCGAGCTCGCTCGCTTCTTCTTATATTTGCGCATGGGAGAAGCTTGCCCTTCCGCTGTCTGCTCGCGCGGTTTTCTCGTGGCGAGGGGTAGAGGAATGTTTCACGCTTTCACCGTGATGTCCGCGCTCATGTTACGGCGCGTACGAATGTCACTCGAGCTCAGGGACGCCGCTAAACGAACAGAAGATGAGCGCGAACTATCAAGTGTCACAGCTCGACACTTGAAGCACGCTAGTTTCCTTCGCTGCTTCGGCCGCCTTTGCAACAGAAGCGCTGTTCAAACTGAGAGTATCCATTGGCGAGCCTCACTTCGTATAGCATTAGTTCCTTGCTATCGCATTCATTGCTTCGCCCTTGCGGCGAAACTGTGACTTTTTTCGTCATACTTCCAAAAGCTTTGCACAAGCGCAAAGCGCAGCAAACCATAGAAAAGCTGATGCTTTTTTTTTTCAGAGAAACTGTTAAAGGCGCTTTGGCGATGTTAACAGGGTTAGAGTTAGGCAAAGTGGCAGCGGGAGTCAAGAAATCTGGTAAGGTCAAGAGAGTGCGGTTCGACCTCTCGTTTCAAGGACACGATGGTGCTTTCTAGACAGAGAGTGTAGGAAGCCCGGGAAATTATTGAAGCCTTTAACATTAGAAGAAAAAACGAAAGCTGTGCGAGTCAGTAATTACTATGGCTTTGGGATAAAGAACTTGACATAGAAAAGTATCGTGCGCCAGTACAACGAAGGGACATGAGCCAAAAAATCTGATGTTTCGAGTTTGTGTCACGCGGTCTGATTACTTTCATACAGTTTTCTTCTACGTATTTCTGAATAAAAGTCTATTGAGATTTAGAGCATGTCCCGTGCACTTCTTTTGCGGTTCAGAGCTTCTGTTGTTTCAGCACACTTTAAAAAAAACATGCCGACGCGACCAAGCGCATGTTGCTGACTATTGCACGAAGTCACACTATTTCTTTGTGTTCTCCCTAATTGTTTAATAAGCAAGGTTAATTAACGAACTTCTGAAGCAACAAAGCTGGGCGAAAAATTCCGATTAGAAAGTTGTAGATCGATCTGCAAAATGCCCGATTAGACAGTTTCTAACTTTCTATCTATTAGGTATTAGTGTTCTTGCGCTGATTGCAGATGCCCGGGAATAAAACAAAAAAAAGAAACACGCGACATGACCGCTTGCGCGCTGTATTTGCAGTGCTCCCTAACGTCCCGCCTACAAACGACCCCCGTGGCGGTTCACGAGAGTGAGAATAAGCAGACGCAGGGGTTATCGCTTGAGCTTCGTTATCGCGCGGCCACCACCATGACATTTGCAGGGGTGGCCATCATGTACCACCCAGTGCGTAATTTAAGTAAAACCACAAAGCTTAATTAATTGTGAGGGGGGGGGGAGAGGAAAAGACGTTATTTCTGAAGCCCTGTTACTCCTGATCACCATGTATGGAAAGAGGACACTTGGAGAGCACGAAGGATGGATAAAACATGCATATTTATTATGCATGACATAGTTTGCCCTCGCAACGCTGGGAATCGCGTTTATCGGCAGCATAGCGCGACGTCATGATACAGAGCAAAATTTAAATTGTTTCACGTACTGCCATACGCGAGTAAGTTTTCTTGGGAGAGCAATATGGATACATATCGTGACCTGTCCTCACCTTCCGTCGATGCAGCGCACGGTGCGCGTCTTCGCATCGTAGAAGAGGGCGAAGCAGTCGCCTCCGATGCCCGTCGCGTACGGCTTGAGCACCTGGAGCGCGGCCGCAGCTGCCACCGCCGCGTCGGCCGCATTGCCACCACGGGTCAGCACCTCTGCGACGAAAACCACACACAGTGCATCATCGCTTGACCTTCCCGAGATAACTTTTGTTCACCGACAACTCGTTTAAATGAACGCGCCACTTCCTACGTGGCTATTGAAGCTGCCAAACAGCAGAAAGACACATAAATAGCTTAAAAATAGCACATATACCGTGCTCCCCTGTTCCGCCAGACTTCTCGTGCGCACGATCTGTGCTTCTCTTGCAAGGGGCATGCGTTGCATGCATCGACTACATAACACGCACGAAGGCTTGCAGGCGGCCAGTGTGGTATTAGAGGAAATGATGAGAAGTCAATGCGCTATGCCATAACTTGTTACCGCGAACACATTACCGTAAACCCGTGACGTGCGACAAACAGTATGCGAATAACAGGACGACGTTGCGGAACACGGCCGAAATTACCTCGGAGAAATGGTTCGCTGCATATAATGCTTCCACTACTAAAGAAATTCAGCCATCGCGTTCACCATTACAGCGGCGCGAGACAGCATAACCAGATGCACGCGTTGGAAAGCGTCAGCGCGCTGGGCTTCAGTGGCAGCCTGTGCTTCAGTGTGGGCGTCCGCGGACGTTGAGCCACGGCTAGCTTTTCGTGTCCGGCGCCGGAAGCTCCTGCGGGCGTCACGCATGTGAGCGGTACTTCGTAAATATTTTGGTATAATATTAAAAGTAAGCTGAAGTGTCTGTAATTCTGCAAGTCTTAAGTCTGCCTTCTTGCGTATTCATACAATGTTGACGCTTTTCCCGCTGAGTGGCACATTCGAGGTCTTAGGACATGGCGTGTAAGGTGTCGTAAGTTTATAATATGAAATCTGCATCATTGCTGATCAAATAACTCTTAACCCATCTTATTC
The DNA here is from genome assembly GCF_013339695.2 of Rhipicephalus sanguineus. NCBI lineage: Eukaryota > Metazoa > Arthropoda > Arachnida > Ixodida > Ixodidae > Rhipicephalus > Rhipicephalus sanguineus. The sequence continues at coordinate 81,719,505 of NC_051176.1, forward strand.
GGGCGCTTTTCCGCGGGGCATGTCTCGCACGACCTTATCTAACCTCATCGGAAGTTGTAAATGGAACTCCCTGTCCTGTTCTACATTGATTTTCCTCGAAGACGGTTGCCTTATCTGCGAACTGTACAGCTCAGAATAGAAGTGTGTTGCCGCTTTTTCATTGTCAAAACGTACTGCCTGTATCATTTATTTTACTTATTCATTATGATACTACACTTGCTCGAAGGCATTGCTGTAGGGGAAATATTACAGAGGGAACAAAAAAAAACGAATAATGATTACTATGTAAATACGTCAAGAGCAAAGACGGCAATAGTAAACAACCGTGCAAAAATAATAATAGACAGTAAACACCCAAAGAGCAAACGCATTAACAGTAAAGACACGAAGAGTAATCACACCAAGAGCGTACACTCTAAGAAAAAAAAAGTCAAAAGAGGGTCACGGCACTGTGACTCCCTTCTGGTATCCAGTTGACCCCTTTTGGAAGGTGGAAGCAGAAAAAGAGAGTTAGGATTTCTAAGAGAGTCACTACACTCTTGTGAAGCGCGTTTCGATTGGCTTCCGTGATGAAGGTGCCGCCGTATGCGCCACCGTATGCGCCGTACATATCGCGCGTTTGCCGGTTCGGCGCCGTTGTGGCGGCTCGCCGACGCAGCCGGGCTGGCGCTGCGCCTCTTCTCTCAGTCTGCTCGGTCTTTTGGAATCCGTTACGTTGGTTGCGCGGGTTGCGTCAGTTGCCTGTCTTGTAGTTTTGTGTTTGAGCAAACATGCGCATCTTCTGTGGCGCTGACGCCAGGCTACGGGCTCGAAGTGACGCTTGGAGGGCGGAATATTCATGGAGCAGCGGACACGGACAATGTGCGCCTGTTAACGGTGACTGTACTGCTATCGTAGGTACTAATCATACAGCTTTAGCTTGGCGTCTGCAGTAGCTCTGCGGAAGTTGGCTGCCAAGCATTTCCAACAGCAGCCTGCGTCCGCGGGGCTGTTGCGGATGCCCAACTAAATATGTCAGTTAACGAGTTCACCCCGTTATGCGCGTTGCTGTACAAGCTCCCATAAAATGAGCGATGCAAATCGCACATTGTGTCTCCACTTCTAAAGGTGCAAGGTGTCGTTTTGAGGTGCGCTTTAGTCTATTTCATAATAACATTCCCATCGACATTGAGTGTGCAGCATGCTTCCGCGCGTGCGAACGTGAAAAAAAGTCTGTGTACAGGATACTTAGACGCGCCAGATATAATGGTTTTTGTTGGCTTAAAGACGGTAGTTTAAGATACAGATATAGTACGACGTTTCCAGCGCGTACGCGGTAGTCACTTAAGTTGGACACGCCTCGCCGGTAAGTTGAAAAAGCTCGAGAATTTCGACGGCGCGCGTTGTTGCGGCCGCCGCCGTGCACTCTTTTCCCTCGTTTCTGTTTGCTGTTTTCGTGGTTTGCCTACATCTGCGATGACGTTTGACTGTATAACAGAATCGAGTGAGCATAGGCGTGCGCAGAGGGGGGGCAGGGGGGCGGCCGCCCCCCCCCCCCAGTCACCTAAGAAGACGGCGGCGCAGAGTCTGCCCATACATTGACTTAATAGGGAGGGGGGGGCGCCGCGACGAACCTTCGCCCCCCCCCCCCTCAAGGGGAACCCTGCGCACGCCTATGCGAGTGAGTGAACGTGGCTGTGGGAGCTATGTGCGGTAATTCTAGCATATCATATGTCTGATCTCGACGTAGACGGCGTCCGCGCGCGCTGGGTGTCGGTCGGGCGCTCGTGCTCGTATGTGTTTATCTGAGTATTTAAGGATGGGTTACGTTTGTAAAACACGGGGTTATTAACCGCTCACGACGCGCCCCTGACTGCCGGAGGATGCGCTTGGGTCGCTTGGGTGTCGAAATATGCCAGACCAAAGTCGGGCTTATTCTGAAAGCAAATTTTGAAGCGATTTCTCAGAAAAGAAGTGCTTTCGTTGGTGCATAGCCAGTGCCTATTGCGAAACGAGGTTCCCGCTTTCTTTTACGTGAAATTATTTTTTTCGTTGCGAGATTATTTAAAACGAAACACACGTGTCAGATGTGTGTACAGTAACGGTGTGTTAAACAAAGATGGGTTTTGAATAGAAATAATCAGTGTGTGTGCGTTGGTTATTCCCAGAATCTCGGATCGCTTCTCCCGCCTCTTCACTCCAGTTGACAGCCACACTCGGGGAAACGAAGGTGTCGCTATGGTCTGGCGCCTCACCACTCGTGATGGGAAAATCAACAGCGGCGTTCGCCCTGTCAACGAGGCAGTCGGTCCTACATTTCCTGTGGTTGGACAACACGACGTAGGAAAAGAGGTGAGTGGCACCAACGCAAAGGAGCCTAAGACAGTTTCGCTTGTTGTTTAAAAGAGGCTCACATGATCTTGTGCTGCAAGTTTGCCGCCAAGTGACGTGGTACAAAAGCTACTATTTGCGAGTTGTGTTTTACACGATAACGGCCTTACCATGCCTGTTCGCATTTCTTGTTTTGTTGTGAGCCTTCATTATGTCTGTGTAAATCACTTATTGTGTAGGTTTTGCAAATTCTTACTGCAGTTCCGTTTTCTCATCATAATATCACGTTCTGCTTTTCAGGTACAATTTTTCATGGCTTCTCACGCTGAACAGGAGCGACAGCATAGCAAGTCACAAGTCTGATGCCTCCAGCCGTCACCACTTTATTCAAAATCATAAGGAATAAATACGGAAACATGATGCCGATTTCTGCAGTTTATTTTGCACCATATGACACTATGCACATCACGGTCACACATTTTAGTTTGGCTATACTCATACAAGCATGTAAATAAGAAATACCTCAACTGTTTAATTGGAAATCGCAGACCATCTTTTCGCGCTTTCTAGATTACTCTGCTGAAAAAGGTGTGTTGCTTTTGCGAGTTTTAATTAAACAAATGCTAAAATTGAACTATTCCTTTTGCGCAGTCGCTGGGCACAACGGCAAGTATTATTGAACTTGCTTAAAATGAATACTTCACTATTTCCAACAGTAGTCGCGCGAAAGTAGAGAATCGGTCAATTGAGGAACCTAAAATAGTTCTGGAGTCGCTTGACGCTTCAGTGTGTGTCATTTGACCCTCGTAGGAGTGTTACCGGCCAGATTCGTCTGACTCCCTGATAAGTGGTTATGTGACCCTTCGAATAAGAGTCCTTCCACTCTTCCTAGAGGGTCAGGGTACTCTTCTAGAGCGCGCAGACTCTGACCCACGAAGAGAGTCACCGTGCCTCTTTAAAGAGGGCCGTGTACGTGGCAAGTCAGAACTCTCCGAAAAGAGTCACGCATACTCTTTTTCTTTTCTTAAAGTGTAGGTTATGCACATCAGAATACGAGCTACGCGCTATCATAAATAATATGCTGTCTTAGCGCACTTACAAACTATCATCTGTCTACACCACGAGTTTAGGCAGTTTATTCCGTTCTTTAATGCTCCAGGGAAAAAAAGATGATTGAAATACTTTTGTATGACAAATAATTTCGCGTACTTTCTTCTACGGTCATGTATTGCCTGTCTACAATCATTGTGTACGACAATGATTGTAGGCGGGCCAGTGGTACATATTTGAGCATGAGCAAGCGCCCAAAGACGGATCAACGGAATGAGAACAAACATATCTGCTCTTATTCAATTGTCCCGTTTTTTTTTTTTTTTTCGCGCTGTTTCACGCTCAGACTGCTTGTATCCCGGTGTGGAGCTTTGGTCATCTGATTATTGTTTTCATTGCTGCAAGCGTTCTTCAGTCATTGTCTATACTTTAGGCGGTGTCACTTGTCCTGTTAATGGGGGCTGCAATCGCCAGGCAGATTCCAAGGGCTGAAGTATCGGCCCCCCAAAGCGCACCATGAAAGCGCGGGCAATTTAGAGTAGGTCCTTTTAGTGCGCCAGCGAACGCTGGTTGTGGACCAAAGACCGAGTCAGAGCCCAGAGTTGATAACACAAACAAAATATATTCTCAGTTAAGGCAGTACAAGCATCACAAACATGCACACTCGGCTGGTATCAATTACAGCTCATAATATAGCTTAGATGGTGCTTAAACACACGGGAACAAAAACAGATCACGCTCTTCAAATGCAATCCTATGCATTACAAACTATTCAAGAACACTTAAAGTCTTGAATATTCACCAAACGTATCCAGTCCACAGTTCTTGGCACGCAACTTGAATGCTTCTCTTCCAGGAAACACTCACGCAAACTCCAGCGCTGATCGTAGTTGTTCCCTTCCGTCGTCGGTCCCGAATGTTTCTCTTCCAGGAAACACTCACGTAACTTCCCACTGCTCACACGGCGTCGTCACTCTATTCTTCCAGATCGACGATCGACTGACCGCACTACATTATCAAACACGTCTTCTTTGGCCGATGGAACCACACTCAACCTAACTTCTTCACAATCTCCGGACCGACTGTCTTCTCCTCCACGACTTCCCATCACTGCACTCTTATATCTCCTCGCTCTAGGGTTGCAGAAGCGTCTAGTGTGTTTTTTGGCGTGCAGCGCAGCCAAAGCTAGGGAAAGGGCGAGATTGGTCTCGTCGGTTCCTTTCGCGGTGGCGTCACTCGGCGTCGCATCGTGTTTTCTTTCGAGACGGTTCCAGACTTTGCCGGGCGTTTGATCGGGGAATGTCGGTTGGGGTGAGGAGGCGCGCTCGTGGCGTCTTTTGATACTTGTTTTAACACGAAAGTGTTTTATGCCGGGGTTCACCACGGCTCTACTGACGTATTTCCGTCACGGATATGACGTTGTAAAATATAAAGACTAACAGATGGCGAAGAAAAAGTTCTGTCACCGGGAGTCGAACTTACGACCCCTCGCTCTCGCTCCACAGCGCGCGGCGCGAAACTACATTATGCCACAGACGGCACATTCTTCGCCATGTTAACGGCGAACTATTTATATACACCATTTGCCGGTGGCGGTACTCAGAGATCGGTGGTACATCACCGTGTTTTCGTTATCACTACAGAGATGGCGCGAAGGGCTCGAAGAGCGCGCTTTAAAGATCGACGCCCTACGCGTCGAGATTAGTGCGCGCCTCCAACAAGGCGTGGTCGCTCGTGCGCGCGCTTATCTCTTGATGGCGGTGGTTTGTACGTCTTGTGCTATCACAGCAAGTTTGCGTTGAGAGCACGAAGGTCACTTCGCTCACTGCAGTGGTCGCTTTTGCGAATGGAGCGCGCTGCTCACACAAAAATAATTTGCAAATGTGACAGTTCGCGCTCATCCTATGTATGTTCGTTCCGTGCGTCCTTTCTGCTTGAGCAGCGCGTTGCAAGTTTCGAGCTGCTTGACGTTCTTCGCGTGACATTACAATTTGTTGCTATAGCGTTCATTCCTTCGCCGTTGGGGCGAAAGAATGCTTAACAAGCGCTCAACTACGTCTGTGAAGACACGTTTCACTTTCGTGTTATACCGATTCCTATGACAGAGGATCACCCATGTTTTTTTCGTTGCGCGCGCTTGTTGACCGAACGGCTGGCGCCGTGCTTTCCCGCTGTCGTCTGAAAGCGGCCGCGCGCGCGCCTTTATTAACGCGCTCATTTGTGACAGGCGGAAAAGAGCGAAATTACAAGATACAATTGGAATGAGGAACGGAACACATGCCCATGACCAGATGGGCATGTGGAGAGAAAAACTCCATAAAAAGAATGTCAGCTCCGCCGCAAGGGCGAAGCAATGAATGCGATAGCAACAAATTGTAATTTTACACGAAGTAAGGCTGGCAGCTAATTTTATACGAAGCAGTAAGGCTGGCAGAAATTCCGGTGTTGGCGTCGGAGTCGCTGGTTGTGAGCGAAAAATCATCATCTTGTCCGTGACCGGAAAATCGAGATAGACGAAAAAATCTTAGGTTCGAGTGAGAATCGAACCCAGGCCGTCTGCGGGGCAAGCAGGTGTTCTACCAAAGAGCCACTACATTGCTTGGAACTGCACTGAAATTAACTTTAATGCTTCACAAACATACGCGTACTGTGTACAGGTGTCACAGTACGAGATGTAATATCGCAGTAAAACGGGGTACAAGCGTATATTGCCATCGGGCGTCACACCATGTGAACTGCATAACGAGCTCGTGGTGTAAAGCCGGCCGCCCATTACAAAAGGCACACACATTACTGCTCGTATTCCCTTAAGAACACGTAGTGGGTGCATCACAACTTCGAAAAAGTATCGCGCGCGTAATTGCTGCTGGTTTAAAGCATGCCACCCATTACAGAGGACATACACATTAGTACACGCATTCTCTTACACACACGTAGTGGGTACACTGTTGTCATAAAAGTGCTGTTGAAGAGGGTGGAAACCTTTACCTTCACTGTAGGTATGTCGAGTGTGTGCGTGTGTGTGTGCGTGTGAGACCGGGCGACTGAACATAATGACAAGCGAAATAGAGCACGATGAGGATGGGGCCGGATATCGCTATCGCGTTCAACTCTTAAAGGTGAAGCTTAAGCGCTCCCAAATTTTTGGCTCCGATCTCGCGTAACTCTACAAAACGCTGGTGTAAGAAAATAAGGCCGCACCAGGGAGAGAAGCCGTTTTCGTGCAGTCTCTTCGAGTTGAGAGCACAGCGCCATTTGCTGTTTGCTGATGCCTGCCGAGAGAGCGTGCGCGCCAGCGCTGTCCGTAAATACATGAGACCGTGACAACACAATAAAGGAAATTACGTGGCGTGTGTGCGGCTTTACGCGGTATCACATGCTTTCAGATCATTCCCTTGTATATCAGACTTACATAACCTAAAACTAACGGTATACAAGCCGGCAGTCGAGCGTAGCCACTCGTTACCGGGTGCTGCGTGAATACGTTTTCTCGGTGGTTATGTAGACTCATGCCCATAGTGTCAACTGCGGTGGCGCGATCGTGGCAGGAATGATTGCATCAAATCAGGGTTTCACCGCAAGGGCCAAGAAATGAATACGATAGCAATAAATTGTAATGTTATACTAAGTAAGGCTGGCAGCTAACTCTTTTGGATCCGGTCTCGCGTAACTCTATACAGAACGCTGGTGTAAGAGAATCAGAGAATGTGGCCGCTCCAGAGACAGATGCGATTTTCGCACAGTCTCTTCGCTTTCAGAGCACAGCACGTAGAAGGGTATACGAGCAGTGTGCTGATGCCTGTCGACGTAGCGCGAGCGCCAGCGATCGCGACCGCGCCCTTATATTCAACGTTCACAGCTGCTGTGCGAGCAACACCGTGCGTTTCCTCTTTGCGTGCGAAGCAATCGACGGCAGGCATTGCACGCGGGCCGATGCTATCGCATGCGCCCTCCATGCGACGGAGATGGGCCGGCTCGTTTGATCTTTGCTTCAGCCGTGTTGGTTGCCCCCACTCGCGCGCTTTTACCCGCGGGTAGAACATACAATGCGCGGGGGGACGTTATCGATTTGGACTTTATACGAAAGCTGATGACGGACGGCAATAGCCCGTCGAGAGTGTCCATATAATTGGTATCGTAATAAAACTATGGGGGCGTGCGAATAGCGAAATTTAATCTCGAATCGAATAGTGCCGAATAGTGGCCAAAAATGTCGAATATCTAATCGAACACAAAGGATTTTATTGAAAATTGAAAGAAAGAAGAACCGTAATGTTGTGATTCATCGTCATGAGTGCTCCATGCCCAAAAATCTTCGGCCGCCCGTTCACAGCAGCGTTTTAACTGCGCTCCGGAACGATGGGAGTTTCTTAACAAGTGGTGCATTGCGGCAGTGTCGACAGCACAGGGTGAACAAATTTTCACATGTCAAGCCAATCACCGACGTTTTGCGGGCCAAATTTGAAACGTTTTACGGCGCTTGCGGCATACGCGACCGAACTCTGCAAGTACTACGTGCCTTCGTTTCGGAAGCGAAGTTGTGAAGGGCTTGATAGTTCTCGCGTGTGTTCTTTTTCCTTACGTAAATGGCATAATCTCATTTCAAATAAACAAGCGGTCGCGATGAACCAGGATATCGGTGAGAGTTTTAACGAAAGGCGTACTGTAAAGCAGGGGCGTAGCCAGAAATTTTTTTCGGGGGGCACGAGCCCGGTGTGCCGCCCCCTGGCTATGCCACTGCTGTAAAGGCGTTAGCGTTAATTTTAGCCACCCCACCCTAACCAAGTTGCACTGTCGGCCTTTGTCGCGTTTTATATATTCGTCATGTCGAATTCTTCGAAACTTCGAACACTAGCTATTCGAAAGTCGAATCGCATTATTAGATTCGAAACTCAAATATTCGCACACCCCCAAATAAAACACCAAAGCAAAACAACCAACATTCCCCCGCAGAGAATATCTCGCCACTGCTGTTAACGGCGCACGCAACAGTTTTAAAGGTTTTAATCCCCGGTACTTCGTCGCCATATCTCGGCGCGTATGTCGAGGAGGTCGCACAGGTCGAGTAGGCGCACGTTCAGACACCAAAGCTATTCTTTCATTGTTGTCCTGGCGCACGACTCCTTTAGCCGAACAATTAGCAAAACAAGCCCTTATCAAAGAGTTCTGGGAATTCGCTTACCGATGGCTGCAGCGGTGGCAAGTGGGTCGTCGGTGCTGGCTCCGCCATCCAGCGAAAGCACGGGCGAACGACGTGAAGCTAATGGCCTCAACATTCTTCTGCGCCAGCGAGCGAGTTGGCGCGTCGGCAGTGCTGAGTCCCGCGCCTTTGCGACGAACACATGGAATGGACTCGTCCCAGAGACCATGTTTTTCTGCTCGCCTCGATAGAGGATACGATAAGCACTCAGCAAAAAGACGAAACACAAAACCAAAATAAGATACAACAGCACAAGAGAAAGAAACGCCAGCTTGATAACGGACAGCCTGCTTTCATTGCGTTTACTTTAGGAATCCTTGTTATCGTCCATGGGGCAGCGACACCCGTACGCAGGTTGCCGTATCGCCGCTGCTACTAAATTGGAGTGCTGTGGAGTAAGGGAATGGGTGTCAAGTGTTGCAAAACTCGGGACTGTTTGTTTAACGTTCGAGGGCGGCACTTTGCGTGTTGCGGGCTTTCTATGCAGTGGCGCGGAATACAGAATACTATTCCGTTTGATCCGTGTCTTCGCGCTGCACATGTGGGAGGCCCTGATATATTTCGATATGGTCAATCAGGGAGGACCAACCCGGAATAGTATAGTGTTCCGTATTCCGTAGAACGGCATAGGCCTGCCGATTGCGTTGTCTTGGTGACGCGGCTAGCTCACGTGATATCGAAACACTGTTCACGATTGTATATGTGTGCGTTCCTCAGCAAAAACCAGGTGGCTTCCGTGCACCACACCCCATACCTACCAGGGACCAGTTGGAACCAGTTGGTCCCAGGCTGGTATCAGTAGGGAGCAGTTGGTCCCAATTCATTACCACTTAGACAATTTTACCCAGGCTCCTCCATCGGAGCGCGTCACAATTACATCAGGCGTATATATACAATCAGCGCCAATTCGCCATCTGGCATCGAACGACGTAAAAAAAATGTAATCATAACGCAAAAGCGGCGCTGACGACACAGTAATTTTTCTTCCCCCTCCTTCACGTCATCGTTTTCGCTTACCAGTGCTTTCACTCGACAAACAGCTTGCACCGTTTCGGAAGCCTTTTTTTTATCCCACAATAATCGTCATCTCGCTTGCTTGTTTTTGCTTTTATTCACAACTTGACGCTCGCCACGCTTCGAAACAAGAATGCTATGCCACGCTGGCAGCGCACAAGCCGTTCGTAACATGGAAGTTTCGGGCTACGCGCCGATAACGCAAGGATATACACTCAAGATAGATTATTGTGGTGGGACAGAAATACGCCCAAAATATGCCCTTTCTATTTAGAGCGTTGGCAAAGCACATGAAGCGCTATGCCTTGGAACAATGAAAATACAAGCTCTGGGCAATACAGAAGCTCTGGGCATATACAGAAGCATCAAACAGACGCGCGTTTTGGATGGATATATATATATATATATATATATATATATATATATATATATATATATATATATATATATATATATATATATATATATATATATATATATATTGTGGGCATTTATTATGCACATCTTCTTCATGTGTACATTATCACCATCATGATGCATTTGGTTATGCATCCTCATCTTCGTCGTGTATCATCATCATCAGTGTGGGTTGATCGTGCCTGTTCGCTGCCGGGTCTTCGGGCCAAATAAACGTCTGCCCTACCAAGACCTCATACGTGGTGGAGGTTGCTTCTGGATCCCCCGTCCTCTACTCGTCCGCTCTACCTCCTGGAGCTTCGCTCAGGTCGCCGTTTGCGCCAGCTGTGCCGAAATATGTCACAGCACGAGCAGGTCGCTGCTGCTGCCGTCCCCACTCTGGCACCGCAAGCCACGCCTTCACACGTCGTAAACAGCCCCCAGCGCGAACCTCATCTCTTCGCTGGTCTGCGCGGAGAAGATGTGGAGGACTGGCTTGACGATTTCGAGCGTGTCAGTTCTGCTAACCGGTGGGACGACACGTACAACATAACTCACGTCTCCTTCTACCTTACCGGTGTGGCGAAGACGTGGTTCTTCAACCACCTGATTGACATCCCCGACTGGGCTACCTTCAAAGAACAGCTGCGCCAAGTCTTTGGCACACCGGCCGTTCGGTCGGCTCTCGCCAAGAAAACCCTCGAGGCTCGGAAACAACAACTCGGCGAGTCGTACACGTCCTACATCGAGGATGTTCTTGCGCTCTGCCGACGTGTCAATCCATCAATGTCAGAGTTGGACAGGGTACGCCACATTCTCAAGGGCATTACAACTGTCGCATTCAATGCTCTTGCCATCAAGAATCCGGCTACCGTTGCTGAAGTTGTCACAACGTGTCAGCGCCTCGACGAACTCGAGTCCGTTCGTCTCCCACCGGACAGTGACGAAACACGTCCTACAACGGACGCAGACCTACGAGGCATGATAAGGGCACTGATACGTGACGAATTGCGATCCATGGGATTCTCAGTGCCTACACTGTGTCCCAGTCAGCCTTCCGGCACGGCCTTACGTGATGTCATCAGGGAGGAGCTAGCGTCCTTGACTCACTCGGCGCACATTCAACCCGCTGCGTCTCGCCTCCTACCAACATTCCCGCAAGTTGCTGCCACACCTCTAGGGAACGCCAACTCGACGTTGCAGCCATCAACATACGCGTCGGTTGCTGCCGCGCCTCCTGCAAGCTTCCCGTCACCGCCGGCTGAGCCCTCCTCTGCCCATCTGACTGCTCTATCACCCGGTGCCCCAAACCCTGCTTACTACCCGCCTTGGCGATCATCTCGCCCTACGTGCTACTATTGCGGCTATCGCGGCCACATCTCACGCTTTTGCCGCAAGCGCCAGCAAGATGAGCGTCGAGGATACGACATGTGCGAGCGTGACTTCCCCTGAGGAGCCTTTTACCAAGGCCGCCGTTATTCGTCACCTCCGCGTCGATCACCATCTCCGCCCGCATCGAGTGAAGTGCGCAATAGTTATCGGCCAACCAGACGCCGTTCACCTTCGCCCTTCCGTCGTTCCTCGTCTCCGCTTCGGCCTGCCTCCCTCACCTCTGACCACCGTCCGGAAAACTAAGCGATGCAGTTTTTGGAGGAAAAACTGCACTCACACACAGGACTCAAATTCCTCCAGCACGCCCTTGCAATATGATTTCTGTAATAGTTGAAGGAGTGCACGTCGATGCCTTGGTGGACACTGGTGCTACGTTTTCTGTTCTTCGTGCTGATTTGTGTGCCCGTCTCAGGAAAGTGATGACGCCTTACGATGGACCTACACTGGTTGCAGCCCAGGGGAACACAATTCGCCCTTCCGCTCTGTGTACTGCCCGCGTACTAATCGATGACATTCTTCACCACATAGAGTTCGCTGTGCTGTACCCGTGCTCTCACCAACTTATTTTAGGATGGGATTTTCTGTCGTCTGCTTCCGCGGCTATTTGTTGTGGCCAACGTGTCGTCCACCTTACCGGCACAGACTACTCGCTCGGCGACGACATCTACAAGCCACTTCGCCTCGTCGCTGCTACAGATACCGAGCTGCCACCACGTGAACAGCGAATCGTAACGGTTGTGTCCAACGACGTCGACTCTGGTGACGTATTGGTCACCCCGTCACCCCGCTGCCTTAGTAAAGGCATAGCTCTTGCATCGGGTGTCGTTCGCTTCCACAATGGTTCAGCTCTCGTCGCCGCCACGAACGCAACATCGCAAAAGATTTTACTTCCGCGGGGCACCACGGTAGCCTGCGTTGCCGATCCGGAGCCTGTATGCGTCGTGCCCCTTACGCCTGTCTGCTCCAAAGGCCACTCTACTGCTGATCGTACTTCTTCCTCCGCCCTTACAGCAGTCATCAGCAGTGACTTGACAGATTCGCAGAAGCAGCAGCTGGTTGCTTTGTTGAACAAGCACGCAACCTCTTTCGATGCCTATTCGTCCACCTTGGGCCAAACTACCGCTGCAGCACATCGTATTCAGACCGACGGAACATCGATTGTGCACCGCCGCCCGTACCGCGTGTCTCTAGCCGAGCGAAAAATCATCGAAGAAAACGTAGCCGACATGCTGCAACGGGACATAATCCGCCCCTCAGCCAGTCCTTGGTCGTCTCCCGTTGTTCTGGTGCGGAAAAAGGATGGTTCCGTACGCTTTTGCGTCGATTACCGGGCGCTCAATAAGATCACTAGGAAGGACGTATACCCTATGCCACGGATTGACGACGCCCTTGATTCCCTACAAGGCGCGGAATACTTTTCGAGCCTCGACTTGCGTTCCGGCTACTGGCAAATCCCCATGCACGAAGATGACAAAGAAAAAACAGCGTTTGCCACTCCGGACGGCCTATATGAGTTCAACGTGATGCCTTTCGGGCTATGCAACGCACCCGCAACTTTTGAGCGTATGATTGACACCGTGCTGCGTGGCCTGAAATGGAAGACTTGCCTGTGCTACCTAGATGACATTGTTGTCTTTTCATCAACGTTTTCTCAACACCTGCAACGCTTGGATGAAGTTCTGACGTGCCTTGCGGGCGCTGGTCTTCAAATTAACACCAAGAAATGCCATTTCGCCAGCAAGTCCATTAAAGTCCTCGGTCATGTCGTGAGCAAGGACGGAATACGCCCTGACCCCGACAAAACCGCTGCGGTGCTTCGCTTTCCTCGCCCTGAGAAACCTAAAGACTTGCGAAGTTTCCTTGGCCTCGCGTCTTACTTTCGTCGATTTATACGAAACTTTGCCTCCATAGCTGCACCACTACACAAGCTACTCGTCTCTGGTACGCCCTTTGAGTGGTCTCAGGAATGTGAATCGGCTTTTGACATGTTGAAGGATGCCCTCACGACCGATCCTGTTCTTTCCCATTTTGACGAGGCTGCTCCGGCTCTCCTGCACACAGACGCTAGCGGCCGCGGTTTAGGCGCCGTTCTTCTGCAGCGCGACAACTCTTCGCGAGAGCGAGTCGTTGCATACGCCAGCCGCGTACTCTCTGCAGCCGAGAGGAACTACACGATCACCGAGCAGGAATGTCTGGCCGTCATCTGGTCGGTGCAGAAGTTTCGTCCCTATCTGCACGGCCGTCATTTTACTATTGTTACTGACCACCACGCGTTATGTTGGCTTTCCACACTCAAGAACTTATCGGGACGCCTCGGTCGCTGGATTCTGCGTCTTCAGGAGTATGAGTTCGATATCATCTACAAGTGTGGCAAAAAACATCAAGACGCCGACGCTCTTTCTCGCTGCCCGCTACCTACGGCCCCGCTCGGCGCTTCCGCAACCGCCTCGCATACCAAACACTGCGAGCCCACTTTTACATCGGTCCCATCTCTGGCCTCTATAGACCACCTGCCTCCGGACAACGACCAAGAATTTGCCTCTCGCCAGCTAGCTGACCCGTACTGTCGAAGGATCATGGGCCATCTCTCTGGAACTTCCTGTCCACTTAACGCGCGGCTACGTCGCCAACTCTCGCAATTTAAGCTCGACAACTCCGTGCTGTACCGCCGAATTTACCATCCTGACGGTCAGCGCTGGGTGGCCGTTCTACCTCGCTCTCTCCGCTCTCACGTCCTCACAGCCTTCCACGATGATCCGACTGCAGGTCATCTCGGTTTTCATAAAACCTACGACCGCCTTAGAAGTCGTTTTTATTGGCCTGGCATTACTACTAGCGTAGCCAGGTACGTCGGGTCCTGCACTATCTGTCAAAGTCGAAAACTCCCAACATCTGGTCCTGCCGGTAAACTGCAGCCTCTTCCGTGTCCCGCGACACCATTTGAAGTTGTAGGTGTCGATCTTTTCGGCCCCCTTCCAGTAACTGCCGCCGGCAAACGATGGATCGTGACAGCTGTGGACCATTTGACCCGCTACGCTGAGACATCTTCTGTGGCTACTGGTTCTGCTTCTGAAGTCGCCGATTTCGTTCTCCAAGCCATTATACTCCGCCATGGCGCTCCGCGTGTTCTGATCAGTGACCGTGGAAAGGCTTTCCTCTCTCAACTATTGAACGAACTTCTCCGATCTTCCGGCACCACTCACAAGACCGCTTCCAGCTACCATCCTCAGACTAACGGCCTGACCGAGCGATTTCATCGCACACTTGCCGATATGATCTCCGCCTATATTCAACCAGACCACAAAAACTGGGACGCGATTTTACCATTCGTCACTTTGGCCTATAACACAGCCATTCAACGGACAACCGGCTATTCACCGTTTTACCTGGTTTACGGACGTTCCCCTACTTCCCTTCTGGACGTTTCTTTCTTTACCTCCAACGTAAATCCGTCGCCATCCTCTGCCGAGGAATACGTTTCACGACTCGCCCAGTGCCGCCAGCGTGCTCGCCTGAATACCGAAGCCAGACAGCAAGACAGGAAGATTGCTTATGATGCAGCGCATCGGGCTGTCTCTTTCCGACCCGGTGACGAGGTCCTGCTCTTGACGCCTCTTCGCACACCTGGTTTGTGTGAGAAGTTTCAGCCACGGTTTATCGGGCCGTACACAGTTCTGGAACAGACTTCACCTGTTAATTATCGCGTGACGCCACTTGTAACCCCAGCAGACCGCCGTTACCGTACTACCGAGATTGTCCACGTCTCCCGCATCAAGCCCTTCATACGACGTTCCTCCTCTCCTTAACCTGCAGCGGCCAGGCTGGCCGCTTTCACGTGGGGGGAATTAGTGTGGGCATTTATTATGCACATCTTCTTCATGTGTACATTATCACCATCATGATGCATTTGGTTATGCATCCTCATCTTCGTCGTGTATCATCATCATCAGTGTGGGTTGATCGTGCCTGTTCGCTGCCGGGTCTTCGGGCCAAATAAACGTCTGCCCTACCAAGACCTCATAATATATATATATATATAGGCGTTCATGTGCAGTGACACACAGTGTGTGTGTGGTGTGCGTGCGTGTGTGTGTGTGTGTGTGTGTGTGTGTGTGTGTGTGTGTGTGTGTGTGTGTGTGTGTGTGTGTGTGTGTGTGTGTGTGTGTGTGTGTGTGTGTGTGTGTGTGTGTGTGTGTGTGTGTGTGTGTGTGTGTGTGTGTGTGTAAAAGCTCGAATCGCAATAGACCGATCTCACCTATGATATGCGCATGCGCGAGTTTCCGAAAGCGGCACTGCCGCCATCTTAGTTGGAGTACTCTGAGCACTGCTGGTGCGGCTGCTTGCTGCGTGCTGCAGATATATTGCCGTTTGGCATGAATCCTCGGCACAGAAGACGATTGAACGCTGTGTTAAACAGTGTCCGGACCTCTAATGTATGTTATGTTACTTCAGGTTACACTGCATATCCTAGCTTTAAGAGAAAAAAAAAAGAACAGTAGACAACGCTTACATGAGGCCAGGTCGTCTCGTCGTGTGCATGCGCTCGCGTCGCTTCGCTTAATAGTATTAGTACAAAAAACAAAAACTAAAACAAGCGAGAAATCCCGTTCCTGCCGCGATGAGAGCAAAAATATTCTTTAGTGAACGTCAGCACGCGAGCGATACAAGTTATAATGTGCGGAAAATAACTTGCCCAAACTGCGTAGAGCTCTCCGCGACTACGAAGACGGGGGGAAAAAAAACAAACTGATAGGACGAAAAAAAGAAAAAAAGAAAGCGTTTTGTGCTTGTTTTTTGTTCAAGCAGTACTTTCAATGTAGACTGTGTTGTCAACACAGGACTTCGATCACAGTGATGCGTTAAACGTGAATGAATATGAGACGGTCGCCGTGAAGCAGGTTAGAAGCGCGTCCGCGGAGCGACGACTGGCCGTATGCCGTTTGCAAAAGTTTAACGTCACGGAAATCTTGTGAACGGCAAAATATTTCCTGCTGCACAAGGGATGAATAAGTCAGTAAGAGGTTTTGGCGACACACACAATGCGGCGGATGAGCGGCAGCCTCAGCCGATGGCTCGGCGCCGATATCGTCGCTTATACCGAAGCTGCAGTGTACGGTACATTAATAAGAGCCGCCTGCGCTCATATAAGAAGCTAAGCTTTACTACCGCTGTTGCTGCTTTACGCTGCGTTCGCGATAATACCACATTTTGAAACGAGTAGGGAACCCCCGGCGGCGAAGTTGGCTGCGATGCCGGCACGGTCGAGTTTTCGCCGTGCACTCCATGGCGCGAGCTGTACACAGCATGCAGTTATAAGTTTGGCTTCTCTCACAGGTGTCGTTCACGCTAGACACTTCACAGTCGTCATCGCTTTTGACGAGAGGTCGGTTTAGGTGTCGCTATATATTTAAACGATCTCTGTTTTGCCCGAAAAACACGTTGTATCCAAGCTGTCGCCGCTGGCGGCGATCGCCCTTGTGAGGGAATCGAGCACACGTTGTATAACGTTTTGCTGTCGCTGGTCGGCCCATCACTCCCGCAGAAAGCTTGTTATGACGCAATAGAGCGCTGCTAAATTACCATGCATTATACACACAGAATGCACAAACACGTTGAACAATACGTTGAAAGTGCGCGGTAGTTGCCGCTCCGTCCGACTTCGTTGACTGTCGCACACATTCCTGTCGGAGCTTGACATCCTTTGAAAACACGTAAAATCCGAGCCCTTTTGCTTCAGGTTGCTGTTGTAGCATCCCAGCATGCAACACGTGAACCGAACCATCGCGATTCATCCAAATACGGCCGCGAAAGCTCGTTAATGCAGCTCACCGATGCACCAGCTTAATGCAGCTGAACGTACTGAGTACTCCAAGTACCGGCATGCACTGAGGCAGCGGTGGAGTAGTGCAACTCGCGGTGAGATCGGTCTATTCGTTAACCGTTCAAAAGTATATGCTTAACAGGGGCTAATTATAACAAAAGTTCAAAAGAAAACAAAAGCTGGCATACGTATGACCAGGCGACGGTGGTACGTCCTGAGAGCCAAGGCATCGAGCAGTCCCGCAGAGTGCTGGCGAGTCTTGCGTCAGTTGGGATTGCAGAGCAGTTTTTTCCCGGGAGTCTAGTTTCGCCACTTATGCAGGTGGCATTCTCAGTATAAACTGGCAATAAATGAGCGGAGATCGACCAGTGTTACATGCGTCCTTGCAAACTTCCGGTTGGGGGCCGCAGTTGTTGCAAGCCGATGGTTTAAGACGAATGAACCCTGACTGCGGCAGTTTTCTTTTGCCCCACTTTCGATTCCGAGCCAACGTCGTCGCATCGTTTAGGTCGAAGCTATGTCCCGTGCAGGGGTGTGCATGGGTGCTGCTGCGACTTGGGTAGCGTGGCCAGTGTGGACACGAGGGGGCATTGTGACCTGAGCAGTCAGCAGGACAAATTGGTGGAAGAAAATACTTTATGTAAGAGTATTTTCATCGTTCCATCTCAGTGAACAGACACCTGCGCGCTTCGGTGCGCTGGATCAAATAACATGGTTGAGGTCCACCCTCTCTTTCTCCTCTCAATGCGGTGGCCAGGATTCCACCAATCCGGCAGCAATGGTAGGTGCATAATGAAAAGCCCACCCCCACCTCAAAAGTCAATGTCCAGTTGACGACGTAGCGCTTAGAGGTTCAAGACTGACACCTCGAATGACCCTTTTTGAGGAATTGGCGGCTCGTTGACCCCACTTAGTCCACCTGGACAGGATAAGGCCAGACTGTTGAGAGGATGAACGGCGTCGGAGAGGCGACACCGCAGGCGCACGGAGTGCTACTGTTTCTCCCCTCCATCCAGCTCAGAAATGTTGTTCTCAGTCGCTGAGAAGCGTGGAAGAACGGCGACTAGCATCGGCGGTCGAGACCGCCAAGGCAATGGCACAACAGTGGTGGCGAAACGTCCATGTCATTTTGTTAATAACTGTATCGTTGAATCGGAGTAAACCTTTTACAGTCATGAATTCACCCGCCTTTTGGAACATTTTTACCTCTAAACAGATGTATGCATCCTGCATCTGCGATTTTGTCATGGAAACGTAGCGATGTCTTCGTTCTCCGCCCGCGCGGCACACGGTCATTTCATCGCTTTATAGCCCTGACACGAGGGTATACAGTCCTTTACGTAAGGGGACATCTTCCGGAAAGGCGTTCATCTGCAGTGACACACAACAAATGACTATCTCCCTCCCGGCAATGTTCCTTTTCCGGAAAGCAGATCCCGCATCGACTTTTCGAACGTGAAGTGTCCCTAGCTCTCGCACACAGAGTGCATAACTCAACAATGCAGCCTTTCAAGGAAGGCTCCGTGGGTGCAGCCTAATCCCCTCTGTGACGTAATTATGCATGATCCCCCGAAAATGCACGCCCGAGGCACTAACGTCACCCTCTATGCACCCCCATCAAGTTGCTAGCGCCATTTCAAGTTGCTTGTGTCATTTTCTTTGTAAATAGTTTGGTGCAATGTAGTCTGCACAGTGGGCGCCGTCAACAAAAGCCCCAGCAGCAAAAGCTTGGTTTTTTTATTCTTTTCTCTCCTGCTGGTTTAACGACCAGCGCCTCTTTTTTTTCTCATTTTCTTTTTTTGCGGCGCTCACTTGAGAAACCGCAGCTAATTGCGGGGGCCACGAACCACTTAAAGGAGTCCTGACACAAAAATTTTCACCCTGCGTTTTTTTGCAGCAATGTGTTGCTGGGGGCCTGTTAGTCATAACGCGGCACATCGTTTGCTGCAGCGCGCGACAGATAATTAATTACAAACTCCTCATTACCGACACAGCCTCAGTTTCGATTTGACAAAGCTCCAAAAACGACAAGCCGCCGGGTGCAACTATCACCACCTAGCGAGTGAAACGCTCGGTCACGTGAAAACACAGAACAGTGACGCATTTCCTCTCGGTCTGTCGTCGTCAGGCTCGTCGTCGTCTGATGGCGACGATTTTCTTGCGGCGGGGATGGAAGGAATTTTCGACGTGGCGAATCACTTCAGGTTTGACCCGCTGGCGAGGAGCGATTCGTCGGGAAGCACGTCAAAACGGAAATGGCGGCTACGACGTCATCATAACTTGTACCGGCTGCAACGGTTACGTAGGGGAAGTAGGGGGGTCACCTCGGGTCACCTCCGAGGGTGTCAATGCACCAGGTGCGGCCTATAATGCTGGATCGCGCTCGCGAACTTCAAAATTCATAGAAAATACCTTCCAAGCTTTATTCGCTGTCGATATTTTGCAGATGGTACACGCACGTGCACGGGAATCGATCCAGCAGGCTATCTCGGCCGCGAAATTTTGTGTCAGTACCCCTTTAAGGAACTGAGTGCGCCGTGTGCTATCGGCGCAACTTTTCTGAAAGTTGTCCTTCAGAGCAACGAATTTTTTTAGTCCGCGCGTAAGGTGTATTAGGTGAAAAGAAGAAGATACTATATATCAAAAAGGACTCCCCGCTGTCCGTACAGGGGCAAGAGAACGAAACGTCCCTTGCCAGCTGTCAAAGATGACCACCCCCTTTTTGGGCCCTCCGCTAGCTCGGTATGATCCTTTCATGTTCAACACGTCCCCGCCGCAACGGTGTATTCACAGTACTATCTATATAGCTTAATCCCGAGCTTCCGGCTAGTCAACAATGGTTACTCCTTCGCGGTAGCACGGCTCAGCGTGGGAAAGCAGAGCCCGTTAATCAGCGTGTCGCTCTGTCGCAAACTGGCAATCCATGGCACTACGCCTCTGTTTTCAGGCCATGGGCGCAGCGAGGACAGCCAGTCAAATCAGCAATGTCCGTACCAAGATTTACTTTCGACCGCGGAAAGCAATTCTAGAAAAATCCAGGATGACTTCAGGCGCAGGTGGCTGTTTTGGTCGGCGGTACACGACAGTACGGGGGGGGGGGGGGGGGGAGGGCTGTAGCCCGGTCAGCCACCCCCTGGCTACACCACTGCATCACGTTAGAGTGTATAGGCAATAAAGACACGAATCCCCACACACAACGCAGCGGTAAGTGCTGCGTCGTGTGTGGTGCATAAGTACGTAAATGTTATACTGACATGAGCCGAGCGCCGCGGCCTAGAATACTTCAAGGTCTCCTTCTGCCGGTCTCGTATCGAGTTGATCGTCTACGTGAGTGGAAACGACGAAACATCAGGCTGTAGGAACTTTCTGGGCATGTAAACACCTCCTGAGCAGTCGCCGCTGCGCGAAACTCTCATGGGCGCATCGAGAGGGCATGGTAAAAGCCCGAGTTAAGATGGGCTCGGAACGCATGTCTCTGCCTGAGCTTGTGGTGTGAAACAACGCAACCACGAACGGGTGCACTGTGACGTAACCTACACGTGTCAGAGCCGGATATTAGGGACAAGCGGAAAACGCCGACACCTTATTCGCCGATATTCAAGGTTCAACACAGCCGTCATTGATACCACCAAATATCTACGTGATAACGGGATATCATGCACGAGCAATGCGCTACCCGACAGTGGGTAAGTATTGTGTCTAATGACACAATACTTACTTACCGTTGCGTTAACCGTTGCGTCACAAGTGGTGGAGGCTGCTAAGCGATCTTCCTTCCCCTCCCAACCTGCTCTACCTCCTAGAGCTCCGCTCAGGTCGCCGTCTGTACCAGGTGTCCGGTACCATGCCTCAGGACGAGCCAACCGGCGCACCTGCATCTACCGCCACTGCCCCGACTACCGCGGCCTATCCACCATGGATTATCAGTGGGCACCAGCGTGATCCCCCCATGTTCGCCGGACTTCGAGGTGAAGATGTGGAGGATTGGTTGGACCACTACGACCGAGTGAGTTCAACAAACAACTGGGATGATCCGGCCAAGCTTCGCCGTGTTTCTTTCTACCTCACGGAGGTGGCGAAAACGTGGTATTTCAATCACGAAATTGATTTCACGGACTGGACCCATTTCAAGCAACGGCTTCGCCAAATTTTCGGCACTCCCGCAGTTCGTTCTGCCCTCGCAAAGAAGACCTTGGACGCTCGCAAGCAACGACTTGGCGAATCCTACACCTCATACATTGAGGATGTGCTTGCTCTTTGCCGCCGTTTCAACACCTCCATGACCGAATCAGAGAGGGTTCGCCATCTGCTGAAAGGCATCGGCACAATCGCCTTCAATGCGTTGGCCATT
Organism: Rhipicephalus sanguineus; assembly: GCF_013339695.2. Classification (NCBI taxonomy): domain Eukaryota; kingdom Metazoa; phylum Arthropoda; class Arachnida; order Ixodida; family Ixodidae; genus Rhipicephalus; species Rhipicephalus sanguineus. The sequence goes on from NC_051176.1 coordinate 81,741,039, forward strand.
CAGAACCCGACAACAGTCGCCGACGTTGTTGCCACGTGCCAACGCCTAGAGGAACTCGAGTCCCAGCGGTTGCCGCCGGACATCCCTGACAACACCGCCACCGCCGATCCCTCGTTACGTGCTATGATCCGCGCGATCATACAGGAAGAGCTACAATCTCTTGGCCTATCAGCGACCCCGAGTCCACCTCACGCCTCCAGCACTCTTTTGCGCGACGTGATCAAGGAGGAGTTGGCGTCCATGGCCGCTCCAGCGTATGTGGACTCTATGACCCCTCGACTCCAACCAACATACGCACAAGTCGTCGCTGGTTCACCAGGTGTCGTGCAATCGATGTCTGCACACTCGACGCCTGCCCACCTGGCTTCGATGACACCGAGTGCGCATAGCCAGCCCTTTCACCCACCATGGCGATCGCCTCGTCCGGTCTGCTATTACTGCGGGTATCGTGGCCACATTGCACGCTTTTGTCGTAAGCGTCAGCAGGACGAGCGCCGTGAATTCGACGCCTACGAACGGGATGATGGTGCCGCCGGGGCCACTTTTCAACGCCGTCCTTACGCTCCGCCGCCACGTCGCTCTCAATCGCCAACTGCAACATCCGAGACGGCACCAACTTACCGCCCCACTAGACGCCGCTCACCGTCGCCCCTTCGCCGTTCTACGTCACCACTGCGACCTGTCTCGCAGTTCACCGACCATCGCCCGGAAAACTAACCTATGCAGCTTTTGGAGGAAAAGCTGCATTGAACGACAAGACAGAAATTCATCCAGTGCGTCCATATAATATGGTATCTGTTTTAGTAGAGGGTGTATACGTGGACGCTTTGATAGACACTGGTGCTTGTTTATCGGTTATTGATCGTTCTTTGTGTTCCCGTCTCCGGAAAGTCACCACCCCTTATGATGGACCTACATTGTTCGCTGCTCAAGGGGACGTCATTCAACCTTCCTCCATGTGCACCGCGCGTGTTTTCATTGATGGACTCCTCCATTACGTACAGTTCGCCGTGCTGAGTTCGTGTGCCCACCAGATGATATTGGGGTGGGATTTTCTGTCTACGGCAAACGCTTCCATCTGCTGTCGAGAACGTGTTCTTCACATGACGGAAACTGACTATGCCCTTTCTGCGGATGACAAGCCACATCGCTTGCTCGCTGTGCAGGATACCGAGCTACCACCTGGTCATCAACGAATAGTTACCATCGCCTCTGACGTGATCGACTATGGTGACGTGCTTGTCCTACCGTCTGCACGCTGTCTCGCAAGAGGGATAGCCTTTGCGTCAGGGCTAGTGCGGTTCCACGATGGCTGCGGACTTCTCTACGCTACAAACCTGACGTCCGAGAAGATTCTCATCCCTAAAGGCACCACAATGGCTTGCGTCACGGAATCCCTGCCTCTCTCTGTTGTTCCGCTCGTGCCGGCGTCCTCTGACCCTACTTCTGTTGCACGTTCCCCATGCATTTCTGCTCTCGCTGCGACTATCAGTCCCGACCTGACCTCATCGCAGTCAGATGAGTTGCTTGCCTTGCTACAGAAGCATGCGACATCTTTTGATGCCCATTCCTCCTCTTTGGGACAAACGTCCATTATCATGCATCGGATCGAGACGGATGGCACTTCTATCGTACGCCGTCGACCATATCGCGTCTCGTCATCCGAGAGGAAGGTCATTGAAGAAAATGTCGCCGATATGTTGCAACGGAACATCATACGTCCCTCAGCGAGTCCTTGGTCATCTCCCGTTGTTTTAGTACGGAAAAAAGATGGCTCCGTGCGATTTTGCGTAGACTACCGGGCACTTAATAAGATCACCCGCAAGGATGTCTACCCCATGCCGCGCATAGACGATGCCTTGGATTCACTACAGGGTGCCGAAAGTTTGTCGAAAGCTTGCGCTCCCCTGGACCCCTTCCCTCGTTATTTCCTCGCGCAAGAAACAGCCATACTTCGTGGCTTGTACTTAGACCACCACTACCGCACGCGACGAACTCTCGGCCGTCCCTTCTCCACACGTTTCATGCTTAGCTACTATGGGCCCGACTTATTCGAACGAGTGTGGTTCATTGTTATCTCACCAACGCGCTGATCCTTACTGTCGCCGCCTTATGGACCGCCTTGACGGGACTTCTCGGCCCCCTAACGCTCGTCTTCGCCGACAGCTGACGCAATTCAAGCTCGACAACTGCGTCCTGTACCGCCATATCTACCATCCTGACGGTCAACGCTGGGTGCCCATTCTCCCTCGCTCTCTTCGCGCTCAAATCCTCAAGGCATACCACGACGACATGACCGCTGGACACTTGGGATTTCAGAAAACGTACGATCGCATCAGATGTCACTACTACTGGCCGGGCTTGTCCACAAGTGTAGCGAAGTACGTTGCTTCGTGCACGCTTTGTCAGCGTCGAAAGCTCCCCACATCAGCTCAAAGCGGACAACTACAACCACTCCCGTGTCCGCTGGAACCATTTGAGGTAGTTGGCATTGATCTGTACGGTCCGCTTCCTATGACAGTCACCGGTAATCGATGGATCGTTACAGCTGTCGACCATCTGACACGCTACGCCGAAACAGCTTCCGTGGCTTCTGCATCAGCTTCCGAAGTTGCTGATTTTATGCTCGAGCCCTAATCCTTCGTAACGGTGCTCCTCGTGTCATCCTGAGCGACCGTGGAAAGGTATTCCTTTCACAACTCGTTGACGAAGTGCTCAAGGCATCCGGCACCACCCACAAAACAAGCTCCATTTACCATCCGCAAACGAACGGGCTGACTGAACGCTTTCATCGCACGCTCTCAGACATGATAGCCATGTATATCCAACCGGACCACAGAAACTGGGACGCAATTTTGCCATTTGTGACTTTCGCGTACAATACCTCCGTACAGCGTACAACCGGTTACTCGCCGTTCTATCTCGTCCATGGTCGTTTCCCCTCTTCTTTCCTCGACGTTTCCTTCTTCTCTGCGCCTGTTAAACCACCTCCATCCACCAGTGAAGAATACGTGTCCCGGCTGCTTCATTGCCGCCAGCTGGCCCGCGTCAACAAACACTGAAGCAAGGCAACAGGACCGCAAGCTTGACTATGATGCATCTCATCGTGCCGTGTCCTTCAGCCCTGGCGATGAAGTGCTCCTTCTTACACCCGTTCGCACTCCTGGCTTGTGCGACAAATTTCAGTTACGCTTTATTGGCCCCTACACGGTCTTGGAGCAAACGTCTCCCGTCAACTATCGCGTGGCACCCGTTGTTCTTCCAGCGGACCGCCGCTGCCGGGCCGCAGAGATAGTCCACGTATCGCGCATGAAGCCTTTCACAAGGCGTTCTTCTTCGCTTTAAACTGCGGTCAGGATGACCGCTTTCGCGTGGGGGGGGGGGGGGGGGGGGGAGTTAGTGAGGGCGTTCATTAGACACATCTACCCTCTTCATGCATGTTCATCATCATGAGTGTTCGTCATCTTCGTCGCTGGTGGGAACGCTGCTTGATTGTGAGATCTGTGCCTCGGGTGTGATCGCTTCACCGTGCCTTCAGGGCCTAATAAAGGTCGCGTTAAGCGTTGCGTCACAGTAATTCTATGCCGACTCAACGAGAAAGCGATTTTCTTTAACCGCTGGGTTACACACCCACGCTCGCAGAATGTGAACCGTATGAATGCATTGTATCCGTGGTGCAAAACAAATGTAAAACGACAACACTTTCTATGAAGGCCGCGTTGACTTTCGTGGTAGTGGAGTAAGAGCCCTCTACGAGACGACATGTAAACCAGACATGGAGGATTGTACACACCACTAAAATTCGAACTTTGACGCCAAATAAGCGTTTCGGTGGTGACGGGATGCGCGTGCCCCGGGGCCGTACGGGACGCTGATGAGCGCTACAGGGATGAAAGACACCATGCTGATGCCGCCCGAAAGCAACCTTCTAAGGAAGGATAACGCTTACGCATCACTTAGAGCAGGGCTGGGCAAAGATACTTTGAAATTGTATCGCGATACGATACAAGATACTCAAGCAAGAAGTATTTGAGATACAGATACAAAATACTGTCGCAATAATTGCATCCGATACGATACTTGGCAATTGTATCTTAAGATACTTCGATACATTCTCAAATTTGTTATTGATCCATATAATGTAGCAGCAAACGCCTATACACGAAAATGTCTGCTTGACACTCGTCGAAAATGTCTGCGATACACTCGTCGTATATCGTGGTCGCAAGCGTCCACGATATACGACGAGTGTATCGGTCTACGTCACTCCCGGATAGTATTCACCATCTTGCTGCCTCCGCATCTGTGCGGATACGTGCTCAGTGAGTGCCTCGGGTCGCTTTGCCGGACCTTGTCAAAGCTGATTTGGCAACCCACCCACAAGTCACACCGCACCCACTACCGCATTTTCCTGAAGACGCTCAAGGACAGATGTTACGGGAAAAAGAAAGCCTCCGACGTACCACACGAGCTCTTATACCACCGTGTGGGTCAGATCTCCCTGGTGGTTTAACCCGCCGAGAGGAGGTTATGTTGCGGAGGCTTTGTGTTGGGGTTGCGCTCACCCCATCCGTGACCACCCTTTGGGCGCAAAAGTACCGCGGCCCGTATGGTACATCGTGCCCATTTTGCGACGCCCCAATCAGCGATGTAACTGTCACACACCTATTGTGCACATGCACGGGTCTACAATTAAGCCGTCGTCGTCACCTACGTGCCACAGGCCTCAGGCCTGGCCGACCACCCGACCTTGACCGCTGGATTAGTGGACCTCACCACCGCTCGTTACTGGACTTCATACACGAAGCAAATTTATATGTGTATTTCTGAATAAATATTATGCCTAAGGGCAGACTTTCGAAAAAAAAAGGACTATAAATACCCTTCAGAAATGACCTATATACATATGAGATATGGGAAAGGTTTCCTTTCAAATGGCAACGTCATTTTGTTCAAACTCTCTCCTACCAGACCATCATCACTGTCCCGGCCCTTGAAGCTAATTTCGCGACTGCGGCCCGCCGGCTATAAGCTGAGTTTGAGACCCCTGGTGTTGACGTAGATGACGTAAAACTGCAATGAATTTCCGTATTCTACTTAGCTGCTGGCGTAAGGGATTCTTTGTTGATATAGTCACTAACGTGCAATCTTTTAGCAATTTTTCTTCAATGAGAGAACATGTGCAACACAGAAATGTCCCAGACGTATTGTATAGTTGCACAAAGCGTCGCAGGACACCGGCGCTATTCGCGCTATTGCCGCTTATAGCTCCCATTACGTGGCGATCAGTAATACGAAAAATATTTAAGAAGGCCTAAAACAGGAAAACAAATATAAGTAAAATAGAGAGGTGGTCGTGTATCAAACATTCAAATCGAATGCATACAGAAACACAATACAAACGGCGCCTTTAATAGCTATGAGCATGAAGTATCGTCCACTTACCTGTTGAGACAATAGAAAATTCAGCGTCTGGAAAATTCTCGAATCCCCTTCCTAACATCTTTAGGGTGGCTCCTAATGATTTCCATTATTATAATGCAAACTCAATTTGGCTATTTTCTTAAGCGGTAAGCAGAATATTTTGTACTGTATACTCAAGGCACGCCCACATAGTAATATATTTGTTTTCAAAATCGCCTTGGCAACGTGTAAATGTGTAAACAGTAGTAGAAATAAAGCAGACACAAGAATAAAGCAGAAATCTCATTTTGGGAGCGCGTTACAAAATACATACTGCAGTGACCAGACCGGAAAAACAGTGCAGAGACCTAGCTAATGTATGTGATGCAAAATGACAGCTAAGAAAGCACTTGTGCTAATAACCAAATTATGATTTCATAAATTCTTTGAATAAATGTAATGGAAGCGAAGAGTACTGTACGCCAAGATATTTTCTGTTAGGTAAACGCTTGGTCTAATAAATCTAGCATCAATACCAGTGGTGCTAAAGTTGTTAGAATCCTATTTGCATATACGTTAATTCATTGCATGCAAATTAAACTTACGTCCACGAGATCCTTCAAATCGCTGATTAAAATCCACGCGACGCAAAGCAACCCCATTCTTGCACGCATCACATTGCCTACGGACCGTAGGAGAGGAGAAAGTGGGGGAAGCGTAGGAGAGGAGAGGGCGATACATATCACGTACTGTCGCAGCGCATTGTCTTTAGGGAGCCTTCATGTGTGCACACCCCCTCCGTTTTTAAAGGCTCGTTCACACCGGCGACTAGCAACGGTCGCGCGACCGTTTGCGACTGGCGGTCAAAAAGCGACTCAAAGCGACCGATGTTCACACCTGCGTGCGACCTATATGGGTCGCCACATAGAATTCACGTCTGCTCGTATACAGCTTGCATTGCCGTTGCCCCGTAAAATAGGCCAACGTCCTGTTCCTGCGCATCTGATTGGTTCAGAGGTTTGCGACTGCAGTCGCACGACTGAAAAATCGAGCAGCGAGCGACTGAGCCAAAGCAGTCGCTTTGCGACCAAAACGGCCATTTGCGACCGTTTGCGACCAGTCGCTTTGCGACTAACTTAGTCGCGCGACCGGTGCTAGTCGCCGGTGTGAACCAGCCTTAAGACTGGTTACACACTACGACGGGACGAACGGGTGCCGCTATAAGGAGCTTCGCCCCTGAAAGAAATCGAGAAAACAAAAGCTACTTGGGCTGGGCGTAGACGTCCGCGTGCTTGTCTTTCTGATCTTCTACCCACACTGGATGACTCTGGCGTAAAAATAAAATAACGTCACTGCCCTTAGACTTTATCAGATGGCTTAGTGGCACCAGTACCAGCTTGAGAAGCGGATCATGGCCAGCGACTATTACTTCGCACGGCTGTGTTGCAATAGAAGTATCTTGTATCTTAAGATACACGATACATTATCGAATGTGTCGGAAATACAGATACAGATACTCGTCTTTCGAGACGTATCGCGATACAGATACAAGATACCCATAGAGTATCTAAGATAGTATCTAAGATACATGTATCTTCGATACTGCCCAGCACTGACTTACAGAACTCCCATAGGAGATTATGCGTGGGATTTTTCGCAACTGCGTCACTTACCCACATATGGCTACACTAGTCGGCTGACAATAGGTACTATTTAGCCAACACAGTGCCACATTATCGATTGTTCAGCCAACCCTAGCCGACATTATCTTCAATTCAGCCAATAGCAGCCACCATTAGCCTACTTTATCCATCATTCAGCCGACTGATATACGTGCAAAAAAGCAGTCTTCCTAACAATCACATGCAAAATACGGCCTTGTTTTTATTCCTATACATTTTATGTCCAAGACATAATACAGGTTACTAATTACAAGTATTTAGGCATTACACTTTTTACAAACCTATCCTGGTCCGGTGAGGTTTCGGATATATGTGCTTTAGACGCTGTGAAGTTGTGTTTTGTAAGTAGGCAATTACACAAAGCTCCAGAAAAGCTCAAGAAGTTACATAAGGTCCAAGCGATATGCTTCCGTAATTTCGGATCCCGAAACTACCGTAAAATCCCGAGCAAGCGCCCCTCACCTTTTTCGGGAGAACTGAAATATGCACTGCCCCGCCACGGTGGTCTAGTGGTTATGGCGCTCGACTGCTGACCCGAAGGTCGCGGGATCAAATCCCGGCCGCGGCGGCTGCATTTTCGATGGAGGCGAAAATGTTTGAGGCCCGTGTACTTAGATTTAGGTGCACTTTAAAGAACCCCAGGTGGTAGAAATTTCCGGAGCCCTCCACTACGGCGTCCCTCATAATCATATCGTCGTTTTGGGACGTTAAACCCCAGATATTGTAAAAGAAAAAAAATTGAAATATGCGCCAGTGACCGAGCAAGTGCACCCCCCTCCCCTCCCGCCATGTTAACTGTTTCATGCACTGTTCTTATTAGCCCGACGAAGGCGAATGGCGGCAGTGAATGCCTGCGTATTCAATAAGGCATTTCACTGAAAGCACGTGCGGCTCTTCCACCGCCATCTTGATATTGACCCGTGACCGAACAAGCGCCCCCCCCCCCAAATCTTGTCGGATCTTTCCCCGGGGGGGGGGGGGGCGCTTGCTCGGGATTTTACGGGTAGCCTGGATATCCATAAACTAGAGATATGTTACAAAGGAAAGCTATCAGATTCATTTTCGATAGACACAGAAGCTGAGACTAACATTGCAGATTTGTCGAAAAAATGCTGGCACAGTGTTCTTGCAAGTAGGGTTGTTAGGCAAGTTTTACAGGCCTGCACAGTCATGTGTTCAGCCCGTAAACATCAGAAAGACTCGACACACTCATGAATATGCACTTAAGACAATATTTGCTGAATCTAATGCGTTTAAATATATATTTTTTCAAAAACAATTTCCCACTGGAACTCAATCAATCAATCAATCAATCAATCAAATCAAATTTTATTCATTCATAACACAATGTACAGGATAAGGATATACAGAAGGAGGTCCCGTAGTGTAAACTGAAATGGGACCTCCTATGCAATATTAACATAAATATTTGATTGGCAACGACAGTAGCAAAAAATAGTAATATTACAAAATTCAATAATAATGAGATACAGATACAAGAAAAAGACGATGTTGTCATAAACTATGTGTCATCGGTAATAAAAAAAATATAAGTGCAAATAACATAAAAAGAGAAAAAATAAAAGAACAGTTTGAGGAGAGATGACAAGTTGAAAAACCATTTATACAGAACAGTGAATGTCACATAGCAAGAACTTTTTCAATTCATGGCGAAATTTATGGGTTTTTTTATTTTTATTAGAAATGGTAATGTATTCCACAATGATATGGCTGCAAAGTGAACTGTTTGTTTGCCATAATTAGTTCGCACTTTGGGCAGAATGAAGTTGTTATGCTGCGCCAAACGAGTTGGGTTAGTATTAAGTAAAGATGATGAAGAAATTAATGACAATGAGATTTCTTCATTAATTATTTGGAAAAGAAAAGTGGCGAGATTGTATTTTACAAGGGCGGCAACATCGAGAATGTTATTTTCTTGAAGTAACAGTTTAGCATTGTATGTGGGTGGACTAGATGTGATTAATCTAATTACCCGGTTCTGAATGATTTGTAGCGGTTTTAGGTGAGTATTGTACGTGTTACCCCAGGAGGTTATGCAGTAACTGATGTGGGAGTGTACAAACGCGAAATAAAGTGAGAGTAGTACCGGCCGTGAAAAAAATGAACGTGCCTTAATGAGGATGCGTATTCCATGTGATAACTTTTTTGTTAAACGTGTTACATGGTTTTGAAATTTCAAGTTACGATCGATATTTACGCCTAGGTTTCTTCACTAGCTGATAATGGGTGGTTATCAATGAAAATGGGCGGAATGCACTCTGGTGATTTATTTTGTGATGAAAACACAAGAACTTGAGTTTTAGAGGGATTAATGGTAAGTCTATTAATTTTACACCATCCTAGCAAGTTATGAAGGTCACTGTTGAGCCGGGTTACTACTAGTGATAGATCTTCGTCAGAATTAATGATTGTCGTGTCATCAGCATATAATATGCACTTAGAAAAAGTAAGGCAATTAGGCAAGTCATTAATATACAGTAAAAATAGTAAGGGGCCCAAAATTGACCCCTGTGGTACACCTAAATTAGTCATTTTAGGTTTAGAATAAGCATTACATACACCAACAACCTGATACCTGTCACGTAAGTAGTCGCGTAGTAGTAGTAAAGGAGGAGCGGTTATACCAATTGAGTCTAGTTTACTATTAAGAATGTCATGGTCAATGGTGTCAAATGCCCTGGAAAAGTCTACGAATATGGAACCTGCAAATTTACCGTCATCAATAGCTTTCCTCAATTGGTCAGTGAGAGATATAAGTGCTAGGTCAGTAAAGTAACCAGATCTAAATCCAAATTGGTCAGGTGAAAGTATATTAAATTTGTTCAAATATTTTATCAATCGCTTTTCAATTATTTTTTCGGTGACCTTGCTGAAAAAGGGCAAAACACAGATCGGTCTATAATTTGACACTAATGAGCGATCTCCTTTCTTAAAAACTGGAGTTATTCTACCACGTTTGAGTTCACGAGGGAAGATTCCTTTTTTAAACATGAGGTTGATAATGTGACACAAGGCAAATGATACTGGTTTACAAATTAATTTAACATGGCCAGGATGAATGTTATCGAGCCCAGCGCTGGTTATTTTTAAATTGTCAATTACTGATGCCACCTCATCCGGAGTAGTTGGAAACATATAGAATGATTGTGGAAGGCGTTTTGAGGCGTATGTTTTGCTGCGCATGCGCATGAATATCAGGAAAGAAATAATCACCAAAGGCATCTGAAATTGTAAGTGGTGTAAGATAAGTATTACCATCGTGGGATATTTCTGATATGGTATCGGCTGCTTGTTTCCTATTCAAAAATGAATTCACTATCTCCCATTTTTTCTTTATATCAGCGCCACATTTAAGTATCTTCTCCTCGTAATACTTGGTATTAGCTTCTTTAGGTCGAGCAGAAAGTCAGTTGGAAAATTTCTTATACCGCGCACGTAGGTTTATGTTGAATGGCTGTCGTTTTGTTTTTTTTAAAAAGGTTTTCGCGTGTACGCATCGCTTTAAGGAGATTATCAGTGACCCAAGGGTTTTGAGGAGAGGCCACTTTCTTTTTGCATTTGCGCACCTGGGAGCAGGAGTGATAATGTGAGGACAGTTTTGTTAAAAATCTCGAATAAGCTACCTGCGGATCATTAGTAACAAGAACGGGAGACCAGTCGGTATTGGAAACGGTTTCTAAGAATGTTTTTTTATCAAAAACCAGTTTAGTGTAACACTTGGAATATGGATAGCGGGCAGATGTAGTGCGCAGAAAGACGGGAAAGTGGTCGGTAATGTCTGTTTCAAGCACTCCTACATCAGGTGGACACAAAAGGTTCGACAATACATGATCGATCAGAGTGCTGGAACCACCGGATACAGAACGAGTGGGGGCGTTAATAAGGCATTCGTAACCGAAACTGTGAAAACAGGATGAGTAACTGACAGAGTTCACGGATGAATCCAATAAATTTAAGTTTATATCACCCATAATTTTAACATTTTTATTCTCCGTAGATAACTTTGTCATCATTTTTTCGAAGGAAACACAAAAATCAGATCCAGAGGAAGAAGGTGACCGGTAAACGCAACCTAAAATGAAATTTCTGTTATCTATGTTCAGAAACTTATAATCAAATTCCAACCAAACTGATTCACAATTCTGAATATTTAGCGTCAGGTCGTGTCTACGTTTATACGGGATACCAGACAAGAAGTAGATAGCAGCTCCCCCATGATTACTTGACTGGCGGTGGGCATATTCAGATTTGTATGAAGGGAAACAGTACAAGTTCTTATCAGCGTCGCTAAGCCAGGTTTCTGAGACAGCAATGATTGAAAAAGTAAAAGAAAGGGTAGAAAGTAGGTTATGAAAGTCATCGTAATGTTTACGGAGGCTTCGCGCGTTGAAATGGATAAGAGAGCGATTGCTATTCTGAAAAAAAGTCGTTTAGCTCACTTGTTCTGTAATATGAAGCCATGATGGAAGGATGGGAATAAGGCAGGCACAAATTGAAAGTGCAATAGGTAATGACCGTTAGGTCCGATTCCTCGGCTATGCGGTACACCCTCGTTTTCTCATCTTTCCTGGCCTTGATTTGGCAGTTGCTGATCCACAGAAACTGCCATTTGTGTTGTTTTTTCAAAGCCAGTGCCTTCGAGAAAGAGCGCCTTGTTTCGCGGCGTCAAGTGCTCATTCACATAGACCGCGCTGTCAACAGAAGCTTTCACACAAATGTCACTTAGGTGAAGCTTAGCTTTGTGTGCCTTACTGACGAATTCATCCTTTTTTGTTCGCGAACAGAATCTAGCTACGATATTTTTCTTGTCTTGAACTTTAGTGGGGACCCGGTGAGCGACATCGAAATCAGCCACCGTTACCGGGCACCCAATTTTAGTGCCAATTGTTTGCATAACTGCGATGCAGTCCTCTCCCTGGGTGCAGGGAACACCCCTGACCTCAACATTGTTCATTCTAGAATATTGTTACAGCTCGGCGACCCTCCCCGACAGCGCTTTGTTTTCTGACATGAGCTTTTTGTTATCAGCTGTAAGCTTCAGCTTTTCATCGCGCAGTTTTTCAATGATGTCATTTAAGACACTCATACTTGTTTCCAAGTTTTCCACTTGTTTCTTCAGCTCTACAGCATCAAGACCAGAGGACTGAAGCTTACACAAAAATTTGCCGAGAATGTCGTCAGTGAGTTTGCTGCTTTCATTTTCTAATTTAGCTTCAATTGCATCTAACCGCTTGGCAAGCTCTGCGTTTGACGGCATGTTGCAGAAAAAGGTAACCAAACAACCGCGTAAACAATAGTACAGGAGAAAAAAAGGTGAAAAAAGGCGACAGCGAAAAGTAAAAATGGTGCGCAAAGTTTTACAAGACTAACCTGCACATGCAGAAAAAATGCGTGAGGCGATATGCCGGATGCGTCGTCGCTGCCACCAGTGAAGTCCCGGTGATGGTCCTGCTTGTCATGAGCGATGCGACACAAAGTTGACGACACCTGGCGGACTTGCGGCAAGCCGACAAAGCCGACGACACCGGAAGAGTTTGCAGGAAGCCGTTGACCAGGGTATTCGGGCTTGCTTTCCACGTGGGAATGTTGATAGGCAGCAGGCCGAGATAGCTGCACATGCAGAAAAAATGCGTGAGGCGATATGCCGGATGCGTCGTCGCTGCCACCAGTGAAGTCCCGGTGATGGTCCTGCTTGTCATGAGCGATGCGACACGAAGTTGACGACACCTGGCGGACTTGCGGCAAGCCGACAAAGCCGACGACACCGGAAGAGTTTACAGGAAGCCGTTGACCAGGGTATTCGGGCTTGCTTTCCACGTGGGAATGTTGATAGGCAGCAGGCCGAGATAGCTGCACATGCAGAAAAAATGCAGAAACTCTCTTCATAAATCCATTTTTTGAAGAGGCTCAGATACTGGCACCTGCCAGTATCGTTTGGAGAATTAAAACTTTGAAAAATAGCGGCAGCTTCTGAGTTTTGCGAAGATCACGTTCACCCTGGGAATTTGTTCATTGTAGGAAACCAAAACTTTGTTCAGTTGCCAGAAGCCAATGCAAAGGCGCATGGTCCCGTCACTTTTCTTTACGACCACCACAGGCGGCTGGTAAGGTGAATCAAAGCGCTCAATTATTTCTTGCTGTAGCATCTCTTCTACTTCTTTTCGCACTCTTTCGAATAGCGAAGGATATCCGATACTGTTTCGCTTGGACTGGCGCCTCTGCCGTAGTCCGGAGCCTGCACTGTATGAGGTGCGTCTTTCCGAGAACGTCAGTCAGTACACCCCGGTAGGCGCCTAGTAGGTCGGTGACCTGCTACTTTTGCTCCTCAGTCATCTTTTCTGACAGTTGGACATCTCTAAGCGCTTTTTGCTGCTGTAAAGAAAGATTCCCTTCTTCACAAGGTTCACCCTCCAGTGCCACTGAAGCCTGACTGTGCTGGTGGACCTATCCTCATATTTCTTGAGCATATTGATATGGAACAGGCTGGTACGCGTTCCGAGATCAATAACGTGATCCACCTCATTGCGTCTTTCGAGAACCGTGAACGGACCTTCAAGGTCAGAAGAAGCTTGTTAGCATCAGATGGCAGCAGGAGGAGGACTTTGTCTCCTACAGACAGCTGGCGTGATTTGGCCTTCCTGTCGTAGTACTCCTTCTGTGCCATTTTAGCCTTCTTTATCTCTTCTTCTGCAGTTTGGCAGGTGTCCCCCAGACGCTGACGTTATTGCATCACGTAGCCACACGAGATGATTGCTTCGCTGTCTACGTGATCCCCTGTCCATAGTTCCCTTAAAATGACCACTGGTCCCCGGACATAATGGCCGTACAGCAAATCGAATGGCGCAAACCCCAATCTGCGCTGAGGCACCTCCCAGCATTCAAGCAGCAGTGGGCCCAGATATCGGTCCCAATTCTTCCGGGTCTCTTGGCACGTGTGGCGGATCATCTGCTTCAGTGTCCCGTTAAATCGCTCCACAAGAGAGCAGCCGGCTCAGTTCCTTCATAACCCGTGACATGAACGAGGTTCCCCGGTCACTGATTATTTCTCTGGAAATCGCCACTTGAGAGGACATCTTTAGAAGGGCATCAGTGACCCTTTTGGTATCAATGCTTGGCAGGGCCACGGCATCCGGGTAACGGGTCACGTAATCAACCGTGGTAAGGACGTATCGGTTTTCTTTTTCTGAGTTAATCTCGTTCACTCGTAAGCGTACTAACTTAGCATTTCACTATACGATTAATAACACAATTGTTTCGGCTACCCCATCGCACAAATATCTCGGCGTTTCCCTTTCATCGGATTTATCCTGGACTACGCTTATAGCAACTGTCTCATCGAAGGCCTCTCAATCTTTCGGCTATCTCCGCAGAGACTTGCGCAACGCCCCTTCTAATATACGCATATTAGCATATAATACCTATGTTCGCCCCCAACTAGAGTATGCATCATCCACATGGTCGCCATGTCAAGATTATCTAGTCCGTATGTTGGAAGCTGTTCAGAATAGGGCACCGAGATTCAGCTCTGGCAACTGCGACTATCATTGAAGCATTACCCTAATAAAACAAGACCTTGCATTTCAGTCACTGGAAGAACGCCGCGTGAATGCTCTTTTATGCTTGTTTCAGAGGTGCATTTATAGTAATAAATTTTACTGTTTGCCGCTTCATCCTCCTGTGCGCTCATCTCGACACATTCACAACGCACGTAGTTTCACGCGCATTCATGGTCACACGCATGCATTTAACTCATCACCACTACCTAGAGCTATTGCACATTGGAACGCTCTTCCGGATCACGTTGTACCATCTCTAACGTAAACGTGAAGCGTTTCGTAATAACCTGATTCTGTTGCGTGTTAGTATTGTATGACGTTGTTGCACCTTGCTGTTTGTAATCTTTGTTTAGTTTCTTCTTTTTCCTTTTTTTCTTTTCGCTTTTCGTTCGTTTTTTTTTGTCTTGTAATTACTGATGCCCCCCTTACTCAATGCCCTTGAATGGTCTGCAAGACATTTTCAATTAATAAGTAAAAATGTTCGTGACAACGGGCCGACAATGTCAATAGCAACTCGATGGAAAGGAGTCTCTACTCTCACCATGCTTCCAAATGGCACACCACCAACCAAGTGTTTCGGGACAGTGCTCTGGTAGGTGCCATAAGATTTTACAAAACGAGTGACGTCGGATCGTACACCAGGTCAAGAAAATTCCTCGAGCACTCGGTCGGCCGTCCTCTTGGTCCCCCGACGACCAACCAGAATTCCCTCGTGTGCTATCTCCAAAACAAACCCGCGCTCCATCTCATTCAGAGCGCAGTTCTTAGGCGGTCGTTCCAGCGTTGAGCGGCGTCGCCGTCGGCGTAACCGATAGATTTGGATTGTAAAAACTTTACGTCCTGCGACGCGCTTAGCGCGTAGCGGGCGTGTCCCACGTATATAGGGACCGACAGAGAATACCTGGTGGCCGCTTCATGGGCCTGCTGGACAGCCCATTGCTGGTCGGCGAGAAGCGAGCTTCTGAGGGACGTCTCCCACTTGTGTGAGGTGGAGCCGGGATGAGCGTTTCTGCACTCCCAGCGCATGTGTGTGAGTGTCGCTGTGTGTCCGCACAAGGGGACAAAAAATGAAATGAGAAAAGCATATCCAGGATCGAATAGAACTAGAAGCCGGGCCCTCTGCGTCGCAGTCGAGCATTATACCGCAGAGCCACGCTGGTGCTGAAAGACCCTATACAGGCCTCATGTCGGGCAAGGAATTGCGTTAAGCTATGTAATATAGCGTGGCAAAAGAGTAACATAGCAACATAGGTCCCTGCCGGCGGCAAGTTTTTTCGTCCACTTTACTTTCTTCACATTTATATCCCAATGATTGCAAATAACATCTCCTGTACTTTCCTTGGCATTATTAGCTGTTAGTTCTCATTAATATTGTGTCTAACGAAGAAAAACGAGCCCTTAAAAGCCATCTTCTTTCCTTCACTCATAGCAAGGGTTTCGTTCTGGCAGACTTAATGCCTTCAGGTAGTATGCGAGGGATTATTAGTCAGCTTCCTGCTCGTAAAAAGATCACGTGCTACGTAACGCCAAAAGGCAGAAAAAGAGTGTTCCACACTCACCACCATGGCTGCGATCGGCGCTGACTAACACTACTGGGTTTAAATGCACATATATGCCCTATAAAGTGGACGGGGGGATGACCGCCGCCGTAGCTCAGTGGTAGATCATCGGACGCGTTATTCGAAGGTCGCAGGTTCGGTCCCTGCCGGCGGCAAGTTATCTTTTAGTCCACTTTACTTTCTTCACGTTTATATCCCAATTATTACAAATAACATCTCTTGTACTTTCCTTGGAATTATTGTCTGTTAGTTCTCATTAATAGCGACCAGGCATCACACAGTGCTAATTGCGCAACGAGTGCGTGGTTTAAAGCTTCCCACCCACTGCAAGGTAATCAGCGATAATTCTTCATCGTCATCAGCCACGTGCAGTATCAACAAAGTGCCCATAATACCTTACAGATGTGTTGCGGGTACCTCGCTTATCCGCAGAAAGACGAATAATGGCGTAGTGGGTGCTTCCCTACATCACAAAAGTTATGATTTATGGCGTAGGGGATACCTTGCATGTGTACTTGTATTAGTTGCCCCGAGAGAATTTAGATCGGGCTCTAGAAAGGCCGCTCTTCCAGCTTTCGCTGTGACTGTGCTGAGCGTTCCGCACAGGCCTCGCGTTTTAGAGCGCAACTCTCAAGCGCCTGTTCCTGCGTTGAGCGGCGTCGCCGTTGGCGTCTGCGTAACCGATAGAGCGAACGAGGACGAAAGAGGGTGAAGACGGAGTCTGTCGATATCACGAGCCACTGGCTTCTAACCTCGCTTTCTTTCTCCGTCACGCGTGCTGGCCCTTCGGTCGGAGTTAGTGCGTATGCAGGGCTGACAGGTTTTCGCTGCGGCTGGCTTCGCTTGTAACGGGGCTGTCCGCGTATCGTTTGGTTCGTGACGCCTGCAATGTACGGAGTGGTGTGCGTAGCACTCGAGCGCTGGCAGTTTCCGTGGCAATATGTAACAAATGTTACGTTGCTACGACTGCGGAAAGCGACAACTTCAAACACAGTTGGCGTTGCCCCAACACGAAGCTGCGCTCAGAATTCGCATTAGGCAGTATCGTAATCGTCGGTTAATTTTTAGATGGCAGTTTACATCTCCTAAAGAGAATGCCCGTCACCGGAATGAACTCACTTTCGGCCGATCTTGTCATGACGTTGTTGGCGACTGCTTCGAAACAGCGCCGTAGTGTGGAATCGTACTTCTGCTTTGCTTTCAGATCAGACCGGTTTAGTTGCTGGTGGTTGATTGGCACGTGCCGTGGGCAACGGATTCGATGTCTGCGAAGCCGTTCTTATGGCGACGGCAACCGCTGTCTCGTTGCTGCTGTTCTTGGCAGCGGCATCGCAGATGCCATCCAACATCGAGTGCGGCTGGTTGTGGCGTACAGCCACCTCGTTCCTCTGGAGTGTGCTTTTTGTCTCCAAAGAATCAGATGGCCTCTTCCAGTGAGGGTCAGGAGCAGAAGTATATCGCACGTCCTCGACACTTCCTACAACCACATCAAAAAGTGTATTCTCCATGCATATCACCGTCACTCTGCCGGCAAGGAATGGGGAGCTGAGGTTTACTTCAGCCTCAGGCATACGCATGACCGACCGCTCTAGCAAAGTAATGACATCGCTCTTTCCAATTAGTTTCTATTGAGGCACCAATTATTGTCTAAATATAACTGATTTACATCCAGTGTCCCGTGGCACAGTTACGCCTTCTCCATCAAGCACGTCATCGGCCGTTGGCATTCTGTTCATTTGCGATTTAGTGTTCTTCTCATCGTTCGCCTCAATGTAAGTGCTACTGGGGGAGACG
Organism: Rhipicephalus sanguineus; assembly: GCF_013339695.2. Lineage (NCBI taxonomy): Eukaryota > Metazoa > Arthropoda > Arachnida > Ixodida > Ixodidae > Rhipicephalus > Rhipicephalus sanguineus. Next base: position 81,759,054 of record NC_051176.1, read on the forward strand.
CCCTCTGTCTCGAAAGCCCTCAAGCCGCTCACAATGGTCATGCGGCACGATGCTTTGCCACCTGTGCCCGGGTCATAAGGACAGGTTTCCTCTTCCTGGCCGCCCTTGCGACATTTCGAGCACGGAGGCCCCTTCGCATAAGGTGGTCTTGTTTTCGGCCAACAGCCTGTTGCTCTATGCCCCAACTTGTTGCAAAGAAAACAGCCAATCTTTCCCTTTGCATTTTGTCCGCCTAGTACTCTCGATTTCACTGCAAATTTTTCCGGTTCCTTATCCTCTTTGGTCTTTCCCAGGTTGTTCAGACCCTGTGCTTCGAGGTAATGGGCCGCGGTCTCCGCAAGCTTGCCCAGGCCTCTGCAGCCTCTTTCATTCAAAAATACTGCCAGCTTCTCGCGACATCGCCGAAGAAGATGTTAATATTGTTACGTGAAGAGACGAAGACTACAGGCTGTAAACAAGTGTATTTACAGGAGAGTGCTCGGGCAAGGCAGCGGCACACAACAGTCTCCAAATCGTCGTCGTCGTCTTCAGCCTAATGGTCTTTTGATGGCTGTCCGCAGCATAACCCCCGGCGGTAAAAGCGCCGTCCCGGAGCTTTTAAAGTTATGGGTCAGATACACTGGAGTAGGCCTTGAGTCGACTGACGTGCACGATGTCACTTGACACCGCGGCAGAGGGTGAAGGAGGACTGACCAGAGTAATCTCGTAGGTTACGGGTGTTACTTGGCGGATGACGCGGTAGGGTCCTGTGTATCTAGACAGGAGCTTCTCCGAAAGTCCCACATGACGGGAAGGCGACCAGAGCAGCACGAGCGCGCCAGGCGAGAACTGTGCGTCGCGGTGGCGGGCATCGTAGTAATGTCGCTGTGTGCCTTGTGAGGCAGTCAGCCGAGTACGGGCAAGTTGGCGCGCATGATCGGCAAGTGCTATGGCATCACGTGCGTACTCGGTAGTTGGGGTGGCAGCCGAAGGAAGAACAGTATCAAGTGGCAGGGTGGGTTCACGACCGTACAGTAGATAAAACGGCGAAAATCCGGCAGTGGCGTGTCGAGAAGAATTGTATGCGAACGTGACGTAAGAGAGAGCAATGTCCCAGTCATGGTGGTCATTCGACACGTACATCGACAGCATATCCGTGAGGGTTCTGTTGAACCACTCCGTGAGACCGTTCGTTTGTGGATGGTATGAGGTGGTCAATTTGTGCTGAGTGGCGGAGGAACGCAGAATGTCGGCGATAATTTTAGAGAGAAAGTTACGGCCACGGTCAGTGAGTAGCTGTCGTGGAGCACCATGGAGCAAGATGATGTCATGTAAGAGGAAGTGCGCGACGTCGGTGGCGCAGCTGGTGGGGAGAGCCCGTGTTATGGCATATCGGGTAGCGTAATCAGTCGCCACGGCTACCCATGTGTTCCCGGGGGATGACGTAGGAAAGGGGCCGAGAAGATCAAGTCCAACACGGAAGAACGGCTCTACGGGAACGTCGATTGGTTGGAGATGACCAGCAGGGAACATCTGGGGCGTTTTGCGACGTTGACAGGAAGCACAGGCAGAAACGTAGCGTCGAACAGAACGGAGGAGACCGGGCAATAGAAGCGACGGCGGATGCGGTCGTACGTGCGCGATACACCTAGGTGTCCTGCAGTTGGAGCGTCATGAAGTTCAAAAAGAACAGTTCGGCGTAATTGTCTCGGTACGACTAGAAGAAGTTCAGGCCCGTCTGGATGGAAGTTACAACGGTATAGGACACCATCCTGGAGAACGAAGTGGCGCACTGAAGCGTCATTAGGCGATGTCTGCAGACGGTGGATGAGTTCTCGCAGCGAAAGGTCGCGTTGCTGCTGGTCTGCGATGTTCTCGAAAGGAGACAGAGAAAAGATGTCATTGGGTGCGTCGTGGTCGGTGTCTTCGGCCTCGTCTACCGGATAACGGGACAAGCAATCGGCGTCCATGTGCAGGCGACCAGACTTGTATATGACAGTATAAGAATATTCTTGAAGGCGTAACGCCCAGTGACCAAGTCGTCCGGTAGGGTCCTTCAGTGAGGACAACCAGCAGAGCACATGGTGGTCCGTTACGACTGAAAAGGGCCGGCCGTATAAGTATGGGCGGAATTTCGCAACTGCCCAAACTAGGGCCAGACACTCACGTTCCGTGATAGAGTAGTTGCGCTCCGAAGTTGTGAGGAGCCTGCTGGCGTAGGCGATGACGCAACCAGTGCTGTGCTGTCGTTGGGCTAGTACTGCGCCTATGCCGTGCCCACTGGCGTCGGTTCGAACTTCAGTCGGCGCAGAAGGATCAAAGTGGGCCAGAATGGGCGGCGTTGTAAGCAGCCGGATCAAATGAGCGAGCGCGGAAGCTTCGGCGTCGCCCCATATAAATGGCACCTCTTTTTTCAAAAGGTCAGTAAGTGGTCGTGCTATGACCGCGAAATTTTTCACAAAGCGGCGGAAGTACGAGCATAAACCAACGAAGCTGCGTACATCTTTAACCCACTTAGGAATCGGGAAATTCGTAACAGCGCGGATTTTGGCTGGGTCCGGCTGTACTCCATTGGCATCAACGAGGTGGCCAAGCACGGTAATCTGGCGACGACCAAAGTGGCACTTCGATGCGTTAAGTTGCAAACCAGCTCGGCTAAAAACTTGCAGGATTGCAGATAGGCGCTCTAGATGACTCGCGAATGTGGGGGAGAACACTATAACGTCGTCCAAGTAGCACAGACATGTGGACCACTTGAATCCTTGAAGGAGGGAGTCCATCATGCGTTCAAATGTGGCCGGTGCGTTACATAGTCCGAATGGCATCACCTTGAATTGATAAAGACCATCAGGTGTGATAAAAGCGGTTTTCTCGCGGTCCATATCATCCACAGCGATCTGCCAATAGCCAGAGCGTAGGTCAATAGACGAAAAGTAGCGAGCACCATGTAGGCAGTCAAGGGCGTCGTCAATACGACGTAAGGGGTAAACGTCCTTTTTTGTTACTTTGTTGAGATGCCGGTAGTCCACGCAGAATCGCCACGAGCTGTCTTTCTTTTTCACTAAGACAACGGGTGACGCCCATGGGCTGCGTGATGGCTCGATGATGTTCTTGGTGAGCATCTTCTTGACTTTTGCCTGAATCACTTGACGCTCTGCGTGTGACACTCGATACGGACGCCTATGAACAGGAGCGGCATCGCCAGTATTTATGCGATGTTTCACGGTCGTAGTTTGTGCCAAAGGACGGTCGTGAAGATCAAAAATATCGCGGTACGAAAAGAAAACCCGGTAGAGGTCGTCAGCATTCTTTGGGGGTAGATCTGGCGCAATCATTCTCTTCAGGTCGTCGAGAACAGATGCGGCGGACTGCGAGTGGTCGGTGTGCTCGGTAGTACCATCCTCCAACGTAATTGATGCTATCGAGGGATCGCCGAAGGCGCTGATATGTGCCAAGGATATCCCTCGTGGCAGCACTTGCATTGTCAAGCCAAAGTTGACCACTGACAAACTTATCTTATTTTCTATCGATGCCTTGCACTTCTGCACAAGCTCGCTATATTTGTATCCTTGTCATTGTTGGAAAATTGCTTGCCAGGCGTGTTTTTGAACGTGCGGCCGAAAGGCTGTCAACATTTTTCGTTAAGATTGCGCAGCGCGAAGAGGACAAGGCATTTTACAGGAATAGAGAAAAAAAGAACAGACTCAAGGAATGTGAAATGGTAGGCCCCCCTCATCGCACACCGTTCGTGCTGGCGTCTTCCAGGAATGACAGTTCTTGTTTGTATTAGGCCAACGAAGGCATTCTTCACATGTCATGCGGGCTGCTTCCACAATGAGGCAGGTGCGGTCGTCCGGGTAAGAGAAAATCACTTTGGTCACAGGGGTGCAGCCGCATGCGCTACAATGTACGCCCAGGAAACCATCCTTTCCTTTTCTGTGGATTATCTCAGCCACTGAGATTACTAATCCGTCGTGATACATCGAGTGACCTATGCCTGAAAGCCAGCTGGCGCCTACTCTGTGGCAGCATGACTATTTTAACGCGTTGTAGAAACAAGCCCGAACAATAACCCTTTTGACAAGTTTACTGTGCGGAGTTGAAAACAGTAGGATTGCTTGTACGAGCCTGGCTCATATGTCCGGTAAACATGATCACGGGTGAAATCTAGATCAAGGAACCCGACAGAATCCTAGAAGGGAATATCACGTGTTAGGACGAGGGCGATATAGATACTTCAAATATTCCGACCATTTGTGACAACTCAGAATGCAACCCCGAGGCACCGCACTGTAAGACTACAAAGAAATCGTCCAGATATATCTGAATTTTCCAGGACTTGGGATACGGGGAACCGATGCTGTAAGACTTTCTCGTTTCGCAAAAAAGACAAAGAAAACACAATAACAGGTCAATCCACGAAGGCGCGATGCACGACCCGACAGACGAGCCTTTGCTTTGAATGTAATAATAATAATAATATCTGGGGTTTAACGTCCCAAAACCACCATATGATTATGAGAGACGCCGTAGTGGAGGGCTCCGGAAACTTCGCCCACCTGGGGTTCTTTAACGTGCACCTAAATCTAAGTACACGGGCCTCAAACATTTTCGCCTCCATCGAAAATGCAGCCGCCGCGGCCGGGATTTGATCCCGCGACCTTCGGGTCAGCAGTCGAGCGCCATAACCACTAGACCACCGTGGCGGGGCGCTTTGAATGTAAACATAATTTACTTGGACATAAGTACATCCGAGTCAAATTTGCACCAAAGTGAGGAAATTTCACAAGCTTAATACTGCTCGGTTATGAAAATCAATCTCACCCACGTCTTCAATTCTTTAAAAGATCTTTATTACTCGCTCCCACATAATATGCCGTTGAAATGCATCAATGAACGCAATGAGCTCTAAGGTTGCTCGACCATCCTGTTTTTGTCTGCTGCAACAGGCGAAAGTTAAGTAAACGGAAAAGGTTGTGCACCCATATCGCGAAAAAGCAGTGTACATATTTATCATTATGCACAAAAAATATTCCTTAATTCTTGCTTGAAAACGGACGTTTAGTCAGTATTTCCCACAAAAGCAGTGTACACATTATTATTCATCGTTACGCCTAAAAAATATTCCTTATTCTTGCTTGAAAACGGATGTTTAGTCCGTATTTCATACGTACTCTCGATCCCAGACTTGTGAAACACGTGCCTTACCTTACTGAGGTGGCCCTTAGGAAAGGAAGGTTGAAGGAAGCTTTTAGGATACGCTGGCTCCCTCAAGAAGCTCCTTAAGATAAGGAGGCATGAAGGGCTCCTCACGTAAGGTAAGGAAATGGTCTGAGGTAAGGAGCGTTTCAGAATACGGGCCTATGTCTACCACTAACCCACGCCTGCGCGTGTGATGTGTCCTCGGGCGTGGCCGTACAGCTCGCGCGTGAAACTGAAAAAGTTAAAAAAAAAATAAAAAATAAAAAACAAGCTCACACACCTTGCGGTACTTCGGAGACAACTGCGAATTTATCTCTCGCTGAAAAAAGCTGTGATCTTTGCCTGCGTGCGCTTCACCAGCTGCCGGCGTGCACTTATCTTATGTGCCCGGTAGCGCTTTGAATGCGTCCATCTGGCTTGGAGTGGGCACAAAAGCTTCGTGGTCTTCCGTATCGTCGACATGTCGAGTCCGACAGCTGAGTCCACTCTTCGGCGCATGGACCGGTCAAAATAAAGCGAGGACCGTGACTAGGGCGCCTGTGCTTTAACGAGTTAACGCTTCAAAATAGGAAATAAATCATCGCTTTTTTACAGGTTCACTTAAGGAAAACTTCGTTAAATCGAGTCTCGTGGCTAAGTTAGTTTCCTTAATTCGGAATGACGACGAATTTTATACCTGTGGGTACCAGCTGTCGAATGAAAATTTCTTCGTTACATCAAGAACTTCGAAAAATCAGGTTTCGTGAGATCGACTTTGAGCTGTAGCTTGAAATACAATGAAATGTTTTACGTGAAATTAAGAGTGAAAGCTGACATGCACGACACAGCTAAAAGGCAGCGAAGCAATGTGTTTGACGAGTGTATGTGCACTGCTGCCATCATAAAAGATCATCATCATCGAGTACATACAAAACAGCGGGCACATGATGGCGTGTAGAGAGAAATCTGACAAGGTTCCGAAATTTTATTTGTCCGTCGTAACTATCACGCGCAATAAAATTTGACCGATCCCACCTACCGTGAGAATCGATGTTATGCGAAGCATGCGCGGTATGGTGACTGTGGCGTAATTTTTCACATTGAGCAAAACGTCACTAAATGATGCTAGAGAAATATAGAAGTGGTATACGCACATTCATATGTTGAAGAGTCGCATATCTATTATATAACCAGTTGTTTACAGTTGCGTAACGATGGCCACAGCAGCATGGGTGTTACCAACACCAGAAGCGTAGTGCTTATATTCTTCAATACTGGATAGCGCGAATCCGAACAGGACAAAGAAGGAACACAGATGCACAGGACAGGCGTTACTCGCAACTAAGCTTCATTCAGGAAAGTTTCCCTAGATATATACACAGCCTAGTAGCACGCGCAGGCGCACTGCACGTACGTTACAGTCACAGTTACAGCTGTTATGCTTATACTTGTACTTGTCCGTTATGACGGAGAACGCACGCACGTTTTACGAACCCATGTGTATGTGTAGAAGAGATTCTTGACAGTTCTTGAACAAGGTCATCATCACCGTGATCCGTGAGCACCAGATGCTGTTCCGGTATTTTGCGTTATTCATGCCATGACCAGTGAATCGTGTTCGTGATCCATTGATCCCCTGCTATGCCAATTTTGGTATATTACAAGTTATGGAGACGACCAGGAGAGCGCCCAGACGTAGGCGGATAGATAGATAGATAGATAGATAGATAGATAGATAGATAGATAGATAGATAGATAGATAGATAGATAGATAGATAGATAGATAGATAGATAGATAGATAGATAGATAGATAGATAGATAGATAGATAGACAGACAGACAGACAGACAGACAGACAGACAGACAGACAGACAGACAGATAGATAGATAGATAGATAGATAGATAGATAGATAGATAGATAGATAGATAGATAGATAGATAGATAGATAGATAGATAGATAGATAGATAGATAGATAGATAGATAGATAGATAGATAGATAGATAGATAGATAGATAGATAGATAGATAGATAGATAGATAGATAGATAGATAGATAGATAGATAGATAGATAGAAACGGCCAAAGTACCTGAGGTTCGCTAAGAAATGCTTCGCATTTTAAAAAAAAGGAATAGAAAAGGTTTGTAGTCGGATTTTAACACAGGCATTCTGCGTGGCAGTGGAATATTCTACCACAGAGCGACGCGAATGCTGGAAATGCTTCCGAAAATAGCCCTATACCGGCATAACGGCGGATGAGGAATCTAGTTTAATTTGTGTTCCATTTGTGTATTAAAGGGACACTAAAGAGAAACAATGAATCGGTTTAGATCGATAAATTATGCTCTGAGCACTCTAATGTCGTTCATTTCGCCATCATAGGTTTATTAATATAGGAGAAAATCAAGTTCAAAGTTTCATTTTTAAATTACGCGCCGAAATCTCCCCGCGTGACCTCACGGATTTCAAAGTGTATTGTTACGTGTCCTCCTCGTCTGGTCTGTTGTTTTCGCCGGCGCTGTTCTACTACGATTATGAACCAACTAGCCCAAAAGTACATTTTGACAAGTATTTATTGTATTTTGGCGCCATCGGCTCAACAAAATTACCCCAAACTTGGTATGTTAAGTCTGTGGCCCCCCTCAGAGGACAGTGTACTTCATTTTTACCGATTAGGAACTACGTAGTCCCTAGTAGGCGACATCAAAACATGTGACGTCACGGCGAATGGTGCAGAAACTTCTAGGCGGCGCCGCCAACATTTTTTTTTGCGCGTTTTCTCGCTTATTAAGCGTCTTCTCGCAGCAAGCGTGGTGTCGTTTTTGGTATCGTGAAAGAGTACTTTACTAACATGAGAAAAATCGTTTTGCTCTTTAGTGTCCCTTCAAAGCGAAAGCCTTAGAAGCCTCGTCAAACGCGAAAATTGACCGTCGGCGTTCCGCGGCGTCGGGGACAACGTGAGTGATGCAAGAAAATAATCATCACGTGATGACGTCATCACATGCCGTCGTAGCTCGGTTAAAGGTGGGCGGATCACGGAGGCAGTGTAAAGCCAGGTGAGGTGCCTCCGATCCTGGAGGCAGTGCAAAACCACGTTAGGTGCAGAGAGCTTTCGAAGAGTGGTGGGGCAGGGTCAATACATCGACTGAGAAGAAGAAGAAGAAGATGGCTTTCGCCTTCGAGTCGTCTTAGGTGAACGCGTAAGGGACCCCGTGAGTTCTTTTTAAACTACTTGCCGTGTTTCTTGGCCGGAGTCTATGGCAACGCGCCGTTTTTCAAAGTTCGTCACGTGAAGTTCCGATCCGTCGTAACACAGCGGCGTCATTTCCTCGCGCCCGGTGAGCTCAGTTTCGATATCTCCTCGACTGAGACCTTGATTTTTCGATGCTTGATATCTCAAATCATGGAGTTTTTCTGGGCATACTAAAAAGTGGGTTTCCCATGAATTGTCACGTCCTGCACCTTTTGCACACAACAGCCCTAAGGTTAATAAATTAAAAGTTGATTAACGAGGTTTTGTTAATTACTCGTTCCAGTGTATACCTTTAAGTGAGGCAAGCTATTTCCGCCCTGACGTAGAGTTCGTGCGGGAAGGCGACAGGTGCCATAGCATTTCTTTTTTTCATCTGTATTGTCTTTAAAAAAAATTAAGGCAGCTTTGAACTAGCGGTGCCAAGCCTGAAATAAGTGCGGAGCTTGGCGGCCATCTTTGTTCCTCTTTAACGGCGAAGCTATTTAAGATAGCCATAATGTTTCCGACCCTATCGCGAAAAATAAACGGGCATGTGCCACAGAAATTGGGTAAATACCACTACTCACCACTGGACCACTAAAGAGGAAGAAGGCAACAGTTAGACCAACGCTTGGGAACGGTAAAGGCAAGGGCGGCTACGAGCCAACCCCGAAGCGATGGAAGGCATACGCCAACGACGACGCGCCCGTAGATATATGAGAGATGCGAACGCTGGGTTGAAGCGCGAGTTTGTCTCTGGTTGGACATCCGTGTCATGTCTGTGACAGTGTGTGGTTTAATTCCAACCTCTCTGCGCTGAGAATCAATGTAGAAACAACCTAGCATCACCTAACTAAAACCCATAGCAACGACCTAGAAGCAAGCTATAAACAACCCTTTAGGTTGTTTCTAGGCTAAGGCCTAGAAACAACCTAGAAGACCAGGTTTGTCTTCAGAATCGTCCAGTTTCGCTGTTTCAAGGCTTGCGCGGCTTAGCGCTTAGTGCAAGCTTCGCCAATTCTTTTTTCTCTTTCGTCTTCCTCTGTTTCTTTGTTTTTCTCTCGTGTATGTGTTTTTTGTGTCTGTTTAATTGTATTTCTTTCTTTCTCTCTCTCTCTTTTCTTTCTTTCTCTTTCGATCTTTCTTTCTGTTTCTTTCGAATCTTTGTCTCACTGTTTCTCAATTTTACGCTCACTTCCTCTTTCTTTCTATTTATTTGTTTCTCTTTCTTTGATTGTCTCACTTTCTTTCTCTTTCTGCATTGATTTCTCTCTACCTCTCGCTGTCTCATTCTTTATATGCTGTGCTTTAATCTCTCCCCTCCTCCTTTCCCTCCTCCTTTCCCTCCTCCTCACCCTTACTTCCCTTTTCTACCCCCTTGCTACTTCATTTTCACTTCATTTCATTTATTGACCCTAAGGGCCCGAGAACGGACATTACACAGGGGGGGGGGGGGGGTGCGAATGCAATACTTTGTACAACGAATAAAGGAAACCTACAATAAGAGGAGTGACGACACTATACAAGGTTATGCGATGATCTGTCGACTTCGGATCGTGGGCACGCGGGTTCGAATCCCGCCGTCTCATGAGGAATTTTTTTTCGCCAAGATTTTCCCGTTCTTTGTCTTCCTTTCTTTCTGTCTGTTTCTCTTTCTCTCTCTCTTCGTTTCTTTCTTTGTACTCGTTCTCTCCTCTCACCAATCAGGGTTATTTTACAGGCCACGCCGCAGAAATCGGCGCACGTGTTTTGGGAGATCAAGACGAGGACTGAGTGGAAGAGGAGGACGAAGAGAGTGCGCGCCGATTCATGATGATGATAGTTTCTGTTCGCACTGCCCGGCGCAGCGAAAAGCTTCAAGAGCTCCGCTCTTAAAAACATCCTATATAGGCGGTCTTACACCTAAAAATTCGATATTTAATATTAGTGTTGCCAAGCCGTTGTACTGTGATATCGCCCCTATTCTAAAAACTGGTTTACACAATACAGCGCACACTCCCTCATAAAAGCTGAACGATGTACTGTATATTAAATGGAAAAAACTTCCGTACATGACAAATTAACAAAGATTGGTGTCCTAAAAGAAGAAACCGTTTTCACGTCATCCCCGTAATTTCACCAGCGAGTAAATTACATTATAACACACTTCAGACAATAATGGGGCATTACAGCGGCAACGATGGTAATTTTATTCCGGAATACTGTACTTCAGCGGAGCAAGAGGGTCTTTCAATAACCTCGCCACTTTTTTGGAAAAGCTAGAGGGACATCCAAATAGTTCATTTAAGCTGGCTCTGCTCTGGACGTAGCCCTGTCAGTCCTAATCGAAGATTAAATTCTAATCTTAGCTCCACTTGTCTCCTACTTCCTCTTCGAGCCCTTGGTGGTCTTGCCAACCCTCGTGCGGCTCCCGTGTCTAGAAGACAGGCTGCTCGGAGCCTTCCTCGCCTTCACACGCCGTCCTCCGTGCCTCGAGGACGCGCGACTGTGGGCATGGCGACGCTTATTGCCGCGCTTCGAGGGCATGCTCGTGGCCGAGGAAGAACTAATAGACCGGACATGGCGGCGGCTCCTGCTGCGCCTCTTCTTTCTTCCCTGGCTTCTTTGCGACCGTGTGACCGAGCTTCCACGGCTTCGGTCTTTACGCGCGCGTCCACCGTGACGACTGTGGGACGAGTGCCTTGATCGTCCACGGCTGAACTTCCTCCTGGCACTGCGACGCTTTGTAGGCTCGCTAGCCGTGTCGTTGTTGCTGCTTCCAGAGGAGCTTCTCGCGCGCTTCCTACGGCTCACCCTCGGGGATTTAGTTGGGGCTACCTTGCTGGTGGAAGGGTTTCCACCCTCGGGCTGCGTTGCCTTCCGCAACTTTCGAGCAGCCGAGGTTGCGATGGGCTTCGGAGCTAGCGGTTCCACCGACACGGCCTTGGGCGGTCGACCGCGTGGACGCTTCGTAGCCGGAGCCTCGTTGGAAGGGCCAGCGGCATCGTCGTCAGCAGCAGGCTGGCGCTTCTTCCCTCGCCCGGCCTTTGGCGGACCGCGGTTGACCTCCGGTGGAAAAGCGGCGAGAACCCAGATTGAGCAGCCAGCTGGATGAGCCCTTGCCCCTGACTGAGGCCGCGTTCTGTTCTCGTGCACCGCGTGCGTGTATTTCATCTTCCTCTTCTCGCGGAGCTCTTTAGAGCATTTTAATCCACAGCGCAATGCGCAATGTGATTAAAAGTATCGCCAAGTTTACTTATCAAAATTAATCTTATTTATATAATTGACGGTATTTAGTATTGTCCGACGATTTGAATTCGGATGCCAGAAACGCAGATAATTGTTTCCGGGCATTTGGTAATGACTTAGTTTAACTAATGTCAACAATTTTACGCAAAAACCTAAATATCGAACTCTAACATACGAAGAAGCAGAGATGTACAGGACAGAGCGCTTAACATGCACATATAAGGGCCCGAAGTGAAAAAAATAATAATAATAATAATGTGAGAGTAACGCTCATTTTTGCTGATTATTGCATGTTTTTATTTGCGTGTTCGGCGCAGCAGTAATCATTGTTTAACCTCTTGGCTAAACAGTGATAGTGCTCCCAAGATTTTGAGGACATTTGCTAAATAGATGAAGCAGTCGGTATTTTGGTAAGGCATATCTTTCTAAGAACAACATCCTATACCGATAGTTTCCAATCAGGATTAACATCAAGTGATTACATTTACTTTTTGTACAAATAAAATCAAGAACGTAAGCCATAATCTGCATGTAGTGATTTACGAACGCAAAAGAAAAAAAATTCACCGACGATTGCGATACTGCCTAGTGCGAATTCTGAGCGCAGCTTCGTGTTGGGGCAACGCCAACTGTGTTTGAAGTTTTGGCTATCCGCAGTTGTAGCAATGTAACATTCCTTACATATTGCCACAGAAACTGCCAGCGCTCGAGTGCTACGCACACCACCCTGTACATTGTAGGTGTCGCGAACCAAGCAAAACGCCGACAGCCCCTTTACGACAAGCGAATCCAGCCGCAGTTCACGTGCCAGCCCTGCATGCGCACGAGCTTCGACCGAGGGGCCAATGCGCGTGACGGAAGAAGAAAGCGAGGTTAGAGGCCAGTGGCTAGTGACGCAGAACTATCGGTAAATTGGCTATCGATAGCATCGATAGTTTTTTTTTAAACTATCAATAGTTTAGACAAACTATCGGTAGTACTACTATCTACAAGCTCTCGATAGTGCAATCGGTAGTACCATGGTTAATATTACTAGCGATATTACTGCCACGCATGTTTATTGCTTTGATTTAATGTATTCGGGTTTCACCCACAAAGACTATTAGCAACGTTTGACGCAGGTCGCGCCGTAATGTTTGAGAAACTTCAGGTTTGTTTGTGATCATTCTGGTAAGATTACGCGTCGGACGCGAATAGTCAAGTTTATGCGAGAGCTTAAGCGAGCACCAGCGATAACGCTGGAGGGTTCGATGACTGATTTATAAAAGACGACGCGTTCCACCGATGATCAGATTACTCGACGGCCGACGACTGTTCTCGCCGTTATCAGTGCGCATCGTGTATTGGCGCTTGTACTTTGAATTTGATTTTCTGGGCACAAGGTAGCCCAAATAAAGAGTGGCGTATTTACCAGTCTTGCTGCAGCATTCTTCCCCGCACAACCACGTGACAATACTATCGATAGTGGCATGAATAAATATGCTGTTGCTTGCCGGCCATATTTCCAATCAGCCTCGCTTAATTTGTGAGCAATTTTTGGCGAAAGAAATAAATTATTTTAGCAGTGAAAATTGCCATCAATAAATTCACATCCAAAAGCAACCAGCTGCACCTTACAATTACCAAACTTAGTTCATGATATTTTTTTTACTTTGAAATCATAAAATTCAATGTAAATTTGGAGCCGCGCAGTTTTACCACATGTAACGGCTTCCTTTCCGCTACAGCTGAACAGTTTGACTTCATGATCATGTGTCAGCAGAGCACTCAGGTGAAGAACACAAGCATGTCAACTTTCTTGCCCTTCAGCTTGCTCCTCCGGCTCCACTCTGTACCACGCGCGCAGGGAACCAAGTTTATTCTGCAATGAGTCCGTGCTGCTGATTTTATGCTATCGATAGTACCATCGAATTTTTAGCTATCGATAGCGCTATCGATAGTATTTTTTACCATCGATAGTTCGACAGTGACCCAGCTATCGATAGTATCGATAGTACCATCGATAGTTCTTCATCACTGGCTCGTGATATCGACTGACTCCGCGTTCGCGCTATCAGTTACGCCGCCGACGCCGACACCGCTCAAAACAGGAACGGGCGCCTAAGAGCTGCGCTCTAAAAGAAAGAGAGAGAGAGATACGAAGAGGAAAGGCAGGGAGGTTAACCTAAAAGAAAGAAACTTGGAGAACGCTCGAAGGAAGAAAGAAAGAACTTTATTGGGCGAGTGAGTTTGGGCCCTTTACGGGCCCTGGACCACCGCACGGCCATCACATTGCGCCTTTACGGGCCCTGGACCACCGCACGGCCATCACATTGCGCCTATGTGTCTAGACCACGCAGGGCCAGGGCACCCCGATTCACACAGCGAAGCTGCGCGTCCAGATCCTGCGACGCAAGGAGGGCCTCCCATTCCTCCCGAGTACTGGGCTACCCCTGCGGGGGATGATCGGCAGGGCAGCCAAAGAGAATGTGGTCTAAGGTGGCGGGCGACTCTCCACAGAGAGTGCACTCCGGAGGGATGTGGCGGAAGTGGGATAGGACTTGGGGGGGGGGGGGGGGGGGAGTTCGAGTCTGGAGTCGCCTCCACATGATTCGTTGCGAGTGGGAAAGGCGGGGGTGGGGAGGGGGGTAGAGGCGACGGGCAAGGCGTGCTTGTTGGGTGAGTTCAGACAACGTGTGTGCCCGCTCTCTCGAGAAATCTCGGCCGGGGTCGCCATTTGCCCGGATAATAAGTCCTCGGGCTATGTTATCGGCGGCCTCATTTCCGGGATTGACAGAGTGAGCCGGCACCCACACGAGTTCAATAAGCCTATCGGGATTTACGGTACACACCTTCAATATTTGCCACGCGGGAGAATGGACGCGCCAACGGGCAAAGTTAAGGCTGTTTTTGAATCGCTAAGTATGTAAGTAACGTTGGTTTTGGCGATTGCTAACGCTATAGCAGCTTCCTCAGCTTCCTCCGGGGTACAGGGTGGGTCCAAAAAGTGGGTGAGTGGGGGGGCTGAAGGATGGCAAGCGACAGCTACCGAACGGTCTGGACCACACGCGGCATCTACCCAGCGCACATCCTCTAAAGTACCATAGTCCTTATGCAGAGTTACTGCTCGCGCGACGCGGCGGGATCGGTGGTATTCTGGATGAACGTTCCTAGGGAGAGGTTTGATTATAAGCGCGGCGCGCATGGCACGAGGGAGCGAGACTAATTCTGAAGTATGTGCTGGTATAAGGATTCCAAGCGAATCCAGTATATGTCTCCCTGTTTCGGACCCAGCCAGGCGAAGGTACTGCGATTGTATATGTGCATCTATCAGTTCTTGTATTGTGATGTGCGTTCCAAGTTTTAGGAGCCTATCCGTGCTAGTATTTCTTTTTTTGAGATTAAGCGCTGCTTTGGTAGCCATGCGAATTAGAGCGTTAATTTTGTCTTTATCTGTGCAGGATAGGTTCAAGTAAGGAGAGGCATATAGAATGCGACTAAGCACGAAGGCATGTAGCACCTTGAGGTTATCTGCTTCATCTAGACCTGCGCGTGAATTTGACACCCTTCTAAGAAGCTGGATGACAGAGTAAGTAGACTGCCTTAGTGCCTTCAGAGTAATGTTGTTTTTTCCCGTGTCCTGCAAGTATAGACAAAGGATTCGGAGGGTAGGGGATTGCGGTATGGGAGTGTTATGCAAATAAATTGTGATTGGGGCCGTAGGGACACGGCGCGGTCGGAGTATGAGGAGTGCCGACTTTGTGGGGGAGCATTAAAGGCCGATGCTTGCCGCGCGTGTAGCTATAGCTGTGGCTGCGTCCTGAAGGGTTGATTCGATGTCACCATCTGAGCCGTACGTAGTCCAAACCGTTATATCGTCGGCGTAAAGTGTATGCCCCAAGTGTGGAATGCGGCTGAGAATTTTCGCCAGGGGGATCAGAGTGATATAAAAAGGAGTGGGGATAAAACAGCCCCCTGAGGGGTGCCAATGTTATAAAGGGGGAATGGGGGCGTTCTTACGTCATCTATATGCAGGGAGGCAGTGCGCCCATTTAGGAAGGCCCGGATATAATTATAGGTTTTAGGCCCTAATTGCAGCTCTTGGTTTCCTTGCAGGATCGCACTGTGCGTAACCCTGTCAAACGCTTTGGTGAGGTCTACAGCCAGAGTTGCTCTTGTATGGTGTACCAAGCCATTGAGGACGGCGTGTGAGATCTGCAACAGGGCGTCCTGTGCAGAAAAGTGCGATCGAAATCCCACCATGCTATGGGGATGTAGTCCCTGTGATTCCATGTGGAGCGTGAGACAGGTGAGGATGACATGCTCAAACAGTTTGCACAGGCACGAAGTAAAGGAGATGGGACGGAGATTGTGGGCATTAATGGGCTTATTGGTTTTAGGAATAAAAATTATCTTTGCGTGCTTCCATTCCGCTGGTATCTCCCCCTTTTCCCGGCATTCATTGAAGTAATCGGTAAGAATAGAAATAGAACGGTCATCTGGATTCCTGAGGGTAGCAAACCGGAGACTGCTTCTGGTTAACCTCCCTGTCTTTCCTTTCTCCCTCTTCTCTCTCTCTCCAGGGGTCGAGTCCCTGAGCTTAAGGAGGGCTGCTCTGACTTCGGCCTTTTGAATCGGGGAGTCGAGGGAAGGTTGTTCAGGACCACTATAGTCGGGATATGATATCGCTTGGCCCACAGCAGTATAAATTGATTTTAGTTGGTCTAACAGTGCCTGTTGATTGTGCCGATTTTGATGGGTAAGCCTTTTGAGTGTAAGCCGCGTTTGCTTTTTATTTTGACCGGGCACTATCATATGTCGAAGAAGATGCCAGGCCCTAGATGAGGAGAGATTACCTCGCTGTCCGTCGCATATGTGGTGCCAATTAGATTTGCTGAGAGCGGCGCTGTGTTCTTCTATTTCTTTTTGAAGTTGGACCAGTTTGAGTTTGTCTTCTGTTGAGTTTCTGGGTTTTCCAGCGCGTGAGTATACTAGTTTGTGCTTGGAGTAAGTGCGCTAACCTACTATCTATGGTGGGGGTCTCGGGGGTGGCATCGAAAGTTTGCGTGAAAGCCTGGACATCCTGTTTGAGCTCTGTCATCCATGTGTGGTGGTTAAAAGGGGACTCGAGTGGTTTGGCCTCTCTGTGTTTACGAAAATTATCCCAGCTAGTCTGCCGGACACGGTGGGTTCTAAGTTTTTTAGCAAAGTCAACCTCTATAGTTATCATATTGTTACGTCTGCGAGAGGGTTTATTTAGCTGCGACGTACCGGTAGACGCGTAGGTGTTCAACAAACGCGCACCGGAGGCCTTTTCCACTAGCCGAACGTCCTCTTCTACTACCACATCCCTGTTCCCCACTGGACGTTCGGCTAGTGGAAAAGGCCTCCGGTGCGCGTTTGTTCAACACCTTCGCGTCTACCGGTACGTCGCAGCTAAGTAAACCCTCTCGTAGACGTAACAATATGCTGATCACTGCCCAGGGTTTCATTTGAGTTTCTCCAGACCGACGCGGTAAAGTTGCGGCCAAAAGTGAGGTCTGGGATAGTGTCGGCGCTTACACTGTTGCCGATTCGAGTATAGTGTACTGAAGTCATTGTATATGGATAGGCCCTGCATCTGAAGGGTGTTGTATAACGCCGCCCCTCTCTTGTTTGTCCGTATATATCCCCAGTCTACATGTGCGCAATTAAAGTCCCCTAAGATAATTAGGGGTCTCTTTGCAGCAGTGGAGGCGGCTTTAATGAGAGCAATTAGTTCTGAAACTGGTTGCTTTGGAAGAAGGTAACAGTTTAGGATAAAGAGGGGATGGGATCTGTGAGTGGACAGGATTAATGACAGTGATGTCAGAGGGCACCAAAGCGTATCCGGGATATCAGGGGGTGTGGAGGAAACATAAAGTAGCTGCTGCAGGGGGTCTCGTTTGCGGCGAAACCCCCTGCAGTTCCATTGCATAATGCGTAGTTGAAGATTATTGGCTGTCAGCCGCGCCATATTGGGGGGTAGGAGGGCGAAGGATGGGAGCTGCTGTGGTAGTGCCAGCTGGGCCGTGGGAAGACACTCCAGCAATTATTTGAGGAAGTCGTTGCAGAATGGCTGTGGTTACCTGACTGATTATCCTTTCTGTTAGCGTGGCGATGGCGGTTTCAATGTATTTTTGAGTCTGAGCCATAATATTGGCTTCTAGCCGTTCGGCAAATGCTTTAAATTTGGAGTCTATGTCTATATCTGGAGTGTCGTCTGGGCGGCGTTTCTTTTGGGGAGGGGCTACCGAATGTTGGGGTGTTGATGGTAGAGGGACTGGGTGGGTGGAGGGTTGGGTCGATGATGTTAGAGGGGTTGAAGGAGTGCTAGGTGGGATAGAGTCAACGGCTGCCCTCAGGTGCCTTACCTCTTCCCGCAGGAGAGCTACCTCTTCTTCCCGCAGTGATGTCTTGGGCGCACTTGTGGCTTTGGTCCAGACTCGCTGGTGACCTTGGTGGGGCGTTGGGGTGGAAAGTCCTTTGTCATCGGCACTGGTGACTTAGGTTTCGGCAATGTCTGTCGTCGAGGCTGGGGCGTCCTGGCCTTGCACGAACCGGTGCAGGTAAGATGATTTCCACCACAAAGGATGCATGTCGGCGTGCAAGGGGCCTCTTGCTTGTGTTTTTCTCCGCATCTCGGGCAGAGTCCACTTTTTGAGAGCGGGCACACGTCGTACGTGTGACCAGGCTGCCGGCAGTTGGTACATGCGTCAGGGGTGCCCTTGTACTTGGTGCAACGGTGTACCACACACATATACTTGATGGTGTGGGGTACGGGACCGGAGGCAAAGGTTATCAAAATTGAGGCTGATTTTCCCATGCGTCTGGCGGCTATGATGTTGGCGTGCGGGTTTCCATAGCGCAAGTCGTTCAGAATCTGCTCTGGTGTCTCATTCTAGTACGCTCTTGAAATCACACCCCTGACTGCCGCAGGAGGGGCTGCGATATACGCAGCTACAGGGTATTGCTTCCTATATAAAGCGATTTTCTGTACTTTTACTAAAGCCAGAGCTGTTGCTTCTTCTGCAGTCGCCACTGTGAAGGAGTTGTTGGTGGGATGAACTCTGATGTGCAGTTCACCCAGCATTGAGCAGTTGACAGCGGTATGCAGTGCTTGTAGTAAATTTGCTGCTGGGTGTTCTTCCAGGAAGAGCCCGCCTCGCGGGCGAAAGACAACCCGGATCGTTCCCGCCGGCAGCGCGGCGAGTTGTTTGCCGTTTTGTACGACAGCGCTCGTTGTGCGTAGCAGCTGCGGCTCCTCCTTGAACGCGGTTCGTAAGGACGCAGAGGCAGCGTCCGGTGGTACATTGGCGTTGCTGGCGCTTGGCTGTGCTGGAACCGAAGCCGTTGAGAGGGGTTTTGGGGCCGAATTCGAACCTGGGGCTCGATTTCGATAGGCACGAAGCACAGTTTGCCACTCACTAGAGTGACAGTCCTGCTGGTTGGTCGTCTCGTCGTCCACTGTCTCCTCCATGCTTGTTGAAGGGTGAGGAACGCGGCGCGCCTGCGACGCTCGCCTCAACGAGGCGAGGCTTGGCGCGGCGGCGTGGATGTCAGAGGTGATTTCACTGGGTAATTCTCGGAGATCACGGGGCACATCCAAAAGACGGTGGCGGGCAGCGTCCGTGTACCTTCCCGGATCCGTTAATCGTCTTGGTCGGCCCTTGGAAGGATTTAGCTGGGCACAGGAACCAGAAATTGACGGAGACGATACGATACGCGTATGTTCACTCTGGACCCCTAGCGGCCTCCATATCGAACGTTCGAGCTTCGGCTGCAAGAGTAAAACGCGATAGCGTAATCGAGCCCCGCTCACATCGCCTTCTGAATCTCTAGCCTGGCTTCGCAACTCGGTGGACACATAAACTGTGCCGCAAGGAAGTGAACGCTGCGATCGTTCAGCCACCATGGTAATGATGGGTAGTACACGTATTTGACTCATCTTACAGATCTCGTGGGGATGCCTAAACCGACCACCAACTTTAGATGCCTTTTTAGGCCAGTACAACCTATCTAATACTTTCGAGCAATGGGAGGCCCAGCTCGCCAGCTCTGACCCGGGGGTACAGCTTGCGCTTCTGGGTCACGTCAGGCAGACAGCAGTAGCCAGTGGAGCCCTGGACTTGGGGCCCCACCCATAGAGCTCATGACCCCTTATCCCAACCTTTATGAATAAAGTTGTACTACTACTACTACTACTAGTGCTTGCGGTTTCGAACGCACTTGTAGCTTTGTTTATTGTTGTGTTTTGGCTTTTGTTTCGGATAACAGAATGGATCGTTGTGAACTTCGTGAGCCGATTTGAGTTGGTGAGCTTAAAAATGTCAAGGTAGTGAAGTGGAACTGCTGTACGTTTGCTGAACTTCGTCTTGCGACAAAGCGGCTGCAGACCACATGGAGCCAAACGGAGCCGAAAGAACGAAGCTTAGACAAATCCGTGTACTACCCATCATTCCCATGATGGCTGAAGCGCCATGCGTTGCAGCTCCCATAGACACTAGCTCCAGTTTCCCATCTAGTGTATTATTAGGATGTCCTAATGTCCTAGAATACCTACTGCAAGTATAGTTGCGAAGTGCCGGCTACGAGATAATTCATCCTTTTGCGAATTGGCTAAGTACCCACTACGCGTCTACCTGGCAACACGTGCACCTGCGCAACTGCACACTTTGTTGATGCTGTTTCTCATGATGATTAATTATGCTTGAAAGCTTTGTAATGTGTGGGCCTTTAAACTACCCACTCGTTGCGCAATTCAGATGGTGTGACAGTTGGTGCGATTCCACGCTTCTGCCACGCAATATTCTGCCGCGCAACGAGACTGCTCGCACTATATGCCATTAGTATAGAGGTTATTTCCCGAAACAGTATTAAGCACGGGCGTGGCTCTGTGGTAGAACACCTAATTGTCACGCAGAAGGCGTGGATTCGATTCCGCCGCGGACGCATGATTTTTATTGTTTCAATCCACTGAGACTTTTTTTCCATTCTAATTTTTCCCTTTCCATCTATCGCCAATTTTGCGCCCTCAACCAACGACGCCCACGCCGGAATTTCTGCGAAACGAGCTCTTTAACGCTATCGCTTTAATGTATGCAATATTGCGATCACTTTAGAGAAAAAACATGGTTAATCCCTCCGTCATTTGAATCGGTATTAGACGAAAATAAAACATATCCTTGCAGAACTAGTTGAATGTTTACTGAGCATCGATATGAGAGAGCTGGCTCAATGTCTATTGTTGTTTCGCAGCTATAGCACCGTTTAACGTGCATGTACCCAAGCTGATGCTCGGTGGCACATCTCCATCCCGACGACTAACGTCCATGATTAACGATTAGACGAACCTTTGTGGTAGCTGTAGTAGTTAACGGTAAGAGCGTAATCAGAGAAAGCAGTGTAACAGCCAGAAAAGCGTCGACTAAGGTCGCCATTCCGCGGCATGTTAAAGACTAAACAAAACACCACGGCCGGACTAGAGGGAAACGCAATGCGCGTCGTGCGTCCCCTTAGCCCGGCTGCGATTTTTCTCTGGGCGAGCGTAAACTGAGAACGCGGTGTTACAGAGGCAGGCCCTCGTCGCAGAGCTATTTTTAATATGGATGGATGCTATGAGCGAGACCGAAGCTTGGGCTAAGGCCGCCACCTTGCGGTGTGTTAAGGCATTGACAAAATTGCACTTCTGCTATTGGAAACGCGCCGCATGGGACTGACGCGTAGCAACGAAGGGTTGCAGAAGCTAAGGCCACGGTCATGATGCATTACTTCACTCTACCGCTCCCAGACGGCGACATCACCCAACTATATGATATAAAACTTGGAGCGCAAATAAACGACGCAGGACGAAGGAGTTTATTTGCGCTCAAAGTTTTATATCATAATGGGATACCAACTAGCCCACCTAGCTATCCTGACAACACTCCGCCGATCAAGAGCACTGCGAGAGGAAAGTGTGAGATATAAAAGGCGCGTCTGTAAAACGTCCAGAGAGTGTGACGTTGGCGCACCGGATAACGTGCCCGGCATCTGTTGTCGCGTACCGAGAGGTAGTGGGTTCGACTCCCGTTGATGAAAGTATTTTTTCTTCAGGTTTTATTTGCCATCTTATCACGTGCACTTTCTCGACGTCATTTCCGTGACGGAAATACGTCACTAAAGTCTTGGTTGACCCCGGCATAAAACAATTTCGTGTTAAAAAAATTACAGAAAGGTGAAGCTGTGCTTCTGCCTTAATGAATAGGCAATATTGAGATCAAGCCTACATGAGCTGCATGGTTGTGCAACGAAGAAAAGACGAAAATATACAAGGTTATGCTCTGTTTTGCTCATTCTGCGAGAGCGTTTTCTTGCGATGACAGTTATACGGACACTCCGAGCGCTCTTGCGCCGTCGCTGTCGCCGTCGTGTTCTGTAACAGTCCGAATCAATAACATCGCCTCGTGCGTCGCATGAACTATGGCGAGTGAAAGGGTGCGAGGGCTGCCGACGAGCGCAGCGCATATGAAACAAACAAATAAACATGGTTCCACGGCAGGATTTGAGCTTTATATATCCAGTACCGAAGCCCGCCCTATGCTCTAACCACTAAGCCACACGCGCATTCCTGATCAGGCGGTATAGAACGCTGTTAAGAATGTCTTGCGTACAAGCAAGCGTGTTTTCCCACGCTGGCGGAATCGTGCAGTTGCCGTTATTCTATTCCCATTGACAACGACAATTCGTACAAATCAATATCTGCTCTTTTTTTTTCTCAGCTGAATATTTCACTCACCAAGGGGTATAGGCCTACATGCAAAAGAACGCTGCGTAGAGAACCTAGTAGTAACAAAAACACTAATAGCAGCCAGAATCACCGCCATATGAACGGACTCCTGACAGAAGGAAAATCCGTTAAGAATTCCTCACTGACGCCGCTGTCTGAAGGATCCATGTTCGCCTGACCAAGTTTGAAAGATCATGGGCTATGGTCCCCGACGTGGTCGAGGGCTTCATTTTGAGCGCTATAACAACTTTGACCACCTGAGGTTCTTTTAAAGTGAGCCGAAATCTCGACATTTACACAAACATTCTTACATTTGGCACCGCGCAATTTTTTGACGGAAGGTGCGTGGATGCGCGGTTTGCTATATAGTGAATTATTGTATGCGCTTCACTGGCCATTTGTATGAAAAACGCTTTCATTTATTCCCATAACAGCCGATTCTTGAGGATATACAAAGCATAAAATTGTCCTATCGAATGATATACACGAGATAGCAGTCACTTTATAAATAATTATACTATGTATATCACAGAATTTTAGCGGTGAATAAGCCGTTTGCTGTCTGTACCAGTGGTTATCAAAAGGTGGTTCGCGAAGCTATTTGGGGGATCCGCGAAACCCATGCTCGGGGGAAAAAGCACGTTTTTCGAAACCACCGTGACAACGGCCCCTTCTGATTTTTGGTATGCCTCACCGCAAAACACTCTTGCATTGCGCCGGAACTCACCTATGTTTCCCTTTCTCCGTGAGTGGCTGTAAAGCTTTTCTTGCAGTTTTCTACGACATAAGCATAGCATGCTTTTTCCAGGCTTGCATACTTGAAAAGCGAACGCAGCTAGAAACAGGCTGAATGTGGCTGCAGACCTTGCAACTAATTGACAAGTTGTTGAGATCGAATTGGCGTGGCACTTTAGTGTGACCGTTTTTTGCCAGGTAGAAATAAAAGGCACCTATTTCACGCTAGAGCTGTGCGCGGGCCGTATTTCCGAGCCCGAGCCCGGCCCGGGCCCGCTGACTTTGTCGAAGGACCGCCCGAGCCCGACGGCAAAGGGCTGCGAGCCCGCCCGGCCCGGCCCGACGTACGAAAACACAATCCCGGGCCCGGCCCGGCCCGGCCCGGCTTTTTGAAGGTTCTCTCCGAAAACAAAACATCGTTTTCCGGTAATTTGGCATTTTACTAAGCATATCGAATATGATCAAACGACACACGACGAACAGTCTCTATTACACAGATTACAAACTGTCGTGCAAAACAGCAAGCAGTTCCACGATTCCGGCTTTTGCTGGAATCGTGGAACTGCTGCGCTTTTGCTTTATGTAGCCCGCCGAACTGAAGTTGCGTTCGCTGCTTGCACTCGTCGCCGAAATTGCTAATATCTTTTTTGCCAGCCTGGCAAGCTTGGGATATCTCTGCTGCTTGTTTTTCCAGAAGACTAAAACTTCAGATGGACAGGCGGACGATTCCATAGAGAGATAATCGGAGAGTTCCCCTTTTGTTTAAAGTAGCGAATGGGAAAGGAAAAGCGGTAAAGGACGGTCGCGGAAAAGGCGCTGTATGCGTGCTGGAAAACAATTCCCGCTGATTTTCTATATTTCGGGCTTGAGTCGGGCCTTGCGCCGGGCCTGAGCCCGGCCCGATAAAACTCCAAGTAGCCCGAGCCCGGCCCGGGCCCGAGGTGGAAATGCGTCGGCCCGCCCGAGCCCGGCCCGCGGGCCGGGTCGGGCTCGGGCTTTCGGGCTACCCGGAGCCCGTGCACACCTCTATTTCACGCTGCATGTTGGGCTAATTTATGACCCCCACTTTCTCTCGCTGCAAAGGGTCCCCATCATTCCCACCGGTCCACAAGGGGTCCCCGAAACATCCATGGCTGAGAACCACTGGTCTATAGCTTTCTTCCTTTCCTTCCCAGTTTGTCGTGCAGCCCTTACAATAAATCCACATCAGTTCAACCGAATGGCATCACCGGCTGCCCTATGAGGCGCCTATAGTCGCTACAAATCCTAATCACGATGCGGGCTCAATCATTAATATGCGGCTTAAAATGTGGTCCGATCCCCTGAGTAAGAGATGCATTGCGCGAACTATATGTAATAATAATAATAATAATAATAATAATAATAATAATAATAATAATAATAATAATAATAATAATAATAATAATAATAATAATATTGGGGTTTTACGTCCCAAAACCACGATATGGTTATGAGGGACGCCGTAGTGGAGCACTCCGGAAATTTCGACTACCTGGGGTTCTTTAACGTGCACTTAAATCTGAGCATAGGGACCTTTAGCATTTTTCCTCCATCGAAATGCGGCCGCCGCGGCCGGGATGCGCGAACTACAAGAAGAGCGTGCGAGCAGGCAAGTTGCTCAAACCGGCTAAAAGTAGCGCTAACGGGAGCGTTGTCGCGAACACTGAGCGACCGCTCCACTGCAGTATACTGCAGGGTTGCTAGAAGAACTTGTTCTTGGGCGAACTGGTTATTTCGGACGCAATGCTTAGAACAGGGGTCTCAAACAGGCGGCCCGCGAGCCTGTCGCTTGCTGCCCGCACATGACTGTCTTCACCCCACATTTTTTTTTTTTTTTATTTCCTTAATAAGTATGTACGTGAGCTACACTGGCATGACTGGTCTAAAGCACTGTTTTCGTGAGGCACCCCATGTGCTCATCATGTGCTGAAACATAACCGTCAAACAAAAACTGTATTTCAGGATCGGCGTCCAAATTTTAGACATCTTGAAGATCGGTATCGAAATGTTGTTGGAATCTTGGCACAAAACCTTCTTCAGAAATGACCCAGTTAAGTTTGTGTTCGGTATCGACAGCCCCTCGATGACCCGAGTGCACGATGACAACGCGAAGTACTCTAGAACACTGTAACGCGAAGGAAGAGCCAGAGTCTGGTTGAAGGCAGCGTTTATTCACGGCGACCGTTCGCACGGGCCGCGCCCAGCGAACTCTCCCAGTTCCCGTCTTCCAACCGGCATTCCCGCTCAGTTGAAAAACAATCATACAAACACTGTACTTTTACCCTCTCAGTTGAAAAACCATTATACAAACAGTGTACGTTACCCCTCTCCTTGCTCTCAGCTAGGGGAAAAGGAATCCGCGCAACATCGCTTCTCCTTTTCTGTCGCCGCGGCCACGTGGCTTGGACCGCGGCGACCGCCTGACCGTCCCGAGAATCCTCTTCGGCGGTTCGCTTCCCCGACGCAAGCTCTCCAAGCAATAATTCCGGGAACCCGCCCCTGTTTTCGAGCCATGCATCTCTCCCGACGACGATGCACCTCTCCCCTTGTGGTGTCGGCGCCAAGGATCAGCATCCGCTGCGACCTAACAGCTCGCCAAAATAACGAGCAGCAGCCCGCTCACACATTCTGAGGCGCTCACACTCTCTGAGACTGACTGACCCTTATATGAGATATGGGAAAGGTTTACTTTCAAATGGCAGCGTTTGCTGACAGTTTGTACACTGACCCCCCTCCCCCCGCTCCTACCTTCTTCACTGCCCCGGCCCTTGCGGGTCTAAATTGCGTGACTGGGGCCCGCCGCCTGAGGTGAGTTTGAGACCCCTGACTTAGAACATGAAGAACGGACAGAGGAAGCAGACAGAGGAGCGCCCTTCTGTATCTTTTTTCCGTCCTTTCTTCATGTTCTAAGCACTGCACCAGAACTAACATGTTTAGCAAATAGGGTTCCCAGATTTGGCTACTTTGCGCCAATTTGGTTACTTTTCTACGGAGGTGGTGGCAGAAAAAACGGCTTGGCTACTTGACTACTTTTTGGCCACTTTCTTGTTCCCTCGGTTTGAGCTAAATTATCAATATCTGGTGACATCTTGCAAGGTTAATTAACACGAAAGATGAAGACATGAGAAAGCACGCACAAGCAGAAATGCTGAACAGTCTGGTAACGTCGCAGCCGCTGACGTTCGAATATGTGCTGTCAAAACATAGCGGCCAAAGCGTGTTTACAGCTTCCAAAATTAAATTTGGCACTCGCACTACATATAGTATGAACTTTAATGAAAATGATGGATCAGTGGCCTAAGCAGCGGTGAGGGTCAATGGTGGGGATCATAAAATAAATATAAAAAAACTACAAGTTTATAAACCGCCAGACAAGCAGGCCTCGCGCACAAAAACAAAGGCTTTCGGATACCTGGCTGGGATTCGGGGGAAACTGTTGCATGGGGCCTCACTTTGCCGACCACCTATTGCTGAACGCGACTTTAAGCCGTAATGGAAGTGAACAGGACAATCGAAAGCGCTCCGCATCCAGAGCGCTCTACACCCATCGACATTAGAAATCGGATATCCGACGAACCGCTTTCGTCGTTCATTAAGATAATGTACGGGCGGCGACTCGGGAATATTAACTGCTCGTACTTTTTTTGTCATCACGCAAGAAATGATTTCGAAAGTGACTGCAATTTATTTTTAAGATCCCAGCAGCTGTGATATTGAACACACTCATGCCGTATACTCTTTTCTATAGTACGTACTTCCACTCATTTTAAGCAAAGTCATGCAAGACGCGCGAAGAGAGAGTCATTTTTGCAACAGCGCAAGAAAATTCGTCATCCTGCACGGAATAATCACTAAAGTCAACACATTATGCTTGAATCTCGGCCATTCAGATTTTGAAGTGTTTTTACGTACTTATTTTCATTTTCGCCTAAAGGCTTTTGCATTTAGTCATTTAAATAAAAACGTCGAGGTTGTTTTCATACACACATGGCTACTTTTGGCTACTTTTACTGCCTATGACTCAAGTTGGCTACTTTCTGGCTAGTTTTTTTTTTCGATTTTATGGCCATTTTTTGTCTTTTCGACTTGGCACCCTTGCTCCTATGCCCTCATATATTAGGAAGGACTCCATCAGCTCCATTACTTTTTCTTTTTAGATATGATAAAAGGCAATTGCTCCCTAACTAATCTCAAAATTATGGAAATCGAAAAAAGTGCAACGAAAATAACAAAAACAATCAAACTATAAACGTCCATAACAAAGTGTTACGACGCTAACTCGGTAAGTCCATTCCTCAAAGTTATTAAAGTTCATTTTTCGAGATAAGTGTAACGCCCATCAGAAATTACGCGTCTCAGATTTATACATTATAATAATTGCTGGGGTTTAACGTCACAGAACCACGATATGATTATGAGAGACGCCGTAGTTGAGGGCTCCGGAAATTTTGACCACCTGGGGTTCTTTAACGTGCGCCTAAATTTAAGTACGCGGGCCTCGAGCATTTTCGATGGAGGCGAAAATTCGGTCGCCGCGGCCGGGATTCGATCCCGCGATCTGCGGGTCAGCAGCCGAGCACCATAACCACTAGACCACCGTGGTGGGTGTAGATTTATACATTGTACACTTGTCCAACAATTCGCACTTCAATGTCAATTACATAATATATTACCTATCCTCAACTGTATATACAGTGCGACCATACGAAGACAGTGCGAGGAAAGAAACAGAACGAAAAAAGTTCCTGGTTGTAACGTGCCAAAACCACGATGTTATTATGAGGCACGCCGTAGTGGGGAGCTCCGTATTAATTTTGACCACTTGGGGTTCTTAAGCGGGCACCCATATCTAAATACATAGCCCATGGGCGTTCTTGCACTCCCCCCTTCACTCTCCATCACCCATCACTACATCGAAATGCGGCTGCAGTGGCCGAATCAAACCCACCATCGTATTTTGTTTTGTTTTGTTTTTAGCAGCGCAATGCTAAGCTGCCACGGCGTGTAACTTATATTTAAAAGAAAGCGGTAAGGGGTTGAAAGAGAGAAGATATTTACCTGCGCGTACTATATAATGTAAAAGATCCCTCGGATGTCAGCACAGCCTTCGCCGAGATTAAGACTGTCATATGGTAATTGAAGCATCAGTTTAGAGGCACGCTGACAGGCAGGCGACCAGGCACCGTCAGATGCGAGAACGCAGGCCGAGGCATAATAACCGCCTGGCATAGCTAGATGTCACGAACTCCACTGGTGAGCATCAAGGGGGCTATACCCGAATGTGCCTATTTATTTAATAGCGTCAAAAAGTCATTAATACCCGACAGCTGTCGAGACACTTAGCAATATTTTTCAATGAAGGCAGCTTTTTTTTTATTTTTTTGCACTCACGGTATGCGTAACTCTAAGCAGCGTAACCGACCTCCGGCTCGGTTCCCCACTTCTGGGAGTAATAAAGCTTTAATCAATCAATCAATCACCGTATGCAATACTGACACTAATGTATAGTTTCACCGTAAGCATGCAGTCACAACTCAAGTCACATGCTGCCGAACCACAGAAGAAAAACGCATTTATGATATCCCGTTTTAGTGCTCCAACCCGAGGTTCAAAGAAATTCCTTCATAGGGGACCTTTGAAGAAAAATCTTTTCAAGATCCTAATAATCACAATCATCTTTTGTTATGCGCACTGCAGGACGACGGTCTGACCCTGCGAACTCCCATTAAACCTGTCTAGCGATACAGCTCGTTCCGCCTTATGGCAGTAAATTTTCTATAATTTCATCACACCACCCGATTATCTGCCGTCATCGGCGCTTCCACTCTCTTGACACTTATTCTGCAATTCTAATAGATTACCTAGTTTATCCGTCCTACTCACGATATGACTTGCGCAGCTCTGTTTTATTACTATTAATGTCAACTGGAATATCCAATATAACCCCCGTTCGCTCTCTGAAACACAGCACCTGTCCATCTCTATGAGCAATGAAAATATCTACGTTTTCATTGCTCGTAGAGTAGTCCTTCACTTCTCCTCAAGTTTCGTCGTTGACCACCACGTTTTGATCAGACACATCAGGCTGTGCGGGTAGAATACAATGCTTGCTGAATTTTCAAGGACAGGGGCAAGTTGTCCGTCATAACTTGCCTGCCGTATGCGCTCCGATCCGCTTTTATTCCGCGAATTTCCTCCTCATGAATATCAATATTTTTATTTTCCTCCTTCACCATTAGAGAGCAAGTAACGTCCTCACCTCTCACGTATAAAAAATTTGCCCTCATTCTCACCTCATCTACAAAAAAAGCTACACGCCTTCCGTTGGGCCAGGCCTGACCCAAGACATGCGGAAGTTCGAGGCAATGAGATTGCTCAGACCTCCGCCCGAGAACGCCGGCACTCCGCCGATTCCTTCAAAGCGGTACTTCTCGCTGACCAGGACGGCCCCCAGCCCCTTATTTCATATTGTGAGATCCAGCAACGCATTCGTACCCCCGCCTGATCCCAATTAGATGAGGCAACGCAGGTTGCATGGCGACGATTACAAACATTGTTCTTTAAAAATCCATGTCTTATCCAAGATAGATCCAACGGCGTACAATCCACAATGTAAATTCTGTCCCCAGAAGGCCATGGAGGGCCACGTGACTCTCTGGAGACGGTCTGACGTAGTAGAGTGGCCTCGTTTCCTGCGCTGTCTGTCTCAATATTATATAGCAGTTTTTTTTTTTTTTTTTCATATTAGAAAGTTGCAGTCTGTGGCAATTTACGGAATAGCGATAAAAGGTGCACGTAATTTTAAATATTCATCACTGAAATTGAATTCATCATTGAAAGTTTCGTGTTTGGCTACACTGCTTTCCCGTTTCCTGTTCGAAAGAACTTCTTGATGCGGACCGTGCGGAAGTGCGTCACAGTTCTGCGTGTTGACGTGGTCGAGCGTTGCACACGCTAGGTAGTGATAGTTGCACCCGGCGGTTAGTCGTTTTTGGAGCTCTTTCAAACCGAAACAGAGACTGGTCGGTAACAAGGAGCCTGTGATTAATTACCTGTCGCGCGCTGCAGCAAACGATGTGCCGTGTTACGACTAACAGGCCCCCAGCAACACATTGACGCGAAATAACGACAGGCCAAAATTTTTGCGTCAGTGCCCCTCTAGAGTAGAAAATGTGCCAATTTGACTAATCGTCCATACCGTCTGCAAATGGCGTAGAAAACATTCATGCCTCTTTATTATGCCAAACCGTCCATGTGGGGGTAAATAATGGCATAATTACCCTATCTAAGGCTCCGAGGTTTAATAATACTGAAATAAAAGAAACCTGCCGGCAGTATATATTGCGTAAGACGGCTAATGCACGTAGGCCCTTGAGTGAAAGGCGTCACGATATAATCCAGCAAGCTTTTTTTTTTTTTTCTTTGATAACGTAACTTTGAAACAGCACGCTGGCGCTAAAGGCTCATTCGCACCTGCGACTAGCACCGGTCGCGCGACCATTTGCGACTAGCGACCGAAAAGTGCTTTGATAGTGCCCAGCCCTGGTCCGAATAGGTCGTCCCTCTATCAGGCAACCTCAAGAACAACATAGAAGGGTGGGGCGAGTTGGTAACAATACATGTATTTGCGCACCACTTAAAAAACGAGC
Organism: Rhipicephalus sanguineus; assembly: GCF_013339695.2. Taxonomy (NCBI): domain Eukaryota; kingdom Metazoa; phylum Arthropoda; class Arachnida; order Ixodida; family Ixodidae; genus Rhipicephalus; species Rhipicephalus sanguineus. The sequence goes on from NC_051176.1 coordinate 81,789,845, forward strand.
GCTAGGAAAAGACGGACACAAATGCAAACGTTCAAGTGAGTTTTAAAGGGACACTAAAGAGAAACAATTAATTGGTTTAGATTGATAAAATGTGCTCAGAGAACTCTTGGGTAGGTTTATTATTAGAGAAGAAAACCAAGTTTAAAGTTTCATTTTTAAATCTCGCGCCGAGCTTTGTAATTCGTGACGTAAAAGGTTTCAAAGAGCATTTAACGTATTTTGGCGCCACTGGCTCGACGAAAGTTCCACAAACTCGTTATGTCAAGTCTCTAGCCCCCTCAGAGGACAATGTACTTCGATTTAACCGATTAGGAACTGCGTAGGCCCAAGCAGGCGCCGTCAAAAATATGACGTCACGGCAAATGGTGCGGGAATTGCAAGGTAGCGTCGCCACTTGTATTTTCTTTTTGCGCGTTTTCTCGCTTATGAAGCGTCTCCTCGCAGCAAGCATGGTTTTTGGTATCGTGGAAGACCACTTTACTAATGCGAGAAAAATCGTTTTGCTTTAGTGTCCCTTTAATGGCAGAAAGTGGGATGCTTTTATACACAGACCGGTCTTTCAATCTACGTCACAGATGTCTATGTATCTCTGTCGACTTGTCGTCCAGCGACTCCGACAGCGCTATGAACTCGGCGAACAGTGTCGACTCATGACAATGTTCATTGCGGTGGGCCTGGCTTGCAGATGCTGGACGACAAAAACTTTAATATCAAACTAAAATATTCCATACCTGCTTCCTGGCTCCGATGTGTGGAGAACGTTAACACTGCAGGCGAAGGAAACGAGAAATGTCCCTTTGGAGAGGCCTCAAAGCCGTGTAAGTACTCCTGTAATCATTCATGTAGCCGGCGTAATTTCGTTATTAAAGTGCTAACCCGAAAACGAATACAGTTAAAACTCGATTTAACGAAGTTCCCAACCTAACGAAGAAATTTCCCAACAAATACCGATAGCGCTCTGTGTTATCAACTCGAATTAACGAACTAGCTTGGCCACCATACCCTATTTAACGAAGTTTTGCCAGAAATAGCCGAGTAAAAAAGCGAAGATTTCCTTCCAACTTTGCAGAGACGGGCTTTCCTTCGAGCGTGCTAACGCTATCGCATTAAAACGTCTAGGAGCCCTACTCACGGTCCTAGCTCTAGTTGGACGAGCCTGTACGCCACGCCCATGCATGGAGCAATGGACTCGGGCAGTCGGCAGCGCTCTTCCGTACCGATTATAGTTTTGCGATTTTACGGCACTAATCGTCTCCTTGCAACTTTCTGGCTCGGCCTGCTCGCACAATCACTCATCCGTTCTCAGTGTCTCCGCATTTCGTTCGCCCGTCACTGCTTCACGCAACCCTCTTTCTGGCCTGCATCGCCCGGACGTTGTGCCTCTATGTCCGGGTGACATGGACGGCTCCATGTCAGGGCCGCCCTCGCGGACTTTTCACATGCGCAGGAGTAGATTGGTGGCAAGAACTTTTTCCCGGTAGCTTTTGGTTGTCGCTTGGTTACAATTTTAGATTTCGAAGGCAGACACATCTTTCTCGATTTTACGAACTTACCTACTTAGCGAAATAATTCGAGCGTCCTCATCGCAACGTTAGATCGAGTTTCAACTGCGTTGATTCCAGCGTCTTCCTACGCCGTCGCAAGAAATGGAAGCTCCTAGCACGGCACGGCATAAGGGAGCAGCCGATGAGTTTCATCACCAAACAAGTTGAAGATCTGTGGCAGTGCTTCGACGAAGGCGAAACTGGCGTACAAGCACGCTAGGTCCCACCTGGCGCTTAGGTCGACAGTGGCGCAAGACTTAATGAATAGAAAGCGCCAAATTATGGTATTATTTCGTTAGCGCGGTACACGAGATTCCCGAGCTGTGGCAAGGAATACATCTGCCAAACCGGCCGGCGTGTCATCGACTGAACAAGGGAGTATGTCCTCTCCTTTAAGAGGGTCCTGAATGAATTCAAGTAATCGTCGAATCAGTAACACAGTTTATTGCCTTACGAATCTATCCACCCCAAAAAGTTTTCGATTCCGTAAAGAACGAGCGGAGTTGCACGGAGCTGTCGCACACTTTTAGCGCTCTCTCTTCGTTCGTCCCGACGAGCACGCCGGAACCTACACAGGGAGGGATGACTAAGGGAGAAAACTAAGTCAGCGCGCGTTATGACTAAGGCTCCGTGTTTTCTGAGTTTATTTTTCAAGATATTCGGAGTTTATTTTCTAAGCGAAAATTTGTCGTTTATCGGAGTTTCTCGTAAATTCCCAATTCTCCGAAATTCGGAGTTTAATTTTGCATTATTCTCAATACTTTAAAACAGATTAAATGATATCGGAACACGAGAACACCAGAACACACGAAGCGTATTTTAGTTGTCTGGAGGGTTTTAACGCACAAGCGCAAATACGTACAGGATACATACGCTTGTGCCTATTACAACCTTAAAGCTTGTTGTAATAGACGCAGGCATACTTTACGAGGCTTCTCTCACTGATGAGAGCGCGCCCCTTTCGAGTGATGATTCTACGCTTTGAAAATGCCCTTTCACCGTTCGCACTAGAAACAGAGAGCCAGAATACTCTGCGCGCAGCGAAGATGCACTGCCCACTAGACAGTGTGAAGTCTCCAAAACGACAAGGGTTCAACAATGTTACTGATTTCACAGGTCTGACAGTTCGAAAAATAATTCATGAACTGGCCCATATCCTCACTTTCAAGAAACACTAACTTAAAAATCGGCGCATACGTTTCGAACGCGAGAGGTAGCTCATGCTTCACATTTGGATTCACAATTTGAACATTGTACCAAAACAATTCACTGTACTGGAGTGCATTGCATTTGTTCCTCTAAACTGTATGTAGCCATTTTCCAGCTACAGCAGCATAGTATTCACGCAGGTCTGCGTCAGTCGTTGGGCGGTCATTCTCATGCCCTTTCGATAAAGAATGAAACGGTCATATTGGCCTTTAAAATTGGAGTTTATCGGATAAATTCGAATTGTCAAAAATTTTACCGGCGAGTATTTATCGGATTTATCCGACAACAGAGGTCATCCGATGATTACCTGGTGGTGTGGCAAGGGCCCCTTAAGAATGGCAATGGTTCGCATACGCCGTTTCACTGCGGCAGTGTGTCGCAGTATGAGCGCACGAACAATCTTTGAAAGACCGTGATATGATCAGTTAATGGAAGCGGCTAAGCATGCCTTCCATTTCTTCTAAGTGCGAGCTCCAGTCGCTCAACACTGCTATGCGATAGCGTGTCAGGTCACGTGCTTGCAGTTGATTTTCAGCACTCTTTGAACCGGCGCATCGAAGCATCGTGCATATGTGAAACGATATAAAACCATCATTTGGCGCTTCCTTGTTTTCTATATAACCTCGGCGCCACGCTCGGCTTATGCACCAGCTAGCGGCACAACCCCCCTTGCTATTTCTGAGGACAGCTGCAAAGCACCGGCCCCTTCCCAACACGCAAAACATGCAGACTATTAAGCCAAGCAGTGACGTCACCGTTACAGCACACTTTATTTGGCTCGATTTGCAGCAGGAAAAAAAAAAAAAAAAAACAAGCAGCTTTCTACAAGAAGCAATTTTATGTTCTCCTTGGGTGATATTTACAAGAAACCTGAAACCGTGCTTGTAAAAGCGGCACGATTTTTACACAATTGGACACGAAGATTGCTGGACACCAGTGTGCATCGATAAAGCGCAGTCACTGAAGCCCAATCTCGTGTCAAGTGTTTCAGCATAATTAAAGATGCCAGAAAACAGTGAAATAAAAATGCCGCGCGGGAGAATCACTGAAAAACTTCGTGAAGACGGTGCACTGAATGTATAAATGTTGATATGAAATTGTTTTCAATGCACATGCTGACAAGAGCACAAAAATGGTGGGCAAGCATGCACTTGACCAGGTGCATCTAACCAGTCTTTCAAATCGTAAGTCAAACTAAAAACAGTATCGAAACATGCTTTGCAAAAAAGTCTTCTTTCATCCAAAATACAAACAGGCTTACAAAAAATCAACTTGATTCGGATTTGGGACAGAACGTGTCATCTGTAACAAGACACGCAGATGAACCTACACACGGCAACAACCTAAGATTGTAGCACAAGCTTCACCTAAAAATCGGCGGCAGGTCCACTCCAAGCTTAAGTGTTTTTGCTCTGCTAAGCTTAAGTGTTTTTGCTCTGCTAATATAAATGGCTACGCTTATTGGTAACTAAATGTCTTTAGCTGAAATGTCTTTGGCTAAACATCGATATCAGAATCTACTATAAAATTGGCCAGGACCATTCATGTTTCAACCTAAAATATGCGGCACAAAAATACATGTGAAGGCAAAATTAAGTCAAACATGAAATATTGCTCGACATTATAGGAATGACGCGAACGCAATTGGTTGACGCCTCTACACTAATTCAACTTGACAGGAGGACCCATACCACAATAGTATATGTTGTCGCGACTATAGGCACAGCCTTTTTGTAGTACAAAATTGCTAGACGTCATGGGAATGCATGAATGCAATTGGATGGCACATCTATACTAATTCTTTAAAGCGATACTCAACAAAATTTTTCCCGCTGAGATTTTAAACCAAACTGAAAGATTGGGTACTGAAGTCGGCAGGCACAACCTTCATTTCACACAAACTAGCGGACATTAATTCAATGCGTTTTTTCACAAACTGCCGCGTCTAGCCGCCGCGCCGTGAACTAGAGGAGGTGAAATTTAGCGTCACCGGAAATGGGCGTGCCAACCATCCCGGCCGTCGCCCGCATCTCTCAACCCGCTCAGCTCACACTAACGTTCCTAGAACCACTACGAACGGCACCGGCAGCGAAGCAATGCTCCCGGGTGGGGTAAAACCCCTAAAGAGTAGGGCCAACTTATCGCCTTCGTGGAAGGGGGATGTAAAGGAGAGGTGGAGGAAGGCAAGTAGCAGGACCCTGCATCCGCCGCGGTGACTGACGTCACGGCTCACCCTGGCGTGCAGCCGCCGCGCGCTGACAATCCTCCAAAAATACAGCCAACTGTTCAAAAATATGTGAAACTGTTTATCGGAACAGTAGCGTCTTCCCGAGTACAATTTTGACGTTTTCGGCATTTTTTTTTCTGTCTTTGTTCAGTATTCCTTTAGTTGACAGCAATACCCATGCCAAAGTAATCTGTTGCGACTACAGACGATTTTACATTCGACGCATGGGCGTCACCACCTTGGGCTGTTCAATGTACGTTTTATTTTTATATGTCGTGACGTGAAATTGACAAGGTCATGAAATGTCGTACTCCAACCGAACAGTTTCCATGCATGCGCGCCTACCGTAGCACTGGTTGTTTAGTTAAAGATACAAAACGGCAAGGTTAACAGCCTAATATGGCTGCACCTAAATGCATCCATAAAATAGTCTATGGCAGAGCCTACTTGTAGTGCAAAATTGCTTTATGTCATGGGAATAACGCAAATGCAATAGGGAACCAGCGCTGGAGTTTCCTTGCCGCCCTGGCGGTAAAAGCGCGCACTTCTCAGCCGCTCCCGCGGACGACACGCACAAGGATGGCTAGTAGCGAAGGCGGTGCGGGCACTGAACGCCGAACAAAAAAATGAGGCTGACGGTTACTGCAGCGTATATAAGTGTCATAACTACGTAGGAATGAGAGGTGATATATCTTTCTACGTCTTTCCTGCGAAACCATACGAGCAAGAACGGAGGTAACGTTCGATACAAGCTGTCAGGCGAGCGGGGTAAGTTCGGTCCTCTCTGGCGGCGTCGAGCTGGGGTCTAAAGCGAATTTCGCGTGTTTCATTGTTTTATACAACAGTGAAGACGGCCAGCTATGGGAGCACTTGAGGTATGTCAGTTGACGACGTTGCATCGGCTAAGTTACTGAGCTCGAGTGCTACCGCTGCGACGTGCTTGCAGGCGCCGTCGCTGCCGACCTTGCAGGAACAGGTGGCCCCACTTATCAGGCGCTGAGACGACAGCTAGAGGCGAACACATAAAAACTGCATTAAGTAAACGTGCACAAGTTTTCGTTCGAAATGAAAACATGTAGTGCCAGCGTTGCGATCACGCACGGAAGTCAACTCGCTGTACGATTAAACCAACTGTGCGATTTACTGCGTACAGCTTCGCGCTTATTTTACACAACTACACGCGCCGTAAAGAAACAGGACAGGAACACTCGGTAATAACCGATCTAGCATCAAATGCTCTGAAGTGTGACATCGTAGCTGGCTTGGTGTACTTGCCAGTGGCATTTCGCTGCAACTTGAGAATCGCTGTCACGGCACGACACCGTCTCTTCCACATCGTACACGTATTTCGCATGATGAACCACACAGCGCGAGTAAACAACGGGGACACAGGAAGGGAACACACACAGCGCTGTGTCCCCGTTGTTTACTCGCGCTGTGTGGTTCATCATGCTTAACCAACACGCCCAAGTTCACTCTATTACGTATTTCGCCTTGCACAGCTTCGCCCCGTTTTCAAGTGCCTTTCTGCGGAAGTGGTCCTCAGGCCATATTATTTTACTAAAACCATAGCGGAGCACAACTGGCGCCATAGCTGTCGACAACTTTAGCACGGGACCGCGAACCCGGGAACCACGCTAGCGGGTTTACGCAGGCGCGCTCGCCGCGGCACACTGCGAAAAATATATAAAGCTTTGCAAATTTTCTTCAGTATTCTTTCGCTTGATGGCGCTAGCTGAATGAGCATTGGCAGAACCTTGTTAATGTTTTATTTGCTCTCTCTCGGAAGCTTGAACCGAAGCGAAACGACGCGCACAGCCGAAACATATGCGAGCTGCAACAAACGTCGTCGGATGGAGCGGCGGACTTATGCCGCGACTTCCCGCCAGGCGCATTTTTTCGGCGCGCCACCTATCCAGCGCTGGTCTCCCATAGGTGGATAGAAAAACGGCACGTCGTCTGCTACAGCACTTCCGGTTCGCAGAACCTTCAAGGCTCAGCTCTTCGCTGCTTCAAGTTGTGTGCGGTTCAGTGTCATCGGGGAGGAGGCAAGATAACCGGTAACAACCGCGTCGCAGAAAGTATGTGTTTCCTCCCCGATTACACTGAACGGCACACATCTTGAAACAGCGAAGAGCTAGGCATCGAACCGGAAGACGTCATTTTGCTATCCATCTATTGACTGGCGCATCTATGCAAATTCTTGAAGTTCACAATGATACTCATGCCAAAGTGGTCTATGTTGTTGCAAACTACACGCAGAGCAGTGAAAAATTGCTTGACATCCTGGGAATGATGCAAATACAACTGGCTGGCATATCTGCACAATTTCTTGAAGTTGGACAGCGGTACCCATGCAGACATAGCACAAGTTGTTGCCGACTGTAGGTGGAGCCTACTTATAATTCTTAGGTTGTCCCCGCCTGTAGTGAAAAACATCTTTCTCAACAACACAACATGCAGCAGCTTGTACTTATATTCGCGATTATCTCGTGGCTAACGAAGTCGAACATGCTGGCTGGTTCACATGTCTGCAATCAAGCATATGTGCCAGCAGCACCCAGTGCACTGAAAGAAAATATATTTCAACCCTGCACTTCACAACACTGCAAAGTTGAAATGTGACAAACAAAAAATATTCATGGTAATCCACTACCACACTAACACCATGCACACCATATGTTCTCGATTAAAAAAAAAACGCACCTGCAAAATTTGGACCAGAACATGTCATTGAATAGTAATTGGTAAAAAACTCAATCACTGAATTGAGTGAAACCTATTTTGCTAATGTAACAGCGGAGAGCCAAGAGTAGCCGACATCAGAGGACTCTAGCCATGATTTAGCCAACATGAGGCGGTGCTGGTGACACAATGGTTGCATTCTGCTGAAAATTATCAGACATTCTCCCCAAAAAGTTACAGAAAGTGGGCAACAAAAGCCCAGGAAGACACACAAAAGCAATGTGGACCACACATGCTATACCATACAGCGAAGCAGTTTTTTAGAGTTTACGAGGTACTGTTCTAGCAACCAAACGCAGATCCAACCAGTGCCAGGGACTGTCAAGCATATTAAAAAAACTTCTACAATGTACCTCAGAAATAGAGCTTCATCTGGTAGTGACCACGTGCCGATAAAGTGCTTTTGTTCTGTTGACTACTACGCTAGCCATAAAGGGAGGTCACCGTTGCCCCCAAAAGTAACTCCTCCAGCTGACCGTTCATGACATAACCTTCAATAAAATTTACCAAAACATTGAGGCTTCTACAAAAAAAAAAAAAACTGCAACACACATCGAGCAACATCTTTTTGGCAAAACTGGGCATCTTGAACTCGTAGGGCATGCGAAGAAAATTTTTCTTTTCTTAACTATGGGTTAATGTTTTACATCCCAACAAAGATGGCACACACCCAGCTTCACTTCCATGTTCACTCCAGCAATTTTTTTCATGCCCCCACTAAGATGGCAGGGGTTCAGCTTACCTAAAGAAAGCAGCAGTCAGTACTGGTGTGTTCTACAGACAGCTAGTAGTGCTGGTTTTACCTGCTCGAAAAATGTATGGTTGCTATAAAACATACTGTCGAATCCCCATTATCAACTGACACATATCTCCTTCAGTTTCATTCTTTTTTTTTTTCATTCCAGAAGCTTGCACGAACTGTGATGTCCTAGGACAGCAACTTGCAACACTGTTGTTGCATTCCTGAAGCTCTGTGGCTGCAAGCTTGCAACAAGGCAGGAAATTAAGCTCGAATGGCAGTTTCCCAAGGTATCTGCACATCGGAGATACAAATTTGCTCTAGATTTAACTCGTGCATGAGTGTTATGCCAGTGGAGCAAAAGCCAAAAGGGGCAATGCAGTCCCATTACCCCCATACGTGCAGTGCCACTTGCTTTGCACTACATCATTTGGGCCCACATTCATGAAAATACAAGTGTGGCCTCCACGCAAGAATACATGGTAGAGTTAAAGCATACTAGTTTCTCTAGTTCACACATTCTTCAACCTGCACTCAAGTATACTGAAGTCTCGCACTTGCAAATAAGTTGGGCACTGACACAACCGTTGTCACGCAAAAAGGGCTCGCCAAGACTCAGACAGTGTCAATAGAGAATTTAAAAAGTGAATTGACAGTCAAAAAAATGATGCATGTGTCAAATGACCTTTGCCCGAAAGGACGTAAGAGTGAATGAAATGAAGAAAGAAAGAGAAGCATACAGAGATTGGGGAATGTTGACTACCTTCCACCTAGTAGGAAGCATGCCAGCTGCTCTAGTTCAAACATTTATCTGCCCACACTCAAGTATACTGAAGTGTGGCAATTCCAAGCAAGCCAAGCAATGACACAACTGCTGTCACACAAAAGGAGCTGGCCAAGGCTTGGATAGCTTTAATTGAGACCAGAAAAGTGAGAAAAGTCTATGACAATGAAGAAGACAGTGCCCCGTAAAGGCATGAAAAGAGAATGAAAAGGAAAGAAAGAGGTCAGGGAAAAGTGGATCACCTGCCACCCAGGAGACCGGCAGAGAAAAAAAAAACTCTGGGCTTTTAACGTTTACGTGCCCGGACTGCTTTAGGTGCGGCCCCCCTGCCACGACCCCTCACCATGCCGCCCCTGCCTGCTGCTGCTGTGCCTGCCGCAGCTGGCGGCTTCTTGGCAGCTGCAGCAGCAGAGGCCGCAGGACCAGAGGTTGCAGCAGCTGAGCTCACAGCAGTGCCTGTCTTCACAGCAGGTGTCCTGGTGGCAGCCGCTGCGGGCTTGGCTACTGTGGCAGCAGCTTTAGGAGCTGCCACAGTCTTGACTGGCGCTTTGGCTGGTGTAGCCTTCGAGACTGGAGCTTTGGGGGTAGCTGGAGTAGCGCTGGTGGCAGGAGCAGCCACCACAGGCTTTTTCTCATCTACATCTTCCTCGGGGCCTTTGCAGCCATTTGTGTCTGGTACGTCACTTTTTTTCTTTTCATCCAAGACAGCAGCATCCGCAGAAGCTGCCTCGCGCTCCAATGCTTCTTGCTCCTCCGCCTGGCACTCCTCCTGATGGTTACCCTGCTCGTTTGAATTGTCACCCTCTTCCTTCACTGGTTCAGACTTGTCCTCTGCTTCAGACTTGTCCTCTGCTTCAGACTGCTCCATGTCATGCTCAACCTTGGTTTGCTCCTCCGAGGCCTCTTTCACTGCCGCATCAGTTTCCTCAGCTGGCTTTTCTTGCTTGGTTTCGTTAGTTCCTTCAGCTGGACCTAACAGAAGGCAGCAAGAAAAAATGCTTAATCAATTGCACTTTACACGGTGATGCATGAAGGAATTCAAATGCACTCAAGCATTAAAGATGAATAAAGACTTCTTCCCAGCAGTGCATGTCTGACCAGTCTGCCATCAAACTTCTATAATTACAATTCACAAGAGTTGTTAGCTACACAAGCGTGTGCCTAAGAAATGCAGCGTGTACCAGTGCACACACACATGCACAGAATGCCGAGTCACTTATGAAGTGAGATAAGCTTACAAGTGCTCTCAATGGCTGGGTGTCATAAAAGTCTGATCTTTACAATACAAGCAAGTTGAAATCAACAGAGAACACTTGCACAGTGGCATGACTCTAAGGGAAAAAAAAACTATTTCTGCCACATTAATATATTACCCTTCCACACTACCAAAGGCATAACCCTTGCGATGAGAAGCCTGGTAAGCGAGAAAGCTCAGGTTCTTCCACCTACTTGCTGTGATGTCACAGATTTTGACAGCGTCAACTAGATCCTACATAGTTGTTCATCGGTAGAAATGAAGTGCATTGTTCTCTGATGGGGCCAAAGGCTTAACGTACCAAGTTTTAGAAAATTTCATCGACCCAATGTTCCCACAATATGAAAAAACACTGAAAACATCACACTGACGTCCACTCGACCTTCATTTTCTTTTCTATTAATAAGTCTATTACGGTGAAATTAACAACAGTAGTGTTATCGAAGAATAATTTATCCATTTAAATTGGTTCAGTGCTGAACTCCAGCACTGCTAAAGCTACTCTAAATTAGTTGGGTGTTATAAACACAATGTTCCATTTACAAGTTAATGAAGTCAATAGCAACATATATGCCATCACATCCAAGTTTCAAGTTCCCTGGTACATATATATTTTCAAAGTAACACCCACAGCAACATCAATGTCAAAGAGCACTGATGGACAGTTTGTTCAGTTTCACTCCGAAATTAATGACATACAGTAATACCTTGGTAATCTGCACCTTAATTATTTAATTTGAACTAAGTGGCACGGTCCGGCCAAGCTCCACAGAATTTAACGGATTAAAAAGCTAATTAATTCTCATGCAAATTGGATTAGCTATGGACAATTCCAACTATGCGCCGCCAATACCAGTTCTCGCAGCCATTTTCCTAGTTAAGCAACAGCTCGCGCAACTTGCTAACCACCACCTTCGTCATCCTCAGATCATTTTCAGAGCCTCAGATACAGCACCCACGAATCTTAAAGGCTATGCTTTGTGCTAATCGAGTTCATTGTGGCATGCATAGAGGCACGCATGTTTACGCCCTAGATTCAGCAACTTTCCAGCGCTCCTCTCAACCAAAAAGGTCGATGCTAAGTGATCTGCTAAAGCCTGCACCAAGACACTGTTCTGAGTGCCTTTTGGAGAACGTGAAGACTACAAGCACTCAAAATGTGTCACTGCAACGTGATGACCACACAAAATAGCTGTTGTCGCAGGTTGACAGATGCTGCTTGTTATTGTAAGATTAATAACTACTGCCCATCGTAATCGCACGAATAGCTGCGTTATGACAGTTCAGTGTGCTTTGCCATAAGCTGTATCACCATTCACATCACGGTGCATGTGTGCGTGTGGAACATTCGCTTGTGTGGCACACATAAATGTGCAAGCTAGCTCGACAGCTTAACACCCTGACACTGATAGCACTGAATTGCAACAATCACTGTGTCCACTGCATAGATAAAATTGCAGTCTTATTCATCATGGGCAAGCTATAAATAATTGAAGGCATGTTGCATGAACTGGCATGAAACGGGCAGCTACGAGTGGCAACAGCGAGATATACGCTTTACACACTCTTCCCAACGATCAGCGATATTCCTAAGTGCAGTCTCACACTGCGATAGTCAGTTTTACGCTAGCACATGCGTAGAAACCAAAGCGCCTTTCACTTTGCTTGTGAATGACAACCACGGCTGCATCATGTTAAAAAGTGCCTGCCACCCGGCACTAGCATCTCATGGAGAAGATAAGAGCTTTGACTACCATTTCATGAAGCTCTCCCTCCTTACCTTCTTCCTTTTTTATTTTCTAGATACGCAGAGATGTGATTGAATGCCAGATGTGCTTTCACGTTGTGCACCGATCGTAGAAATGGTGATGATTCCAGAGATGCTTCCATTCCTTTCATCATCATATATAGCCTTTAGTTTATCACTTTCGTTAGTTCGAATTTCATTCATTTCGAACTCTGCAGACATCCCCGTGAAATTCGAATTAGCGAGCTTTTGCTGTAGAAATAAAATCTATCTTGCCAATTGAAGTTTTGATACCGCAGAGCACCCGACTATCTCACTGGCAGTCCTATGCTCAAGAAACACAGGAAGCAGAAAAATTTCGTACCATAGTTTGTTATATTCTTACGAACGGCATAAAATAAGTGCAAAAAACGTGCAGCAAGAGAGGTACAATGTTCTTTTTCGCAAAACTTTAGAACATCGGTAAGAAAAAAAATTTTAGAAAACCAAACCATCCAAGTCAGCCAAGGTCGTGATCATTCACTTATTAGGATGTTAGGATTCATTTCAAATATTAACTCAGAAAATGTGTTCATGTTTTGCCATTTTCTCAAGCAACTTAACATCTGGCGGTTGTTTTTTTTTTTTTTACCTGCAACATTTTTCACTCGATGTGAACTTGCGGATGCTATGAGTGTTCTTAAAGATATGCAAGGAAACTTGTTCAACAAGGGTGTGCATTGCAAGGTGTGCACCATGGCATTCTTGCCATTCATATGGTACTTGTGCAAGTTGCATTTATTCTGATGTCCTGATTGTTATTCATGCTTCAAGGAAACGAACACCCTGAAAATCAGAGTGAAAGAAATAAAACCATGGCTTGAGGAATGAACAGGGTGCTAGCAAGCTATATGCTTTTGAAACAGCCTGTACGTGCTCAAGGCAATTGCAGTGTGCAGTCTCGGGTGTTTGCATTTACCCAAACTTCTACACGTGTAAACCAGGCAAAATGTGGTGAACAGACTCAAACTTTCGTAGCAGATAAAGCATGAAAATCACAAATTTCACTCTGCACCTTTGACTAAACCATGCCATGCCCAATATAGTATTACCATATAACGGGTGCAACAAAACAGAGTAAATGATATGATTGGGGTTCTCACCTTTCCGATTAGCCTTGCCCGCTGCTGCGGAGTGGGTTATAAACACAAGTGCAAATCAAGATTACCATCTTTGATTTCAATAAATGACAGCTCCAAAAAAACGAAGTTTTATTCTCGATTTTTTTTTTAATCCACTACAGTACACTGAATAAAGTACACAAACACATACCACAATGAGAGGGCAAATAGTAAATTTATATAGGAAGTACGAACGAAATATTGCCAAAAACAAATTGAATTAAATGTCAAAAACATTCTTGATGGTCATAAAATAAGCGATGGCTTCTGCAAATATAATGTTCATGACTTAGTACAGTCAACATTCACTAAATAAGCCCTTATTAAAATGATGGGAATTTTAAACCTATTCAGTAGGATGTTATCGAAAGTAAAAGGCCAACACCCAATATCAATCTAAGTGGCAGCACTGTCGCCAATTCTAGAAAACCCCAGAATCAAATGAGTGTGCCTTTGCAGTTTGAAACTAATATAGATAAAGAACTGCTTTAAAGGTTTCTTCTCGATTTCCAAAGAAACCACTGCAAGCTTGGACACTTCGAGTGGTAAGCTTTCAAGTATGATACACAACTGGATGACGAAGGATGGCAAGTAGTCCCTGAAGCTTCTGTTAGTTTCTCATTTCTTTCCCAAGTGGATTTGACTTCTGAAATCACTCACTTCATTCACATAGTACATGCTTACATAGTTCAAAAGCTGATTTGTACGAATTAGTTACGTATTTGGTAAGAATAAAAGGTTCAACTGCTTGACATTGAGAGTTATACATGTACAACTATGCACTGAAAGGGTTCTATTACCCCTTTAGTAGCCCGCATTTTTATTTGTGGGCTGCGTAGACTAAAGGATGGATGGATAAAATACAGCGAGAAAGGTGGCAATAAGTCTAAAGTACATGGGAAAAAAATGCCTGCCCTCAACATATAGTACTTCGAGAGATTATGTGTTCCCATTTCTCTCGCCCCCTGATTTAACACTACACTCAAGGCACCTAAATAACAGAAGTTTGCAGCTCACGGTTGCCTATTTGATCTAGTGTACTGCTGGTCACGCTGTTACTGCAGTGACATGGAGCGTGCATTCCAAAGATAAGGGTGAGACAACAACAATGTACCAAGGTGAGAAATATTCCCCGCTTGTGTACAGCACATACAAAGCGAGGCTGCTCACATGGGTACAGAAGTGAGAAAATGAAGCATTTACATAGACAAACTGCTTGCATGCGCTGATTTTCTCTACGCTCAGAGGCCACAGGCAAAAAGGCAGCCAGCACTCCAACAGTGTTTGATAGTTGTGCTTTTCCTTGTTTTTAACAACTGTATCTGTTTCGATTAATATGAAGAGTACAGCAAACACAACAAAACCTACAGCAACATTTTGTTGCAGTAAAGTGATCATCTGTAACTGTTTTTCACCCATTAAAAACAAGCGCCTGGTGATCTTTCCATAATAATCAGGCGAGCACCACTACACGCTCAAGCATAGGTCGGCAAAAAAATTGGAGCTCACTCAGACTCACTCAAGAAATATTTTGATCTGAGGGCTCACTCGGACTCGGACTCACCAAAATTTTGCTCAGTCAGACTCACTCGGACTCAGACTCACTAAACCTTATCTCAACTGGAATCACTCGGACTCAAACTCGCCAACATATTGCTCAGCCTGACTCACGGCTTGACCCGAGCCTGTGTAAGCCTGAATTAGTTGACTCATGAGTCCATTAGCAAAAAATTAGATCTTTCAATCATGATGCAAATGCTCTCTGACGCAAAAATCTAACAGAATCAGTGCTATGCAATAAGCCTTTCGATCTTGTACCTTCAAATACGAGTTACAGTGATGCTACCGAGGACTTCTGATTTGGAGCAATTTTTGTAGCAGCAAAATTTTCATTTTGGAGCACTTTGGAGCAGCAAAAATTTCCATCGTGGAGCACTTTGGAGCAGGTAATTTTGCATCTGGGAGCACTCAGGAGCAGCTAATTCTACATCCTGGAGTGCAGTGGAGAAACAAATTGCATTACCATTCAAGCACCTAAATTATTATTATGGGGCTCTTATGGAGAGCTGGAAATATTTGCATTCATTGCAAATCTCATGGAAAAAAATCATCTCAGGAGAACTCCATATTTCACTCTATAATACAAAAATAAGGGCTCATGCAGTGGAGTGTTCTGGATTAACCTCTATAAACAGAATACTGCGTCAATGAAATTGTACTTTATGAAATAACACTCTATAAGTACATCTATGTGGTTATCAGCAGACGTGGTAGACAAAGGCTGTGACGTACATTAGTGTCTGAATGCTAAAGAGTCGCACTGTCCCTAATGCATTCCCCTAAGACAACTCCAAGGCGAAAGCCAGGTGCCGTTTTTTTTTCTCGATTGATGTAGCGATCCTCCCCCTCCTCTCTGCAAGCTTTCTGCACCTAACGTGGTTTTGCACCGCCTCCGGAATTGGAGGCATTGCAAGCTTTCTGCACCTTACCTGGTTTTGAACTAGCTCCAGAGATCGGCGCACCGATCACGGAAGCAATGCAAAGAGACGATGTCACGTGATGACGTCATCACGTGACATCACGATTTATGACGTCATGATGACGTTATCACGTGACATTTTTTGCACCAATCGTTTGACGCCGCCGACGGTCAATTTTAGCGTTTCAGGCTTTCGCATTAATATTGCGAGTATTGAACGTAAACAGTCTGGGCGCTAGCAACTTGGCCTTGCATACCAAACTGTCCCCCACCATGTCATCTTTGTGCCGTGCGCGAAACAGCTTCGCTAATCATCCATTTCGCAGAGTGCAGTATGGCTCAACTTTTTTTTTTTCTTTTTATTCTGATAGCAATTATATATGGACACTCTCGACGGGTTTTTGCCGTCGCTGTTGCCGTCATTTTCCGTATAAAGTCCTAACTGATAAAATCACCCCG
Source organism: Rhipicephalus sanguineus (assembly GCF_013339695.2). Lineage (NCBI taxonomy): Eukaryota > Metazoa > Arthropoda > Arachnida > Ixodida > Ixodidae > Rhipicephalus > Rhipicephalus sanguineus. Next base: position 81,806,193 of record NC_051176.1, read on the forward strand.
TGCATTCTACCCGCGGATAAAAGCTCGCGAGCGCTGGCGACGAACGCAGCTGAAGCAGAGATTAAACGAGCCGGCAGTCTCCGTCGCACGGAGAGCGCATGCGATAACATCTTCCAGCGTGTGGGCCTGCCGTCGATTGCTTATCAGAGAGGAAACGCCCCGCCTGTCTTTCGTAAGGAGCATGAACAGACGCCGGAGGAGTGGAGGGGGTGGGGGAGTTGACTGCGTCGCTCGAAGGGCGCAGTCGCTGGCGCGCGCACTATCTCGAGGTATCAGGAGACGGCTCGTAAAGTTGCTGTGCGCTCAACGCTAACTTCGCGTTCAGAAAACTGACAGCATGAAAATAGCTTCGGTTCCTGGAGCGGCCGTATTCCTTTAAATCAGCGTTTCGTTAAGTAACGCGACATCGGGTTCAAAAAGGTTAGCTGCTAGCCTTACCTCATATAACAATACAATTCATTTTATTAATGAGATGACTTTAAAAAATAAAACAAGCAGAACATTCGAATTGGGACCCTAGCACTCACGAGCTCGAAAGAGCAGGCCCTTTAAGGGGGTATTTACCGCAAAGCGATTACAAACCCGGATGTCCTGGTGGAAGGCATTACGAAAAAGCTCTGCTGGATGAAGATCCATAGATAAAGTATATTTGAGGAAAAGTGTCAACGCGTTCCCGCCGTTGACGTGCTCTTCCATAGACGCGAAGCACGGAAATTTGATATTGTTATATATCTATCGTTAGCGATCCCAGATTTCATTGTCCAGAAACAGAAGTGACAGACATTTTAGCGGCACGCGTGTAGTTGTTACTGAACATTGCTTTCATTGCGTGCCGTGTGACGCTTGAAACGAGCTATCAGCAGCGTTTCTGGAACAGACGACGTCCGCCGATGAATCCCCGCCACACTTTCACGCTGCCGATTGGCCTAGACGTCACGAGCCTCTGCGGAGAGCGCGTTTTGCCGCGGAGCCGACTTGCAGAACAAAAGCTGCGTCGGCACCGTGCATAGCGTCATGGCTTACGCGGGACGCACGCGCCAGCGCTGTTAATTCAGTGGAATTATTCTTGGTCGGTAGTTGTAACATTGACGGCCCCAAGCTCACGCTGCACATATTTTGACGCGCCGGCGGTATTGCTGGTGATAGACGCCCCCAAACCCGAGACTCTGGCGCAGTTTGGCGCAATTTTCATCGATATTATCAGAATGGCGCAGTAAATGCAATATGGCGCACTTTGGCGCAGTTGGCGCAGGAGTGGAATCACTGGAGTTATCAGTGGTTTTAATCCAGTCAGGACAATTTTTATGAAATACGCGAATCACAAGAGATAGTTTTATGAAGAACTTCCCGTGAAAGAGCTTGCAGGGGGAGGTCATGGCACCCCCCCTGCCCTAACTCACACCTCTGATCAACAAATATTGAGGTGGTGCATGAACGCTAGTGCATTGAGATATGTGTGAATAGACTTGAGTATAGACGTAAGCCCATATAAGACTGACAGAAATGCTGAAGATGAGTAGACAGGACCACAGGTCGACAATAAAAGGTGGAGCTCACTCAAGAGATATATTTTGCACTCAGGGCTCACTCAAGCTCACACTCACCAATATTTTCCTCAACTGGACTTACTCGGACTCAAGCTCACCAGAATATTAGTCAGCTGGACTCACTCGGACTCAAGACCCATGGCCGACATGAGTCTGAGTGAGTCGACTCATGAGTGAGTTTGCCGACCTATGCACTCAAGTGGTCAGCAGCGATGTAGTGCTTTGCATGATTACACTACTAAATATCTTCATATCTATGTTTTGACCTATGCTTAAGGTGTCTCCAACTATCAGTCTAATGGCAGCTTTGACAAATTGTACCAGCGTGCCCAGGCGTACAATGACTGGAAAAAATGGTGCACCAGGGCACCACAGTGCGCACCCGTGTGATCTGTCGAATATGCCAAAAGTAGCTGCAAATAAAACAGGAACTTCAAAAGTGCTAGAGGGCCCATTTAGTGGTCATTTATATCCCTGTCACATGGCAAATCTAATGTCATTTACAACGAATGTCACTTCGTTTGTAATGTCACTTGTTTCTTGCAAGCGGGGAAACCAATGCCATTCGATGAAAACGACATTTCCTGTCGAATGAGTTCACAAAACACATTCGCATTCGGTTTCGCACCGAATGCAGTCTCGACGCCAGGGACCTTTTAGGGAGATGGCTGTTGACTCATGTATACGTACATATCTTATTCTTTACTAGATCAACTTATTACTGGTTTGCGCTAGCTATTAGCATGCGTGAAAGTTTCTTAAAGAAACCTAAAGAAAGCAGATGGACGCCGACCATGTTTCATTTGTCCTCTGTTGTCGTTGCTTGTATCGCGGGTGTAGATCACACTATTGCACGTGTTTTGGTGATCAATATGGTGAATACACGAATTAGCTGCCGCCGTCTCATTTCAGCAGTTTCAGTCGTGCTCCTACGCTTCAGTTCACTGTAGCCATCTCGCCATAACGTCGGCCATGTTGGTTTTCGATCGGCTCTTGGCTTGACTTGATTGTTTGTGTCGTGCAGCGGTGGCAAGTTGTGTAAAACAGCTGCGTTTGTAATCTTGGAGCAGCCTTTTAGTGATAAAAAATCCTTTTCTAGGATACACGCATGTTACATGCAAGATTTTGATCTTTATTTCTCCCAAAGTCACTGCTCAGAAAAGCTAAGGTCATGGACATCATTTTAAAATTATATTTATTTTCGTTGTGTGACAGCAGGCAGGTGAAATGACATTAAGTTCACCTAATGTCATTTGTTGTAAATGACGTTAGATTTGCCGTGTGACAGGGGTATCGCCCATATTCTTGAAATGAGTTATCAGTACTCAAACTTCTAGGTTGAGGGAGAGATCCTATCATGGCCACAGAAATTATATTCCTGTCAACCAGGTGCTACCACAGAATTCATTGCTGGCATCTACTAAGATCTTTGACAACTATGTCCATTTTACACATGCAACCAAATGGTGCCCACAGTGAAGTCTAGTGACAGAGAAATGAAAACATCCCTGCGACACCCGTGTACAAAAGCTGTGCGCCCTTTGTATTGTTCATTAAACAATCGTTGATACTTATAGACCGATTAATAGGATATCCATTAATCAGACAAGAGGATCTTCTTAGAAGGCGATGAGTTGTTGCTCTTTCATTTTCCCACAAAATTACCAGAGGATGACACAGCAATTGTTCAGCTACCATGGGAACGCTGGTTAGTTTATGAATTTATCTCCATGTTTATGGCTTCAGACATCCCTGTAATGTAGGCACGGATGACTATTCGAGCATTTCAAATATTCAAATGAACGTTACAGTATTCAAATTAGCCTCAGCACAAATTTTAGAATTTTCGAAACTTTGAAGTACAGTTGAAGCTCAAGTTAGCGAAGTGATGACAGCGCTTGAATTATTTAGTTAAATCAAGAAGTTCGCAAAATTAAGATCTGTCGGTCATTAGAGTTTTAAAATTGTAACGTAGCAACACGCTAAAGCCATCAAGGCAATGAATTTGCCGATAACCTACGCCTGCGCGTGTGAAAAGTTCGCAAGGGCGGCCCAGGCATGTAAGCTCTCATGTTCGGGCGATGCAGGTTAGTTAGATGATCACGTAAAGCTATGACAGGCTACTGATATGCAAAGAATGGAATCATGAATATAGTGATCATGCCAGCAGGCCGAACAAGAAAGTTACGAGGAGACAAGAGCCATTTGTCGCATGGGAGTATTCACAGGGACAATAAATCCCTATTGCCCTTAGTACCATTTACTACGCAACAGCGCTACCGAATGTTAGTCCGTTGACCTTTGCCTAACGCGTGGCGTGCAGCCTCTTCAAAATAAAACTAGGGTAGCAAATAGGGCGGCTAGATGCTTTAGCACAGCAGCATTAAAGCGCACGCCTGAAGAAAAACCCGTCTTGGTCAGAATGGGAAAGAAATCACCGCATTTTCTACTCATTTACTTCCGGAAAAACTTCGTTGAATTGGGGTTGGTGCCATGATAGTTTCGTTAATTCGAGTTGATGACTACACTGAACTCTAGAAGTACCTACTGGGGAATGGAAATTTCTTCATTAGATCGGAAAATTAGAAAAATCTGGATTCGTTAGATCGAGTTTCAACTCTATTCAAAACAAACAGATGTACACATTACCGCATATAACCTCTGAATAGGTGGCTTCAATGCACGAGGTCATTGTGCCGTGAAACCAGCTATTCAGGGGAAATCTACACTGCCGCAAAGCCACGTTTCAAGGTTAAACGTGCCCAACCTGCGCCCAGATTATTTTTCTTTTTTGAAGTTTAAAAGCGTGTTATACAGGCTCATATGCGCTAAGTATACCAAATTTCAAGATGTAACGTATTTTGCCACCTATAACTTGCACCCTACTATTATTCAAATCCTGCTACTATCCAAAGTTGATTACATTTCACTTCAAACAGAAGAAGTGACATTCGCACAAGCCTGGTTCAAATTCTTGAATATATTGTGCAAGTTTGTTGGGTCATGATAAAAATACTCATTTTTCTTTAAAATATGTGATCCCCACTACTCAAACTATTCGATTCGAAATTATTCGATCAAATAACTATTCGCTTCGAACCTCAAATTTACTATTCAACCATCCCTGCTGTAATGTTACTTACCACACACTTTGCCTTCCCGTATTTTGAAGCTCTCATAATTTTGTAAATATAGTAGAACAAGTACTGTAATATTAATAACTGCTGAGATTTTATGTGCCAATACCATGATATGATTATGAGGCACGCTGCAGTGGAGGGTTTTGAATTAATTTTGACCACCAGGGGATCCTTAACGTGCACCTAAATTTAAGCACATGGGTGTAGAGTAATTACTGTGGTCTGTTACTGCCTACATAATCATAGTGATTGCTGAAATTATAACTAACCATTTCACTTAAAATGATCAAGCTGCGAAGTCACAATGCCATTTTAAACCAGTCACTGGAATCATTGCTAAAATGGCTAAATGCCATTGCTTGCAGCCATCTTATAAATGAGTGCCTTAGTTGCCTGTATACATTTTTGCTGGGAAATTGTGCCCCACATGTACAAACAGAGCATGCCCAGAGTAGGCTTGAGCCAGAAACATCCCAGCACACATCTTTATAAATCAACATGTGTGCCTCTCGCGTTAGTTGCACCCAGTTTAGTGAAGCCACAGTGACAGAGTCTATGACATGCATGACACTGCTGCTTTCCAGCTCTTGAACACTGCTAGCAAACACATCTTGGCTTCGGAAGGTATTAGGTACTATTATTAAAATAGAACTGTTAGCAGCCTCCACAAACTACAGTAAAACCTCGTTAATTCGGCCCCCGTTAATTCAGACGTACCGTCTCACCCCGTCAAAAGTACATAAGGCTATGGCATGGAACTCTCATTATTTCGGACGTACCGAATATTGCCGATTACAAGTTGACGTTTTTTTCATAAAATGACCTTCCAAAGTTCGGGCGTCGACCTATATGCGGAATCGTAACATCGACTTATCTGTGGGGTCTGACGAAAGGTCATCGTCCTCGGATTTCCTGCTATTTGACGCATCGATAACATCAGCCGCAGAGGCAGCGGACTCGCGGCAACAGCTATCTCCCAATGCGCGCGTGCCGCTTCCGGAGCCGGACATTTTTGCGATCTGCCACGACGATCGCGAAACTATGGTGAAACCACGCAAGGCGAAACTACGGAGCGCGTTTAAAAATCACCGCCACGCGGAATTAATGCGAACTGCTTGGGAAACACGGTCTCAAAAGCAGCATTTCAAACCTTTGATAGAGGGCGAACGATGCTCTATGAATAAAGAGGAATTTATCTTGCGATGCGCCCTGCAGTTTTGTTTTCATACAATAGAAACGATTCGTTGACAAACCATCGGCGTTCCACAGAAAAGCTGGCAGCGCCGTGTGGGCTGGCAACACTTCACGGGGAACTAAACCACATGACCAGTCACATGTGCCCACAAGCGTCTTCGCGTCTTTTTGCACTCACGCCTGTTCGCCATTTCTACATTTCGCTTCGCTTGCGAGCAGTGGTGTGCGCGATTTGCGACGCTGCCAAACAGACGCCAATATGCTACCGCTACGCCGGCAACAGTACAGCGCTGCTTTCAAGAGGCAAGCGATCCTCTACACAGAGTCGGAAAGCAACGTTGAAGCAGGGCGCAAGTTTGATGTGTCGGAAAAGTGCGTGAGGGAATGGAGAAAACAAAGGACCAAGATCTTCGCGTGCGCTGCTACACGCCGTTCCTTTCGGGTCAACGATGCCTGGTATGGACTGCGAACCGCCATGGTCAGTATCACCGGCACCCGTTCCGACACCGAGCAGCAGCAGTGGCTCACACAATGGCAATGACCGTGACTGTGTCCTTCTCTCAAGCGACGACGAGTCGTAAGCAATGTTTCACGGGCAAATAAATGTTTCTTTGCATCACTCCCTCTTCTGAAAAACTTATTGGTGAGCCATGGCCGCAGCATGAGGCTGTGTTCGGAGTCAACTTTTTTTCCCCCTAGAAGGAATTGCAAGTTGGGGGGTCGACTTACAATCGGAGTCGACTTACAATCGGCAATATACGGTACTTCGTCGTACTTCAGCCAATTCGGACAGTTTGTGGAGCTCAGAGGCACATAAGATCGGGTGGCACTAGGGGCTGTCCAAATCGTACCGCCAGCGACGGCATCTGAGTAGCCTGTACCGATTTCGAAGGCCATGCTTGTATGTGTTGGGGGAGCCAGAATCCCATCAAGGCCTTCATACAGTAGAACCCCGCTGATACGTTTTTGAAGGGACCGTAGGAAATAAACGTAAGAGACGGGAAACGTAAGAGCCGAAAAACAGGAAAAACGGCAAAATATTTAGTGGTACAGAATTTTATTTCAATTCTTACGAGCAGCACGAAAATTGGCGCGCTCAGCCGCGATCTAGTCGATGGATAGAAACGCGGAGCTTAGGACGGCCTTATCCACAGAAATGGTAATCAACGTATGTGATTTTTTTAACACCAACAGCTGTAGGCATGAAAGAACTAAGCACACGCAATCACGACCGGCGCGGCGAGTCCGACCGCGAACCGCACGCACGACCATGCGAGCTCCAACCAGCTCGAACTCCTCCCGTTCTCCGACAAATAACGATGATGATGAGTCTACGCCAACGCGATGGCAGAAGTGAATGCCAATCTCGAAGGCCTTGCTTTCGCAAGCAATTACATCATACACGCCATGTTTGTGCAATGCAAATCTCAGAGGCTATGCTTTTGTCAATAGTAAGAATCTCGATGATACGATCACGGCTAATACGAATTTCGGGATGATACGAATTTTTCTGTGGTCCCGGCCAAGGCCCATTAATTTACAACGTGCTTGAGTACGGTTGTTACGAACTGATTTTTGACCCGCGTCGTTTGATACGAATAAACGCCGCCCCACCCAACGCAACGTTGGCCCCACCGACGGCCGCGGAAGATAGCAGCGTGCACTTACGGCGCTGGAATGCGTGCGGCGCCGCCGGTTTGGCACGTTGCCAGCGCCGCCGGCGAGCAGCGCGCGACAGCCTCCAAGATCTGCGTGTATCGGAGGCCGGAGTGTGCCTTTTGCTTTCTCTTTAAGATTACAGATGGCGCTGGCCACGTTTTTTTTTTTCTTGGTGCGGAGGCAGGCCGGCAGGCGGAGACGCCGGAGAGGGAGAGGCACGGCCCGCGGGAGCTTCTTTCTTCTATGCGTGCCGTCGGACAGAGTGGTTGTGGTTGCTGTGCTCGAGCCCGCGTTCTTGCTTTGTTGTGATAGTGCCTTTTTTGCCGAGTGGCAGCAAGCTATGTCTCGCAAGCGGAAAGCCCTCTCCTTTAAGGAGAAACTGGACATTCTTCGAAAGGTCGATGAGGATCCCAAAAGAAAACGCACGGAGTTGGCTAAGGAGCTAGGCCTCGCAACGTCGACATTAAGCACAATTGTTGGACAGCGGGACTCAATATAATGAAGAATGTGCTTTCATTTAACGTCAACGCGAGGCAAGCGAAGACAGCCCAACACGTGAAGCTTGAAGAAGCTCTTCTGACCTGGTTTAAGGAGGTTACTGCAGCTGGTGTGAACATCGATGGCAAAGTGTTGCGTGAGAAAGCCGACGAGATCGCACTTGCTCTGCGCATCGACGGATTTCAGGCCTCAGGTGGGTGGCTGCACCGTTTCAAGACGAGACACGGTCTCGTTTACAAAAGCGTCTGTGGGGAAGCGAAGAAGGCTGACGAGACCGTTGTTAGCGACTGGCTCGCGAAGCTGCAGTCACTCATCTCTGGGTATGAGCCTCGTGATGTTTTTAACGCAGACGAGGCTGGCCTGTTTTTTAACCTTCAGCCTGAGAAGAGCCTTTGCTTAAAAGGCGAAGCGTGCCAAGGAGGCAAGAAAAGCAAAGAGCGAATAACGGTGCTTTTGTGCTGTAACGCCGACGGGTCGGAGAAACTTAAGCTGACGGTAATTGGCAAATCCCAAAAGCCTCGGTGTTTCAAGCGCGAGAGCCATTTGCCGTGCGTCTATCGCGCAAACAAAAAGGCGTGGATGACGGCGGCCCTGTTCGAAGAATTTCTGTCGCTCCTTGACAGAAGGATGGCCTGCAAGAATCGGAAGATTGTTTTGATTCTTGACCAGTGCGCCGCCCACCCGAGGCAAGTAACGCTCCAAAACGTCGAACTGATCTTTTTGCCCGCGAACACGACGACGCACCTGCAACCGCTTGACGCTGGAATAATAAAAAACCTCAAGCATCATTTCAAGGGCCTTCTTGTGCGCCGCCTACTTGCCAATATTGACAGAAAACACGAAGGCGACCTGCGAATAAGCCTCCTGGACGCCATCCATTTTATCGCTATGGCTTGGGATCGAGTAACGCCGACTACCATAGCAAACTGCTTTGCGAAATGCGGCTTCTTCAGGAGTTCCGAAGAGGTGCCCTCAGAGCAGGAAGAGCCAATTGAGGGTTGGGAACTGCTTGATGCTGGGTGTACAGCTGAAGACTTCTGCACGGCGGATGACAACCTCGCCACTTGTGGTGCGCGCACGGTGGAGGATATTGTTGAGGAGGCCACATGCGAGGTTGCCGATTCCAGCGATGATGGCGACAACATAGACGAGGGCGATGGTGAAGGACCACCACTGGCGGCTGAAACGCTGCACGCGCTCGACGTCCTGAGGCGTGCTATGGCCGCTGATGAAATCAGCGACGACACGTGCACGCGTTTTTACGGATTTCAAAGAAGTCTGCTGAGTGACTTCGCGAAAAAAAAGAAGCAGAAAGACATTAGAGATTTTTTCTGCAAGAAATAAATGTTTTTTTTATGTGTTCCTAAAAATGAGTTTGCCTCTGACTGTTAATATAGCTAGTTTTACATGTGTTTCGGTGATACGAATTTCGGCTAATACGAATATTTTTCGTGACCCCGCGGGATTCGTATCATCGAGATTCTACTGTAAATGCCAATCTCGAAGGCCTTGCTTTCGCGAGCAGTTACGTCATAGACGCCATCTTTGCAATTTGAATCTCGAAGGCCATGCTTTTGTTTGCATCAATTGAAAGATTCTGTTGCTTGCGCCTCTCATGCGGCTAATATTACGGTCAAACGAGGCCAAGCTGCGTGAAAATGCACCATGGCCGCTCTCTTTGGTAGTCACTCGGTCGGCTCCGGGCGCACTTCGCGACGTATCATACGGGAACGGTCCGACAGTTACGACGTAACAGCGGGGTTCCCAATACATTGTATCCTATGGGAGCTATGCCGGGACCGGCGGAAAACGACGTAACAGCCGGGAAAACGCAGCAGTGAGGAACGTAACAGCGGGGTTCTACTGTATTTCTTTATTACTACAGCAAAAGCTCGTTAATTTGGACTTGTTCTCTGATCCCGTCACTAGCTGTAACGGTTTCATCCGCAGCAGATGTGCAACGGTGTTCAGTAGTTTCATGTTTCATTCTGACCCTGTGCGTAGGCTTCGCGCATCAGTGACCAAAGTTTCTTCCGCAGCAGATACACAACTTAGCAGTTTCATTCTGATTCGGTGCAATGCATGCGGAATGTCACAAAACTCTAACACGGTGGCAGTTGAGCTCAAGAGCGTTTCAGCTGCGGTCAGCATGCTGGCACGAAGCTCGTCTGCTACACTGCAATATTGAACAATCTGTTGCCAGCCATATTTCCGATTGAAAATGCTATCGTCACGTGCGTGTCGTGGTACGTGACAAGGAAGAGATGCAGAGAACGTTTTGGATGAATTGCGGTCACATATCTTTTGTGAAGGGAGTCACAGGATCACTGGAATTGTGGCTTTCACAATGCAGCATTTGCATATTCGTGCTGAAACAACAAGTGATTCAATAGACATTTGTTTGGCGCTTCCCTGATGCTCCCAATAATTCGGCATTAGGTTAGTTCGGACACTTTTACCGGTCCCGTGAAATCCCAATTAACGAGGTTTCCCTGTACCGCTTTTCACGTGCACATTCTTGAATGAAAACCTGGTAATATAGTTAAAATATGCCTTCCAACTACATCCGAGAAATTGGATGAGCTACTGCCAAGCAACTCACCTGCTGCATCTGAGGCTGCCCTGGCTTCATCGTCACTGCCCACTTCATCGGTAATGGTGTAGGCCACTTGATTTGTATCATCCTCCTCATCTTCTGCCTTCTCCTTTGCAAGCTTAGCTTTCTTAGCAGCTTCTTCTTTGCGTTTGACATCCTGTAAAGAGCGGGTTTGGTCTCGCACAATGCAAGAATACTTGCACACGACAGTTGCCAATGCTTTCCAGCATGTCGTGGTCGGCCACAAGAACAACCTCTACATAAAGCCGCCTTTAGGCGATAACCGGGCTGTCACTGCTTTCCATATAAATTCGGTGGGGGCTGCCAATGATTTACAAAGCTCATTTGAAAAATCAAACTGTTACAAAAATGAAAGTTGAAACTCAAGAAAGAATTTATAAAAAAAGAATTCACGAGCCATTCCACTTTGTGAAGGTGGATACCAGCAAAGCTGTGTAGCACATGTGCACAGAGGCAATGCATAATTGTGATGAAAGGTACAGAAGGGCACAGATTTTTTTAAATTAGCATATGCTCCTTTAAAGCACTCCCACCTTGATTCACGAGGGCCAGAAGTGCAGCGTGCACATTTATCTACTTATTTCATTATATTACTCCATTTTTAATATTATGATTTCCATATTTATTTGTTCATTTTTATTTACTTTTTTGTCTATTTTAGTGCACAGGTGGCGAGTAATGGGATTTGCCCAATTTCTGTGGTGCACGTTTTTAAAAAGCCCACGGACAACTTCTTCCAATAAACTATTCCACAATATTTTTAAGGGGGGACATGGCAATGGGAACAATAAATTTGGTCAAAATGTTCTATTTTTCAATGTATTTTTATTTTATTTTTTTTTGCAATACTCAGACCATCTTTTACATTGTGGTGAAATATTATTAGAACAAAGTAAGCTGTAGAAGTTGAGAAAAAAGCACTTTAATAAGTCTGCTGTCATCGGGCTTCAGAAAATGCAAATCTTGCACTTCCCCTTGGCACAGTGCCGCCATCTTGGCATCATTGTAAAAAGGAGATTGGAGCTCAAGATAGTCAAAAACATGCATTTCTCCAATGAAAAATAAAACCATCTCCGTTCCCGAGTTTTGTTTTCTTAGCTTTGAGCTGTTTTCTCAGCATTCATTTTCTGCAGTTCATGTCAGTCGTCCCTGTGCCATTTCACAAGTACAGATAAAACCATTTTGTTTTATGCACTTAGATCCTGAAACATTGGTGAGTGCGGTAAAGCTGTTTATATTTGTCTGCACATCATACAAATTTTTATAATTTGCTTTATTTTTTTAAGTTGTTAGACAACATGCACAGCGCATTTGATAAATTTTTCTGTGTGCTTACTTGAATATTACAAAATAAACAAATAGCTTTACGGCACAGAATGGACCTTTGTGGATATGCTTACACAAAAACCTTTGCGAACTTATGTTTAATTAATTTTGGGATGACAATGATAGTCTATCAAGTGTTGTAACTCAAAACCTACAACAGACAGCTCAAAAAACATTTCAGTGTTGATATCAGCATAACAAATCACATCTGCATGCAAACTTTCACCCCTTTATCCCCATAAATAATCATAGTTTTCACTGCCACATCCCCCATGTTTTTTTTTTTTCTGGTGACACATTTGCCCTTCGTATAACATAGGTTCGTTCAGCTTTCCAACAGTGCAGAAAAAATTTCGAAACACTGATTCTCCCCTTAATGCACTTCCACCTCAATTTCCATTGGCCAGAAGAGCAGTGCACAGGGTATTTACACATTTATCTATTTACTGATTCATTTATTTATTTACCTATTTATCTGAGAATGTGGAATGCTTACCCTGTGTCTCCTATAATGGCCTTGGGTGCAGCAATGATGAGATTTCAGTTCAATCTTCATAAGCAGCTTGCACAATGTGCAATAATAGGCAGGGACTTCTTCCAGGTATTCTTCGCCTGCATGTACCACACAAACACACCCATGAGAATCGACGAGAGCAGTGTTTCGAATATACCAGAGCGGCAGTTCAACCACACTGCATCTCTATAAAAAAAAAATTGGAACTAGTTAAGAATGAGAATAGTACCACAGGGTTGGTGCCATGCCTCAATCCTGCGATGCTTTTGAGTCACACACTACATTAAAGGGGCCCTGCAACCCTTTTTCAGCGTGGTCAGAAAACGCTGCCAATCTGTAGTTGAGACTCCTGAGAACACACGAACCAAATACTATAGCGCAACTCGAGGCCTGGAATTTACAATTACTTCTCAGTCAGCTAAAACTTGTTCCCTCTTCTCTCGACAAATGATGCCATCAACCCAAATGACCGTGCCATCAACCCAAAGTCCACGGCCATTGGCTGATTGGTGCATCGTGAGCTGCATAGTTACCGCGGCCACCGCAGGATGCCGCAACGTACCCACAATCACACTGAAAGCAAGCTGCGCTTTCGAAGAAAAAAACAAAGGGTGCTGAAGGTCATGACGCGCACTGAAAAACGGGCGCATCTTCTTGTCCCCTTGTCATCCCCCCCCTCCCAGCGTTGCTTTCAGCGCACCCACTGGTACGAAAGGAGAGAGAAAGCACTTAAAGCATGCAACAAATCCCTGTAAATCCACTCGTACTTGACAGATTCTAAAAGCTATTGTGGCAGTCAATTCATGAGGCAGCAAGCTCTTTTAATGAAGCCATTCGATTATTACTTGAGAAAGTGTTGCAGGGCCCCCTTGAAGTTCTTCGAGGCACCACTTTATGCTGAACGAATCATGGGATGTGACCTGGTTTTCACAGCGCATGTTATGTCTGCTGCAATCCAATAATCAATGAAACAGGCTCACAGATGCTTGTGAAACCTGAGAAAACGGGTCAGGAATGTCCTTGAGCTACAATGGGACACTGCTGCCCTCTACCAAAAAAATAGACTGCACATACGACCTGACCTGCATAATGCTCTAGAACTCCTGTAAAATCCTGTAAAACTAACGTCACTCCACATTCTTGTACTAACAGAATGGGCGTGATCCTCCCTTCTAAGTGTCTGGCAACTTTCGTCTTTCGTTGTTAGCAACAGTGCTTGTCGCCCACGTAGTGGCTTTGAAACGCCTTTGATAGCCATTGCACTTCTGTCGTCCATAACGAGAGTTCACCTTTAACCCTTTGCGGTCCACTGTCGGGAAGCACCCGCCATCACGAAGCGGCTAGCTTGAGAAAGAGGCAATTTCACGTTCCACTTGTAAGCACTCCTTGCCACATGCGACTGCAAGATTTGGCTGAGCTGATCACAGCAGCGTCTGCTTTCCACTGTATGTGTTTTTTTACTAAGCACAGGTTCAGCACTTCAGTAAGGCCTTCATAAGTGGGCTTTAACTGTAGCATGACTTTAGTCGGCATTCAAAGGCTCGTTTATGGGTCCTGCAGAGCCACTGTGTCAAGCATTGCTGCCAAGACCTGCTGCGAAGCTGCTGTGCCAAGCCTTAGGCCTATGTGGAATAAAGGTGTGTCCGCCGGTTGAGGAGTAGAAAAAAAGGTTTAGTAACTCAACGAGATAAAAACACATCCATGTCAGACAAACGTTCTCTGCTGAATCTCCAAGCGCGCGCCCTCCTCTTGTGCCAACACTTCATTGTCTTCTTTCTTCTATACATATTTAACAGCCTAATAAGCAGATTTTGCTCTCCCCACAGCTTGTGGAAACCAAAAAATCATCAGGTTTTTTTTATTACATTATTGAGATCTGCAGCTATTCTTTTGCAGGAAAAGCCAAAGATCAGTATTTCATCCGCAGTTTAGATCTGTGCAACGCGTACGAGCTGAATCTGACATGTTTTTAGTTCCTTATTTACAGTGCAGACCACTTATAACGTAACCGCATATAGTGCAGGACCGGTTATAATGCGGTCTTTTTCGACTCCCGTTTACCCTCCCATAGAACCGCATGTATACGCATACCGCTTATTGTGCAGTCCCCCAAGATGAAATACCGTTTATAATGCGGTTGCGGGAAAATATTCCTGACAAACGCGGCAGCGGGTGCGGTTCTCAAAGGAGGTACGCCGCTGGGGAGGGAGCGACGAGGTCGTTACGAAGGGCGAGGGCACGCACAGTGAACGAACGAGGGGCGGAGGGAGGAAAAAGACCGCGGCAGCGCTGTGCGGGCTCGCCGAGTGGGAAAGGATGGCGGTTGCCTAGGCGACGGAGTAGCCTTTGCACCGGCGGCGGCAAGGCTCCGCGGCAGCTTGCCGGCAGCGCGTTCCGCGTGGAATGCGTGGAACGTACGATCGCGTCCTCATCAAGTGCGCTTTAAAGTAAGTTTCCTGTCGGGAAAAGCGTCGTTGTTATCACACTTGCTACAGATATCGCGTTTGCTACCTCGTCCGCAAATTGAAAAGCTTTGCGGCTTCATGACGCGAGCTTTCGCCTTTTCTGCCAGTGCGCGGACTTAAACGAGCTTGGCGGGCTTTTGTCGCCGTTGGTCTCCCGGCCGCGAACACAAACTTCGTATCACGCGCGCTGTTCTTGGGTTAGTGCTTGAGTGCGATCTTTTCGACGTCCGACCTTCATGTTGTCTTGGACAAACTTCCCGCGACAACATGCTGAACCGCAGGCTAGGCCTAATCAGCGTTGGTTGCTTTTCGGTAGCGGTCGCGGGCGATAAAAGTTGCGGTTTGGTGCGGAATCAACAAAACTTTTTGCGATGGCTGCACTTGAAGGGAAGGAAATCATATCGTTAATGAAAACGAGGGCATGGTTGGCACAAGCGACTCTCGAATGGTGGTTCCGGATTCGATTGCAATGTCTTGGACATCGCGTGCGCGCCCACGAAATCGAACGATCGGTACCGCGCTCAGCACGTCAAATTTCGGTCGTGATTCGACATGGTTTCTGTGTAATGCGCATACCTCGAGGTGGCCTGAAACGTAGTCGGCGAATTTCCGCGATGGCACTTTGTTTTGTTTGCTTTTTCCCCCGTGTTCATTTCGTTGGCAATGCGGGTCTTTGGAGGTTAATTTTTGAGCATGCATTCGGAGATTTAAGTGGTTGTAAGCGCCCCAAATCGCATATGTCGATTATCGGACACGCGAGGCTACATGCTCAACACGTTTTGCGCAAGTGCAGCCTTTGAAAAGGTTGTTTTGGTTATAGTGCGGTACCGCTTATAGTGCGGATATTCGCGACTCCGGCGACTTACGTTATAAGCGGTCTATACTGTAGCTTGTTGATATCTCATGATCTAGAACAGCTAGAGCTGCAATTATTTCTTGAACATAAAGCCCAGACTGTGTATCACAAAGTTCAGAGAGCAGAATTCTCACTTTCTGCTCATAGATTTTCAAAATCTGTTTTCTTTTTATGGTAGTCACGGTACTATCGGCGTCAAATGAAACCCGAACAGCAGCAACCATTCGCAGTGGTGTAGTGCACGCCGTCCAGTTATCACCATGGACAAGCACACATATATGCGCAGTGCTGCTAAACCGGATGCGCACACCTGCCCATGGTGATGACTGAAGGGCATGCATTATACCACTACAAATGCTTGCCATTGTTCGAGTTTCATTTGACGCCGATGGAACATACATTTAATTTTGATCAATCCCAAAATGACTAGCTATGATTTTATTTGAAAACTGTTTGCAGCATTGCACTTATTGCATATTACAGTATTTAGCAGCCTGATAATATTTACTTTGCGCTGAACGGATTTTTTCCTACTGTCTCCGGAAACAATAGAAAGACAGCTTGGTGCATCTCGTAGCTAGTTGACTCTCAGGAGAAATTATTGCATATTTGAAATCGGCATGAAAAACTAAACAAGTCTATTTAGTTTCACCAGGTTTGGACGTAAAATACAGCAAAATATTTCCACAAGCTATGTCCACCCTTAACTTCCGAAGTGCACCACTACTCACCCAAAGGACCAGCTGTCTCATCCACTTCATTATCGAGTACTTCCACATTCTGTCAATGCAAAAAGATTGATTTATATAAACCCACGCACAACAAAACACAACCAGCTTACTAAACAGAAGAGAACTGCTTTTTTTACCTTGCAGTGAAAGTCACCAGCACAGTGGTGCTCATACTGTTTGCGATTATTGAAGCCCATGCTGCAGGGGTGGCACTTCGGATACTTCTCATCCCGCTTCACCTATACAATGAAGAGAACAAAGGCACAAGTTCAGCACCAATATCGGTCTTTTTTGAAAAATAGCTGTAAAATTAAAGTCTGGGGCTTTATGTGCCAACATGCACCAAGATCCAAGAGCACATGGCTGTTTCTGAATTTCAGGCCCATCAAGACATGGCCACCCTACAAGAACAGAACTCTTGCTTGCAGCCCAACTAAAGTACCATGACTAAAGTACCATGGTGGCTCACGAAAAAAAAAGAAAGAAAGGAAGGGGGGGGGGGCACCACAAGAACAATGTTTCAGGCATCTAAGAGGCAGTGCTATAGCAGTTCCATGACTTTCCCACATTGCATACTGCCCTGTAGTTTGCCCACGTGTAAGCAGAAATGTCCAATGTTGTCGGTGTACTCATCACCGAGCTTTGCGTTGTGCATTTTGTGAACCTGCTCTAAACCAATGAGTTGTGGCACCTCACTATGAATTTAGTGGCAGTAATCGTGCAGGACTAGCACGGATACTCCGTACATTGTCAGGTTTCTTACTTGCCATGCTCGACTCTTGTGTTTCGGATACCTATTCGCCATGCTTGACCGTCTTTGTTATGTTCGACGAGCACCCTCCATAGCACTGTGCACAATGAAGAAGCCATCAAAGCAGAGCAGTGCATTTTTCGGCAGTCAGGAAGAGCATGTGGCTGGTTCGCATTGCACACTGCTCCACCAAGTGTGTCCTCTACCATTTCTAAACAGCGTAGTTCTATATTTTGCACTGCACATGCTGCGAGTAAGCGCCCGTATAGCCACAGGCCAAGTAACAGGCATGAGTAGCCATAGAGGCGGTAGCACTAAGCTCGACAAGCTCTCACTTATGTTCTAAGCAATTGTTCAGGAAATAGATATCGCTGACAAGGCTTGCTTCTTGCAAGCGATCTTGATCGGCAAGCAAAAGGATGTCACTGCTTGTTTCGAGATATCACAAAGCACACTTGGGCTCACTCTCCACAATCCTGAACTCTGAAAGAAGCTATTCTGGACACTATAAAAAATATAATAAATTCCCGGCAAAACCAATCAGAACAGGTGCCTTTACTGTAAATGATTTTTTTTTTATTTATGTGGATGTCAGAACTTTTGCTGAGCCAATGCATGGGGGCTATTGAAATTCGCGACACCGTCCTGGGTCTTGCTAGATTCTTCGGACATATACACATGCAATGTCGCAATATTCAGATTGTCCCTTTACTTCCACGCAATTTTAGACTGCAGCTGTTTTGGTTTTGTTGCATGCGACAGTTTTCAATGTTGCACATTCATTGAAGTGAGTGAACAGCAGTTACAGTCAACATCCGATTTTTCGTACTCCCTAGGGACCGCGAAATCGTCTGAAAAAACGAATTCATGCTTTTTCTTATTTCGCTAAAGTGGTCTAATTGAAAAGGACAGACTAACTGCTACAGCCACGTCCAAAATAGTTTCAATGTGTCCTAGTAAACTTATCAGGCATTTTGGAGTGCGCCCAGGCTATTGTGAATACATTCAGTACCTGCCGCGAACCCCGCTCACTACGTGCCAACCGCCAACTGCAAATTTGCGACTCGTTATGAGCGCCACTGATACCTGCAAAGCATGGGAAAAAAAATTATGGCTCTCTAGCATGGAGCGTTTGGAAACGATGACACGGAACACAAAGGCTGTGGCAGAAGAGTGGACGACTCGTTCGGCTTTCCCCGATGTATGTGCGCACGCAAACGATAAGCTACAGTACGAGGATCTCCGCTGACAAACATTATTTGCTGCCGCGTGAAGCTGATGATTTTGCGGGAGGAGGCCATCACTTCCTCCCACAAACTCTATCACGGAAAATTTTTGATAAAAATATCTCGTGCGAGTCGCATATTTCATAAAAATGCCCTACTGGGTTGAAACCACTGATAACTCATATTTGAAGGTACCAGATCAAAAGGCATATCGTACAGTACAGATTATGTGAGAAATTGGTGTTAAAAAGCGTTGACACCACAATCAGAAAAGCTCATTTTACGATAACGGACTCATGTGTCTACTCACTCAGACTCGGATCGAGCCGCGAGTCTGACTGAGTCCGGCTGAGTAATATTTAGGTGAGTGAGCCCAGGTGAGAAAAATTTGGATGAGATTGAGTGAGTCCGGTTCAGGAAAATTTTTGTGAGTCCGAGTCTGACTGAGCCCTGAGAGGAAAATACATTATTTGAGTGAGCCTGAGTGATATCTTAAAGCAAATAGGCGCACTATGGGAACAAGGACAAAAGGGAGGAACCGACGACACAAAGCGCACACTCGCAACTGAAGGTTTATTGAAAGAGTACACATAAATACGTTACAAAAAAAGGGGGGCACGTGGTGCAATTTTCCTCGCCGAAATAAAACAAAACGAGATGAGTGTCCCCTTAACAGATCATGAAGGCGCATGCGTCTATACACAAAGGAAGTTCGAAGAAAACCGGACTAAAGAAAATTCAAACTGCGTGGGGAGGGGGGGGGGGGGGGCGGAGGAGGGGGGAGGGGGGAGGGCAGACAAGTTTAATGCAGTGTGTTGATCAAATATGAATATTCTATCTCTGTTATGGCGATAGAAGGGTGGCTGACGCATCTATCCCCGCATCTCTTTATGTGAAAAGCTTCAATTAGTTCGCGCGTGGTTTTATCTCGATGCCTAGATAGAACCACCGCGTCAACGAGAAAAGGTTAGCATCCGCACGTGGTGCAGTGCTGGGACAAGTGGGAACCCACCCCCCTCCCCACGCAGTTTGAATTTTCTTTAGTCCGGTTTTCTTCGAACTTCCTTTGTGTATAGACGCATGCGCCTTCATGATCTGTTAAGGGGACACTCATCTCGTTTTGTTTTATTTCGGCGAGGAAAATTGCACCACGTGCCCCCCTTTTTTTGTAACGTATTTATGTGTACTCTTTCAATAAACCTTCAGTTGCGAGTGTGCGCTTTGTGTCGTCTGCTCCCTTTTGTCCTTGTTCCCATAGTGCGCCTATTTGCTTTAAAATATGAACCGTTACCAACTAGCCCAAATGGCTGTTTTGCTACGAGCCTGAGTGAGCTCCACTCTTTTTGCTGACCTAGCAGTTACTACAGTATTCAGAGTGGCAATTTGTCTGCTGCTTTTAAATAAAACTGATACATAAATATTCAGCAATTTTCACGAGTCATTATCATGAATGTCATGGTAGTGGATTGACGACAGTGCCGCTTCGGCGACATTGGAGTTTCAAGCAAAAACGCCTTCATCCTGTGAGCAATATAGCGTCAATAGTGCCGTAACTACATGGGCTGCATGCATCTGGGTTATTCAGTGATGAAAACCAGAAAAGTTACCCCTCGCTGTCCAGTCTCATTTCTTCGAGCATTTTTCTTCATTACAGATTATTTTTTAAATATTCGGCATTTTGAACATGCACTATTCGATTCGTGTACCGAATCAAATAGAATGCTATTCCATTCGTTATTCGAAATTTTCTAATATTCACACACCCCTAATAAAAGGTAAAATTTTAATTGAACAAAGTTTCAATATAACGAGGTAAACTGCTGACATAAAAACAAAAAAGGCTCAGTTATATTGAGGTTTAACTGTATATCCAGGATCTAATGCATAAGCTGGCGCAATGCCTGGAGGTGTAGACCTGAGAACAAGTTAATATCGAAATGGCCTACCTTGTGATCTTCAGTCCTCCTGTGGTCAAGAAAGCTGCCTTCGAAGTGGATCTCGCATACTGTGCACCAGCCCTTATCTTTCTGGCCACCCTTCCTAATCCTGCATCAGAAACACAGTGAACTCCTGTTAAGATGAATTCTTGCATATGCCAAAGAACATGGGAACGTTTGTTCGGTTTTCCAGGCTCAGCGCAAGAAAAAATCAGCATAAAGACAAACCGCCCTGCTTCTGTTAAGACTAACTTTCGCAACAATGACCATGGCAGCACCAGTCTCGGCTGGGCACTCATGCAACTAAAGGGAAAGCAATAACGAAATAAATAAACAAAAATACAACAAAACGAGCTTCCTGGCCCAACAGTGCAAAGCAAATCCGCACCTCCATGGAGGAGGGAGCTAGAGAAGGAAGACTGACAGACTGACTTGCATCATGCCCGCAGATAAAGCCAGCACGTTCCTCGCTCTCATCCATGGAGCCAGCGGTAAAGCAAAACAAAACAAAAAAGAGGAACACAGCTGGTGTGGAGGTGCACGCACCTCGACTGCGGACAGAGGCAAAAACAAGAGTATGAAACCAAAACCAGCATTGGCAAGGGCCTTCCACTGAGAGGTCAGGTGCAGTGTCACCGTCATCACAAAATGTCAACAGAGAACATTCTGTTGCAAGTTTGCATAGGTTCATCTCGTCATGCACACGACTGCAACCTGCGTGCGTCGTATCTGTTCCACGAAAGCGCATATGGCGATGCCTCACACTGTGAAGCGCACGTCAAAGGAAAGTGAGTCTGTACGCTAAAGATAGCTGCATTGTGTCCTTTTGAATGCCCGACGCCGTGAGTAGTGCGAGCACTTCAGCTGCATGTCGACCACAAAAGGTTTCTAAGAGCCGAAAAACTATCTGGACCTCAAAGACAAGCTTGTGCAGTTTCTTAAAGGGACACTGAAGAAAAAACCAATTTTTCTTGTATTAGTAAATTATTCTTTCACAATCCCAAAATCACCATGCTTACCATGCGAGGACGCTTGGTAAACAAGAAAACACACAAAGAAAACTTGGGTGGCGGCGCCACTTTGAAGTTCCCACACCAATCACCGTGCCGTCATAGATTTTAACAGCATCTACTAGGACCTACATTGTTCCTAATTGGTAAAAATTAAGTAAACTGTCCTCTCCGGGGGCCAGAGACAAGTTTCAGGAAATTTTGCTGGGCTAATGTTGTCAAAATATGAAAAATGCCTTTTGAAATACGTTCATCACACGTGGAGACTTCAGTGTGAAATTTAAAAATGAGACTGACCTTGAATGTATCCTCTTATTAAAGCTATGATGGTAAAATTAACTACTAGAGTAACACCTCATTAAAGCGGGTACGTATTAACGAGGTTTGACTGTATATGAACATCGCACTGTAATCCTTGCAGTGGGCAGAGCTGACACTTCCAAGAAAAAAAAGCACTTGATTACCCTTGTTCTTGACGACCCTTTTCAGCCACCCGGCCTCCTGCTTGTCCCTTTGCGTCAGCTCCTTTGGTGGGACTTTTGGCGTCGGAAGCCTTAGATCCAGATGCCTTGGCCGCTGGTTTGGCAGGCACTTTACTGGCAGGTTTGCCTGGGGAAGTTTTTGAACCAGCTTCTCCGCTTCCCTGAAAAATAAAGCCGTGTTCAGACTACGTGCGCAACGTACAGATCATCCGTAAGGATCGCAACCGTAAACATAATCAATGTAATGAGCTTGTTCAGACATCGTTGTATTTAGCGTAAAGTTCGCAACGTTTGAGGCGTAAATGTTGGCGGGTCCGCGACTTTTACGACCACTACTGATGCGACCGTTACGGCACGACCAATGGGCAATGGCAGTTTCGGTTTTCACTTTCCGCTCACGGGGCTTCCGGTCTCCCCACATTCCACGTCTTGGCATGCAGCAGCGTGTCTGTGGAGCTGGTTTGCCCGTGTTCGTTGTTTTGTGTTCTCACGGCAAGTTCCACGACCAGTGCGGAAGGGCCTTCATTGTGCAGCGATGAGTTTCTCGTCCGATGAAGTGCGTCAAAGACCCATTCTCTCCAACCAACGGTGCCATGTTGGAAAATCAGAGCAGTGATTGGCCCATCGTAATAAACGTATATTACCGAAGGGCTCAATGTGAACACTCGTGGTCACTAGCAACGTAAACGGACGTTACAGCAGTTATGCGATACGACACTTATGACAGATGCGACTGCAGTCTGAACGCGGCTTGAGCAACACTGTTTTCTCTGCTCCTCTTACTTGGTACCAAAGGCATTTCAATGCCCGAGGTTCTAAAGAAATGAGTCCAGCTGTAACAGTAAATTACACTACTACTATGATTAAAAAAAACTTGTCACAACAGGAAGTAGTGAGGCCGCAATTGAAAGTCCTCGCACCAGCTTGCCAAGACACTACTGATATTGATAGTGTCTGTTTGACCCCATTTAACTTTTTTTCCTATAAGGATGGACTACATTGCATTTTAAAGTAGTCAAAACCTTGAACTGAGAAAACATTTTCTCACTTTTCCTGATCTGACTGCCTAGATACAGAATGTTCTATGTTTCCCAGCACAAAGAACAAGGATGTCCAAACACAACGTTGAACTTCCAACTGTAATCATGGAATATCCAGAATCAACTGGCGAAACCCTCAAGCTTGGTAAAATACAAGAAAACACAGATGAAATTGGCAACATCCCACTGATACAACAGTGCTGGCTTTTCATTACAAAAGTATGCAAACCTAAACATTGGCCTTCATTTACTCTAAGAGTAATCATCCCCTCTCTGCAATGTTATCAGAAATTTAAGTTTTAGGAGAACACTTTGTCTGCCTAAAGTGATCTAGTGTCTGGGGACACCAAGTAGAAATCCACATACCTTTATTCGACTAAAAAAAACTATTGAACCATGCAATTTATTATTTAAAAAATAAAAATTTTCATTGCATGCATGCTGTTGACTGTTTCCTCTTGAACAAGGCAAGTCCTTGTTTTATTTTGACAATGTATCACTTTGCCTGGCGGAGTTTTTGTCGAACTTTGGACTAGACTACATTCCGATATGCATAGTGGCACGAAGAAAATATTTTTTCACTTGTCTATGTACTATTGCAAGTACTCCATCAAGAACGAAGATTTTCCAGGCTAAATATAAAAGGAATATTGCAATTCACCAATACAGTGATGCCACCGAGGACTTCTGATTTGGAGCAATTTTTAGAGCAGCAAAATATCCATTTTGGAGCACTTTGGAGCAGCAAAAATTTCAATCTTGGAGCACTTGAGAGCAAATAATATTGCATCTGGGAGCACTCTGGAGCAGCTACTTTTATATATCGGAGTCCACTAGAGAAGCAAATTCCGTTAACTTTCACGCACCTGAATATTATGGAGCTCTTATGAACAGCTAGGAATATTTCGATTCATTGCAAATCTCATGGAAAAAAATCAACTCAGGAGAACTCCGTATTTCAGTCGACAATGCAAAAGTAAGGGTTCATGCAGTTGAGTGTTCTGGATTAACCTCTTCGGTGATTATTTTCGACACTAGGAAATAAACAGAATAGCGGATCAATAAAATTGTACTTTATGAAATAACACTAAGTACATCTAAGCCATGTAGGACAACAGTGCATCAATGCTAAAGAGTCACACGGTCCCTAATGCATTCCCCTAAGACGACTTCAAGGCGAAAGCCAGGTTCTTTTCCTTCTCAATCGATGTGTTGATCCTCCCCCTCCCTCTTTGCAAGTTTTCTGCACCCCACATGGCTTTGCACTGCCTCCTTGATCGGCGCACCGATCACGGAAGCAGTGCAAAGCGACGACGTCATTTCATCACGTCATCACGTAACATTACAATACAGTCGATCCCGGATATATCGAACTCGAAGGGGATTGCAAAATAGTTCGATATATTCATAATTCGAAATACTAAATATGCGTATTTAAGGCTTTAATTAAAGCACTGCAGGCCTCGGCACAGTTTTCCGAAATCATAAAAAGCGCGGACATAACGATTCGCTCACATATGCCAAAGAACAAGGCAAGAACTTCTTCTTTTGCAAGTTAGCGCACTTTATTTCGCATGCAAATAGTCCGTAAACTTGTCTTGCTTCTTGCCCGCCGTGAATTCATCAAGTCATCGTCAATATCATTGAAGCTTTACAAAAGAGTAAATTCAGCACCTTCGGCCACAACAGCGGTGATCGACGCTGAACGCTGATGCGAGCTCTGTAGCGCGGTAAAGGGTTTAGCGGTGGCAGTGGCGGCTGGCATCTTCAAACCGCACGGGTCCATCCGCAGCACCAGCAACGTCAGCTATGACATCGGCATTGATGCAATAAGAAACAGCTACGTCGTTATCTGCACCGATAAAGTCACTCGCTGAGCTCCCGTCCGATACGGCGCCCGGAAACGCTAATAAGTCGCAAAATTCACTGACACACCGTACGCCGTAGACGGCAATCATGAAGTCGTCACCTGGCACCAAGGTTCAGGAAACAGTGCACGACGGTGCTTTACTTGACGTTGTTCCAAGCACCGGTCATCATTTTTATCGCTATGAGCGGCACAATGTTTAGTTCGACTCCCGAATGACGATTTATCAAGAACGAAGCGAGAAGTACACATGCCGCAAGAGACAACGCTAACAACGCTGCACGAAGAAACATTTCTCTTCCGTCGACATGTTGGCGATACCGATGGCACTTGTGGCTTTGTAGAAGGCAGCCGCTACTTTGGCAAAAATTCGAAAAAAAGCGTAGCCTCTGAGATCTGCATTTTAAAACCGAAAACACTAGAAATACGTCACGAGGTTGCGGATCTCGAAGGCCATGCTTTGCGGGCCCGCATGCCATCGTGCGTGAACAGACAAGGAAGGGAATGCAAACATTACAACAGGGCTGCCAAGTCACTTCGAAGTCTCATTTTGGTGCCCTCGGCAATCAGCCTCTGAAAAACACTAGCCTATGCGTTAAAACCTGCGGATCGCGCGTCAAATATACCGGTGAACTAACAAGCGCTGCGCGACGAACTAGAGCAATGCAATTTCGTCACCTGCGCGCGACAAGGGACTGGAACTTATAAGAATGCGGCCGAAAAATGATCAATATTTGTTAGGAAAAATGCACTTTCTGGGCTTCGGTACGGAGTAGCGTCCGATATAGCGGATGTTTCGATATACGTGCACACCAGCCCCATACTTCTGCATGGAAAATTCAAGGGGATTTCTCAACTGTTCGATATAGCCAATAATTCGATATATCCGAGTTCGATATATCCGTGATCGACTGTATATGACGCCATGATGACGTCACAAGTTCTGACGATCTATGACACCCATCATGTGATGATTATTTTTTGCATAAATCGATTGACACCGCCGACGGTCACTTTTCGTGTTTGATGAAGCATAGACCTAAGGCTTTTGCATTAATATTGTGTATTGAACGTTAACAACCTGGCCTTACATACCAAACTGTCCTCCATCATGCCACCTCTGTGCCGTGCGCAAAACAGCCTCGTTTATTATCCACTTCACAGAGTGGAATGGCTCTTCAATCTCTTTTTAATTTTTATTGTGATAGCAATTATATAGACACTATCGACGGGTTTTGGCCGTTGCCGTAACTATAGCCTCCGAGATGGCGGGTGTGTGGCGTGTTTGCGCCCGCCATCTCGAAGGCGATGCCGTAACTTTCCGTATGAAGTCCAAATTGATAACATCACGCGGCGCCTTCTACCCGCGGGTAAAAGCTCGCGAGCGCTGGCGACGAACGCGGCTGAAGCGGACATTAAACGAGCCGGTCGTCTACGTCGCAAGGAGAGCGCATGAGATAACATCTTCCCACGTGCGGGCCTGCCGTCGATTGCTCATCAGAGGAAACGCCCCACCCACCTTTCGTAAGGAGTATGAAGGGACGCCAGGAGAGGGGTGCGGAGGTTGGGGGACTGCATCTCGAGGCATCAGGAGACTGCTTGTAAACTTGTACTCTCAACGCTTACTTTGCGTTTAGAGAACTCGCAGCACGAAAGGGGCCATATTCCCTTAAACCAGCGTTTTGTTGAGCTATGCGAGCATAGATCCTAGAGTTAGCTGCTAGCCTTACTTCGTATAACAATACAATTTGACTTTTTTTAACCATCAGCTATTGACTCTGGAAAGCGAGGGGCGGACGTGTAACATGGCGTAGCCGCTTTGCAGTTGGCCGCCAGCGACAGGCCCGCTACTTACAGCTTCGCATATTAAAACGCAATTGCAGCTGCTCCCACCAGGACGCATGTTTTTATTAATGAGATGAAATTTAGTGCGACAGCAATTATATGGACACTATTGACGAGTTTTTGCCGTCATGTCACGCACATATAAAGTCTAAATTGATAGCATCCCCCAGCGCATCGTATGTTCTACCGCGAGTAAAAGTGCGCGAGCGGGGCCGACAAATGCGGCTAAAGCAGAGATCAAACGAGCCGGCCCATCTCCGTTGCTCGGAGGGCGCATGCAATAACGTCACCCCGCTCGGAAGGCCTACCGTCGAAGCAGAGAGGAAACGCCCCGCCCGTCTTGAGTGCCTGAAAAGACGAGAGGGGGGGGGGGATGTCGCTAGAGCAGCAACTTTGAACTTTGATTCTAGGGGCACGATTGCCGGCGCGCGGGCTATCGGCAGTCATGAACAGACTGTGCGGAAAGAGCATCTCCCTGGAGCGGCCGTATTCTCTTACATCAGCATTTTGTAGAGTTACGAGAGATCGGATCCTTGCTATCGCATTCATTGCTTCACCCTTGCGGTGAAACTGCGACTTCATTTTAAAAAAGCAAGCAAAAAATTCGAATTGGCACTCTAGCACTGACAAGCTCGAAAAGGCAGGGCCTTTTAAGGGGTATTTACCGCAGAGAGATTACAAACGCGGATATGCTGGTGGAAGGAATTACGAAAAAGTTCTTGTGGACGTAGATCCATGAATAAAGTATATATCTGAGGAAAAGTGTCAATGCGTTCCCACCGTCCACGTGCTCTTTCATAGACGCGAAGCACAGAAAATTCGATATCGTCCCATATATCTGCTGCTAGTGATCCCAGATTTCATTCCGCGATGTCCAGAAACAGAATTGTGACAGACATTTTAGCGGCACGCTTGTAGTTATTACTGAACATTGCGTTCATTACGTGCCGTGCAACGCTTGAAACGAGCTATCAGCAGTGTTTCTGGAACAGATGACGTCCGCCGATGAATCGCCGCCACACTTTCAAGCAGCCGATTGGCCAGACGTCACGAGCCTCTGCGGAGAGCGCATTTTGCTGTCAAGCAGACTTGCAGAACAGAAGCTGCGTCGGCACCGTGCATGGCGCAATGGCTTACTCAGCACCATGGTGTAAGTGTGCTCGGCACGGATGCGCGAGGGCTGTTTATTCAGTGGAATAATTCTTCGTCCGTGGTTGTAACTTTGACGGCCCCAAAATCAAGCTGCACTTGTTTTGACGCGCCTGAGGTGCGACTGCCGGTGATAGATGCCCCAAAACCCGAGACGCTGGCGCAATTTGGCGCAATTTTTGTCGATATTATCAGGATGGCGCAGTAAATACAATTTGGCGCAGGAGTGGAATCACTGCCAATATTGGAGGCCAACCGCAGTCACGGCAACTCTGATTGCTTGGTTAGGCCAATCCAGACTGCGTATACTTTAATTAGCAAATGCGCATGGGTGAAAAAAAAGAGATGAGGGGGGCGGCGGGGGGTTGCAAGTGCAATGGCGATTGGAAAAGGCTGTTGGGGTGTTTGGTGCCAGCCCCTGAAAAGTTCAGGCCAAGACTCCTACACCGCTGTGTAAGCAGGCCAAAAATGGTAAACTGTTTGGCACAGTTGGTGAAGGTTGCACTTGCATAAGTGCAGCATGGAGGCAAGTAGAACTGTAGCAAAATGGCACAAATTGGAGTGGGAGCAAGATAGTATATAATACTTGCTTATTGATGAACGATAGGCTTAATCGGAGATGACGACTTCCAGTTTTCTAACGTAATAAGGAGTTAGTCAAATTCCTTTCATTCAATCCTGATTGATCCAACAAAATTGGTCAAATGAAGAGATGAAAAATCCTTGGAACACAAGGTAACACTGGAGCCAACGTTTCGACAAGCGTAGTTGTCTTCTTCAAGGTTGCAGTCTTGGAAGAAGACAAGTCCACTTGTCAAAACGTTGGCTCCACTGACATCCCGTGTTCCAAGGATTTTTCATCTCTTCAAGATTCGATCTTTCCCTGTACCCCTTTCTACCTCAAATGAAGAGGCACAAGAAAACAACACACGGACGACTCATTCAGCAGAATCTGCCTTGAATGTGAACAAGGTAAGCACACCACGGACTTCTGCAGTCGACTTCCGTTAATTCAACCCTCAAGGGACCGACCAGCAATTTCTTTTAAGTGATTTTTGTTTATGGAGATTATACTGTCAGTGGTCTGAGCTGTACTAGAGAACTGTAGCACAAAACGAGATGGTAGAACTAAGAAAAGAACAGGACAAGCACTTGTTCTCGTCTTCTTTTATTTTTTTTTGTCTTCTTTCGTGATGCAAGATTTGGTACTATGGAAAACAAACTAGCCCAATCGATTTCCCATGCTTCTAAGCGTCTTTCACGAAGCAAAGTGACTGTGGCATGCACTATCGTGACGGAAACATGAACGGTGCGGCATTCAAGAACTCCGCCGTTCACATTTCCTTTTCAAGTAGTTGTGGCTTGGCTGGTAATAAGGAGACACTAGAATCATTCATAATACACTCAAGGACGGCTCTAGCATCTTTTTATTGCCACCAAGGCAAGGGCACAAAGAAAACAGATGCAAACAGTGAAGCACTAACGCAGTGCACTGTTAGAGTTTCTTATCATCGCCCCTGTACACCCTGCTGCCAAAAATCCATAGGTCAGCCGGCCAACGCTGGCCTTAGTATTTTTGCAATAAAGTGCACTTATCCAAACAAGCTTGACTTCTTGAAAGGTATGCAGATTATAGGCAGCAAGATCACGCACACTGGTAGAAACAGAAATGTTGCTAAGACAAATACAGCTTGTGACCAAAAAGACCATCCAAGAAGAAACATCAGCACTGAAGAACTCAGAATGCATGGCTGTGACCATACCAATTTGGTAGATCAGAAGCAGCCTACAACTCGTCCTACCGGTGCTGCCCATGTTACAGTGAAAGCTAATTAATTCTCACATCCCATCAGTTCAATTTTCCAATAATTCAAACTAAATTGGAACAGTCCAGACAAACTCCATGGAACTCCAGAACTCCATGGAACTTCATGTATTAAAAATTTGCACACAAATCAGGTGCGCCACGAATATTTTCGAATGATTCATGCTCTGTTTTTGCATAAATAGAATCAAATCTCAGACTAGAAATACAGTCGAACCCCGCTCCAACGAAATTTCCGGTACAACGAAAAATTCTCGGTTCCCCGTCAACAGTCCATATAAGTCAACGCATAAATATGCTCGCCAGTTCCACTTCAACAAAATTTGATGATGCAATTCCGGGCTCAAAAATTTAATTTGCCGTGAAATAAACACAATGTCGAACATTTTGGTGCATTTTAGAACATAAGAATACGTCAACAAAGTCTAAATCACGTTAGCACCACCAGAAACCGCTGCTGCTGACTGAGCATGGGGGCCGCCATTGCTTGATAGCGGCGGTGATCAGACTGCCCTGCTTTCGCAACTGGCTTGAGTTGCTTCTTAGTCGCAGACAATCCGAAGCCAAAGCTCAGTTGTCCACACTGGGGTGCAATCACGGAACGATTCCTTTTCCGATGCTTTTACAATGCTTTTCGTGTTTTGGCGCTTCGCCAGTGGTCAGAGCGAAGCTACAGGCTGTTTCACACGTGTGAAACAGCCTGTACATCCGCGTTGACAACGCGAGCAGCTCTGAGGTGCAATCGCAGAACGATGCCTTTTCCAATGCTTTACGTGCTTTTCACACTTGGCCAGTGTGACCGGTGTTGGGAGCAACAATTTGTCCGCATTATCAACAAGGTCAGCCAGCCGCGAGTGGTGCATGATAGACCAGCATAGAATAAGGCGCAAGTCATCGCTCCGCGATAGCACGCCTGCTTCTCGGCGTTGTCGGATACCTTGTTGTCGGCGAATAGCTAGTGTTAGCGTATTAGTGCAACTGTGCAGTTCGTGTTGTGCGCCCGTGCCTCTGCTTGGTTCGTTCACGGAAGCCGTTGTTTCAGCATGCTGACAACCTGGCGCTGCTATGCATATGTGAGAATCGCGTCATGACGCTGCTGGGGAAGTCAGCCAACACTTTTTGAATTTCGGAAATAAAAGTTTCTCTGTTCTACTAGCTCAGGTCAGCTATATTTTTTTTTCTATTTCACTACAACGAAATGTTCGCTTCAACGAAATTTTTTCCGAGCACAGTCAGTTTCCTTGTAGCGGGGCTTGACTGTATAGTGCAAATTCGTTTTCGGTTATGTCCATGCTGAGCAAAGAAAAATTTAACTTTTGACGTGCCTTGCAGGAAGCGAAATGTTGAGACTCATCTAACATGGTACAGTCAAATCTCGATACAACTAATCTCAAGGTACCGACAAAAATCATTCGTTATTTTGAAAAGTTGTTGTAGTGAAAAAATCAAAAATTCGTGCAAAAAGTGTAAATGCAACCAAATTAGTTGCCTACCTGTGCTGGGTATACATCCGCGATTGAGTTATTCTCTAATAAGCGCCAAAAAACAAACGTGAAATATTAGGGAAAGAGTGCACGTTTATTTGAGGAAGAGCGTGATCTCTGCATGATTGGTGCAGCTCAACTGCTGCAAGACGAACTCTTCAGTGTGTGCATCCTTCTTATGCACTTCGAAGCATCGGCGTTAGATACCAATTCTTCGCGTTGGTTCGCGCGCGCTGTTTGGTCGTCTTTGCTCTTGCTGTCTTCGTCGCCGTTTCCTTATCACGACAAATGGCATGGATCTTATCGGTCGTCAGTACAGCCGACGTGCATACTTCGCCGTCGCACTGTGCCTAGTGTTCAAACGTTAGTGAAGCATGCACGGGTAATTTTCGGACTCTTCATGCCACAGGTCACTCGCGTCGCATTTTTCACCGTCGCCACATTCCTTTCGTGCTGCTTCCGGAGCTCCCATCGTGAATGTACAATCACCAAGCTAAAGGCAAGAAAAGTGGTGTAACAAGCATGCAGAGAGAGCTGCCCGACGAAACAATGGCAACAACGCAACGAGGCGAAGCCTGACGCGAAGAACAAGTCCGTACAGGCGATGGTGATGGCGACAGGGCTGTAGCACATTTGAATAGGGCAGGCGCACAGAGAAACGCAGGCGTTCTGATGATGATGATAGTTGCACTACGGAGCTGGGCATTGTCTCTACTGGCAGTGAGTTTTTTAACTTTTTAAATTCGCTATTCATTATTTTGAAGTGTTTGAATTAACAAGGTTTTACTGTACAGCCGCGGCCACGTCTGTGTATAGTGCGCGAACAGCCGGCCGCGATCTGCGGGGCGACACCTTGCCTCTGACATGGTGCCTAGGAGCATGTGCGGCCTTACAGACATGCAGACCTGCTTTGCACAAGTGGCAACGTTGCAAAGTGCGCTTGTTTAACCGAAGATGCACGCTCCCTCGGGGCGCTTTCGGCATCTCGATTCCAAAATGTGGCGCGCTGCGAATGATAACAGGCGCCTGACACAATCGCAACGTGTTATCGAGGCGAGTGTTATCAGTCGCAATGCGCCTTCTTTTGGAATCAAGGTGCTGACCGCGCCCTGAGGGATCGTGCATCTTCGGTGCAAGCGATGTGCACTCCACATCTACGCGATTCCCTAGCGGTCCTGGTAGCGGACGGAGGCGCATTTCGGTGGCCACCTAATTAAAGCGAGCAGTATGGTTACAACAGCGCTACGCTTGCTGTACCGGCGACAGCGATCGCTGTCGGCGACAGAGAGAGTGCTTGCCGTATGAGGCGACAGCGATCGGTGACCCAGCGTGCTCAGGTTGCTGCCTATCAGAAGCGTGCAGTAGACTTAAAGGTAGCGCTACGCCACATGCATGCCCAAGCAGATAGCTGACGGTGATAGGGTTGTCAGCGATAAGCCACATTAGCACGTTCCGTCAGCAGCCACCATCTCACCTTCATTCTTTCCCGATGCATATGCGCAAAGGCATCGCCGCAATCGCGCTGAAGTTGGAATCATTGATCAACCGATCTCTGCACTTCTAGAATCGATGAAAGACATTTTGCGGCACATTTGGCGTCGGCAAATCCAGCGGTGCAGTTAACTTTAATGGCAGAAAAGGTTATCGCGGTACACAGGGCACGCACTAACCGGTAGGCACATGACCAACCACTACGGCTTAAGCGGTCAGCGAATGTCGGGGATTCGTTGCAACTAGTACGTTTTAACCGTTAGTATGTTTAAAGCGGGTACGTATTAACAAAGTTTGAATGAAGTTTTATTCATCGCAGGCAAGTGATAAAACCCTTGCAGCCATGTTGGATGAACTCACATGAAAATGAGACAGCTACGAGCAGCGATAAGTGCATTGCATGCCCTTAAACGATGATGTTCTTCAGTACAGTCCAAGCCTGCAATAGTAGGTGGGTTTGATGCGACTCACTTGTTTAAAATCAATGCGTTTTTCGCCAAGCCTGTGGATGACCACCAAAGCCACTTTATATTGGATGAAAACGAAAAGACGCCTACAATCCAGCTGGAGTATCTTATGACCAAGCTAAACTAACTCTGTTAACAGTCTACAAAACATGAGAGAGGAGGCAGAAGCACGCATAACAATGGCACTGCAGTAATGCCTCGTTATCTTGAATTCTTATATCTAAAAATCGGCTGAGTCAAAATTTTTTAAGCGGCACCGAACCATTTCCCCTATGTGCCATGCATTCATTGCCCTTTATCTTGAAGTATTTTTCAAATTGCGGACATCTTGAAAGTCTGAACAAGAATGGATCAAAAACTCACTAAGTTTTATCGAAATCTATCAAGAAATTTTAAAAAGTTAAGACCAGTGTCCCCCACTACCTCCTCCTATGCAGAGGATCAGATCAACAAATTTAAAAGTTCTTAGCTCTTGTTTTAAACATTTCTTACCGTTTCATCCTTGTCTGCAGAACCTTCACCTTCCTGATCACCCTCTTCAATGGCATCTTCCTGAGCCCCTTCACCAGTATCGTCCTCCTCTTGTCCTTCAGCTGTTTCAGCCTGTATCAAAGTAAGTGCACACAAGGCAGGGTGCCAAGTTGCTACAAAAGCGCAACATACAAAGTCAACACATGTACAAACAGTTACATGTACTACCAACGGCTTTGATATTCTGAATGCATTCATCATTTTTTTAAATATCATATCAAATGGTGTCCTACTCAATTTCCTTTGAATCAAATGGCCACTATTCATAAACAGGGACACTTCAGACAGATTAAAAATGTCAACTGCACCAAAAATAAATACAAAATTTGTACAAAAATACGATGAACTTCACCCAGCAGGTCAAGCAGCTCAGAATGACAGACTTTACTCACTATACAATGACTATTCACACTCTCTGAAGGGTGCTCAGCGTTTGTAGAATCTCCTTTCTCGTTCCCACCATTCGTGCTCTTAAGGGGGGACGTGGCTTTCGGTACCAACTTTCTTATTTCTTCATGGATTTTGATGAAAATTGGCAAACTTATTTGAAATGTTGTTTTAATGCTACTGTAGAAATTTCATGAATATATCTTTACAACTTTTTGATTTACAATATATTTCACCTTTTGCTCTTGTTCCGAGTCTGACTCGCTTAAAAAATGCGATAGGAAACTCGTTCAAAGTGCTATGCATTCTAAGATGTCTGATTGCGGGCGTGACATTCTTAGATTTTTTTATTTGCAACAAAATTTTTTTTAGTTTTCATTTTTCATGAGGTGACTGCGCAACAGGCATCGAGGCTTTGTGCAACTCGTCAAATATCTAATTATCAAAACG
Organism: Rhipicephalus sanguineus; assembly: GCF_013339695.2. Lineage (NCBI taxonomy): Eukaryota > Metazoa > Arthropoda > Arachnida > Ixodida > Ixodidae > Rhipicephalus > Rhipicephalus sanguineus. The sequence goes on from NC_051176.1 coordinate 81,840,682, forward strand.
CCATACTGAAAAAGCAAGAATGTCACGCCCTGAACTGTGCTTCAAGGAATATAGAACAAAAAATGGAACTGAAATAGACCCAGCGGTCAGTGAGAAATCAGCGGAACAAGCGAAGCAGGAAGCAAGAAAAGTCGTTTTGAGAAAACGGCTTTTAAAGTTGTACCAACGATATTACTTCATCAAAAGGCACTGGGGTCGTAATCTTTTGAGTCCTTCGTAATGTGCACTTTCTTGAGTGCCCTGTCTTTAGATTGAGGTGCCTTGCTTCTTTAAAACACAAGAAGATTGTGATCTTTAAGGTGTTTTATAAGGTTGGACCTCCTGCATATGTGGCCTTTCATCGGTTGTGCCTTTGTTTTCTTTCTTTTTTCTTAAAATCCTTTTCTGATATACAAAGAACATGTAGCATGAATTTTAAACGAAGTTATGAAGTGGTGTAATAGACATGACAAAAAACAAGGTATTGTAATTCAAGTAGGTCATGTACTATGATGATTTGCCAGCTTTCTTGTATTCATGCTCTCATTAACATAATTAACAGTCTTGATTGCAATTGATCATTGAATCATTTTTATAGGATACTAAAAGCGGCTCTCATCATGGCAACCTATCACTTCCTCCTAAATAACAGGCAGTTATGGCCAAGACATTGGTGGAATAGGAATTCCTTAGCAGTTTATTCAAGACGCGAACTGGGCAGATATGAATTCATCTCCCTGTTTCACTCGTCAAGCTAATTTGTAAACCTCGCCTGCGATGCGCTTCATCATTCACCCGGTCGCGGACACGGTTTTCTGCGAGGCTTTTATTTTTTCAGATGATTCATGAGCGCTTACGGCGATACCACGCACGGCTCCAAGCGCGCCTAAATTGCATCAACAGTGCTTTATTTCACCTCTAAGTGCTCGGCCGCATAGTCCGGGAAGTCGGCACGCGATGTGCTGGGTGGCGGCATTCGGTGACGATGCGCAATATGCCTAGGTGCGGCGACGAAAAATAGGCGCGCAACGTGTTTGGCCTCGCATTGCGGGACGCCGACGCGCGCCCGCTGCGCGACGAGCTTGGCCGTGGGGTCCGCTGCCGATGCGTAATATGACCATCCGCTGTACCGAGAAGCCGGCGGGGGAAGCGTTTCGTTCCTTGCGAAGAAGCACACTGCCGCGAGTCCGCTAACGCGTTGCTCTTGCCCGCAAAGTTCGAGGTTCGTCTCGCGTGCCGACGCCGTGAGCGGAGTTAGGCCTAGTGACGACTCCGAGCTGTAGACGCGCCGGCCGCGGTGCCCGATGTTTCAAAGTACTTAATGCGTGGTCGCGAGTACAAAGAGTCGTCCTGCGATCATCTTCGTCACGACGTCCGAAGTGCGCATAAGCAGAACCTCCAACCACGGATCCGACGAGTCAACGCTAGAAAGTCGGTCCGAGACGCGCGTTTGCGATGTTCGCTACGAGTGCGGCGCGCCATCGTAATCCCACCGAGCTTCCGCTAGTAGCTCCAAACTAAAACGTAGTTCTTGTTCAAAGTTATCGTCGAGCCGTGAACACAGAGTGATTGCGAACACGCAAACGAAGTAGCGCGACTTTCGACAGCCGTGAGCTCTAGACGCACGAGCTGCAGACGACGATCTCCCGGAGCGAGCATCGGACCAATGGCGAGGCGCGCTGGGGCAACATGGCGGACGCGGCCAATCGGAGGGCTCGAAACGACCTTCGAACATTTGCTTTTTGTGCGCTTGTTTTCGAAGGGAAGAGCCAGCTGCGGCGGGGAATTTGAAGACGGAGAAATGCGCTTTCCGATGAGCCCAAGATATCGGCGCCCGGTGGCGTCGTTGCGGAGCTATGATTTTTTGAAAATCAGTGTTTTTTTGCGATTTCCCCAATAATTTTCGCCACCTCGGCAGGCGCAACAATTTTTTTATAGCACTTCTACGCGGTTTTCGGTGAAGATATTTTGGAATCTGATATAAAAAGGGCTACAGAAACTGAAAATGTGATTTTCAAAAAAATCGATTTTTTTGCCATTTTTCGCGATACGAAAGCCGCGTCCCCCCTTAATGGTAAAACTAGCACTAGGATGTGAGTATCACCTTCTATATTTGTAAAAATGGCTGATGTATATTCACAAACTATTCGAAAAGTGTTCCATACACTCTAGTTGCTTCTGGCACTACAATTCAATTCATATTTAAAAATCTCTGTTCGCACACCACTTGTACCAGCAAATTCTCGCCATTGTCAAGGAAACTCATCTGTGTATTTCTTGTACTTAAAGGGGCCATGACAACCAATTTTCAATCATAATCTCTGTTATGTGGGTTAATCCTTAGGCGTTCACAAACAAGCTGGCAAAATTTTAGTGCATTTGGTCGAGCAGATAATTTATAATTGAATGTTTTTATAAACATGCGAGCAGCCTGAGAGCTGGGAAACACTGGCGCAGTCGCGAGACATGACGTAACGAGCTGCTTGCTGTGCGAGCGTCTGCATTCCGTCGAACGATTTTGTTCCGTGATCAGCTGCACATGCAATCAAGGTATTTCAGCTTTGTTCAGCTTGGCATTGAAATTGAACTATTTGCAGCAGCTGAAACATTGGTAGAAAAAGACGGCTCCACTCTATGCAGCACACGCCGTCGCACACGCCATGGCAAAATGGCAATCACCGGCGGTGGGCGGGGTTTGTAGCCAGCTGCTTATTTTGCACTGAAATATTCTTTTATAGTCCATTTTTCGTATATGTACAGGCATGATAGACCCTCTACTTCTATTTTTGGCTGAAAACTACAAATTGCTGGGTGAACGTGTCATGGCCCCTTTAAAAGTGCTAAGCTTGTTGTGGCAAGCTTAGCACTTTTATGTGGCGACCCTGGACTATATATTCCCTTGTTGCTTCCTTGAAAAGGTACTACACAGTAAAAGTACTGGTTTTAGAAGTTTCCCTAGAAACATAAGCTCTTAATATGGGGATGCACTACGTTTGAAATGCATTTGTTTGCACAATGCAGGATTTTTGCGAGTCAAAGGAGTAGCAAACTGCCTCAAATGATACGTGATAGTTGGCATACAACAGGCCCAGCAACAGTAGTGGTTGAGGAACTGCAATGAAATTGTTAATGAGGAGTGTGACGGCAGCATTATTCTATACTAGCTAACCCCTCCGTACTCGAAGGAAACGTAGTTCTTGGCATTCTTTCAAGCACTGCCTTGCCCAGAGTGAAGGCTGCCGGAGAACAACTTGGCAAAGTACATAAAAGACACCTTCAAGACTGCTTTCCCTCCTCTCAAGTTTGCTCAGGTTATTTTAGCAATGGCAACAAGGGCATATTGGATATGCTGAAACAAGTTAGGAGAGAAGCTGCCCTTTACAGCATAAAAACTTTTCTCGCATGCTGCCTTCCGCATAGAGTAGAATCTTATTAAATGAAACCTGAAGGGACCGGAAAAATATATTCCATTTAATTAAAGGCAGTAGCGCTTACTGGGAAAGATGTGCAGTCAAGTACAAAACCGACCAAATGAGAGGCAGTCATTCAATTTCAGCAATTTCCGTTTAGCAAGATTCCACTGTAATGCAAAGGCCTTCCATCAATGCTGCTAAAAAAAGAAGTGCCACGCAGGCGAAACCAAACAAAAAAAATGCTTCATGTGCTTGGCTCTCGCTATTTTCGCCCTGTTGATACTCTACTTCTGCTGCTGCTGGCCAAGCTAAGCTCCGTTACAGTGAACTAAACAGTTTCAGAGTGGCCCGTGGCTACATCTTGGCAAGGTTGATGGCCGCTGTTGCGCAAGAAACCGTAGATTCGGCAGCTGGGCAGTGAAGGCAGGCAACATTGGGCACGGCAACTGCTACGTCAGAAGGTCCATTCAGGCGGGTGATTTGAAGTACGTTAACGCCCTGCGGACCACTAAAACATGATTTTCTTTCAAAATAAGCATTTCCTAGGCACGAAACAAGCACTATGAGGTTTCTGCAATGCTATTGCAACAATCAACGTCGACTTAATATTTGTCTTTACTGTCCCTTTAAGGGGGGACGTGGGTCCTAAAATTTTTTCTTTATTTTTGAGTCAATATGAACCAAACTTCACTGTCTTCACCAGTTTTTTATGCTGATTTCAAATCTGTAATTAGTTTTTTAATAGCTGCACTAGTTCAAAAGATCTCGAGGTTCGAAAAAATAATTAGTACCTGCTTCTTACGGGGCTTTTAGGCAATTTCGACCTACTAAAACCAATATGTAAGTGCATGGGCCCAATGCCCAGATCATGCTGTAGGGGGTGATGCTATTTTTATTCACTTGAGAGCACTGTGAAGGTCAGAAAACAGATGAACACTCACTGGTGGTTATTTTTTCTGATTCACTCTCATTAGTATCTTTAATTAAAATTTGTAAAATGGTGCTAGAGTAATGCAAATAGCATCACCCCCCAGATCGTTTCAATACGAGTAAAATGATACCAAATTTGTGATTTTTGCTCAGCAACAACATGGAAAAAAACCCCGTAAGGCTGAGTGCATTGAGCAAAAATATCAAACTGAGAAAAACGCATTTGAAGTTTCAGACAACTGTAACTTTCGTGGAAGTGCAGCCACAGCACTAGTGGTTATATCATTTGATAGGTTTCTTCTTCACGAGAACAGCTATACCAAATATGTGACCATGACCTGCAAATGTACTGGCAAAATCTTCTTATAAAGCCACATAGTGCACCCAGTACCAGAGTGATAAATTCCACCTTTAGCAATTCATAGGCCTGTACCAATTCCTTGCAAGCTAAAGAAATACAAAATTTGTCTATGAATGTGGCTTTGCAACAGGAAAATAAAATAGACAGAGAGATTAAGTCTAAAAAGCACGTGGGTTATTTATTAAACCAAAAATCAGTTATTATTGTCCAGCAATAGCACTTGGCTCAACAGCAGGCAAGGGCTGTACTCAGGGTCCCCTGCTGGTTTGTGTCATTTTGAAAGTCTGTGCTTGGTGTCACTACTGTATAAGTGCTCCTTTTGCAACTTCCAATGTCAGTTTTTAACCTTCTCAAGGCTGTGGAGCACAAATCAATTTCCCAAAGTGTAACACGGCGTCTCTGCAATTCAGGTGTTGCCCTGTCAGGTCGTGGTTGAAGAGACTACCGTTGCACCCTTGTCGACAGTATTGGTGGCCCTAATTTAATGCATTTCACTTCAAATGACATTAATTATCTTAGCAACACTATCACCAGTATACCTTCTACGAGAAACGCTTCTCGCGCGAGTCGCACCTATGATAATGAAGCACAGGCTTTGAAAGCAGCCTATACCGTCTGCCTTGAAAAAGGTCACTGCTTGAGCCGAGCTCGGAACGAAGCACAAGCCCAAAGAAAGTTTTTATCACGGATAAGTCCACGCGGATAAATTCTGTGCCATTTTCCTTGCCGCCCTTCACCAACATCCAACGGCTTGAACTTCCGCTGCTTCGTTGCGCACTGTGCGATGCGATGCCAAGCACTCCTCCCGTCGCCGTATTTCCCGCGCACTCGGCAGTCCCGCATCGTATGCCATACGAATGCGGTTTCTAATGCCACTGAAGCGTTGCCTAATGATCCGATGGCTGCAGCTTGACCAAGGGGAACCGGACTGTTCTCGTAGACTCGACTCTCCGGTAGCGACAAGTAGTTTCGGCATCGCGCCCTCGTACGCTTGGCGCGTCTTTACACGAGAATCTCCGGTTGTGCCAGCACAAAATAAGGTAACTGTGTGTCGGCGGGCCGCACGAACGCGAGCGTAAGCAGAGGAAGATGACACTTGTAACAACACACGAGCACACGACACCGGCAACACGGCAGCCGTGAGCGCAGAACAAAAATACAAAAACAAAATGGCCGCCTCGGGTTGCGCCAGCCAATGGGAGGCGCGAGAGAAGGGGCTCGCCTCGCGCGCGCGCGCTCTGGCCAATGAGCGTTCTACAACGGATGGATGGATGGATGGATGCTATGAGCGTCCCCTTTATAACGGGGCGGTGACATGTCTGCCACCATGCTCGAAGAAAAAAAAAAAAAAAAAAACTTCCTTGTTTCATGCTGGCCTAATACCTTGTCTACATTGATTAAATCTATCTTATTATACCAAAAAATTTATAAATTCACGTACGGTCTATATCTCTGCCTCTTAAGGCAGAATGACCTTATTTCCCCCCCCTCCCATTATTTATTTTTGTACTTTATCTCTACTCTTCTGCCACCAATACTCTAACCGTCTCTTACTTATTTCTATCGTGGACGTGTTCAGCTTTCCATTGTTGTCCCTAAAACCCAAGGCTTCCTGTAGACTCGTGCCCACAAGTATACCTGGGTGAATATCGCCACATTCAATCAGTACATGTTCCATCGTTTCCTTAGTTCCCCCGCAGCATGTACAGTGTTCGTCTTCGTTACTGAATCTCGCTTTATAACTTCGCGTTCTAAGGCAGCCCGACCTTGCTTCAAACAGTAAAGCGCTTCCCCTTGAATTATCATAAAACCTTTCCCTCCTTATTTCGTTTTTTCCCTTTCGGTAGTTACTCAGAGCCGGCTTCTTTTCCATCGCTGTCATCCAATAAGTCCTCTCCACCTCCCTGACCTTCCGCTTAATGCTCCCTGTTGCCATATCGCCCGCACTGCTAGCCGTATATTTACTGGTGAGCCTCCTAGTTCTCTTTCTCCATTGCGTGTCAACGCTTTTTCTATACAAATACCTGAAAACCTTCTCTGCCCATCTACTCTTCTTCATTTTCCTCAGCCTCTCTTCGAATCTCATTTTGCTCTGCGCTTCCCTCACTTCAAAGCCTGTCCATCCCATATCACCCTTTACAGCCTCAATTGTCGTCTTCCCGTGAGCGCCCAACGCGAGGCGGCCCACCATCCTTTGATTTACATCCATTCCTGATTGTACCTCTGACTTCATGCAAACCACTGAGTTCCCAAATGTAAGCCCCGGGACCATCACACCCTTCCACAGCCCTCGAAGCACCTCGTACCTATTGTATCCCCATAAAGCTCTGTGCTTCATAATTGCAGCATTCCTCTTTCCCTTTGCTACCGCTGCTTTCTCTTGTACCTCCATATATCTATCCCCTTCATTTACCCATACTCCGAGGTACTTGTACTCGCTTACCCTCGGTATTTTTTGGCCCTGTATGAAGACCGCATGGTCTTCGTGATCATTGACCACCCTTCGGAAAAGCGCCGATAGCGGCCGTTCTGTTGCAGCGACGCCATTTTTAAATGCCGCAAAATGTACACAAAGAAAGCAGCTTCAAAACAAGCCAAAGATGGCGGCGATCAGCCAACTGCTGCGCCCGCGGCGCGCACGGGAAGTTTGAACAAATTTTGCCTGTTGAGATGCATTTTGCGGCTCCCGTGGCGTCTTAAAAATAAGTTTTAACCCATTTCCTGGGCGAAATCGGCGATAATATTTTGAGGGCAGCTGCTTAGGGGTGCAACCATGCCTAAAATGCGTTTTTCTCAAAACTGATTTTCTGTCCATTTTTTACTCTTCTAAGACCCGCGTCCCCCCTTAAGGGAAAGGGCTGCGAGAAGAGGGTTAGAGATCCTACGCGCAAAAAAAAACATTTCACAATCCCATAAGACTGATTTGCCTAGAAAAATGTGCTCTTTATGAGGTGAACAAATAATCCATGTTTTTCTCCAGGAAAACATGAATTATTAGTCCCTTCTTCCCCCCAGCTACCCCCTAGCCAGTGTGGAGCCTCCATAAGGTGTAGCTATGGGTTAGGGGGGAGGGGGGCAGCCCCTGTGATACCTTTACTGGTTTTATCTCGATAAGTAGTACAGTGCAATCCACTTATAATGAATGATGCAGCGAAATCCCCTTATAACGATTTGTCTGAAAATTTGATAAAAGTAAGATACCTTGTGAAGAGACTGACAAAAACTCGTTGCAGGTGCCACAAACAGACCGCTGTGGAGAACTCTGTGAGGGGGCGATGCATGCGGCAGTGTCATCATGAACGCAATCACTGGGGGAAGGTGGCGAAGAGTTCGCTTGGTAGCAGCTACACTAGCCACGCAACGCCTAGATATGGTTTCTCACGCGAGTTTCTGCCCATTTGTGCGTTCATTAAAGATTGCACCAATTAATCACAAGCCAATATCTCTTGAGGGAAAGCAGCAAATTCATTGCAGTTTCCAGCAGGGTGTCAAGGTTGGTAGCCTCACAAAAAATATGGACTTATGCAGTTGATAATTTCAACAAACTTCAGGGATGGAGATGTCCTAATAATTCCAACATTTTTTCATCTAGAAGAGTTTGGATGTGAGCTCGTTGGTACGGATCAATCTTAAAAACACAACGCTAATTTAAACATGAACAGAAGAAACAGCAAGCGAGGACGGGCGCTGATGAGGACAGCGCCCATCCTCGTTTGCTACTTCTGTCTACGTTTAAATTAGCGCTGTGTTTTTAACATTTTTCAGATTTCCTACTTTTTTCAGCATGCTTAAATTTTATTTTTATTTTATTAAAAGCTTTATTTTTGTTCTTCACCACGACTTGCACTGTTTCACCCAATTTACTTATTGAAGTTGAGAAACTAGGCCTACATGCACGGAGAAACATGTGGGTACCGTATTTTCTCATCTCTAACTTGACCCTGAATATAACCCGCACCTCCCAATACAAACTGCGGGAAAAAAGAAAATTACAATAAGAAAAAAATAATAACCCTGCGTATAAGCATAGACCGCTTATAACGTAAGTCGCCGGAGTCTCGAATATCCCCGCACTATAACCAAAACAACATTTTTGGAAGGTTGCACGTGTGCAAAACATGTCCAACGGGTAGGCGCGCGATTCCGACTATCAAGGCATGCGACTAGGACGTAAGTTTGCATCTGCTTACATTTGAAAATGTTGAACGGTTAGCGTCCGCGGATCTGCGGTGCCGACATAACGAACGCGGAAAAAATGCGTCGTCATGGGAAGTCGCCGCGGTAACACACTGCGCGTGCGCGATGTCGAAAACGGTGGCGACCACGAACCACCACTTGATTGTTCCACACGCACGCCCGCGTTTTCGTTAAAGATGTAAGTCACCCATTCTAAATGCAACACCTGCAGAATGTTTCATTGACTCGGCACCAAACCACAACTTCTGTAGTCCGCGGCCGCAGACATGGCAGCTAGCGCTTGTTAGGCCTAGCATGCGCGTTGCAACTTGGCATGCCGTCGCGAGAAGCATGCCCTAGACAACACTGAAATCGGGCGTAGAAGAGATCGCACTCGCGAGCCGAGGGCATCACGCGTGAAACGAAGTTTCGGTTCGCCGTCGGGAGAACAGCCACGGCAACTACCCTGAAAGTGTATTTCAAGCTTGTAAGTCCGCCTGTTGGCGGCAAAGGCGAAATCTCAATCGCGTCTCAAAGCATTGTTACTTGCGGGGGAATCGAGGTCGCACACGCGATATCTGCGCTTTACGACGAAGCAACCATTTTTTCCCGACGGAGACAATCTTGACGCGGGCGCCCGTCCCGTACGTAGCGGAGCGCGCATGTCAAGCGGCCAAAGGGGGCAAAGGCTTCTCAGTCGGCCACGCAACCGCTCCCCCCTCCTCACACCACCCACCCGCGGACCCGCGCCAGGCTGCTGTCTCCCACCGCCATCGCTTTTTTTTTCTCCCCCCGCTCCCTGTTCGTTCGTTCCGCGTCCCCTTCTCCTTCGTAACGCCATCGCCGCTCTCGCCCCCGCCGGCTCATCTCCGCTGAAAAGCACGCTCGCTCCCTCGCATGTCTGAGAACGTTCCGGCAGCCGCATTATGCGTATGCGTATACATGGAGTTCTATGGGAGGGTAAACGGGAGTAAGAAAAAACCGCATTATAGCCGGTACTGCACTGTAAGCGGTTACGTTATAAGTGGTCTGAGCTGTAGTAGATGTGAAGTCGCCTTCCTTACATTACCACAAAGGTAATTTGCGCACCGAAATTCACATATTACCCGCACCCCAACCTTAGGTCCGATGTATATGTTACGCGGGTTATACGCAAGAAAATATGGCATGTTCATATTTTTTCTGCCATTCCAGATATACCAGTCAGTTATAATGACTGAATATCCCAGTTTTGTCAATACTGTTATAAGTGGTTTGAACTGTATAGTATATGCAAACACATAAAACATATACACTCATGCACATAGGTGTACATTATGGGGTGCACATGCACCCCATAATATCCTTGCTACGCAGCAGCCCTGGTGGCTTCGTATCTTGATCCTAGAAGTACATACTACATCATTCACAATGTTGACTAAAAGGTAGGGGTGTGCGAATATTCGAAATTTCGAATATTTTTCGAATAGTGTTTGCTATTCAATTCGATTCGCACTGGAATTTTACTATTCGAACTTCCCATAAACAAATACAGTCAGCGTCAGATTGAAAGTGACCCCTTCAGATTTTTATTATGCTTCACCTCATTACACTCTCGTATTGCGGCAAAGCTGCCTTTCAAGCTCCGTTACGGTCGAACTTAGGCAAGACAGTCAACTTCCGATTGGAAGTGGTCCCTAGGTTTTCAATATGCTTCACCTCATCACACCCCGGTATTGCGGCGAAGCTGCCTTTCAGGCTCCGTTACGGTCGAACTTAGGCAAGACACAATCAACTTCCGCTTGAAAGTGGTCTCTAGGTTTTCAATATGCTTCACCTCATCACACCCCAGTATGGCGGCAAAGCTGCCTTTCAAGTTCCTTTACGGTCAAACTTAGCCAAGAGTCAGGCAACGTTCGATTGAAAGTGGTCTCTAGATTTTTCAATATGCTTCACCTCATCACACCCTAGTATTGCGGTAAAGCTGCCTTTCAAGCTCCGTTACGGTCGAATTTAGCCAAGAGACAGTCAACTTCCGATTGGAAGTGGTCCCTAGATTTTTCAAAATGCTTCACTTCATCACACCCCGGTATTGCGGCAAAGCTGGCTTTCAAGCTCCGTTACGGTCGAACTTGGCCAAGTTACAGTCAACGTCCATTAGAAGTGGTCCCTAGATTTTTCAATATGCTTCACCTCATCACACCCCGGTATTGCGGCAAAGCTACCTTTCAAGCTCCGCTACGGTCGCAAATGTATTAACTCAAGAAAACGCTAGTTCCAACATGGAGATGAAAGATGTGGCAGAGGTGGGGGCTCAACTGATGCTGTTTTGGACCTAAAATTTGGGCAGGAAGTCCGAAAAATCGGAAGCCGAAGCTTTTTAGCATCCAAAATTTCAGATGTTCTTATATATCGACGTCTACGAGGCAGATTTGGAACTCCGGACTTGAAGGGAGCACACCCTTGTCCGCCACATCAGTTGGGCTTCCACAGAAGTTGAAAGAGGAAGAGAGGCTGAGGAAATGGCATCTTCGCCTATCTTGTAAAGTGTTGTTGGCAACACTTAGGTTGCACCAAATCATGTACATAAATACAATTTGGCCTCTACATTGCCTCGTTCTTGATAAGACAACTATGAAACACCACCCCGCCAGTGCTTCATCAACCTAGTGAAAAGAAACACTTTCATGTTGCTATCTCATAAGAATATGCTTAGGAATCCTGTCTAACTTTCTTTTCTGCAATTTCACTTCGAAGTATTCAAAAAATATTCTAGAATTATTCGAGAAATATTCGAAAAATATTTGATTCGATTCGCACTCACACTTCTATATTCGAATTCGCTTCGCACCAAAAATTTTGCTATTCGCACAGCTCTACTAAAAGGCATTCTGCATGCTACTAGGGCCTAACTTGACATTTCAAGAATGCCTTGCACTTTCGAGCACAGATAAATGTCAAGCAACCACCTGGCATGCCCCACGACCTTTTAGCAGAATGCCAACACAACAATCTTTTCTCTTACAGATGCGACAAGCGCTGAGCTGTCACGACAAGCTTGCTCATTGTACACGTCTCATTTCTCAACAAACCATAACACAGATGCCATCGAGATAGCTCACAAAACAGTTCTTACAGACAATAGAAATTTCTGCACCAAGCATAATTTATTTCAGCTCCCTGTCAGTATGCCACCCCATTTTTTAATTTCATTTTGACCACCTTGAGCCACTTGGAACTCATAGCCCGCAACTCGCCACATTCTGCCTCCATGAGAGGCCACAGTGGCAAAAAATGGAAGCAAAAACTTTGGGCTTGGGAGCAGAACATTGTAACTAGTAATACCCCTGTCACACGGCCACCACCGAACTCCATTTATCTCCGTTCCGCATTGAACTCCTTAATGGAGCTTAACCAGATGGAGTTGTGGCCGTGCTACACGGCTCGGTGCAAGCTTTCGACGGTTGCCGCATGGGACAGAAACAGCGCTGCTGCGCTCGTCGAAGCGTCCAATTTTTTTCGTGTGTAGTCGCCTTTAAAGGGGTCATGAAGCACCCCTTGGGCTTGTTGAAAAATCACATCCTGCGGAAAGCTGGCATGCCTATGAACTGCTCTGCAAAATATTACAGTCGTGCGCGCCGCGTAAAGGCCACAAGCGGAGCGCGAAGTTGCCGTTTCCTCAGGCGCCCTTTTTTCAAACAGAGGCCGGTTCTCACTCTCGTTGGTGGGCGGGGCGTCTGCACGTTGACGTCGCGGATCTGCCAGTTTACGTCGCAAGAGATACAGCATGCTTATTGGCCGATAGCCGGATGAGATGCGCTTCTTGCCACGGGGTGCCGCCACTTGCCCACGCCGCACTCTTCAGTCTGCTAAATTTACACGGTAGCCGCACATGCCTATGAACTGCTCTGCAAAATATTACAGTCGTGCGCGCCGCGTAAAGGCCACAAGCGGAGCGCGAAGTTGCCGTTTCCTCAGGCGCCCTTTTTTCAAACAGAGGCCGGTTCTCACTCTCGTTGGTGGGCGGGGCGTCTGCACGTTGACGTCGCGGATCTGCCAGTTTACGTCGCAAGAGATACAGCATGCTTATTGGCCGATAGCCGGATGAGATGCGCTTCTTGCCACGGGGTGCCGCCACTTGCCCACGCCGCACTCTTCAGTCTGCTAAATTTACACGGTAGCCGCACTCGCGCACGCGAATCACAGCGGGAGGGCGATCGAGTTTCATGACGCGCGCTGACGTAACTTCTTTCCCCCGTGCCATCCCTCCCTGAGTAGCTTCAAGTGCGCTCGTCGGCACGAGAAAAGAGAGAAAGCACTGAGACCGTGCACCAAACCCCCGTAACTCCGCTCATTCTTGACGGATTCGAGAAATTTTTGCGGCAATCGATTCGGGAGGCAATAAACTCCGATACTGACGTCATTAGATCATTACTTGGAAAAGTGGTTCATGACCCCTTTAAAGCAACAAAAACGTGTTTTTGTGTGTTGATGAAGTGCTCGGAATCACCATTGCTGTCACAGTGCTTGTGCATGCGCCTCACACGTGCAGAAACACAGTGAACTCCCGTTAAGACGAACTCGGTTAAGACGAATTCTCGCTTATACCGAACAACACGGGACCATTTGTTTGGTTTCCCATAGACTCAATGCAAAAAAAATTCGCTTAAGACCGCCCAACCGCACTCTTCTGTTAAGACAAACTTTCGCGGTGATCGACAATGCTAGCGATTCTGCGAAACGAACACTGCAGTCTTGGTGGGGCATTCAGGCGACCGAGAAAAAGCAAAAAAGATGAAAAAAAAAAAGCGGATAAAGCCGGTATCCCCCCTCACCCCCAGCCTGTGGGTGGGGGAGGTGTGGGCTTTATCAGCAAAGAAAGCAACAAAAAGAGTGGGGGATTTACAACTTGGACCCCCAAGCCATTGCGTCCTTTTGTATTCGCCTCCGTTCTTCGGTTTCCCAGCTGGAGTACAAAGGAGAACAGAAGAACACAAGAGCTTGGGGCCCCTCCCCCGTGGTCTGAGGGGCAAACGCAAGGGGAGTGGGGGAAAAAAAAAAGAAAGCGACAACGGAACAAAAATGGTCTGTGCATTACAATCGAGTACGAAACCGAAACCACAATCGCGGCGCACTCCCGTTAGAGGGGTCAGGTGCATTGTCATCGCCATCACATAATGGCGGCCGAGCACATTTTGTGGTCTGTTCGCGTTGGTTCGCGCAGCGTTGTATCTGTTCCCAGTGAAGTGCAAATTGTGATGAGCCATTTTGATTATGGAAGCGCACGACAAGGGAAGGCTATTTTGCACAGTGAATATAGCTGCGTTGTGTCTTTTTCGTGGCGAGGCTTGTGACCGCGAGTAGCCCGAGGGGATATCTTCAGCTGCACGTCGATCAGGAAAAGTTACTACGGGCCGAAAACGGGAAAATATCCGGACCTCGAAGAAAACATTGCAGATTTTCTTAAGCAACTCAGCGTATAATGACTTTCTCAAGGCAACAGCACGCGACCGAGGCGTATCCAGAAGTGATTTTAGAGCCAGCAAAACAGGCTCACAGAAGAAAACAACTGCCAGGACAATAAATTTTACATTCTTTAAAGGGAGTGTCTCTTAATATTTTTTTCTAATCGTCAACATAGGAGTGTGTTACAGTTTTATCATTAAAATGTGGTAGCAAACATCTTCACGAGCATTTTTATTTTTGAACACGCGAAATCGGGTGCTCGTAAGATTCGTGTAAATACTTTGCTTGAAGGCATAGTTTTTATCTAGATGAGCCAAATAAATACTTTTTCTTGTCTTTTTGCCTCCATTGTAAGTCTACTCCATTCAGTGTTTTCAAGTAACATATTTGGATGCACTTGGCATATTAGCATGTCTCTTTTTGGGGGCACTTCTGATAAGCCGAACTCCTGATAAGACGAACAGATGACCGCGGTCCCTTCGAGTTCGTCTTAACGGGAGTCTACTGTATGGTGCGACGCTTCACAGCGGCAGCTTGGCGGGGCGTTGGTGTGCAGAGTACAAGCGCTGATGTCTGAAAAAATACAACTAAAACTTACACGACGGGGCGTGAAATGCTACGCAAAAAAGAGCATAGTTTTTAAAATTTTAATTGAGCTCATTCGGACGACTTTGCTAGTGCGGTTTTCAGCATAGCAGTAGCTGGCTGGGAACAAGAGTACTCCATCGAGCCGAAATGGTCTTTACCGAACTCCCTCCACCAAAAGCTCCATTTAACTTCCTCAGCAAAATGGTGACCGTGTGACATGAACCCCATCTCCCTCGAGGAAAAGACGAGGGAGTTAAACGGAGTTCACGGGTGCCCGTGTGACAGAGGACCATGGGAAGCGTCCCGCACTTCACCGGCAGCCTTTTTGTCCTCATTAAGCTTTGCGATGGTGCAGAGTTCAAATAGATGACGCATATTGTGTGCCAAGTAGAGTTTTGAAGGAAAGAAGATTACTTTTAAGAGCTCATTTTTCTTTGTTAGACACAACATTAATGAGAACAGACAGTAATGCCAAGGAAAGTATAGGAGATGTTACTTCTAATAATTGGGATATGAATGTGAAGAAAGTAAAGTGGACGAAAAGATAATTTGCCGCCAGCAGAAACTGAACCTGTGACCTTCGAATAACGTGTCTGATGCTCTACCACTGATCTACGGCGGCAGTCATCCCCCTGTCCACTCTTATAGGGTATATATGTGCATTTAAACCTAGGAGTGTTAGTCAGCTCTGATCGCAGCCATGTCGGCGAGTGTGGGACATTTTTTCTGCCTTTTGGCGTCAGACAGCACGTGATATTTTTAAGAGCTGGCAGCTGACCAATCAGCTGCCAGCTCGTAAATACCCTATAAAAGTGGACGGGGGGATGACCGCCACCGTAGATCAGTGGTAGAGCATCGGACGCGTTATTCGAAGGTCGCGGGTTCGGTCCCTGCCGGCGGTAAGTTATCTTTTCGTCCACTTTACTTTCTTCACATTTATATAACAATTATTAGAAATAACATCCCCCATACTTTCCTTGGCATTACTGTCTGTTAGTTTTCATTAAGTAGAGTTTTGGTAACTTAGCCTTGACAAGCCCGGCACAATTGATGAAATTAGTTTACCTTCACAGAATGGAAATTTGTTTACACCTATGTCCACTGTTGTAGACTTTGGACAGCGTTTTATTGCTGCTAAGGAGCTGCAACATGTTTCCCTCCTTGTGCTACATGTTGTCTGACCTAGCGCACTTCTCAAACTGTTCGGCTACAATCACAAATTGCCCACCCTCTATATAACACTTTGCCTCTTCTCAATACGAGTGCAAAGAACAGAATTACGTCAGTATTATATTTCAATGCATTCCCTTTTTGACTTCGTCAGCGATCCGAGAGCAATTTGCTAGGTGTATCAATTCACGCCACATCTAGTATTACGTCACGCAAAGTCTGTTAATCAAGATTGTATAACTGAAAGTGATTGCTCGAGGACCCATGTGTACAACCTAAAGAATATACCAATCATGCCTAGGGAGCACCCCAATTACGTGATGCCATTTCGTTGCCACTGGCTTAGCGCAGAAAAAGCAGTGAATAGATATAGTTGTCGTTCCTGTGCTAAAACTTCTGCCACCATCTTGCGATAAAAGCCACAATGATAGAGGCCTGCCCTGGCTCAAGCGCTAAACTGTTTCCAAAGTCTGTGGCACAATCTTGTTAAGGGTTTGGAAAGCGAAATGTTCTTAAGGGGGGACGCGGCTTTCGTATCACGAAAAATGGCAAAAAAAATCGATTTTTTGAAAATCACATTTTCAGTTTCTGTAGCCCTTTTTACATCCGATTCCAAAATATCTTCGCCGAAAATCGCGTAGAAGTGCTATAAAAAAATTGTTGCGCCTGCCGAGGTGGCGAAAATTATTGGGGAAATCGCAAAAAAACACTGATTTTCAAAAAATCATAGCTCCGCAACGACGCCACCGGTCGCCGATATCTTGGGCTCATCGGAAAGCGCATTTCTCCGTCTTCAAATTCCCCGCCGCAGCTGGCTCCTCCCTTCGAAAACAAGCGCACAAAAAGCAAATGTTCGAAGGTCGTTTCGAGCCCTCCGATTGGCCGTGTCCGCCATGTTGCCCCAGCGCGCCTCGCCATTGGTCCGATGCTCGCTCCGGGAGATCGTCGTCTGCAGCTCGTGCGTCTCGAGCTCACGGCTGTCGAAAGTCGCGCTACTTCGTTGCGTGTTCGCAATCGCTCTGTGTTCACGGCTCGACGACAACTTTGAACAAGAACTACGTTTTAGTTTGGAGCTACTAGCGGAAGCTCGGTGGGATTACGATGGCGCGCCGCACTCGTAGCGAACATCGTAAACGCGCGTCTCGGACCGACTCTCTAGCGTTGACTCGTCGGATCCGTGGTTGGAGGTTCTGCTTATGCGCACTTCGGACGTCGTGACGAAGATGATCGCAGGACGACTCTTTGTACTCGCGACCACGCATTACGTACTTTGAAACATCGGGCACCGCGGCCGGCGCGTCTACTGCTCGGAGTCGTCACTAGGCCTAACTCCGCTCACGGCGTCGGCACGCGAGACGAACCTCGAACTTTGCGGGCAAGAGCAACGCGTTAGCGGACTTGCGGCAGTGTGCTTCTTCGCAAGGAACGAAGCGCTTCCCCCGCCGGCTCCTCGGTACAGCGGATGGTCATTTTACGCATCGGCAGCGGACCCCACGGCCAAGTTCGTCGCGCAGCGGACGCGCGTCGGCGTCCCGCAATGCGAGGCCAAACACGTTGCGCGCCCATTTTTCGTCGCCGCACCTAGGCATATTGCGCATCGTCACCGAATGCCGCCACCCAGCACATTGCGTGCCGACTTCCCGGACTATGCGGCCGAGCACTTAGAGGTGAAATAAAGCACTGGTGATGCAATTTAGGCGCGCTTGGGGCCGTGCTTGGTATCGCCGTAGCGCTCATGAATCATACGAAAAAATAAAAGCCTCGCAGAAAACCGTGTCCGCGACCGGGTGAATGATGAAGCGCATCGCAGGCGAGGTTTACAAATTAGCTTGACGAGTGAAACAGGGAGATGAATTCATATCTGCCCAGTTCGCGTCTTGAATAAACTGCTAAGGAATTCCTATTCCACCAATGTCTTGGCCATAACTGCCTGTTATTTAGGAGGAAGGGATAGGTTGCCATGATGAGAGCCGCTCTTAGCATCCTATAAAAATGATTCAATGATCAATTGCAGTCAAGACTGTTAATTATGTTAATGAGAGCATGAATAGAAGAAAGCTTGCAAATCATCATAGTACATGGCCTACTTGCATTACAATATCTTGTTTTTTGTCATGTCTATTACACCACTTCATAACTTCGTTTAAAATTCATGCTACATGTTCTTTGTATATCAGAAAAGGATTTTAAGAAAAAAGAAAGAAAACAAAGGCACAACCGATGAAAGGCCACATGTGCAGGAGGTCCAACCTTATAAAACACCTTAAAGATCACAATCTTCTTGAGTTTTAGAGAAGCAAGGCCCTCAAACTAAAGACAGGGCACTCAAAAAAGTGCACATTACGAAGGACTCAAAAGATTACAACCCCAGTGCCTTTTGATGAAGTAATATCGTTGGTACAACTTTAAAAGCCGATTTCTCAAAACGACTTTTCTTGCTTCCTGCTTCGCCTGTTTCGCTGATTTCTCACTGACCGCTGGGTCTATTTCAGTTCCGTTTTCTGTTCTATATTCCTTGAAGCACAGTTCAGGGCTTGACATTCTTGCTTTTTCAGTATGGCTTTTTGATAATTAGCTATTTGACGAGTTGCACAAAGCCTCGATGCCTGTTGCACAGTCGCCTCATGAAAAATGAAAACTAAAAAAAATTTTGTTGCAAATAAAAAAATCTAAGAATGTCATGCCCTTAATCGGACATCTTAG
This sequence comes from Rhipicephalus sanguineus, assembly GCF_013339695.2. Taxonomy (NCBI): domain Eukaryota; kingdom Metazoa; phylum Arthropoda; class Arachnida; order Ixodida; family Ixodidae; genus Rhipicephalus; species Rhipicephalus sanguineus. Next base: position 81,859,447 of record NC_051176.1, read on the forward strand.
AATGCATAGTACTTTGAACGAGTTTCCTATCGCATTTTTTAACCGAGTAAGACTCGGAACAAGAGCAGAAGGTGAAATATATTGTAAATCAAAAAGTTGTAAAGATATATTCATGAAATTTCTACAGTAGCATTAAAAAAACATTTCAAATAAGTGTGCCAATTTTCATCAAAATCCATGAAGAAATAAGAAAGTTGGTACCGAAAGCCACGTCCCCCCTTAAGTCTTTACATTGTGTATTGGCCAAAATCAAGCTTTCATTATAGCAAACTGTTCATTAGCACTCGCAAGGCTGCTCAGCATCTCGCTTTCACTAGAGCACAATTAAGAAAAACACGGACCAGATACAGATACACAAGATTGGGGTGAATGGCAACCGTGTGTGTGTACACACACACGGTCGCCATCCACTCCAACCTTGTCACCACACTCATTTCCCATCAAAATCCAAGAATTATCGACAGGATCAACATATTAGCTGGAAGTGAGCCGTGGATAACATTTGCACAGACATGAGCGTAATGCATCGCTAGAAAATGCCAGCCCAAACCCCTCTGTTACAGTATCCCTCATAACCCACCATGCAGTTTTGGAAGCTGCTCATTTTGCACTGTTACCATAAACAGAGGCCCTGCACAAATGTGGTGCAGAGGTGGTCCCTCACTGTGGTGAACCACCTCTCTCTTTTACAACCCCAATGGACCCCCATGCAGTCAAGTCATGCTCACCCCCTCTACAGTGTCCTCCGTGGTTGGCTCAGCAGGATCATAGAGGTCATCGGCCTGTGCGCCAGAGGCCTCCGCCGCTTCATCGTCTGCTGCGGCAGCCTCCTCTTCTGAAGCGCCTTCCTTCTTAGGCCGATCTTGATCTTTTCGAGCGGCGTCACGCCGTGGTGCTGTTCTTTTCGAAGCAGGCGACCGAGAACGGTCACCGGGACCTGGGCGCTTGCGGTCCCCACGACCGTATCCACCTTGGCGATTTCCATAACGGTCATTGTATCCCTGACGTGGCCTGTAGCGGTCCGGCTGCACAACCCAATACTGGAGTCAGACACTGCTGAACAATGGCACAGGACACAGTAAGCCTGTCCAGAGTTTGGTCCCAGGCGAACAAGGTCTAAGTCCAAGGTAACAGATGAACAGGGGCCATGACATTGTCATCCAACTACTCTCAAGTCATCATTTAAGAGCCTGCAGAGAGCAAGAGAATGCTCATAACCCCCCACCTACCACTATTTTTTTTCACACAGGTGCCGACACCTTCCGCATCACGGTGTCTCAACACAGTACTACATAAAGTGTTCAGAAAAGAATCCAAAACTGGCTACAGAAAAGCTAGTGAACTATTTGAGGAACTCTTTGCCATGGCAGTATTTCCTTATGGTTTTTTTTTTTAGGTCCCAAACGTGGACTTGATGCACAAAACATTTGTGGTCAGAAATATAAACGGCTCACTTAGGAGAGACTGGGCTTAGTCAAGCTGCCTTAAAAGTACTTCTTTTTTAATTCCCCCTTTTTTGTACTGGAGAAGAAATGAGGTTTTGATTTTATTTGATCATGTGCATAATTCAATAAGTTCTCCTCACTGACAGGTACTGCCATTTCGGCATTGCCTGTGCGATGTCAAAAAGTGCAGGGATCACTGCTGCGTTGCCTGCTTTATGTTGGGTTTTATGGTGCAAAAGCAACAGTGGATACAGGATGCACCTGCCCTGCATCAGAAGTATGCAAAAGCAAGGACTATCCTTGCTTTGCATTCTCTCATGGCATGAAATGGCACAGCACAAGCCTAACCTCAGAATTGTGCTCGCAATTTTCTCAATCGCGTGAAAAAAAGGGGGGGGGGAGGGGGGCACGAACTGAAGAACAGCCGCAGCAAATATCCTAAGCTGACCGCTGATGTGCACATGCAAAAACAAAACGACACATATGCTACGCTATACACCGACTTCGCACCACACACCTAATTTTTTCCCTCGTTCCCACTGTTTGACAGCAATATATTTAAAAATTTTTTCTACAACACACACAAGTTACGCTAGCCTTAAACTCGCAATGCATGATTCAAGCTAGAAATTTTGGTGTCATGGCCCCTCTGACGGAGTGCACATTTCACCAAGAGTAAAGTTTGTGACTCAATGCAGAAATGCTGTAAGCTCCATAATTTCATGACTGCAACTAGTTGCAAGTGAAGGACTTCAGGCGCATGTACAAGTGCAAGTAAATGTCACGTATCTCGGGAGCGCTTGCAATGTGTGATGGAGTTGGGAGAGAGAGCGAGGCGGGAGACCGTGAGTCCGTCGCCTCGCTTCCGCGCCAAAGTCGACGCTGAGTCCCGTTGATGCTACTCCTCGACGTCTGGGAGTCGCCGTCGTCGAAGCTGCCGCCTCGCTAGTCGTCCTCGTCGCTGACCCGTCGGTCTTCCTTCGAGAACGTTGTCTCGTCCGGTTAGGCCTAACCCTCGGCCTATCCTCTTGGTGCCACTGGGTCAAACTGCCGACGTGTCACGTATCTCGGGAGCGCTTGCAATGTGTGATGGAGTTGGGAGAGAGAGCGAGGCGGGAGACCGTGGCGTCACGGCAAACACACTTTATAAAACAACACGGCAAACAAGAAGTTAACACCAAAGATTAACTAGAAGTAACATATTCACAAACGCCCAGCGGTACAACTGAATACCACAACCACTTCTAACTAGGCTCGGCCTGAGTGGCCCGCAAGTCTGGCAACTATGGCGTCTTGGTCTAGCGATGCAAATGGAACGTTCTTACTTCGCGTGAGTCCGTCGCCTCGCTTCCGCGCCAAAGTCGACGCTGAGTCCCGTCGATGCTACTCCTCGACGTCTGGGAGTCGCCGTCGTCGAAGCTGCCGCCTCGCTAGTCGTCCTCGTCGCTGACCCGTCGGTCTTCCTTCGAGAACGTTGTCTCGTCCGGTTAGGCCTAACCCTCGGCCTATCCTCTTGGTGCCACTGGGTCAAACTGCCGACGTGGCTCTCCAGGTGATTGTCGGCGGGTTGCCGTCTCGTCGAGCTGTGGTAGTGCCGTAGGTGCCCTGCGAACTGCTGAATGAGGCTGCTGCAAGCTCGGGGATCCTCACTTGGGTGACGCCAAGGTCGACGGCTACCCTCCCGAGCCCCTCGTGCCGCTGCCCCCAGAACGAGGCCCTACTTCTCTCGTCGCGGGTGCGACGCTGGCTTGCACACCTTGCTCCTCGACGACCCCACCGAACAATGACTGCTTGATCCTCTGGGGTTCCGCATCTCAGTTCGGGTCGCGTGGCACGCGCCTTCCTCCGGCCAATGGCTTGCGTCGACGTGGCGGGGGTGCACACCCATCGGGTATTTTTCCATTCCCCGCACACCATCGACGCCTTGCGCTGTCCGGCGCGCGCCCCGTGCCCCTTTACTCATGACATTGGGCCCCCTTTTGAAGAGTTTTTTTTTCGTAAAAAACTGCTTTCATCCTCCTCCTTGGGGTTACGGCCCTCTCTGCTTCTGATGGTGTCCCGTAGCTTGTGATGCGTGCTTTTTCCTTGCTTGGCTTAGGCTCACCTTCCCTTCACCACATCGTCGCACGCTTTCACTCACAATTTGTCTGCACTTCACAACACCTCTATCCTTAGTTCTACCCACCACATGTTCATTGTCCAAAACACTATAATCCATACCAAGGTACCACACTTCACAATGACACAACCAATAGCTTCATTGGCGACTTTTCACAAATTGCTTCACATCTCTATATATCCCTGGCCAAAATGCCTCTCTCGTCACTTCTCTTCGCAGGTTCTTTGCATCTCTGAACCCACTCGCGTAGCAATATTCTAAGATTGCCTGCCTATAACATGTTGGCACCATCAATTGTGTGACGAGTGTTCCGCTTTTCCAGAACCTCCGGAAAATCAAATCATTAATCGATTCGTAAAACACTCCGTCTCTAAACCCTTCTCTTGTACGTTTACGGCCAACCCTATCTCTCGCGTGCCTCAGGGTTCTGTCATACCTTTGTTCTTTCGAGAACTCCTCTGAGGTTACCTCTACCTGCTCCAAAATTCTCGATCTACTCTCGCGTTGTCCTTCGCCACCCACATTTTTCGCTCTAGCTTCTGAGCTTTCATGGCTTTTGTTTGCCTCCTCTTTTCTCCTGTACTGTTTTCTTGGCCTGACATAGCCACCTGGCTGCGCTGGGTCGTCCACCCTTCGTACCCCTGGCCTATTTCCTAAGATCACGTCATAAATTGGATCCTCCATACACTTTGCCGTAATTTCTCCTACGAAGTAAGGGGTATCCAGCCGTATCTTGGCCTCTGGTAGTCTCACCTTGGACCCATCTGCAAAAACCACTGTTCCTACTCTCCCCGTGAAATCTCGTCCATTCACCAGGCTTCTCCTCACTAACACCGTATCTGCTCCCGAGTCCCTCAATATCGTTACCCGTTTGCCGTTTACTTTACCTTCCACCACTGGCATATTAACCCCTACCGACCTATCTATCACAGCACCGACTACCTCTTCCTTCTCTTCTGACCTTACTGCACATGCAGTATGCTCTAACGGTCTATTCCTGCACTCGTTTGCTTTGTGCCCCCTTTTCTGGCACAATTGGCATATCACGTGGGATTCTTGTCGACTAGTGCTTGTGCGGCAGTTCATAGCTATATGCCCCAGTCTATTGCACAGGAAACACCGCTGCTGTGCCTTTTGTTTACCCGTTGGGGCCTCACTGTTGGTCTCTTCTTCCTTACTGTTGTCCTTGTCACCTTTTTCCAAATTTCTTATCCCTTGTGCCTCCATGAACTGATCAGCCTGCTTGGCCATCTCCTCCACCGTGTGCAAGTTCCTTTCTTTCAAAAATACCGCTAATTTATTACTGCACCGGTTTAAGAACTGTTCGCCAACCATTCTGTCACGGACCCCTTCATACGTTTTCTCTGTCTCAGACAGTTCCACCCAACGATCAAAATAATTGGCCAGCCGACACGCAAACTGCTTGCCAGTTTTCTGCATCTTCGGGCTTACACGTTCGGAACTTCTCCCGGAAACCTTCAGCCGTCAACCTGAACCTCTCTAATAAAGTCTTCTTAACTATATCGTAATCTAGAGATTCTTCTGCTGGCATGCGGCCAAACACACTTAAAGCCTCTCCCACGAGACACAAACTCAGAGCGTTTGCCCCACTCGCCCTTCTCCCAGCCTTGCCCATAGCGATCCTTTCGAATCGATGCAAATATGCATCAAGATCGTCCCTTCGCTCATCGAAGGGTGCCATTAGCTTTCTTGGGCAAATTTGTCTCGGCGTGGGAGTAGACGAGTTGGCCAACGCCGTCGTCGGGGTACTCGCGCGACTAGCGTCGTTGCGCGGAGCGACATTTATTTCAGCTAACTTCAACTTGAGCTCGAGAATCTGCTTCTCGCGCTCGTGCTGCTCCCGCGCCTCACGCGCACGCTCCTTCTCGCGCTCCTTCTCACGCTCGTACTCTCTTTCGCGCTCTTTCTGAGCGTTCTCGAAAAACCTCATCGTCTCCTCCTTATTCATTTCGCAGTCTCTGGCCACGGCCGCCAATTTCTCCCAATCCATCCTTGCAACCCCCGACGGTACGTGACTGGGCCCAAACGCTGGAAAAATCCTGGCACAGGCTCGCCACTTATTGTGTCACGTATCTCGGGAGCGCTTGCAATGTGTGATGGAGTTGGGAGAGAGAGCGAGGCGGGAGACCGTGGCGTCACGGCAAACACACTTTATAAAACAACACGGCAAACAAGAAGTTAACACCAAAGATTAACTAGAAGTAACATATTCACAAACGCCCAGCGGTACAACTGAATACCACAACCACTTCTAACTAGGCTCGGCCTGAGTGGCCCGCAAGTCTGGCAACTATGGCGTCTTGGTCTAGCGATGCGAATGGAACGTTCTTACTTCGCGTGAGTCCGTCGCCTCGCTTCCGCGCCAAAGTCGACGCTGAGTCCCGTCGATGCTACTCCTCGACGTCTGGGAGTCGCCGTCGTCGAAGCTGCCGCCTCGCTAGTCGTCCTCGTCGCTGACCCGTCGGTCTTCCTTCTAGAACGTCGTCTCGTCCGGTTAGGCCTAACCCTCGGCCTATCCTCTTGGCGCCACCGGGTCAAACTGCCGACGTGGCTCTCCAGGTGATTGTCGGCGGGTTGCCGTCTCGTCGAGCTGTGGTAGTGCCATAGGTGCCCTGCGAACTGCTGAATGAGGCTGCTGCAAGCTCGGGGAGCCTCACTTGGGCGACGCCAAGGTCGACGGCTACCCTCCCGAGCCTCTCGTGCCGCTGCCCCCAGAACGAGACCCTACTTCTCTCGTCGCGGACGCGACGCTGGCTTGCCACACCTTGCTCCTCGACGACCCCACCGAACAATGACTGCTTGATCCTCTGGGGTTCCGCATCTCAGTTCGGGTCGCGTGGCACGCGCCTTCCTCCGGCCAATGGCTTGCGTCGACGTGGCGGGGGTGCACACCATCGGGTATTTTTCCATTCCCCGCACACCATCGACGCCTTGCGCTGTCCGGCGCGCGCCCCGTGCCCCTTTACTCATGACAGTAAAACTCCCCTGAGATTTAGTTTAAACCTAACTCCTCAGTTTTTTTCTTTGCTACTCCCTCCGCATTCAATGGTATGCAGATACAACTGCAACATAAGTGAAACAAGGCAAGAATGCCAAGGTGCCTCGAATGGTCTCACTCATGACCCCCCTACACAGCGCTCCTCACTGCAAGAACGGAGATTTCCCTTGACAGGTCTGGCCAAGGAAATCAAATGCACTCCACTTCAGACAGTACAGCCAGCGAAATTAGCTGATGAAACAATGCTTTCATAATTATGCATGCCCTTCTACTCAGCAATGTTTTCGTATGACAAAATTCACAAAAATTAAAAGCATGGAATAAAAGCTTCATAGAACTCAAATTTTGATGTTACAGAGAGATTATGTGAAGAGAGAATAAAGCAAAGCACCTCCAATTTTATTCTACTTCCTCCTGCATCCCCAACTCACAATATTAAAAAGGTTAACCATACACTGGCAGGAAAATAAGTGCACACCAACTGCTTCCAGTAGCAAAAATGAATGAACTGCTTCGCACAATGTGAGGAGGATTCTCTGCACACCATCTGTCTCGTTTCACTCCCTAGTTTTTTGCGAACATTCATTTATGATCGACATTCCAAAAATATCATGTCGTCCCAAAGAGGTTCTGCCACCATCCGTGATCACGTCGTCTGCGAAAACGGCAAACTAGTACAGTGAAGTCCATTCTTTGCCACGGCGGTAGCCTCCTGCTTTCAGTGGATGAAAGGTAATATCTGAACCTATGCAGCACCAAAATGATGATTGCTGAAACCACCAGATCATTTCTGGTAGCTGATTATTTCTTTTTCAGGAACAAATTTGCAGGCTTCTACCCAACCCCACAAGAGCAAAGCATAACTGGTTTTCATCGCATTGTGGCACTTTTGCTAAACAAAGGCTTTTTATAAAAGAATGGCTAAATGCTTGAAGAGCGATGCATGTGCTAGGGACAGAGGGCTGCACCAGGCTTTGCTCTCATTCTGCCCAGATTCGCCGCTGCTTCTCCTTCAGCTCTTGACGTCCCCCTTTGCGACTCAATGGTGACGCCAAACGTCAATGAAGAATGTGACAGAAAAAAAGGGGGGGGGCCCAGCCACTCCGAGGGCGGCCCAACCAATCGTTTCCCAAGGACAATCTCAAGTCAAAAGTGGCTTCGCCGAGCACAGCATGAGGCCTGCCTTATCACGGCTGCAAGCTCAATTGCGGCCTCCTTCCAGGCCTGGCTATCTTTTCTCCAAAGTGCAACCAAAAGCACGAGGGACATCAACAGGCCCATGCTGGTTCGTTTTCGGACAAAAATGGTATACAAGGGTCACACTATGAGCAACAAACAAGGGCATACCAAAATCAAAGGATAAAAAAAAAAAAGACATGACGGGCCAGTGCCAGCTGTGAACGTCGGCTCTCACCTGGTCGTAGTTGCGTCTAAAGTTCGAACGAGAGGAAACGTTGCCTCCAAACCGCATCATGTCGGGAGCCATGCTCCCGCCCATGAAGGGGAGGTTATTCTGCGCCGCCCACATGGGGCCACAATTCATCATTGGACTGAACTGCTGCTGGCAGAGACCAAACGGTGGCATTCCATTCTGCCAGGGGCTATCAGGAACGGATCTTCTCGACATGATACTGCAAGCAGAAGTGTGGTCCGACGTCAAGTGCTGCCCAGACGCTGGACTCTCGAGGGAAAGAAAGAGAACAAGGCATTTTTATGGCGGCTCTGCGAGATGCTCTGAAAAAGCGTTATACATTTTTGTGAGCGAATGACGCAGGCATTCCGTAACAATCGTTCGTGGCCAGCTCAACTTGGGCCATTGCAGAGACGCCGGTAAAGCAGGCAGGCAAACCACGGCGAATGCAATCAAACGTAATGACGGGTAAAATTTAGCTCGCAAAGAGACAGCGAGAGCTTGGCTTTGAGGAAGCCATAATCCAGCCTCTTTTAATAAAGCCAGCAGGACCAACTTTGTTGGATGCTGGCATTCAAGATCACTGCAGCCGCTGAGAATGCTCGCCAGCAATCAGTCTATCGCCTGCAATTTTTACACACGTGATGCTCCACTCCATAAGATTACATTACGGCAAGAATGGTTCAGTTCAACGCGTACAAAAACGTTGCGGAAATCACCAAGTAATGTGTGCGCGAGACTAACCAAGCATGGCTGACCGAACGGCCGGTGCGAGCCCAGCAGTGCGGAAGGCCACGTCTATCACAGTGTTCGCAAGACTGCAGCCGCTCAAGTGGCAGCTTCGGTCAACGTCTTACATGCACTGAATCTTCCCATTTGGAAAGACTTTAACACATGTAGTACAAATTGGGACACCAGAGATCTTTTAGCTACCGCTGTTACCATGACCATAGGAAAGCCATCGAACGTTTTCCCTTGCTCCTGCGCTAAATCTTGCCGGATTCACAGTGATTTCATGCAAGGCAGCGCTATAATAGCTACCAGTGAAATCGCTTAAGTTTGCTCGGCCCCAGTTAAACATCGACTGAGATTAACAAACAAATGCGCATGTTTTTTTTTTTCTTCCCCCTTAGGCCTAACGAACATTTCGCGCACCACGACATAGCGGGTTTTGATGTAGCAGTACAATGCAACTGCTACATCATATCCCGAGCCCTACTTAAGGATTAATCGAATTCCATATCAAGATACTACAAGAGCAATTGATATCAGTGGTACTGTTCCTACCGGTCGGACTTGAACGCAGAAACACGACGACCAGCACTCCACTGCCACGGCCGCTACCACTGCACACCGCACCAATCTTACGTAAATACAAAAAGTCGCGTGCGCCGCGCGGCGTGCAGATCGAGCGTGAGAACACGTTGATGATGATAGTGTACTAAGTGGCCTAATCTGGCCTAATTGTAACAAGCTCAAAAAGTATTTTGCCTGTAAGGTCTGAAAGTACGCTCCAATTTATTTTAGTTGTGCTTTAAAGAAGACAGTTTTTGCCCTTAACAGTAAAAGCTGTTATTTTTTTATGCCTCATCTTTCTGTGTGCTCAGACATTTTTGTTTGTTTTTGAACGCTCAAGCAGCCAATCACAAGGCAGCAAACGGACGTGCTTCTTGTTGAGCAACAGTTCCAGTCTCGCTAGAGTGACCTAGAATAGGGGGAGTGTCCAAAGCGCCGCGCGAATACATGGGAGGAGCGAGGGCCTTTTGCGGTGAACTTCCGCGCCGCGGCGCTGCCGTGCCGGACCCGTGGGCTTTCTCCGCGGCGGAAGCCGCGCCAAAGCGGCGAGCGTCTGCTACGCGCGTGATATTTGGCCGCTATTAGCTAAAATTGCGGAAATTTGGGCAATAATGAATACTGCGTCACTGCGACATAATACTGCAGCGACTCATCACACAGAGAACGCGTTTGTTGGTTTGTGTGTTGTGAAACGGGGATTTTGTATATATCCTTTCAGCTGGTTTGTCACCGCATTGCTCCACACTTCCGCGGCTGTTTGAGGAACGCATCCTGCGCGCACTTCATCGTGAGAAAAGGCGCTTAACTTACTTTCGTGTGGAATGACGAACGTAAACTTGCTGCAGGAGAGAATAAACTGGAGATAACCAGAACGTAGCACATATGCACGTAGTAACTAGCTCATGCATGCTAACGCGTTTGCACCCTTCATATCCTATCTTTTATTTCGTGCATTCGATTTGTTTTACAAGGCTGCCTCCAGCGCTCTGCTGTTTCAAGCCATTTCATGCGAAGCCGAAGTTGACGTGGCCGCGGTACCAAAAGTAAAAAAATTACTCGCGTAACTCGCGTCTCGTTCACTTGGTATACACGAAAATTGGCACGGAGGGGCACGAATGTACGTATGCCCAATACGACCGATAGGTCATGGCATCACTAACTTGACGTGCTTGCCATTTGTGTAACGACTAACAATAATAATATGGTGTGTGGCGCGCAAACCCGCTTTCTGTAGCCAGAAATAATTCTGACAATGTGTGGTCTCACCATTTCTTTCCGTCAGGATATAAAAAACGTGATGGTCACCAGTATCATTGTCAACATGTTAGACTTACCCATACATTGTGAAGAACTTACCGCATAGGTAAAATGTATGTGAAAAAATTAAATGAAAAAAAAAAAAAAACATGGTCCCTTATGCATTCGCCTGAGATGACTCGAAAACGAAAACCATCTTTTTCGTCAGACGATGCATTAATCCTCCCTCGCCCCTCTCCGAAAGCTTTCTGCACATAACGTGGTTTCGGACTGCCGACAGGATCGAAGGCATTGCAAGCTTTCTGCACCTCACCTGCTTTTACATTGCCTCCGTGATCGGCCCCCGATCACGGAGGCAATGCAAAGCGACCATGTCATGTGATAGCGTCATCATATGACGTCAAGTTAAATGACGTCATAGTGACGTCACAAGTTCTGTCGACGTCATCGTGTGATGATTTAGTGCATCACTTGTGTTGGCTACGCGGGACGCCGACGGTCATTTTTCGTGTTTGATGAGGCATCTAAGGCTTTAGCCTTAAAGAAAGACAAACCAAAGAAAACGAAACGGTACAGTGCAACATCGTGTATGCCTCACTTTATATGTTACGAGCGATCGCCCGAAAACAAACGTGATTCTCAGTTCAGAGCAGCTGATTGCACGCGTCTGCGCGCGGGACAAAAGAGGCCTGCTTTACCCGTCTGGTCATCTCTTTATTGTCATTGTCTTTATCATTCATTATTGTCTTTATCATTCAAGAGATGAGCAGACTCGCTATTGAAGTACTCCGGAGCTGCAGCACGAAACTGTGGTGGACGCTATATCGAGGTCATCAGGAAAAAAACGGGAAATTGCGGTCGGGTGTCCTGTTGGCGCGCACTCAAATGCCGCGGAAACAATTGCATTTTATGTAACTACTCGTCCACATCCTAAAAAGACAGGGCGTGCAAACACGGACACAAAAAAGAAGTCAGGACACCACAAACGCCGACTAACAACTGAATACTTACCAACTAGCTCAGCTCTCTGTTATTCTAATCGTCTACATCTTTTTGTGAAGTCTCTGAACCGGGCGAACGCTAACCTCAGAGAACCGTGAAAACATCTGAAGTTGAGAATGAGTTGTTTGAAACTGTTTTCATTTCGTATGGTGAAGGCTTGAAGCAATGCACGCATCTCGCGCGAACGTTTCATACTGACGTTCAGTGATCCAATGCAACATGCGATAATATATATATATATATATATATATATATATATATATATATATATATATATATATATATATATGTTGCATTTTTTCAGGCAAGGTACATTAGGGATCTCTGCATTTGAGCAATTTTCTGAAGTGATTGAGATATTACACTAGCTTCTATGATATCTGGATATTTGTAAAGCATTTTCTATATTACGCCTTTTATGCAAAAGCTTTGGAATATGGTTAGTTTACCTGGCATTGCTTTTCTTTCAAATATTTGCGCCCGGTGAGCCTTGTACGCTACCTCAGAAGCAAAAATAAGCCAACACCATTGCGCTCGTATGGCCGTCTCTACTCTTTTTTTTTTTTTTTTTCACTTGCGTCTTCCCGGTCTGCTCCGTCCATAATAAATAGCTAGTGGAGGCTAATGAATTGTCGAATAAAGCGGTGTGCATATGGCTAGCAAACCAGTGGCGACCATGAGTAAAACGCTCGTAGTGTGAAGCGGTCACTGCGCGCAAGTATTTCAGCTGACTGCGCGTGCAATTTACTTTTTTTTTTGTTACTCTTAATTCGAGCATGCGTGATGCTATTGCCCGACTACTCGTGCGAATAATGTTTTTTTTTTTTCGTTTCTTGCTTGTGCGTGTACGTTTTGCGCGTTTTTACACACGCACCAACGTTCTCTGACTCTGTGACCTGAACTAGGTCACGCTGATGCCGCTTGACACATGATTTTTTGCATCCTGTTGTTGCCCCTGCACTAACACAATGCTTAAAGATGGATAAGCTCCATTCCGCACCGTATTATAAAAGGTAAGTAGGCTTCAAGTGCCCTGTGTGGAAACGCGGCGCAAAAAACTACAGCGCGTAGCAGACGCCCCTCGCTTTCCGCACGCTTCCCGAGCGCGGAAAGCCCACGGGTCCGGCGCAGCAGCGGCGCGGCGCGGGAGTTCACGGCAAAAGGCCCACGCGGGAGCCGGCGCTTTGGACACTCCCCCTATTCTAGGTCACTCTAGTCTCGCTTACCAGCGACTTCACGAACTTCATAGCTTCATTTGCCTCACTCCGTTAACTTGACTTGCTTGATCCAGTGCGAGGTGATTGTGCGTCTTCTGTGGTAGTGCGGCGACCACCAACAAGCGCATAGGTTTTCTGTGCTATCATTTCCTGTGCTGTGGAAGCGGCGCTGGGACGTTGGTGAAAAATGACAAGCTCGACTCAGCGACACATCAAACCTTCTTTGGACGATTTACCCAAACGGTTTGTGGTGGCCATGAAGACTTTATTCGATATTATGGACGATCAGAAGGCTGGTCACATCAGTCTCAAGGATATAGAGGCACGGTGGGCGAGTGGTCGCGACGACGGTGCCTCGTCGGTTGTTCCCAACGGCGTTATCGAGTCCCTGCAGAAGGTTACTCCGCCGAATGGTCAGCTGACGTTCGAGCGCTTTTGCGCCGGGTTAAAGATCTGTTTGCTCCGTCATCGGGTGTCCAACCACCGCCAGCCTGGTCAGCAGGGCGTTCTGCAAAGACATCGGAGCGTCGTGCCGCCCGCGCCGCCGCAACCTCTAGGTCAGGTCGCCGAACCAAGGGGACGGCCTTCGTCCGTGCCGCTCCCTGACCGTGTCGAAAGGTCAAGCGGGCAAGGAAACGGCCTCTCGAAGCCCTCGGCCAAGGTTTACAGTGGCTCGGACCGGTCCCTTAATAGGTTGTCGGCAGTTCGGCCGCCTTCCAACACGGCCACGGTACGGCCCAGTGTTGTGGCCACGCAGCAGAGGTCCGTTAGTGTGCCGCACCTCCAAAACACGACGACGACAGGCGCCGAGCAGTCCAGGATGTCAGGCGATCCGCGTCGGGCTCCCGCGAACGCTCGCGAGTTGCCGAGCAAGCTAAGGGGTTACCGCAGTGACAACAGGCTGCACCACGGACCCCAGCAAGCGTCGGCGGAGCCGTCGGGAATACTGCGATTCAGCCGGGTGCGCAGCAAAACCCCCGACCCGAGTTCTGAGTTGGCCAAGAGTCAGCCGACGACGCAGGCCCACAGGCGCAATCCGGACGTGCAGAAGGAGAACTAAGAACCCCGAGCAGGGTGCTGAAGACAACGCGAGTATGTTCCCGTTCCTCAAAGTAAGCGGGGACGTGCGCACGCTAATCACTCACTGCGATGTCTGTCTGCAGGCTCGAGCAAAACGAAAAGCGTTCTGCCAGCTGCACCAGAGCGCAAGTTTCCCAAGAAGAAAGAGCCGCGTAGGCACACACTTGGTCACGGCATAGAGTATAACATGGTAACGACATCCATTAATTCTTCCGGTGCATGTACTCGCGAGCGCTGCAATTCATGAGTGTCTGGAGTTAATGTCGTTCGATGAACCACAACGAAACAGCTGTGATCATTCTTGTCCTAAAGTAATATAGCTTGGAAAAATACCTAAGTAGTTTATAATGGAGGGCACCCCAGTTTGGAGAGCACGCAATAGTGCAGAATAAGGGTGTTTCTTCTCTCATACCTTCAGACTTGGAAGTATCATTGGCGGTTGTGATTCGAGTGTCAGTGAGGTGCATGACAAGATTTCTTTGGTTCTCGCAGCTGCGCCGCATGAAGCAACTAGAGCATGAAAAGGATGCACTCCAGCAAGGTCTGCAGGCCATAGAGCGAGCTAGGGAGTGGTACCAGCAGCGGATCAGTGCTGTTCAGGAAAAAATGCAGCAGGCTGGCAAGTGTCACGCTACACCAGTAAGCAACATAACATTTATGCAACACTTATTACCCACTGAGCATACCTTATCATGCTGTTAGGTGCCCTCTTGCAGCTTGCTACTTTATACGAGGCCAAAGTGTTTGAAAAGAACATTTTCTTTGTTAGATGAAACATCATGCAGTTTTTTATGTGCAGAGGATTGCAATTGTTTCCAAGGAAATGCCATCTGGCACTAGTCTTCACTAGTGCCAGATACCACAAGTATCTGAAAGTGTGTTGCTAGAATTTGGTGCTTTGTAATTCCATCCATAGTTTCAGTGTGCCATGTCATTGAATGAAATTTTTTCTATTCAGTACTGATTCACTGTATAACATGCCTACTCACTTGCTTTATCACATTGTTCGCAGTCAATGGTGCTCTTACATTTTCTCCTTGCTATGAAATGAGCATGCTTCTTATTTGATCTTTAACAGGAGTATTCTATGGATGCCCAAGATGAAAGACTCAGATTCCAAATGGCAAGAATCTTGGACGCTAACCAGCACCTCAACGCATTGATTGACAGTTCAGATAAGGTAAGCATGCCAATTGTGTTGCAAGATTTCGAAGTTTGCACTCATCATGAGAAAGTGCTGTCTTTTTCTAGTTTCCCAAAGACAAAGCATGTTGACGTGGTTGCTGTCGTTTGGCACTCGTAATGCTAAGTAGTGCAACTGTCCCCATTACTTTGGCCTCCTCCCCCCTCCGTGTAGCTTCCAATAAGTTTGTGGGGAAGAAAGGAGAGAGAAAGCCACCCGGAGTGTGTGATAATTCCTTGTGACTCTATTGAACTTCAAGGATTACAAAAAATCCTTATAGCAAGAGATTCGTGAGGCAATCTATTACAGCGATGAGGCCATTCTTCGATTACATTAAATGTTTTTCAGGGCCCTCTACCGTCTAAAACTTAAAGGGACACTAAAGAGTAAAGCGATTTTTTCTCGTATTAGTAAATTACTCTTTCATGATACCAAAAACGCCACGATTACTGTGAGAAGACACTTGGCAAGCGACAAAATGCACAAAAGGAAAGTGCGGGTGGCGACATCACCTTGAAGTTCCCGCGCCAGTCACCGTGACGTCATATATTTTGACAGCATCTACTGGGGCCTACGTAGTTCCTAATCAGTCAAAATGATGTACACTTGTCTTCTGAGAGAACCAGAGACTCAACGTACCAAGTTGCAGGAAATTTCGTTGAGGCAATACAACCAAAACATGAAAAAACACTTTGAAATCCCTGACACCACCATCGAAGATTTCGGTGGGAAATTTAATACGTTTGCTGCGGCACAGTTTCTTGAAGTCATGCGGAGTGACCCACCAGTGGGCCATTCGGCGTATTTTCCAGGTATACCGTGACCCACCAGTGGGTCACGTGCCTATGCCTGTTTCATTCGCGCCAAAGAGATGGCGCTGCTACCTTTGCGGCTGGCATTTGGCGCGTTTATTTAAAAGATACAAACCGATTTCTCGCCTTTCTCACACAAACCCACGCTGAAATCCTAAATGTCTGGCACCAGAAAACACACACACGCTTGTTTCCTGTGTGTTGTGCTTTCTTTTGCATCCATAAAAGGCATGAGGATCCATTAGTCACGCTAAAATGTTTGGGAGCTGCAGGAAGAATGCGTGTACTTACTTGAATGAAACGATTTAAAAAACCACGCCGAAATGTTGGCGAGGAACACAACAGAGAAATAGGCCGCCACTTCCGCTCAAACAGCAACGCCATCCAGCGTCCAGTGCAATAAAAAATAGATTGGCTGCGTTTTCAAACCTTACAAGGCAGCACATGACGGAGAGTTCTCGAGCGTGGGTCACGAGTGGGCCAAACCGCACGCAGCATGAAAATGTTTTCATTTAGTCCGTCATGGGTCCCCGATGGGTCACGTCATTTAACACCATAAAAGTATTATTCTGGCTATTTATAACCTCCTGCAACAAGAATCGTACCTCTACGTTCAAGTGTGATGAAGTTATCGCATTAGCAAGGCGATGGATGCTCGTAACTTCGCGGCCGCGTAGGGGGACAGGCCGTGACCCACCGGTGACCCACAATGCAGTGAAGGTGTTAAAAGTGATACTTTTGACATTGATTTTCTCATCTTCTCATAAAGCTATGGGGGGGGAAATTAATGACACTAGAGTTTTCAGAGTATAACTTATCAGTATAAACTAATTTATTGTTTCGCTTTAGTGTCCCTTTATAATTTACCAAACAATAATATGGCCGTGAATGGACGTTTAACATGATCATTTTGCACTTGTGTACATAGATTAGGGTGCATATCAAAAAAGGCCTTCAGTTACGACAGCTCATGCAAGACTATGTTATGGCTAAGGAACGCAAAGCCTTGTAAATCAATTATTCCACTTTACATCACATGTGGTTTGCTCAAGCCACACATTTTAAGTGAAACTGCTGCTTGCTCACATTACCGTTTTTGATATGCTGTGCTTACTATTCAATAATGTGTATGAGGCTGTGTGAGCACCTATATTTAGACACAATATTAATGAGAACTAACAGACAATTTATTGTCTGTTCTCATTAATATTGTGTCTAACAAAGAAAAACGAGCCTTTAAAAGTTATCTTCTTTCCTGCACTTATATTTAGGGCATAAATTTTCATTTTGGATGCAACAAAAGGACAATAAGGTCACCTACGCTTTACAGTGAAACTTCACTTGAACGAACTCCAAGGGACCCCAGGAAAAAGTTAAAGTTTGCTGAAATGAAATAGCTATGTTGCAACTTGTTATCAGAAGCTAAAGAAAACATCAGCCGTTGAAATAAAATTTGAACCCTATTATTTGTAATGCTGCTTATTTTAATGTGAATTTCTGCTTATTTAGCATGTTTTGAAAAATGCAGTAATCTTTTGCTGCACTTGTGCACTTATGGCTGCAGTGGTCCTGAATTGATTCACTGTGTCCAAGCTCTTACAGACCTTCTCCGGCACAATACTCTGCTGGGCAGCAAAAGACTTCACTTTTTCATTGCTTCTTTAGCTAAAATTCTTGGTGCTTCCTCAACAAGGGTTACTTCTTCCTCCTCCTCCTCTTCTTCCTGGGGTAGGACGCTCGCTACAATCTCTTCTGTAGACAGAGTGGCGCATGTCTCAGCGCGAGAGTCACAGATGACATAGTCCTCAAAACGCAAGGCGCTGTCTGTACCCAGTCTTTCGGACAATATCTGGTCAATATGACGTGACAGGCAGTGGTGGTGTCACGAAATATGTTCGTACAACTGAAATGCACTCTGCACTAATTTCGTTAAACTGAAATGTGTTAGCATAGGGTCCAATGGTGCTTCTGCGGGGAGATTTCGAAAAATTTCGTGCAACTGAATATATTTCGTTTAACTGGCGTTTCGTTCAAGTGGTATTTTACTGTATGTATATTCGTGCATGTGTTTGTGTGGTGTATATATGCACACATGCACAATTGAAAAGTTTTGGGGGGCCAGGGTTTTAACACTTTCCTGTCCGCGCCTATACCCATCAATAGCCGGCTATCGATGGTTTTCAACTTAAAGTTTTGCCGCGTTAGAAGCGCTTACGGACAGCTAACATTATTCATCGTATAAAGCAGGCACTATTTTTCTAGTTTTACTGTGTCGTTTAATTTTTCCACCACAAAGAGCTTTGAATTGCCTTTTAAGTCGAGAGGGCCGAACGCTCGTAGCTTCAAACATGGCGTCAACATCGCATGCACCTACGGCAATGCTGCCACCAAAATCTAATGCCTAACAAGCTTTGTTTGAAAAAAAAAAACGGTGCGCATTTGTTGCGGGTGTCTCCCGACATCTAACTGCCGCTGATATTCTTGCATGCTGGAGAGGCCCAACACATGATCGCACAAAGAGTTAGTTAGGCAATTAGCCATTGCTGAAGCAGGTTAATGTAGTGCCTTGTTTTTTTTTCCGTTTTCTTTTTTTCCAGGGCTTCCCAACTCACATGAATTTGGCTGTACAGCCACCACCCTATGATGTTCATCAAAACTCTATAGTTCAGCGGCTGAAGGAGCAAAACCATCTCTTAACCGAGGTATGCACAAATTGAGAAGTGTGTCATCATGCATTCAGTCCGTTTCCATTCAGTGTGATATCTGCTCGGCAAAGTATGCTGCGCTGTAAATCTGTAAACCATGCTTGAGCATGCATTTTAAGTATACTGACTCACCGAGTTCCTTTTTTTACTTATGCTCTTTGGCGTTGCGAAAAGCTTCCACTCGTAGTCAAATATTGATGCTTAATAATTCTCTCCAAATGTATTTATCACGGCAGTACCGCTTTCTGTTTTTTTTTTCTTTGCATTCAGGAAGTGAGCCAGAAAAGCGAAGTGATCGCGCAGCTGGAACGAGAGAAAGCAACGCTGATACGGGAGCTTGTTCCAGGCTCGGTCGCAGCACAGGGCTGCAGTTGACGAGACAACTCTCATGTGAATGCAGGTCCTTCACATTACCTGCTTACTTTGAAGGGCCACTGCCATGAGTGCCATCCCTTGCGAAAGGGCAGGGAGCTGTGAACACTTGTGCAAGACCTACTCTTCAACATCCCCACAGACGCCAACAGCACACTCACTGCAGGGATGTCGACAAATACGGACATTGTCCCGGTCACTCGAGCCAGGCTGGACATGGGTTTGCTTTGGCCTCATACTGGAACTGCTCGGGTAGCAGTGGAGAGCGTTAAATCTTCAGGGCAGCTAGCCAGTAAGCCACTGCCATCAGAAATACATCTTTGCAGGCAGCGTACAACAGAGCAAGTATTTACCTTGCTAATCTGACACATTTCTTAGCCCTGTGTAACAGAGGTGCTCCCAGCCTCTACTGGTCACTCTGAGGCCACCTCTGGCAATGTTTCTTTGCAGGACACTGTGTGTTGGGTTGTCAGATTTGGTTGCAAAATGTACTGCCAAATGTGCCAGCTAGGATCGTTTTGTACCAGCCGAACAACAGATCCTCTTGCTCGCTAGACATCAACATCATTGTGCTGCTGCTTAAAGCACTGCTGTTTTGATCATGCTGTGTGCCCACCCTCGGCGGAGGTTCTCTAGCATGATCAGGTTGTGGAGGGGTTTGCAGCATTGAAGCAGTAGTTGCATTGTTTTCCCTATTTTGTCACCATTTGTTTGCGGGTGTGTGCACTCCACTTTAGCTCAGTGCATGTGGTACCTGGAATGATCAGCCAGTCATGCATGTACAGAGGTCAACATACTTGTTTGGAACGCTGGAGCGTCAGGCTCGGGACCGCACTGGCAACATCTAGAGATAACACGTGGTTTGAGATTAGCCGCATCTGAGCATGCGCAGCCCCCAATGACACACCTGCCTTGCATTTTCTCTCCTTTTTTACCGCCGCGGCTGCAACAACTCTTTTGGCCATCAGAAGCGCTGTCTGTGGTGTAGCGCTGCAGATAAAAAAAAGGAAAAGAAAGAAAACGCGAGGAATCGACCAGCTCGGCACCCAATACAAGCTATGCGGTGAGATCATCCGCTGTTAGCGGTGTCATCATTCCGGCAGCCCGTCGCAGATGTATTGCACATAGTCTGTTTTTTTTTGTTTTTTTTTCGATGTTACATCACCGAAAGTGCTTCTGACGGCCATCATGCAAGGTGTATGTAGCCACGGCGACAAAAAAAAAAGACAGGAAACGCAAGGGAGGCACATTATAGGACTTCACATGCTCAGATGCGGCCTATCTCAAACCACACGCAGCCCCGAGCTCAACACTCCAGCATTCTAGACAAGCGTTTCGACCTCAGTATGAGCCATGCTGCATTACTGGCTAAAAGCTGGCTACTCAGGAACTGACTGTTCCTGAGTAGCCAGCTGTTATAAATGAGTGGTGAGTGTCGGAAAGAAAGCAGGTGTCGGACAAATTCTACAGGTTACAAATATTTATGCCTGCATTTTCATCGACATCATACAAGGTGTATTTGTTATTGCAGTTAGAGTATGACTAATGCTGCACGTCATTCTAAGAAACATGGAGCCTAATGTGCAAATATCTAGACTGAACAAACTTCTGAAGGACTTGGCAATACTAAGTGTCCACTCGCAACCTTGAATGTGGATCTGTCTTGCTGCAGATGCCACATGATGCCTCCAGCTGATGTCTGTGTACTCATAGCGGTAATATTGTTTCCACAAGAGAATATTGTTCAGATCAGCCTGGAATGGTTAAATGCACGACATTCAGTAAACAGAATGTGTTACCGTATCGAAACTTTGATTTAATTCTTTTTCCATTGAGTAAAGTTTTGTTGGTGGCAGCTTTATGCAAGTAGGAATGTATCTTGAAAGTGATGAAGCATTATGCTGTTGAGCTTCATGTTTCTACTGCTGCACTGTGTTAGTTTTTGTTGGTAGTCATCGACAAGGATCAACAATTTTCATGTCCTCCTCTGTACTTGGTACACAGACATCCGTGTCATACACAGTGTGCCAGCAATGTGTTGTAATCGTGACAACATGTACTCTGTTAATTATGCATATCATATTAACTATTTCAAAGCTAATTTAAGTGAAGCATGGCAAAATGTAATAAACTGCCAGCTTCCTGTTTCCTACTCTGTGATCGAGCCATTTCTGGTGTGCCACAATTGCAGCCATCGCTGCATCGACTTAAAGTTGCTCAGGGTAATATCTCTGTACTTGTCTCTGTACCTTTTTTTTTTGTTCACTCAATATAATCAGCTGTGCATAGTGTAAACCTAGCTGGATTTCATTATATGCGTTCCTCACTTGTCAACAGCACTAAGTTAGGTCCTGCATTTTATGACTCGACTTGTGTGCAAGAATTAGACAGCTACACATTATGTGCCTTGCTCTTTGAATGTTGCTGTTGTATAGCAGAAAACGCTTGGGACTCGCCGAGAGTATTCTTTGAAATGACACACGTGTCTCAGTATAAATGCCCCACATATGCCTCAGATATGTAAAAGCATATTTATGTCCTACGTGCGATTTTGAGTTTGTGCACGGTTGTACGCAAGTTTTCTGCTCGTCCATCTGTGCTTGTAACAGCATTCCACTCATTGAAATGTTTAAAGTTCATTTCATTACTGGCTGCTTTCTTTTGCTGTCTGTGCTGCCTTTACTGTAGTGTTTCCATTTTATAACGCAATGTAGGACTATTTCCACGTTGCCTATTGTAGCACTTTATCAGACAGGCTAAAACATATCTTCGGATAGAACCTGATTCAGCACGAGCATCTTGCATGGCTGTCATGCTAGAAATTAGTGGTGCAGCCAGTATAGCACAGTATATCTGCGTGATTAGCATGCATCCATCATCTTAGGAGAACAGTTATATGTATATATTGTTGTAGTAAGTTATTTTGTGGTCCTTACAGGGGACACTGAAGGGAAACTATAAATGAGTTCAAATTGCCATGGTATCCTCTCAATGAGAAGCTATGGTTTCATTCATTTGTTCAAAGAAGCAAAGAAGGTGCACTACTATACTGCCAGGAAATACAGGCCTAGCTTCCATTTGTCTGAATCTCGCACGAAAACCTTGGAACCGATATATCACTGTGGTGTCACAAATTTCAATCAATTTCTTGTATTTAGGCCATTTTGGCAGCGGGTTAAGTTTGCAGGTCTTTGTAACTTGGGACACTAGCCATGCTGGCACTCGCAGATGGGAAAGTGTGAATTGCCGGTCCCTCTTCTGTTTTTGTTACTGTGCACAAAAGATCTACTATGGCGATTGAAAGAAACGCAAAAAGTGCGGCATCTACATTCGCTGCTGTTTCGCATTTCTTTTCAAGCGGTTGCAGCCTGGATGGTAATAAAAAGCCAATGGAGTTATCCGTGATACAATCGAGAACCACTTTAGCATCTTTTTATTGGCACCAAGGTCAGAGCACGAAAACAGCGTGCCACGCTGTTCGCGTTTCTTGCAATCCCCCCTGTACCTACTATATCTAGCTGCAATACGCTGATGGCATGGTGCAATGTGCAGCGAGATTTTTCTCTTTTTTTTTTCCAGTAAAATCAAAAGTACAAGTGTTGTGCATTTAGCTTAGGGTTTGTGTGACACAAGAAGAAAATTATGCAAGCGCCAGGGTGTATACACTCAAACCTTGATTTCTTCTCACGGCTGACATTGTTTGCTTGCGGTATGTCTGCCCTCATGCCTTGTTCTTCTTTCTACACCATCAGTGCTTTCTTGATTCAGTGTCGATTCGAACTGTTGGATGGATGTCATCTGTATTACTCTGGTATCAGAATCCAGTCACCCGTGCAGTATTACCTAGAAACATTCCATTGTTCGGCTTGCATGTACTATTTAGGAAAATAACTTTCCTTTGGTACTTGTTGTGACTGGCCCTGAGTATCCAAGTAAGGAACCTTGTTTACTGATGTTCTATGGATGCCAGTCATGAAATGAAGGTGCCTTTTTTTTTTTTACTCATAATTACGATGTATGTGTATTGTGATGAAATGACCCGTTCATACGAAATAAGCAATTTATATGGAGATCCTGCCATTTTACACAGGTGCTCCTTTGATAAAGTTCTTGCACGCTATTACTATATTTTTAATGTTGCTTTGCTGAAAAAAAATTATTTTGTTGCATAT
This sequence comes from Rhipicephalus sanguineus, assembly GCF_013339695.2. Lineage (NCBI taxonomy): Eukaryota > Metazoa > Arthropoda > Arachnida > Ixodida > Ixodidae > Rhipicephalus > Rhipicephalus sanguineus. Next base: position 81,882,537 of record NC_051176.1, read on the forward strand.
GTACATATAAGAAATTTTTTGCCATGTGTATCTTGAATGCTGTAATACATATTTTGAATAAAATTAACAGTATTGAAGGCCTTTATTGGCCAATACAAATGTACTATATTGGTTGTGGATGTCACTGGGCTAGGGAATAACCCTCAGAACGACAGTAAGTTGAGCTTGTTTGTATGTATACATCACAAATGAGGGTGGCCGTGCAAACACGGACAACACAAACACCGACTGTTAGCTGACAACACAAACACCGACTGTTAGCTGAAAGGGCGCAAAGTGGCGATAAAGAAGGTAAACATAGAACTCATCTGCGCATGCTCAGGCATGGAGTGCCACCAGTCAAGCTGGCACACGAGCGGGATTGCATTAGAGATAACTACTTAGACATTTCATTTCTTCCCTATAAAAGGTAATCGATGGCTGGCTCGCGCATGCACTTTCACTATTGTTGGTCGGCCAAGCTCGACTGCTCACCCGAAGGTCGCGGGATGAAATCTTGGCTGTGGCGGAGCTGCATTTTCGATGGAGGCGGAAATGCTTGAGGCCTGTTTACCTAGATTTAGGTGCACATTAAAAGAACCCCAGATGGTCAAAATTTCCGGAGCCCTTCACTACGGCTTCTCTCATAATCATATCGTGGTTTTGGGGGGTTAAACCCAAACAATTATTGTTATTATTATGGTGTGCCAAGCGTCGACCACTAGACTTGTTCCTGCGTTCCTCTGTTTGTATAAAACGGCTTACTCATTGAATTTGGCACGCATTTACAATCACGACAGTGCAGAGAAAAATTAATCTTTCTTTGGTTACTTAAGGACAAGTCGGCCCCTTTAAGCCGCAAGACCTGCATTACTGTAATGATTTGAAACATAATTTCAAACACCAAGTTCAGTTTTTCTTTTTCCCTAAAGATAAAAACAATATGCGGAACACTAGATTTCTGGCAACATTTCTTCCTCTTGCCTGCTATCCTGTCATTCAATGACGTTCAAATGGTGTAGGTGTGTAAACAGACTGTCTTGCCACGATATAGTTTAGGAAAATGGCCTGTGTTATATAACACAAGCCATCATTGAAATAAATAGCCGTTTCTTGTTTGGGGGCTGAGCAGGGGGTGCATAGGCAGAAAGTTTTTTGGGGGGGGGGGGGCCTCCTTGAACTGAAGTGGGGGCCTGGCAGGCAGATGTGGTCGAGTGTCATTTTGTGCTCTGTATGCTACAGAAAAAAAAAACTGGGGGGGGGGGGGGGTCACGGGCACGGTGTGCCAGCCCCTGGCTACGCCACTGGGGCTGAGTAGGAGAGAGATATCGAAGACGCTGTCTTGTACGTAGAGTATTCGGAAGGCAAGCATTTTCTCAATGATATGGGGCGAGCTCAGAGACCGGCCCACCGTTATCGCGACCAAAAAGCACACTCAGACGACGGGGTTTTTCAAAACGCCCGTGGAACGGCTGGCATCTCGCAGCAGTCCATGTATCGGCACTGTGAGACTCCTCCGAGCCGATCGTGATAATCTATTCACATCACTGAGATGCGTTTCCCTTCAAATGGGGCGTTCAAAGTTTCCAACAGCGTGGCTGAAGCTACCCGTAAAATGTTGTTCAAATACCTCCAACGACTTATTTTGAGGCATTTGCCGTGACATCGACCGAGCGTGTCCAAACGCATGCAGTACCCTGTAGAGCAAGCTTCTCTGCAGCTCTCTCCGGTGCTGTGGGGCAGCGATTGCAGCGACTACGTGCGGGAGCGAGGTGTCGGCGCGAGGTTTCGGCCCTGTGTTCGTCGTAAGAGGACGCCTAGTCTGGCAACATTGGCTCGTGAAGCGCGGGGTTTAGCTTTTGTTTTCGTTTTCTCTAGTAATAGAGCGCTAGTGGCGCTAGCTTTCTTCTGGTCGGTTTCCTTCGCGCCCCTTGCGCGTCCCGACAAACCGCGCGTGTCGCATTGGTGACTGCGAGCGGCTGCATCACGCGCAAACGCGGCGCTGTGTGGTCCGTGCATATCGGTGAAATGTGAGGAGCGATTCGCTAATCGGGCTGGGGCCGCGCGCCCGATAAACGCGTCGCGCTGCCATGCACGACGGCTCGATGCGCGTGCCCTCGAAGTGCGTCTTGGCGCTGCTCGTGGGCGCCGTCCTCGTCGCCGTGTACGTGCTGCTGCCCGGTAGGAGGAGCAGCGCGAGGCTCTCGTCGCCGGCCGCACCCCCCGTCATCCTCATGTGGACGCCTTTCTTCCGCGACCAGGTGTGGAGCGCGGAACTTAAGCCCTCCGCGTGCGGCGGCGAGCCGCCCTGCGTGCGCACGTCGAACCGCAGCGCACTGAGCGCGAGCGCGCTGGTTGTATTCCACCTTCGCGATGTGCGCGTCGACGACTTGCCACCGGAGCGACCGCGCGGCCAGCGCTGGGCGCTCTTCACTCACGAGTCGCCCGCCTACGAGTCGTGGCTGCCGGACGCCCTGCGGAGCGCCATGAACTGGACGGCCACGTACCGCTCCGACTCGGACGTCAACGTGCTGCCCTGGTTGCAGAAGGTGGCCCGCCCACCGCTGCCGACGCGCAACTGGTGGGCCAACAAGACCCGCCAGGCCCTGTGGTTAGTGAGCAACTGCAAGACGTTCAGCAACCGCGAGGGTTTCGTCCGGGAACTCTCCAAGTTCATCCAGGTGGACGTGGTGGGTGCGTGCGGCGCCAAGGGCGGCCCCTCGTGCTTGCCCAAGATGGCGGAGCGCTGCTACCGCCAGGCGTCCAAGACCTACTACTTCTACCTGTCCCTGGAGAACTCCATCTGCACCGACTACGTCACCGAGAAGTTCTTCAATGCGCTCAACTGGGGCATGGTGCCCGTGGTGCTGGGCGGAGCCAACTACAGCCGCATAGCGCCGCCCGGTTCCTACATCGACGCCCTGGCCTTCCGGAACGTGCGCCAGCTCGCCGACCACATGAAGCTCGTGGCCTCGGACATGCGCCTGTACAACAGCTACCACGCGTGGAGGCAAAACTACTCGTACGCCTGGGAGGACTTCGGGTGCGGCTTCTGTAGAATGCTGCACAACTCGTCTGCGCCGGTGAAAGCGTACAGCGATTTCAATGAGTGGTGGTTCAATCAAGCTCGCTGTTATACGTGGAAGAAAACGTTTAGGTATGGCAACGTTGGGGGCTAGTGCGGACCAACGTTACTTGATTAGGAACCTAATCTAGTAACTTTGGCGCGGACTATAGCGAAACTTGCGTTATTGAATGAGCCTCGGTAAACCCAGAACAAATTTTCGAATCGAGTCGGAGCAGGTATTTTTGATGCGCTTCCCAGATAAAGGAAAAGTATAAAGATATCGTACAGTCGGTTTGGCAAAAAGAAAAAATATATAAATAAGGGGGTGTGGGCTTATTTACATTCCGTGATACGTATCTTAAGATACTTCGATACATTCTCAAATTTGTTATTATAGATCCATATAATGTAGCAGCAAGCGCCTATGCACGAAAATGTCTGCTTGAAAATTTCCTAACTGTTACCTATTTTGTTTCACTTGAATGAAATGTCTGTTAGCATCTCAAAAGTTTTGCTCTTCTTGCTCAAAGTACATTAGTTTCTTTTCAAAAGAACTTATTGGGGTTTGTTTTAGTTTCTTCACAGGACAACTCTTTGTACACTTCGCTGACAGCGGTACTTGCTTTGCACAGCTTTCCGACCATCTAGCAGGTTGCCATATAATCACAATAACTTCAATACGAAGCCTTCGCACGATGGCGCAAATACCGGCGTGTACTTTTACGTTGTCCGTAAAAGACAGCTTCTTTTTTTTTTTTTTTTTGGGGGGGGGGGGGGTATGCATGGTGTATACTAGGGGTTCGAGACCTTTCGCTAGCGGCCCGGCCCGCACAGATGACCGTCTTCGTCTCATTTGTTTTTATTTTCTAAATAAGTATGTTCGTGAGCTGCACAGACATGACTGGTCTCAAGCATTCCTTTCGTGAGGAACATGTGGTCACCATGTGCTGAAACATAACCGTGGAACAAAAACTATATTTCAGAATCCGCGTCCAGATATCAGTCATTCTGTACATCGGTATCGATGTTTCTCGAATCCTGACTCCAAGTCCCCCTCAGAAATGACCTATATATGAGATGTGGGAAAGGCTTACTTTCAAACGTCATTTTGTTCAAACTCTCTCCCACCATCTTCACTGTCCTGGCCCTTGCAACTAAATTTCGCGACTGCGGCCCGCTGGCTATAAGCACAGTTTGAGACCTCTGGTGTATACGTAGATGACGTAAAACTGCAATGAATTTTCATATTCTACTTATCTGCCGGCTCAAAGGATTCTTTGTTGATATACTCACTAACGTGCCATCTTTTTAGCAATTTTTCTTCAACGAGAGAACATGTGCAACACAGGAACGTCTCAGACGTATTGTATAGTTCCACAAAGCGTCGCAGAACACTGCCGCTATTCGTGCTATTGACACTTATAGCTCCCATTACGTGGCGATTAGTAATGGGAAAAATATTTAAGAAAGCCTAAAACAGGAAAACGAATATACGTAAAATAGAGAGGCGGTTGTGTATCAAACATTTACATTGAATGAGTACAGAAACACAATAGAGCCGGCGCCCTTAATGGCTGTGAGCATGAAGTATTGTAAACTTACCTGTTGAGACAATAGAAAATACAGTACCTATGGAAAGTTGCCTGAAACGGCTCGTTGGGACGCTCATGAGCAAAACAGAGCATTCAGTAAAACAACGTTTCTCGAATCTCCTTTCTAACATCTTTAAGATGGTTCCTAATGATTTCCAATATAATAATGCAAACTCAATTTCGCTATTTTCCTAAGCGGTAAGCAGAATGTTTTGTACTGTTTACTCAAGATACGCCCACATAATTATATACTTGTTTTCAACATCGCCTCAGCGACGTGTAACTGTGTAAACAGTAGTGGAAATAAAGTAGACAGAAGAAAAAAACAGAGATCTTATTTTGGGAGCGCGTTACAAAAGACATACTGCAGTGACCAGACCGGAAAAACAGTGCAGAGACTTAGGTAATGTAAGGGATGCAAAATGACAGCTAAGAAAGCACTTGTGCTAATAATCAAATTATGATCTCATAAATTTTATGAATAAATGTAGCAAGAAGTGAAAAATACGGTGCGCCAAGATATTTTCTGTTAGGTCAACGCTTGCTCTTTTGGATCTAGCATCAGTACCAGTGGTGCTAACGTTGTTAGATTCTTATTTGCATATAAGTTCATTCATGGCATGCAAGTCAAACTTACATACACGAGATCCTTCAAATCGCTGATATGTAAAATCCACGCGACGCAAAGGAACACAATTCTTGCACGCATAACATTTCATTACGGAGCAAGACGCAAGACGGAAGAGAATTTTCAATAACGACACTGTAGCAACATCAGAACTTGCGCGATAGACGCGGCGCAGGACAGTGGCTAAGAGCGAGTGTCGCGGCATTAGCGCAACTAAAAAGAAAGGAAATCGAGCAAACAAAAGGTGCGTGGGCTGGGCGTACACGTCCGCGCGCTTGTCTTCCTCATCTTCTGCCCTCACTGGGGTACTCTGGCGGAAAAATAAAATTGCGTCACTGCTCTAAGACTTATTCAGGTGGCTTAGTGGCACCAGTACCAGCTTGAGAAGCGCAGCTTGGCCAGCGATTATTGTTTCGCACGGTTGTGCTGCGATAGAAGTATCTTGTATCTTAAGATACACGATACTTTGTCGAATGTATCGGAAATACAGATACAGATACTCGTATTTCGAGAAGTATCGTGATACAGATACAAGATACCCATATAGTATCTAAGATAGTATCTAAGATACATGTATCTTCGATACTGCCCAGCACTGGTGCCACAGAAATTGGGTAAATTCCGCTACTCACCACTGGTCGACTAAAAAAGAAGGCAAGACCTATCATCGTAATAAAAGGGTATGTGCCACAGAAATTGGGTAAATCCCACTACAAACCACGGGTCCACTAAAAAAGAAGAAGGCAAAAACTATCGTCATCATAAACGGGTAGAAATTTGGTAAATCCCACTACAAACCACGGGTCCACTAAAAATGAAGACAAAACTATCATCATCATAAACGGGTATGTGCCACAGAAATTGGATAAATCTCACTACTTACCACTGGTCCACTAAAAAAGGAGGCAACAGTATACGCCCAACAATAAATGGCTGCGAAGCGACGGCGGCGAGCCGAAGACCCCGAGTAGTACGTGCAACGAAAGAATACTAGGTAACGGGAAAGACAACGGAGGCTGCGAGAAGACCCCGAAGCGATGGAAGGCCTACGCGAACGACGACGTGCCCTTAGATCTTTCAGAAGTGCGAACGCTTGGTTTCAGCGCGAGTTTCTGTCTCTGGAGCTTGGGCATCCGTGTCGTGTCTGTGGCTGTAGTTTAACTCGAACCTCTCTGCTCTGAGAATCAACGTAGAAACAATCTAGCATCACCTAGCTAAACCCTATCGCAACGACCTAGAAGCAACCTAGAAATAACCTGCATCACTTAGATAGGGTCTAGAAACAACCTAGAAGCAACCAGGTTAGTCCTCAGAATCGTCCAGTCTCGCCATTTCAAGTCTTGCGCGGCTTAGTGCAAGCTTCTCCAAATTTTTTTGCTACTTTCTTGTTCCCTCGATTTGAACAAAATTATCAATATTTGTCGACGTCGCAGCCGCTGAAGTACGACTATGCGGTGTAAAAACGTGGCGGCTGAGGCGTGTTTCCAGCTTCCGAAATTGAATTAGGCACTTGCATTACACTAAAGAAAAAGGCTTTTATGTGCGTGGCTGGGCCTCGGGGAAAACTGTTGCATGGGGCCTCGTCTTGCAGACCCCGTATTGCTGAACGCGACTCTCTACTTCCTCGTATGTTCGATATCTGGTTGTGTCGAAAGTGTTTAGCTACAATGAGTGTTTGCCAAATGCCCGTAAACAATTATCTGCGTTTTTTGGCATCCAAATTAAAATCGTCGGACAATATATATTTACACCGTCGATCATATAAATAACACTAACTTGGATTAGTAAGCTTGACGATGATTTTATTCACATTGCCCATTTCGCTATGGATTAAAATGCTCTCAAGATCTCCGAGAGAAGAGGAAGAAGAAATACACGCACGCGGTGCACGAGAACCGAACGCGGCCTCAGTCAGTGGCAGGGTTGCGCCAGGTTGACAAGGTCCAACCAACCAACCAGTGGCAGGGGCTCATCCTGCTGGCTGCTCAATCCGGGTCTCGCCGCTGTTCCACCGAAGCCGTCTCCTGGGGCCCGCTTGCCGTCGAGCGGCAACGTTGAGGAGCACAGCGGGCTCTTCGCAATCGACGGCTAACGCGGGAACGAGACCCGGGGCGACGACGCCATGCCGAAGAAAGAGGCGGAGGCTAACCGCGGTCCGCCAAAGGCCGGGCGTGGGAAGCGCCAGGTTGCTGCTGACGACGATGCCGCTGGCCCTTCCAACGAGGCTACCGCTGCCAAGCGGTCACGCGGTCGACCGCCGAAGGTTGTGTCAGTGGAGCCGCTAGCGCCGAAGCCCATCGCAACCACGGCGGCTCGGAAGTCGCGGAAGGCAGTGCAGGCGACGCAGCCCGAGAGCGAGAACCCTTCCGCCGGCAAGGCAGTCGCAACAAGAGCCCCAAGAGTGAGGCGTGCGAAACGCTCGAGAAGCTCCTCTGCAAGCAGCAACAACGACACGGCAAGCGAGGCTCCAAAGCGTCGAAGCACCAAGAGGAAGGTGAGCCGCGGCCAATCAAGGGACTCGTCCCGCGGTCGTCATGGTGGACGCTCGCGTAAAGCCCGAGGCCGTGAAAGCTCGGCCACACGGTCGAAAAGAAGCCACGGAAGAAAGAAGAGACGCAGCAAAAGCCGCCGCCATGCCCGGTCTATTAGCTCCACCTCGGCCACGAGCATGCCCTCCAAGCGCGGCAAGAAGTGTCGCTATGCCCACAGTCGCGTGTCCTCTAGCCACGTACGAAGGCGCGTGAAGGGAAGGAAGGCTCCGAACAGCGCCTCGTCAACTAGACACGCAAGGCGCGCGAGCGTCGGCAAGAGCTCCAAAGGCTTGAAGAGAAACTAGCAGATGAAGCCGACTAGAATTAGTTTCGGTTAGGACTGTCCGCTACGCCCAGAGCAGTGCCAGCCAAAATGAACGATTGGTATTTCCCTCTGACATTTCCGATAAAGTGGTGAGGTTGAAAGTGCCTCTTGCTCTGCCAGAGTACAATATTCTGGAATAAAATTTCCATCGTTTCCCATTGCCGAATTATTGTCTGAAATGTGCTATAATGTAATTTATGCGTTGGTGAAATAGCGGGAAAAATGCGACAGCGGTTTATTATTTTAGCGCACCAACCTTGGTTCATTTGTATACCCAATATTCATGTGCGCAAGATTGTCCAATTAATGTGCAGTATATACATCGCTCAGGTTGTGTAAGGGAGTATAAGAAATATTACGTAAAGAAGTTTTCAGAATCATGCCGAGATCGTAGTACACCGGCTCACAAACGCAAATAGTAAATTTATGTCAATTGTTCGGGTCGAAGAAAAAATTCAGGAGCCCTTCCCCGATAGGGGAAATGGGGGCAAACGAACCTTGGCGTGAGCGTGCCTGACGTACTGTTTTTCTTTCAACGGCGAAGCTGTTCAGCAAATCGTTCCTTCCTCACCCCGTACCAAAAAAACTATCATCAGCAGAAACGCGCGCCACGGAAAGTGGGTAAATCCCACTACTCACCACTGGTCCACTAAATATGAAGAAGACAAGTTAGCCCAACAACAAATGGCTGCGAAGCGACGGCGGCGAGCCGAAGACTCCGAGTATACGTACAAGGAGAGACACTAGGGAAGGGAAAGGCAACGGCGGCTGCGAGAAGAGCCCGAAGCGATGGAAGGCATACGCCAACGACGGCGTGCCCGTAGAACTATGAGAGGTGCGAACGCTTGGTTTCAGCGCGAGGTTCTGTCTCTGGAGTTTGGACATCCGTGTCGTGTCTGTGACTGTCTATTAAACTCTCTTTCTTTCTTTCTCTTTCTTTCTTCCTTTCTTTCTTTCTTTCTTTCTCTCTTTCTTTATTTCTTTCCTTCTTTTCTTTCTTCCTTTCCTTCTCTCTCTCTTTCTTACCTTCTTTTTTTCTTTCTCTCTCTCTCTTTCTTTCTTTCCTTCTTTCTTTTCTTTCTTTCTCTCTCTCTTTCTTTATTTCTCTCTTTCTTCCTTTCTTTGTTTCTTCCCTTCTCTCTTTCTTCCTTTCTTTCTTTCTTTCCTTCTTTCTTTCTCTCTCTCTCCTTCTTTCTTTATTTCTCTCTCCCTTCCTTTCCTTCTTTCTTTTCTTTTTCTCTCTCTTTCTTTCTCTCTCTCTTTCTTTATTTCTCTCTTTCTTCCTTTCTTTGTTTCTTCCCTTCTTTCTTTCTTTCTTCCTTTCTTTCTTTCCTTCTTTCTTTCTCTCTCTCTCCTTCTTTCTTTATTTCTCTCTCCCTTCCTTTCTTTCTTTCGTTCTTTCTTTTCTGTTTCTCTTTCTTTCCTTCTTTCTTTTCTTTCTCTCTCTCTTTAATTCTCTCTTTCTTTCTTTACTTTCTTTCTCTCTCTCCTTCTTTCTTTCTTTCCTTCTTTCTTTTCTTTCTTCCTTTATTTCTCTCTCTCTTTCTTTCTTTCTTTATAGGTAGCGGCCGAACCCGGAACTCTGTTTTCGGGCGGAATCGGCGTGCGCGTCTCTCGTGTTCTTTCCAGCGTTCGTCAGTCAGTAGAAAGGCCCAACGAAAGGACCATCACGCGATCATGCAAACGCGGTTTACAGATTCAGTATTCTTGAAGTCGGGATTTCCCCGAAATGTGCAATTCCTGATATCGAGCAGATCGCTTTTAGTCCGCCAACATAAAATATTGATTGAAGCGCCCACAGCAAGTGTACTGCTTTCCAAATGTTTTAAATGCGAAGCGTTTCTTAGCGAACTTCGGCGACCTTGCATCTATCTATCTATCTATCTATCTATCTATCTATCTATCTATCTATCTATCTATCTATCTATCTATCTATCTATCTATCTATCTATCTATCTATCTATCTATCTATCTATCTATCTATCTATCTATCTATCTATCCCACTGCGACTTCGTGCTCTCCTGGCTGTCTCGTTAATAGCATGTATGCCAAAATTGGTATGGCATGACATGACTATATGACGAACATAAATGCCAGGCCATAACATGAAAGTCATGACATGCATGTCATGAACGGCATGATTTACATGCCACGGTCTTGGTGTTCGGCCGTTTTGTTAACTTGATATACTATACCAATATCGGTGTGGCGTGACAAGAGTGTATGACAAACATCAGTAACAGGTCTTAACGTGCAAATAATGCCACGCATGTCATGCACAGCATGATTTACATGGCATGGTATCGGGGCGCTCGCGGCCTTTTAATTAAATGGATATATACCAAAACTGCTATGACGAGACATTTCTGTATGACAAACATAAATGACAGGTAATAACATGAAAATCATGACATGCAAGTCATGTACAGCATGATCTACAGGGTGTTTCAGCTAAAAAGCACGAAGTATTAAAACATTAAGCATAGGCGCTACGTGTCTCCAATTAGCGCAGTATTGTTATGAGTCATATAGAGCACGTCAGAATATTTTTTTCCAATCGGCCAAGCTCGGCAATTAACAAAGATTGCTTAATGCACTTTTTAAATAGTAACTCTAGAGAAAAGATTTCAGTACAAAAGTTGCAGCACTTGTTCAGGAAGATCGAATTTTTCAATCTATGTTAAGGTAACTCCCTTGCTTAATTTTTTTCCGGCCTTTCCTTAAAGCGCGCGAATTTTAAAAAATACCGCATGACTGCCGCCAAACGCGCGGCGCTTTTAGTGCCCTCATATGCAAGTTAAATGAATTACCAAAGGCTGCTCCGCGCACGCAGTACATTCAGTACAAATTGTTTTATGAACTTGCCCACTAATGTTTCAAAACTATAGCAGGACGGACTGGCCGGCAGCGTCGAGCAGCCTTCACCTATAGCGAGCGCGCGCGCGAAGAGCGGCACCCGAGTCCTCTCTCTGATGTCACACGTGAGAGGGCGCCACTCAAAGATCTCGAGGCGAATAGTCTAACCTACGAAAATTGACTGGCCTAATTTTTCTGACGGTTCAACGTTCCAAGTAACAAGTAAAATTAAGGAAATAATTAAAATTTCACAATTATTGTTTCTCTTGCCCCACAACATCTGCCTTCGTCATTCGTGTTTGTTCATTACAAAATTTAGCGTTAGTGTATGATCTAGCATTAAACTTGAACCACCCCAAATTGTTATAAAGCCTTAGGCACATGTGCAAAACGTGTATCTTGTACCTTAAAAAATTCGGCAGATCCCACGTACCGTGGGAGTCGATGTTATGCGAAGCATGCGGCGGGTAGGTGACTGTGGCGTAACTTTTTTTACTGAGCGACACCTTACAAAATGACGCTAAAGATTTGTATATATTTTACACGCACACATATATATGTTTAAGAGCCGCATATGTGTTATATAACCAGTTGTTTACGGTTGGGTAACGCAGCCAATGGCAACGCGGGTATTACCAAAACCAGAAGTGGTAGGCTCATATGTAGTGCTTATACGTGTCCCGAAAACGCAAGCACGTTTCACGAACCCGTGTGCATGTGTGCAAGAAGTTCTTGATAGTTCTTGAACAAAGGCATCATCACCATGATCAGTGAGCACCAACAGCTGGTGGTGACTTGTTATAGGATCCGGTCGTGATCGTGGTGACGAGGGGTCCATGTGTAGTGAAGTATGTGGTATAGTAGAGCTGTTGGAATTCGTGGATGCCTCGGCCATTTCGTGGACAAATTATCTGTCGACAGAGCCAGCGACATGACCGAACCTGAAGCCACCCTTCGTGTTGGTGAGGTATAGGCCGTCGATGCTGGTAGGCCTGGATAGTGCTACGTAGACCAACTTCAGTGGATGGTGTTTGTCGTATTCGTAGACTACCTGGGCGTATGTGGCCTACGTAGCCTAGTCTACAAAGCGGCTGTCAATTAATCTCGCATCATCCTCGGTCAGCGTGAGGCCATCGCCCAGCCTCGTAAGAAATGAAGAAGACACTGCGTCGTTCTGGTGGACGAAGTGCACTTTACGGTGCTGTGATGTAGATATTATAAGTAACATTCGTTAATGTATTCCTCCGGGGTCGAGCAATGCTCCAATATAGCTTCCTGAATCATAGGAATACAAATGTAATGTTTATTAGACTGCTATAAAAGAGGAGCCAACACTGGAACTACAGACGTTCATCTGATATGACGCCTGTATCGTAGGAGGACACATCGTAGGAGTATCATGTAGTGTCTATTGCTTTCTTGTAAAATTAGATAGCCAGCACCACAACCACAATTGACGTTGCACCGATATTACGCCTGCATAGGCTGTTTTCCCAAACCAGTTTATAGACCTGGCGTAGCTCAGTGGTAGAATACCTGATTGCCACGCAGAATGCTTGGGTTCGATTCCCCTGCTGGGATCCTAATTTTTATTATTTCCATTCGCTGAGTCAACGCTGCCGATGTTGGTCTTCCTTAACGCTCTAGCATTTAAGTTACCAACGTCTGTTCTCGCCGTTCCTGGGTAGATATAAACTGTCAGTCACCTGTGGCGCATACCCGTACACCGCGGCCCGTGGTAAACGGTTATGTGCCACTCGTGTCTAGTGGAAAGGGTTTGACGACGTACGCGACAGGATTTTAACGTTATTCATGTCATGATCCGGCAATCATATTCGTCAAATCCTCTTACCCTCTCATGCAAATTTTGGTTTACACAAACTTAAGGAGGCGATCCTGAGAGCACCCAGACGTAGGCGGCTAGATAGATAGATAGATAGATAGATAGATAGATAGATACGTAGATAGAAACGCTCAAAGTGCCAGAGGTTCGCTAAGAAATGCTTCGCATTTAACGCACAACACTTCGTACGATGTATCGGAAATACAGGTACTGATACACTTTATGCCGAAGGTATCTAGATATAGATACAATACCCAAGGAGCATCCAGGATAGTATCTAAGATACATGTGTCTTCGATATTGCTCAGTCCTGGATGTCTCTGTAATTATATATATGACTACATTTGTCTCCTCAGTCTTAAAGGACCCCTGACAGCGAAATTTTTGTTGGTGACTTTTTTGCTGTAATTTGTAGCTTTGTGTCTGGTAATCTCTAAATTAAATCGTAAATGCTCTAGCGTATCGTACAACTAATTCTAGCGTAGTTAATTGTGACCATTTTAGCATCACTTCAAAACGCCCGCCTAAAAACCACAAGAAACTGGCGCCCCATGCGGGGGAGCGTCAAAGACCACGTGCACTCGAGCTGTGGTGACGCTGACAGCGCGGTTTTCAAATCGGGGCCCCGCGCGCGGTAAAGATTGAAAGTATGTGGGTGCCTCTGTATGGGTTAAACCTGTTAAGCGCGTGTCCCCTCACGAAAACTACCTCGAGAGCAGCCCGACAACAGAGCCAGAGGGGTGAGGAACAATAGGCCTCGCCGGGTGCCAGTCGTCGTATTGTGCACGTGCGCCCCGCAAACCTTCTGTGACGTCCACAATACTTGCTTTACTCGTGGAACGTCACACGGGGCCTCTATCTACGTCATACCAGGATGTCGCAAGGTGCAGCCAACTCAAGTGAGCACTCACGCTTACTTTAAAACCAAATTAAGATATCTTAAGGGCAACGTTCGTCACTAATAATCGGTCAGATGTGCCCCCGTATACAGGAAAGTCAAACAACACAAAGATATCGAGGTTTCAATTTTGGTGTCAGGGGTCCTTTAAGAAAGCCTTTACGGCAGTAGTAGTAGATTCAGATGGACTCACCCGGGATGCTGCAATCATGACTAAAGATGCGTCAGTCGCGGAACAAGTGGCAATAGCATTGGTTTTAAGGAATAATAAGTGGACGTGAATTTACAGTGACTCTAAGATGGCTATTAGACATTTTACCAAAGGCTTTGTCAGCAAAAGGGCTGCCCAATTTACTGATTGGTGCGATGGACAGCCAATAGATCGAAATCCGCTGGTTTCCTGCACATATGGGGTCTGTCGATCCATCTCAGAAGAATTTAAACGAGGTGGCTAACGCAGCTTCACGAGGACTTACTATCCGTGCACTACGCGACCAGGATCCCGATAATATGCATGAGGAGAACAGGGACCGATTACTTACATAAAGTGAAGTGACGAAGCATTACTGTACATGAACAGAAGAGAATTCCCAGTGCCACACGCTAAGCTCAATAGAGCTCAAGCGGTGACTCTGAGAACGTTACAGACAGGCACTTACCCGAATCCAAACTTTATTAGCAAGATATATCCAGAAAGAGAGTTACAAATCAATTGCGAGAAGTGTAATGGCATCATTACTCTGGATCATATGCTTTGGCAGTGTCCTGTGGCTTTCACAGACTGTGACGAGGAAAGAGACCGGTGGCCAAGAGTCCTTCACAGTGAAGCTCTTTCAGATCATATACAGGCCGTCCAAAGGCCCACGATATGGCGGTAAGGTTAAACCTTACTGCGCCGACGTGGGAGCCGCCTGCGTCAACCTAAGGGTTGATCTTCAGGACCCGAATAAAGTTCATCATGCCATACATTTGCCTATTTGACCCTTTGATGTAATCAGAGGACTACCCAACGAGTTCAAAAGTTTATTACATTTACCTAAATATTGTAATTAGCAAAAGTATTGCGCATACTACAATCTACTGGGAACAACTTGCACTGGGTTTGCTTCGCGTGAGGCTAGTTCCTCTCATTAAAGAAAATCTTGCTGCTAGATATCTAGCAGGAACGTCCTGTATACCGGCTGTGAGGATGTCAGCAGGGTGCGCGAGAAGTAACGAGGGGGGGTGGGGGGTCCGAGGGGGGGGGGGGGTCCGAACCCCTTTATCTTAATTCGTGAATGTGTTCGTATGTGCGCGCGTTAATACACAAACAAAATGTACAAATTGCTATTGGCCGCGAGATCGAGCGGAGTCGCCGCCTGGCGGCTGCTGGCTGAAGCGCGCCTTGTGTGGCACGGCCACCTGGATCCGCCGCGCGCCCCGATCCAGGTGGCCGTGTGTGTGGATTGCTCCCTGCGTCGTCTGCTAGCCACGTCGTGTTTGCATGTGCATGCACGTTCTCAAAGGGCGGTTTGTTCTGTTATGTTAGCGCGAGTTTGACTGCTCATACGTGTACCTAACATGGTGTACAGAAGCAAATGAGCTTGCTCGACTGCATGCGCATTGTAATAAGATCGGTGAGTGCGACTTTCGAGAGGGCTGTGTATTGGTGTACCCTTCGTTCGCCAGAATCATTTCAGTGTTGATGCTGCTTTCTGGTTCAAGCACACCCTAAAGTGCGCTTGGCAAAGTCCCAAACACGAGGAACATTAAATAGTGTGTGAATGCAGTGTTTCAGCGACTCGGTGGTGAACAAAAACGAGGCTCATGCACTTTCGCGTTGTTGTTAGGTGTATAACCGCGGCACTCCAGTTCATGATGAGCTTTAGTTGTGCTTAAGATGTCCTTTTATTGCACGGTCGTGGTCCCGCTAATGCGAAATATTTCTATCAAGTGAAGTCTTAGACTTCGGTACTCAAACTGTCCCTAAAAAAAGAAAAGAAAGAACAGACAATGGAATCAGTGATAAAACGGAGTTGCCGCGCGCAATTTTAACTTGGGGCGAAATTTATGCAGAACCACCCGTGTGCTTAGATTTGGGTGCGCTTTGAAGGACGCAGATGTTCAAAATTAATCCCGACGGCGTGCCTTACATTTATGTTGCATAATTACACGCAAAACCTCATTATTTCTTTTTACATTATCTTGATCGTTAGTGTGGAGTTGCTATAAATTGATGGAAGGCAGCGGACATTATTAGTTTGAAGAAAAAAAAAAAGACACTTCTTCCACAAAATAACCGGACCTTTGTTACATCATTGTCGTGCACGTAATCAATGGATGAAATCTCTGTGCTAAACTCTTACCTGCGTATATATGCGTATTCGCGTGAACAGTGCTATTGAACTCATTGCACAGGAATATGGGCTAGTATACAAATGAACAAGAAGTAAACACTTAAGTAGTTCAGTCGTGCGTAGTACACAAAACACAAGCTAAACACGTACAGAGAAAACAACAAAAAACGCCATATAGTGCGTAAGCGCAGACTGTCATCCAGGGCGAGCATCCCTTTCATCGGCAGATTGCGCTTCTCTCACTAGTAATAGTAACGTTGGATGATCTTTGTGCATCGATTCAACAATGAAGAGCGTATATATTACCAATAAGCTGCAATCAACGCATTTTATTCGCCGACAATCGGCTCAAACCGCTCACAACGAAGCGCCGCTGTGTGCATTTGTATACGCGCCTCTGACCGCCTCTCCACACTAACGCGGCGACGGCTGCCACCTATAGCCCAATCTCGCGGCGAATAGAGCCTTATGCACTTGTGCCCAATGTGTTCTTGTGTCTTAAGGGGGGATGGATAGCAAAGCCATGTGTACTGCTACTACTTCCCATAGTTCTGTTACTTTTTAAGCAAGCTCTACCAAATTTTGCAGGCTGTTTGAATGGAGAGTTTAATAAAAGTGATACGAATTTGGCGTGCAAACTTCAAAGCCATGCCAAAAATTTCAAAAAATCAAAATATTTTATTATTTTTATTTTTGAAGGAATATTTCTGAAAAATTATTTGCCCGTAAAAAAGGTGAAAACTCTTGTGGTTGTTAAATGAGCACAGGGTACCCTTCTGAACCAAAATAATAATTGTAGGTATGACCATTGTTTAGTGAAAAAATTAGATCTTTTGGGACTAGTATTTTAAGGCTTTTTCTGAAAGAAAAGCTTTCATAAAAAAATAAAGTTGTGGTGATAACACTTTTCTTTTGCTTCAATAAGGGCGCATGCTATTCAGGAACAAGTAATAAAAAATTCAACTTGATAGCTGCTGCGGTTACTGAGAAAATGTTCCTTTTCTGACGAAAAGTAGTGCTTCGGAAAAAACACCACTTAAAGTTGGGAGATTCCGTCATGTCAAGCTAAAATGCTCCTGTTGCCTAATCTTCGCCATTATTCATAATCTTTGCTAAGAAACGTCTATTATGGGATATCCAGATGACTTTGCATTCGCATCATCAAAAAAGAAATCTCGCGGAGTGCTTCCAAACTTCGCGGCACTTGCAAATTCACTGGCAGCGGCTCGGTGTGTTGACTGTGCACTTTGAGGTACTGGTCCCCACAGAATTTTCGCTTCTTGCGCGTATTTGGTGAAAACCGCGGCATTAATGCGTCCTCAGTGCATTTGTGAAACAGTTCACAGCTCTGAGCCTTCCGAAATGGCAAGACTCGCAGAACGCACGATCACAACGTGGGTATACATGATAGAGTACTGCACGGGCTCGGGCCTACCCGAAAACTCGGGCCGGGCCGGGCCGGGTAAAGTAGTTTTCACGGCGGGCCCGGGTTTTGAGGTGGCGGGCTTGGGTCGGGCCGGGCTTGGACTTTGCTCAGTTCTTAAGATTGTTCCACATGCGATGTGCATACATATTTGTTCCACATACTGAATCTCGAAAAAAAAACACTTTCTTTTATGTGGGGCAAACTATTTGGGGAAGTTTTATGAAAGACAAGTACTGAACTTCTTTTGCTTCTTGCAAATGGGGCACTAGGCGCTTATAGAGTTAATATCTCGCTATTCTGTGTAATAAAGCTTTTCCAAACCAAACTGTTCTGTGCTTTATTAATTGCATTTGCTTTTATTTTATATCCGAAGTGTTATTTTGTAATCGCAGCCATATATATAATAACATAAATTTATATAATAAAGTTATATCTATAACTTATCATTGAAAGAGCGTTCGCAGAGCTCCAAAGCAGGGCAACGTTCTTGACTTAAGGTTCCCGCAATCAACTAAAACGAAAGGTCTGCGCGGAGTCTCGTTACGATAGAATCACTATAAAGACACTTTCTTTTTCAGTGGCTGCGTCACGGCTCCCAGTGGTCATGTGACGTGACATGGACATGCAGCCTGCTTTGTGTGCCCACACTGTTAACGTCTGAGATTTCGTCGTGTTCCGCTATATTGTGCGAGAGCTACGTGATACTGCCGCAACAGCGTTGGAATGTGCAGAAATAGGTCCAATAAACAAGGTGTGGGGGCAGACCATATTCACATGATATATCTGGCTTGAAAAAAGACAGTTACGAATTCCGTTCCGGGTAATGTCCCCTTACCTCGAACCATGTGCATACAATGAGTAAGCATTGAGAAGCTTATTAGCGCCTTTCTTACCAAACTGGAACGAACCCCGAAAATCGATCGAAATCTCTTCGTCCACCTCCTGCCAGTCCTACCCACGTAGTCCAATCACAACCTTCTGCCTGTACAACATCGTTAGCAAGGCATACACCATAACATAGGCGTGCGCAGGGTTATCCCGGCCGCGGCGGCTGCATTCTCGGTGGAGGCGAAAATGTCTGAGGCCCGTGTACTTAGATTTAGGTGCACGTTAAAGAACCCCAGGTGGTCGAAATTTCCGGAGCCCTCCACTACGGCGTCTCTCATAATCATAGCGTGGTTTTGGGACGTTAAACCCCAGATATTATTATTATTATTATTAGTGCGCAGGGTTCCCTATTAGGGGGGGCAAAGGTTCGTCGCAGCGCCCCCCCCCCCCCCCCCCACTCTACTAAGTCATTGTACGGGGCAGATTTTGCGCCCACCCCCCCTCTTGGGTGACTAGAAGGGTCAATGTACGGGGCAGATTTTGCGCCCCCCCTTCTTAGTTGATTAAGGGGGGCGGCCGCCCCCCCTGCCCCCCCCCTGTGCGCACGCCTATGCACCATAATATTGCCGCGAGTCTTATATTTCATGAGTGTACGCTTCACCCACAAAGACTGTGGGCAACGCGCTGCGCAGGCCTCGCCGTGATGTGTAGGAAGCTTCGCGATTGTTTTGGAACAATCTGTTAAGATTGCGCGCCGCACGAGAATGTTCCAGCTTTGTCGAGAGATAACGCCGCCACCAGCGATATCGCTGGAAAGTTCGATAGCGCCTGTATAAAAGCCGACGCGCTTGACTGCTTGTCAGTTGATCGACGGACGACGCCCTGTTCGCCGCTATCATTGTACAGCGTGTATTGCTGTAGTTCTAGTTCTCATTTTCCCGGCCACAAGTTCGGCCAAATAAACAGTTTCATTCTGCAAACGCCGACTGCTGTCTTCGTCGACGTCACGACCACGTGACATCTGGTGGAGGTGCTGCTTCATGATCCGGACACCACCGCGGAGCGCTGACCCAAGCCCAAGCCGCGAAGAAGACGACTCTAAGAACAACCCGAATCCTCGAACCAGCCGCCGGCAGAAGGGACTACAACCAGAGTACGGGCTCCTTCCCGAAAACGCCAGGCAGCCGAAGACCGTCACATCGACCGCCGAGACGATGACTGACGCAGTGCCCCCTACGGCGATCGTGATGCAGCCACCCAGGGAGCCGCCGACGTTCCGTGGTTCGCCATGTGAAGACCCCGAGACTTGGCTCGAGACCTTTGAAAGGGTCTCAACATTTAATAACTGGAACTGCGAGGACAAGCTGCGCCACGTATACTTCTACCTAGAAGACGCCGCGAGGACGTGGTTCGAGAACCGAGAATCCGCCCTACAAACATGGGATCTCTTTCGGACGACGTTCCTAAGCACGTTCACGAGCGTGGTCCGCAAGGAACGGGCCGCGGCTATGCTGGAGACCCGTGTGCAGCTGCCCAATGAAAAAAAAAAGCCGGCAGATCCCACGCATTGTGGGAATCGACGTAATGCGAAGCAGCCAGCAAAGAGCTGCATACATCGTCTTGTATGTCATTGAGGAAAATGCGTGTCATAGTTTTCATGTTAACTCCTATTATTTACGTTCGTCACACAGTAACGTCGCGCAATACCAACTTCAGGGTCGATCAAGCTAGAGAAATGGCCGCCAGCGCCCCATGAGCGTGGCACGTAAGTCATGCTGTACATGACATGCGTGTCATGATTTTCATGTTAACTCGTGTTATTTATGTTCGTTACACAGTCACGTCACAAGATACCAATTTTGGTGTATATAAATCTAGCGAAACCGCCGCCAGCGCCCCATGAGCGTGGCACGTAAGTCATGCCGTACATGACATGCGTGTCATGATCTCCATGTTAACTCGTGTTATTTATGTTCGTTACACAGTCACGTCGCGCAATACCAATTTCGGGGTAGATCAAGCTAGCGAAACTGCCGCCAGCGCCCCATGAGCGTGGCACGTAAGTCATGCTGTACATGACATGCGTGTCATGATTGTCATGTTAACTCGTGTTATTTGTGTTCGTTACACAGTCACGTCACGCAATACCAATTTCGGGGTAGATCAAGCTAGCGAAACCGCCGCCAGCGCCCCATGAGCGTGGCACGTAAGTCATGCTGTACATGACATGCGTGTCATGATTTTCATGTTAACTCGTGTTATTTGTGTTCGTTACACAGTCACGTCACAAGATACCAATTTCGGGGTAGATCAAGCTAGCGAAACCGCCGCCAGCGCCCCATGAGCGTGGCACGTAAGTCATGCTGTACATGACATGCGTGTCATGATTGTCATGTTAACTCGTGTTTTTATGTTCGTCACACAGTCACGTCGCGCAATACCAATTTCGGGGTAGATCAAGCTAGCGAAACGGCCGCCAGCGCTCCATGAGCGTGGCACGTAAGTCATGCTGTACATGACATGCGCGTCATGATTTTCATGTTAACTCGTATTATTTATGTTCGTTACACAGTCACGTCACAAGATACCAATTTCGGGGTAGATCAAGCTAGCGAAACCGCCGCCAGCGCCCCATGAGCGTGGCACGTAAGTCATGCTGTATGTACATGACATGCGTGTCATGATTGTCATGTTAACTCGTGTTTTTACGTTCGTCACACAGTCACGTCGCGCAATACCAATTTCGGGGTAGATCAAGCAAGCGAAACGGCCGCCAGTGCACCATGAGCGTGGCACGTAAGTCATGCTGTACATGACATGCGTGTCATGATTTTCATGTTAACTCGTGTTATTTATGTTCGTCACACAGTCACGTAGCAAGATACCAATTTTGGTGTATATCAAACTAGCGAAACGGCCGCCAGCGCACGATGAGCGTAGCATGTAAATCATGCTGTACATGACATGCGTGTCATGATTTTCATGTTATGACTTGTCATTTATGTTCGCCATACAGTCATGTTACGCCATACCAATTTTGGTGCACATTCGATGAACCAAGCGACCAGGAGAGCACGAAGTCGTAGGCGGCTAGATAGATAGATAGATAGATAGATAGATAGATAGATAGATAGATAGATAGATAGATAGATAGATAGATAGATAGATAGATAGATAGATAGATAGATAGATAGATAGATAGATAGATAGATAGATACGCTCAAAGTCCCAGAAGTTCGCTAAGAAATGCTTCGCATTTAATATTGCCATCTACACGGAAGAGATGAATCGCCTGTTTCGACACGCCGACCCAAGTATGCCCGAAGAGAAGAAAGTGAGGTTCCTCATGCGGGGTGTCAAACAGGAACTCTTCGCTGGATTGATAAGGAACCCGCCGAAGACGGTCGCTGAATTTGCATCGGAGGCTTCCACGATCGAGAAAACGCTTGAGATGCGAACGCGGCAATACAACCGCAGCTTCTCGGCTACAAGCTACGCCGACGTTCAAGCCCTAGGACCCGCCGACCTGCGTGAGACGATTCGAGCAATCGTGCAAGAGGAGTTGCGAAAAATTTTACCTCCGTCGCAACCTCAAGTAGAGTCCATCGCCGACGTCGTGCGCCAGGAGATCCAGCATTCACTCGGCGCGCCTCAGCTAGCAGAGCCGCAGCCGCAAGCTATTAGCTATGCTGCTGCAGCCCGCCGTCATGCTCCTCCTCCACGCCCCCGCCAAGACGCCACACCGCCGCAGTACCGTCGCCAGACGCCACCGCCGCCACCGACGCCCTACCGACCACCTGTCAGCCAGCGCAACACCCCGAGGAAGACCGATGTCTGGCGTGCCCCCGACAACCGCCCGCTCTGCTACCACTGCGGAGAGGCCGGCCACACGTACCGCCGCTGCCAGTACCGACAGATGGGACTACGCGGATTCGCTATCAACGCGCCGCGCCCGCAGCCAGGCGAACGGCCGCGCGACATCAACGACTACCTCACCGGAACACAGTGGCAAGAACGACGACCTTTCCGCTCGCCGTCGCCCGGCCGCTACATGTCACCGCACCGCCGGCCGTACACTGGCCCAAACCGGGGCCGGTCGCCTAGCCCGTATCCGGAAAACTAAGGGCAGCAACCGATGGAGGTGCGGTTGCTGAACGACGAAATGCTGAAGATCCTCCGTCGTCGACGACGACGCCGCGACGAAGTTCCGAGCCCCCGCCGCACGCCGAACGACGTCCTGAAGACGAAACTTTGCGACCGGAAGCAGACCTGACGACGCAACGCGGAAGCAGCGGTGCAAACCGACGCAGCCGTGACCCGACGCCGCGACGTAACCGCAACGCAAGACGGCGGACTAGCGACCTCGACGTTCTGATCGACGGCCACAACGTCACCGCTCTCGTCGATACTGGAGCCGACTATTCCGTCATCAGTGGGCCGTTCGCAGCACAGTTGAAGAAAGTTAGGACTGCTTGGGAAGGCCCCGAGATCCGGACCGCTGGAGGCCATCTGATAACGCCGATTGGTGTCTGCACGGCACGAGTCACCATCAATAACCGGACTTATCCTGCGAGCTTTGTAATTCTACAAAACTGCTCCAGGGATGTGATACTGGGAATGGACTTCTTAAGTGACCACGGCGCCGTCATCGACCTGAGGTCTGAGTCGATAACACTGAACTCAGACAAAGCGCTCCCGCCCCACGCGATGCCAGGCAACCATGCATTGAATGTGACAGAAGAGCAGGTGACCATTCCGCCGCGCTCCAGCGTCATTATTTCCGTCGGCACCGAAAAACCTGCGAACCTTGAAGGCGTCATCGAGGGCGATCAGCACCTACTCCTGAACCGTCAAATTTGCGTCGCACGAGGTATAGCCGAGCTGCGTGACGGTAAAGCAAAAGTAGTGCTGACAAACTTCAGCCACGAATATAGGCACCTCAACTTCGGTACGACGGTTGCCTACATCGACGAATGTGTAGCCGCCAGCGATGCTTTCGCCCTCTTCGATGCTGCCGAACCTGCTTCGACGAATAGAGGTCCCGAACCGGATTTTGACGTCAACCCGAGCCTTTCGAAGGCCAAACAAGACCAGCTCAAAACCCTGCTCTTGCAATACAAGGACTGTTTCTCGTCGTCATCGCGGGTCCGACAAACGCCCCTTGCGAAGCACCTCATTATAACAGAAGAAAATTCTCGACCACTCCGTCAGAGCCCATACAGAGTTTCTACTCGAGAGCGCGACGCGATAAAGAAACAAGTCGACGAGATGCTATGCGACAACATCATCCAGCCGTCCAAGAGCCCGTGGGCGTCACCCGTGGTGCTAGTGAAGAAGAAGGACGGGACACTGCGCTTCTGCGTTGATTACCGGCGCCTGAACAAAATCACGAAGAAGGACGTGTACCCCCTCCCACGAATAGACGACACCCTGGATCGACTTCACAACGCGACGCACTTTTCGTCGATGGACCTCAAGACCGGCTACTGGCAAATCGAAGTCGACGAGAGAGACCGAGAAAAGACTGCCTGTATAACACCCGACGGCCTCTTTGAGTTCAAGGTCATGCCTTTCGGTCTTTGCTCGGCACCTGCGACGTTCCAGCGTGTCATGGACACCGTACTGGCCGGATTGAAGTGGCAGACGTGCCTTGTGTATTTGGACGACGTCGTCGTGTTTTCTTCGACCTTCGACGAGCATCTCCGGCGGCTTGAGGCAGTACTTCAAGCTATCAAGGCCTCTGGACTGACCCTGAAGCCAGAAAAGTGCAGATTCGCGTATGACGAGCTCTTGTTTCTGGGTCATGTGATCAGCAAGTCTGGAGTGCGCCCAGACCCGCGGAAAACAGCTGCCATCGCCGACTTTGCGCCACCCACCGACAAGAAGGCCGTGCGCCGATTTCTCGGCTTATGTGCCTATTACCGACGCTTCGTCAAAAACTTTTCACGGATCGCCGAACCACTGACGCTTCTCACGAAGAATAACGTGGAATTCAGGTGGGAAACGGCGCAAGTGCGAGCCTTTCAAGAACTTAAACGACGCCTGCAGACGCCACCCATACTTGCGCATTTCGACGATTGCGCCGATACGGAAATACACACCGACGCAAGCAGCGTAGGACTCGGTGCCGTCCTTGTGCAAAAGACTAACGGGCTTGAAAGGGTTATCAGTTATGCTAGCCGGTCACTATCCAAGGCAGAAGCAAACTATTCCACAACAGAAAAGGAATGCCTTGCCATTCTCTGGGCTACGTCAAAGTTTCGCCCCTACCTCTATGGCAGGCCCTTCAAAGTTGTCAGTGACCATCACGCCTTATGTTGGTTAGCTAACTTGAAGGACCCTTCAGGTCGTCTCGCACGATGGAGTCTGAGGCTTCAAGTATTCGATATTACCGTCGTGTACAAGTCTGGACGAAAACACTCTGACGCCGACTGCCTGTCTCGTGCCCCCGTCGACGCGCCGCCGCAAGACGACGACGATGACTGCTTCCTCGGAACTATAAGTGCCGACGACTTCGCCGAAAGGCAACGGGCCGACGCGGAACTGGGGGGCCTTATTGAGTACCTCGAGTGCAAGACCGCCGTGGTTCCGAAGGTATTCAAGCGAGGACTGCCGTCGTTTTTCTTACGGAACGGCGTTCTCCTGAAGAAGAACTTCTCGCCACTTCGAACCGACTACCTTCTCGTCGTGCCCTCATCATTGCGACCAGAAGTCCTCCAGGCCCTACACGACGACCCGACGGCTGGACACCTCGGTGTTTCCCGAACGCTCGCCAGAGTACAGGAAAAATACTACTGGCCACGCCTTGCTGCCGACGTCGCCCACTACGTTAAGACTTGCCGAGATTGCCAGCGACGGAAGACACCGCCGACTAGGCCAGCGGGACTTCTGCAGCCAATCGATCCACCTCACCGGCCGTTCCAGCAAATCGGGATGGACCTACTGGGGCCGTTCCCGACGTCGACTTCTGGCAACAAGTGGATCGTCGTAGCGACTGACTACCTCACCCGCTACGCCGAGACAAAGGCCTTGCCCAAAGGGAGTGCCGCCGAGGTAGCCAAGTTCTTCGTGGAGAACATCGTCTTGCGTCATGGCGACCCAGAGGTCCTCATCACAGACAGAGGTACCGCCTTTACTGCGGACCTAACTCAGGCGATCTTGAAGTACAGCGAGACGAGCCACCGCCGCACCACCGCCTACCACCCGCAGACCAATGGCCTCACCGAGCGTCTAAATAAGACCATCGCCGACATGCTCGCCATGTACGTCGACGTTGAGCACAAGACATGGGACGCCGTCCTTCCGTATGTGACCTTCGCTTACAACACGGCCGTCCAAGAAACGACGCAGATGACGCCGTACAAGTTGGTCTACGGAAGGAGCCCGGCGACGACGCTCGACGCCATGTTACCCAACGTCACCGACGAAGAAAATGTCGACGCCGCCGCTTACTTACAACGTGCCGAAGAAGCTCGACAGCTGGCCCGCCTGCGCATCAAGACCCAGCAGCACACCGACTGCCGTCGCTACAATCTTCGACGACGCTTCGTCGAGTACCAGCCCGGCGACCGTGTCTGGGTCTGGACGCCAATACGACGACGCGGACTGAGCGAGAAGCTTCTTCGACGATACTTCGGACCGTACAGGGTACTTCGACGTCTCGGCGTACTCGACTACGAGGTTGTCCCCGACGGCATCACGAACTCCCAGAGGCGCCGAGCTCGACCCGAGGTCGTGCATGTGGTGCGCCTTAAACCGTACTATGCTCGTTAGCGCACCTGAGGACTCTAATGTTTGCTTTCTTTATTAGTTTTCTTTAGTATTGCATGTATTCATGTTCTGTTTTTAAGCATCGGGACGATGCTTTTTCAGAGGGGGGCATTGCCGCGAGTCTTATATTTCATGAGTGTACGCTTCACCACAAAGACTGTGGGCAACGCGCTGCGCAGGCCTCGCCGTGATGTGTAGGAAGCTTCGCGATTGTTTTGGAACAATCTGTTAAGATTGCGCGCCGCACGAGAATGTTCCAGCTTTGTCGAGAGATAACGCCGCCACCAGCGATATCGCTGGAAAGTTCGATAGCGCCTGTATAAAAGCCGACGCGCTTGACTGCTTGTCAGTTGATCGACGGACGACGCCCTGTTCGCCGCTATCATTGTACAGCGTGTATTGCTGTAGTTCTAGTTCTCATTTTCCCGGCCACAAGTTCGGCCAAATAAACAGTTTCATTCTGCAAACGCCGACTGCTGTCTTCGTCGACGTCACGACCACGTCACAATATGAGAAAAAAAAAAGCAGCAAAGTACAAACCCTGCATAACATACACTGCTGAAACCTGCAAGGAGAAATCCTTAACGAGGAGTTTTATAGATTATATTGAAGAGTGGCACGACGTTCGGGAACAAGAGAAATCAAGCGACGAGCTGGACAACTATGTTCATTCTGCAGAAGTCCGCAGAGACGTCCGAAATTTGCTCCAGTGGTGGATGTCTGAGAACTACGACTGCCGACGCCTTCGCAATTCGCAAGGCAGATTTCGTGCTCCCCTGCGGCTAGCGCGAGCAGTTCAACAAACTGTAGCGCGGCAGGATATCTTCTCCAACAGAGCATGGCGTGCTTACAGCTGGAATCTCTTGATAATTTGACTTTTCGCACTGTAACACGTGAAGAAATGAACTGTAAAATATGCCACAAAAAACTTATTTCATTTCATTTTTCATTTATTGATGCCCTCAAAGCCAAAGGCATTACAGATGGGACTGAGTAAAAAAAAACAGAAGTAAACGCAAACAAGAAACGTAGCAAACAATCAATAAAGATAAAGTTATTCGGCCCTATAGACTGTATATACTAGCAGTGGTGTGATATATGGTAGTAATGCTATAACAAATAGTTTCTTTCGTCCTTTCGGCTGTTTTTATACGTATTTCGAAAAGTACACGTGGGTCACGGAGTTCGTTATAGTTTTACAGCAGAGCTGTTATGCTTGAGGTTTGCCATGTGTCGTACAAAGAAGATTGTCACCATCATGAACCGCCATGCGCGCTCTTCGTCCTCTTCTTCGTATTCTTCTTCGCTCCCAGAACACGAGCGACGATTTGTCCGGCGTGGGACGCAATAACTCTGATGGGCGAGAGAACCAGTAGAGAGAGAGAGAGAGAAAGAAAGCGAGAAAGAAAGAGAGAGACATTCTTGGCGAGGCGGGATTCGAACCCGCATACCCACGATCCGAAGGAGAGCGTCCTAACCACTCGGCTATCGAGGCACGCCATCAGAGCATAGCATAGCCTTGTATAATATAGTATAGCAAGGGGGTGGGAACGGAAAGTGAGGCTGAGGAGGAGGGAAAGGAGGAGGAGAGAACGACTTCAAAGATACAGAGAGAGAGAGAGCAAAAGAAAGAAAGGTAAGAAAGAGAGAAAGAGATAGAAGGGGAGGGAACGACTACAGAGAAAGATAGAGAGAGAGGGAAATAGACAGAGAGACAAATTAAGAGATGGAAAGAAACAGACACAAAAAAAGAGAGAAATAAAAGAGAGAGAAAGCATAGGCATGTATAGTATGGTAAAGCAAGGGGTGGTAAAGAGAGGGATGAGAGGGTAAAATCTTAGCCATATGCCAGGACCAGCTAGGTGCCCAGCAGCTCTGCTGTCACCCGGCCTTGCGCGACTTAGTGCATGCTGCGCTAATGTTTATTTAGGTTAGCGTTATTTACAAGAAAGGTAATAAATTTGGCTTTTGTCCTGTATTTCTCTTGCCGTTGCAAGGTGCTACTGTGCTGAAGACAAGGGCTACATATCCAAAATGATGCGCGATTGGGTTTGATGGTAGAGCATGCTTTAAATTTCAATAGAGAGCGCAATAGAAACAAAAGGGAAGAGAGCTTTCTGTTCTCTGTCTCTTCTGCTCTTACTGCGCTCCCTGTTGAAACTGAACTCATGCTGCAAATCACTTTCCTTGCTACAATATCTACTACCAAACGCTCTTGATGATTCCCATTGTATTTGTAGAAAAAATATGCACTGTATACCGCTGCCGAATCACTAACAGTTCATCGTACCCAGTGTGTCCGGTCAACTGTTAGCACAGTGAGGCCCTTTTGTACAAGGAATTACCGTAGATTAAAGCATAATTGTTAGCGTAGCATGCGCCAACAAAACGTAGATATTTGCTACTTAAAATGCCTTGCTGCCGATTCCATGTTCGGGTACCGCCACCTAGATTATTGGCTCGGGCCCCTGCCTGGCCCGATCTGCGCTCTGGCCGGGCCCGGGCCGAGAGTCACGGCCCGTGCAGTGCTCTAGGGTATGGTAACGGCGGGAAGGCGGATGTAAACAAACTTTCGCGCGCAAACTTCGGTGACTCTCACGACCCTCTCTGGCCTAGGACTGAACTAATGAATCATTTATGTAGCTTGATATCGCACATTCAGTCGATTTTGCCCTTCATCCCCCCTTAAAATACAAGAAGCTTCGTACGACCAGAGTCATTCAATGCTTCTTATGGTCACGAAACTGCCGCGTCAGTTTCATATGGAGCCAGCGGCCGCCGCCAGAAGCGCAGCTGTGCTTGAGAGGCGATGCGAACGCTGCTATCGCTGGGGTTGTGTGTGGGAAGCCTCGGTGTTTAAGCTTTCTAAACTTCCGCAACGGTCGCTTTGCTTTCACGCTTTTACTTCTAGCACTCAGCATGCATAAATACATTTCTGAACGCGTTTTCTCTTTTAAAATGAGCACCCGGGAGGAAAAAAACCAGCTCAATTAAAACATGCAGCTCGCGGTGGTATCAGCAGAAAAAATACAAAAATTCGGGGATTAACGACAGAATACCAAGATATATAATTACGAACACCGTAGCAGGGGACTTCTGTATGACTTTTGGCACCTTCAGGCACAGCTGTTTCACGTGCCATGCTCGTAAGTCGCTCGCTGTACGCCGCCGGCCGCAAGTTGATTCGTCTCGCCTTCACGCTAGATGTTTGACAACAGTTGTGGCATGTAGAGAAAGACACAGTTTGACCTGTACTTTATTCCAGAAGACATTATTCTCTGTGAAGCATATTCTACGCAACGTTTCTTTCACCTGCACCGGCAACGCACTCACACCGGCCGCCGGCCGGCTTGGTGCCGACGACGTAGCGAAGCCTACTTCGTATCGCTTCGTAGTTGTGGCAGGTAACTCTGCGGGAATACAACCGCTGACGAACAGCTTACTTTTGTTAAAGCTGGCAGTGTTCTTCGTAGTTCTTCCTCATTCGGCACATTGAAGCGAGTTATCCGTGGCGTCCGGGCTCGAAGGCTTGCACTTGTATGGGTCCGGAAGCTCGATAGGGAAGAAACGTGGGTGAGCGCGCTCGCTGCGTGCGCCGGCGAGAGTTGCACTTGACTCTCATAACAGCTTCTATTCGTTGTAATAGTGCTTCGCTTTCACTCTGGCGTACAACCGATATGACTTGTTTTCGTCTAGCCGACAGGGCCGAGCAGTGCAGCACTTAGCAGGTGATCGGCGCGCAGTTACACTCCCCGTTGGTCCCTTTCTTGCCAGGCGTTTCCGCACGACACGCACTACGGTGCGGTCTAAACAGGGCGTCGGCGACGCTCGTAGCTCTTCTCAGGGTGACTCACGTGGTCGTTCGCATGGTGGTCGCACTGTAGATGAGCGAGGTCAAGGTTTGCGCTTTGTGAGATACGAAGGAAGTCCTCAAAAATCCTTGGAACGGTGTCAGCCTTCAGCGTTGGTTTGTCGCGTTTCTGCGACACGGAGTCGCCGTTGATGTTAAAATCATACGCAGTGATAATGTCCGAGGCGTTGAAATGGTTCGCACACACACGTGTATACTTCGACTCAAAGTTAATTATCACCGCTTTCTTGCAGCGGTATGGCCCGCTTCCATTTCTCGCGCTGCTGCTTGTCTAACGGCAAACAAAACAACGACACCGTTTTGCTTCCCTTGTAGCCGGAACGGCACCCCGGCACGCAACATCTGTTAGGGATCCTAGTCCTGCGACAGCGTTTCCTCAAACTTGAACATATATCCAGCAGCTTGTCTCGCACTGCGCGAGTATTTCAATACGCGGACGGCGCAGACAATCGCCTCTGTGGCGTAGCGGCGGCGCGTTGCGGCATTTTCGAGCAGCGTATGAAGCTCGCCCATAGCGTGACGGTGCAGTTTCGTGACCATAAAGAGAATTGAATGACTCTGGTACGACCTATCGGAAATAGAGATACTGATACACCATCTTCCGAAGGTATCTATATAGAGATACAATTAAGATACCCATGGGGTATCTAATATAGTATCTAAGAATTTAAGAAACATGTATCTTCGATACTGCCCAGTCCTGGATGTCTCTGTAATTAGATATATGACTGCATTTGCCTCTTTGACCCTTTGATATAATTGTAGGACTAACTTCCGAATTACAATTTTCATTATAATTAGCTAAATATTGTAATTAACAAAAATACTGCGGATACTACAATGTACTGGTCCGATCCCCTTTATCCTGATTCGCGCATGTGTTTTTAAGTGTGCGGGTTATTACACACACAAAAAAATGTACAAATTTCGGGGAGGAAAGGCAGGATTTGAAACCCCCAAACCACCATCCAGGCGTGGTCGCGCGCGCCGAGTCTTTAGAGGGGATCAGCAGAGGGTTCATACTTTTGCATACGTGTTATGCTCTAATCGCAAATTTTGCGTCGAAGTCATAAACAACACGAAGGTCGCTTCGCTCGCTGCAGCGGCCGCGTTTCCTCCCGCCAGTTCAGTTAGGCCAGGTCGCAAGCTAGAGGAGTGAGCTGCTAGCCTTACTTCGTATAACATTCCAGTTTGTTGCTATTGCATTCACTGCATCGCGCTAAACTGACTTTTTTCCCGTGATCGCTATTTTAGATGCCCATCCACTTAACTATACAAAGGAAACCCATACAGCTGGTCATGCTCCGAGATTTACGTTTTATCTCGGGACCGTTAACTATCTCTACTGCCTGTGAGCCTTCTGTCTATTGTGTGTTGTTCGCCGGCGCGTCAATGCTCTCGAACCACACGACGCCTCTTCTTGATCTTTCACCTCCGCGTTCTCATGCAGTTCCCCAATCCAGCAGCACAGACTCCTATCAGACGTGCGGGTGGCTTATAAATTATGCGCATCCTGACAAAAGCGTGTTGCGATATATATATATATATATATATATATATATATATATATATATATATATATATATATATATATATATATATATATATATATATATATATATATATATATATATATATATGTATATATATATATATATATATATATATATATATATATATATATATATATATGTATATATATATATATATATATATATATATATATATATATATATATAGATCGAGAGAAGAAAAACCTCGTGTCAAATCAAGAAAACTGATATGCCGGTACCCAAAGGCCGGCGGGCGCATTGATCCTCCGGCCGCTGATCTCGAGCAGCTGAAAGTTTGCGTAGTTGGCTTACCGGAAGTGACGACATATAGCGTTTGGCACGCGCTCCCGTGGTACGCAAAATCTTGACGATGGCTCACCCACATTTTCTTGGCTTTCTTCCCGACGTCACTTGAAGTGCACACATATCTTTTTATCACAAGAACCCGTCCATACTACAGAGTTATCACAGCTGCCGACAGCTGCATCAGCTTTCTCTGTGCGTCGTTGCGTTCCAGCCATTTCCAGTTTGCGACAACTGCCACACTTTTTTTTAGATAACCATATTCGATCACGTCAGTCACCGATTTACAATACGCGTCGATATAAGCTTTTTATTTGTTAATTTTTTAGAGGCCGTTGCATGGGGCTTAGCGACCACAAGACAAAAAGAAACCAGCTGTTAAGGGCGGCGGTTGCAATACAAAGCTCGGCCTATCCGCCGCGATCTTGCGGCGTTAAATTGCAATAAGAGCTGAAAGCAAAATCTTCCAACACACACTGAATAAGATCTAGAGAGGGAGAGCGTGTGTATGTGTCCCGGACCAATATTAAAAAAAATGCCGAAAGATTTACAAAAAAGCATACCGACTGCATATTAGCGGTCGCGTGTACGTATGCACTTACAGCCAGTATTTTTTTTTTTTTTTTTTTACAGCGAAGCCGTATATGGCTAGGTTCTGACGTATCGCGTGGAACAACAATTTTCAGCGAAGCGATTAACTCAAATAACCCAGCGTGTTTCTGCGTCGAACGAGTGGAGATGGCGTAAAAGGAAACATAAAGGTGCATGATTTCGTCGACATGGCACAATGCATCCTCAAAGACAAGTCCACTTACCTAAGAAACGAACGTCATGCCATTTTTGTGCTTTCTAAACAACGGGGTTTCTTCAGGATTTCGTTTTGACACCGCCGATGGCAGACGCTGATGAGACCTATTAGCAGAGAAACTGCTCGGCCCACCAACTTCAGCCTCCCTCTCGCTTTGTAGATAGGAACATAGACGTGCGCGGGGGGGGGGGGGGGGGGCTCCCCCCTTAGTACAAGGGGGGCGCAACATTGGCCCCGTACCTTTACTCGGTCCAACCTTTCCGTCATTGCTTAAAGCGTATGGCCATGCAGGTTTTGACGATAATGGTGACCAAGGATCCCTGATGTTGCATTCCAAGAACTGCTTCTTTCCAGCTTTACCCACGGAAAGCCGGGGCCAAAGGCAGGCCGCCGTGAGAAGTATGTCATCGCTATACTTTTCATTGCTTGCATCCATTGTGAAGCTTGTTTTCTTTAGGATTTGACCATTACATTGGGGTGGGGGTGGGGAGCGCTTGTTGGTGCAGGCCAGTGGCTTAGCCTGGGGCTGGCACACCGGGCACGCGAGCCCCCCCCCCCTCCTCAAATGTAGGTAGACAATTTCTGTGAAGTACAGTAAGGGGCAATGTCACTCGGTCACTCGTGGACATGGACAGATTTTGGGAGTAAGCTTTTCGTTTTGATTGCCGACGCCGAATATCTATCCCGATCTCCTTAGCGAGAGCAATGACGTCGTTAACGGGACACTAAAGCGAAACGTTAAGTCAGTTTAGACGGATAAAATATTCTTCCAGAACACTATTGTCATTAATTTCGCCAAAATATTAGGAGAATTAAGACATCAAGTTCAATGTTCGATTTCCGAATTTCGCGCCGATTCCTCGGCACGTGAACGCCAGTGTGAAGTCACGAATTTAAATGTCCTTTTGTGTATTTTGACCACATTGGTTGAATCAAATTTTCGGAAACTTGCTATGCAAGATTTAAGGCAAGTCAGAACACAGTGTAGACAAATTTTTACCAATAAGCGATCACGTATAGGCGCTAGCAGACACGTCGTCAAGCTCTATCACATCACAGCGAGCCGGGGTGCGAACTTCAAGTCGGCGCGTCACCACCTGCCTTTTCTTTTTGCACGTTTTCTCGCTTACCACGCGTCTTGTCGCGGAAAGAGTGGTGATTCGGTATTGTTTAGATTGTAAATTACTAATACGTCAATTTTCGCGCGTAGTATAATGTCAACGAGTCGTTTATCAATGATTTTTTTTAAACACGTGCCTTGCTGAGCGGACACGTGTGTGCCATTAGATAATTTAGGACCACCGATTCGATAATGAATTCGCCGTCAGACATCGTGGCCGGAAGTGCCAAGAAGTCTAGAGGAACTCTGTCGTTTCCTGGGGCGTATGCCTCAAATTTCTTTTCTTTTATTTTTTTTTGGGGGGGTGGGGTGGGGTGGAGCCGTATGTTCCACCGTGCGAAATTTTAAAAATCTTCGGGGAAGCAGACCCGCAGACACCCCCCCCCCCTCCCTCCGGCTCTAGATGTCTCCATGCGACTTTCGCACAACGAAAGACAGCCGGCGCGTTTCCCCTCTGCTTGAGAGCGATTGTCGGCAGCCCTAGGGCATAGAACATAGGGCATAGAACATAACGACGCGCGAGGCGATGTTATCGATTTGGACTTTACAAGCCGGGGCGTAGCCAGAATTTTTTTTTCGGGGGGGGGGGGGGGGGGTTCAACCATACTTTATTTATGTTCGTGCGTGCGTTTGTATGTGTGTGTATATATACGCAAGCAAAACTGAAAAATTTCGGGGGGGGGGGGGGTTGAAACCCCCCCCCCTCCCTTGGCTACGCCCCTGTTTACAAGGAACATCACTGCGGCGGCTAAAGTGTGCCTGGAGTGTCCATATAATTGCTGTCGCAATTAAAAAACAACAAAAAAAAGAAACCATGGAGTTTCAAAAGTCGTATGCGCCTCTTCTGAGCCTGGAGTCTAGCACAGAACCTTAATTGCGTCGACGCGTCGGATGAAACAGCCTGAGAGATGTGCCTGAAAAAGAAGGTTTCCACCTTCTTATTCCGACCCACCTTCTCCGGGGGGGGGGGGGGGGGGGGGGGGAGAATGATCTTCGAACACAATGGCGGATCTTAACAGGCTTCTAATTAAGAATAACACTGGAGGCACAAAAACGAAAAATTCACGAAAAGGGCTATATATACTTCTAATTCCGAAGGTACTGCACGCGCATTCATGCAACTTTTTTGCTGCCGCTCATGATATTGCGATATCGGCACCTACATACCACGTATAGTAACAATCATATTTTTTTTTTCTCTTTCCAACTACACCCTCTGAAGTTCGCGCAACAATTATGAATCTAAGAAATTGTGGTCGGCAAGCTCACTCATGAGTAGACTCAGATCGAGCTGTGAGTCCGAGTCTGAGTGAGTCCAGGTGGGTAATATTTTGGTGAGTTTGAGTCCGATCGAGAAAGTCCGGTTGAGCCTTGAGGAAAATTGTGGTGACTCTGAGTCCGAGTGAGCCCTGAGCGCAAAATGTATTTTTGTTGAGTGAGTCTGAGTGAGCTCTTTTTTTTTTTTTTGCCGTGATAACTACTCTACTGCAGCATTACTGTTAACCTTATGTGGGCTCACGCTTATGCTCATGTCTACTCTCACATACTTCAACGCACTAGCGTTCATACGCCGCAGCTGAATATTTATTGATCAGAGGCGCGAGTTACGGAGGGTGGGGGGCTGCCTCGAGCCCCTGCCTCCACCCACAAACTCTTTTACAGGAAGCTCTTGAGAAAAAAAAAAAAAATCGGCAGATCCCACGCTTTGTGGGAATCGGTTTCTTATGCGAAGCAGTCGGCAAGTAGTCGTCCATGCTGCATTTTTGGCTTTGAGCCAAGCGTTACGAGGTGGACGGCCGACGTGTTTTTGTAAGTGTAGAAGCTGTGTGCACGTCGTGGGCTTACCAGGCACGTCGACTACACTGGCGTTTAAAGGGTAGCTTATGGTCTGACGTAACGTCGGCCCTCATGTTAGAAGTGCACTTTAGGTGAGATGATGTGAATATCCTACGTAACTTTCGTTAGCATTATGCTCCGGGGTCGAGCAAAGCTTGAATATAGCTTGCTGATCGAATCATAGGAATATACAAATGTAATGTTTATTAGACTGCTATAAAGGCGGAGCCAACACTGGAACCACAATTGACGTTAACCCGACATAACGCCTGCATCATAGGACTAAGGTGTACATATGTAATGTCTCTCACTTTATTATAAAATTAGATAGCCTGTACTACAGCCACAATTGACTTTGCACAGACATTATGCCTGCATGGGGTCTTTTTCTAAAGCAGTTGAACCCTTTGACACGCTATGTACACAATTGTGTACACCACATGTTTTTGCCATTTGTAACGGCTAGGAACTAATAGAGAGCAAGATACATTGAGCTTTGGATGAAATGAACCTCCTGCATTATGAATTTGTATTCATTTAACTCATTTTGCAGTGTACTGCTGCATATGATCAGTTTGTTGAAGGCACTACACTGTTAGACGAGTAGTTCGACGTGCCCCATCCCGCGAGCTACGTCAAAAGCATAATTTTTCTTTACTCCAAGTGGACATACCCGAAAACAAATTTGCACTATATTTCTGGCGTAAGATTTCATTCTATTAATGCGAAAGCGGAGCATTACTGACTTCACAATGAATAGATATTTAATTACAAGTGAATTGGAATGAATTACTATAACACATATAAATTAACGCACATGGCATTATTTTTGTTGCAATAGAATATCGGGTGCCTTGAAATAACGTTGTATCGATCTGACTCATTTACAAACAGTTCTTCGTAGGTGGCGTCTGAAAGGGCGTGGCTCTGTGCTAGAATACCGGACTGCCACGCAGAATGCTTTGGTTCGATTATGGGATCCAGATTTTTATTATTTGCATTCGTCGGGTCAACACTGTCGATGTCGGTTTTTCTTAACGCTCTCGCGTTTAAA
Organism: Rhipicephalus sanguineus; assembly: GCF_013339695.2. NCBI lineage: Eukaryota > Metazoa > Arthropoda > Arachnida > Ixodida > Ixodidae > Rhipicephalus > Rhipicephalus sanguineus. Next base: position 81,919,162 of record NC_051176.1, read on the forward strand.
TTACCAATGTCTGTTCTCACCGTTCCTGGGAAGATATAAACTGTCAATCACCTGTGGCACATACCCGCGCTTACCGTGGCCCGTGGTATACGAGTAAGTGCCACACGTGTCTCGAGGAAAGGGTTTGACGACGTGCGCGGAAGGACATTCACGTTATTCAGGTCATGACCAGACAGTCATATTCGTCAAACCCTCTTACCCTCCCATGCCAATTTTGGAGGCGATCGCGAGAGCACCCGGACCGTAGGCGGATAGATAGATAGATAGATAGATAGATAGAAACGCTCAAAGTGCCTTTGGTGCGCTAAGAGATGCTTCGCATTTAAAATATCTCGTATGAGTCACATATTTCAATAAAAATGACCTTACTGGATTGAAACCACTGACAGCCCGTACTTGAAGGTACGAGAAGAAAATGCGTACTATTGTAGAGCACCGATTACGTGATATATCGGCGTTAACGTGCACTGACATGATGATCGAAAAAGCTAACTATACGCTAACGGACTCATGAGTCAACTCTCTCTAGCTCAGATCAAGCCGTGATACTGAATGAGTCCGAGAGAGTAATATTTTGATGAGTTTGAGTCCGAGTGAGTCCGGTTGAGCCAACTTTTGTCGGGTTCGAGTCCGAGCGAGTCCTATGGGTGAAATATATTACATGAGCGAGTCTGAGTGAGCTTCACATTTTTTGCCGACCTATGGGTCCTGGTTTAGCTTCTATATATGCAGCTATCATGTCAAGAAAATTGTCGACACCTAGTACATGTGAACCGTTTCCTCACATTGTCAATTTAGTTTTCAAGACGGCCATTTACCCTAGTGATTAAAGAAATCGAAAATAATTCTTGTTTAAAAAAGGAGATGCCACCTTATTAACAAATTACAGGCAGCTATCAATTTTGCCTTGTTTTAGCAAAGCAGTGGAGCAGCGTCTGTCCCATTACTTGAATAAGCTTAAACTGCCGACACCAAGGCAGCTTGGATTTTGTACGGATATTCGACTAATCCTCTCTGATCATGCTTACTAACAAAATCAAAACTAAAATTGACCGGGGCAGATTTGTAGGTTCTATCTATATAGATTACTCAAAAGCACTTGATTCCCTTAATCACAATATATTCTTAATAAACTCGGCTCATATAGCATAACGGGACCATGTTTAGAAATTATCCGGAGTTATTTACACGACAGACATCAACAAGCTTGAATTAAAAAAATTACACATCACCTCCCCCTACGGGCAACCATGGTGGGATGCGAAAGCATCGCGGAGGGTGCGCATCGAGTTTCCGTTTCTCTTATGTGACTTACGAGACGGTGGTTGTCGAGGCGTTTGAATTACCGCTTGCCGACGCTGAAGTTTACGCTCGGCTTCCCGAGCCTTCCTCTGCTGCCGCTGCAACTAGCGCCGACGTTGACGTTGTTCATGGTGTTTCCCACACCGTTGCACAGAGAGAGAATGACGGAAGCACAGCGAACGCGCGCTTTCGCAGCCTCGAGATTCGCTTGCCGGCGTTGCCGTTTACGTTCAGCTTCGCGAGCGCCCGTAGCGCCATTGCGAAGGAGAGTGCAACGGGAGCGAGCCTGACGCCAGCGCTTGCCATTCCCCTGCCGGAAAAAGCGTACAACTGTAGAGCGGTACGACCCTTCCGCTCCCTTTGGCTCCCACGCATTTGCGAAACGCGCGCTGCACGTGAAACGCCCCTCGTACCGCGATGTCACCCCGACAGAAAGGGGGGAACTATTGCTGCGTCTTCAACTGTCACAATGGCCATGCAAACACGAAGGGGTCGGCTCCACCAGTGAAATTCTACCGATTCCCTAACAGATGGCACGAAAAAAGCAGACGACAGGCATGGATGCGAAGCTCACGCTTGAGTGGGCACGACCACAACTACGAAAAAGAAAAAAAAAAGCATTAGCCATTGTTGCACGTCCATTGTTTTTTTTTTTTTTGGCAGAGACAGTGAACTAGTTGTTACTGAGTGTGCAGGTACAGCCCGTACAACACGGTGTACTTTGGATAGTGACCAAGATAAGATGCCTTGACAGCAATTGGCTCTTCTCCCGCAGATTGCACAAAAAGTTTTTCTGAAAGCGCGGCGCTCGTCATGTTCCTATTAACAATGCTATGTCAAGTTGATAGTACGCACGCTGTTCGTGAATTCGCAGTACCGGCTATGAGAACGGCGAGAATGCAAGGAAGAACACGCGAAGTAGATGTCAATTCTTGTTCCGGGAAAGAAAGGAGCCCAAAATAGACCATTTATTTTTGGAGTGTTGCGTACCGCACGATAACCCGAATGGTTGCTAGTAAATTAAGGTATCCCAACTAATAGCAGTCACAGCGCCAGGGCCGCTTAACCTAAAGCACGAGAAGCGGCCTTACCCATGCATCGAGTAACAAACATAAGGAGTGCGCAGTACACACAGCAAACCAAATAAAACAGGTATATAATTATGAACGTACAGAACATTGTGCTAACTCCACATCGTAAACAGCGTCGTCCTTCACTTGCGAAATGCACTTCGCTCTGACGAGGACGGCGTCGTCTGCTATCACTTGCTCCACATCTGCTACATGGCTGAGCAGACGCTGACCTTTCACCAAATTGCTGCCACGCGGACAGAAGCGTGTACATCCTAACCGCGCGCGACGCGAAATTCTCAAAAACACGTGCAGGACGCGTGCAGCGTGCGAGCAAAGCAACGCGTTTTCAAGGCAGCTTGAAGGGGACAGCGGAGGGGTCACCGCCGCAGCGCCTCCCACGGCGTGGGTCTCACAGCTGTGGCGGAGAGAGAGAGAAACGGGAGAGGAGAAACAAAGCGGAGCAACGCCACCTAGACAAACTAGTTTGTCTAGGTGGCGTTGAGCGGAGGCAGCTCGCCCCTCTCCTTGCGCTCACGCGAGGAGAGGGGGGAGAGTTGGCGCATGCGCAGTATGGGTGCGGACGCCGCAGAACGGACACTGCCCAGAACATAAGATGCTTTCGCATCTAAAAATACTGTCCGATAAACCATTAAAGGACCCCTGACACCAAAATTGAAACCTCGAGATGTTTTTGTTGTTTGACTTTCCTGTATACGGGGACACATCTGACTGATTATCAGTGACGAACGTTGCCTTTAAGATATCTTAATTTGGTTTTAAAAGTAAGCATGAGTGCTCATTTGAGTTGGCTGCACCTCGCGACATCCTGGTATGACGTAGATAGAGGCCCCGTGTGACGTTCCACGAGTAAAGCAAGTATTGTGGACGTCGCGGAAGGTTTGCGGGGTGCACGTGCACAATACGACGACTGGCCGGCGAGGCCTATTGCTCCGCACCCCTTTCGCTTTGTTATCGGGCTGCTCTCGAGGTAGTTTTCGTGAGGGGACACGCGCTTAACAGGTTTAACGCATACCGAGGCACCCACATACTTTCAATCTCTACCGCGCGCGGGGCCCCGATTTGAAAACCGCGCTTTCAACGTCACCACAGCTTGAGTGCACGTGGTCTCTGACGCTCCCCCGCATGGGGCGCTAGTTTCTTGTGGTTTTTAGGCGGGCGTTTTGAAGTGACGCTAAAATGGTCACAATTAACTACGCTAGAATTAGTTATACGATACGCTAGAGCATTTACGATTTAACTTAGGGATTACCAGACACAAAGCTACAAATTACAGTAAAAAAGTCACCAACAAAAATTTTGCTGTCAGGGGCCCTTTAACACTGGTGTTCTACAAGGGTCCAAAACTAGGTCCCCTGTTGTTTCTCATATTCATTAATTTTCCAAACTGCCTGACCTCCACACAGTATCGTCCGTATGTGGACGACACTACTGTTTATACTTCTTGTAATGGAGCGCAGTCATACTTGCACGTCAACCAACATGCATGTGCAGCTCCATCCGCTTGTCGCTAGCCTCCTTATATACTCGGCTGCGTTGCAGAATAAATGCTTTTTGTTCCTTGCTACTCGTCTGGCTTACACTTCTGATAACGAGATAAGTATATTCACAAAGCAACTAAATCATGAATAAAATATCAGTACCCTGGTGTAAAAACGAATTGCTAATTAAACCTCAAAAAACAAAGTTTATGATATTTAGCTCACAATAAAATTCTAACCTCCTTCCAGTGTACATATAAGAACATCCCACGCAATATTAGCGCCCCAATGAACATTTTACATATTTAATTAGACCCATTTTAAAAATTTAATACACATATAAACTATGCATAGCTTATGGCATAAGGGTGCTTATAGCGGCCAGGCACTACTTTCAAGAAGACACTTTAACATATTAAATAAATACTTTCATTTTTAGTAATCTAAAGTATTGTATCAGTTCTTGGGGGCTAGCATACCAGCGTCATATAGCCCTTTTGCAGCTTATCCAAAATAAGACTGTCCGTATGATCACACTGGCTTCTTACAAAGCTTATGTTACACTTGAAAACCTACAATTACTTATTGGTAGACATGGTCTCGCTAATCCTAACACCACTAGGTTTGAGATACAAAATTTTTTACTTCCTAAGGCGCAAAGCAACTACGGCAAATTTACTGTTGGTTTTGCCAGTGTGAAAATTTAGAATACGTCACCAGGTCATGTAAAAAACTCACCTACGTAGGGTGTACATTTTCATGGGTGTATGTTTATTATGTTGAGGTGTTGTGCTTAAACATTGCATACATTACATAATCATTTTATTTAGTTTTCTAATCGTAACTGCCACCTTTTTAACTTAGTGTTTGTAGGAAATTAATAACAAGAGGTCCCGCTGCAGTTCCAGACTGTAGGACCTCTTCCTGTACGACTTCTGTATATACAAGTGTTATTTGGAAATAATGAAACTGTACTATAGACAGAATGTTGCCTGCCAGCAGTTTTGATTACTCGGCTATAATTGAAATGCAGAGTAAGCCCTTCCAGAAGGGATTTAAAGCCATCCAAAACAAAGTGCCACAGCAATGAAAGGCCAATGCAGGAACCTGAACATTAGGGTAAAGGAGAAACAGTTAAACTTGTGCAGAAGTAGCAGATATCTGAACATTCTAGCTACTAAAATTGGTAGGCCGGTACAACTGCAGGCATAAGCTTGTGCTGAGCAGCAACTACCAAGCACACCACAGCCTGTCCTTAGCAGCACCAACAACCAGCAACACATGCATTATAATGTGGCAGTGTACGTTGTTGCTTATTGGTGCACTGTCTTCTAGAAGGGATGCACATGCTTACCTACGACGCAAAATCTAGACGTACGTGTTGCTGGCTCCCAATGGAAAAGAATTGCCTCGTGCTGGCACATTTTCGGCACACTTTATTCACCACACAATGAATACATAGCACATTCAGTGAACAGATGCAAGTGGAGCAGTATACTTTGGTTGGGGTTACTACAAACTTGATCCTCATACACAAGTTACAACACATGCTGCCAATGGCCTATCTCGTGAGTGTACGCTAAGAACCAGTGCATCTGCACACATACATTACAGCTAACTCCAAACGTCGCATAAAGTCCCGGCTCACTTCGGCTAGATCAAGCTGCTTAACCCCAATGACTACTATACTGCATTTTCACACACCCACACATACAGTCTATAAATATGTTTAGAAAAAAAAAAAATGTTCTAGCATGAATGGGACAATTTACAACAAGATACTTCCACATAGGCAGAAGGCTATTACAGACACCCGGTGGCAGTAACGCAGGTTGACAAAAAACCATGGAACAGAGCTGCTTTGAAATACCTCGAGCAGCACTTAACAAGAAGTTCTGGGAACAGGCTTCACAAACGAATAAAAGGAGGTAAAAGTGCGGCAATGCAACAAGTATCACGAAAAATATTATGTATATAAGGGAAAACACGCGATCTGTGAGAAAACACCCAGACATGTAAAATACCTGCACACACACTTCAACTTGAGCTCCTCATTAAACACCTTAAAAAAATAAAAGAGCAAGAACATACTGATATGCCTAAACATTTGTGCAACTCCACAAAAAAAAAAAAAAAAAAAAGGAAGTGATTAGCTGTCACAAAAGCCTTAGGCAACACAGTGGATATAAAGAGCAAATGACAAAAAAAGATTATTGTCCTGCATATCCCCTGCACACGTGTCCTGCACATCCTCCATCCAGACTGCACAACACCCATCAAGGTTGTTCAAAGTTGTACACCTCTGTAACAATGTACAGCTTCGGAATGGTGCATGGTGGAAGATTTGTTCTGTTCAACTGGAATGATCTGTCACATTATCATGCTGCCCGAACAAACTACAGACAATAAGAATGTGAGGGAGTTTGCAGCATAGATAGGGACAGCATCCAGACCTCGACAGAATGATGGCCGAATCTTCGTTTCAAGCTGCCTTTAGCTGGGTGTGAACTTGTCGCCCGATGGTGCCTCGACGTCTCCACTAGACGGAACCAGGTTGGCGGTACTTGTGGCACGAGCTCTCATTTCATCAGCACTGGCTCTACAAAAGGCAATAGAGCAACATTTCAGAATTGCTACCTTTACATCACTGCAGTCACTTCTTTTGGCAAGCAATCATCTGATACCTGGAGACCGGAAGACACTATGGAGCAAGTCTATGAGTGGAAGCAACCTTGCATTGCGAAGTACTATTGGCACAAGTTCTGACTAAAGTGCACATTGACATACAAAAGCAAATGTGTGAATGTTAGTGCACATTTATTGGCCATACTGGTTCACAATTTGTAAAGCACTTTTCCCAAATTCAAGGAAGGCCTTCCTCTGTACTCTGGTCTTGTCAGCTGTTCACAACTGGATATCTCAGTGTAGGCTCTCTCTAATGTTATGCAATGCCTTCAAGATCTTAAAAACATGAAACAGACAGTGGTAGCCAAGTTGTAACACTCACTTGCGACCCATGGCCATGATTCCATAAATGCATCCAGCCACAAATACCAAGCCACCACCAAAGAAAGTAGTAATGCCATGGCACAGTGCCACAGGTAGCACACCACCTCTGAAACAAGGAACATGTACAACAAGCATTGTCACCTGGTCACATAGTTTAACCGAAAGGCACATGGTGGAATGCACAGTTGGCATAGAAATTTACAGGGCATGGTCCCTGCGAAAAAGCTTAATTTTGGCTTGCTTTGAGCATGCAGTTTATAATGAACAGAGCAGCTTGCCGCCTTGACACAATTACAGCACACAAATTGAATTCTGGGCCCTATGACTCGGCTTCATACGAATTCAGCTCTTGCACTGATCCTACACTGCAGAGCTCTTGATTGACATTCACATTAATGGACACTAAAAGTGAGCCGCTATATCTGTTTATATTGATTTATTCATTTTGATCTTTATTGTCATTGATTTTCCCATGATAAGTTCATTATAAGATGAGGAAACAAAGGTCAGAGTTTCATTTTTATTTTCGTGCAGAAATCTGAGCACCCAAATGTCAGTGTAACGTCACGGATTTCAAAGACATCCCCCTCCCCCCATATTTTCGCCACACTGGTGTCTAGCCTCTGGCTTCCTTAGAACACAACACAGTTCATTTTTGCTGAGAAATAATCATGTAGGCCCTCGCAGATGCCTTCAATGTCTATGATGTCGCGGCAAGCTGGTGCAGGAACCTGAAGGCAGTGTCAGCACCTTATTTTCTTATGGCAACTTTTTTTTTAGTCTTCTCGCGGCAAGAGTTGTGCTTTTGGCAATATGAAAGGGTAATTAATTCATAAGAGAAAAATTTCTTTCCTCTTTAAGGCCCCTTTAAACTCTGTGCCTGTGAAAACGGCTGTATGTAGGTTTAACTTATTTCCACCATGAGACAGCTGCTATCAAGATTTTGGGCATTTTGAAGTACATGAGCAGTCGACGCTGCACTATACTTACACTCCATACAGAAGGGCCTTGTACCAGTATGGTTTGCGGTCAAAGAAGTTGCCCGGGGCCTGGGCGAACTCGAGAAACGCGCAGAAGCATGGTGCTTCAATCAGGGCCACCATCATGCCAACAATCCTGGAGGAGAAAGTGTCAGTATGTGCAAGTCAACAATGTTTATTAAGAAACACTTCCTGCCTTAATATCAGCAATAACGCAGCGCAAGACCATAGAAAGCATTTCACTTCAAGTACCACTACTAGTAAAACGCCTATCCATCAAGCAGAAGCTTGGAAGTATTTGAAATTGCTGATAGAAAGTGAACAGTCTTTGCGAGTAATTATTACTTCAGAATCCACTATCTGGAAGTGCTGAACGTTATTCGCCGTTTGACATAAGGGATAATAGCTTTTCATGGCACTTTAGGGGATAAACACAAGAATAGCCGGTCAAATGATTTTGTTTGCAGAACCTTTGTACAGCCTACAGTGTGAGGAATGTTTCTTGAAAGATTCCGCACACTGAAAAGCTTTTTCTTGACAAAGATGCTCAATGAGCTCTAGTGTGCAATAATATTGTGCACAAGCTAACTCAAAGCAGTTAATTATAAGCTCTTGTTCAGACAAAACGCCTAATTGTGAGTGACTTTACATGCATATATACAAGTACATATATGTCATTATCATCAGTGCCAGCCTGTTTAAGTCCACTGCAGGACGAAGGCCTCTCCCAGTGACTTCCAGTTTACCCTATCCTGTGCGAGCTGATTCCATTTTATCCCCGTGAACGTCTATGTACAGCCTCCAGCATTTTCAACTATATCGCGCGAGCGTCGACCGCACACAGTATCGGTGCCTTACAACGGCGATAATCTGCGAGACTGGCAGTACTACTGCTGGTCCTGCAGATTATTGCCGTTGTAAGGCGCTGATACTGCGTGTGGTCGATGCTCATGCGATAAAGTTAAAAATTGCTGGAGGCTGTACATATGTAATATGCTTATAATTAACTGCTTTTACATATGGAACAGCAGTTAATTATAAGCTCATCTTTACACAAAACGTTCAGTTGCGAGCAACTTTACATGCATATGTACAAGTATATATGTCTTTTTTTTACTTTTTTTATAACCAACTTGACTCTATAGAATTTTTACCCTTCCTTCTCTATAGAAATGACAAAACACTCGGTATTCGATTAGAAGACGTATCTGTTTGAACGCCACTATCATTCGGTTGTGAACACAAGATTCTTCCCAGTGCTTTCTCCCCTACTCTTATTGAAGCGTATGAGGGTACACTCGTGGGTGAGGAAATGCAAATGAACACACACAGCAGCAAGAAATCCCGAACCCCCTTTTCTTTTCTCGCTACAAGTAACGAAACGAACAGCTGCACCAAATTCTTTCAAGCTCCAAACTGTCAGCGTGACATCGTTTTTCTTCTGACGTACTAAGTACGAATTCGTAAACGGATGCGATCGCTTACATTTGCAGAATAGCGGCCAAAAGGCATGCCGATGATATGGTGACAGCAGAGAGCACTGCCAACTGCGCGCCGAGACCAATGGCAACTGAAAAAGAATTAGAACTCAAAATGAATGCACCCGAACCCCATTCACATGACCTTCTCTCGTATCACACCACACCAACTACCGCTTTACGTCGTACAGCGGTGTCGAAAAGGCGACAATCTTACGGATAAGACAAGTTATAGTGAGCACTACGTACGAGTGAACTGGAAACTGAAGCGTTCAGCTTACGAACTCCAAAGTGTAGTTACATTAAAGAATGTCGGGCACGACACATGTCAGGTAGTTAAGCTTTCATTGCGCAAATCTCGAATATTCCATCATTAACATTTCACGCTATTCACATGACATCGCGGAGCAGCTAGCGCGGAGGAACCCGCTCCCAAAATCAATTCAGACCACTCGAAAGTTCAGAACGAGGCGAATTATGTACTTACGAAGAACCCCCGATCATCCGCGTACTAGAAAAAGTTATGCTAACATATGGCCTGTGGCCATACGAGTTTAGTTCAGTTTACAATATGCGTCACCACGGCAGCTACCTACACCTCGTCCTCTCATCAAATATGAAACCGCTTTAGGACAGCAGACTTCATATTCCTGAATAAAGGATATATCGCTCGTCAGCTGCATCGCTTCTCGAGGTGTAGTAGCGATGCAACTTTCAAAGCAAAAGTATTACGGCTCAGCGAAGCCCAAAAAAGAATAAATTAAAAATTCGGTTAGGCTTACCGAGTGCACTGACAGTTCCTACGAACCTGCCCAAGTAGCGTAGCCACCACGGCGCGTCGTCGCCGGGACCCCCCGGGCCCTTGTCGTCGATTTTGCCGACGTTGGGAAACATTGCTGACGGTTCGGCGTGCCCTAAGGACTTAACTCACATAGCGCAACAGCCGGAGACGGCTGCTGCTGCTGCTGGAAATCAGCTGCCAACGTAGTGCTAGGCGCTGCGAGGCCGAGGTCGCTCACTGCGGCGGCTGCGGCCCCTACCGCCCACTGCGAAGTAACGTCAGCAGTGACGGTACTTCCTGCACTTCCTGCTTTGTCGGCCGCCATGTGGTGTGGAGTGGTAGTAAAGTGAACTGGCATGGAGGAAAAAAATACCTAGGAGGGAGCGTCACGTGACAATCTTGAAGCCTAGCCGGCCTAGCCATAAAAAATAAAACGGGAGCATGCTGGGAATTGTGACCAGAGCATGGAGCACGAGGAGGGTGCGGCGTCGGAGGAGGTGTCGACGCTACGCGCGCTCGTCCGTTTTTGTTTTTTCCCAGGTACCCACCAATAGCTCGATGTTTGCTTTTTCGTACGAGACCAAGTCGTACCTTCGCTCTAGACCCAGACGTACTAGTACTGAGAGCTCCCAATTTTTGCAGTCGAAGGGTATATGTGATCAATTCCTTCAGCGCTAAGCCTATAATACTCCCTGAATTGCACCTTTTTCGTAAATGCTCCACCAATTATGTGGCACGTCAGAGCAAGAGACTGCGGCTTCACTTTTACCACCCGGGGTACATAAGTCGAAGTTCACGGATGCTCTTGCATTTCACCATTGAAATGCGGCCGCTGTGGCCAGGAATCGAGCCCGCATCTTTGCGTTTGGCGATCCTTCCAGAAAAAATAACAGTGAAAATACGGATTAGAAATGTTTACATTTACAAGAAATGCTAATGGGACACGAGGGCTTTATCTTATGATTATCCACTTAATTTTCCACTTATCCTTTGTTATTGGCTTCTGGAGCACACCTTGCCACCCTTATCAAAGTATGACATTTGGTGCAAAAGGTTGAGAACGAAAAATGACAAGGTTCATTCAAGATCACGTAAACAACACGGCTTCAACTTGGGCTAATTGGCATTACATTGTTGTTTACTGGAATTTACACACAAAAACAAATTAAATGAAACAGCACATGCTTGTATGTTTTTTGCTTTATACTTTGCGCGAAAAAAGTACAGCACAGCAAACGGAGTGATCACAAAAGTATATGGCCCAAAGCTTACGATTCAAGTGCCGTGGTCACTGCACAGGGCATTCCGGTATACCATTCCTACGTGAAAGTGAACCAGTTAACACTGCGTCATGTGACCGCAAGTGATTTCAAAAAGCAGGCACCTACTGGAAAAATGCAGGCAGAGTGAATACCCATTTTCTATGCACTTTTGGCTTGTGGGGTTATTTATGAGATGCAATTTATTTAAGAAAGCAGTACTTCAAACAGTTAGGTGTATGTACAAAAACTTTATTAACATTTCTACTCAAAACCAACATCAACATGAACTTTCCCTTGTTTCATACAAAGCCTCCGTGACCGCAGTGGTAAAAAAAAAAAAGCCCCACAAACCCATTGACAGGCAAGGCCAAAACCGTGCTCACAAATCTGCACCTTCAAAATGTTTATCAACATGCAATCTTCAAACAGTTCCCTTCTTTTTTCTAGAAGAATAGTAACTAATTAGGAAACATTATTAGCGGAAGTGCCGACAGAGTCCAGAAACATGCAACCATTGTGCTATTTCCCTGGCACATGGGCTGTACTAAGCGCATTCAGCAAGGCTTGTAAACCAGTGTGCAAAACAGGGTTCTGCCCTGAACCCCAAACCCTTAAGCTTTAAGTATGCTTCTACATGTGAGGCTTGACTGTAGCTGCTCATAGTAGGTCACTTGTTTCTTCATCAGCAACATTTATCTGAGGTTTTTCATCATCGGCCTGAACAGTGCCGCTCAACTCCAGCTCTTCTAGCAGTGGACTCTGCTGCTGTTCGGGAGAACACACCGCCTGCTCTGCTTCCTTGAGCATGTCAGAAACTGGTGTCATCTCTGTGTTTGAAGTGTAAGAGCCCAACAGTCCGGTAGGGTCGACCGTTGGACTGCTTCCGTCGAGCTCCATGCTGGCGCACATGTCATCAAATCCCCCGGATGCTGTGCAAAGAGATGGAGAAAACGTGTCACGAACAACAAAGCTAATAGTTTTCGGATCTGTCCAAGGAAATCTTACAAAACCGTCAGCACTTAAAAGAAAGTAATGGGCTGCTTGGCAAGCCATGACATGGAAGAAGCAGCGCACTTGAAAAGAAGACACGTTCCCTCACACCAGTACAGGTATGTTTTTTGTAAGTGCGTGAATTCTTCCATGTTATCAGAATATTTCTCGCTCACAGTCAAAAACCTTGTGAAAAGGTATAAACAAGTAATTGTCACTCTGTGTTGTCAGCATGATGGGGCATTCAAGACCAATGAGTACAGGGACCAATGAGGCCGATGAGTTCCCGTGCCTCATATTGGCAAGGCAAGATGCTGATGAGTCTTTAATATGACATACAGAACACAATATAATAATGTGGGCCTGTTGGAGGCACCGAGCCCACCTGTTTTTTCCTTTACATAAACATGATTGCAAATTTTTGTAACCCATATTATCTGTAAGCGCATTTAAAACGAATTTCCAACATTGCACAGGAATTCGTACAAATTAGTAAAAGCTTCAAGACAAACATGGACACAGAAGAGAGGAAACAGGACAATGTTCACCCTGTTGCATTGTCCTATTTACCTGTTTCTGCCAACTTCAAAAAGCAAGATCGTTAATCTTGTATGCACATCCTAATAGCAAGATCGTTCACAAAACAGGGAGTTTCTCACCTTCTGAACTTGATTCTCGTTTCTGCTCTGCGCAGTAGCGGGCTTCAACCAAATGTGCTTCCATTCTCTGGCACAAACTGACCAGGGCGTTGATTCGGCAGTCCTTGCTCTGTGTAGAGAGAAGGAAGCAACAATGAACAAGTTTTTCAGGCCAGCTCTTTGTTCGGGATATTCTATTTTCTAATGAAACGTGGAATGTGAGATGTTGAACTTCAAGGCATGTATTAATGGAACAGCCTTGATCTTCCCCAAAATATTGCAGTGGCCGCCAAGAGCCCTTTTGCCCAACCACCTGGAAGTTGGAATAGGGTCAACCACTAGTGGCTGAACCCATCCACAAACTCTCCTTTCCTGAAGTCCTTTTCCAAGAAAACGAGACTGCAAAAGCAATTCTCAGACATGTAAGAAACTGAGGCCAGCCGAACCAGCCTAAAGGTACAGTAAAACCTCGTTAATTCAAAGTCACTGGGACTGTGAAAAATCTTCGAATTAAGCGGGATGCAAGGAACTTTGAATTACTGAAAGTAATCAGAGGTGGTCGTTTGCTGTGTCTGTTAGTTTGCAGCCCCAAGGGTTATGTTTTTCAGCAATACCCGATCCCGATTTTGCCGTAAACCCGGCAAAATGGCGGTCCTTTGGAGCCGCAAGGCAATGCCACGTAGCAATGTTGACGATAAATAGGTGAAGCACCTCAGCCTCGTTGTTGCCAGCTGATATGTGCGCCTACGGAAAAGAAGACGTGCTTCACTGCAACACAGAGTTGACACGCAGGAAGCGTCAGCGCGTTCTTACCCATTCTTTCTGGGAAAATGAAGAAAATAATAATGGCCAGCCTGACGGAATCTGCGATGAGATCTGGCTGAAAAACATGATCATTCCAGTTTTCGAAGTAGGTGTTGCAGGCAAGAACTCTGCCAGCAGTGTAAGTCCAAAAATTGCCGGAGCAACTGCCAATCCGGATGTTCGCATACATTGCGAATTCTGTCAGGCTGGCCATTATTATTTTCTTTATTTTCCCTGAAAGAAGGGGTAAATCATGACGCGCTGACACTGCGATGAGCATGTGACATGCTGCCTGCGTGTCACCGCTGTGTTGCAGTGAAGCACGTCTTCATTTCCACAGGCGTGCTTCAGCTGACCACGAGGCCTTTTTTTGTATTTGTTTTTGCGCCGGCAACAACGAGGCTGAGTTGCTTCACCTATGAATTATCAGCATTTCTACGTGGCACTGCCTTGCGGCTCCAAACGGCCGCCATTTCCCTGGGTTTGCCGCAAAATTGGGATCGGGAATTGCCGCATAGCACCCAAAGTTTTTTAATTAAGCTGGCTGGTGCTGACCGCCACTCCAAGTTATCCACTCAAATTTACTTTACAAAATATGGGGCCACATAAATTCTTTGAATTAACTGGGATTTCGAAACAACCGAGTTCGAATGAACAAGTTTTTACTGTAGTTGGAGATGATCTCGTCTTACTTATAGTCCACTTCACACATGGTCTTTCTCATGCACAAATGCAGATGACCATTGTCTCAATGCAAGGTGAGACAACAAAGCATCCATCTAAAAATTTTCTTTCAATGATTTGCTGCTCTTAAGCCATTTTCTGGTGTAATATGGCATCCATATCACAGCTGTGTAACCTTTCCAGAGGCAGAGTCAAGAGATGGGAAACTGTAGTGAACAATGCTTGCTTGACTGGTTTTGACTAGAACCTTTCTGATGATTGAATATCAGCAGTCAACACTGCATAAGGTGTGATCGTTAAAGAACTTCACTGTACAAAGCAACAAAAAGGTAAAAGAAGCTTCTGTGGTATGAAATTATGTTGTGAGAAGACCGATGCTTCACTGCAGCACCGACCTGTAGCTGCTCTTTGTGGATGGCTTCCATGCGTTCAAGCTGCTCCTTGAGGTCACGAACCTTAGCATCCTGATAAAAAGGAAAAAAGACAGTCATGTCATCTAACTGAACAGGAGCGGAACACTTATCCGCAATAATCTATGCAAAACCAACTGCAGCCCAATAACTTCCATACCCTGCTTGAGAGAGTTGACTCCAGCTGCTTCACCCGACAGCTTAGCGATTCCACCTGGTTCTGTTTGACTTCCAGCTGGTGCTTCATACCTGAAAAGCAGAATAAAGACAGTTCAGCATTCCTGTTAACGACATACTCTTGAATGCCATTTCATTTATATTCACAGGCTTAACAAAAAAAACATGCTGCTGGGCTAGAATATCTTGCACAGCCACATGACGGCAATGGCCATCAAATTAGTGGTGGTTGTGTGTTACGTACACAGCGGAAAGTAGATGCAGAGTAATTATGAAATCTTCACAGAAACGCTGTTCAACATGCCATAACTTTTGTTCAAATGGATTCAGAACATTTATTCTTGTTTTACTGCATACAGCTCTCATTTCATATTATTGCGATATGCTGATTTGCTTTGTAACTCTCTTAGTTTAGGAAAAATTTTGCTCCCAAAAAGGCACATGCAATTGGCATGGCTCCAGCAGGAACTGCGTACTTTGACTGGCCGTGCGCGGGCAAGCGCACACCCTATCTTGACAGGGATTAGTAGATGGCCCACCCCTTTGTACGTACATGCTGCGTTATCACCGTACAGTTTGCTCTCAATCAATAGACAGCACTAAGGTCGCTTTGCTTGCTGCGACAGCCGCGTTTTCTTATGCCAGCATTTTGTTCAGTTACACTGGGTCAGACGTTAAAGGAGTTAGCTGCTAGTCTTACTTCGTATAACATTACAATTTGTTACTATCACATTCACTGCTTTGCCCTTGAGGCGAAACTGATATCTCTGGAAACTTTACAATTCAGCCTGAAGTGTGGACATCGTGGTTAGCCACTGATGCAAGCCTCAGCACTGTCATGGTGTAAAACATGAAAAAAAAAAAGCAAATGATGTACAATCAGCACCTTGCCACAATTTACCACAGTTGGTGCAGCACTTCCATTACTGTGTTTGCTGGTCGATGGTGATTTTGCCAGTGAATGGCAAGACTTCCCTTCCTCACAGAGGATAGAGTAAGGGATCCATTCTTGCAGCAGCCACACAGTGAAATGGCTAATCTTCTACAGAGGAATGGCCACTATGGCTATGCTCTGGAATTTCTATCAGTTTCATTGCCGCTGATCACCCAGCGTTTCCTGGTTCACTTTGAAGTTGCAGCTGATGGCGTTCTAAAAAGCCACCGTTGTTGCCACTTTTTCGACCTCTCAAATAACTTCGCACACAGGAAATACTATGCTGACATTTGCAGCGCTATCAGCTGTGCCAGTTCGCAATGCGCCGTTGATAGCCGTGCAATGATATTTGTATGAACTCTCTTTAGTGCTAAATGTTAAACAGCAGACATCGCTTACAGAAAGCATACAAGTTAGGCACCCCTTTATTCTAGCGGGTGCCTGGAATTAAACCTCTCTTATGAAATCAGTATTATTTTTTTTTGGTGCAAACCCACAAAGGTTGTTCTGGGTCCTTTATAAAAGAATTTTCGCCAATAGTAGTTATTGAACACCTTCTTCATATCACGGTGCTAAAAGGAGGGGGACATGAAGCCGCAGCGAAGTTCTAGTTATACTATTTTAATATTATTTATAGAAATTTAACACTCTGAAACTGAACAGCAGGTTAATGAGGGACACTGTGATGGAGGGCTCCAGACTGATTTTTGCTGGCTCTTCCAATGAGCACCCAAGCACAATTCACAAGCGTTTTTGACTTCCATGACCATCAGAATGAGGGTGATGATGATAAACACCGGAATGAGGCTGCTGCAGATGGAAATCAAACCTGTGATCATGCATGCTTAGAAGCAGCGTGAGCCAGAATGGTGGACAGGACAAGCAATATTGAGCAGGAGGGTTCATACTTAAGGTTGCGCGATAAATGCAGAAAGATGGCACAGATGACAGCTTCCAGCATTTGTTTCCACCTGGGTCTAAATGTACGATTTTAAAGAATCACTGCAGTCTAGGAAAGTGCAAAGGCCACAAAGGTGGCCTCAGTGACGCTGAGGCAAAATGAAGAGTGCAGCAACAAATACACTGCTCTGGCAAGAGGCAAGTGAACTATTGAAACTCTCACCGGCCACTTCGCTGCGCGATGCCTCTTGAAACATGGTCAGCAATGAGTCGGCCTGAGGCCGGGGTTCGCTAGCCTGCAATCTTGCCTCCAGCCGTTTGTACATCTCGCCCAGTGTCACCAGTTCCTTCTGGAGGGACTCCACCTGCTGCCTGTAGCTGCTGCTCATGGCAGCGCGACTGCGTGCTGTCTCCAGCTCCATCTCCATTTCCATGAGGATGCCGGCATTGCGGTCCACTTCCTGCCATACACAAGCGAGAAGGGGTCACCAATGCACAAGCAAGACTCCTCAAGAATTGAAAGGGCTGCTACTTTGGACACTGTGTCAAGTTCTACAATGGTGGCATTTTGAGTCACCGTAAGGAGCCTGTGGTCAGTGGCAGCGAGAGGATTTTTTTCCCCCTTGATTTGGGGGAGGGGGGGGAGCAGCCTATAATGAGATAAGTCCTTCGGAGGAGTATGCGTGCCCATAGGATCAGCTGTCTGGTGCTCCAGTGGGAGAAGTGAAAGTTTAGGACTACAGGAAAGTGGCTGTCCCCCCCCACCCCTCCTCCTTACACCTTCCCCCATGGTGTTGCCCCTGCCTATGGGGCAGAAGTGATAAAATGGTGAATATGACAGTATGGCACAAAGTGACACTGTCTATACTCGGGGACAACTTTCTGTGGCAATGAAGGGAAGGCTACAGAGCCACAATGCACGTATCCTACCGCTAATGAATGTAGTCCCACAATTGCGTTCGTATTTTCTGCGTGAGATATGTAATATACTCCTTCATTTTCTACATGTAGCTTTTTGAGACGGAACGCAGCACACACAAGTGAGATATTTGTATTTCTTTTCCTTTATAGATTGTCACTTTGCGTTTTTATGTGCTTAAAAAAGTTGCGCCTTTTACCCGTACCTTAGACGTTAAGCAGCGTTTGCGTCGAAATGCAACGCTAGCCATCGTTTTCCCCGGCGTTACGAGACGCACGCCAAACTGGACTACTTCGCGTAGCAGGACATGTGCAGGCGCTCCGCCCCCGTAGCTTTCCCTTCATTGCCACAGAAAGTTGTCCCCGAGTATAGAGTACCATCCCGGGTTAAAATAAAGAAATTAAATTGTAGGGCTGCTGTGCTGCAAGCTGAATGGAGAGTTTGAGAGATGCTGCAATGAAGGGTTCTAGTTTAAAATTCCGACCACCAGGAATACCTGGAAACACATTTATATCTAAGTCCACAAGAGTTTTCTGAACGTTTTGGCCTTTCGTGATCATCACAATTGCAGCCACTGTTGCTGAAAGTCAAACCCAAAGCACGAAGCTTGGCAGCAGAATGATAGTCACTGCAGTGTCTTTGAGAGTATCATGTTTCAAATGTACTCGGCAAAGCAAGATGAAGTTTTCCCTACTGTTGCAAAATATATACAGGAGAGGCTGTGCAGAAAGAAGTCCCACAGTCAAAAAACTGCAGCGGGATCTCTTGTTATTGGTTACATAATAATACAGTGCTAAAAAGGCATCGACTGCAGTTGAAGAAACATGCAAAACGGTTACACTCAAACCTCGTTATAACGAACACGGATATAACGAATTATCGGTTATAACGAAGTAAATGAAGAATAGCCTTGTCATAGCTACAGTGTTAAAAATAAACGTTTATAACGAATTTTCGGATATAACGAAGTTATTTTCGTGGCAGATGAGACTTTGTTATAGTGAGGTTTGAGTGTATACAGTTTATACAATGTTAAAGTAATATATATTAGGGCAACACTTCAACACGGAGAAAAAGCGAAATGAGGAAAAAAAAAAGACATTGAGGTAGAGGGCACTCAACAAAGTAATAATATAAGCTCTTAGTAAACGCTGGTATGATGATGATGTTGGTAAGATTTTACTTGAACTGGTAAGCTATTCTACATATTCAAACTAACAAAAGCAACAGTTAGTATGACTTTGGAAGTAAAAGGTTATTTTGTAAGGAGAACCCAGTACTGTTAGGATTAACAACTCTATTTCTACCGTGACAAAAAGTAATGTAATGGGTTTTTAACTAGGTGATAGATAATGATGCTTCAGTTATACCAGATAAGCTTGCTTATTGTGAGGAGATTTAAAATAGGGGTAACATGAGCGTTATAAGGAGCCAATATGATGATAGAAACAGCATTACTTTGGATGTGTTGCAAGTGGGCCAAATGACAACGATATGTGAGTCTCCAGGAACTGATACAATAATTTCAATGAATAAAGATGAAGGCATAGTATGATGTCAAGAGAGCGTGTTTTTGAAAGTAATGTTTAGCCTTTATAAGTAGTACCTTGATGCTGTAAGGCATAGTAGGGTATGGGTTTGTGCTAATTGGTGTCGGTGATACACAACTTCGTTTTTGCGCCAAATCAAAGTAGACAAAGACACAGAAAGGCACGTTTGCCCATTTCGCCTTACACATTCGCACGTTGTGCACGCTTTGCCTTTCTGTGCTTTTGTCCACCTTGCTTTGGTTCAAAAACAAAGTTACGAAGTTGGGCAGTTGGCGAAATCATGATATGTGACCATATGAATATGTGACATTAATGACAATAGGACCAATGTGACCACAACTTGCAGCAAGACTGCAAGATGTGGTCACATTATAAGCTGCATCTGAGGAAACATGTGAGCAGGAAAATCCAAGTTTGCCATCTTTCTTGAGCCTCTGAGTGCCAGGCGTTTGCACCTGCTGTGAATCCTAGGTTTTCACAAAAGGCATCCAATTCAATTTCTGTATAAGTAGCACATGAGCGGGCTTTGGATTCAAATTGTGTGGTACTATGTACTGACAATATGCTGCTGAACATTTTCCAATTTCTTGACCAGGACATTCAACCAACAACTAACCATTGCATCAATTAATAATCTGGCCTTTTCACTGCTATCGTTGCCACTTCAATAAAAATTGTACTGTAGCAGTCTACTGTATCTAGAATTCATAAGAAGCCCTTCAAATTCTGCGCAGCCAAAAATATTGCACGGGCTTTTCGGGCTGGTCAGTGATGCTCCATGATGGTCAGAAGCAACACCAGCAGATAGAGCACAGATTTGAGATAATTGTCACATGCAAACAAAAATGACCATGCAATTTCAACTTAACAAATTTCTGTGTAGACAGTGTGACCAGTACGAGGGGTTTCATGCTCATACCGTATTTATTCGAATCTAAGCCGATGGTTTTTTCGAAAAAACGATGTGCCAAAGTGGGGGCTCGGCTTAGATTCGAGGATTTTGAAAAACGCGCCATTTTTCATCGAGAAAATGCTGCAAAACTAGCGCCACCTAGACAGTATTGTAGCCGTTAGTAGCCGAGCCAACACCTGGCTTAAGTACGCACGCGAGGCCGCCATTTTTATCTTTGTGGCGAGTGTTGAGGCGAGCCGTTCGTCAGTTCGAGTCTCGCTTTGAGCGGGCTGTGTGTGGCGTAGCTCAATGGCGCCAAACAAGCGTAGTCATTATAGTGCGGCGTATAAAAGGAAAGTTGTGCTAGCCGCAAAGTCGTCCTCCAACGTTCAAGCCGGGCGGGACTTTGGAGTGGACGAAAAGAATGTTCGTCGCTGGAGGGGCCAACGGGAGGAGCTTTTCGCGTGCGCCGCAACGAGGATTGCTTTTACCGGTCCACGGAAAGGCCGTCACCCTGAAATGGAGACGGCATTGGCCGACTTCGTTCGGACGCAGCGAGCAGCTGCCCTTCCAGTGACAACGGAAGTGCACCAGGCGACGGTGAGGGCACTTTCAAGGGAGCAAGGTGTTTCGGCGGCAGACTTCAAAGCCAGCCGAGGCTGGCTGCAGAAATTCATGAAGCGCTTTGGCTTCAGCCTCCGTCGTCGCACCTCAATCGCCCAAAAGTTACCAGCTGACTATGAAGAGAAGTTGCTGGAGTTCCAGCGTTTCGTGCTTCGGAAGAGAGAAGCGAGAGCGTATCTACTAGGCCAAATCGGCAACGCAGACCAAACGCCGGTGTATTTTGATATGCGGTCTCAGAAAAAGGAGCCAAGGAAGTGAAGGTGCGCTCTGCGGGCTATGAAAAGCAGCGCGCGACTGTGATGCTGTGCTGCACAGCGGACGGGCACAAGCTCCCTCCTTATATCGTTTTTAAGAGGAAGACGCTGCCCGCCAATGAGGCCTTCCCGCGAAACGTCATTGTGCGGGCCGTTCAAGGACAAGCCTCCGGCCGTTCAAGCCGTTCAAGGATCGCCTGCGGGGATTATACACGGACTGGTTAAGCACTGAGGACCACCAGCTGACGCCGACGGGCCGCATCAAGCGGGCATCACTGTCTCAGTTGGCAGGCTGGGTGGCTGCAGCGTGTGACGACATCCCAGGAACTTTGATCGTGCGCTCTTTCAAGAAGTGCGGCATATCAAATGCGCTTGATGGCACTGAGGATTGCGCACTGTTTGAGGACAGCGACAAAGAGATCAGCGACGACGACTCGGAATGAGCGCGGCATCTTGATGATGAACCAACTGCTCCGTTTCATTTTCATATTTGCAATAAATGTTTTCTTTGTGAATTTTACCCGGCCTACATTCGAGGTAAGTTTTTTTTTTTTTCGTGCTTCGGACTTTAGGGGGTCGGCCTAGATTCGAGTAATTACGGTAATTTATCTGCGAAAGGCAATATATGAGTAAAAATTGTGATGCAACTTGACTTGGGCACAGCACTCAAGGGGTGCAAACTGCAGTCAGGTTTCTTCTTTCCTTGGTAAGCTCAGTAATTACATACTCATATGTCTTCCAGCAGGGAGAATAGAGCAGGAGAACGTTGTGTAGCAATGGCCAGTGTCAAGAAGCGCAAGAACCTTGACTTTGCGACAAAGTTGAAAGCCATACAGCATGTTGAGGCAGGCGAAAAAAGTTCGACGGTGGCGGTCGACATCGGGATACCACGCAGCACGCTGAGCACCTTGTTGAAGAACAAGGCAGATATCAAGGGAAAAGGCGGCGAAGCAGCGAATGTTGGGAGATTTTCGTGTGTGCGCTCCTTCCCATGGGAAAGTAGAAACTGCACTCTATGCCTGGTTCTTAAAAGTGCGCGCGAAGAACATTCCTGTGGATGGCCCAATGCTGATGGCTAAGGCCGAATGGTTTGCCGCTGCCCTCGGTGAAGACAATATCGCCAACAACACTGTGTGGCTTCACCGATTTAAGCAACGCTACAACATCGTCGGCAAAACCATTTCTGGCGAAAGCGAAACCGTAAACAGCCAGGACATCCAGCAGTGGATGACGAAGGAGTGGCCGGAAATCTCCGCGAAGTTTTCACCCGCGGAAATCTTCAACGCCGACGAGACCGGTCTATTTTGGCAAATGCTGCCGAGCAATACTCTTGATGTCCAGGATAGCACGTGTCACGGCGGCAAAATAAGTAAAGTCCGCGTGAGCGCTCTGCTGGCAGCCAACATGGACGAGTCTCGGAAGCTCCAGCCCTTTGTGATCGGGAAAGCAAGGGCACCGCGCTGTTTCAAGAACTCTAAGCAGCTCCCCATTCGCTACGCCTCAAACAAGAAGGTGTGGATGACGCATCAGCTGTTCACAGAATGGCTGCAAGCGTGGGACGTCGAGCTGGGCAAGCCGGGGCGTCACGCTTGCCTTCTTGTGGACAACTGCTCGGCCCACCACACCACCTGCGAGCTCAAAAACATCGAACTGAAGTTTCTGCCGGCCAACACGACAGCGAAGCTGCAGCTGCTCGACCAGGGCATCATCAAGTCCTTCAAGGTGGGCTACAGGAGGCAACTCCTTGATAGGCTGCTGGTCAACCTCCGCATGGGCACTGAGCTGAAGGTTGACCTGTTTGGTGCTATTCAAATGATGATGGGCACCTGGCGAGACGTGAAGATGGACACAGTGGCCAACTGCTTCCGGAAGGCAGGCTTTGCGACGGCGGAACTTGCGGAAACTGGTGAAGGTGGCGACGACGAGCGCATAGACGACGTGTTTCACGAGTTGTCGCCCCTCTTCCCGGCTGCCGTTCCACCCGAAGTGTCTGCAAACGATTTCGTGGAAGCGGACTGCAATGTTCAGGCTGTTGCAAGCCTTGATGACGAGGACATTGTAGCTGCAGTCGCAGGGACCCAGGATGCCCAGGCCGATAGCTCAAGTGGCGACGAAGATCGTCTGGACGAGGCGGTGGCTACAGTAAAAGCTCGTTAATTCGAATTCCACGGGAACGCTGAGCAATTTCGAATTAAACAAAATTCGAAATAATGAAAGTGAGCAAAAATGGGTGGATTTCGGGGGTGGGGGCACGAAAAATATTTATTGGCCAAAAAAGTCGGTGATGACCATCTGCTTCTTTTCTCTGAATGCCACAGCTGCGGCTCTCTGTTCCAGCGCGCGGACGCGGCGCAGGGAATCCTCTTCACCCTCTTCAAAGCTGAAGAAGAGACACGCCACATTAAGTGCCTCCATCACCGCAGAAGCTGACGGGCGCACAGGCGCTTCGTCATCTTCGTCTTCCTCACCTTCTGGCTCTTCAGCAACAGGCTGTGCACCGGCTACTTGAGCGATAATGTCCTCATCAGTCAGGGCACCACACACCGATGCACCGGTGTCAACTTCAACATAATCGGCAAAACGTACGCCCCGAAGAGTGTCGCGCAATGCCACTGGCATGAGCTCCTCAGCCCCGTCCACGTCGACGTCACAACTATCCTGCGCACTTCCAGCTGCAAATCCACTGTGGCGGAAACAGTTTGCGATTGTGGTCGCGGTCACCTGTTCCCATGCGCGCACCAACATGTGCATGGCAGTGAGCAGCGTAATGCCGAAGTCCTTCCTGTCGCCCGCGCACAAAATCATTCTCTCCAGCATGTGACGGCTATAAAAGCACTTGATGTTCCTTATCACACCCTGGTCCATTGGCTGTAGGGCCGCAGTCGTATTTGCTGGAAGGAACACTAACTTTGTTGCTCTCAGCTCAACATCGACTTTGTGCGCCGAACAGTTGTCGACGACAAGAAGAACGCGTCTGCCGCCCAGTTCCATTCGCCTGTCGAATTTCAGTAGCCACTTCCTGAATAGGTCACCTGTCATCCAGGCTTTCTTGTTTGCGGCGTACTCCGTCGGCAGTGACCGAATGTTTTTGAAGCACCGTGGCTTGAGTGCTTTGCCAATCACAAAAAGGGGGACCTTTTCCGTACCGGTCATATTTGCGGCGACCAGAACAGTGACACGCTCTTTGCTGCGCTTGCCGCCGGCACAGCTGTCTCCCTTGTAGGTGATCGTCTTGTCTGGCTGCAACTTGAAAAATAACGCTGTCTCGTCAGCGTTAAACACATCCTGTGGTGAGTAGCTCTCCAAGTACTGCTGCAGGGTGTCGCTTCTCCAAGTAGCGCATGTTTCGGCGTCCACTTCCTTTGCCTCGCCAGATAACGTGCGGAATACGAGCTTGTGCCGCTCCCTGAAACGATGAAACCATCCCTCGGAGGCGACAAAGTCTTCAATGTCCAAGCGCAGGGCGAAATCGGCTGCCTTGGCCATGATGATAGGGCCGCTCAATGCGATACTCTGGGCTCTCATTCCTTTAACCCAGATAATCAAAGCCGACTCCAGTTCCGGGAACTTCGCTGTCCTTAGCCTTTTTCGACTGGCGCCAAAATCCTCGGCTTCATAGGCGTTTTCAATGGCCGTCCTGTTGCGTATGTAGGTTGACAACGTGCTCGGAGGTATGCCGTGCTTCCTCGCAATTTCGTATTTGCTCGAGTTCCCTTGGTCAACCTCTCGCAAAATCTCCACCTTCTCCTTGACAGTCTTCGCGCAGTAGTTTCCCCGCGGCATCTTGCAACTTCGATGCGGAATAAGACGGCTTGACGGCGTGAACGAACAACGTGCTCGAGGAACAAAGTGACGCTGCCGGGTGCGGCCTAGGACTGCTAGGACTACTCCGCCAACTCCTCAGCGTCCCGCGGGTCCCGCGTATACAAGTGGCGCCAGGCGCTGAGATAGCGGGAGGGCTACGGAAAAAAAAAAAATTGCTCCCTCGATTTCGGATGCCATACTTTGCTCGCCCTTTGCTCGGAGGCCACTTGAAGCTCGAAAAAACCGGTCGTGCCACCTATCGTTCGGCCGTAAAAGCTTCCACTAGTGTTTGACGATGATGACGCTCGGCGGCGCGCGCTTCGAATTATCCGTAGAGGCGGCAATTTCTGTTCGAATTAACGAATCGTTTTACACATGGTCTCCTATGCACTGCGGACCGGACTGCGGCGACCATTTCGAATTATCCAAAATTTCGAATTAATGAGGTGTGAATTAACGAGCTTTCACTGTACATGCGTGCACTCCGCCGCTGAAGTGGCGGCAGCGTTCGGCTTGATTCGCCGTTGTTGTGGCGACATAGAGGGAACCGGGCTGTCGCACATGGACAGTCTCGATAAGATCAAGGCCAGCGTCTTCAACTTCATTTGGAAGATGAAGAAGCAGGCCAAGATAAGCGATTTTTTTTTCACGCAAATGAAACATTCTGTTGCATCGTGTGTGCGGAATTAATTGTCTTTCTTGAATGCGCTGATTGTGGGTGATCGTCCGCCACTGGGAAGGTCTCGGCGCCTGTATTTTTTTATATAGAATTTTTCATATATCGAACTAATTCGCGATCCCCTTCAAGTACGATATATCCGTGTTTGACTATATATGGCTATGAAGGATGCTCCATGGTGGGTGCACAAGGGATTCATTTTGATTACCTGGAGTTTCCTAACATACACCTATCTATATCTAAGCACACAGAGGTTTTTGTATACTGCGCTCACTGTGATGTAGCCACCACTGCTGGGAAACAGACCCACGACTTTGTGCTCAACAGTAAAACACCACAGCCACCGAGCCATCAACACAGGCTACAACAATGGTTTCCTTGAGCTCTGGGCTCATCGAAACTGGCCCACCTGCTCCCGACTAGTGGTGGCCATTGTGAGACCAAATGCACTGGCTATTCCTACAGGTGAGGATAAGGACAAAAAATTACACCATCTCCCACTAAAGGGAACCATGTGGGGATGCGAAGCAGTGCTGGGTGTTCACTTGTGTTTCCATTGTTGTTCCATTTGTATGTTTCCATATATGTTTCATTTGTGTGTGGAGTTGTGTATATGTTGTGTACCGCTTACGTTACCCCCCCAGCTCGTTTCCGTTGCGCTTCGGCTTTGTGTTGCCTCGCAGCTTCGATTCGCTTGCCGGCGTTGCCGTTTATGTTCAGCTTCGCGAGCGTCCATAGCGCCGTTGCGAAGGAGAGTACAACGGGAGCATGCGCGCGCTGCATTATATATGAGCGCACAGCTGTGGCAGAGAGAGAGAAATGGGAGAGAAGAAACGAAACGGAGGCAGCGCTCACGCGAGGAGAGGGGGGAGAGTTGGCGCATGTGCGTGGGGGAGCGGATGCGTGAGGGAAGGACGGACACAGCCCCAAGCAAAAGCTGCTTCGCATCTAAAAAAAAGCGTGTGTACCCACCTTCTGAAGGGCGGCTCTCGCCGATTCAGTGTGGCGCACCTGCTCGGCCATTGACCTGTTCTCCCGCGTCAGAAGTTCATTCTTCATCTGCAACTCCCTGCGTCAACCACAACAATTACAGTGCTATCTCGTTGACACGATTCTGCATAATAAGTTTTCTGGGATAATACATTTCACTTTTTTCCCCTTTTCACAACCAACATCCTGTAGGTTATAATATGGTTAATGCAATGTAATGCGGTTAATGCGATTTCCTTTCTAAGTGAAATTGGATAATATGACAGCAGAAGTGTGTTTTTACTGATATTTCTAAACCTCGTATTCGTATTCGTATTCCAGTGCGTTAGATTTGAAAAAATTCTTACAGCCCACAAACGTGTTACAAGCATATAGCTATTCAGAATCTGCAGCGGCAGAGCAGAGAAATTGCCACCAAGAGAAAGTGGGGAGACAGCCACTGCTGCACCACCAATTTCAAATGGGTAGATAACGGCGCTATTGCGTTTGCCATCTAAATATGTCTATTTTGACACTTCTCGGAGCTTGATTTAGGTAGTCTAATTTTCAAATGACAAGTTTTATTTTCTAGTTCCCCTGAAGATTCTATAGACAAGATTACGCCGAATACATATGTGGCATTTTTTTCTTAAAGGGCCAAGTCCACTTTAACTGAAACTGAGAAAAACGTCATTTTCTGCTACTGACAATATGGTCTGGCCTTCTCCAATAATTTTTTGGCAGTGTGTTCATGTCACCAAAATACCTAAAATCTTTATTGCGGCTAAAATCTATATAGCCCACAATCGTCGGTATTCAGGAGTAAAATTTGGATTTGGCTCTTATAGATTGTAACATTTCAAATGGGCTTGAATTAGTCTAAATCGCAGCGAATGAACAATACAGCAATATTTTGTGACAAAATTAACACCATCCTTGAGCTTCCATCGGTGCCATCCTTTCTTCCACGGCTTTAATGGCGATGACTGGACTTCTAGATCGAGTGGTCCTTCCAGAGAAAAGGCACACCAATCTGAACTGTCAGCAGTGTTTTCTTGTTCTTGGCATCTATTGAAGGCCTTCAAAAAGTGCTTCAGCTCTTCTTCTTAGCTTGTTTTATGCCGCGCCATTACGAATCACTTCTTCTTCATGGAATAAGTCGGTGCCTAATATGTTCAGTAACAGCCATTGCTGCTCCAATCAGGCCCCAAGGCTATCCTTCTCATATATCATGGTCGGAGCATATTGGCATATGGTAAGTGAGGCTTGAGCTTCGCTCCGTTTCTTTCAGAGCAATCTCAAGTACGTTGGAAGTCATGCTAAACGGGCTGCATACAAAGCCTACATAAGGCCACTACTTGAATACACCTGCCCTCTGTGGGATCCATCCCATTCTGTGCGAATTAAAGCTCTTGAATGCATTCAGCCCAGCACTACAAGGTACGTCCTGGGGCGATATGATCAATTCGAGAGTGCAATGGGCATAAAAAGAACTCTTGGATGGCCTCCTTTAAGCGAACGCTGCGAAAACCTTCGTCTGAAGCTTTTTCGTCTGTGCTGTATATCGCCAGCTACAGGACTAAAGAAAGATTATGCAATTACAGGAGACATGGAAAAAAAAATTAATTTAAATTATGGAATTTTTATGTGCCAAAGTCTCAATACGATTATGATGCGCACCGCAAAGGAGGGGAGGGTTTCCTTAACACGCACGCGAATAACTACATGGCTATTTTTGCGTTTCACCCCCTTCAAAATGCAGCTGCCGTGGCCGGGAATCAAACTAGCATTCTCATGTTCTGCTAAAACCATAGCCACTAGGCATCATGACGGGTGATAAAGTAAAAGCTCGTTAATTCGACACCCGTTAATTCGGAAATTCGGATAATTCGGACGGCTCTACTGGTCCCGGCCAAAGTGCATGTTAACCTATTGGACCAAACCTTCGTTAATTTGTCAGAATTGGGCTCCGCACCGCTTAATTCGGAAAAATGCTGACGGCTGCCGCTACACAATAGTGTGGTAAAACAGTGCTGGCACCACTGGAGCGTAACCGAAACCTGAGTGACATCGCCATCGTCATCAACTAGTGGGGGCGATCGCAGCGTCACCAAACGTCGGCGTCTTCTTTCTTCGCTCCACTGCGCCTCCGACGCCATTTTCCCTTGTGCTGTGTCGGCACTGTCTCTTCTTGCGGAGTTCTCTTTTTTTTTTCCCCGTTGTGACCGTGTTTACATCTGAGGCTCGAGCATGCGGCAGTAGCTGACGATGGCATCGACGAGGTGTCAGCCGAGTCCACCGAGGATGACTGCCCGACCTTCGATGCTGTCCTTCTCACAAATATGACCCTTCAGGACTACATCGCGATTGATGATTGTGTCGCCACGACTGGTCTCCTGCCCGATCAAAAAATTATTAATGATGTCGCGACCTCATCGCACCTCACGGGAAGTCTCGGAGGCACTTTTGATATTAGAGGACGTTTGCCTGAGCACAGTGCTGGGCAGTATCGAAGATACATGTATCTTCGATACTATCTTAGATACTGTTTGGGTATCTTGTATCTGTATCGCGATACGTCTCGCAAGACGTGTATCAGTATCTGTATTTCCGATACATTGAAGAATGTATCGTGTATCTTAAGATACAAGATACTGCGATCGCGATAACACCACCGTGCAAAAGAATAAACGCTGACTTAACTCCACTTCTCAATATGATACTGTTGCCACTAGGCCACCAGAATTAAACTAAGGGCAGCGACAGTGTTTTATCTTCTCACCAGAGTTTTCGAGTGAGGGCAGGTGATGAGCTCTGAGCGTTCCCATTGATGGAGCGGAGTCACGTGGTAGCGCTCGCGTCTCGACAGTCAAGCGCGCAAACGTCTGCGCCCAGCCGTCCTTTCGTTTTCTCGTTTGCTTTCTTTTTTTCGTTTTAGTGGCGTCAGTTCCACGACACTTGGCTCTTAGCCACTGTCCTGTGCCACGCATTCCAATGCGTGTGGCGTCTTTCGCACAAATTCTGATGCTTCTGTAGTGTCGTTATCGAAGTTCCTCTTGCGTTGTGCTTCGTTACGAAGTCCGAAGAATGCAAGAATGGGGTTGCTTTGTGTCTCGTGGATTTCACCCATCGGCGACTTAAAGAACCTCGAGCAAATAAGATTTTGACATCTATAGGGAACCCAAGCTCAAGTTTGCGGCGCGACGACAGCGCCGCGCTGCGGCCATGGAGAGAAGCGCTGGTGCAACTGGGGGCATGCGCGGCCAACTCAGCCTGTTTTTGGCAGCGGGAACACGCTCACGCGCGCGTCCGCGCGTTCCTCAGTCGGTGCGGGGAACTGGGGCGCCGTGCCGGCAGCTTGGCACGCTGAACCGAGAGGCTTGCTGTGCGAAGCTGCGCATTTCCGCGATGGCAGAAGCGACCCCGCGGAAGTGGACGTGATGTCGGAAGTATTGCTGTGTCGTGGGCTGCCACAACAGTGCAGACAACACCAAGGCACGCGATTCACGTGTGAAGCTGTATCGGTTCCCTGGCATGTCACACGAGAAATAAAAGCGACAAGCGTGGATCACCGCAGTAGGGAGAATCAAGCATGTCCTTGTTGATAGCACTGTCTCGCCTTCTGCTTTTGCTGTCTCAGTTCACAGCTTTCGTTCGTTTCGACTACCTGTATCAGTACGTAATGCTGCGCATGCACGCAACGACTACAGTAATGATTACTCGCTGTCGTCTCGCATTGTGAAAGTCCAGTTGCGGTTGTAGCTGAAACAACTTTATGTTTTGATTCCCCGTGTTCGTGCGACCTACCCGTCGTCGAACGTTCACACTACCGTTATACCGCGGTTAGCAGTGCGCGGTTGGTTGAATTCAACTGAACTCGACACATTGTCAAAAGTTCGGCGCCTGCAATTTACGCTTCGGGAAGGCTGCTTTATCGCGCCGGAACGGACGTGTTCGTGCAGCAAGTTTTATACGCCTGTAAAGTCGATATTCTCATAAAAAGAGAGTGCAAGCATGACGCGAGAGCCGAAAAAATGAGGCGAGCAGTTCAGCTTTCCTCGCAGTGGTTAAAGCTCAGCTAGCTGCCTCGCGTCTAAATCGGCGGGTGATGCTCGAGCGGCACGGAGGACTTGACTCTTAACCTTCTCAGGCTTTTCTAGTGCCATGGCCGTATAATTTCTTTTTTTTTTTTTCGCACACCGCAAACGTTTGTTCACGAAAGTACACGGCTGCTACTGCAAGCATGCCACATCAAAACAATAATCATATGCTTCATACTCCACAACGCACTATGCACGGCTTCACTTCGCAGTTCATATGGACCATTACGTATCTTCAACATGACAGAATGAGTCGTACATCGAGGTATACGTCCTACAGGGTGTTATCGCGACTTTGAAAATGCATTTCGCGTTGAGTCGGGCGTCGTAGTCGTCGATCGTCTGCTCTCCACCCTAAACGTGATTGACGAGCCTTTCTCCTTTTATCAAGTTCGCTTTTCGGAAGTGCCTGTCCAGCTCGGATCTTTTTGAAGCCACGCTGCAGGCGGTAGATTGTAAGGCGACGCGAATGTACCGCGAGAGCTCTGCGCGTGCGCGGAAGCGAGCGGCGGCGCGGCGTGGAGAACGGAGAACGCTCGTTGCATGCTCCCAGTTTCTATTTTTCTGCCAGCGATGGCGCTGCCTGTCAAGAGCAGCAGCGCCACTAAGCGATGCTTGGGAAGCCTATAGAACCATCGGTACCAATGCTATATCTAAAAGAAGAAACATTCAGCTAACAGAAGCTATCTTGGCGTACCTCTCTTTCTCTTTTATTCAATGAATTATTCAAAATATAATTTCATTGTTAGCACAAGCTCTTTCAAAGCTGTCCTTCATTTCCATCCCATACATTAACTATGTGTATGTATTGTTTTTTTCCGGTCTGCTTACTGCAATATGTCTTTAATGTGCTGACAAGATAAGCTCTCTGCTTTATTCTTACCCTTAAATGTCTGCGTCATTTTGCAGAACAGCGAGCGCCACCAATTACAAAAGCGACAAGCAAAAACCGCAATCAGCGAAGCGTATAAAGAGCTGTCGTGCTGAGCAGCTAAAGCAACGCCAATAAGTTGTTTGGGAATGAAACTAATATACCTTGAGCAAGAAATACAAAGCTTTTGAGATACTACAACAGGCATTTCAATCAAACTAAACAAAATTGGTCGCAGTTAATAAACTTTCAAGCGAACATTTTGGTGCATAGGCGTTTAGTGCGACATTATAGAGATATATAATAGCAAATTTGCGAATGTATCGAAGTATCTTAAGATACAATTGGAATGTATCGTATCGGATACAATCAGTGTTGTGGTATCTTGTATCTGTATCTCAAATACTTCTTGCCTGAGTATCTTGCATCGTATCGCGATACAATTTCAAAGTATCTTTGCCCAGCCCTGCCTGAGCACTTACGACAGTTTGTGTGCTGTTGGCCATTTGAAAGAGTTAAGAAAAATTGTAATGTCAGCCGGAATCTGCACGAAAACGCAGACGACCATTACAAAATATTTCAGCAAATAGAAGTACGCTTCTCCAACTTGATTTTAATGTTGCTTTTCCTGTTCATTCGTTAATTCGGCATTCGGTTAATTAGGACATTTTTTTCGGTCCCGTGAAATCCGAATTAACGAGCTTTTACTCTATGGGGGAATGTGGTAGTCTTCTAGTGGTTGTTGCTTTGTAGCATGCTGTGCATGCATTAACAATAAGCATATAAACCCTTGCAGAAAAAAGAGAGAGAGAGAATGAATATGAGAGCTTGTACAATGTCTATTCGTGTTTGGCAGCTATAGCACCGTTTGACGTGGATGCACCCATGTTGACAGCATGTCTCTATCGCGAAGACTAACGCCCATGATCATGAACCGTTGAGGTAGCTGACGGTGTGAACATATATTTGGACACAGCGAATCGTGAATCGCGCGTAAGGATGATATCAACAAGTTCATAATGAACATTGGTACCCGGTATGCACTTCTTCAAAGCGTCGTCAATTAAGGAGAGAAACGGCACGGTGTGCGCTTTCTAGTAATGGGTAGCCGACGCCTGTGCTCATGCATACATAACACACACTGCACTTCAGCAACGCGGGAGGTAGAGGTTCGTAGCCTGAGCCGCAAACGCGTGCGTCCCGCTGGCCTCTGTCTCGCAGGCGCTGCTCTCGCTCCACCAAGGCACGACATTCGCCCGTCGAAATCGTGTCCTTTCTGCAACGCATATTGCAGCAGTTTTGTTAGTAGGTGCTCTCGCAATTGAAGCAGTCGGCGGCAGAGAAATCCCGTTCGTGCACGTGGAAGCTGCACTACTCCGATGAGCCGACGCACGCTAACACGAATCCAAAGGCAAAGAACGTAACTGCGTCAAGGGGTGCCTCGGCGACGCCAGCGCGGCCAGTCTACCTCTCTGGTATCGAGACGCTTTAACCACTTTAACCATGACCTCCGATATCACGTGCAATCTCGGAGTAAGCGCTAGTAAGTGTCGATGGTGAAGCATTACTTCTTTTCACCTCTCACAGACGGCGGCACCGCCCCGCTCCACCCGCCGCGAAAGAGAAGGTGTGAAAGATACAGTATAGACCGCTTATAACGTAAGTCGCCGGAGTCGCGAATATCCGCACTATAAGCGGTACCGCACTATAACCAAAACAACCTTCTTCAAAGGCTGCACTTGCGCAAAACGTGTTGAGCATGTAGCCTCGCGTGTCCGATAATCGACATATGCGATTTGGGGCGCTTACAACCTCTTAAATCTCCGAATGTTCAAAAATTAACCGCCGAAGACCCGCATTGCCAACGAAATAACACGGGGGAAAAAAGCAAACAAAACAAAGTGCCATCGCGGAAATTCGCCGACTACCTTTCAGGCCATCTCGAGGTATGCGCATTACACAGAAACCATGTCGAATCGCGACCGAAATTTCACGTGCTGAGCGGTACCGATCGTTCGATTTCACGGGCGCGCACGCGATGTCCGACATTGCAATCGAATCCGGAACCACCATTCGAGAGTTGCATGCGCCAACCATGCCCTCGTTTTCATTAACGATATGATTCTCTTCCCTTCAAGTGCAGCCATCGCAAAAAGTTTCGTTGATTCCGCACCAAACCGCAACTTTTATCGCCCGCGACCGCTACCGAAAAGCAACCAACGCTGATTAGGCCTAGCGTGCGGTTCAGCATGTTGTCGTGGGAAGTTTGTCCAAGACAACATGAAGATCGGACGTCGAAAAGATCGCACTCAAGCACTAACCCAAGAACAGCGCGCGCGTGATACGAAGTTTGTGTTCGCGGCCGGGAGATCAACGGCGACAAAAGCCCGCCAAGGTTTAAATCCGCGCACTGGCAGAAAAGGCGAAAGCCCGCGTCATGAAGCCGCAAAACTTTTCAATTTGCGGACGAGGTAGCAAACGCGATATCTGTAGCAAGTGTGATAACGACGACGCTTTTACCGACAGGAAACTTACGTTCCACGCATAACGCGCTGTCGGCAAGCGGCCGCGGAGCCTTGCCGCCTCGCCACCGCCGGTGCAAAGGCTACTCCGTCGCCTAGGCAACCACCATCCTTCCCCACTCGGCGAGCCCGCACAGCGCTGCCGCGGTCTTTTTCCTCCCTCCGCCCCTCGTTCGTTCACTGTGCGTGCCCTCGCCCTTCGTAACGACCTCGTCGCTCCCTCCCCAGCGGCGTACCTCCTTTGAGAACCGCACTCGCTACCCCGTTTGTCAGAAATATTTTCCCGCAACCGCATTATAAACGGTATTTCATCTTGGGGGACTGCACAATAAGCGGTATGCGTATACATGCGGTTCTATGGGAGGGTAAACGGGAGTTGAAAAAGACCGCATTATAACCGGTCCTGCACTATATGCGGTTACGTTATAAGTGGTCTGCACTGTATAAGGCGCGTTCGCGCCGTGCCTAGCATCTCCCGAGTTGGCTTAGTCGGTAGAGCGTCGGGCGCTTGCCGTCGCGGCCGCAACGTCGTGGGTTCGATTCCCAGCGGGGTATCTTTTTCTTGGTTTTTTTTCTTTCTCACCCGTTGGTGTCCATTTTATCAACGTCATATCCGTGACGGATGTACTTGGTGGACCCCGGCATAAAACACTTTCGTGTTAAAAAGAAAGCATCTGCTGTTCTATGCCTAGCACTACAACTTCCGTTAATTTTCATCAGTGCTTTGTGGGTGTGCCAAGAAAAGAAAGAAAAACCAGAATGCTTACGCAATTTTACTCTCCAGCATTTTGATGGCTCCTTCCAGTTCTGCCTTCTCTCTCTTGGCATCTTGTGAGCACTGTTGTAGCTTCTCTTTGTACTGCTTGCTCTCCATATCTAGCAGGAACAATTGGTCCTTCTGCAGGAAAAAAAACAAAAAAGTTGTCTCGTGTCACGAGAGCCAAGAGCATTAAAAATTGTTAAGCAAGCACTGTAGTCTTTCCTTTCATTCAAATTTAAAGCTCACCTCTATATCTACACAATCTGAAACTGGGACTCTTTTGGCAACAAAAATTTTGTCACTCTTCAACGTTAAAAGGACAAACCTTTTTTTTGAAACTGAGGAACATGCTGGACTAGGCGCAACGCCTTTCGAGGAATATATATTCCAGCAACAATTTCTGAACAGGACTTTAATATGCACAAATGCAATGCTTACATTGAACCTCCTGTGCCTAGCTTCGCAGTGGGAGGTTTGGTCCTCCCACCATTAGATCAACTGGTATCCAACTACTGCTATGAATCTTGGCCAGAAACAAGTCATGTTTTTCATATTTTTCATAATCAGGCACATGTTACTGCCGAAGCGCCTGGTACAGTGGAACCTCGTTAATGCGTACCTGCCGGGAACACCGCATAACTACGCACTAAACGGTAGTACGCATTAACCACCAAGTAAAAATTTGCATCTCCTCGCGTACGCCATCGCCGCCAGAAAAGAAATAAATACAGTGCCACAGCAAATATTGCCTAAAGTACCTACTGAAAAGCCTTTTCTTTCTTTTTGCCAAATTGGAGAAAAGATTCTGGTACTCTCGCACGACTGTCCGATAGTGCCGATAGCGCGCGGTGGCGACGCCAAGGAGCATTTCGGAGCTATTACAGGGTCCGGTATACGCAGTGACCGACGTAGCGACAGAACGGACAGTGTCGGCTTTCCGCGATATATATGTGTGCGTCTATACCGCGATCTGCTACTAAATGAAAACTGACACAGTTCCAGTGAAACGCTGTACGGCTGCGTGGAGCCGATCGTCTCCTGGATAGTTGCGTGCAGCGTGTCGCCTTCTCGGCTCACGCCGTCAGTGCCGGGCCGCTTGCTGTACCGCACGCGCGCATTTGTTATGGGAGTGTTCTTTGTACCCACTTCACTCCAGACCGTGCACAGGTGCGGCGATGAGCACAGATGAGCTTGTTCGGTTAACGCAGCGATGACAAACTTCCTGCAAGCGATGCGCACTCCGCGACGCTCTAGCGGTCCTGGCAGCGGACGGAAGCGCATTTGGGTGGTCGCCCAATAAAAGCGTGCAGTATGGTTACAACAGCGCTATGCTTGCTGAACCATACGCGTGCGTTTAGCGTGATAGCGTCTATGCAAAGAGGTTTCTCGTCACCCACGACTAGCAACGCTCAACTCCGCAACAGAGAGCTGCTTTCGTTTCTACAAAGCGGTGCGTGCTTGAACACGGCCCCGCACAACGAGGCGGCAGAGATCGGCGGCCCAGCGCGTTCAGGTTGTCGCCTATTAAAAGCGTGCAGTAGGCTTAAAGCAGTGCTGCGCCGCACGCGTGCCCGAGCAGCTATCTGGAAGATACTTATTGTGATAAGGTTGTCGGCGATAAGTCATGCTGGCGCGTTCGTCGGTGGCCGCTGCCTCACTTTCGTTCTTTCCCGATGCTTACCCGCAAAGGCGTCGCCGCAATCGCGCGGAAGTCGGAATCAGTGATCGACCGATCTACGCGCTTCTCGAAAAGACGGAAAACCTTTGGCGGCACATTGTGGTGTCGGGAAGTTCAGCGGCGCAGTAAAATTTTATGGCACAAAATGTTATCGCGGTACGCAGGGTACGCACTAACCGGTAGGCGTAGGCTCTATGAGACTCGGTCGGGGATTCGTCACAACTACGTTTTAACTGTTAGTACGCTTAAAGCGGGTACGTATTAACGAGGTTCGACTGTATATTGCTGCGTAATAGGTTTGCTCTATTCCTGTGCTCTCATCAACATCGATGCAACGTCCTAGCATTTTACCTTTGGAACTATGATTTCTTGCATTGCCTGTGCACTTAAATGCGAACAGCATGCTCTCGGAGCATTGCTGTTATTGCCCTAGGTGAGTGCACCTTGATTTTGAATCTACAGCTCCTTCATGAATATTCGCCATGCTGTATGTGGGTCACTGCGAAACTTCTCTGTCACGTATAAACAACAGCAGGGGTGTGCAAGTGCCTGGAATTTCAAATATCCATTGAATATCGCATGCCATTCGATTGGCATGCTAGTCAAACCTGTCTTTCTCATATCCCTGACAGCAACAGATGACGGATAGATATGACGTCCTGAATGATTATTCTGCAGGATAGCCATGGCTGTTGCTCTGTGCAAGCCTGATATCTAATGTTGCTTCAGAAATGCTGAAAACATCTGATGTTTGATTTTATATTCAAATTATGTTTTTTCTAGGGGTGTGCGAATATTCCAAATTTCGAATATTTTTCGAATAGTGTTTGCTATTCGATTCGATTCGCACTGGAATTTTACCATTCGAACTATTCGAACTTCCCAAAAACAAATACAGTCAACGTCAGATTGAAAGTGACCCCTTCAGATTTTCAATATGCTTCACCTCATTACACCCCCGTATTGCGGCAAAGCTGCCTTTCAAGCTCCGTTACGGTCGAACCTAGCCAAGACACAGGCAACGTCCGATTGCAAGTGATCCCTAGATTTTCAATATGCTTCACCTCATCAAACCCCCGTATTGCGGCAAAGCTGCCTTTCAAGCTCCGTTACGGTCGAACTTGGCCAAGAGACAGTCAACGTCCGATTGGAAGTGGTCCCTAGATTTTCAGTACGCTTCACCTCATCACACCCCCGTATTGCGGCAAAGCTGCCTTTCAAGCTCCGCTACGGTCGCAAATGTATTAACTCAAGAAAACGCTGGTTCCAACATGGAGATGAAAGATGTGGCAGAGGTGGGGGCTCAATTAATGCTGTTTTGGACCTGAAATTAGGGCAGGAAGTCCGAAAAATCGGACACCGAAGCTTTTTAGCATCCAAAATTTCAGATGTTCTTATATATCAACGTCTACGAGGCAGATTTGGAACCCCGGACTTGAAGAGAGCACACCCTTGTCCGCCACATCAGTTGGGCTTCCACAGAAGTTGAAAGAGGAGGAGAGGCTGAGAAAATGGCATCTTTGCCTATCACGTGTAAAGTGTTGTCGGCAACACTTTGGTTGCACCAAATCGTGTACATAGATACGATTCGGCCTCTGGTCGATTCCACGAAAGATCAAAAAAGTGTGTATATTCGATGTTTCCGATTTTCCTGATAATTTTGTATGTTGTGCACATATGACTGCACAGCACGAAATCGCAGTTCGTTTTCAAATAGAAATTTTTTTCATAACAGGAAAATTCGACAAGTGTCGCCGGTTGACGACGACCAGTTCACGAAGAGTGCGTTTTCGTAAATTCGCGATCATGCTGGCAGCTACTTAAGCTATATATTACAAATATCTTTCTTTTTGGCGGAAGTAGAAGTAAAGAGGAAATAGCTCTTATGATTTCATGGAATTCTGAGCAAATTATGTATTTTTAAAAATTCATGAAAAACGCTGCGTTTTTGAAAATCAAGTCAAATTTGGAACGCTATGGCTACTTCTGTGAACATCTTAGCTTGTTCATATTTGCAGCATGAATAGGCCTCTATGTGAATAATGAACCTCTGCATTTGTATTTCTCTAATAATTTTCAAAGTAGTAAATTTTCATGCTCGAAACACCAAAAAGAGAATAGTGCTCCTCAATTAAAAAATCTATA
This sequence comes from Rhipicephalus sanguineus, assembly GCF_013339695.2. NCBI lineage: Eukaryota > Metazoa > Arthropoda > Arachnida > Ixodida > Ixodidae > Rhipicephalus > Rhipicephalus sanguineus. The sequence goes on from NC_051176.1 coordinate 81,957,850, forward strand.
ATAAAAAAAACCCAATCTCAATTTTGTTCAGTCCCCCAAAATGTTCTCAAAGGACTGCAGAATGATATTATGAAAAAACATGTTGCATCATTTTGATTAGGACAAAAGCAGAAAATGTCAAACATTGTGTTTCCAGAGCGTGGTGGCTACTGCGTGAAGGACATCTCTAGTAACAAGAAAATACAGTAACACGTCTTTTTTCTTCTCTGAGCTTCGCTAAACAACAGTAATGATCTATTGTCGGAAAGTGGGAACTGTTTTGTAAAGAAAAAAAGATCGTTCCAATTAAATGCATTTGCGACACCACTTATATTCCTCGTCGACGGGCAGCACGGACGTTTTGTAAAGAAAAAAAGATCGTTCCAATTAAATGCATTTGCGACACCACTTATATTCCTCGTCGACGGGCAGCACGGACATTTTCATTCCTGTGGATAATTTTTTTTAAAGTAAATGCGCTTACCTATATAAAAGCAACGAAGCTAAACGCGAAATTTGTGTAGCTGAGTCGATCATGCATTGTAAGAATGTGAGAAATCGCAAATAGCGACAGTGGTGAACGGCGAGTACCGCAGTGCAACTTAAGCACAGCAGCCACACATTGTTTGCCAGGCTTTGTCGCTCTGCACGAGAAAATGCTGGGGTGTCGATTGCGTTGGTTACACGATACATTTTTCACCGCTCGTCGCTCTCCCACCCGGTCTCTGGATCCGCACCGTGCAGATCGTGTGGCGGATCGAGTGGCCCGCGCTACAAGCACTCGTGTAAACGGAGTAGCATGCGTTAGGCGGACAGGTGCAAAGGGCGGCGCGATAGACGCCCGCCTGAGCAGACGACAGCAACGAGCACGGCTGTGCCAGTCAGCCAAACACCACCTGAGATAGAAGTTAAGCATCCAAATTGTGCCTCACCTTGATGCGATCACTGTCCTACGCTCTGAAGGTGGCTACGGGTAGGCGTTATAGCCATGACCGAGATTTTGTGCGGACTGCCTCATGGAGCACAAAAAGAAAATTGCGCTGCAGCGGAATTTTCGTTATGTAGAAGATATCGTATCGAGTCTCTTTTGCGGAGGGTCATGAAGTAGGATGCGCGCTCAATTCAAGAGGGAGACCAGATCTGCCAGCACTGCTTCAAGACATACAAGGAGATGCAAAACAAAGCAGATGCAAGGCAAACAAAACGTGTTTTGTCCGTGGCCAAAACTGCTGCCACCAATCTTCACGTAATCAATTCTTTTTAAACTCTGCATTGATCACATAAGGTTTGACAACGTACACATTTGGGCCAACAAAAACCACACGTCTTGGCGACCATTCTCCAGAAATTCATTTCCATTCATAAAAAGACCTTGGCTTTTATACCAATCTCTCAATTCTGGCGCACCACATCATCATAAGAGACGCATGGAGGGAATGCGTTCTTTAGCACTCAAGATATGAATTATACTCAACTGAAATAGATGAAAGAAAAGGAGGCTACAACTGAAAGTGCCTACTGTGGACTGAGGGATGTCTAACACTGGCGTGAAGTCGCAAACCACGCAAATGCATTTAATTGGAACGATCTTTTTTTCTTTACAAAACAGTTCCCGCTTTCCGACAATAGATCATTACTGTTGTTTAGCGAAGCTCAGAGAAGAAAAAAGACGTGTTACTGTATTTTCTTGTTACTAGAGATGTCCTTCCCGCAGTAGCCACAACGCTCTGGAAACACAATGTTTGACATTCTCTGCTTTTGTCCTAATCAAAATGATGCAACATGTTTTTTCATAATATCATTCTGCAGTCCTTTGAGAATATTTTGGGGGACTTTGAACAAAATTGAGATTGGGTTTTTTTTATTATAGATTTTTTAATCGAGGAGCACTTTTGTCTTTTTGGTGTTTCGAGCATGAAAATTTACTACTTTGAAAATTATTAGAGAGATACAAATGCAGAGGTTCATTATTCACATAGAGGCCTATTCATGCTGCAAATATGAACAAGCTGAAATGTTCAGAGAAGTAGCCATAGTGTCCCAAAGTTGACTGATTTTCAAAAACGCAGCGTTTTTCGTGAATTTTTAAAAATACATAATTCGCTCAGAATTCCATGAAATTATACCAGCTATTTCCTCTTTACTTCTACTTCCGCCAAAAAGAAAGATATTTGTAATATATAGCTTAAGTAGCTGCCAGCATGATTGCGAATTTACGAAAACGCACTCTTCGTAAAATGGTCGTCGTCAACCGGCGACACTTGTCGAATTTTCCTGTGATGAAAAAAAATTTTTATTTGAAAACGAACTGCGATTTCGTGCTGTGCAGTCATATGTGCACAACATACAAAATTATCAGGAAAATCGGAAACATCGAATATACACACTTTTTTTATCTTTCGTGGAATCGACCCTCTACATTGCCTTATTCTTGATTAGACAACTATGAAACACCACCCCGCCAGCGCTTCATCAACCTAGCAAAAAGAAACACTTTCATGTTGCTATCTCACAAGAATATGCTTAGAGATCCTCTGCAACTTTTTTCTGTAATTTCACTTCGAAGTATTCAAAAAATGTTTGAGAAATATACGAAAATTATTCGAAAATTATTTGATTCGATTCGCACTCAATCTTTTATTATTCGAATTCGCTTCGCACCCAAAATTTTGCTATTCGCACAGCTCTAGCTTTTTCTCAAGTATTTGCATTCAATTCTAAAATTTAATTATTCGCATACCCCTGATAAACAATGATCAGCCAAAGGTCACTTAGTTCTGATTTGCTAATAGCTACTGTGCATACAATTGTCATGATTGTCACTGCCAAGCGAGTCTTTTTCTTCACGGGTGTTTTATTTGCTAACAAAACACAATAATGGAACTTTTACAAAGCCCAAGCAAGAAAGGCAAACTTGGTATTCAGCAAATTACTCCATTATTGCCTTGTTCCACCCTGAGCGACAATATTTAAACGTACAAAGGGGAATGGATTGAGGGCTCGTTTCTTTGTTAGACACAGCTCAATGAAATCAACAGACAATGAAGCCAAAGAAAGTATAGGGGACATTACTTGTAGTCTCTAACTGTAGTGTAGAACAACTGTGATATACATACATGAAAAGAAATTAAAGTGGACAAAAAAGCAACTTTACCGCCGGTGGGGACTGAACACGGAATTTTCGGATAATGTGTCCAATGCTTTAACAATTGAGCTACGCGTTACCAATTGAGCTATGCATTGTGAGGGTTTATTAGTGAGCTGCCAGCTCATAAAATTTCATTATACTTACACTTGACCATGCAGTACATACTATGTGATGCCAGCTGATAAAAGAGTGTTCCATTCTAGCTGTCATAGCTACAAGAGGTGCTGGCTAACACTCCGAAGTTTACACATACAGTATTTTACCCAGTAAGGTGGACGGGAGAGTGATTGCTGTCGCAGCTCAGATGGTAGAGCAGCGGATGCATTACGCGAAGGTTGTAGGTTAGGTCCCTACCGACGTCAAATTAATTCCTTTCCATTTATGTCATAATTACAACACTACAGTTAAAGACTGCAAATATTGTGCCCTATACTTTCCTTGGCTTCATTTTCTGTTGATTTCATTATACTTAAACTAGTAGCATTCCGGACGCCTGTAGTAGATCTGGATTGTAGGAGATCTGGACAGCGAAACATATTAGTATCAGTGGCGTGGTGCAGAAGACAAATGCTCACATAAGCAGCTGTCTCCTCCTGGAGTGCCACAATCTTCTTGGCCTTGGCTAGAAGACGACGGTTCCGCTCCATGTGAACATCTCTGCGGTGCCGCTCATAGAGCAGCACGACATACAGCAGGCAAACTTGTCCTTTCAGACAATCCACCTCTTCAGATTTATCTTCTCCCATTCCTATAAAAAGAGAAGAAAAAAAAACAATTCAGCTCCTTGTCTTCCTCAGAGACTGCGGTTTTGTCCCACTCCATTTCTGAGGTGGTTAGGTTTTAAGAGACACAAGACACAAAAGACAGCTTTCACTTGCAACTTCTCAGGCATCTTATTTGCATTTCGTTCTTGTGTGCAGCACATAAAACAGGCTACTGACTCAATTTACACTCCGCATGTTGTGACAAAGACTTGGTCAACAGATATACATCGACACCCAAGTGGCCTTCCGTGTTCCACCACGCATGACACACCACTTCCAAATGGTTCCTGTGTACAAATGCAGCAAAAGCAACTGGAACTTTTTATCAGAGGATCCTGTTGCAGCAACTTCTGTTGGTGCTAGTTGTTTAATTCCGAACCTAAAAGTATGCTCATCTGACCTGATTCACTGAACTTCGAAATAATCAAATGCACTGATCTTTTCTCTTCCATCATTTTGTCTAACATTTTCACACTGTAATTACAACGCTCTGTCCTTCCCAATGACTGCAAGGTAACCAAAATTGTTCAAGCCTATGAAATGGGTAACACCAACTCACACAATAATTACCGCGTAATTCCACTAACTAGCACTCCCCAAGAGGTACTATAACAGCTAATATACTTTCACCCAGAGAAGTTTCTGGAATCTAATCAACTTTTTAACATGTCTCAGCATGGACTTCGAAAAACCCTTCCTGCAAAACTCAACTGTCAGCCTTTACAGAATATGAAAGTAAAATCGTAGCTTGACAAAGACTTACTCACGAATGTTTATCATACCCTAACTTTTGTTCAAATGGGTTTAGAACATCGATTCTTGTTGTATTACATACAGTTCTCATTCCAGATTATTGCAATCGCTGATCTTAATTCACAACACACTCAGTTTAGGAAATACCTTGCTTCCAAAAAGGCACATTAAATGTTTAATATCTTAAACACTACATATTGTATTAAGGAATAATTGCACATTTGAAATCAGCACACAAATATACATAAACTCAACATGTTTTATCAAAATGAATCAATAAAAAAAAATGTAAGAGCAGGGTAGGGGCCCTGCAATACTTTTTCAGCATGGTCAGAAAACGCCGCCGATCAGTAGTCGAGGCTCCTGAGAACACGCAATCCAAACATTATAGCGCAGCACGCGGCCTGGAATTTACAATTAATTCTCAAAGCCAGCTGAAAATCGTTCTTTCTTCTCTACAAATGATGCCATAAACCCTAATGACTGCGCCATAAACCCAAAGTCCACGGACACTGGCTGATTTGAGCATCGTGAGCTGCATAGTTACTGTGGCCATCGCGGGATGCCGCCACATGCCCGCGCACGCGATCACATTGAAAGTAAGCCGCGTGTTCGAAGAAAAACAGAGAAGAAAGTGCTAGGGTCATGACGCGCTGATGAAAGGACGCACCTTCTTGCCTCCTTGTCATCCCCCTCCCAGCATAGCTTCCAGCGGGCGACAAATCCCCGCAACTCCGCTCTATTTGATGGATTCTAAAATTTTTTTGCGGCAGTCAATTCATGAGGCAATAAGCATTTTATGAAGCCATTCGACAATTACTTGGAAAAGTGTTGCAGGGTCCCTTTAAGTGTGAATGATTATGGTCTGCAGAACAGCTTTCTCAAGAAGGGTGCATGCATATATATTTTTAAAATTTCAACTATTTCCATGCTATGGAGCAGTTTCATACTTCGCAGATGCTATCACTGCCACCCAACCCACACACCCCACTTGTTAACCCTTTCCCTACCGAAGACGATCTGGGCTTTTCCACCCTGAAGAAAGCATTTGGGGGTGCTGTATGTTAAGCTACCCTGACTCTTTTTGCTGGGTTCTGTTCTGCTTCAACAGATGGCACAATAAAAAATTTAAAAAAAGAACGCACTTATACACCACATTTTGGTCGCGAAAGGACTTGATTCTGGTAACTGGAGTTAGAAAATGGCATTTTCCTCTGTACGCGAGTGGCACGCGCGTGCCAGCAACAGCTCCGGTCAGAAAAAAAACAACAACAAAAATGCTCCTGTTTGCCCAAGTTTTGTGAAATAAAGAAGAATTTCAGTTATCCTGCAAGTGTGGCAGCGAATACACATAGCAGCATAGTTTCGCTAAATAATCGTATTTGGACGACGACCGCGTCTCGACGAAGCGGCAGTGGACGTCATTAGATGTCAGCAAACCACACCCCCGGCGCGTCCAAGGTTTGTTTTTATGGACTCGCTTGTCCCTGCTCCTTATTTTTAAACTTGTGATTCTGTCCATCCCTCTCTTTTCTTGTCTCTCTTTTCGCCCCTTTATCCCTTTCCCCAGTGCAGGGTAACACATAGGAAGTTTGTCTGGTTAGCCTTTCCTTGCTTCTTTCTCTCTCAGAGAGACACTTTCCATCCCCAAAGACTGGAGAGGTTGGGGCACATGGGCACTTTCTGTGGTGCAGTGCAGCGAAGCCAATCATTTGCACATTTTCAAAGAAAATATTTAGCCGTATATCTTGCGAATAAAGCGCCTCTGCATAACTTTTTTAGATGTTTAGAGACACGCCGGATCAAACAGGCAAATAAAAAAATAGGCATTTTTGTATCGTTTTCGGCCAAAAAACTCGGCAGGGAAAGGGTTAATTTGCGATGCTCAGGCCTGGAGAGAGGCCCTATAGTGAATGTTCCTTCTAAACATTTGAAGTTTGTTTCGTATAGCCCGCTTTTTTTGAAGACAAGCTGCTACACAGTTGCCTTCACTGTTCTACTCATATCTTACGGTGACTGTACAGCACTGCAGCTGTGTGCAACACATGGGGCCCCCAACGACTCGCAAGGGTGACACTGTGGGCTTCTCACCACCGCGCTGTGTTTTCTTCTTGGCGAGCTGTGCCTGTTGCATGTAGCAGCTGCTGACCAGCTGCAGGTGCTTCTCGAGCAACTCGCTTGGTGACATGTCGGCAAGCGCTAGGCTGGAGGCGTCCCCCGCACCCTGTTGGTAAGGCCTGGACACTGAGTACGAGAGCAGTGAGCGGTAGCTGTCCTCGAGAGGAGATGGGGGAGCTTCCTTTTGTGCGTGGTGCCCTGTTGCTGCCGCTGCCAGTGTTGCTGTCGCCGAACAAGCCTGGTTGTTGGTGGGTGCCACAGGTGCCCGGAGAGGGTTGCAAGCATCCACAGAGTCACCCTACAACAAAATAGACAAGCAGCTTGATACCCTTTTTTCCCCCTACATTTTACTCAGATTTCAATTTCGCAGTTCACTAGTCTTAAAGGGACACTAAAAAGAAACAATGAATCGGTTTAGATCGATAAACTGTGCACTGAGAACTCTAATGTGGTTAATTTCGCCATCATAGGTTTATTAATAGAGGAGAAAATCAAGTTCAAAGTTTCATTTTTAAATTTCGTGCCAAAATCTCCCTGCGTGACGTCACGGATTTAAAAGTGTACTTATCGTATTTTGGCGCCATTGGCTTACAAAAGTACCCCAAAATTGGTATGTTCAGTCTATGACCCCCTCAAAGGGCAATGTACTTCTTCTTTACCGATTAGGAACTACATAGTCCCTAGTAGGCGCCGTCAAAACATGTGACGTCATGGCGAATGGTGCGGAAACGTCAAGGTGGCGTCGCCAACCACATTTTGTTTTTGCATGCTTTCTTGCTTACTAAGCGTCTTCTCGCAGCAAGCGTGGTGTTTTTGGTATCGTGAAAGAGTACTTTACTAATATGAGAAAAATCGTTTTGCTCTTTAGTGTTTAAAGGGGTCATGAACCACCCCTCGGGCTTGGTGAAAAAACATGCCCTGCGGAAAGCAGACACTGCTATGAAAGCTCAGCCAAATCTTGCAGACGCGCGCGGCAAGGAGAATTTAGAAAAGGAGCGCGAAGTTGCCATTTTCTCAGGTGCATTCTTTTCATGCAGATGCCTGCGCTCGCTTTCTTCGGAGCTGCTGGCGCCTGCTGTTTGGCGTCAAACAACAGAGAGCATGCTACTGGCTAATAGCCGGCATAAACAAGAACGGCATTTGGATCAGATGCGTTTCTTGCCATGGGGTGCCACCATGTGCAAGCACTTCTTTCAAAAAGACTGGACATGCGAACACGGACACAAGAGAGAAGTCAAGACACCACAAAGGCCGACTAACAACTGCAAAGGCTCACAACGGTGGACAAGAAAGAAGGAACAAAAACTTATCTGCACATGCCCAGGCAATAGGCGAACCTATCAATCCAATGTGAAAGATAACTTAAGTCATTTGATTTCTACTTTATGAAAGTTAATCGACGGTTGGCTCACACATGCGCTACCACTATTATCGATATGCCATGCCTCAATCATTAGACGCGTTTCTTCATTCTTGTGCCTGTACAAAACTGCACATTCACTGAATTTCGGTGTGCATTTATCTCTCGACAACGTAAAGATAGATTAAAAGGTGAGCCTCTGGTTAGTGATCTCTGATGTTCCTATATAATCTATGGTTAACGCAGCGGCCTGTCTGTCCTACATAGAAACGGCTGCAGCTAAAAGGAACTTTATAAACCACACCTGTACGGCAATCAGTGAATCTGTTGGTGTCTTTTACGAAACAAAGGTGAGTCCACTTCTTGTCTATTACTCCCTCATTCTTTCTCTGCACAGCGGCACATATCTTACTTAGCTTATTGGCAGCCGTAAAAACAACATTAATGCCGTATCTACCTCCCACTTTCTTTAACCTGTGAGATACGCAATGGATGTAAAGAATACCTACGACGCGTTTTTTCCTATTGCTTTCTGCAACCATTCTCGGACTTAACAAAATGGACTTCTTTAAACGTTCAGCGACAGTGGCCACTGCAATGCGAGGATAACCTACATCTAAAAGACGCGTAACCTATACGTTAAAGCTGGCACTCATTTTGTGCTCACACGACTTGGTGCGGGAAGCCTTAAAGGACCCCTGACACCAAAATTGAAACCTCGAGATGTTTGTGTTGTTTGACTTTCCTGTATACGGGGGCACACCTGACCGATTATTAGTGATGAACGTTGCCTTTAAGATATCTTAATTTGGTTTTAAAGTAAGCGTGGAGTGCTCACTTGAGTTGGCTGCACCTCGCGACATCCTGGTATGACGTAGATAGAGGACCCGCGTGACGTTCCACGAGTATAAAGCAAGTATTGTGGACCGGCGAGGCCTATTGTTCCGCACCACTCTTGCTTTGTTGTCGGCCTGCTCTGGAGGTAGCGCTTAACAGGTTTAACCCATACCGAGGCATCCACATACTTTCAATCTCTGCCGCGCGCTGGGCCCCGATTTGAACTGCGCTTTCAACGTGTGCACGTGGTCTTTGACGCTCCCCCGCATGGGGCACCAGCTTCTTGTGGTTTTTAGGCGGGCGTTTTGAAGTGACGCTATAATGGTCGCAATTGACTACGCTAGAATGAGTTATGCGATACGCTAGAGCATTTACGATTTAACTTAGGGATTGCCAGACACAAAGCTACAAATCACAGTAAAAAAGTCATCAACAAAAATTTTGCTGTCAGGGGTCCTTTAAGGTATGACATGGCTATACCGTTTTTTACAACCTTAGAACGCTTTGATGAGAAGATTAACAGCGGTTTTGAAGGTCTAGGACAATACTGCCAGCATACGTGGTTCCCCTGAAACGTTAAAAGGAATGTCTAGAAATTGTATTCCATTATTCTGAGGCAATTCTTTAGTAAAGTTCAGCCCCTCCTCCATTTAGTTCAAATTTTTCACTCACTGAGGTAACCACAGATTCGAAGTCCTCACCACTACAAAAAAATGAAGCAATAGTCCACATAATGAAAACCTCAATAATCGAATTACCTAAGGTGCCTTCTAAACGTCTGTCAACCTTGCTAAGGTAGAAATCACTAAGAATCGGAGCAGCCTTCGAACCAATACAACTTCCTGCACATAAATGCCTTCCCTCCAACCTACCAGCGTCAAATTTAAATACATGGGAAGACTTTTTAGGAAAGCTGCCATAGAAACACCACATTTATCGGTGAAAACAGTTTCCTGCCACCGGGGTTCTTTTCTGAGAAAAAGTGAACTAGTGCCTGAGAATTACGCACGTGAAAAGGATCTGAAAAACTGAGTGAGGTTAAGCAGTTCTGCAAGTAACTAGATACAGCGAATTGCCAGTGAGTGATCTCTGAAACAATTGCTCGAAAAGGAATTTCGTTCTGATGTGTTTGTGCTGAAAAAAAATTCTAAAGTAAGCGATTTAGCCTTCTTGACATTGCAAGCTATCCTTTCAAGATTATGTCTTTATAAAAGGTCGACAGGACGTTGCCTAACTACCGATGGCTTAAGTTCTGCCGTCCTAAAATTCTTTTTAATGGCTGTTAACGCTTTTTTTGAGAACGTACTGTCCAGAGTTTATTCTTCCCACAATAATTAACTTGAGGCCGGACAGCGTCAGGACTGTTAAGATGCAAATCAGATCCCTTGGTACTAGCAATGCATTCTGAAATGCAGTGCAAGTGCTCTTCTTCAGGGACTAGTCTAGCGATACTAGACGGCAGGCTTAAAACGTCTATTGGTTTTATGTTAGGCTTAAAACATTATTTTGGACCTAAGGCTAGGGTATTGGAGTGACTATCATCTATGACAGCTCCTCCAAGGACTAGCAAGTTATCTTGTGGTGAACTAGCACAAAAAATCTTCCTCTTACATGGTTGAAGTTCACGAAGTTTCACCCTCCAGAAGAATTCCGCATGCTGGTTAGCTACCCTCATCCTATCGGCATACAGGTGCTTCTGGTGGCATAATGTTAGCAGACTATAGAGTGCAGGCACTGCACTCCATAGTCTGCTAACATTACGCAGTAGCCACACCAGTGCTCATAGAAATCACAACGAGAAAAAGCGACCGCGTTTCATCATGCGCGCTGATATAACGTCTTTCCCCTATTCCATCCCTCTCTGTGTAGCTTCCTGCACGCTTGTTGTGATGAGAGAAGACAGCAAGCACTTAAAGTGTGCAATAAATCCCTGTAACACCACTAGTTCTTGACGGATGCGAGAAATTTTTGCTGCAATCGATTCGTGAGACGATAAACTCTGATATTGAATTGAATGATATATCATTCGACGATTACTTTTGGAAAAGTGGTCCAGGACCCCTTTAACCTAAGCTGGACAAGCAAGGTAAAGTACCAGTTCTGGAATTCCAGAAATGTCACTCCTACACCATGAACAGGGTATCGGTAAGCTAGAGAATATGGAAAATCAAAAGGTGAAGGTTGAAGCACATGAACACCCCAACCCTCTCATGTCATGTGAGAGCTATGAGTGTCGGCACAGGACTAAGTTGTGGTTATTATTCTATAGACAAGGATTGGATTAAAAACTTGGAGGACGCTTGAGCTTCGCCTTCAAGAGTGGTACGTGGTAGTGTAATGGGGCCTCGTGCGGCATCGCCTTCTAAATTGCTAGCCTGCCTTCCGTTCTCGGTGCATGCTTCAACCGTGCTGCAAGGAAACGAACGTCCGTGGCATTGACCTAACAGTGGCCGTTTCAAACTCTCCTAGAATGCCTACTGCAAGTACAGTTGCCCAATGCCCACTACGCCATAATTCTTTCTTTTGCGAATCAGCGAAGGGCTCACCACGAGTACGTAAGGCAACATGTGAACCTACGCAGCTGCTTACTTTGTTGATGCTGCTGTTGATGATTAAATATGTCTGAACACTTTGTAATGAGTGGGCCTTTAAAACACCCACTCGTCATGCGATTCACATGTTTTGACGCCTGGCACGATTCTATGCTTCTGCCACGCAATATTACATGCGTTAAGGAGACTCCTGCCACTACATGACATTAATATAGCGTTTTTTTCCCGCAGTTTCATGCAATGGCGTGGCTTGGTAGTAGAGCACTTGCTTGCCACGCAGACGGCCTGGGTTCGATTCTCACTTGAACCCAAGATTTTTATTATTTATTTTATTTGCATCTTTCTCGACTTTTCGGTCACGGACAACACTGATTTTTCGCTCACAACTAACGATGCTGACAGAGACACCGAAATTTCTGCGAAACGAGCTCCTTAACGTTGTTGCGTTAAAATGTAGGAACCAGAGGCTCAATATAGCGTACTCCAAGAACCTTGACAGACAAAAATGGCTTGGGCATCTGAAAGTGCTTCGGCAGCAGTGACATCATATTAATGTATAGGTGCCATGATTTAGGTGGAACAATCAAAAAAAGAAGAGAACAATACTAAGCCTACAGGGTTCATAGCAATGTTGAAAAAAAAAATTCAAGGGTTTTTAAGGTCTTTCAAGCACCTAACGAAGAATTTTCAAGAACCTGAAACAACAATTGTTGAGACTGCAGAAAAAGGAAACACCAGCTTTTACAGCCTGAAGCACATCTTCCATTGCACACAAGCCAAAGCAGGCACTTTTTCGCAATTAACAGCGAACTAAAGGAGTTTTCACAGTTACTTTCTTCGCTCATATTTTGCTCACTGCAGGTTTCAGTATTCTTCTTCTGCCCGTTTGCTTAAACTGATTCACCTCACAATATGGATGCACTGCGTGAGCTTGCACACACGCACACACACACACACAAAATGTGCATCACCAGCCTTAGAATTTTTTCAACTTATAGGAATATACAGATGTCATAATTGCCGCTAAACAAAAAATTCAGGAAAGAAACACAAACATAACAACATAGGCAGTACTTCCAACTTACTTAGTGTCATTTTAAGGGTAATTATGTCACATAGCAAGTACCAACTCGCACATTTACAAAGGGGTCGGGCACCCTTCTCTCCCCACTGCCACAAAATAGACTCCTCGTGAACCCACTGATCAAAAGTAGGCTCATGCGAATATAACTTTCTAGTCTCAGAGTGCATGGCAATTAGTGTTGAATAATTTTGAAGTGAAGAATTTGTAAAAATACTTATTTGAATATATGTGGAAAAATACTTTAATTTTTAAAATTTTTAAAATTTCTCATACTCAGGCAATATAAGATGCTCATAAAAAAAAAAGTGACTGAAGTGCAGAAGTGTGACTTCGCGCTGGTACGGATTTCTCCTGACAAGGTGGTTTCACAGCACAGCAGTCCCATGGTGCAGTGAAACCATCTTTAAGGCGTGTTACATGTGGTAGAATATGCCTGTTCATTCTTTTTAAATACAAGATACTTTCGAATTTTTAATTAATGCCATAGCGAATTCGACAACTGTAATACTTGGCTCAACAAATGTGTATTTACAAAATTTAAGGACATTTAGGGGCCTACAAAAATTTAAGGGCTTTCAAGGCCTTGAAAATGCTGTTTGAAAATTCTAGGGTTTTCAAGGGTTTCAAGGACCGTTATGAACCCTGGCCTAGGAGAATTCACCAGACTAAACCAGCTTAATGTTTTGGTACATAGTGCATGACAAGCAGGGCTTAAAGTCAGGAGGGGGCCGGGGACCCCTCTCGGCAGGCCAACTGTAGCACTGCGGCACCCATTTGACTAGCTCTGGAGTTGACGTTCTTTTTTTGGCAGTAGTGCTTTGTGCAGAGGAATTATAGCTCTCCGATTTTTTTAATAACGATTTAATCGCCATTATTCAGTTGATGGGGCATCAGCAAAAAAAAGAAAAGAACAAAGAAAGAAAGACACAGGTGTCATCGTACTGCTGGATGCACACGGTCATCTGCACAACTAGTATGCACGTAACGAAAGAAATAACGCACATTGTATCATAGGTCGGCAAACTCACTCATGAGTCGACTCACTCAGACTCAGATCGAGCCATGTGTCTGAGTGAGTCTGGGTGAGTAATATTTTGGTGAGTTTGAGTCCGAATGAGTTCGGCTGAGATAAATTTTAGTGAGTCTGAGTCCGAGTGAGCCCGGTTGAGGAAAATTTTGGTGAGTCTGAGTCCGAGTGAGCCCTAAGGGCAAAATATGCTCCATGAGTGAGTCTGAGTGAGCTCCACATTTTTTGCCGACCTATGCATTGTATACACTTTTTCTCGTGCATACTAGTTGTGCAGACAGCCCTGTAGCACAATGTTCCAATACCGTAATCTGCTGTCTGGCGTACATACTTCCCATTGGGCCCGCCAAGCGAGCTCACAATGTAAAGCGAATTCCTTACTCGTAGCCTTGACATCAAGGCGACAAGACTTTTGGGCGCTCATGAGCCGCTGACATACATCTCGCATCTTGACGCCTTCTGTGACGAGTGACAGGTGCAAGGGCGACCATATGTATTGCGACGAAGCGGCAACAGAAAGAAATGCAGGGTGCGTTCAGAGGGTCAAATTCAAACATTATTTTCTTCCTTAAATCAAAAAGAAAATGATTTGATTAGACTTTCTTCATTGCCTAGCAATGAAGTCTTCTATCAAACACTGTATCATGAGGTTTTTTACTTGGACTGCATCAGTAAAAAATACGGTCAAGTATGCAATAAATCGCACATTTTCTCCGATTTCACAACGTTGTTCGCGAAGATTTGAAGTCTATTTCACTGCTAAACATTTTTGTACGAAAATACACTTTCCTGAAAACCACACCAATATTTAGATTGCTATGGGACAGTTTGAGTTAGCTTAAAAATCGCGAACTTTGAAGGTTTTCGTTGTTTTTGAGGATAGTACGTAGCTGGCAGCTAAACACGAAAATCTCGGAATTGTTAAATAGCACAACTCAACAGAACCTCTGTAGTAGCGCCAGCGCTGTTTCGAAGCTCAACACACAAAAAAAGATTTTATATACATTTTTTATTAGGCACAGTTCAACAAAAGCAAGCGAACTTTGAGGGAGCATTACGGTCTTGAAAATTTTTTTCGAGCAAAAATGTTTTGCCACAATACTCCACTGGGTAGTATACACCACAGCACGCCTGTCTCGCACCCAGGCTGCTGGCGAGCCGAGCGGATACTCTCGCACCCAGACGCCGGGCTGACCGGGGCTGCCAAGGTGCGCCCGGGCTGCACCAAGTAAACAGGGCAAGCTGCAGTTCTGAGGCTTTAAAGTGCGAAAAAGTACCCGTTCACGCCACTTCAGCGTATAAGAGCTCGCCTGGGCACTACTGCGTCGTCTTCGGATGCCAAAACAAGCTGCGCAACAAGAGGATATTAGCGTTGTCAGCGTTGTCTGCGACGATTACGACGCGCCACGGAACAGTGCCGGTGCGGTGTTTTCAGCTTCGCCGCGAGTGGATAACTGTGATTCAAGCAAAAAAAACTAGGAGCCGAGTGAAAATGCGCGAGTAAGTACACTAACAGCGTGTATTCTGCAGTGTGATGCCCACCTATTTCATTTTGCGAACCTAATTTGCGTGACACGCAGCTGGATTGAAGGCAGGCGTGAGCTTTGTGTGGGGGTGCACTTCATACCTTTGAGCGTTTCCTTTGACGAAAATCTAGTGCAAGGTAGTGCTTTCAAGCACAAGCAAAGAGCATGCTTTGGCACTTTCAACGTAGTATTAAGCTTTAGTGCTTTTGTTGGCATCCACACCTTCGAGATTTCGTCTTCAAAAGGTAATAAATGGCACGGTGCTCCTCAACAGCTGGCCAGAATTTTGTGCTTTCATTTCAGTGTTTGATGTCCCCAAATTTATTTGGACACGAGGCATCCAGCTGCACATAATACATATATTGGCACGTAAGTAAACAGTACTCGCGCCAGTGTCCTTTACGTCGCAGGCGTAGCTAACCGGCTTAACTAAGAGTAGCACAGAAGCACCATCGTTAAAAGAATAAAATAGCGCAGGTAGCTTCCAAAAGGGATCGCTGAACGATACTTCAGGTTATACTCTCTGATAGCACGCTTTTGTGAGCAAGACGCATTATTGTAAGAGCGCCCGTGAAACAAAAATTACGTTCCTCGAAACTGCCCGTAAAGCGTACTCTAATTATTACGCGATGCATGCTGAAATGATGAGCTTTCACTAAACTTTGTGCACAACTTGTAATATGGGGCAACAAAACATCGTTTCACTCTTTCGCGAGCTGCACTGCAATTACGATTCACGCGTACTACAGCGAGAACGTTTTTTTACAAATGTAACAGCGTACGTATCTGACGAGGTTGCTTCCGTAGCCCGCTCAGCACGTACTGTATACATTGTGGACTTGCATGAGCAAGATGTTCTTGATGTTCCAATAAAATCAGCGAAAATGTCCAGGCTAGAAAAGACGCGAAACACGCTCTCCGATGGGCTGAGCTTCGGAAGTTTCACGTTTGCTCTGTGTAGCGTCTGCTGGCGTGGCAGCCCGCGCGTGCTGTTTCGTCGTGTGTGCGATAGATGGCGCGACGCGCGATGCAAATATGGCGATGCGCATGGAATTCGCTGTGTTCTGGTCTATAGGAAAAAGGTATAAATTTTATCAGCAAAATCTGCGATGTCAGAGCGCCATGTTTGGGACACTTGGCATGGAATGAACTGTGTGTGCGTGCGTGCGCGCGCGCGTGTGTGTGTAGGTCAGTGCCCTACGAGGGCTTCCCCTCCGATGAAGGGAGACTAAGCCCTGATGACAAGACTGGACATGAGGTACACACGTGCATCTCTGTAGCCATGATAATAATGTGACGCTCTTGCTGTACACTGTACCACAAATCCGTTTCTTTCTTTCTTGCAACTTATTTGCAAGTGTACATTTGATTGTTCCCCTTTCATCCTCATGTCCAGTCTTGTCACGCAGTTTACACCAATGCAGCCACACAGACAAGCGTTCCATTTAACATTTCATCAACCTACAAGTGTTTGTTTAACGGCCATGGCAAGTGTAGTGATGGCACACTCCTCGTGGGGTCTCACGATTGCTTTACCTGGTTAGACCTGTCGGCTGGCCTCCGAGGTCGCACAAATGGCTCCTGAAGCCTGGGGCACGAATGGCTTCGCTCCAGAGTGGAACGAGACGTGCCCCTGCTGCTGCCACTGCAGCATCGCACAGGGCACTGGCTGAAGTACCTCAGCCGATCCATGCTGTGTGCCATCTGCTGCTGCTCCTGGTATTCCGGAAGCTCCGACACCGAATTCTGAGGCTCTGTGGTCAGGTTGTTGGTCGTTGAGAAGAAAGGAGTTTCACAACCCACGGCAGTGGCGCCACCACCACTGGCCCCCGGCACAGGAATGGACTTTTCCGCCATGGCCATCGCTGCCGCTTGTGCTGAAAGTGGGTCGGACAGTCGAGAACTTGCGGAATTCTGTAAATGCACTTATGTGTGCCCATGTTACAGGGGTATCACTTTTACTCATGACACCTACGACCAGGGTTGCCGTCGAGTATATATGAAAAGAGCCAGATTTCAAGCCTAAAGTAGCCATGCCATCTAATTTTATCACCAAATTTGTAGCCAAATAGAATAGAAGTGGTATTATGAGTAGATTTTATACAGTAAAAGCTCGTTAATTCGAATTTCACGGCACTGGAAAAACCCTCCGAATTAACCGAATGCCGAATTATTGAAAGTATCAAGAAAATAATAAATAAATGTCCATTACATCATTTCACTTTTATTTTCTGAAGGAATACGCAAATTCGTTAATTATTTTGCATAAGAGCAGTGCAGAAGCCGCATTTTTCATCATTTGTGAATTCGTTCACAATGTGAAACGTGGCTCAAGAACCTCGAGTCTTAATCCGAAACGTGCTCTGACCCCATTCCTCATTACGTATAACTTCGCGATTGTAGATGACGACCACGCCTTTCTGAAAGCCAGCGGCCGTTTCGGCCATCCGCGAGCGCTGTTTTCGTTCCTTTGCATCGCATATTTGTGGCGCTTCGCGCTGGGCGCGTTCCGAGGTTCGTCCAAACTAACCGGGTTGCGGTCAAATATGACCGAATTAACGTGAGTTTGATGCCATTAAACAATACACATGCTTGCTGGGACCAGAGAACACATCCTAATTATCCGATTTTCCGAATTAATGAGTGTCGAATTAACGAGCTTTTACTGTATTATTAAACCATAAATAACAGGTCTTAGAATAAGGAAGACCAAAGAAATAAGACAACTTTTTCCCTCACGTTTGGTTTTCAAGTCACAGATAAGTTGCAAATAAATGAACAAATTATAGTAAATTCAGTGTGCCTGCATACTGGTTGATAGAGTTCTTGCCAGATACAGAGTAATTTTGGAACATTTCAGCCAACAAGTCAGTAGGGAACATTCAATGTTGAAGCAGTTTTTCCTTGAAGCCACAGACTGCATTTCACTATACTCGGATACAACTCAAGAAAAAAGCGGCTTTTTGCCATCAAAGGACCCCCCTCCAGCCAATGGTGTCGCCGTGTCGTGACCCCGCGGCAGACCGTCTTTGCGCCGCGCTCACGAGAGGAGTCACAAAGCAGCGTGTCAAAGCGTGTTAAAAAGAGGCCGCGACACCACTGGCTGGAGGGGTCCTTTGACGGCGAAAAGCCCGCTTTTTTCTTGAGTTGTATCCGAGTATTGTACAGTTTACATAATACCGGTCCAGCTTCAGATAATGAAAGCTGGTTAAAGATCAACTGCCCAACCTCATTTTGTTGCAGATCTCTGTTTTTGTCAAGTTCACATGAGAACACATGATGCGCATCAGAATTAGTAAACTTGCGTGTAGTATCAGAATAGGTGGCAGGCAGCATGCGTGGCATGCTAGCCAACGCATTTGCCAATGTGCACGTAACTTCGCCACTCCATATTTGCAGGTGTGCCATGCTACGTTGGGCTGTCTCGATGCACACCAACCTGCTGGTGGGGGAGGACACGCACGCATTGGCTGACACGACAGATGAGCTCGGAAACAGCGTATTTTATTCACAAACAAAAAGAAAATGGCTTCTTAATATGTCAAAACAAAAGACCAAAGTAGCCAGAAAGTAGCCAATGAAACCAACCTGAAATTTTCGCCACCAAAAAGGGTCGTAGAATAGCCAATCATGTGCAGAGTAGCCACGAACGGCAACCCTGCCTATGACTATGACAGTCTACTTCCATGTCCTGCTGACCAACAAAACACATGCGCACACACAAGGACACACTCATCCACTGAATGAGAGATTTCCCTGTTACATTCTGCCAGGACCTATGGTGTGCTATCAAAGTTGTGCTAGAAGCTCCATAGTGCTAGAAGCTCCATTTTGGTTAGCTTTACAACTCAAACATGTATATATCAGCTGTCCACGTCACATACTGTGACTACTTGAAATAAAAGTGTGAATTTTGATGGTGCAATTAAAGCCAATATTTTGTGGAAAAATCTTATAAAGCATAATCCCCCATGTGGCAGGAAAAACCAATGCCTTCACTAGGAACACCACAATTATATGCAAATTACTAGGCTTGTGCAAATATTTGAGTACTTCGAATATTCAATTGAATATTACAGTATTCGAATTCACTTCGCTTTGAATTCAAATTATCGGAAATTTCGAAGTATTCGAAATGAACGAATAGGCGTATATTAGTCCGCATGTAATCCCCCTGTAAAGGTGGTTTCACTGCAGTCGAGGGATGCTGTACCGTGAATACACCTTTCCAGTGGAAATCCGCACTGCCGCGAAGCCCCACTTCAAGGTTAATTGAACATATTACCCTCACATCCTCACATCAATCCATTATTTTTTATGTTTAGAAGCTCGTTATACCGGCTTATATGCTCCAAGTATAGTAAATTTTGAAACGTAACATATTTTACAGGTGATGACTTGGATCCAACCGAAAGTCAAATCCTGCTGCTATTCCAAGTTCCACTTCCTTTGAACCAAAAAGAATGACATTTGCATATGCCTTGTTTCAATTTAAAAAAAAATATTGTGCAGGTTAGTTGGGTCATGACAAATATGCTCATTTTTCTTTATAACATGTGATATATACTATCCGAATTCGATTCGAAATTATTCGACCAAATCAGTCTTCTTCTTAAGTCTCTTCTTGTCCCCGTGTGTTTGCGCGAGTAAGTGAAGAACAAATCACTATTCGCTTCGAAACTAAAGTTCACTATTCGCACAAGCCTACAAATTACATAAGCAATTTTACAAGTTGCAGGGTAAAAAAGCCTTGATAAACCAGAGCTAGGCTCATGTAAATGTTAATATTTTGGTTCGAAGCAAAGTCAAAGTGAACATAATCAGTCTGGAATATATTAAAATGAACAGTTCGAGTAGTGCGATTTGCATAAAACCTTGACACAAGTGCTAGATGTTGCTAAATTTAATTAAAGCTGATGCTTTCCCTGTGGTGGGGAGGGAGCCTTGCAATCACAAGACTCTTTTGCATTCACCTGTCATGCAACATGTCGATGCTGTGAAGTGCAAAATTAACTGCACAATACAATCTAACTATGCTGTGTCGCGCTATGCTTTCAGTCTACAGCTCAGACCACTTATAACGTAACCGCTTACAGTGCAGTACCGGCTATAATGCGGTTTTTTCTGACTCCCGTTTACCCTCCCATAGCACTCCATGTATACGCATACCGCTTATTGTGCAGTCCCCCAAGATGAAAAACCGGTTATAATGCGGCTGCCGGAACGTTCTCAGAGATGCGAGGGAGGAGAGAGAGTGGCGACGGTGTTACGAAGGAGGAGCGGACGCGGAACGAACGAACAAGGAGCGGGGGGAGAAAAAAAAGGGGATGGCGGTGGGGGACAGCAGCCCGGCATGGGTGCGTGGTGTGAGGAGGGGGAGCGGTAGCGTGGCCGACGGAGAAGCCTTTGCCCCCTTGACATGCGCGCTTTGCCCCGGCCGCATGACATGCGCGCTCCGCTACGTACGGGCGCCCGCGTCCGCATCAAGAGCGCGTTACCGCTATTTGTCTCCGTCGGGAAAATAGTTGCTTCGTCGTGGAGCGCAGATATCGCGCGTGCAACCTCGATTCCCCCGCAAGTAACAATGCTTTGAGACGCGATTGAGCTTTCGCCTTTGCCACCAACAGGCGGACTTACAGTCTTGAGAGACTTTTTCAGGATAGTTGCCGTGGCTGTTCTCCCGACCGCGAACCGAAACTGCGTTTCACGCGTGATGCCCACGGTTTAGCTCGCGAGTGCGATCTCTTCTACGCCCGATCTCCGTGTTGTCTAGGGCAAGCTTCTCGCGACGGATGCCAAGTTGCAACACGCACGCTAGGCCTAACAAGCGCTAGCTGCCATGTCGGCGGCCTACAGAAGTTGCGGTTTGGTGCCGAGTGAATGAAACATTTTGCAGTTGTTGCATTTAAAAGGTGTGACTTAAATCTTTAACGAAAACGTGGGCGTGCGTGTGAAACACTCGAGTGGTGGTTTGTGGTCGCCACCGTTTTCGACATCGCGCACGCGCAGTGTGTTACCACGGCGACCTCCCGTGACGGCGCATTTTTTCCGCGTTCGTTATGTCGGCACCGCAGGTCCGCGGACGCTAACCGTTCAACATTTCCAAACGTAAGCAGACGCAAACTTACGTCCCAGTCGCATGCCTCGATAGTCGGAATCACGCGCCTACCCGTTGGTCATGTTTTGCACACGTGCAACCTTTCAAAAATGTTGTTTTGGTTATAGTGCGGATATTCGCGGCTCCGGCGACTTACGTTATAAGCGGTCTATGCTGTATATGCAAGCTAAATCCATCCCATCTTGAAAGAACATAGACAAACTTTGTAGGCTTGCACGCTGTCCAAACTATGCGTGATCTTGAGCTCAATCACTGATGAGTGGCAAAAACCTTCAACAATCTGCTGTTCACTATGAAGCATATCCTGACTGTTAGGCCTAACCAGTGCTGCTTCACGGACTGTCCATCAGAGAAGCTACAGTTTAGTAATGCGTCAACGTAACTCTATTTGCAACAACCATATAGATGTCCGAAAGCCAAAAAAGGACCTCACTAGTGCCCCTTCACGCAGAAAGTTAAAAATGTAGTAGTTCGGTGCAAGTGGTACAGCTGTATCACCCCTGAATCTAGCTGAATGGCGCTGTCTTCAGATGCAATTTTTAACACTATCATGTGTGAATATGCCCAAAACGTCAAGTGTGACACAAGGTCTGAAAGGTAACACTGTGCAGTTATTTCTGCAAGTTATTATGTGCCTTTTTTTTTCACAGTATGTTGTAGTTGGCACCGGATTACACGCAATAAAATACAGCCCATTTTAAGATATACCACAGTTTGTGCGTGTATTCCGCTCTAAAACTGTGCAAAAATTAAAGCAGTGGCGAGTAATAAACAAATTACCCCTTGAGGTGTGGCTTCATTGGGAAATGTGCATTGTTCGCTTCAAATTTCACAATATTTGATGAAGTATTGGAAAAGATCAAATATTCACGCAAGCCTAAACAAAGCCATCAACTACAACTTTGTTAACTATTTCGTTACTGAGGGAAAATGGTTCTTTTATAGGCATCAAAAAACAAATTTTTGCGACAACAAATAACTACTGCTACCATGGCACACATTACAGCAAAGAGATTTTAGACTGTGAAATTCTGTTTCCAAAAATGTAAGCTGCAATGTAAAATCTTATAATCTAACATGTAAAAATTTTAAGAAGTGCCATTTTTGTGAGCAGTTGTAAAAAACAAAAATAAGACTATGACATGACAAACATTAAAAGAAATTCAGAATATGCATTTAAAAGATAACCTAAGGACAGTCTGAAAAAATAGATGCTCAGTACACTGCCGCTCCTTGAATGCAAAAAAAAAAAAATCTACAGATCAGGAACCTTGACTGCTCATGCCATGCAGCGAAGCATTTTTTAGGTACAGGTGTGAAACATCTGTTTCGCTTGGCTTTGTGGTCCTCATAGCACATTTTGCAGCTTTGCTTTTCTGGCATCTTCTGGCAACAATGATTTACTTCTTTTAGCACAGGGTTTACTGGAGTGCAGAGTGTGGGAAGATACCCTCAGCTTCTTACACTCTGCTGTCACTCCAGCCAACATGAACCCCACAGCCAATCTCTGGTGTAGATTACGGCATATTAAGTGCAATAGAGTGATATTCCCACATCAGCTTTCCCCTTTGCCAATTCTGCTAGCTAGGCCTAATTACTGCATCATTTGGGAACCTGTGACTACAGTAACAGTCTAGCACACACAGAGTCCATAAAACTAGGGGTGTGCGAATATTCAAAATTTCGAATATTTTTCGAATAGTGTTTGCTATTCGATTCGATTCGCACTGGAATTTTACTATTCGAACTTCCCAAAAACAAATACAGTCAACGTCCGATTGAAAGTGACCCCTTCAGATTTTCAATATGCTTCACCTCGTTACACTCTCGTATCGCGGCAAAGCTGCCTTTCAAGCTCCGTTACGGTCGAACTTTGCCAAGACAGTCAACGTCCGACTGAAAGTGGTCTCTAGATTTTCAATATGCTTCACCTCATTACACCTCAATATTGCGGCAAAGCTGCCTTTCAAGCTCCGCTACGGTCGAACTTTGCGAAGAGACAACGTGCGATTGGAAGTGGTCCCTAGATTTTCAATATGCTTCACCTCATGACACCCCGATATTGCGGCAAAGCTGCCTTTCAAGCTCCGTTACGGTCGAACTTTGCCAAGACTGTCAACGTCCAATTGGAAGTGGTCCCTAGATTTTCAATATGCTTCACCTCATCACATCCCGATATTGCGGCAAAGCTACGTTTCAAGCTCTGCTACGGTCGCAAATTTACTAACTCAAGAAAACGCTGCTTTCAATATGGAGATGAAAGATGTGGCAGAGGTGGGGGCTCAATTAATGGTGTTTTGGACCTGAAATTCGGGCAGGAAGTCCTAAAAATCGGAAGCCAAAGCTTTTAAGCATCCAACATTTCAGATGTTCTTATATATCGACGTCTACGAGGCAGATTTGGAACTCCAGACTTGAAGGGAGCACAGCCTTGTCCGCCACATTAGTTGGGTTTCCACAGAAGTTGAAAGAGGAGGAAAGGCTGAGGAAATGGCATCTTTTTGCCTATCACGTGTAAAGTGTTGTCGGCAACACTTTGGTTGCACCAAATCATGTACATAAATAGAATTCGGCCTCTACATTGCCTCATTCTTGATAAGAAAACTATGAAACATCACCCCTCCAGTGCTTCATCAACCTAGCGAAAAGAAACACTTTCATGTTGCAATCTCATAAGAATATGCTTAGGAATCCTCTCTAACCTTTTTTTTCTGCCATTGCGCTTCGAAGTATTTGAAAAATATTCTAGCAATGTTCGAGAAATATTCGAAAAATAATCGATTCGATTCGCACTCACACTTCAATATTCGAATTCGCTTCGCACCCAAAATTTTGCTATTCGCATAGCTCTACATAAAACTTTTGCAGCAGCTGTACAGGCCGCACGAAATTAAAAAACCGACGAATCACCTTCAGAAACAAGAGGGCAGGGGATGCAGGTGACAGCAACACCGCAGATGACAGCAACATGGTGGTAGTTACATTTGCGAAATTGTATGTGCAGATCCATCCCAAAAATTGACCAACACACTGCAAGGCATCTAAAATTTAAGTTGAATGGTACCTCTTAGCAGAGTGCATGATCTCTGTTTTTTTTTTTTGCTTGTCTAGAATACTTGAAATTAACAAGCTTTTACTATATGCTCATTAGGTATGTCGTAAGAGACAACAAATGTTTGAAGGTGAAAAAAACAGCAAAAAACATGATGCATGTAAGCAAGGAGACAATAGGATGAGGTTGGACGAGGCTCCTTGCCTTGTGTACATTGTGTTTTGAATAATTTTTCACCTTCAATCATGTACCAAGTGGCCCACCCTTCGACCTTGTGGTAACCATAATGTTATTGCCATACCATCGCCAACGTGCGGCAGTGCCTTGTTTCCAAGATCCCTGAGAGGTACATCGTCCTTTGCAGCAGCTGCAGCAATCCTAGCCACTTCACTGTTCGACACTGCGGTTATCTGCTGCGATGGCTGTAGAGCAGTGAATCAGAACAAAAGCAGAAGCAAGGGGTCAGTAGTGCTTCGTGAAACACCACAACAAAACAAGAAACAGAGGCAGGCTATTATAAAGAGAATTACATATGCAATTAAATACTAACAAAAACACCAGTGTTACCGTACCTCTGTGCAGCCTGTTTCCTCCGGCGTTGCTTCTATGGCAAGGTCGAGAGGCAAACCTGCCTCAGTGCTCTCAAAAGGTTTTTCTTCAGAGTAAAAAAATAGACAGAGAGAGAGAGAGATAACAGACTAGTTACTCATTAAACAACTAAAACAAATCGTCCACTTAAACATAATAAACACCAACTTGAGAACGAGAAACAGAGTGCTACAAGAGAAGCAATCGAAGTCTCATATCCACGACCAGACTACAGCAATTTTTCTTGAATTATCTTTGAACCTCAAAATTACTACATGCCAAAGCAAGCATCTTAGCACTGGCTGATGAAGAGTGCATTAAAGAATGAGATGAGCATGTGGCGGCGAGAGTCAATTTTACTCATGCTACTGGTTTGTCCGTTTTTTCCCATTAGTGCTAAATATGAAGGATTTGCTCAAGGGGTCCAAAAGTGGCACGGAAAGGGCACCTGACAAACAATTGCAGCAAAGATGTGAACAGATCCTTTTGGCAATTTCTGGGACATCACAATGTGCCCAAAACTGACAAAAACACACGCGAGGTCAGCCAAGGTATGCTGTGAACATTACACTGAATTGCCAGATTTGTTCTTTAAATCAGCAACTAAGTGAATCGTGATTTTTATCCAGATAGGTTCCTGTACACACTAGTAGGTGTGTAGGTCTGTGACCACACGTTACAAGGCTGTGCAATGTAAAATTAATCAAAGAATTGAGGCTGTTTTCATGCCTGCTTTTATACAGATTGAGGATTCTGTTGATGTTCAGGCCATTTTGGTGAATAACACATTCTGACAAACAAAAAACAATCAGAATCTGAATTTCAGTGCCTCTGGTAGTACAGTAGCTCACCACACCATCATCATGAAAGGCAGTTTTTGCAGTCATTGAATTAGCTGTGGTCATGTTTGCCTGTGCATGCATGGCACCATGCTCGTTAATACAATTAGTATGCGAATGTTTCCTGCAACATAGGGGGCTGATAAAACCATGAATCTTACTTTGTATAGCTATTCAATGCAGTGCGATCACTATCAGTGCTCTGCCTTTCTGGTAAAACTGCAACTTTTTATGACACGAAGAAATCACTGCATCACTACTAACTGCACCAGCACGCAATGGCGTTTGCCATGAGCAGTTCAGGCAGAAATTAAGTCACCAATTGCTCACCTGCAATTGGTTGAAAACAAGATTGCGGATGAACACTTCCCGGCTACACATGTGCTTGACATTTTGTTTTAGTTCTGTTTTCTGTACTTTTTATCAAACAGATGTGGGTCATAAAAGCACTGCAACCAACTTTTTTGCCTCTGTCCTCTGGGTTACATTGAAGTGTGCATATGAGTAGCATATCTAAGCAAATGCTTCTGTTCTCGCTTGTGTAAGCACATGATTCTTTTCAAGCAGGTAAAGTTGCTCACCTTGGTGCATTGCTGTTGCTGCACCTTTTTGTTTGGTAGTCGCTCAACTTTGCTACGATGGTAATGGTGCCATCAGCGCACAAGACAGAACAGGCCACACGGGAATGAAAACTTCGTCTACGTAAGTGCCTGAGAGCTTACGTGGATGAAGTTTGCATTCCAGTGTGGCCTCAGCCCATGGTAAGTGCTTCGAGCACTTACCAGTGGCTAAGAAGGGTTAGGTCAGCGGGTGAGAGATGTGGATACAGGATACCATGCAAAATTCGAGATGAGGGTGCATTTATCCTTTCTTATGTTCTGAATCTTCTTAGCTGAATAACTTCAGCCTGTGTACACCTATTACCCGCCCTTCTTGATGCATTTATCTCCACAACTGCCAATCTACATGACCCACAACTAAAAACGGTAGCTTGAAATGTTTCAAAAGCCCCTCTTAACACATATCGGCAGCAGCAGCAACAGCTTCACATAAAACAATGCGCAAGGTCCAGGTTTAGTGCTGCCAGCGAAGCCTATTAATAACACTTGGGACTAGAACTTTGCATTCAGGAGGGGACTTCATATTTGGGCACAACGGAAGCCAGTGCACCACTATATTTGTTGTTTTTGTGTATTGTATTCTAAGAAAGCTGGACAGTGCACTTCCACAGTTTATTAAATAACTTTAACTAGGTATGCAACGACAGCCAAAAAAAAAAATGAGAAAGCACTATTTAGAAATCTGTGACATTACAGTGATGCACAGGCAGCAGCATTTTGGCACAAAATTTCAGAAACGCAACCTTGACCTTCACTTCCCCTTCGAATAATAAACCAATTACTGCAAAACAGATGAAAGTACAGCTCTTAAAGGACCACTGACACCAAAATTGAAACCTCGAGATCTTTGTGTTGTCTGACTTTCCTGTATACGGGGGCACATCTGACCGATTATTAGTGACGAACGTTGCCTTAAAGATATCTTAATTTGATTTTAAAGTAAGCGTGAGTGCTCACTTGAGTTGGCTGCACCTTGCGACATCCTGGTATGACGTAGATAGAGGCCCCGTGTGACGTTCCACGAGTAAAGCAAGTATTGTGGACGTCACAGAAGGTTTGCGGGGCGCACGTGCACAATACGACGACTGGCACCCTGGCACCCAGCGAGGCCTATTGTTCCTCACCCCTCTGGCTCTGTTGTCGGGCTGCTCTCGAGGTAGTTTTCGTGAGGGGACACGCGCTTAACAGGCACCCACATACTTTCAATCTCTACCGCGTGCGGGGCCCCGATTTGAAAACCGCGCTGTCAACGTCACCACAGCTTGAGTGCACGTGGTCTTTGACGCTCCCCCGCATGGGGCGCCAGTTTCTTGTGGTTTTTAGGCGGGCGTTTTGAAGTGATGCTAAAATGGTCACAATAAACTACGCTAGAATTAGCTGTACGATACGCTAGAGCATTTACGATTTAATTTAGACATTACCAGACAAAAAGGTACAAATTACAGCAAAAAAGTCACCAACAAAAATTTCGCTGTCAGGGGTCCTTTAAAGGATACTTTCACTCTCCTCTGATTTAGCGTTAAAGATGGCAATATCGAACAAAAACTTGAAAGGTTATTGCTAGCAAGGCCTCGAAGGGGTAAGAAATGAGTGAGGAAAAAAAAAGGAACGCTAAAGTGCCAATTAAAAGCAATCAGTGTGTCAGGGTGACACCTAACTTTGCACTCACCACACGACAATGACCTAGAATACCCTACTGTCCTCCAGGCAGGGCCAAGGCCACAGGCCTCCACGGGGCTCCAGCAAGGCGTTGAAACTAATGATGATGACACGATAGGCTCCCCTGTAAACAGGCATAAAGAAGTGGCAAAAGCGGAAATTTAATGCTGTTCCAATGCTCAGGCCTAGCATTATTCTTCCACAAAAGAAAGCAGCATTCTCGCCACAGCTGTGTTCCGCCTGCTAACCTAGGACCTCAATACAGGAAAACCTCATGTACCTACCAGGAATGCAGCGTAAGTAGGCACTAAACGGTAGTATGTAGTAACATTAGAGCACAAATGTGCATTTCCAACATGTACTGCCATTGCCAATAAGAAGTAAATGCGATGCCACAGTAAATGTTGTCCAAAGTACCAATTATGAGGCCCTTTCTTAGTTTTTGCCAAAGTGCAGCGAAAATTCCAGCTCTTTTGAACGACTGAGTGATAGCGCGCAGTGGCAATGCCAAACAGCATTTCGAAATTATGACAGGGAACACAGACAGTGGCCGCCATGGTGGCAGAGAGGTTGGATGACTTGTTTGACTTTCTCTCATACATGCGTGCGCAACTGCAGTGACATCTGCTACTGGGCGAAAACTGGTGCTGATTCACTGGCATCTGCTGGTGCTGTATGGAGCCCATAATTCCTAGCAAGGTGTGTGTAGCGCATCACCTACCAAGTTCACACTGTCACTGTTGGGGCTCTTGCTATACCCTACGTGAGCGATTGCCATGGGAGTGTTTGTACCCGCTTTGCTCCTGACTGTACACGGGTGGAGTGCATTATGATTGTCACCTATTAAAAGTGTGGTACTGCACAAGTGCAGCTCAGCAGATAGCTGAAAATCCTTATCGTGATAGGGATGTCGATGATAAGTCGCACTGGCACGTTTGCTGGTGGCTGCCAATGTGCCATGTGCCCTTCCCATGCTTATTTGGATGAATAAAGGCCTAGCTTCATCCACTCTGAAGGACAAGTCTTTGGTCGTCCGACCTCTACACTTACTAAAGAGGCGGAAGACCTCTGGTGTCGTGCTGTAGTCTCTTGCGCCGCACTGTAGTGCCGACAACACCACAACTTTAGGGTGCAGTTAACCTTTATGCAGCAAAAAGGAATCGTGGTACACACTAACTGGTAGGCACAGAATGAGCCACTCCAGCTTAAGCGGTCAGCAAATGCACTAGGCTCTATGCAGGCTTGGTTGGGGATTTGTTGTAACAGTGTATTAACCGTTAGTATGCTTAAAGCAGGTATGTATTAACCCATATATGCCCAAACTCAGAAAAAATGACAAAACAAATATTTTTTTTTTCACCAAAAGTGCACTTCTACCATCAAAAGAAAGCGCAAGTTCTTTATTTACTGCCAGGTGAACGCAACACTGTTTTTCAAGCCGTCCTATACATATAGAACACTGGGCATTAGGGGTGCTATGTGCGGGTGTGGTAAGCCTTGAAACATTTCACGTGCACACCGACATTGCACTTCTTCCTCTCCATGACGTCTTTCATAAAAACACGCGTTTTCCCAGAGAAAGCGGTCGGCATTTTACGTGCACTTTTTCCTCTCCATGACGTCTTTCACACAAAGCATGCGTTTGCTCGGAGAAAGCGGTCGGCACGTGGCAGCATGAAAAGCAAGCAATTTCTAGGCCTGCACACATTGAGAATGAGGCCTGCTTGATGTGCTGTAGGTGGCGCTAGTCATCAGCTAAAGAAATAGCGATGTTAGAGTGCATCAAAGAAGCGTCCTATGCGTAGGACACTGGGCACATATGGGTTAACAAGGTTTTACTGTACAAGCATACCATGCAGGCCAGGCTCATATATTTAACATAAAGGATCACAGGCGTGACATTTCCAATGCGCATTTTTTTGGTTATTTAAAATGGTAGCATAAGTGCTTGAAAAGCCTTAAAAGGAAAAGAAATTCTAGACTTTATTATTTAACTGAAAGACAAAGGATGTGTACATGTTCAAATGACCTAGCTAGAATTTCTTTGCAAAATGCAGAGTTAACAAGTACTGTCTGTTACCTCTTGCTGCTTCCACCTTTTTTGTGTGTACTGTAGTTTAACAATGAACCCCTACCAACTCCCCTAACTTTCAGTTCTATTGCCAAGTTTTGAAAGCAGTTCAATTAATTTGCTAAATCGCGTAGCAGGCTGGCTTGCTTCATTTCTGTGATCATCGCGGCATTTTTATGCGTGTGTAACTGGTAAGAACATGTGCAACACTCTTGTCTATACACCCCCCCCCCCCCCACACACACATATATTTCAATAGCGACATCTCCTCAGCCAGTCATATTGCTACAAACCGTAAACACATTTTGTGCTTTCTCGTTACGTCACCATGTCCATAACTACAGGTCCGGCATTCCTCAGCCAACTCATAAGCATTTCCCCAACTTTGTAGTTGCCAAATGTCTTCCCTTTACGTACCACAGACATGAGGCATAGTTTCCAGAAATTTGAAATTATGTGGCAGTGCTCTTTTAGTGAACAGTGAATAAAAGTCTGTGGTGAGGAAAGCATGGCTATCACGTTCCCATTTTCAGTCACAGTTGTCAGTTCAGAGATTTTAACGTCGGTGACGGCAATCTTTTTTTGTTTTGACACTCTACAATCATACGCAGAGCTGCTTCCCTGATCGTACCTAGGCGATCACATCAGCTATGACGCCACATCTACCACAAGCCCGGTGGTTAGTGAAATCGTTGTAGCGAGACTCAATTTTAAGGTAGCAATTCAACGCACTATTTATGTTTGTAAGTGTCCTAGTTACACTTCTACAAGCTACAACTGAACCTTGATACAATGAATATTGACGTATAATGAATTGGTGGATGTAAAGAATACATGCTTAGAATGCATATCAGATGTAACAAAGGCATATTCGCGTCCACTTGCATGTCCCGCCATTGCTGAGAATGAAACGAAACTGCACAGGCAATGAGCAGACAGGTCAGCACTCCACATGTGCTACACATGCAAAGCCATAGCGAGAGGGGCATACACTAAAGAAAAAAAAGCTGAGCACAGTTAGCACATGAAGTAAAGACAGGACACTGCTATTTTGTAATGATGCCTTTTTGTGTTTTGTCAGTAGTCAGAGCGAAGGTACGGCCATGCTATCGACAACATCAGCTGGCTGTGGGCAGTGCCTGACAATACTAGCCATGGGCAGTAATGATTAGCATCGAAATCAGCAGAGGGCATTGATAAATATAGAAGTTTAACTGGTGCTTGTTTCATTGCAAGGTTTCTTGCAACCACGATTGAAATGCTGTGGTAACATCAGGCTTATTTTTATGCCACCTCGCATGAACGCAGGAGAAAACAAAACATTAAGCAGATGACCATTGATTGAAACAGGAGGAGTGAATATAAAATATTTTTTGGCCTTTCTGATTATCAAGGATACACACACTTTTGATTTATTTCACTACTGTTGGGCCAGATCGCTGCAGAGTTGGTAATAACATTGTGGAGGAGGCAGCAAGCAATTCTTT
Source organism: Rhipicephalus sanguineus (assembly GCF_013339695.2). Classification (NCBI taxonomy): domain Eukaryota; kingdom Metazoa; phylum Arthropoda; class Arachnida; order Ixodida; family Ixodidae; genus Rhipicephalus; species Rhipicephalus sanguineus. Next base: position 81,989,432 of record NC_051176.1, read on the forward strand.
AGCTATTTTTGACGGGAAATTGTGAATTGCCTGTTGCATGCATTGAGATACTATTTGGCTTGTGTTCACACGGGCTTTCACTACAGGTTGGTAACATTTTTCAACAATGCTCAAAAGTGGTGCAAGACACGGTTAAAACAAGGAAACGTCAAAGTTTGGCGAGGACTACCCATGCATACCAAGCACTGGACAACGAGCAAACTTGGAAGGAATACAGGTCACAGTGCTGCTTTTGCAAGAAGCTATTCAATGCAGTGTGTCGCAGAGAAATCAATTGCCCTACTTACTCGATTCTAACACGTGTTTTCTTCCTTTTTTCTTCCGGCAGAAATTTATTAAAATGATGCAGGCATATTCGGAGACGATTATGCAGCAAATATTGCTACAGTGGCAAGAAACTGCCATTGGCATTGAAAAATGCAATAAAATTAAACCATGTGAGCTGTAGCTAAAAGAGCTATGGTTGTTACAAACCTGTTTGTGCCTCTTACAGTGTCTGTAAGGCATTTAGGAAAGAAATTCAGCATCTGAAGTGCTGTGGACAAAACGAAAGGCAAGAGGCTCTGGATGCTGACAGATGAGTGACACTCGATCCACAAAGGCTAAGATGGAATAATTTGTTATTCCTATACGAGATGACTGCTATCAAGTTAATGTATGCACCAAAAGCAGCAGAGCTTCTGGGTGTATACCACATAATTACCAAGTCACAAAGAATCTGGGCATGCCACGCTGGCCATTCATGCATCGTCCAGACAACTACGACATGCCTTCAACCACTGCATTGTTCCATGCGTCACTGATATCGCAAAACTGCCCAACTTTCATGACATGTCAAACATTGTTATCAACACACCTAGAACATAACTACCATACATTTAGTGTGCGCCTTGATTACATCAGGAATAGTACACTTCCAAAATTTTTTCTGTCTTCAAGGAATCGAGGCCTCATGCCACCCATTATGGTGCTGGAATCTATCCAACCAGGAAAGAAAAGAAAAAAAGAAAAAGAAGTGCCAGTACTTTAATGGAGCACATACTACTCTACAATGGGAAGAAGCATAATAATACACCCAAGCCTCGATATAACGAACACGGATATAACGAATTATCAGTTGTAACGAAGTAAAAGAAGAATAGACTTGGTAATAGATACGGTGGTTCGAATGTACGCTTATAACGAATTCTCGGATATAGCAAAGTTATTTTTGTGTCAAATGCAACTTTGTTACAATGAGGTTTCAGTGTAGATGGAATAATGAATAATAATGGAGGTACACACTTTAGTAGTGTTGTATGTGCGCCTATATATATCTGAACAAAGAGCACATTGAAAAAGCCAAGGCATTGATGAATACAGTGCAAATCAGCTTCCTCTCCGCACCTTTGGCAAACATTCCCTTAGGAGGAGGCTGCAGCAGAGGCATAGGTGACGCCGCATTGCTTCCACCTAGGATCCCAGGAGGGGGTGAAGAAGGTTCGTCGTTATCGCTTATGTGTTCCTTTGGGTCCAGCGTGTGCTGACCGCATTCCACCAAGATGTCATATGGCTGCTTTTTCTTCCACCTACAGGAAATGCACTACACCATTATTCACCACATAGCTGTGCAGAAACTTTCAGTCTACAAATGCTCTTCAGGCACGCCAGATAAGACCTGTAGCTTCCCTGTGGTTTAGAGAAAACTTAACTCTGCACCAATGTACCAGGTTGAGGCCTTCTTACGCTGGAGGTGTCCAGATTTTCCTGTCTACAGCGAAAGTGTTCAGCAACGCAAAATGAAGATGCGGCACCCTGCATCCAGACTTGGCTACATTATCACAAATGCTGCACTACGGCAATCCCGTCATGATTTTCTTCCTTTGCATTGCATGTTGTGAGAAAACGTTTGCAGAACATGTCATCAGTGAAGAAATTAGATCTACCAGAACCTTGCAATGTGAGATAACATTACAATACTGAATTGGTCAAACGTGCTACTGCGCTGTCTTATTTAAGCTGGCATGCCTATTTTTTTTTTTTGGGGGGGGGGGGGGGGGGAGGGGGTATCATTAGCAACCATACTTTCATGAAACCCCTTATCATAGGTCGGCAAACTTGCTGATGAGTCGACTCACTCAGACTCAGATCGGGCTGTGAGTGTGAGGAAAATTTTAGTGAGTGCGAGTCCGAGCGAGTCCGGTTGAGGAAAATATTCACGAGTCTGAGTGAGCTCAGACTCATGAATATATTTCTCAAAATATATTTCTTGAGTGAGTCTGAGTGAGTTCCACCTTCTATTGCCGACCTATTGTCTTATCTACTCATCTTCAGCATTACTATCAATCTTATATTTAAGTCTATTCACACATATGTCAATGCATGAGCGTTCATGCGCCACCTCAATATTTATTGATCAGAGGAGCAAGTTGAGGGGGGGGGGGGTGCCATGACCTCCCCCCTCCCGCAAACTCTTTCACAGGAAGTTTTTGATAAAATATCTCGTGTGAGTCACGTATTTCATAAGAATGTCCTTACTGGATTGAAACCACTGCTGATAACACGTACTATTTGAAGGTACAAGATCAAAAGGCATATCGTAGAGCACCGATTATGTGAGATAATGGTGTTAAAGAGCATTAGCATCATGATTGAAAAAACTAATTTTACGCTAACAGACTCATGAGTTGACTCACTCAGGCTCAGGTCAAGCCGTGAGTCTGAGTGAATCCGGCTCAGTGATATGTTGGTGAGTCTGAGTCCGAGTGAGTCCGGTTGAGAAAATGTTTAGCGAGTCTGAGTCCGAGTGAGTCTGGTTGAGGAAAACTTTGGTGAGTCTGAGTCCAAGTGAGCCCTCAGAGCAAAATATATTTCTCGAGTGAGTCTGAGTGTGCTCCAATTTTTTTTGCCAACGTATGCCCCTTATTAGAATTTAATAGCCCACAGCAGCTCACATTTTACGTAAAATTAAGAGAGCTATATTTTAACGTCTATATGAAGTGTCATTTAAGGCAATCCCCCCTCCTCCCCCCCAAGTAGAAGAAATGAAGTTATGCCGGTTTGAATACCAATGAGGTGAAGTGTATTCCCTGAGTATTGCTGACCCTGTACAGGAACCAAACTACTACTATGCTTTTTTCTTTTTTATAGGATATGCTCATCATGTAACCTTTTCTCTGGTGAAATTTTTGTGCACTACCACTAGAGTTTACCAATGGCAAGAAATCCTTGATATCTTGCCCAATGCGCATGGGCAATGAAACTATAAAACATAACAGCAGTGGCCTTTGTATTACACAAGCTGTACCAAATAAAGCAGTCCTTTCACACACTAAGCACTTGCAGATGGCCAGAATAACAAGAACAAAATGTGTTGTTATTAAGATAGCAGTCCTTTGCTTAACATTCCAAGTAATGTGCACAGAAAAAGGCCAACACACCCCAACACTGCTGGTTGCTGTTAACAATTGCAGGCCCAATGAGCCACGTTAATGACACCAGTAGCTCAGGCATTGAGCAATATGTTTTTAGAACACAAGTTAGTAAATTTGTGTGCATGTGTATTTTATATATATAACAGTACGCTGGTGCACTGCTGCAGCACTGCAGAACTACAACAATACACTTGTGCACTGATGTTAACAGTTGACCTACTGCTTCACAATTAACAGTTTAATCAATTAATAGCATGAATCTATGTACAGTTCAGGCATCAGCTCAGTTCAGCAGTGAGGAGGTGCACAGACCGCTGCTTTACTAGTAGGCATGCAGCCCAACAGTTTCTACTGCTGTTGCTCTAACGGCATTGATATATAACAGATTTCTACACAATGATGCCAAATGTGCTGCTAGGCAGTGCACCCAGGCGACCATTAAATAGCTATGATTATGTAAGCTCTTTTTCATTAAGGCCCTCTTAGCTAAAACATGCATGGAGTGACAAGTACTGACAATATGGCCTTTACAAATTTAATAAAATTTGTAGTAAAATCCGACTGTTGGGGAGGAAAATATATACAAAAGGGGTTGTTGCTCTAAGCATAAGAAGAATGTTTTTATTGAACCACGTTTCTTTTTCTTGTTTCTAGATTTCCTAGCACACTTAGCTCTAGTAGGGGGTGAAGACCTCAGCCAAATCGATATCAAGACCCTCGACCCCGATGCACTGGATTGGTTAAAATCAAAAGTGACCATGTGACACTGGCATAAGCTACACCCCATATTACATTGGGTATGGCTCACAGAAGTTAAATATGCGAAAACATAGATGGATGTTTACACACACAGTTCCTTTTAGTGCAATAAACTAAAAGGGGCAGCAGGTAAGCATGGGAAAATGGTCACTTCAAAATTCTCATCCATTTAGTCACCTTAAGCGTCACTACTGCGAGAATACTTCGTCAACTTAACAAAAAAGTGGGTGAAAAAAAAATTTGGTTAGGTTGTTTGGCTCACTAACCTTTCATACTAAAACAGGCATGTAAACAGAACATTTGGTAGTGCACATCACCTATTCTGTGTCACCTTACGTTTACGATAAAATGTCAAATACGATGATGGGAACTTGCCAACTAAGCTAGCCTCATCACGTGTATCATATCAAAAGAAAGGAAGACACTAACTTCATTTTCCTTCTAAAAGTCAGTGTAGAGGCAAGGGGAAAAAGGAGGCTGCTTTTTCCCCGATACCTCTTCTGCATTTATAAACCAAACACAATGGTTTACTTTCTAACGATTAAAGTGTCGTGCTTGAGGTCGGGAAAATTTGGTTTCGGACGCTAAGATGCAATGAAGTGGCTCTTATGGGACCTTTGACAGAAAATACCAGTTACTTGCCCACCATCCTCTTGCACTCACAAATAGTTGAATGTGCTAACAAAGTTCTGCATAGTTTCACATTGCATATTATTTAGATACAACAGGCACGGTACAACGCTCACATCGAAGAGCCTAAGGCATTCATTATTTCATGAAAGAGCACATGCAAACAAGAGCACATAATATAAATCTGCTACAGACCTCTCTGAACTGAGCTCAGCGTCTTTAGAAGCAGTGACTAGCAGGGGATGAACACGAGTTCTTTGTAGCAGTGGCTGAAATAAAGCGTGAACAAAGTTGCCGGATTAGCTCGGAATTTGTAAAAATGCAATTGAAACCCCCAATGTCAAATACGATGTTCGGGGCGCAGCACACGAGGGTCGGCTACAACATACAACAGAGCCAGTGTCGAGAGGCCGAGGTAAATCAGGCCAAACAGAGGAGAGGTCAGACACGGCACGTGGCCTCAGCCTCCCACCACTGGCGAGTATGAAGGTGGCTGTGTAATTGCAAAGCTACTATTTTTGGTATTCACTAAATGTATAAACGACCTGCATACATCAGCACTTTTCTTCTTTTAACCAATACCGGGCACAACCGGTTCAGAGAGACCGGCGCATGCAAAAATGGAGCGATTGTTTGCACCAATGCTGATAGGCCGAACATGCTTCAGCACAACTGCTCACAAACACAAAGGCTGTTCCAAGTACTACATAATCATGAGTCCTAACAAAGCCCTGGCAATACCACAGCATGTTGTTCTGGTGATCCGAGAACCTCACCCGGATTGTCATGGTGTAAACAGTAAGCCTCTCACGACTATGGTCCTGGCTGCCGTAGTACCCACGCAGGTAGGCAAGAAAATTGCAGGGGTACATGCCATACAGGTATTGGAACAGAAACTGCAGACTCAGCTTCAAGTACTTCAGGTGGCTTTCATGTATGTGACCTGAAAGCAGAGAGCTTACTTTTAACCATGCACATGTACAACTAAGAAAAAAATAAGTGTGCGCAGCAGAGCCAATGCTTTAGAGCAGGGGTCAGCAACCTTTTGAGGCGGAGGGCCAAAAGTGTCATGAAGACGACACGACGGGGGCCAGACAGAAAACGGGGGGGGGGGGGCAGGTAGAGAGAAAAAATTCGGTAAATTGACAACAGTGTACAAAACTGACATAAACTTGGGAGATTCTTGGATGAAGGTCCTTCCATGACCTAGTATTTCCACAAAGAATCTTTCTTTCCCCTTTTTTGGACCTGTGCAAAAAAAGGAATTGAAGATGTCTGGATAAGTGTGTAGATGCAGGACACAAGAGAAGGTGCCAACTGGAAGGGATCTTTGTTCCTGTCTAACCCTATGTGAGGTCAAAACTGCCATATCGGCCTTCAGATAGGAAGTGACATAGGGAGGGTCGGCGTTCTGACGTGGTGCCGGGGGCCGCATATAATACTGACCCGTGGCCACAAGTGGCCCACAGGTTGCCGACCCCTGCTTTAGAGGGAAGAAGTTTTGATTACGTCAAGACTCTGGGCTAATGCATAAATGTAAATTATCTTTCGGAGGTGTTTTGCAACCAACTCCATACCCCCTTTTAATGAGATGAAAGTCAAAAGTAAAGGCATGGAAAAGTTCACAACCTCAAGGTCTGTCACAGGCTTGAACCAGTAAAAAATAAAGACCGGTCAAATAGTGAAAAACCCATTGTGTACACAATTTGGTACAAAAACAATCTGAAAGAAATAATGAGAACTGGCTTACTAGGTCTTCTTGTACACTGTGCAGCCAGGGCTGAGAAAGCCTCAAAAGCATCTGCAAGAGCAGAGGTACCAAACTGCACAGGCAGCATTGGCATGAGACTAAAAATGATCATGCTGGCCTGCATAATATGCACAGGCTCTGGAGCACTCTGGAAAATGCAAACAAAAAGAGAAAAAAATAAATACTCCAGCAGATAAATTGAAAGTGCACTGATGAGTCTACCGTTTGTGGGCAGCCACCTCAATTAACCATCTTGAACAACTTGGGGGCACAGTAAGGAAAACAACATGCTTGGAAATTACAATGCCATCCTTTGCCTAACTGGCGACAAGCCAGGTCAGTGCAACTATTAACACACCGTGCAAATTTCATAAAGTTTGATAACGAAGTCAACCACCTCAAAAACTACGCACATTTCGAGAAATGCAATGCTGCAAGAAATTACTAGCAAGGAAAGGCTTGAGAAAGTGCCGCATCTTCCATATCAAGTGAGACGTGGTTGCTTAGATGTGCCACTAAGAATCTTTGACAACTTGGAATGAATAGTACTATCAACATTGACGATGCTCGACTAGTACACAGGACAAGCGCAGTCTGCGCTTGTCCTGTGTACTACTTCTTCTTGTGTTCCGTCAATCACGCAGTTCCTCACCGTTCTAATGTCATACCAACTATCCCCACAACGCACTTTAGTACAGCTTGCACTGCCTGCAATGGTCTATGCCAAAATACAAAATGCCCCTTCTGTGTCTGTACTATACATAAGTGCACAGTGACACCGCACTCGCCTTTATGATCATGAGGATGTGACTTAGAATCTTGTGACTTGTGATGTGATGAAGCCAAGGTGGCTGCCTGTGCACAATGTTGGCAATTAGCATAAGTGTGCATTGCCGCGTCTTTCCTTTAAGACAGTCATGAAGCTTGTCAAAAAGGTCCTGAAAGAACAGAAGTGTATATGAGATCACGTCCCTCATATGTGCAGCACCAGTACATAAACCAAATCACTACTGCTCCCAAAGTGGTCAACCTTTCATTGAAAGAACATTCACTGCCCGCTTAACAGCAACAAAATGCTGCATTAAGTAGACAGCAAAAGTTGCTCAGATACCAAATTTGGGGTTGAAAATTTTCTCGGCTCAATCGTGACTATAGTCAGCATAGAGCACACGAAAATTTGCAACAAAAAACACCAGAGCCAGTCTTGAGAGGCCAAGAAAAATGAAGCCAAATGAATGAGAGATAACGCAATGCTGCAAGAAATTACTAGCAAGGAAAGGCTTGAGAAAGTGCCGCATTTTCCATATCAAGTGAGATGTGGTTGCTTAGATGTGCCACGAAGAATCTTTGACAACTTGGAATGAATAGTACTATCAACACTGACGATGCTCGACTAGTACAGCTTGCACTGCCTGCAATGGTCTATGCCAAAATACAAAATGCCCCTACACAGAGCATGCTACGAGAGCACAAGTGCAATTTGGGTACTTTAGTGAGATGAATAAGGAAACGGTTAAAGTTGCAGACTCTTAGATTAATGCATGAAATAACAGAGATCAGACATGACATGCATGGGCTCGGCCTCCTGCAACTCGCTATTGTGAAAGGTACACAGTATGATGCAATGCTGATCAAGCCTACCTAGAACCACGGTCAAGCTGGTGAGCATTAGAGATTAGTGAACACTGGAGACAGCATGAACATTAGTGAACCGCAGAGGTTGTGTGATCAAGCCCACAGCACTGCTGAACCAATTGGTAGCGATGTTAGAGTATGCAGATGTTTACTTTAGGTGGCAGATGTGCAAAGAGAACCAGAGAGCACCAATCTCTAATCATTTTAATGTGGTGACTCACATGGCATGCTTGTTGGTGTCGAGCCATTTGGGTCACCAGTTGCACTAATTTCAAGAGACCTCTATCAGTTTCAACATGAATACACCATCATGTTGGCAACAGCCCAAGAATGCAGGAAGCAGAATACAGCTGTCTAACAATGAAAGAATTTGCGAAGATGCAGAGTGTGCCAGTCACACTGGCTGCTTTAAGCGACAGCACAGCAGAGGTGATGAACTTCTTTCAATACTGCCATCTGTTGGGAACTGTGCTTTGGAGTGCAGAGAGAAAATGCAGTACAGTTATATGGGCAAAGGCTACACTTAATGTTTAATCTGTAACAAAGTGTACTGAGCAGCAGGCTAGTAGGTGGCAGTGCAAGACTAGACTGAAGCAAAAGAGTTTTATGAAAAACCACAAAAGTCAGCAGCATTCGACAATGATGGAGATATTTATTGTACATCTAATTGTAACTGAATGCCACAAAGAGAAATTCCATATGGTTTCTCTCGGGAGCCAAGGTTTATAGCCAAGTAAAGATCCTTGCTGGTTTGAAAACAATAGTGAGGACTCCTATTAAGCTATAGAGCACCAGAGACACGAGCAGACAACAGCTGAAGGCATATTCAACTACATTGAAATGCAAGAAGATAAACTGATGGTCAGTTAGTCCTGGCACCGACAACATCTGCTACCTTGATTGGTAAAGCAACTATTCAATTGACAGTGGTGCCGTGTTAAATTTGTAAAGTCGGTGAAATTTCTCCCACATTGCAATGTTTTGTTTCACGAGGAACCCGTATCAGTTATCATTTCTCGTGTGCACTTACAATCAGCTGCATCGTAATTTTTGTTTTCACTAGCAACACAACTGGTCTCAGAACAGTTTTCCACCACCTGATGAAAAAGGTTGTGGATGAAGCACTAAACTCAAGCACAGAGCATGCTACGAGAGTACAAGTGCAATTTGGGTAATTTAGTGAGATGAATAAGGAAACGGTTAAAGTTGCAGACTCTTAAATAAATGCATGAAATAACAGACCTTGGCACTGGTTTCCCTGATGGCGACCAAGACATCCAAACACCGCTGAGATCTTGACGTCAAGTAGTAATCAACAAGGGTGGACAGAATTGATGCATCTTTGTCTGAGAAAGAAAAAAAACGCAACTCAATGCGTTATGCGCGATTAGGAAAACCAACGAACCAATTCGACAAGGACTAAGTCGAACAACACTGACTGTCACCACCTTTGACAAGTGAACAACGATTCCGTTCCTTAGGTCCACGTGAGCAGGGTAAATAATAAAAGAAGGAAACCTTGAGAATAGACTGCGTGCCCACGTCAAGGTAAAGTAGCAGTGCTAACAACGCCACACTATATGACAAGTATGGTAACCGGCACGGCAGCGCATACAAAAAAAAAAGCATAAAACACAGGTAGCCTACTGTTGGCAAGGCTCTCATTCACAAGTTGTTTGATTTCTTCCACTTGGCGGCCATCGCACGATTCCAAGCTGGCAAACACCTCTGATGGAAGAGCCATGACTTAGTTGTAGTTCACGCTGCACGAGAAAAAAAAAAAAAAAGAAACACGGTCACACAAGAAACAGCTGGGCCACATGCAATGCAGCACACGATCGGTGGGACGTGCCAGCCAGCCGTCGGCGTTTCCGAAAACGAAAAAGTCAAAATAACCTTTTTACATATCGTGACAGCAGGCAGTCAAGTGCCGTAGTTGTGGGTGTCTTCTGAGGCGATCGAAGTGCTCCTGGACATGCTAGCAGAGCAATCGGTACTCCAGCGATAACGAATACACACAACACACTCCGCAAAACATTTTTTTTTCCCAGCAAGCGTACGAGCCAAGTGGTTACATCCAATGCGCTTCTTTTCTTGCTCTTCTTGTGGCGGCGACAGTATAAACCACCACAGTCCCGTTGATCGAGATGTTATTTGTATTTTTCCGCACAATAATTGCGGTTCTAAAGTTATTTATGGAGAATTTGTTGAAAAAACTGTCTCAAGAACTTGTTCAAGCGCGTCACTATAGACGTTTATAAGCACTACAAGGTATCACAAATAAACGGTGGAAACTTGTTTATGTAACTACATTTTATTGCGCACGCAGGGCTTGGAGATAGAGGTGCAATTTAGGGAGCTACACATAGATATATACTAAGCTGTTTAGGTCTCTTTTGCGTGTGTTATAGCGCTCCTAACGGTGATTGTTTGTACTAACTTGTAAACAAGTGCAATCAATAGTACTGTGGCAATGCTGTGGCATTTGTCTGCGTTTGTTTACCGGCCTTGTAGAAAGCGTAGCATTTTGCGTAGCGCCTCGTAGCCGGTGAAAATACTCAACCCATGAACGAAAAAGTAAAAAGACGTGCAAGCGTCATTTTAATGAGGCTGTTGCCTGCCGCAAGGGCCACGAAGAGAGGGAATAACATAAAAAAGCAAGGAAGTGAAAGCCCGAACGGCGACAAACGAAACTGAAACTTGGCGCAAGCGTTTTGCCGCGTACGTTTGAATGTACAGGGGTGGTCAAAAGTTCGCAGGCTGCTATCCCATGTAATCCTATGGCAGCGCGGCCAGCTAGCTTTTGATCGCCCCTGTACTTGACGTGCAAGTTTATCCGTGCGACTTTGAAACACCCGTCTAAACTTACCCATGCCTCGAACATGTCATGCAGGGGCGTAGCCAGGGGGGGAGGGAGGAGCTTATGGGGCTTCAGCCCCCCCCCCCCCGAAATTTTTCGTGCTCTCATACACCACCGACCAGGGGCGTCACCCGGGGGGTGGGATTTATTGGGCTTCAGCCTCCTCGCCACCTCCCCCCCCCCTTGAAATTTTAAATTTTTTTCGTTTATTATACACCGCCGTCCGAAATAACCACCTTCACCGAAAACCACCCAGGATGTCGCCTAAAATGTGTTTTTTTTTTTTTCGAGCACGACAATGCCGTGGACAGTTGAAAGGTTCCGGAAGGTGGCTTTTCTGCAAGATTTTTTTCAACCATGCAGTTTGTGAAACAGGGTATCACTCTTATTTCTTTTTTGAACAATATAAAAAGAAAATTGACTCTGGTACGATTATTCCTATTTTTACCTTACTTTCACGCAGCCGGCATCTGCCATTGTGTTCTTCCTAACCCAGAAGGTCTACAAGGCGACGCACGTTTAATTAAGTACATTATTTTTTTAAGGACTGACGTCCCCGGGTCTAACATACCGTGCAGTTACTTCTACAAAGTAAGGTGTGGGAGCGGGCTAGTTGGTATTCCTTACTGCTAAAACTTTAGCGCAAAAAGTGCACAGCGGACAAAGAAACGACGAGTACAAGCGCTAACTTCCAACTATCGTTTCTTAAAGCAACACACAGATATATACCTGTCATGTGATTACAACGATATCAGTCAACGCGCAAGAGGAAAACCTACACAAAAAAAACAGCAAAACTACGCGGGACCAACACGTGCGGGTGAATTTAAGTAATCTAGTACCTTTTTTGTTAGTGCGATGGATGGCTTGCTGACGCAGCTCCATTAGCAATCGCTGCCGCCTCAATGATGATCATGGTGCTATCCTTAGGGTCAGTTGCCAACACTGTTGTACTGTCAAATAAAGGCACGCATTTGCATTCCACGCAATGAGCGGCCAAGAAACCATCACAACCTTTTTTCACTGTCTGATTGTGTTCGAGAAATCTCACATTCAGGCATTTGCCTGTCTGTCCGACGTAACTTTGATCGCAGGACAAAGGTATGTTATACACTACGCCCTTCACACATTCAACAAATTCATTTCGGTGCCCAATTTTACAGCTGTTGGAAGGCCTTCTTACCGGACTGGTTCTGGCACATAACTGCGACAACTTATTAGGCGCAGAAAACGCAACTGAAATCCCCGCTCTTAGACCAATCTTTTTGAGATTGTGTGATATACCATGCAGGTATGGAATCTTAGCCACCTTCTTACGAACTGTTGCCTGCGAATCAGTGCACGTGTCACTGATCTTCGAAAACTTGCGCAACTTCTCTGAAACAGATACCAGCAGGCGGCATGGGTATCCAGCTGCCTTCAAACGAGCAATTTGCCCGCAGAAGCTTTCTTGCATCGAATGGTAGCAAGGCTTGGTCAATGCGTTGTGTAAAACAGGCACGAGCAATCGCGCGCTGGACCAGCTTGCTGTGTGCAGAGCAAAAGGCAACACAGGTTTTTTTGTACGAGGCTCATATCATACATGGCTACTCGAAAAGGTCTGAGCCTCAGGTCCAAGAACCTCAGGGATCCGTTCTTTTTTAGGAGTACTTCTACAAGGCAACTTTTGGTCCTCACAGGTCACCTCGCCAGACGAATAATCGGTCCGCTCACACACTGCATGCGAATGATCTTTTTATCCCTAGTTCAGTTGAGCTGTTAATCCCCAGGGATTATTTTTCACATTTATTTAGCGCAAGGCGCGTATACTTTTTTTCGCGCGTTGTTTTCTGTGGTTACAAGAAATCGCGCGGAAAAGAACACGACAAAACAATATTTATCATTCCGTGCCTCACTGTTTTCGCTGTCAATGCGACAACTAAATACAAAATACTATATACAAAACGAATGGTGTTCAAGCTGCTGTTCGTGAGACATATCCAGCCGCACTCTACACTCACTGCACCAGTCACTCCCTTAATCTACTTCTGTGTGCGGTATGCTCCATGGCAGACATCCGAAACTGTTCTCGGACTCTAAAGGCGACGCCAGTCTTTTTCCGTAAATCTTCTAGCCGCTGACACGTTTTGCGAAAAATGATAAACTTGAGCTGTACTGAGTCTACAAGGCAGCGCCTCTTGGGACTATGCGAAACGCGCTGGGTCGAGAAGCACGATGCAGTGCTTCTCGACCCGGCATCGAGAAGCACCAGCCGTCACCAGATCACCAGCCGTCGAGTGATCTATGATCACCAGCTCGACGGCTGGGGATCACAGATCACCAGCCGTCGAGCCGGTGTCCGGAAGCAAAACCTTAGGAGCAATGCATTCGAAAGCGCGGAAGAATATTTTCGCAGAACCCTGTTCATTAAGTTCATGGACCACGTACTAGTCCAGTCACGTTAAACCAACGGTTCGAAAAGCACAGGGCACTTCTAAAGTACTTTTCAGTAATTGTACCATCCTCAATACCACCAATTCAAGATGATCGGGAGAAAGGAACAGAAAATCTCCTGACAGTTTTTGCGCATGACGTCGAAACGAGGGCTGCTTTGGGAGAACTGCGACTATGGTGGACAAAGTGGACGAACGAAGCAGCAAACGAGCGCCCCAGTACAGGAACCGATGCCCTCCCTCATTGCGACAGCAGGTTCTATCGGAATGTGTACAAGCTACTCCATATTCCAGCCACCCTTCCAGTGACCACTGCCAGCGCAGAGAGAACGTTTTCAAGCATGAGGTTACTTAAGAACTACTCACGCTCCACGATGTCTCAGGAACGCATGGTAGGCCTGGTACTTCTGTACGCCCACAGAAATGTCGATATCAGCGTGTCGGAAGTTATTGACCACTTCGCTAAGCTTCCTCGCCAGGTCAACTTTGTCCTTTGATACCGAGCAGGACAAAAATCAGCGCAAACGAAAGGAAAAGACACTGCTGTTCCAGAGTTCAGGTCAATGAGCCCGTAATTCTGACGCAATATTTATTGTTCACCAAGCAAAATGAGGTGTTGGGCTAGTTGGTTTTTCATGATTATAAAAACTGCGCTACAGTTACTGCGAAGTACGAAGTTAGGGGGGAGACACGAAACGAAGTGGACACTACAAGCGCTTGTAGTGTCCACTTCGTTTCGTCTCTCCGCCCTAACTTCGTATTTCGCAGTAACTGTAGCGCAGTTTTTACAATCATTGTTCACCAACTTTTAAAGCTGCGAGGATTTTGTACCTTTTAGCAGTTAACACTGTGACCTAGAGAGAGAGAGAAATAGATGAAAAGGAAACGCAGGGAGGTTAACCTGGCGCGAGTGACCGGTTTGCTACCCTGCACAGGGGTGGGGATATAGGGGTCGGAAAGAGGACAGAGAGAGAGTGAGATAAAATGAAAACGAAAAAAAAAATGCACACATGCACACACACGCAAGACGTTCCAGTCAGAGCCGTTCTGAGAGACCAGTATAAACCTAATATAAGTATAATACCTAATAAACCTAATAAAGTAAAACCTAATAAAGTAAAACCTAATATAAGTATAGACCTAATATAAACATATGAATACGGGCATCAGGTGGATATTAACAGCGAATCGACAGCTTCACCTTGTTTACTGAGAGGTTGGCATACGCGGCGTTGCCAAACAAATTCAGCTATTGGGAAGCCGTACCAGCGGCATTGTTTGTTACTTTCATTTGTCGGTTTTGTTCTTTATTGCTTTTTTTAACTAAAAGCGACAACCCTCATTTTATATTGAGTGCACAATAGTGGTTCGCACTTTTAAAACAGTTTTGAAATAGTTTCTTTCGTTATTTCTGCGCTCTTGTATAATAGGTCTGGTGCGTCCGAGAGAGCAGCTTGGCCCAAGGACATATCAGTTTCTGTGATTGTGCAGCATGTTCTTTTGCCTTATTTTGGGCATTATGCATAGTGATCATTGCTTAGTTCTGTATATTGATTGCATATTTAAATGTACATTTGTGATGTTTTGTGTAAGCATACTGCGCACTGTTTCCGGTGACTTATGTTTTGCCCGTATTCGAGGTGTACTTCCCCATTCTTGTTTTTCCCTGGCCGTATCATTTGTGCCAAAAAAATGAACATTTTGCGTAAACAATTTGCATTAAAATATTTGATCTCGTCCTGGTTATTTTGTGGACTTCATTTCTTTGTTATCAGGCGCTTCTTTAGTTTAAAGGGGTCATGAACCACTTTTCCAAGTAATGATCTAATGGCCTCAGTATCGGAGTGTGCTGCCTCCCGAATCGATTGCCGCAAAAATTTCTCGAATCCGTCAAGAATCAGCGGAGTTACGGGGGTTTGGCGCACGCTCCCAGCGCTTTCTCTCTTTTCTCGTGCCGGCGAGCGCACTGGAAGCTAGACAGGGAGGGATGGCATGGGGGAAAGAAGTTACGCCAGCGCGCGTCATGAAACGCGATCGCTCTCCCGCTGTGATTCGCTTGCGCGAGTGCGGCTACCGTGTACTGAGGAGTGCGGCGCCGGCAAGTGGCGGCACCCCGCGGCAAGAAGCGCATCTGATCCGAACGCCGCTCTCGATTTACGTCGGCTATCGGCCAATAAGCATGCTATGTCTCTTGCGACGTACAGCGGACAGACGCCCCGCCCACCGACGAGAGTGAGAACCGGCCTCTGTTTGAAAAGAGGGTGCCTGGGGAAACGGCAACTTCGCGCTCCGCTTGTGGCCATTACGCGGCGCGCACGACTGTAATATTTGGCAGAGCAGTTCATAGCCGTGTCAGCTTTCCGCAGGATGTGTTTTTTCAATCAGCCCAAGGGGTGCTTCATGACCCCTTTAAAAACGATGCAGTTCCAAAGTTTACGTGATATTTCCTGTACCTCTTACACCCAAAAAGATTAAAAATTTGAAAAGATAGACGACAGTTATTCCTGAAAAGATTTTGCGGGCATGGTAACATAATATTTTTATGAAAAAACACATTTCTTACTCGTTCTCGACAGTGCGCAGCATTCAAGAAGTGATTTACAGCATCTCATACAAATTGTCACCGGTAATACATGTTATTCATATACTTAGTCGTTCGACAAATTCAATGAAGAGGTCGCGCTGCAACGTGAGCCCCCCCCCCCCCGCCGAACAAAATTCCTGGCTACGCCACTGATGTCATGAGATGTACATGTTAATAATACTCCTTCGACACTTTCTAGAATGAAAGGGAAGCCTTCATGTAACAGGTAGACATATTTTTCTTAGAAAAACTAAGATTACTTTCTATTATGCATTTTTAATTCCCATCTCAGCTACTGCCTACTCGTCTGGGGCGTTATCTAACGTATTGAAACTACAAACCCTGCAAAAGAAAACGCCTCCGCGCAACTGCTAACGGGCCGTGGGATTCGCACTTCAGAAACCATGGCGCACTAAACGAACACGAGACAAGATGAACACGTTCAGTGTTCATCTGTTCAGTTCATATATATATATATATATATATATATATATATATATATAGGAAAGAAGTGTTAATTTCAAGGGCTCGTTTTCTTTGTTATACACAATATTAATGAGAACTAACAGACAATAATGCCAAGGAAAGTATAGGGGATGTTTTTAGTATTAAATGTAGGGTAAATGTGAAGCAAGAAAAGTGGACGAAAAGATAGCTTGCCGCGGGCAGGGACCGAACCTGCGACCTTCGAATAACGCGTCCGACGCTCTACCAACTGAGCTACCGCGGCGGCCATCCCCCCGTCCACTTTATAGGGTATATATGTACATTTAAACGTGGGAGCGTCAGTCAGCGCCGCCAGTAGCCATGACGGCGAGTGTGGAACACTCTTTTTCTGCCTGTTGGCGTCACGTAGCACGTGAACTTGCTGGCAGCTGACCAATAATCCCTCGCATACTACCTGAAAGCATCAAGTCTGCCAGAACGAGGCCCTCGCTATATATATATATATAT
Source organism: Rhipicephalus sanguineus (assembly GCF_013339695.2). Classification (NCBI taxonomy): domain Eukaryota; kingdom Metazoa; phylum Arthropoda; class Arachnida; order Ixodida; family Ixodidae; genus Rhipicephalus; species Rhipicephalus sanguineus. The sequence continues at coordinate 82,006,449 of NC_051176.1, forward strand.
ATATATATATATATATATATATATATATATATATATATATATATATATATATATATATATATATATATTATAAAGATGTTTATTGGCGGACACTCGGCGAAGATGAACGACAGCGACAGTCAAGGCGGGGCCGACTCTGCGCGAGCTGCGCTCTGTCCGAAGAGGGCAACCCACTAGAAGGGGCTGGAGAGGACGACCCACTTCAGAGTTCAGAGTTCCAATAAGCTTCGCTACAATTACTCCGGGGGCGAAAAGGGAGCCGCCTGGCGACCTAACAACTTGTCACAATGAGCGGGTCATGGTACGCCTTGAGGCGCTCCACGTTTACAATGTCGCGCCCTCGACGGCGCATGTCCGAGGATGGATCGATTGGTTCGATCAGATAGTTTACAGGGGATGTGCGTTCAACAACACGGTAGGGGCCTTCGTATTTCGGCAGTAGTTTTGAAGAGAGGCCAGGTGCAGTGGTAGGGATCGAGAGCCATACGTGCGCTCCAGGGAGGAACGTCGGCTCAGAAGTGATTCTGTCACCGCTAATGCTCCTCTGCCGCTCTTGGTCATGCGTAGTGAAGGTCTTGGCAAGTTCGCGACATTCTTCAGCAAGTCGGGCGGTAGCAGAAATCGGCGCACACTCAGACCGATCCGGCTTGTATGGAAGGATTGTGTCGATTGTGTGCGAGGGGTGCCTGCCATACAATAAGAAAAAGGAGGAAAACCAGTGGTGCTCTGAGCGGCGGTATTGTAGGCGTAGGTGACGAAGGGCAGAATGGCATCCCAGTTGGTGTGATCGGCGGCTACGTACATGGAGAGCATGTCGCCGAGCGTACGGTTAAAGCGTTCGGTGAGGCCATTCGTCTGCGGGTGGTAAGCAGTAGTTTTGCGGTGAACAACGTTGCACTCTTTTAGAATGGCTTCGACGACTTCCGACAAGAAGAAACGGCCTCGATCGCTGAGTAGCTCCTGAGGGGGACCGTGACGTAGCATGAATCGGTGGAGCAGGAAGGAGGCCACATCGCGCGCTGTAGCCGCTGGGAGGGCGGCAGTTTCGGCGTATCGCGTGAGGTGGTCTACAGCGACGATGGCCCAGCGGTTACCAGCAGACGTCAGAGGAAGTGGTCCATACAAATCGATGCCAACACGCCCAAACGGCCGGTCAGGGCAAGGTAGAGGTTGCAGACCTGCCGGCGACAGGTGCGTTGAAGTTTTGCGGCGCTGACAATCGATGCAGGAGCGAACGAACTTCTGCACGTAGCGGTACATCCGTCGCCAAAAGTACCGTTGGCGGATGCGGTGGTAAGTTTTCGATACCCCAGAATGCGCACACTGCGGATCAGCGTGGAACGATTCGCATATGTCAGAACGCAGACTTCGGGGTATTACTAGTAGCCACTGGCGGCCGTCGCCGCTGTAATTGCGTCGGTGGAGGAGGTCGTCGCGAACGGCGAAATGGTGGGCTTGACGACGCAACGCGCGAGTGGATGGTGTTGCCGATGGATCAGTCAGCAAGTCCATCAGTGAGGCAATCCAGCGATCCTTGCGCTGTTCGGTAGCGATTGTCTGAATGTCGATGGAAGAAACGGCAAGGGGAGACACTGAGCCGTGGGCATTGTCGTCAGGCAAGGGAGAGCGCGACAGGGCGTCGGCGTCAGCATGCTGGCGTCCGTTGCGGTACAGTACGCGGATGTCGTAGTCTTGCAGGCGAAGTGCCCAACGGGCGAGACGGCCTGAGGGATCTTTCAATAACGACAACCAGCACAGCGCATGATGGTCGGTGACGACATCAAACGAGCGACCATACAAATAAGGTCGGAACTTCGTAAGGGCCCAGATGATGGCCAGGCATTCTTTCTCCGTGACGGTGTAATTGGTCTCGGCTTTAGTAAGCGTGCGACTTGCATATGCCACGACATATTCCGGGAACCCAGGTTTACGCTGTGCAAGGACAGCGCCGAGGCCAACACCGCTGGCGTCCGTGTGTACCTCTGTAGGGGCCGTAGGGTCGTAGTGGCGTAGTATTGGAGGAGACGTCAACAAACGACGGAGCTTCGCGAAAGCGGCGTCGCACTCTGACGACCACGTATTGAGAGGCCCGTTGCTGCCAAGGAGCTTTGTCAGCGGCGATATGATAGTCGCGAAGTTTCGTATGAAGCGTCGAAAGTAGGAGCATAGTCCTACAAAACTGCGCAGTTCTTTGACGGACGTAGGTTTGGGGTACTCTGTCACGGCCCGAAGCTTGGCTGGATCGGGGAGAATTCCGTCCTTGGACACGACGTAGCCTAGTATTGTCAGCTGCCGTGCTGCAAATCGGCACTTCTTTAGGTTCAGTTGTAGCCCGGCGTCGCTCAAACGCGTCAAAACAAGTCTGAGGCGTTGAAGATGCGTGGAGAAGTCCGGGGCGAAAACGACGACGTCGTCGAGGTAGCACAGGCACGTGTGCCATTTCAAGTTGCGCAGAACGGAATCCATCATGCGCTCAAAGGTCGCGGGCGCATTACACAGCCCAAACGGCATGACGTTGAATTCGTACAAGCCGTCGGGTGTGACAAACGCTGTCTTCGGTCGAGCGTCATCAGCCATGGGGACTTGCCAGTACCCTGAGCGCAAATCGAGCGACGAAAAGAATTCTGCTCCTTGCAGGCTGTCAATGGCGTCGTCTATGCGAGGGAGGGGATAAACGTCCTTACGGGTGATCTTATTGAGTCGGCGGTAGTCCACGCAGAACCGCACAGAGCCGTCCTTCTTCGCAACGAGAACGACAGGAGACGCCCACGGGCTGTTTGAGGGTCGAATAACATCGCGGCGAAGCATGTCTTCGACTTGCTCGTTAATTACACGACGCTCTGCTGGAGATACGCGATATGGACGTTGCCGCAGCGGTGGTTGGGCGCCAGTGTCGATGTGATGCGTGACAGCAGACGTGCGGCCGAGAGAAGTTTGCGCGACATCGAACGAAGAACGAAATTCTTCCAACAGGCAGAGAAGCTGGGAACGCTGGACCGACGTAAGGTTGTCAGCAATTGAGGAAGCAAATACATCAGCGGGTGACGAGTCAGATGTGGAAACAGCACTGAGCGTACGGGAGCTGGCACAGTGCGTGTCACCCGGTGCGTCCATAACTTGTGCGTCTTCGAGGGCCTCCGCTCGGCCGAGACATTCCCCTCGCACCAACCTAACAATGTACGGGGATGGGTTCGTAACGAAAATATCGGTGTCGCCCTGAGTGACTTTCACGGTCGCAAATGGCACCAGCAAACCTTTCCTGGTGAGAACGCGGTCAGAGGGGGAAAGAAGTGCAACGGTGTCGGAGAGACCGGTGCAATAGACGGACACAGCCGTTGACGAGTTTGCAGGAACTGTGGTGTCGTCTTTGACGAGTACTTTGGTCGCAGCCGATGGACTGTTCGCCGGCGTCAAATTGGAGAATGGTGAGAGCTCTATTTCGGCTGGTGCGCAACGAATTACGGCGTCGTGGCGAGCGAGAAAATCCCAACCCAGGATGACGTCGTGAGAGCATGAAGAAATTATGATGAATTCGACGGCGTACAGAGCGTCCTGAATGATGACACGGGCTGTACACACCGCTGTCGGGTGAATGCTGTGGGCGCTGGCTGTACGGAGGGAGAGCCCGGAAAGCGGCGTCGTCACTTTTCGTAGTAGTCGGCTAAATTTAGCGTCCATAACGGATACGGCAGCCCCAGTGTCCACAAGGGCCAATGTGCGCACGCCATCTACAAACACGTCTACTACGTTCGACGGGCTTTGCTGGGGCTTTGGCAGTTCGATAGCGTCGCAGCCCTTGCCTCTTGGACTGCGACGACTAGTTTTCCTGGTCTCGGGCGACCGGACGAGGCCGCATCGGTGACAGTGAGCGGCGTCTTGGGGATGGCGAACGGCGGGTAGATGGAGACGGGCGTGAAGTCGGTGACATAGGCGGCAGCGGCTCGTAATATGGACGGCTGTACTGGCTGGTGACGGTCGATCCGACTCGAGGCGGCTGCATGCGATTGCAATAGCGGGCGACGTGACCGGCGCAACCGCACGCAAAGCAGATGGGGCGGTTGTCGGAAGTGCGCCATCGGCTTGCCGGGCTAGGTCCCATCCATGTCGCAGGACGCGAGGGACGGGGTGGCTGCTGGTATGACAGCATGGTGGGCTGCAGTCGTGGCGTATGGATGACGTCGGCGTACGCAGCCGGCACACTCTCTTCGAAGGCCTGAGGCCTGGCGACGGCTCCGGCGTAAGTAAGTGGGGGAACCACAGGGATCGCTGGAGGCGGCCTGGCTACAACTTGCGCGTAACTGAGCGGCGCAGTCGGCCGAGGAGGTTGGTGGTATTCCGGCATGACCTCCGCGATTTCATGCTCAATAGCCCGGCGTAGGGGAGGCAGCAGTGGGGTCGACGGCTGTTCAACAGGCTGCGGGTGAGCGAAGGCCAGTAGAGAGAACTGGCGTGCAATCTCCTCGCGCACGAAGGACTTGATTTCGGCGAGCAAGCCGGAGTGGTCCGACACGCTCGTAAATCGCGAGCCAGTCCTCGACGTCGGTGCCATCCGCGCCGGTGAAAACAGGAGGGTCGCGGATGCGGGGGACACCGGGACAGGATGTCGGTGCAGGAGGAGGCGTTTGCTGGGCGGCATCTTGAGTCATGGTAGAGGGCACGGCACGGGATCGAAGCTCCAAGGGCATTGAATGCTGACCGTAGTTGTTTGAGGGGCACAGCACCTCCACCAAATTATAAAGATGTTTATTGGCGGACACTCGGCGAAGATGAACGACAGCGACAGTCAAGGCGGGGCCGACTCTGCGCGAGCTGCGCTCTGTCCGAAGAGGGCAACCCACTAGAAGGGGCTGGAGAGGACGACCCACTTCAGAGTTCAGAGTTCCAATAAGCTTCGCTACAATATATATATATATATATATATATATATATATATATATATATATATATATATATATACGGTCGATTCCACGAAAGATCGAAAAAGGGTGTATATTTGATGTTTCCGATTTTCCTGATAATTTTGTATGTTGTGCACATATGACTGCACAGCACGAAATCGCAGTTCGTTTTCAAATAAAAATTTTTTTCATCACAGGAAAATTCGACAAGTGTCGCCGGTTGACGACGACCATTTTACGAAGAGTGCGTTTTCGTAAATTCGCAATCATGCTGGCAGCTACTTAAGCTATATATTACAAATATCTTTCTTTTTGGCGGAAGTAGAAGTAAAGAGGAAATAGCTGGTATAATTTCATGGAATTCTGAGCGAATTATGTATTTTTAAAAATTCACGAAAAACGCTGCGTTTTTGAAAATCAGTCAACTTTGGGACACTATGGCTACTTCTCTGAACATTTCAGCTTGTTCATATTTGCAGCATGAATAGGCCTTTATGTGAATAATGAACCTCTGCATTTGTATTTCTCTAATAATTTTCAAAGTAGTAAATTTTCATGCTCGAAACACCAAAAAGAGAAAAGTGCTCCTCCATTCAAAAATCTATAATAAAAAAAAACCCAATCTCAATTTTGTTCAAAGTCCCCCAAAATGTTCTCAAAGGACTGCAGAATGATATTATGAAAAAACATGTTGCATCATTTTTATTACAACAAAAGCAGAAAATGTCAAACATTGTGTTTCCAGAGCGTGGTGGCTACTGCACAAAGGACATCTCTAGTAACAAGAAAATACAGTAACACGTCTTTTTTCTTTTCTGAGCTTCGCTAAACAACAGTAATGATCTATGGTCGGAAATTGGGAATTGTTTTGCAAAGAAAAAGACCGTTCCAATTAAATGCGTTCGCGTGGTTTGCGACTTCAACATCCCTCAGTCCACAGTAGGCACTTTCAGTTGTAGCCTCCTTTTCTTTCATCTATTTCAGTTGAGTATAATTCATATCTTGAGTGCTAAAGAACGCATTCCCTCCATGCGTCTCTTATGATGATTCGCTGTGCCAGAATTGAGAGATTGGTATAAAAGCCAAGGTCTCTTCATGAATGGAAATGAATTTCTGGAGACCGGTCGCCAAGAGGTGTGGTTTTTGTTGGCCCAAATGTGTACATTGTCAAACCTTATGTGATCAATGCAGAGTTTAAAAAGAATCGATTACGTGAAGGTTGGTGGCAGCAGTTCTGGCCACGGACAAAACACGTTTTGTTTGCATTGCATCTGCTCTGTTTTGCATATCCTTCTTTCTCTTGAAGGAGTGCTGGCAGATCTGGTTTCCCTCTTGAATTGAGCGCGCATCCTGCTTCATTACCCTCCACAAAAAAAGTCTCGATCCGATATCTTCTACGTAACGAAAATTCTGCTGCAGCGGAATTTTCTTTTTGTGCACCATGAGGCAGTCCGTACAAAATCTCGGCCATGGCTATAACCCCTACCCATAGCCACCTTCAGAGCGTAGGATAGTGATCGCATCAAAGTGAAGCACGATTTGGATGCTTAACTTCTATCTCAGGTGGTGTTTGGCTGACTGGCACAGCCGTACTCGTTGCTGTCGTCTGCTCAGGCGGGCGTCCATCGCGCCGCCCTTTGCACCTGTCCGCCTAAAGCGCTGGACACATGGTGCGAATTCGGATGCGATTCGTCGTACGGCTGTTCGTGCCAACAGCCGCATCCGACAGACGCCCAACAGGTTCCATCAGCGTGCGGAGACGATTCGCACGCCGCACGGGCATCCAACTTGCTGAATGTAGCCGCGCGGCTGCCGCGTCGGTCTGACGGCCGCAGCCAATGGCAGCGCGGGAGACGCCTGACGTCACGCCTCTGGTGGCGCGTTTGTTGCTTGTTTGTTTGTTTGCGCGTTTGTTGAACTACGTTCGGACGGCTCCGATCATGAAAAACGTTGGTTAAACTTTCTTTCTGACATCAAATAACTCATGACATTTGTGCAAGGCGGCGCCCGTTTTCGAACCACTAGCGAGATATCGAGCCGCGATGGAAGGCCACTTCGCAGCTAACAGCCGCACCGGCCGTCTCGGCGAACCGGCCGGCTTTGCTTCCACCGTTGCTCGTCAAATCGAGGTCTACGAGAAAACCAATTGCGCATGTAAATGCGTGTCATCAGCTTAAAAGTTTTAATCGTGTTGATAAAATAAGTGCTCGACGATCAGCTCGCGTTTGATCGCGAACGGCGCTAGCGACAGCGTCCGCCTTGCTAGGCCTACGCTCGGTGTCGTGACAAGCCTACTCTCGGAGTCGCGAGTGAATGCGGTCTGTTGAGATGCTTGTCGCTTGCGAAGGCGTAGCTTTATTGGCAATGTTCTTACAGAACGAAGCGTGGCTGCGTAAGGTTGTTTGTTTTGCAGTCAACGAAGAGGATGCGATGTCTTCCGAGCGTGCAAGCCGGGGTGCCGTGTGTGGGCGGAGCCTGCGCGCTGATTGCTCGTTCGCCCCCATGTGTCCTGAATCGCCGTATACCGCGTGCGGCGTCGCACGTCGGATCGGATGCCGAATCGCACCATGCTACTCCGTTTACACGAGTGCTTGTAGCGCGGGCCACTCGATCCGCCACACGATGCGCACGGTGCGGATCCAGAGACCGGGCGGGAGAGCGACGAGCGGTGAAAAATGTATCGTGTAACCAACGCAATCGACACCCCAGCTTTTTCTCGTGCATAGCGACAAAGCCTGGCAAACAATGTGTGGCTGCTGTGCTTGTTGCACTGCGGTACTCGCCGTTCACCACTGCCGCCCTTTGCGATTTCTCACATTCTTACAATGCATGATCGACTCAGCTACACATATTTCGCGTTTAGCTTCGTTACTTTTATATAAGCGCATTTACTAAAAAAAAAAAAAATTATCCAGAGGAATGAAAATGTCCGTGCTGCCCGTCGACGAGGAATGTAAGTGGTATCGCAAATGCACTTAATTGGAACGATGTTTTTTTTTCTTTACAAAACAGTTCCCACTTTCCAACAATAGATCATTACTGCTGTTTAGCGAAGCTCAGAGAAGAAAAAAGACGTGTTACTGTATTTTCTTGCTACTAGAGATGTCCTTTACGCAGTGGCCACCACGCTCTGGAAACACAATGTTTGACATTTTCTGCTTTTGTTGTAATAAAAATGATGCAACATGTTTTTTCATAATATCATTCTGCAGTCCTTTGAGAACATTTTGGGGGACTTTGAACAAAATTCAGATTGGGTTTTTTTTATTATAGATTTTTGAATGGAAGAGCACTTTTCTCTTTTTGGTGTTTCGAGCATGAAAATTTACTACTTTGAAAATTATTAGAGAAATACAAATGCAGAGGTTCATTATTCACATAAAGGCCTATTCATACTGCAAATATGAACAAGCTAAGATGTTCACAGAAGTAGCCATAGCGTCCCAAATTTGACTGATTTTCAAAAACGCAGCGTTTTTCGTGAATTTTTAAAAATATATAATTTACTCAGAATTCCATGAAATGATAAGAGCTATTTCCTCTTTACTTCTACTTCCGCCAAAAAGAAAGATATTTGTAATATATAGCTTCAGTGGCTGCCAGCATGGTTCCGAAGTTACGAAAACGCATTCTTCGTAAAATGGTCGTCGTCAACCGGCGACACTTGTCGAATTTTGCTGTGTTGAAAAAAAATTTTATTTGAAAATGAACTGCGATTTCGTGCTGTGCAATCATATGTGCACAACATACAAAATTATCAGGAAAATCGGAAACATCAAATATACACCCTTTTTCGATCTTTCGTGGAATCGACCATACGCAGATTATGAAGAGTCTGTCTTCGGTTGCCGTAAAATAAATAGGAAAAAGGCATACGCTTCTAAAAAACTGTTTATTTGTCGACGTTTCGATCGGACACCGATCTTCATCAAGACGAAATTTACCAGGCTTCGATGCGCCTCTATAGCGTCGTCCTCGAAGCTGAGAGAGAGAAAAAAAGTAAAGCAATTAAAAAAGAGTAAAAAAAGTAATAAAAGTAAAAGTAAGTAAAAAATAAATAAAAATAAACTTTGAGGAGAAGAAAACAGAGTCGCGAACAGACCACGTCCACATATTTGGACATAAGAACAACACGTGTTTTCTGGAAAAAAGAAAGCACAACAAAAGAAAATATGTAGATGTACATAGATCGTCCAGGTGGACACATGGAGTACATTCCTGTCGTCCATTGCCGAGCTCCACTTCTCCGGCTCCCCCCTCCTCACTTGTTCCTGAAGCTCCTGAAGGAATGTACTCACTTATTGTGTCCAAGCTTCAGGAACAAGTGAACAAGTGGAGCTCGACAATGGACGACAGGAATGTACTTCATGTGCTCACCTGGACGATCTATGGACATCTACGTATTTTCTTTTGTTGTGCTTTTCTTTCTTTCTTTTTTATTTTTTTTCCAAAAAAACACGTGTTTTCCGTATGTCCAAGTATGTGGACGTGGTCTGTTCGTGACTTTCTTTTTCTTCAAATTTTATTTTTATTTTTTTTTTACATTTTTTATACTCTCTGTGGGCTCGGAGGGCGACGTTATAAAAGCGCATCGAAGCCTGGTAAATTTCGTCTTGATGAAGATCGGTCTCCGATCGAAACGTCGACAAATAAATGGTTTGTTAAAAGCGTATGCCTTTTTTCTATATATATATATATATATATATATATATATATATATATATATATATATATATATATATATATATATCTATATATATATATATATATATATATATATATATATATATATATATATATATATATATATATATATATATATATATATATCGCGATATCCAGTGTTGGCGGTAACGCGTTACAAGTAACGGCGTTACCGGTAACGCGTTACTTTTTTCGGTAACTTAGTAACGTACTCGTTACAATTTAGAAACTGTAACGGGTAACGTACTTACGTTAACATTTTTCGGTAACGTGTGGTGTCACGTTACTCGTTACTTTTTCATCCTGGGGGTGCCGTTTTCTCAGAGCTCGTCCCGACAAATTCTTTTGTCGCAGCGTCGGACTGCTGTCGGCCTGCGAGGCATTCACCAAGAAAGCGCGGGCGGAATCGCTTTTTTTTTTTTGTGGGAATTGTGGGGACCAATTTCTTAAGACGCGCCGACTCCTTGTGTGGAGGTTTGGGCCATCGCCACAAAGAGCTTGATGAAAGCCGCATAATTCGCCATGAGAAACTGTACGGACATGCTTCTCGTGGAAGTGGATATAGCAGATGGATTGCTGGCACCTGTGCCTTTTCATGCCCAAAAGACAGGCCGTCCGAAGAGAAAGCTGAAGGGCTGGTTTACTCCATACCACGTGCCGATCGTGAAATGTTTTACGTGGGGGAAACGAAAAACGATCGAGAGTCTGCCTTATTGTGGAGAATAGGCGTGATTCCCGGCAGGAAGAAAACCCTGAAAAAGAATGCGAGCGGGACGCGAAACGTAGAATTTTTTCTTGTAACGCAAAAAAAAATCTTTTTTTTACTCACTACCTCAATACCGCTGTCACACGAACAGCCTTAACAGCTAGTCTAGGTGGTGTTGCTTAACCGCGGTTAAGCTAACTACGGTTACGGCTAACCACGGTTACAGGTAGCTACACGGCAGACATTACCGCAGTTAGTGTACTAATCGTGGTTATTGTAAACGGGTGATTCCACAGAGATCGACACGGATCCGAAAATAGATATTTTAGATTTGATTGATTATTTTATATTTTATGCATGTCCCATGCTAGTAGCCCGAAAAGGAACTTAATTTCCTTATTAACTGCATAATTTACGAGGGAAAAAATGTCAAACATATTCAATCCGGAGGGACCAATTTCATTACCTGTCGTTCTCGAAAGTTCACGACGTTGTAAAACACAAATATTATCGTTACAAAGAAGATATTCGTTCTAAAAAGAGACAGGGCGTGCAAACACGGACACAAGAAAGAGATCAGGACACCAGGAACAGGAAAGGACATCAGGACATCAGGACATCAGGAAAGAGATCGGCGTTTGTGGTGTCCTGATCTCTTTCTTGTGTCCGTGTTTGCACGCCCTGTCTCTTTTTAGAATGAATACGTACCAACTAGCTCAGCTCTCTGTTATTCTAAAGAAGATATTTTGTGTATGAAATGTACGCGCAACAAAGAGTAACATTATTTGAAACTTGTAGAGCTAAGGAATCTGTTTTTGAAAAATGTCTAAATATTCGACATTTTATAGTAGCTACAAAGTTGATAAGGCTTATCAACTTTGTTTTAAAAATAAATTTTGCTTTTTCTATCTGCACCTGCAGCGAAGTTTCTGGTTATTGAACTCCTGAGCGAGTGAGGCTGATGTTGAACACCCTCACATAAACGCTCGCAATTTTTGCGGTAATTATACAGGTTAAAGTGAACAAAAAATATTTATACACAGATATTTTTTTACGTGACTAGCCCATTTAAGCATTTATTTACTACTACAAAATTCGCCCATCTATTTTGCTAGCAGAAGCACACCATCAGAATTATTGTAAATTTCTTAAGATTTCATTGATGCGTTCTTTGCGAATAGCGTTGATGATTGAATGTCATATTCTGTATAATGTCACATTGAGAAAAACGGCTTCACCATGTGTCAGAGTCAGAAGCCATCACACGTAACTCTAAAGGCAACTTTAAGCCACTATACCATTGCTAACGTCCGTCCGGTACATTGTGCAAGTAATACTCGTTAAATCAGCATTTTGGGTATATTCGTTGTTTGGGTTAGAAGTTTTATGTGAAACATAAATTTCAGATTTAAATTATTGTTATTGTGGGTTCCTGCGGCAAAGATAATAATAATAATAATAATAATAATAATAATAATAATAATAATAATAATAATAATAATAATAATAATAATAATAATAATAATATCTGGGGTTTAACTCCTGCGGCAAAGACACACCGAATAAAATTTATGATTGCGGAGTAACGGCAGAGGTAACGTCCGTTACTTTTTTTCGGTAACGGTAACGGTAACGCGTTACATTTTTTTGTAGGTAACGTAGGGCGGTAACGCGTTCCTTTTTTTATAGTGTAACGAGTAACGTATTTAGTTACTTTTTTTTCAGTAACGCCTACAACACTGGCGATATCAGTATGAAGAACTCTGGGGAGGGACTCCAGATTTACTAAAGCGGTAGCGTTAAAAAGCTCGTTTCGCAGAAATTCCGGTGTCGGCGTCGGTGTCGGTGCCGGCGCCATTGGTTGTGAGCGAAAAATGAGCGCTTTCCGCGACCGAAAAATCAAGAAAGATACAAATAAAATAAATAATAAAAATCTTAGGTTCAAGTGAGAATCGGACCCAGGCCGTCTGCGTGGAAAGCAGGTGTTTATAGGAGATTTTCCTAATTCAGCGCCACCTGTCGGCAGCAACGAGAAGCATTTCTCAGCCGCCATTAGTAGGTCGCGCGCCGTCAGAGCAGTCAGAGTACACGCGCGCGCGCTTCAGATTGAACGCTCGCGTGCGATCCTGTTTGCGCAAATAGTTGCCGTTTCCGATAGAACGGGATCCGCGCAATGCCAGCCCATTGCTGTGTACCGCAGTGCACGCAAAGAGGATTTCGAGACGAGGATGGGTCGAAGGTAAGCAGAAGCGCTCTTGCCCGCGGCTTTGTTTACAATCGGTGCGCGGCTGATGCCTACCTTTTCTTGCAGGTCTCGTTTTTTTTTTCTTTTCCGAAGGATACGGACTGGAGGAAAAGGTGGATTATAGCTATTAAGCGTGATGAAGGCCCTTTCTTCACCGTGACGAAGTTCACAAAAGTTTGTTCAAGGCATTTTACTGAAGCAAACTACTTGCCAAACGTCGCCGGAAACCGTCGTTTCTTGAAGCAAGACGCCGTGCCCAGCATCTTCGCGTTTAGTGCTCCGAGGCCTCCACCAAGAAAAAAGCCAAGAAATCGAGAACCACTTAACCTCGTCAGCGCTACAGAGCCTTCCGAAGGCGGGCGATCGACTACCGCGGATGTGAGCGACGTAGACATCTGCTCTCCTACATCGGTGACGAGCAGCATCGATGGCGTGGTGTGTGGTTGTGCGTGCTCGCTAAAGATTTCCGACCTCAGCGAACAACTCGACGTAATGACGGCGCGTGTCCGTGCGTTAGAGTCGGAAGTAAAGAAAAAAGCCGAAGAAGTGGAGCTCACTAAAAGTTCGTTGTACAAAGCAGAGCGAGCGCTCGACATTGCAGCACAAGAGCGTAGCCATCTGGAGAAGCGCGTGAGCCGAAAGTTTTCCGTTGAGTGCTTTCGGGATAGCCCTGTGTACGAAGACGTTTCGATCGAGGCGGTTTGGACGTAGCTTCCCACAGCAAACTTGTGACTTCGTTCATCGTTGTGCTTCGCTAACCTTTTTGAGGCGCTGTAGGCTTCCACTTTTTCTTCCGTAAGAGTCTCCGGAATAACTGCGAGACTTTTGGACCACGACATCACCACCAAAACAGTAAGCGAGACGCTGTAGTGTGGGCTCTCCGACACTGCCCATGCAACTGCCTGAAATGACGCCCTACTAATGGCGGACGGCAAAAAAATCAGTGTGGCCAGACTGAATTAGGAAAATCTCCTATTGCTTGAAACTGCTTCGAAAAAAAAAAAAGAAAACACTATATGAATGTCATGTAGTGGAGGCAGTCTCCTTAACGCATGTAATGATGCGTGGCAGAAGCGTAGAATCGCGCCAGGCGTCAAAACGTGTGAATTGCGCAACGAGTGGGCGTTTTCAAGGCCCACCCATTACAAAGCGCTCAGACATATTTAATCATCAATATCAGTAAAAAGCAACAAAGCCAGCAGCTGCGTAGGTTCGCGTGTTGCCTGATGGACGCGTAGTGGACCCTTCGCTGATTCGCAAAAGGAAGAATTATGGCATAGTGGGCACTGCACAACTGTACTTGCGGTGTCATAAATCAACACAACATGCAGCGTGAAATAGGTGCGCCCCGCCACGGTGATCTAGTGGTTATGGCGCTCGACTGCTGACCCGAAGGTCGCGGGATCGAATCCCGGTCGCGGTGGCTGTATTTTTGATGGAGGCGAAAATGTTTCAGGCCCTTGTACTTAGACTTAGGTGCACGTTAAAGAACCCCAGGTGGTCGAGATTTCCGGAGTCCTCCACTACGGCGTCCCTCATAATCATATCGTGGTTTTGGGACGTTAAACCCCAGGCAGATATTATTATGAAATAGGTGCCTTTTGTTTCTCCCTGGCAAAGAATGTTCAAACTAAAGTACCACGTACGCCATTTAGATTTCGACAGCTTGTCAATAAGTTGTGCGGTCTGCAGTCACATTCAACCTGTTTCTAGTTACGTTTGCTCTTCAAATATGCAAGCCTAGATACAGTAGTATGCTCGCGTGCATATGTCGTAGAAAACTGCAACAAAATCTTTACAGCCATCTCATGAAGCGCAATCATGTTGTTCAGGGTAATCACGTAATCATACGCCGCAGCGTAATCATGTTGTGCAGGGAAGCACAACAAAAATCAGAAGGGGCCGATGTCACGGGACATAGTGTGCCTCCAAAAAACGCGTTTTATTGCGACAGAAATTATATGGACACTCTCGACGGGTTTTTGCCGTAGCCGTCATGTCCCGTATAAAGTACAAATTGATAACATCCCCCCGCGGATCGTATGTTCTACGGTACGTAAAAGCGCGCGAACGGGGGCGACGACCGCGGCTGAAGCAGAGATCAAATCAGCCGGCCCATCTCCGTCGCTCCGAGGGCGCATGCGATAACATCACTCCACTCGGGAGGCCTACCGTCGAAGCAGAGAGGAAACGCACCGCCCGTCTTTAACGAGCACGAAAAGATGCGAGGTGGGGGGGGGGCTGGGGGTGTCGCTCGAACAGCAACTTTGAACTTTGATTCTAAGGGTGTGGTCGCGATCGCTGGTGCGCGCTATCTCGGCAGCCATTAGCGGGCGGCTCGTATATCCTTCTACGTGCTGCACTCTCAACGGGAAGAGACTGTTCGGAAAGAGCATCTCTCCGTGGAGCGGCCGTATTCTCTTACACCAGCGTTTTGTACAGTTACGCGAGATCGGACCCAAAACAGTTAGCTGGCAGCCTCACTTCGTATAACATCACAATTTGTTGCTATCGCATTCATTGCTTCGCCCTTGCGGTGAAACTGTCACTTTTTTTTGGCTTTTTATCCGAGGATTGATTTCACGGTCCCCCCAAAATGGCTTCGCGGACCCCCATTTGAGAACCACTGTCCTGGATGATACTTGTGCGCGAAGCATAGAGCTGAGGATCAGCGCATCATCCGGACGCCCAATCGCTCTCTTCCCCACAGGGTTTTGTCTCAAAGCAGTGTCCCTTCGTTGTTGTTTTGTTTGCGATGCTGCGATTTCGCTTTTTGGGTGTTTTTAAATGCGAAGCATTTCTTAGCGAACCAAAGGCACTTGGACTGTTTCTATCTATCTGTCTATCTATAGCCGCCTACGTCTGGGCGTTCTCGTGGTCGTCTCTTTCACTTCGTATATACAAAAATTGCCATAGCAGTAAAATTTTCCTTGGTGATGGATTACCAACTCACCCAAACGCTCGCGTCAATCATTCATAGCAGGAAACGAAAACATGGCCAACGCGATTCACAGGTCATCACAAGAATAACTGGAATATTCTGTAGCGTGCGCCATGAAACCCTTTCCACCAATAACGTGTGGCACATACCCGAATACCACGGCACGTGTTATGCGGGTATGCGCCGCACTGTGATTCACAGTCTATACTAAAGCCCCTCCATCGCGTCTTGGTCGGCGGAAAACTCATGGAGGGGCTTTAGTCTATACCAGGGACAGCGAGCATGTGTTTTGGAAATCTCATTTGACATCTTTAAAAAGCCCCTGTCACAGAATATCCTGTGCCGACGTTCGGCGGCATAGTCAATGAGCGAAAAATCCCCATGGAAGCGATGAAAATTTATGATTCGAGCCGGAGTCGAACGCAGGCATTCTGCATGGCAGCCAAGTGTTCTATGACAGAGCCACGCCAGTGCTTCAGACAGCTTTGGAAAAAGATCCAAGCGTCATGTTTGGGTCTGGGCCACTCCAATTGTGATTGCAGCGTTGGCTGTCCGCTTTTATAACAATGTGATAGGTACTACGTATGTTCTCAGCAACGTTTAGTCAAACGTTACTCGAATATGCCGAGAACCGCTACCTAAAACATGCAGATCATCGTACCCTAGCGTGCACTTCGTTGCGAAGCAATTTAAGTGACGTCTTTGCCAGGCCCGTAGCCAGGGGGGGGGGGGAACCGCCCCCTCCGAAATTTTGGTGAAGTGGGTGTTTTTGTGAAATAGTCACGGTTTTCAGCTAGTGCCCCCCCCCCCGAAAAAATTCCTGGCTACGGGCCTGGTCTTTGCTGTCACGTGAGCAGAAGCGTAGCCAGAAATTTTTTTCGTGGGGGGGGGGGGGGGGCTCAACTTATTTTTATGTTCGTGCGTGAGTTTGTATGTGTACATCTATATATACACAAGCAAAATCGAAAAATTCGGGGGGGGGGTTCAACCCCCCAACCACCCCCCCCCCCTGCCTACGCCCCTGCACGTGAGTGACAATGTTACTTCAGACCACGAGCTACCCTTCATACGCCAGTGTAGTCAACGTGCCTGGCAAGCCCACGGTATCTGCAAAACTACACAGAAGGGGAATTTAAGGGCTCGTTTTCTTTGTTAGACACAAAGTTAACGACAACCAACAGACAATCAAGCCAAGGAAAGTATAGGGGACGTTATTTCTAGTAATTACGACATAAAATGTGAAGAAATGAAAGTGGACGAAAAGACAATTAACTTGCCGCCGGCAGGGCGGCAAGTTAATTCACATACGTGAAGAATGTTCACATACGTGAACGTTCACACGTGAACATTCTTCACATACGTGAAGAATGTTCCACACTCGCGTCATGGCTACGAGCGGCGCTGACTAACACTACATGCACATATATAGCCGATAAAGTGTACGGAGGATGACCGCCGCCGTAGCTCAATTGGTAGAGCATCGGACGCGTTATCCGAAGGTTGCAGGCTCGGTCCCTGCCGGCGCCATGTTGTCATTTCGTCCACTTTCGTCCACATTTCTTCACATTTTGTGTCGTCTTCACATTTTGGGGGCCCAAGGCCTAATTGTTCGCAAAAAAGTCTTTCCATGGCAGTAATGCGACGAAAGGGGCTAGTTGGTTCATGTTGGCTTGGTGATGCGCTTACGGTAGGGATACTTTACAAAGTACACAGGACACAGTGTTAACAGGACGAGCGCAAAAAGAAAAAAAAAGTTGCCCGGGAGTATAGAAGGCTGGATGGGGGGGGGGGGGGGGCTCTTGTCTACGTGCCTGTCTCCGGGGCATCAGTTGAGCCGCCATCAGCGAGCGCATTAGGAGGTTAAAATATTGAACTATATAGAGCCGTTTATCATAAGGAATTTTTTCTTTGGTTTTCCTGGATCCCATTCACTTGATATCGTTCCTCGCGTCGAGTTAGCTAGCGGCGCGATGACGTACGCGCACCATCGGCCGCGTATATGTCAAAAGGAATCGAGAGATTCGCTACAGGATGATGCCCCAGATATGCGGCAAGTGAAGTCTCTTTCACGATAACCGATACACAGAGTCACCGAGATATGCGAGCAACCGAGACAGATCTTGACGGACAATTAAGGTCTCTCTTCCACTGCGATAAGCGAGCCATGCACTGACGCCGTTGCAGCCTTGACACCCCCACGCGAATTGTATCTACAAGTGGATCAGCTGTCAATTCGCTTTGCGGCGGCATGCAGGCAATCCATGGTGTGCCAGAGCAGAAGATCGTGGTGCTCACATCAACTGACCTATGCTTCCCTTTAAAACCCTTGTGTCTGGATTAGAGCACTGCACGGGCCCGGGCCGGCCCGAAAGCCCGGGCCGGGCCGTCCGAAGCGTTTTCCGGAGGGCCCGGGCTGGGCTCGTGCTTGAAAGTGCAGACTCGGACCCGCTCATTAAAAGGCGTAAATCGGGCCTTCGAGCATACGCGAATGTTATGCATTCCATGGTCTAAGGTATACTGTGCCAAGCTGAAGTGACACGTATATATAGTATCCCCCGAATGCAGAGATGTTACTTGGCTCGTGCCTTCAACTTGACTCGAAAAAGTCGGCCCGAAGCAAGAAGCGGACTTGAAAACCCCCAAGTCGGCCTTCGCGTTTCATAGACGCTCAAGCTGTCTTGCTTGGTCAAGTCAAGAACGAGCTTCAATGCAGAAACACGTTGCTCGCCTGGTACCGAGGTTAATAATGAAGTTGTTGGCGTAAGGCACGTGTTACAGCAAGGAAACTTCGTACATTTGAAAAGAACTATCCCATCAAAGTGCTACAAGCATATTTTTGTCATTTTACTGTGAACGAGCGGCACGTGGCTCCCGCCGCCGCAGCGATGCGCAGTGTTGCTTGTGTAAAGCGTCCGTTGCCCGCTGGTTTCAGTGGCCGCTCAAGCGCGGCGCGTTACTCCAAGCTTGCTTGTTTTGGCCTGCGCGCATAATTTCCCATAAAGATGCGAAACAAGGCATGGTTTGCGTTGTGTCCTTTCGTCGTTTTTTTTTTTTCTTATCGAACGCGGAGTGTATATGCGCTGCCCTGGCTCGCAAATTTTAAGCGAGGTATCGCGAATTTTCAAGGTACTAGCCTTTCTATTCGCCTATGGACATGCTTGTAGCGAGCTAGGTCGCAGTTAAATAAAAAATGCAACAAGTTCTGGAAACAAAGTGTACAAAGCCCTTGTTCAGGCCCATGTGGGTGCCGCCACCCAACAAAAGAAGCTAAAGAATAGAACTGGAAATGCTAATTATTTGTCTGCTTTCGTTGAACATCTGATTCTTGGTAAACAAGACAAGAAGCGGGGGTCGGGATCATGGGCCGCGGCGGGAATTTTGCCTCGCGGGGTGCAGCAGTGCCGCGCTGCATGTTGGTGAGGGGAGGGGGGGGGGGGGGGAACGCACATGGTCAGGATATGTTATCTGCTGGAAGCTTTGTCGCGAACAACGAAAAAGACACAGGCCTGCCATGTGCGTCCTGCGAGGTGAACGAAGAGCTCATCCACGTATTTGTACGAGAGCACCTGTTTATAATACAAAGCTACGAGGAAGTCCCAAGAAAAGCTTCGCCTTGTCACCAAACAATTTGTGCTGGTCCGTGGATTAAACCCGCACTAGGGCAAGCTCTTTTTTTCTGAGAAAAGCTTAAGGAATTTTTCGTATCGTTGTGCTGCACACTGATGCCTGTCAAGTTTCTCAATCCCACACAGCTGCACCGAACGAGACAAAAACGACGCAAAATGTTGTGTACTATGAAAACATTTTTCGGCTCATGCTACGTCCCCCACGTCACTTTTCGAAGCGAAGTCGTCGAATCAAGGAGAAAGAACCATTCGCTGAGATGTCGCAGCAAGGCACGTTGTGGTCCGAAGAGACACCTCAGCGCAAGGCGGCCCCGCGCTTCACCGAGGACGAAAAAAGTGTGCTGATCGATCTTGTGAGGCAGTTCAGGCACATTATCGAGTGGGAAAAAAACTGATGTTGCGTCAGTGGCGAAAAAAAAAAATGAAACGTGGAAAGAAATAGCCAAGCGCTACAACACCAACCACGGGATTACCAGGCGCCACCACCTGCTGCTCAAGAAATGCTGGAATAACCTCAAGCAGAAATGGAAAGAGGAAGCTGCAAGAGAAAAGCGAGAGCGCCACAAAACTGGTAAGAACAACATTTTTTTTTGCATGACTGGTTCACTTGAGCTATACCTTCCACATGTTTTGTATTCGGGAGATGAGTGATTGGTGAGCGTAAATACACGGGGGCTATTAATGCGCACGTGTGTGCAGTCGACACATCCTGTAACGCCAGGGAATTCGGCCACTTCATAAAAGTCTCGCATCACTTTAGGAAATCCCGCCGGCTGCGGGAAGCGCACCAGCATCGAGTCCAAGTGCTTTGCGATGAGTAGGGTCACTTTTCCGACTGCGCGTCACACTGTCGACTGCGGAATGCGGTCGAGATCCCCGGTGACTGTCGGGAATGTGCCAGCGCCGTAAAACCTGAGCGCCATCAGTAGATGCAAAATGGGAGGCACAGGCTGTCCTCGGTTGTCCCCGCTTTCTTGGAGCGGCTGCCGCACGGCGTTCTTGGTGAACCTGTAGCGAGCGTGGAATTGTTCCTTGTCGTACAACTCCATCGGATTTCCTCGGTCACGTAAGGCGGGTCGCGGAATCTTCGGCAGGCAATGTACCTCATAAAGTGCTACGTCCATAGCGTGACAAGCAAATTCGAAAGCGGACAACCTCCGCGCGACGTCCATTCGAGAGGCGGCCATGTTGGAATGACGCATCAAGACTGTTTCAAGCTAGCCCCGCAGCAGACTTGAAACTCGTCCTCACTTCGGCCGAGCCAAGTCGGCCGCAAGTCGTCCGCAAGTTCGAGAACGATTTATGGCGAGCGGCAAAGCTGTCTTGAGTCAAGTACGAGTCAAGTACGAGACAAGTAACATCTCTGCATTCGGGGGTATATATATTAACAGCACTAACAATGGGCCAGATCACGGTTGTTCCCATGGGAGGCATAAAGATTTCGGTCTTTTATTCGAGGTTGACACATACGATACATTTCATTTATATTCCTTTTGGTATTACGTGCCAAAACCACGATATGATTACGAGGCACGCCGTAGTGGCACCGGATCAATTTCGACCACCTCGAGTTCTCTAACGTGGACCTAAAGATAAGTATATACACGGGTGTTCTTGCATTTCGCCCCCGCCAAATTTGGGACGCCGTGGCCGCGGGAATCGCACCCGCGTCCTAGGACTTAACAGCGAAACAGCTTAACCGCTGAGCTACCACCGTGGGCAAAGCAACATTTCGATGCATGTACACACCGGATTTTCCGTCCGATCACCCGCTACAAAGCGCACGGCATCATTAATAATCATCATCATCAACAACTAATATCCTCTAGCGGGCCCGGGTCGGGCCTGGTCATGAACAAGCGCGCTCTGGATTAGTTTAGTAATGAACGCCCGGGCCCGGGCCGGGCACGGGCTTGGAACGACGGACCCGGGCCGGGCTCGGGCTGGGTACGGTCAAGTACGCCCGGGCCCGGGCTCGGGCTGGGCTCGGTCATGTACGCCCGGGCCCGGGCCGGGCCCGCGCTTGGAACCACGGGCCAGGGCTGGGCTCGGGCTTCATAAAGCGGGCCCGGGCCGGGCCCGGGCCGTACAATCTGGCCCGTGCAGTGCTCTAGTCTGGATCGCAGAATCGAAGCCGGACATAGTAGTCACTCCAGGTCTGCTTAGCGAAATTCCTGAGGCTATATAGCGCTGCTTTCGTGATATCGGTCGTCAAATTCTGCTTAAATGTCATTCGTTCACGTTCCACTAAACTTAATCCCTAACTACTTCGCGTATGCTTTTGGGAAAGTCAACTGAACTATGGAATATAGTTGTTTGGGCAAGGGACTTTTGAGCGTGGGTTCTGCGGGGCACTGGCGTAGCCGGAAGGGGGTTTGAGGGATTCAAACCCTTCCGAAGTTTATAGTTAATATGTTTATAAGTTGAACCTCGTTACAACGAACACTGATATAGCGAATTATCACTTATAGCGAACTAAATACCAACTTTTGTTTACTCCCAATTTATGACAATGACATTTATTCTTTTTGTAACGAAACCGAAAACGCGATAAAGCCGCCGCGATATCGGCTGAAACGAAGAAAAATGGATTCGCGCGAGGCTCAAAGCAAAGTAAATATTTTAAAGGCGAATCATAACCATCTTTTTAATAGTTTGAAAGAGGCTGCCGATTTCTTAGAGTCGAGTTTTATGCCTACTGTTACAACGAACATCGGATATAACGAATGCAATTTTGAATTACTAGAAATCAGGCGACGGAGGGACAGAATAAAATTATTATTTCGGATTCTCAATGGTCATGTAAAAATACATACGAACACTTGATAGACTTAGCACGAGAGTAAGTCATAGTCCAACCATCAGAGCTTATGCCACCTGCACAAACGCCTTTGGGTATTTGTTTTTTCCGGATGTTATTAAAAGATGGAATGGAGTATAGACCTGCACATCTCGCTGGGTGCATGCACTTGTGTAAAGGCGTTTGAAACTTTTATTGAGAGTCCTGTTGATTGAAATTCATTCGATATGGTCTCTTGATTTCCTACGTTCCTTGTCATGCCACTTATTGTCGATTTTTACATTTTTATATGACGCTTTGCTAAAATTGATGTCCCTTGAAAGTTCCTTCCATATCAATTGTTATTTTATGTATTCCCTCGTTGTAATGACCCTCAAATGAAATTTAGCGGTATGTTCAAGTAGAATAATAAATAAATAAATAAATAAATAAATAAATAAATAAATAAATAAATAAATAAATAAATAAATAAATAAATAACATTCGAATCCTATATCCATACTGCTCACTACTCTATTTGGCATGGCTTGCCCAGGCAAAGACTCGTCGAGCTAGTGTCGACTCTCCGCGCCGCAGTGGGTCTTATAAAGTAACTGTAGCCGGTGCTAACTTGCGCCAATTATTACTACTTTCCGCCTGAATATTCCGTCTGTTTCTTTCGCTTTTTTCTTTTTCTCATAATCTCACTGTTTTTGTTTTCTGTGGCTAAAGCGCTCTTGAGAGCTGTGTAACTTGTGCCTAACTTGAGACATGGTCAAAACAAAATTCATAAGCTACGTACCAGTTCCAAAGGGCGAGGCCACAATTAATCGTCCTCGTCGTCACTTCGATATCGCCTTCTGTGGTTCTTGACGAGCGGCGTGCCAGCGATAAGTGAAAGTAGGGTGAGGCTAAAATGTGAAAGATAGAGAGAGAGAGAGATAGGGCATGTTTTCTGCAGGACGCAAAGGATGATCCAAAGGCACTTTGGCCGTTTTTACAGGCGAAGCATTTCTTAGCGAACCAAAGGCACTTTGACCGTTTCTATCTAGCTAGCCAACTACATCTGGGCGCTCTTGTGGTCCTCTCCTTAACTTGATATGTACTAAAATTGGTATAGGAGGCCATGAGTGCACGACGAACACGACTTACGGGTCATGATATGAAGAGCGTGACTTGCCTGCCGCGTACGTTATGAAACCCTTTCCAACGGTCACGTGCGGCACATACCCGCATAACACAGCCCGTGGTATACGGGTATGTGCCACAGGTGGATGGATGGTGGAACTTTATTAAATATAGTCCTGAGAGACTATATTTAATAAAGTGATTCACAGTATATATCAACCCAGGAACAGCAAGAATAGACGTTGGAAATCTTAACGCGAAAGCGTTAACGAGCTCGTGTCGCAGAAGACCCGGTGCCGGCATTGACGGCGTTGTCGATGAGCGAAAAATACCGATGGGAGTAAAGAATAGAAATCACACCTCCAGCGGGAGTCGAACCCACGCTTTCTGCATGACAGTCAAGTGTTATACCGCAGAGCCACGCCAATGTTTCAAACTTCTTAGGAAAAACACGTCATGTCGGGGCAACGCCAATTGTGGTTTATTGGCTACCCACTTTTATAGCAATGCAAAAGGCATTGACTAAGCAATCTACAGTCAAGCGTTGCTCGTATAAACCCGACGAACGCTACTTATCATATGCACATCATCGCACTGTAGCGTGCACTTTGCGATAAAACTTACATCTCTGCTCTAACGTAAATGCCGACGTTACGTCGGACCATGAGCTACGCTTGACACGCCAGTGCAGTCAACGTGCCTGGCATGAAGGGGCGTAGCCAGAATTTCTTTTTTTTTTTGGGGGGGGGGGGGGTGTTCAACATTACTTTATGTATGTTCGTGCGTGCGTTTATATGTGTGCGTGTATGTATACGCAAGCAAAATTGAAAATTTTCGGGGGAAGAGGGGGTCTGACCCCCCCAACCCCCCCTTGGCTACGCCACTGCTGGCGTGCCCACGATATGGGCACAACTACTAAACTTACAAAATGACGTCCATCCACCTAGTAACGCTTGGCTGAAAGCTGAAAATCCAGCATAGACTGCAATACTCACTGACTGCTTCGCATGGAATCGATTCCCACAATGCATGGGATCCGCCGGAATTTATCTATCTGCCTACGTCTGGGTTCTCTCGAGCATTAATAGCACGCATTGTTGCCGTAACGTTGAATTAGTAATTGTTGGGGTTTAACGTCCTAAAACCACGATATGATTATGAGAGAACCTCCTGGGGTTCCTTAACGTGCACTCAAATGTAAGTATACGGGCCTCATGCATTTTCGCCTCCATCGAAAATGCGACCACCGCGGTTGAGATTCCATTTCGCGACCCTCGGGTCAGCAGTCGAGCACCGTAACCACTTAGACAACCATGGCGGGTCGTAACGATGAAGCAACGTCTGTAACGTTAAGGCAACATTCGCAACGTTGCGGCAATGTTGCGTCAACAGTTGGTGCTATTAGCTGTGGGTGCCAACTTGGTATACATTTGAACCTCGTTATAACAATAGCGAATAATCGGTTATAGCGAACTAAATACGAACGTTCGTTGGTCACGCTTCCTTTCAGCGGCATTTGTTTTTCTCATAACAAAACCGAAAAAGTGAGACCTGGCGTGATGTCGGCTGTAAGGAAGAACTATTTAGATCGCGCGAGGCTCCAAACATGAAAGGCAGCATAGAAAGCAAGATAAATATGGAATTACAGTTCACAACCACATGTTTTAAAGTGGCGACATTAAGAATTTGAGTAAAAATTTCGTAAAGAAAGTTGCGGAAATCTGGAAAACTTCATTTGGAAACTGTGGCAAAGTTCATTTTTCGCAGTGCTTCGAAAAGCCACCAGATGAAGATCACATCCTTCTTCAAGTAAATGTGAAAGCAGAACTTTTCATCAAACGAAATTTGTTTTGTTGAAATTTCACCTTCTCATGTTCCGGTCTATTTAGTTTGAAATGACACAAAGAGACAGAGAAACATTACCTTTTCCATAGTGGGTTTGAAGCGTAGAATTAATAATACGTTTCTGTATCTGGGATTTTTGTGCGAGCCAGGTTGGTGATTTGGTAGAGCCGTTCTTTATCTGTACTGTTACAGCAAATATTGGATATAACCAACAAACTTATGGTCCCAATTTTACTTCGTTATAACGAGGTTCGACTGTATACCGAAATTGGCACAGGAGGGTATGAGTCTATGACGAACATGACTGGCAGAATATGACACGAATAACATGACATGCCTGTCGCGTAAGCCATGGAACCCTTTCACACAGTCACGTGTGGCACATACCCGCATACCAAGGCTCATGGTATGCGGGTATGCGCCACAGGTGATTCACAATCTATATCAACCCGGGACAGCGAAAATATACATTGAAAACTTTATAAGACATTTTGTGTGGATTAAACTAGAGAAAGACATATCATTTGTTACAGAAGCGTAGCCAGAATTTTTTTTCGGGGGGGGGGGGGGGGGTTCAACCATGCTTTCTTTATGTTCGTGTGTGCGTTTGTATGTGTGCGTGTATATATACACATGTAAAATCGAAAAATTTCGGGGGGGGGGAGGCTTTCGACCCCCCCCCCCCCCTGGCTACACCCCTGGTTTGTTATAGCTGGCGATTTTAATGTAGCACACAAACGCTTACATATGCACTCCAGCGACTGAAAAAGCTATAGTCTAGTGTTCGTCCCCACAGGAATACGCCGATGAATGCTGCTTACACTCCATTTCGATAAAAGTGTCGTCTTTTCTGTAATGTGAGTGCAGACTTTACGTTAGACAATGAGCTACCCTTTTCACGCGAGTGTAGTTAACGTGCCTGGAAAGCCCACGATATGCACGCAACTACTCAAATTACAGAAAGACGTCGATTCACCCTACAAGACTTGGCTCAAAGTGCGGCATAAGCAGCTACTCGATCGCTGACAGCTCCGCATGAAATCGATTCCCACAATGCGTGGGATCTGCCGGATTTTTCTTTACCTTCGCGTCTCAACTTCCCACTCTTAGAGCGGGACACAATATAGTTTGTTTTGTTCTGCTTTCGAGCACGAAGCTTTTTGCCGGCAAAAGAGTCCCCCCCCCCCTCTGTCTTCCTGTCGTCTTCCGTTACGCGTTTCGCTGACATTGACCAAGAAAGCGCACGCACGCACACACGTGCGAGAGAGAGAGAGAGAGAGAGAGAGAGAGAGAAATAGGAAATATTATTATGGTGGTGATGTGTGGTATTTAATAGTGCAGGGTCCAGATCTGACCAAAGAGCGCCCATGCGGTATCATGAGGTTCAGATCATAAGGTTAAAGGGCCCCTAAACACTCCGAGTTCAAAGACGAGATAGCGATTTCCTTTTCGCTTATACCCTTCTACCCCTCGCCACTTATCCGTTCATAAAACGCTTGAAGAACGTCAGGACTAAGCGTTGAGCCTGTACCAGGATTTCGCGCTTTACGGCTGCACGCTGTTATCTCCGCTTTCGCATTCGAAAACGCACAAAACGAAGTGAAATCAGTTGATCGCGCACGATAGTCATGCGAGACAAGGCAGAACGGGGGTGCGACCGCATGGCAAAGCAGGGTCGGGGACAATCCACAACTTATATCCCTCTCATGTGGACCAATCGAGAACGTGTTTCCTCATGACGTCACGTGAACAGACTGTTGGCGTCACGAATTCTGACGAAAAAAAATTGGGGGACGCTTAAGCTTCGCCTTTAAGAGTTGAACGCGATAGCGATATTCGGTTCCTAGCGCGCAGTTCCAACACTACGAGTGTTTAACAGAATGCGCGCACTATAAGGTGTGTGCCTTATGTAATGGGTAGCATGCTTTAAACCGGGAGCAATTATGCGCGAGAAACTTTTTCGAAGTTGCGATGCACCCACTACGTGGTCTTAAGGGAATACGCGCAGTAATGTGTGTGCCGTTTGTAATGGGTGGCTGTCTTTAAACCACCAAGTCGTTACGATATTGACATGGTGTGACGCCCGATGGCAATGTACGCTTGTACCACGCAATATTACTCCGATATTACATCTCGTACTTTGACACCTGTATACAGGACGCGTATTTTTGGGAAGCATGAAAGTTACTGTAGGGCCGGGCATGAGTTATGTCGCAGAGCGTCATTGCCTTGGTGCCGGGAATGGCTGGCGCGGACAAGAAGTGGCGTTCTCCTGGAAGCCATCTCGACTGCCCGCAACTCGTCTCCGTTAACTGAGGCCTTCCTTTGCCCCAATACCAACAAATCGCACAGTCGGCTGCACCCCCCCCCCCCTACCTACTAAATAACAGCGTGCGTGAGAACCTGCCGCTGTTTACAGGAGTGCGAGAGCCACGATCTGGCAGACTCGCGTGGGAACACGAGCCACGGGCGGGGGTAGGGGCAGTTGGGGAGCTGCGTAAGCAGCGAGGAGGGGCTCAGCGCCATCCATGCCGGGCTATACTGTTCTCTCCTTCCCCCACTTTTGTTTTTCGATTCTAAACACCGCACCACGGATCGCGGAGGGGCAGTCTGGGCCGTGGTAGGACGCTGTGGTAGGACGGCGAGGCTCTTTACTGGCGCATTTCCTCACAGCGCCCTGGGCTCTAACACCAAACGAGGTGTAGAAGAGTGAGGGCCTGTTCATTAAACCCTCTGTCAAGTGGAAATTAGTTTTCCCATTTGTAACTGCAATAGCCCTGTACAATTCTAATACAGTTTGTTAGTAATTGTGCTACGCCTCCTGACAAATATTTCACCCCCGCCGAGCTACATCACCAGGATCCTCGTCCGTCAACTTCACGGGAGGAAGGGAACCTTTACTGTTACTTTCAGTGCAGCTGGCTCTCCATCTAAAGGACATTTACGAAGAACTTGACATCACACCAGACTGGCACCCCATCTTGATGAGGTGTTCATCCTTACCAGCCTCCACGTGTAACAAGCTTTGAAGAGTGACTTTTCCTGCTTCTCTGGACTTGCACAGTATATATGCATGTAAGCTTTTGAATGCTTGTGCAGTGCTTGTGCGATTATTGTCGCTAAGTGAATGCATCACTACGTCATAGCGTTTGTGATAATTTCAAATACGCATTATAATAAATACCATGAAAGAAAAAAAAAAAAAGTGGCGTGGCTGTGTGGTAGAACACCTGCTTGCCACGCAGACGGCCTGGGTTCGATTCTCACTCGGACCCAACATTTTTATTATTTATTTTATTTGCAGCTTTTTCGATTTTTCGGTCACGGACAAGATGATGATTTTCCGCTCACAACCAACGGCCCCGACGCCGACGGCGGAATTTCTGCGATACGAGCTCTTTAACGCTATCGCGTTAATACGGGAACCGCCAGGAGATGATAACGCGCTCGTTCTTTGTACTTCCAGAGGTTGTTTAGGGACCCTTTAAGTCTAATGGTCAATGTGACGTACGTACAGGACTACAAAGAAGAAAAGAGGAAAAAAAATTTTGGTGCTGAGAATTTACCCTTGTCGGCGCTGTGCCATCATCGCCTCACTTTCTTGAACACCCGAGTTCTGCTGCTCTTCGATCTAGTTGGTAAGGTAGGGCTTGTGAATTCCCATTTATAGTTAAGGCCAAAGCCCTATATGTCTCATGCGAACGTGACCGTGAGCGAGAAGGCGGCGTGTCGTACAAAAAGTCACACGACCACCCGCGCGCTTCGTGGATCGAGGCGCGCGAGCTGCGCGTTCACTTTGTCTTTGAAGTGTTGGAGTGACTGAAAAAAAAAGTAAAAAAGAAGTGGCGCTCCGTTGATATAAAGTTCACTGCAAAGGCCACATTGGATGGCTTCCGCCTTCGAGTCGCCTTAGGCGGATGCGCACGGACATGTTCAGGAACCACTGATTTAGACACGTGCTTAGGCGGACTCAAAAGTGACACTTTGAGTCTAATACATACATAAGCAGAAAAGATATTCCTAAGCTGCAGTTTTGCCATACGAGAAATAATAGTCATATCGTAAGCTCAAGCTCGGTAAAACGTGGATGACGAAAAGAAGAGCAAGCAAAGGCGTCGGCATCATAGTGGAAGTTTCTGCATCAGCTCCAAGGCCAACTTTATACCTCCACAATCATCGATTTTTACAGCGTATGCGTGGAGCTATAGTTGATCGTTTGTGTAGTATGCAAGTATTACACTGCTTTTTAGGAAGACAAAGGACCTAACAAAGCAAATTTCGACAGCTTTACCTAGGCAAAAACAGCAAATTCGACACGCGAAAATGTACTTGAAATCCGTGGCGACACACAGAGGTATTCACACTATGCGTTCTCGTACGCGAAATTCGGTAGAGAGAAAAAAATAAACTTCAGCGTTAAATTTTCCCGCAATTAGCATGCCCCTTCCACGCAAATAAGTGGGACTAAGTAATCAGGTTTACGACAAGAACAACGAAATATTGCAATGGATTATCTGCGTTATTCCTAGAGCAAAAATAGAGTCATTGCATCCAAGCCCTAATGCTCACCAAACGCTGTCTTCTCCCCACAATGTCTCGGTCGCATTACTTCATAGCTAAGCAACAACGCTTTTTTCCTCTTGGTATAGTCTTGCGTAACATCCGGTTCTAATTGCGTTTCCCTCGAATAACTGTTGATATGAGCAGGTCAATCTCGACTTGGTTTGCGTTTCGAAATAATTCCTTTTATTGCTGAATGCAGGTGTTCCTGCAGTCATAGCTACTGCCTTCGTGAACTCGCAGTTTTGAAGTATGAGGCGCATATATATAGACAATGCAAGCTTGTATGCATTCCTGACGCGATCGCTGGCTTGTCGCATCAAACTAATTCTTTCCGTTATCGTGCACTTTGGGTCTGTCGGAATATTCCAGTGAGGCTTTTCTGTGAGACAATTTGAACTGTGTCATTACTATTATTGTGCACTGTAGTGTATAATACGCTAATACGCATAGGCGTGCGCGCGGAGGGGGACGAGGGCAGGGAGCCCCCCCCCCCCCTCAAATCACCTAAGGTGGTGCCACGTCAGACCAATATCTTTGCTCATTCGGACTTGTCCTGTCATTGTTTAATGTTGAGGGTTATGGCCATGCCGGTTTTTGACGATAATGACGGCCGAGGACCCCCGACGTTGCATTCGAAGAATTGTTTACTTCCCACATTTACCCCCGGAAAGCCGGCAACCAAAGGCAGGCCGTTGTGAGAAGGATGTCAAGCTTGTTTTGTTTCGGTCTCGACCAATCGAGGGGGGGGGGGAGGGTCGCTGCTGTGCAACTTGCACCCCCCCCCCCCCACACACACACACCCTTCGTCAATCAATGGCGAACTCTGTGCACGCCTATGATAATACGTCTGTACCGATCGTACTGCGTAGAGAATCCCCGAGACATGGCTATATATATATAGAGTAGACTGGGACCAACCTGCAAAATCTCGGGACAAAGCTCAGTAAGCGTGGTTCACTTGAGGGGCCTGCAGCAGACGGCAATGCCTGATGGAAACAGCGACGATGACGTTACGCGGACGGGTACTTCACGGCCACTGGGCGGCATATATGAATATCGGTGCACGATGAAGGCAAACTCAGGACACCGGGCAGAAAGGTACCAGCGTCCCCCCTCCCGGGCGTTTTACTGCCACCGACAATTTCTCCGGTGCCGGAACTTGGCCTCGCTTTGTCGCGATGCAGGGGCCGCACAGCACGTACAACGTCGGCGGGTCGCCAAGATCCCACTAACTGCAGAACTGTCCGCGCCCCTTCGGAAGGTTCTCCGCGTTTAGACACTCTTAATTCCTGGTTGTAAGGGGGCGTTTGGACGGCACTCGCTATATCTTCACGGTTTTCCATTCCATCGCAGACTAAGGCGCTGGACCCGAGTACATCTGTGGAGATAGGCACGGGCCGCACCATGACAGTCCGGTCGAAGCAAGATTGTCGCGAAACGCACACTCTAGGCGGTTTCCGAAGTCGCCTCCGAGGACCAGCGTGTGAAGACTTCGAAGAAGCTCGTCGATATCCGCGCAATCTTCTCGGTCTTCTTTGGGCAGGACGGTCGTTCTTCCGGTACACCAAACGGACCAAGCGAACATCGACGATGGTCTCGCACTCAGACAGCGCGATGACGCGACTTTCGTTTTCGATCAGGTCGAGCATCTTTTTAAGAATCTCCCGGCCTTTATGCACAATGTCCTTGACACGCTATAGTTTACGAGAGCGGCGCTGGGGATGAGGAATTTTCTATTCGGGCAGTGGCTGGGGTGCACGGCTGCAGTCTTCGCTAGTCGGGGGGAACAGCACGCTTGCCTTGCAGGTGTGCGCGTTAGCTGTGGGACTCCGGACGTGGCGGGAGAAGACTCGCTTGGAGCAGCAGCACCGGCGGCGGTGCGCAGCTCGGGTTTCAGTCACGGCGTTCCCAGCGGACGCGGCCACCTGACACCATTGTAGGATGCCGGAGGCATCACGGAGGCGTGCGTGTAGGTGACCAAGCACACAATGAGCGCATTTATTTGTCGGCGCGAAGGAGACCGGAGTGCTGCGCGTGTACATTACCTTGCGCCGACGTATACATAGAGCGTCTGCTGTGCAGACGCGGCCAAACAGCACACAAGAGACAGGTCACAGTTGTTATGCACAATGCAGCGCAGTTCGTGCGTTGCTGCTCA
This sequence comes from Rhipicephalus sanguineus, assembly GCF_013339695.2. Classification (NCBI taxonomy): domain Eukaryota; kingdom Metazoa; phylum Arthropoda; class Arachnida; order Ixodida; family Ixodidae; genus Rhipicephalus; species Rhipicephalus sanguineus. The sequence goes on from NC_051176.1 coordinate 82,038,042, forward strand.
AAGATATCGTCCGGTCACTAAATTCCATACACAAGGGAAGCATAGAAAAAAAAACAATAAAAAAGAGAAAACAAACACAATATTTCATTCCCGAATTGAAAAGATCTGTAGAATATACTTCATAAGAAGTTTTATGACAGCTCTGGCCATTAAGCGAGGACTATATATTTTAGTAAAGGGAAAAAATATAAACAATTTCTTGAACGAGAACGCCCACTGAACCCATGCACCAGGGGCATAGCCAGAAATTTTTTTCGGGGGGGGGGGAGGGGTTCAACCATACTTTATGTATGTTCGTGCGTGCGTTTGTATGTGTGCGTGTATATTGCCACGCCCGCTTCTTCCTTTATTTTGATGTGTTCGAGTTTGACCAGCAAGGACGGTTATCAACGCTCGACGCTGGCCCCGAAGCAGTGTTCGAGAAGCTTCACGATTTTGGTAGATCATTTTGTTAAGATTGCGCGCCGCACGCGAATGTTCCAGCTTTCTCGAGAGATAACGCCGCCATCAGCGATATTGCTGGAAAGTTCCATAGCGCCTGTATAAAAGCCGACGCGCTTGACCGCTTGTCAGTTGATCGACGGACGACGTCCTGTTCGCCGCTATCATTGTACAGCGTGTATTGCTGTAGTTCTAGTTCTCATTTTCCGGCCACAAGTTCGGCCAAATAAACAGTTTCATCCTGCAAACGCCGACTGCTGTCTTCGTTGACGTCACGACCACGTGACATCTGGTGGAGGTGCTGCTTCTTCCATGATCCGGACGCCCCCGCGAAGCGCTGACCCAAGCCCAAGCCGCGACGAGGACGACGGCAAGGAGAACCCGGATCGTCGAACAAGCCGCAGGCAGAAGGGACTGCCGCCAGAGCACGGGCTCCTTCCCGAAAAAGACAGACAGTCGCAGATCCCAAGATCGACCGCAGCGACGATGACTGACCCCGTGCAGCCTGCGCCGATCCTTCTTCGGCATCCCAAGGAGCCGCCAACCTTCCGCGGGTCGTTGTTTGAAGACCCGAAGACCTGGCTTGAAACATACGACCGTGTCGCCGCCTTTAACAACTGGACCAATGAAGACAAGCTGCGTCACGTGTACTTTTACCTCGAAGACGCGGCCAGAACCTGGTTTGAGAATCGGGAGTCCTCAATGCAGACCTGGGATCTTTTCCGCAGCGCATTCCTGCACACGTTCACAAGCGTCGTCCGCAGGGAAAGAGCCGCTTCTTTGCTGGAGACCCGGGTGCAGCTGCCAAACGAAAACGTCACCATCTTCACGGAAGAGATGACTCGACTTTTCCGTCTGGCCGACGCTGCGATGGCGGAAGACAAGAAAGTTCGCCTGCTCATGCGGGGTGTCAAACAAGAACTTTTCGCGGGACTTGTCCGCAACCCGCCCACGACGGTCGCCGAATTCCTCACCGAGGCTACGACTATTGAGAAGACACTGGACATGCGGACGAAACAATACAACCGCTCGACGCTGTCTGCAACCAATTCCGAAGTGCACTCACTAGCCACCGACGACTTGCGCGAAACCATCCGAGCGATCGTGCGGGAGGAGTTGCGCAAGCTGTTACCTTCGTCGCAGCCTCAAGTGGATTCGATCGCAGACATTGTCCGCGAGGAAATCAAAGAGTCACTGGGTGTTCCTCAGCCGGCACCGCCGCAGCTTCAAGCAATGAGCTATGCTGCTGCAGCCCGACGCAACGCCCCCCCTCCTCGCCCACGTCAAGACGTCGCGCCGCCCCAGCAGTTCCGCCGCCAGGCACCACCGCCGCCACCACCGACGTCATACCGCCCGCCAGCTGGTCAGCGATACACACCGAGGAAGACCGACGTTTGGCGCGCCCCCGACCATCGTCCACTCTGCTACCACTGCGGAGAAGCCGGCCACACCTACCGCCGCTGCCATTATCGACAGATGGGATTGCGTGGGTTCGCCGTCGACGCGCCACGTCCACAGCAGGGGGAACGACCACGTGACATCGCCGACTACTTGGCAGGAACGCAGTGGACCCCCCGAGGACCTTCCCGATCGCCGTCGCCAGGCCGCTACGCCTCTCCCCAACGCCGACCATACACTGGCCCAACCCGGGGCCGATCACCTAGCCCGCATCCGGAAAACAAGGGCAGCAACCGATGGAGGTGCGGTTGCTGTACGACGAAATACCGAAGACCCTCCGCCGCCGACGCCACCGCCACGACGAAGGCTTCAGGACACGACGCGAACCCCTGACGACGAAACCTCGCGGACCGAAGTAGACCTGACGACGCAACGTGGAAGCAGCGGAACAAACCGACGTAGCCGTGACCCGACGCCACGACCTAACTGCAACGCAAGACGACGAACTAGCGACCTCGACGTTCTTATCGACGGCCACAGCATCACAGCCCTCGTCGACACCGGAGCCGACTATTCTGTCATCAGTGGACCGTTCGCCACGAAGCTGAAGAAAGTTAGGACAGCCTGGGAAGGCCCAGAAATCCGGACAGCTGGAGGTCACCTCGTAACCCCGGAGGGAATCTGCACAGCGAGACTCACCATTAACAACCGGATTTATCCCGCGAACTTCGTAATCCTGCCGCGTTGCTCGAGAGATGTCATCCTTGGTATGGACTTCTTAGGCCTTCATGGTGCAATCATCGACCTGAGGTCTAAGTCAATAACACTGTCCACGGAAAAGGCACTACCGCCGCACACTCCGCCAAGAAAGCACGCCTTGAATGTGCTGGAAGACCAGGTCACCATTCCCCCTCGCTCCAGCGTCATCATTTCCGTCGGCACTCAAAAATCAGCAGACCTGGAAGGCGTTGTTGAAGGCGACCAGCACCACTTGATTAACCGCAAGATTTGTGTCGCAAGAGGAGTAGCAGAGCTGCGGGCTGGGAAAGCAATAGTTATGCTCACTAATTTCAGCAACGAGTACAAGCACGTGAGCAAAGGCACGACGGTCGCCTACATCGAAGAAATCGTAGAAGCCAGCAATGCTTTCGGCCTCACCGATTCTCCCGAGCCTACTCCGACGAATAAAGCGCCGCAACCAGCTTTCGACATCAATCCCAGCCTTCAGAAGCACAAACAAGAACAGCTCAAAACCCTGCTCTTGCAATACAAGGACTGCTTTTCGTCGTCGTCAAGAATTCGGCAGACTCCCGTGGCAAAACATCGAATCATAACAGAGGAAAGCGCCAGACCACTCCGTCAGAGCCCGTACAGAGTTTCGACGCGAGAACGCGAGGCCGTGAAGAAACAGGTCGACGAAATGCTACGCGACGACATCGTTCAGCCGTCGAAGAGTCCGTGGGCATCCCCGGTGGTGCTAGTGAAGAAGAAGGATGGGACTCTACGTTTTTGCGTCGATTATCGTCGCCTGAGCAAAGTCACGAAGAAGGACGTGTATCCCCTTCCCCGGATAGACGACACCCTGGATCGATTACACAACGCAAAGTACTTTTCGTCGATGGACCTCAAGACCGGTTACTGGCAAATAGAAGTCGACGAGAGAGACCGAGAAAAGACTGCTTTCATAACACCAGACGGCCTGTTCGAGTTCAAGGTCATGCCCTTTGGTCTTTGCTCGGCACCTGCGACTTTTCAACGGGTTATGGATACAGTACTGACCGGCTTGAAGTGGCAGACGTGTCTCGTGTACTTGGACGACGTCGTTGTGTTTTCCTCAAACTTCGACGAACACCTTCGGCGCCTTGAAGTTGTACTTCAAGCAATCAAGACCTCCGGACTCACCTTGAAGCCTGAAAAGTGCCGCTTCGCATACGAGGAGCTCTTGTTCTTGGGTCACGTGATCAGTAAGGATGGTGTTCGCCCGGACCCGCGGAAAACAGCTGCCATCGCTGACTTCCCGACGCCCACCGACAAGAAGGCCGTACGCCGTTTTCTCGGCTTGTGCGCCTATTACAGACGTTTCGTCAAGGAATTTTCACGGATCGCCGAGCTACTGACGCAACTCACGAAGGCCGACGTCGAATTCAGGTGGGAAACGTCGCAAGTTCAAGCATTTCAAGAACTGAAACGACGCCTGCAGACGCGTCCCATACTTGTGCATTTCGACGAATACGCCGATACGGAAATCCACACCGACGCAAGCAGCGTAGGACTCGGCGCCGTCCTTGTGCAAAAGACCGACGGATTCGAAAGGGTCATCAGTTATGCTAGCCGGTCGCTATCAAAGGCAGAAATCAACTACTCCACAACAGAAAAGGAGTGCCTGGCCATCATCTGGGCTACATCGAAGTTTCGCCCCTACCTCTACGGCCGGCCCTTCAAAGTTGTGAGCGACCACCACGCCTTGTGTTGGCTAGCTAACTTGAAGGACCCTTCAGGTCGCCTCGCACGGTGGAGCCTACGACTTCAAGAATTTGACATAACCGTCGTTTACAAGTCCGGAAGAAAACACTCCGACGCTGACTGTCTGTCCCGCGCCCCCGTCGACCCACCGCCGCAGGACGACATGGAGGATGACTGCTTCTTGGGAACCATAAGTGCCGAAGACTTCGCCGAACGACAGCGAGCGGACCCAGAACTCAGAGGCCTTGTGGAATACCTCGAGGGCAGGACCACCGTCGTTCCCAAGGTATTCACGCGAGGACTGACGTCGTTTTTCTTGCGCAACGGTGTTCTCCTTAAGAAGAACTTCTCGTCGCTTCGAGCCGATTCCCTTCTGGTAGTGCCCTCGACATTGCGACCAGAGGTCCTCCAGGCTCTGCATGACGACCCGACGTCTGGACACCTGGGTGTTTCTCGGACGCTCGCAAGAATACAGGAAAAGTACTACTGGCCGCGCCTTGTCGCCGACGTAACTCGCTACGTCAAGACCTGCCGGGACTGTCAGCGACGCAAGACACCGCCGACTAGGCCAGCCGGACTTCTGCAGCCTATCGAGCCACCTCGACGGCCGTTCGAGCAAATTGGGATGGACTTACTGGGGCCGTTCCCGACGTCCAATACCGGAAACAAATGGATCGTCGTAGCTACCGACTACCTCACCCGCTACGCCGAGACAAGGGCCCTACCCAGAGGCAGTGCCGCCGAGGTAGCGAAGTTCTTCGTTGAGAACATCCTCCTGCGTCATGGCGCCCCAGAGGTCCTCATCACCGACAGAGGTACGGCGTTTACGGCTGACCTAACTCAGGCAATACTGAGATACAGCCAAACAAGCCACCGCCGGACCACAGCGTACCACCCACAGACCAATGGCCTCACCGAGCGGCTAAACAAGACCATCGCCGACATGCTGGCCATGTATGTCGACGTCGAACACGAGACGTGGGATGCCATCCTTCCGTATGTGACCTTCGCATACAACACGGCCATGCAAGAAACGACGCAAATGACGCCGTACACGCTGGTCTACGGAAGGAGCCCGGCAACGACGCTCGACGCAATGCTACCAACCGCCACCGACGAAGACGACCTCGACGTTGCCGCCTATTTGCAACGCGCCGAAGAAGCTCGACAGCTCGCCCGCCTGCGCATCAAGAACCAGCAGAGGGTCGACAGCCGTCACTATAATATTCGACGACGCCACACGGAGTACCAACCCGGTGACCGTGTGTGGGTCTGGACGCCGATACGCCGACGTGGGCTCAGTGAAAAACTTCTTCGGCGATACTTCGGGCCATACAAGGTGCTTCGACGTCACGGCGCTCTTGACTACGAGGTCGTCCCGGACGGAATTACGAACTCCCAGCGACGCCGCGCACGACCTGAAGTCGTCCATGTCGTGCGCCTTAAGCCGTTTTTTGCGCGTTAGCGAACCTGGGGACTCTACTTTTTCCTTTGTTATTGTAATTTATTTGTGTATGCACTTGTTTTTTTTCCTTTCCATGTTGCAAGCATCGGGACGATGCTTTTTCAGAGGGGGGCAATGCCACGCCCGCTTCTTCTTTTATTTTGATGTGTTCGAGTTTGACCAGCAAGGACGGTTATCAACGCTCGACGCTGGCCCCGAAGCAGTGTTCGAGAAGCTTCACGATTTTGGTAGATCATTTTGTTAAGATTGCGCGCCGCACGCGAATGTTCCAGCTTTCTCGAGAGATAACGCCGCCATCAGCGATATTGCTGGAAAGTTCCATAGCGCCTGTATAAAAGCCGACGCGCTTGACCGCTTGTCAGTTGATCGACGGACAACGTCCTGTTCGCCGCTATCATTGTACAGCGTGTATTGCTGTAGTTCTAGTTCTCATTTTCCGGCCACAAGTTCGGCCAAATAAACAGTTTCATCCTGCAAACGCCGACTGCTGTCTTCGTTGACGTCACGACCACGTGACAATATATACGCAAGCAAAATTGAAAAATTTGGGAGGGGTTTGACCCCCCCCCCCCTTTGGCTACGCCCCTGCCATGCACCAAGTAGCACTCATTACAAATCCGAATAGCTTTGACAATGTTCAAAGGTGAGGACTGCACGAAGGTAACAAATATACTCCGAAAATACTTATACGAGTGCCCAGCATAGCGAAGGCATTGATTCCACTTGTGATCCAATTAAGAAGCTGGGCCCAGAAATTTAATAAACGTGTTAGCGGAAATGCGCGTCTCACGTGTAACGGAGACCAAGCCGAGATATCTCGCAGACAGCATGTAGTTTCCCACTGAAATTGCTGGAGAGAATTACGTCGGCACTGCGATTGTTTCACTTATACCGCGTAGAAAAAAAAATAACTTGTAGTACGTGCATTTATTTTCTATCTTTGTGCTCGTAGCTTCAGACGTTCTCGGAACTGTGAGTGAGTTTATTGGGCTTAATTTCTAAGCAATAATGTTTTCCTAAACGCTCAATCTAAATCAACCATACTCCTCGCGTGTAGAATCCTTACGAATTGTTGCGTTCGTCGGGCGATGGTTTGTTGAATGCGATTAATTTGCAAGGAAGCAAAGCTATCTGAAGCCAGAAATACATCTGTAACTGGCTGTCATTCCCATACTGGCTGAACTGCCATGCTCACAGCTCCCTTTACTTTATCTGCCTTTAATTAATTTTCGTAGTAATCTCTGTCATGGACACAAATTCGGGATGTCGACAGTTAGCGCATCCAGCCTAGCAGTTCTGCATTCACAGATCTTTTCTGTTCTTTTTCTCTGATACGTGAAAAAGTCGCTTGCTGATTCAATTCAAACACAGGTCCGTAATTGTTTTCGTCGCATCACTGATTAATAAGTAACATTAATTATATATTAATTACTGATTAAGTTAAGGGCAGCCCACCACCTTAACTGAACGGTCGCATTCAGAATAAACGATATATCAATATACCAGCCGAGTTACAAGGAGTTTCAAATAACCGAAAGACGAAAATGTACTCCCTACAAATGATATATGTAATTGCGCAACTTTGTCATGTTTGTCCTACAGAGTTATACAGCAACGTGTTTAGGCACAGTCTGCTGCCCCGCGCGGCGCACGAGACGACGCCACATAGAAGCGGCCCCTGCGCCGCACGAATATGGCGTCACTGAATACGTCACGCACGTGGTTGTTTCCGGTTTGGCGCGCGGTTTGATTTGCCGAATCGGCACATGACCTTCAGAAGGTCCGTTCTATTCAACCGATTTCAGTAGGTTCGTTCGAACCCGGCGATGCACGAGAAGCTCATAAATTGTGCAGCTCGAGTTCAGTGGTGCAAGTACAGCGCGATACTGAAGTCGAAAGGTGCGCCGTCCACGTAGGCTTCAAAGGTCGCGAGCCGCACGTGTGGTCAGTTTCAGCAGCGTACACGTTTCTCATAGTGTAGACACAGCAGATGCCTGTGAAGGCGGTTTCAGTGGTGCCAAGATCCGTGTGCTGCATCAATGGTTGCGCCCTCTGCTGTAATAAAACGATAGAACACCAAAGCCAGACGGGCAAACCAAATAACACCAAACGAAAGGCCGTCTCTTCAAGAACCTGCGACTGCGAACATGGCACCGTTGACAGACGAGAGCCAGGCGCACCGTGGAGCGCGAACCCAGACAGGAGAGAGTGCGCTCCCTTCTCCCCATGAAAAGAAGTTGGTTGGGTGGGGCAGTCTGAACACTGAACTTGTGAAAAGAAGACGTGTGTTGTTTTGTACGAGTGCGTGTATAATACAGTTTTCCATTATATCCTTATTCACGTGTAGACCGCAATTATTTCGAACTAGTAAGTCAGTTAAAACAGATAACATAATGGTGCCGAAACCCGGGAAGAAAGTATATTAAAGTAAAGAGGTCCTAAAGGTCGCGGGTAGGGACAAAGACAAAGACGATGGAAAAGCTGAAAGTGAAGCGACGCTCCCGACGACGACAGAACACCGTCATCATCAACGAGGCAACATCGGCGCTGGAAAGCGCTAGTGTTGAACAGCTCAGTGCCATTCTGCAACGGCTGGAGGTTAACAACGCAGATCTTCGAAAGATCAACGAAGAAATGGAAACCTGCCTGCCAGAGGACGCCTTCGAGGAGGAGTACGAAGAAAACATCCAGTACGACGACAGGGCCAACCAAGCCATCGGCCTCCTCAAAGCAAACATAGCGTCGGTGCAGGCGGGTGTCATCACTGCCAGCAGCGTAGCAACACCTCATCCGCCGCCCTCCCAGACTCACCATCATGGCGTCAAGCTACCAAAGCTGCGGCTGGAACCGTTCAACGGTGAGCTTTCCGCATGGCAAGCCTTCTGGGAATGTTACCGTAAAACAGTTCACGAGAACGAAGGGCTCTCGAAGACCGAGAAGTTCCAGTACCTAAGGTCACTGCTCACGGGACCAGCCATGACAGCGATAAGAGGGCTGCAGGCGACGGAAGCTTGCTATGAAGATGCCATCGAAATTTTGCAGAGACGATTCGGCGACAAAGAACGAATTCAACAAGAGCATATCGCAAAATTGAGAGCTCTTCCCAGCGTTGCTTCACGGGAGGACGCACGTGGGCTACGGCGCTTGTACGATCACGTGCAAGGCCACATTCGTGGACTGAAGGGATTAGGCATAAATGCGTCGTCTTATTCGGCAATGTTAAGCGACCTGATTCTCTCGGAGCTACCCAAAGAAATGGTTGTGGATTTCCACAAAGAACTACGCCGAGCCAACAGCGCAACAAAGTCGGCGAGTCAGTCGCCACACGATTCAGAAGCATCTTCGGCGTCAGGAGTAGAAAATAGGCTAACCGACATTTTAGAATTTCTCCTCGTCGAGACAGAAAGCAGAGAAAGATGCGCCGAAAGCGTCCGTGCCACGAAAGAGAGCAAAGCCGAACGGAGCGGGGGAAGAAGTAAACAGAACCATACGCCAAGCGCCGCGGTGCTTCACACGCAGCCGGTGCAGGCGAGGAGGTGTTTCTGCTGCTAGTCGACGAAACACGAGACACAGTCCTGTTCGGCTCCCCTCCCGGCGGAAGAAAAGACGAACAAATTGGCACGAGCCGGGCGCTGCTTTCGTTGTACGTCGTGGGGGCACCAGTCAAAAGAATGCAGAAGAAAAGCAAAGTGCATCCACTGCGGCAAACGCCATGTATCTTCCTTGTGCAACCCCGACTGGAAGAAAGCAAAGAATGATCGTCCGCAAGAAGCTGTGAAAGAAATTACCACAACTAACGTACATGCGGCCGCTGAAAAAGAAACGAACAAAGAAGTCGCTCTGCAGACTTTTCGCACTTGGGCCGTCGGTGGTAACAAATGCGGATAATCCGTGATGTATTAGACGGCGGAAGTCAAAAGACATTTATTAGAGAAGACGTCTCTAAAACGCTTAACCTGCGTGTTTTGGGACACAAGGACTTCCACCTCAACACTTTCGGATTGACAGCTGCGAAAACGGAAACATTCCGAATCGTTGAACTGCGCTTGCGGAGTCAATACAGCGACAGTGAAACAACCATTGAGGCCATAGAGGTTCCATTCATATGCAAAGACGTTGCACCAGTTCCGGTTGACCATGCTTTTGTGCAGGAAATTGAGTGTAATGGAGGACTGATCGCTGACAAGCTCATTTATCCAGGACTGTCAGCGGTTCCAGGAATTGCACTGTTGATTGGAGCGGATCATTTGTGGAACTTGCTATCAGGGCACGTCCGCCGCTGTGCAGACAACACCGGTTTGGCAGCAATCGATACAAAGTTTGGTTGGACATTCCAGGGTCCGTTCAGTCTCAACAGCTCTCTGACCATGGCGACAAATGTCTGCATTTTAAAGATTGATCTGGAAAGCGACGCCAAAGATCAAACTATCCTGCAAAAGTTTTGGGAACTGGACGCCATTGGAGTCACCAATGAAGAGAGCGTGAAGCAAGAAAGCATCAACCACGCTCTGAGCAGCGTGGAAAGAAAAGGTGAGCGCTATGAAGTGTCACTTCCGTGGAAAGAGACTTCTAGCGACTTGGCAGATAACCGAGAAATGGCTATGAAACGGCTGAAAAGCCTTACAAAGAGGTTGTGTCGCAGCAAGGAACTTGTGGAAGAATACGACACGGCCATCAGAAGCTACATGAACGAAGGGCATGCAGAAAGAGTAAAAAATGAAGTAGCATCCGAGCATGTATATTACATGCCTCACCAGCCTGTCATCCGCACTCGGTCAAAGACAACGAAACTTCGCGTAGTGTTCAACGCTTCTTCTCATGCACCAGAACAGTCGTCAATAAATGAACATTTGGATAAAGGGCCGAAGCTCATTAGCGACATGATCCGCATTCTGCTACGTTTCCGCCTACACCCGGTTGCTCTCGTGGCAGATATCGAGAAAGCCTTCCTTCAAATCAGCGTGCGACATGAGGACAGGGATGCTCTAAGATTCCTTTGGTACAGCGAAGCACCCCACAACACTGACACCCTTCCAGACATAGAGGAATGGAGAACGCAAAGAGTGCCATTCGGCACTACGGCGAGCCCATACCTGTTAAACGCCGTTCTTCTTCATCACTTGGAAAGGCAGGGCGACGGTCTTCAGAAAACGGTGAGCATACTGAAAGACTCTCTACGTCGACGACTTAGTTACAGGAGCAGCTACTGAGGACGAAGCCTTGAAGATAGCTGCAGAAGCGAACAAAATAATGACCGATGCTGGAATGTACCTAAGAAAGTGGTCATCCAATTCCGAAAAAGTTAGGATGACATTGGGCCAACAAAGCAGCGCTCTGGATGAACCGCATAAAGTACTGGGGCTTTTGTGGACACCTACTAAAGATGAAATGCCCATATCGGCCGCGGCCGTATTGATCACAGCATGCACAGGAGTCAGCACAAAACGCGCGGTGCTGCAGGCATCAGCGAGGATCTTTGACCCTTTGGGACTGGTAGCACCCTTTGTGATACGAGCCAAAGTGCTCTTTCAGCGCCTTTGGGAGAGAGGAGTTGGCTGGGATGAGCAACTGCCGGATGATTTAGAGGCACAGTGGAGAAGCTGGTGCTCAGATCTGACTAACTTGAAACAGCTCTCTTTTCCCCGTTGCATACTGACAGACTACGAGGTTAACCGTCAGCTGCACATATTTTGCGATGCAAGCCCAAAGGCTTACGGCGCCTGTGCGTACCTACGGACGCAAGATGACCGCGAAGTGGTGCACACAAACCTCATCTTCGCGAAGTCCCGAGTGGCCCCGTTGAAAGCGATGTCTCTGCCCCGGTTGGAGTTGATGGCTGCCCTGATTGGAGTACGAATGGCTAATTATCTTCATAGTGTCCTTGATCAAACAACTGCAGTGTATTTTTGGTCAGATTCCACGATCACCCTCTGTTGGGTAAGGGGCACAGCCAAGCAATGGAAGCCATTTGTTGAAAATAGGGTGACTGAGATACAAAGTTTAAGCAGCCCAGAAAGTTGGAGGCATTGCCCAGGCACCGATAACCCCGCTGACTGCCTGACACGAGGGATGCGTGCAGAGTCCCTAAAAGACAACACACTGTGGTGGAAAGGTCCAAGTTGGCTGCAACAGAAATCTCAATTCTGGCCACCAAAAGAATTTGATAATGCGTGTCACAGCCATGAAGCGGACAACGAAAAGAGGAAGAACGCAGTTCAGCTGCTTACAGGAATAACTGAAATGACCCCTTTGCTACAAGCAGAAAAGTTTAGCAGTTACACACGTCTGATAAGAGTAACTGCGTGGGTCATGAGGTTTGTGAGAAACTGCCGACGTCACAATGGGAGTAACCCAGCATATCTCACAGCGGACGAGATTCAAGAGGCCAGCAACCACTGGATTCGACATGCGCAACGTAAATACTACGAGCAAGAGATTGGAATAGTTTCTCGGGGAGAGAGCCTGACGGTGAACTCACCAATTGCACAGTTTCAGTCTTTCCTTGACGCACAGGGATTGTTGCGCGTGAAAGGTCGTCTTCAATTTTCAAAGATATCCGAAGACGTCAAGCATCCAATCCTTCTTCCGAAAAATCATGTCGTAACCAGACTTATAGTAGTTGCAGCTCATCTTCGAACTCTTCACGGAGGCGCTCTCAGCACTATGTCTGAACTGCGCGAATGTTACTGGACTCCGGGTTGTCGGCAGCTAGTGAAGAAAGTGATATCACGATGCTCTCTGTGTGCCAAGCACCGACTCAAACCGGCCACAGCACCTACAGCTCCCCTTCCAGGTGACAGAGTGAACCGGAGCGAACCTTTTCAAGTTGTGGGCATCGACTTCGCCGGCCCTCTTTTCACCAAAAGTAAAACGTCAAGCGCAAAGAGTTACATCGCCTTGTTCACCTGCGCAACAACGAGAGCAGTGCACTTAGAGTTAATTTCCAGCCTTGCAAGTGAATGTTTTCTGCTGGCCCTTAGACGCTTCGTAGCGCGCAGGGGTCTACCGCAGACTATTTACAGCGATAACGCTTTGACCTTTAAGAAGGCATCGAGGGAAGTGCAAAGCCTCTGGAAAATTCTTCGCAGTCGTGACATTCAAAACTACTGCGGCTCTCAGCGCATCACGTGGAAATTCATAATAGAAAAGGCAGCTTGGTGGGGAGGCTGGTGGGAGCGAATGGTGAAGTCAGTGAAGGTTTCCCTGCGAAAAGTTCTCGGACGTCAAAGCCTGTCATTTGAAGAGCTCACTACAGTCTTGGCGGATGTGGAAGCAGCGATAAACTCGCGCCCACTCACCTATGTCCTAGAGGAGCCAGGCGAGGCGTCAGTGCTTACACCATCCCATCTGTTGACAGGAAAGAGACTGATAGCTTTACCCGCCTCCAAGTTAAGCGCTGTTCCCACTTCTACAGCAGCTGACATTAACCGACGCTGCAGGTACCGACGATCACTTGTCAACGCCTTTTGGAACCGATGGCAAAGGGAATACCTGCTACAGTTGCGCTCCGCGCACCTAATATTTTCAAGACAGGACAATTCCCTTACGGTAGGCGACATTGTGATTGTCCACGAAGACCATGCAAAGCCACATATGTGGAAAACAGGAAGAGTCGTCGAAGTTTTCAAAGGCCGTGACGGAGCAGTGCGTTCTTGTGCTGTAAAGTTGTCCACTGGAATCACTCTGCGACGTGCGGTACAACTGCTCTACCCTTTGGAGACAGAAGTAAAATGATCAAAGCTCATTTTGGGGGGAAGGATGTAATAAAACGATAGAACACCAAAGCCAGACGGGCAAACCAAATAACACCAAACGAAAGGCCGTCTCTTCAAGAGCCTGCGACTGCGAACATGGCACCGTTGACAGACGAGAGCCAGGCGCACCGTGGAGCGCGAACCCAGACAGGAGAGAGTGCGCTCCCTTCTCCCCATGAAAAGAAGTTGGTTGGGTGGGGCAGTCTGAACACTGAACTTGTGAAAAGAAGACGTGTGTTGTTTTGTACGAGTGCGTGTATAATACAGTTTTCCATTATATCCTTATTCACGTGTAGACCTCAATTATTTCGAACGAGTAAGTCAGTTAAAATAGATAACATCTGCTGCGCTGCTGCTTCGCACCTACACGCTCGCAATAAGCCGGCGCAAAACGCGCTGCCTATGCATCCGACTGCCGAACACGTAGCCGAAACTAGCCGCTGTTCTTTGTACTCCAACATACCCAAGAAAAAGCTCACCGCAAAACTCGCCAACCTAGCTCCTGCGCTAGTTTGTTTTAGTGGATTGAGTTTGCTTGCAGTTCTCGCCCGTACGTCTCTCGTACACGAACAACATGGCTTTAGAGCTGGTTATAGCATTTAATCGCCTGTTTGTAGCATTACCCGGTCATTACGTCAATTTTAGACGCTCGTTGGCATCGCAAGGCGTATAAAGCGAAGGTTGTGCGAACGAACTGCCAGCGTTGAATCCAACTATACACCCGTTGTGGCCGCGTCAACGTGCATCGTGCATTTCATCCAGCCTATTCCCTGGGTTAGGCCCTCTAGTGTTATGCGAGACGTAAACTCGAACGTACAAAATTAGCGCGCAGTAGCGTACTAAAACATTCGGAATAGTCGCACGGTAATGTGCGGGCCACGGCTGATGAGCGCAGTTGCATGCATCACGGCATAGCTGCAATTCTTGCTGTAAATGCTACCATAAAAGGAAACCTGGGCCTGTATTCACAAAAACGTCTTACGCTAAAAAATTCCGTAAGAGAATATTGCCACGCCCACTTCTTGTCTTGTTTTGATGTATTCGGGTTTGACCGGCAGGGACGGTTATCAACGCTCGACGCTGTCCGCGAAGTAGTGTTCTAGAAGCGTCGCGATTGTAGTAAATCGGTTTGTTAAGATTGCGCCCCGCACGCGAATGTTCCAGCTTTGTCTAGAGATAACACCGCCACCAGCGATATTGCTGGAAAGTTCGATAGCGCTTGTATAAAAGCCGACGCGCTTGATCGCTTGGCAGTTGATCGACGGTCGACGTTCTGTCCGCCGCTATCAGTGTATTGCTGTAGTTTGGCTATCAGTTTCTCGGCCACAAGTTCGGCCAAATAAACAGTTTCACCTCGGACCTGCCGACTGTTGTCTTCGTCGACGTCACGACCACGTGACATCTGGTGGAGGTGCTGCTTCTTCCATGATCCGGACGCCCCCGCGAAGCGCTGACCCAAGCCAAAGCCGCGAGGAGGACGACGGCAAAGAAAACCCGGATCGTCGAGCAAGCCGCAGGCAACAAGGTCTACCGCCAGAGCACGGGCCTCTACCTGAAAAGACCCGGCAAACAAAGATCCTGACCTCGACCACAGCGACGATGACAGACGCTGTGCCGCCCGCACCGATCCTTCTCCGGACGCCCAAGGAGCCGCCAACCTTCCGCGGATCGTCGTTCGAAGACCCGGAAAGCTGGCTCGAAGCCTACGACCGAGTCGCGATTTTCAATGCCTGGACCAGCGAAGACAAGCTACGGCATGTCTATTTCGCTTTGGAAGATGCCGCTCGGACCTGGTTCGAGAACCAAGAGCGAAGCCTGACAACATGGGACATCTTTCGCACCAGGTTCCTCGTGACATTCACGAGCGTCGTCAGGAAAGAGCGTGCTGAGGCTCTGCTCGAGACCCGCGTGCAGATGCCGAACGAAAACGTGGCGCTCTTCACGGAGGAGATGACAAGGCTGTTCCGTCATGCAGACCCTGTCATGCCCGAGGACAAGAAGGTCCGCTTTCTTATGCGAGGAGTCAAACAGGAGCTCTTCGCCGGGCTGATGCGGAACCCCCCATCGACAGTTCAAGAATTCGTGTCGGAAGCAACGACCATCGAGAAGACGCTCGAGATGCGCACCCGGCAGTACAATCGCCGCGCATTTCAAGACAGCACAGCTGTTCATGGCCTCGGCTCCGACGACTTCCGCGAAACGATCCGAGTAATCGTGCGAGAGGAGCTGCGAAAGCTTGCGCCGTTTGCACAGCCCGAAGTTACGTCGATTGCTGACGTTGTACGCGAGGAAATCACACAGTCACTAGGTGTTCCTCAGCCGGCACCGCCGCAGCTGCAAGCCATGAGCTATGCTGCTGCAGCCCGACGCAACGCCCCCCCTCCTCGCCCACGTCAAGACGCCGCGCCACCCCAGCAGTTCCGCCGCCAGGCACCACCGCCGCCACCACCGACGTCATATCGCCCGCCAGCCGGCCAGCGATCCGCGCCGAGGAAGACCGACGTTTGGCGCGCCCCTGACAACCACCCGCTCTGCTACCACTGTGGGGAGGCCGGCCACACGTACCGCCGCTGCCAGTACCGACAGATGGGACTACGCGGATTCGCCATCAACGCGCCGCGCCCGCAGCCAGGCGAACGGCCTCGCGACATCGACGACTACCTCACCGGAACACAGCGGCAAGAACGACGACCTTCCCGCTCGCCGTCGCCCGGCCGCTATATGTCACCGCACCGCCGGCCGTACACTGGCCCAAACCGGGGCCGATCGCCTAGCCCGTATCCGGAAAACTAAGGGCAGCAACTAATGGAGGTGCGGTTGCTGTACGACGAACTACCGAAGATCCTCCGCTGCCGACGACGACGCCGCGACGAAACCTTCAGAATACGACGCGAACCAAACAGACCCCTGACGACGAAATCTCGCGGACTGAAGAAGACCCGACGACGCAACATGGAAGCAGCGTAACACACCGACGCAGCCGTGACCCGACGCCGCGACCCAACCGCAACGCAAGACGACGAACTAGCGACCTCGACGTTCTCGTCGACGGCCACAACGTCACCGCTCTCGTAGATACTGGAGCCGACTATTGCGTCATCAGTGGGCCCCTCGCCACGAAGTTGAAGAAAGTTAAGACCGCTTGGGAAGGCCCCGAAATCCGCACCGCTGGAGGCCATCTAATAACGCCGTCTGGAGTCTGCACAGCAAGAGTCACAATCAATAATCGCACATATCCTGCGAGTTTCGTGATCTTGCAACACTGCTCCAGGGACGTCATACTTGGCATGGACTTCTTAAACCATCACGGCGCCGTCATCGACTTAAGAACCAAATCGATAACCCTATCGTCGGACAAAACGACACCGCCGGATACGAGTCCATGTCAACATGCCCTGAACGTGCTCGAGGATCAGGTTACCATCCCGCCTCGCTCCAGCGTCATAATTTCCGTCAGCACCAAAAAAGCTGAAGACATCGAAGGTGTCATCGAGAGCGATCAGCGTTTGCTGCTAGACCGTGACATTTGCGTCGCAAGGGGCATTGCTCGGTTGCATGAAGGAAAAGGAAGCGTGATGCTAACGAACTTCCGCCAGGAATACAGACACCTGAGCAGGGGCACGACGATTGCATACATCGAAGAAATCTTGGCCGTCAGCGATGCGTTTGCCTTTTCAGATTCTAACGAAGCTACGACGACGATCCATGAGCCACCCTTCGACGTAAACCCAAGTCTTCCCGCTCGCCAACAGCAACAGCTTCGACGCCTTCTGCAGGAATACAGGGACTGTTTCTCGTCGTCATCGCGAGTCCGACAAACGCCCCTTGCTAAGCACCGCATCATAACAGAAGAAAATACTCGACCACTCCGTCAGAGTCCCTACCGGGTTTCGACGCGGGAACGGGAGGCCGTTAAGAAACAAGTCGATGAAATGCTACGCGACGACATCATCCAGCCGTCCAACAGCCCGTGGGCGTCTCCCGTGGTGTTAGTGAAGAAGAAGGATGGGACCCTACGTTTCTGCGTCGATTATCGTCGCCTGAACAAAATCACAAAGAAGGACGTATACCCTCTCCCACGGATAGACGATACCCTGGATCGATTCCACAACGCGAATTACTTTTCGTCGATGGACCTCAAGACCGGCTACTGGCAAATTGAAGTCGACGAGAGAGACCGAGAAAAGACCGCCTTTATAACACCGGACGGCCTGTTCGAGTTCAAGGTCATGCCCTTCGGTCTTTGCTCGGCACCTGCGACTTTCCAACGAGTCATGGATACTGTATTAGCTGGCTTGAAGTGGCAGACTTGCCTTGTTTACTTGGACGACGTCGTTGTGTATTCCTCGAACTTCGACGAACACCTCCAGCGACTTCAATCCGTACTTCAAGCAATCAAGAACTCCGGGCTCACCCTGAAGCCAGAAAAGTGCCGCTTCGCGTACGAGGAGCTCTTGTTTTTGGGTCACGTGATCAGCAAAACTGGAGTGCTCCCAGACCCGCAGAAAACAGCTGCCATCGCCGCTTTCCCGCCACCTACCGACAAGAAGGCCGTGCGCCGATTTCTCGGCTTGTGCGCCTATTACAGACGCTTTGTCAAAGACTTTTCACGGATCGCCGAGCCACTAACGCAGCTCACGAAGACCGACGTCGAATTCAGGTGGCAAACAGCGCAAGTCGAAGCATTTCATGAACTGAAACGACGCCTGCAGACACCTCCGATACTTGCGCATTTCGACGAATACGCCGATACGGAGATTCACACCGATGCAAGCAGCATAGGACTCGGCGCCGTCCTTGTGCAGCGGGCGGGCGGACTGGAAAGGGTTATCAGTTATGCTAGCCGGTCGCTGTCTAAAGCAGAGGTCAACTATTCCACAACAGAAAAGGAGTGCCTCGCCATCATCTGGGCTACGTCAAAGTTTCGCCCCTACCTCTACGGCAGGCCCTTCAAAGTTGTGAGCGACCATCACGCCTTGTGTTGGCTAGCTAACTTGAAGGACCCTTCAGGTCGCCTTGCACGGTGGAGCCTAAGACTTCAAGAATTTGACATTACTGTCGTGTACAAGTCCGGAAGGAAACACTCCGACGCCGACTGCCTGTCTCGTGCCCCCGTCGACCCACCAACGCCCGACGACCAGGATGATGACAGCTTCTTGGGAGCCATAAGTACCGAAGACTTCGCCGAACGACAGCGAGCCGACCCGGAACTGAAGGGTCTAGTGGAATACCTGGAGGGCAGGACCATCGTTGTCCCAAAAGTATTCAGGCGAGGATTGGCATCATTTTCCTTGAAAAACAACGTCCTCGTAAAGAAGAACTTCTCTCCGGCCCGAGCCAGCTACCTCATCGTTGTACCTTCGGGGCTGCGACCAGAAATTTTGCATGCCCTGCACGACGACCCAACGGCTGGACACCTCGGACTTTCCCGAACGCTCGCACGAGTACAGGAAAAGTACTACTGGCCGCGCCTTACCGCCGACGTCACTTGCTACGTAAGGACGTGCCGAGACTGTCAGCGACGGAAGACACCGCCCACAAGACCAGCAGGCTTCCTTCAGCCGATCGAGCCTCCTCGGTGACCATTCCAGCAGATCGGGATGGACCTCCTGGGGCCGTTCCCAACGTCGACTTGCGGAAATAAATGGATCGTCGTGGCTACCGACTACCTCACCCGCTACGCCGAAACAAAAGCCCTGCCCAAAGGCAGTGCCGCTGAGGTAGCCAAGTTCTTCGTTGAGAGCATCGTCCTTCGACACGGCGCCCCAGAGGTTCTCATCACCGACAGAGGTACGGCGTTCACGGCTGACCTAACTCAGGCGATCTTGGAATACAGCCACACAAGCCACCGCCGCACCACCGCGTACCACCCACAGACCAACGGCCTCACCGAGCGTCTAAATAAGACCATCGCCGACATGCTGGCGATGTACGTCGACGTCGAACACAAGACGTGGGACGCCATCCTTCCGTACGTGACCTTCGCGTACAACACGGCCGTACAGGAAACGACGCAGATGACGCCATACAAGTTGGTCTACGGACGGAGCCCGGCAACGACGCTTGACGCCATGCTACCAAACGTGACCGACGAGGAAAACATCGACGTGACCACCTACCTACAGCGCGCCGAAGAAGCACGACAGGTCGCCCGCCTACGGATCAAGAACCAGCAGACGACTGACAGCCGCCGCTACAACCTTCGACGACGCCACATGGAATACCAACCCGGTGACCGTGTATGGGTATGGACGCCAATACGCCGACGAGGACTTAGTGAGAAGCTTCTTCGACGATACTTCGGACCGTACAGGGTACTTCGACGCCTCGGCGCACTCGACTATGAGGTTGTCCCTGACGGCATTACGAACTCTCAGCGGCGCCGTGCGCGACCTGAAGTCGTGCGCCTTAAGCCGTTTTTTGCGCGTTAGCGAGCCTAGGGACTCTATTTTTTTTCCTTCGTTTTTTATTTGCGTATGCACTTGTTTTGTTATTTTTTTCTTTTTTTTTCTCTCTTCTATGTTCTTTCACAAGCATCGGGACGATGCTTTTTCAGAGGGGGGCAATGCCACGCCCACTTCTTGTCTTGTTTTGATGTATTCGGTTTGACCGGCAGGGACGGTTATCAACGCTCGACGCTGTCCGCGAAGTAGTGTTCTAGAAGCGTCGCGATTGTAGCAGATCGGTTTGTTAAGATTGCGCCTCGCACGCGAATGTTCCAGCTTTGTCTAGAGATAACACCGCCACCAGCGATATTGCTGGAAAGTTCGATAGCGCTTGTATAAGCCGACGCGCTTGATCGCTTGGCAGTTGATCGACGGTCGACGTTCTGTCCGCCGCTATCAGTGTATTGCTGTAGTTTGGCTATCAGTTTCTCGGCCACAAGTTCGGCCAAATAAACAGTTTCACCTCGGACCTGCCGACTGCTGTCTTCGTCGACGTCACGACCACGTGACAATATTTCATCCAATCAGGACGCGAGACATATCATTAGCGAAACGCGAAAAAGAAGTTTCATGAATTCGGCCCCTGCATGGTGCACAAGGTTGTCCTTGACACCGGGAAAGCGTTGCTGCCTGCGAAGACGCGAAGTAAATTTCCATTGCCTCTCTCTGCAAAATTCAACGTCTTTGTTTACGAAATTGGACCGGAAAACGTGATGTCACGCAACTTCGGGTTTCACAGCATTACCCAACCACTGCGATAAAGCATGAGACTCCTGAAGAGCGGGGTTTTATGACATCGCACGCATAGACGACTTTCGTGTAACTCGCATGGGCGGCGGCAGGATTTTATCACTAGGCCAGGGGCACCCACAAGTGACTTCCTTCGAAGGGGTAAAAAGGCGGGGAAATTGCGTGTTCTGTTTTGACTATGTTTGCTCTTGGAGGTGGGGGGGGGGGGGGGGTCAAGGGGGCGGGCAGCCGAAAATTGTGGAGAGGCGGCCGCCCCCTTCGTGACCCCTCCCCCCCCCTACCCTCGCAAGCTCTGGCACCACCCCTGCCTCCCCGCCTGTCAACCATGCCAGGAAGAAGAAACTTGCAATGAGGGTTGCAGATTGCGATAGTTGCACCACCGTGCGACAGTAGCGACAACACATGCACGAAGAACGAAGATAGACACGCGGTCAAACATGTGTCCTTGTGTTGTGTCTTTTCAAGCTCGCGCTACTACCACATCACTTTGCCATGAGGGAAAAGCCTAAATTTTCCGTTTTTACCGATGTTCTGGCATACCACTTTTTTATTTATTTGATGTATTTATTGTACATATGTGTAAACACACATATGCAGCTGCAATTATTTATTTGAAAGGTCAAGAAGTATTTACGTTACCTCGAAATGTCCGCGAAGTGCGCGTAAGTGAAATTTCACATGTCTTTGACACTCAAATGGCCTAAATGTTTTTTTTTCTTTTTCTTCTGAGTGGAGGTTAGCGGGGAAGGGGGGGGGGTGGCTAGTGAGAGAAGTTTCGTAGTCTGATACTTGGACGGGTGACGTAGATCATCGTTTAGTTTATCGCAGTCATGCTGTGTTCGCAGACGAACACAGCATGAGCCGCGACCCTCCCGTGTGCTACAACTGCGGTTCCACAGGACACATAGCTCGGTATTGTCGTCAACGCCGCCCGTCACGAAGGACACCACCCATGTTCTCGACACCAGGAACCGGTACATCATATGACCTGCGGACGACCGACTTGTTTCCGAGGGACCGTTTTTCGCACGAGACCAGACGCAGCGATTCGCCAGCCTCTGAGCGGAGTTTGACACCACCATCTAACCGACCCCGTCGCTCGCCGTCCCCTCGGCGTCGTACGTCCCCTCCGCCGCCGGGAAACTAGCATCCGCGGCCGATGGAGGTGAGGTCGCCGGACGGTCTTTGCAAGATATACCTCTGCCTGTTGTGATGTTAAAAAACAAAGTGAATGTGTTGATTGACGGAATACCGACGATGGCTTTAGTTGATACTGGGGCGACTGTGTCTGTGATGAGCCTCGCCTTCAAAAATCGTCTAGGCCACAAAGTTATGTTTTCTTGGACCGACGCCATTACCTTTCGTGGAGTAGGCGGCGAGTGGCTTCATCCCTTCGGTGTTTGTGCTGTGAGTGTTTTGTTGGCTGGGAAAGTGTCTGCGTCGGAATTCGTGGTTTTTCCTCGTTGTTCGCACGATGTGATTCTTGGTATCGATTTTCTTGAGCAATGCGGCGCTTCCGTCGACTGTGGTAGTGGCGAAATATCGTTAAACAAGTTATTTATACCAGCACTTTCTGAACAAAGTTCACGTGGCGAAGACAGGAACACACTCAGTGTGATCGATGAAGTGATAGCACCATCTTGGTGCCTGACACCCGTTCGTGTCTCTTCAAGTGCCGTTGATGCTGCTTGTGTTGACCTTGTAGTTGGGCCTCTCAGCATAAACTGTGCTAAAAAGAACATACTTGTGCCCTGTTCTGTCGTGTGCATGGCGAAAGGAGTCGCAACATTGTGGGCGCTGAACTGTTCCGACCCGCCGGTTGTTCTTCCTCGCGGTATGAAGATCGCTTTCTTCGATGAAGCCTCATGCAGCTCAATAGCAGCACTAACTGCGGACTTCACCACAGCTCCCTCTCCTTGCGATAATCGTCATCATGATCTAATGCTCGGTATGATCAGTAAGGCTCTCTGTACAACGGAACGGCAAGCGCTGGTACAGGTCCTTTCCCGGCATGTTGCTGCATTCGACTTTGAACATGGAGATGCGCCACTTCAGCTACCATCATCCCGCACTCGCCACAGAATAGACACCGGCTCAGCACACCCCATCCGCCAGAAGCCCTACCTGGTGTCATCCTCCGAGCGCAAAGTTATTGCCGAACAAGTAAAAGACATGATGAACAAAGGTGTCGTTCAAAAGTCGTCCAGCCCGTGGGCAGCCCCGGTAATCCTTGTCCTGAAAAAAGATGGTTCCTGGAGATTCTGCGTTGATTACAGGCGTCTAAACGCAGTGACGAAGAAGGATGTCTATCCCCTACCACGAATTGACGACGTCATTGATTGCTTGCACGCCGCTTCTTATTTTTAAACACTTGATTTGCGATCGGGTTATTGGCAAATACCTGTGGAACCTGAAGACAAGGAGAAGACAGCATTCGTGACTCCAGATGGCCTGTTCGCGTCTCTCATAATCATATCGTGGTTTTGGGACGTTAAACCCCAGATATTATTATTATCCAGATGGCCTGTTCGAATTTAATGTTATGCCTTTTGGCCTTTGCAATGCTCCTGCCACTTTTGAAAGATTTATGGACACAGTACTGCGCGGTCTAAAGTGGGAGATATGCATGTGTTACCTTGACGACGTTGTAATCTTTGGCCGCACGTTTGATGAACATAACAACCGTCTCAGCCTTGTCCTCGACTGCATCGAAAAACCCGGGCTGGTTCTGAATTCCAAGAAATGCCGGTTTGGCGAACGTCAAACACTGGTTCTAGGACACTTAGCGGACAAGGATGGCGTCAGACCCGAGCCTCGTAAGATTGAAGCAGTGAGCTCCTTCAAACCACCGCAGTCTGCACGAAAACTTCGTTCATTTATCGGCCTATGTTCGTATTTTCGTCGTTTTTTTCCCCGGTTTGCCGAGATCGTGTACCCGCTCACAAGTATCCTGCGACAGGACGCAGCCTTCATCTGGACACCAGACTGTGACGCCTCATTCTCCCAACTTAAGTTTATACTAACGTCAGCACCACTCTTGCGTCACTTCGATCCATCTTGCCCGCCTGAGGTTCACACTGACGCTAGTGCTATTGGCATAGGAGCAGTGCTTGTACAACGTCACAGTGGTGCAGAGCATGTTGTCGCATACGCCAGCCGTTGCCTGAGCAAATCTGAACGCAATTATACGGTTACGGAACAGGAATGCCTGGCAGCTGTTTTCGCCGTACAGAAGTTCCGCTGTTCTCTTTACGGGAGACCATTCAAGATAATTACCGACCATCATTCCTTATGCTGGCTGATCGGTTTGCGTGATCTCTCTGGTCGCCTCGCACGTTGGGCGCTGCGCCTTCAGGAATACGACTTTACGGTGTCATACAAGAGTGGCCGTCGTCACGCTGACGCAGACTGCCTCTCTCGGATTCCTCTTGCGACTACCGGCTGCGATGCTGATCATTTTGACGACTGCCTCGCTGCAGTTACTAGCACGTTTCCCGACGCGGCCGACTTTCAGCGAGAACAACGCAACGATCTCATCCTGGATCCGCTTTTTGTCGCCGCCCGTACTTCCCACGGCAGCGGTCGCTTTACTGTTCGGGACAAGTTGCTCTACAAGACTAACTACTCTAGGCCTGGAGCGCGTTTTCTGCTAGTTGTCCCCGAGAGCCTCCGCTCCGATGTTCTACGTGCCATGCATGACGATGCGACATCCGGTCATTTCGGCTTCGTGCGAACGCTGCACCGCACGCAGGAACGCTTTCATTGGCCGAAGATGTATGAAACAACCAAGCGCTATGTCGCTAGTTGCGAAACGTGCCAACGTCACAAGCGACCGGCCACGGCAGCGCCAGGTCCCCTTCAGCCATTGACACCACCAAGTACACCTTTCGAACAAGTAGGAATTGACCTTTTGGGTCCATTTCCTTTATCTAACAATAGAAACCGCTGCATAATCGTCTGCGTGGACCATCTTACACGGTATGCGGAAACAGCAGCCATACCCTCTTCCACCGCTGCTTCCGTGGCGGTCTTCTTGCTGCACTCCGTGGTCCTTCGCCATGGCCCACCGCGTGTCATTATCAGCGACCGTGGCCGCCAGTTCACTGCTGATGCTGTTGAAGAATTACTTCGTATGTGCACTACACAGTTCCGTCATTCAACACCGTACCATCCGCAGACAAATGGTCTCGTTGAACGGACAAACAGAACGCTGACCAACATGCTTGCCATGTACGTTTCCGCCAATCACAAGAACTGGGATGACGTGCTGCATTTTATCACTTACGCGTACAACACGGCGAAACACGAAACAACGGACTTTAGTCCATTTTATCTCCTGTACACCAGGTTACCGCGAAGCCCTCTGGACACTTTCTTACCCTTCATTCTGCACAATGACGATTCTGTATCGCAGACCTTGTGCTTCGCTGAAGAAGCGCGTCGAATAGCTCGTCTTCGGACTCTGGCCTCGCAACGTCGTTCGAAGGAGCGATACGACGACCGTCACGAACAACTATCGTTCGAAAAAGGCGATTTGGTGTTGCTTTGGACACCGCAACGCAAGTGTGGATTGTGTCAAAAGCTTTTGTCACAATATTCGGGCCCATTTGTAGTCGTGGACCGTCTCAGCCAACTCACTTACGTAATAGCTCGTCTCCTGAGCAATGGTCGACGATCAAGCGGAACGCAGCTCACTCATATTGCTCGCCTGGAACGGTTCTACCTTCCTTGACCATCTTGACTCGCCCTACAGGCTTCGTCTGCTTGCGGGGGAATGTAACGGTCATGCGAAAGACAGAGAAGAGAAAGAGAAGAAGAGGAGAACGAAGGGTTTTTGCAAGGCCGCAGCGCGCTACCACCATCATCCATCTCCTGTAAATAAAACCCTCTCATCACAAATCGCTGTGACAATATTTAATGTTTCCTAAACTGTGACGTCGTCGCCGATTGCTTTTCGATCTTTTGCTTCGCTTTGCCGTTCCTGCTTCGTTCAGTTATCACCCTCGTAACGCTACCGCATAAGAATTAATTGGGTGTAAAAAATTTCACATAACAAAAAAAAGCAAAAGAAGCGGACGTATGCAATAATTCGTTGTTCAGTGAAAGAAAAATGACCATTAAAACTTCGTTCGTGCTATATTGCCACGCTTCTAAAGAGAAAAAAAAGTAGGTCTCACCGAGATTTGAACTCGGATCGCTGGATTCAGAGTCCAGAGTGCTAACCGTTACACCATGAGACCGCACTCTTCCGACGCCGGGAATCGAACCCGGGCCTCCTGGGTGAGAGCCAGGTATTCTAGCCACTAGACCACGCCGGAGACGCTTGGCGATTGGTCATAGGGGCTGAAGATGGCGTAGTTATACACATAAAAAAAACTACGTCTCATGGTCTCTCATTTGAATATAAGAAACAAAGCAATAGCAAGAAAAATCGAATATCGCGTAGAGCAGCACATGCGTTCGGAACAAAACCGGGAGGTAGCTTTCAAAGAGGACGAAGACGACCAGCATCGCCGGGATGCATTAGTAGCCTAAACGCGAAAATTGACCGTCGGCACCTCGCATCGATGGCATGAACGCGAGCGATGCAAGAAATCATCATAACGCGATGACATGACCATCATGACGCCACAAATCGCGAAAATTTGTGACGTCACTATGACATCACATAACCTGATGCCACATGATGACGTCATCACACGTCATCGTCGCTTGGTCAAAGGTTGGCTGATCACGGAGGCAGTGCAAAACCACGTTATGTGCAGGAAGGTTTCGGAGGGCGGCGGGGGAGGATCAATACATCGACTGAGATTGAAAAAAAAAAAGATGGATTTCGATTCCGAGTCGTCTTAGTCGAATGCATAAGGGACCCTGTGAGTTTTTAAAGTTGTTTTTGAGGGTGTTCATATCCAATCTCCTTTGTTGGTTTGTTTGAATTACACGTTCAATTCGTCTGCTATACTGATCGCCCGATTGTTCGCTTCGCCTAATAGACGGTTTGCACCGTATACAGGAGTCATCGCGGCCGCCCCGTTTGGGTACTAACGCGATCACAACCTGCGTAAAAAAAGAAAAGCGAGGTCGCGACGGAATGCGTTTGACAACATCGTGCGCGAAAATGGGAAAGAAGGGAGGTGGGAAGTGCTGTTCACAAATGCCAGTCGCGTTCCGGCCGCGTCTCCAACTCCAACGTAACGAAGACATGCAGGCACTTCATCGTGGCCGCCATGTGTGGTCATGACGTCACCAGGAGAACTCAGTGATTCCACTCGACCTTGATCGTGAGCTTGATTATTCCGTTTGATCTTGGAGCAAAGCATGGAAGTGCTCCACGTTTTATTTTCCATTTTTGTTATTTTATGTTCATTTTTTATCACCTTCGAGTGTAAACAGCAACTTCGTGTATACGTCAGCGCACGTCGCATCCACCGGTCGTCGTACATCTGAACGGATTCATACTGAAATCAGTGGAATCATGCTACGACAACCGATTATGTGGGAAGTATATAATTCTGGCATATCAGTGTGTCCGTATTGCATATTGCTCGAGCCTCGCAGCAGTGCACAAGCACTGGGGTCAAGCCGGCGTCAGAACTAGGACGTTATGCGAAATCAAATGGATGCAAGCAGACTGCTTGTGCATAAGACGAATGAAACCATTCGCGGCCACTCCGCCAATGAGTCTCATTGCTTCCATTTCGTTCAGAAAAGGTGACATCGCTAAAACCCCACCAAGTTTCACTGCAATGCACAAGCACTGCGGTAAAGCCTGCGGTAGAAGTATGGTATTATGTACTCAGATATGATGCATGGACAGTGTGCTTGTTTATAAGACGAATGCAACTATTTGCGGCTTCAGCCCTCAACTAAGCGTGTTAGTGCGTCCATGTCGGGCAAAAAAAAAAAAGATCTTACCTCTAAAATTTTGTCAAGTGAAAGTTTCACTGCAATGTGAAAGCATTGCGGTAAAGCCCGCAGTTAAATTAAGTAAAACCGTACTTAAGTACGTAGTAGACCGTAGCAAGACCGAAGTAAGACCGTAAAATGAAGTAAGAAGTAAGATCCGTACTACTGTCTTCCCGCAGAATCGGCTCTGTTTACTATTATATGCTGTTTCAGGTACCATCTCATTATCTCGGCGAGTCGGGCAAGGGCACGCGTAATTCCGGAGGCGTAAGCAAAGAGGAAAACTTCTGTTTAAAATCGTGCGCAATTAAAACGACCACAAATTCTACTGCCGCACGTTTCGTTGCCGATCCCCCGTGGTGAGTTGAGCCATTCTACCGACCGACCGACCGACCGACCGACCGACCGACCGACCGACCGACCGACCGACCGACCGACCGACCGACCGACCGACCGACCGACCGACCGACCGACCGACCGACCGACCGACCGACCGACCGACCGACCGACCGACCGACCGACCGACCGACCGACCGACCGACCGACCGACCGACCGACCGACCGACCGACCTACCAACCGCATCGGCTTCTCTGGGATCCGAGTAAGGAGGGTTAAATTGCGCTATTTAGCGAGGAAGATATACACTGCAGCAGATGTGGTCGCAAAACTGAGTCACTCGCCAGCATGGTCGGGGTGAGAAACTTTGTTATACAGAAACCAAATCACTAATTTCGTTCCGATACACCGAGGAAACATTCGAGTGACACTGCAATGACCGCAGTTCGCGGATAAGTCAGACGGCGTTCGGCGAGTGCTGTCAACACAGCGCATAGCGACGTTAAGCGTGGACTTGCAAGCTCGTCTGCTGAACACACGCTAGCAAATTGGCGGTCAGTGGGAATAAACGTGCGTGCGACTGGGCAGCAAAGACTATATACTCCCACTCTGAGTTCACAGCGGCCACCCTCGCGGCGCACAAGGCGTTGCCCTGGTTGCCCCAACAAAATTGCTCAGTTAAAATGTGTACTCTAATTGACGAGTAACACACCTTTCGTTTTATATTATTGTAGGTTGGACGTAGTAATATTTTATACAGTTCAATTGTTTTTATTGAACTTTGTTAAAATGACGGCACTTCCATGCGACACAGGAGCCGATTCTATGAGGAGTCTGAATGACAGGAGCTCTGCCATTACCATTTCACCGTCAACTCTTATGAACCGCTTAATATTTTAAATTTCGCGCCTTTCTATTCATTGCGCCCTCTGCTGGGCACAATGAATCAACTCCTGCAGTGCGGCTTCACCGCTCACGTATCATGAAAAGGCGGCGTGTAGTGCATCGCGCGGTGCAGTAGAGTCAAAAAGTCTAGACTGCCGCTGTAGCTCACGCTCTTTAAGCTAACAATGACATAAGCAGGTGACAATGTAGGGTGCGTCGAGTGATGCAGAACAAAAATCCCCCCATCTCCACGAAGTGAATGATGACGAGTGGCCGAAGCACGTGGGGATCGTTCGGTGTTACCGTAAATCACCCGCGACTTTCCCACGAACGGCGTATGCGCTATCAGCGTGACATCATCGTATCAGCGTGACATAGCGTTCTTGGTAGGAAAGTGACAAGCGCCAAGTTTTCAAGGAAACAAGTGCAGGCAAGCCAGATGGCGATTATTGCTGTGGGAAAGAAACACACCCTAATTATGCCCTCTGTTTTAGGAGCGTAAACGTCTACAAATAGCGGCTGTGGCACAAAGTATGCACTAAGTGTAGTAGTGCTGCTCTGACATAAGTCAGCTGCCTAAGACTATATACTGCAGATAATAAAGTATACAGTGCATACCACTTGTCCCCGTATCCAGTTTATTTATAGCTCTATGATTCTGCTTACCCTAACCTTGCCATCCCAGAAGCTATGTAAATTGGCTTTGTTTAATTAAACAATCGCAGTGATGTCGTACCGCAGTAGGTGCTTCGAGAAGAACCTTACTTTTCAGTGTGACGTAAATTTAGGGACGATGCAATAACACCCGCGTTCTTAGATCTAGGTGGACGTTATAGAGTCCCAGGTGGTCACATTGAATCCGGAGTCCCCCACTGTGGCGTGCCTCCTAATCATGTCGTTGTTATGGCACGTATAAAACTCCAGAAATTATCAATTTAGAGACGCTGCACGTGTGCTGCAGCTAATTATGTGTGAACTGTGCGACTTGTTTCTACAACGAAACTGGCGATGTCCGAAGGGGCAAAATATCAGCTCAGCGTGCGGTGCTGTTGTTAACTGCAGCCTGTTATCCTTGAACTTGTGGCTCACAACGGCACCGGGGGATTGGCCAAGAACCGGGTAGTGTTAAGGAAATCATTGTTATATTTTATCGATTAAAGCAAGACAGAAAAAAACAACGATAAAAAACTCGAAAATACAAGAAATAGCTAAGTAGGAAAGTGCGAATATTAATAATGAATCGAAGAATTTGATACAAACAATAAAGAATATTTGAAAAGAAAGAGAAATAAGGAGTAAGCGTTGAATCTACTGCCTAAATATTTTTGACCTTTTAATAAACTCCTGCAAGGGATCGGTAACCTTCCCGTCGCTGTCTTCCCGTCGCGACGAAGCACCCTCAGAAAGTAAATTTGACACATTTAAATCTAATCTAAGTAGGCGGAACACTGCATCTTAAGTAATTTTAGCCAGCTCTGTGCAAGCAAAAGTTTAGATCAGTAATTTGACAGCGTAGTCTAGTAATTACGACTTCAATTGCTCATGTTTGACACATTTCGCTATTCCGATGTTATAAAAATACGCACAATTAGAGATGTCATATTTTCGGCAACCACTGGAACAATTTAATTTTTTTTATTCAAAACAAATTGTCATAGTCTTGAGCAGTGCTGGGCAGTATCGAAGATACATGTATCTTAGATACTATCTTAGATACTCTATGGGTATCTTGTATCTGTATCGCGATACGTCTCGAAAGACGAGCATCTGTATCTGTATTTCCGATACATTGGTTAATGTATCGTGTATCTTAAGATAAAACATACTTCTATCACAACACGACCGTGCGAAACAATAATCGATGTCCAAGCTCCGCTTCTCAAGCTGGTACTAGTGCCACTAAGCCATCTGAATAAGTCATAGGGCAGTGATGCAATTTTATTTTTCCGCCAGAGTACTCCATTGAGGGCAGAGGATGAGGAAGACAAGCGCGGGGAACGTCTACGCCCAGCCGACGCACCTTTTGTTCGCTCGATTTCTTTCTTTTTAGTTGCCCCATTACCGTGGCACTTGCTCTTAGCCACTGTCCTGCGCTGCGTCTATCGCACAAATTCTGATGTTGCTACAGTGTCGTTATTGAAGATTCTCTTGCGTCTTGCTCCGTAACGAAATGTGATGCATGCAAGAATGGGGTCCTTTTCGTCGCGTGGATTTTACATATCAGCGATATTCATGAAGGATCCCGTGGATGTGCGTTTGACTTACATGTCATGAATTAACTTATATGCAAAAAAGATTCTAACAACTTTAGCACCACTGGTAGTGATGCTAGATCTAAAAGAGCAAGCGTTTACCTAACAGCAAATATCTTGGCGTACCGTCTTTTTCACTTCTTGCTACATTTATTCAAATCATTTATGAAATCATAATTTGATTATTAGCACAAGTGCTTTCTTAGCTGTCATTTTGCATCCCATACATTACCTAGGTCTCTGCACTGTTTTTCTGGTCTGGTCACTGCAGTATGTCTTTTATTTATTTATTTTTATTTATTTATTTTTTATTTTGTACAATACTGCAGACAGTAGTCCAAGCAGGAGAGGGTGTACATAAAGAGACACACAAAAGGGAAAAAAATCAAACATTACTACGTAGCATGGGTGATGTGGATGGTAATGAATTCCACTCTGTGATTGTTCGCGGGAAGAATGAATATTTATACAAGTTAGTTCTTGCGAATACAGGCTCGATGTAATGACTATGCTTGTGTCGTGAGGCTCGACCGATGTGCTTCTTCAAGTAACCGTCAGTTTTTATTCCAAGCTTACCAAAGTAAACAGAAGCCAAAAACTTCAAACGTGCCTCTTTTCTCCTTTCAGATAGTGGCTGTAATTCTGCTAACTGTAACATAGCCGAAGGTGAATCAAGACGTCTGAAACGTTTGTAAACATAGCGGACAGCTAACCTTTGAATTTTTTCGAGTTTTTCTATGTTTACATGGGTGTAAGGATCCCAAACAGCACTGGCGTATTCCAAGGAAGGTCTAATCATTGTTTTGTATGTCATCAATCTGAGGGAAGGAGGGGATTCGCCCAACTTATGGTTCAGAAGGCCTAATTTTTTTCGGGCTGTGGAGCTTATGTTGTTTATATGGGTCGACCAGTTAAGAGTGGAAGTTAATGTTATTCCTAAATATTTGCATGCCTGAACTTCTTCAAGAGGGGTATTTCCTATATGATACGTAAAAGGAAGTTTGTTGCATTTGTTAGTGATGCTCATGTGCACAGTTTTCTGCAGGTTAATTACCATTTCCCATTTATTGCACCATTCTGCCAATTTATGTAAAGTGCCATTCAGGGTGATCTGGTCAGATACAGAATTTACAGGCATAAATATGACGCAGTCATCTGCGAATAGTTTCAAACAAACAGACGAGTCCGCTACATCTTGAATGTCGTTAATATAAATGTTAAAGAGGAGTGGTCCCAAGACGGACCCCTGTGGAACACCTGAGTACACATCTAAGAACCGTGAACTGGATCCGTCAATGTTTACATATTGTTTTCGATTTGATAGGTATGTTTTAACCCAGTGAATAATGTGCAAGGGTAAACCAATTGCTCTCATTTTTGATATTAACTTTGAATGCACTACCCTGTCAAATGCCTTGGAAAAGTCTAATAGTATTAGATCAATCTGACCACCTTTGTCAAGAACTTTGGTAAATTCATGAACTGTTGTGACTAATTGAGTTACAGTGGAGTAGCCATGTCGGAAGCCGTGTTGTGCATCAGTTATTACGTGTTTCTGCGCTAAAAAATCATTTATGTATTTTGCTAATATATGATCAAGCATTTTACAGGAACAAGAAGTTAGGGATATAGGACGATAGTTATCTATCTGTAATGGGGAACCCTTTTTAAAAACAGGAATTACTTTTGCGACACGCCAGTCGTCAGGTAACGTGGCCGTATCGATAGACTTCTGAAAAATTGTTGCTAAAAGGGGAGCCACTTGTACTGCATATCTTTTGAGAAAGGCGTTTGGAATATTATCCGGTCCTGGTGACTTCTTAATGTCTAAGCGAAGGAGAAGCTCAGTCACGCCTTCAGTAGATATACTAACTGTGTTAATATTTTCGTTATCGTAGAATTCTTCGGAAAGCGACTGTGTCATCGGAGAGCATGGCTTCGTAAAAACACTTTGAAAAAACATGTTGAATGACTCAGCTATTTCTTTTTTATCGGTAAGGGCACTCCCGTTCACAAAAATTTGATTTATTTTGCGACAATCTTTTTGGGACAAAAACTGCCAAAATTTGGCAGGATTTTCCGTCACAAAGCGACCGAGCTTAACAGTAAAGTAGCGCTCTCTTGATTCTTGTAACCTAAGCTGTAGATCGAGAGCTAAACTTGAGATAAGGGTCCTGTCATATTTTTGTTTTCTATAACGTTTTATTCTACGTTTTAACTGAATAATTTCTCTCGTTATCCACGGGTTATCTCGACCTATCCTTTTAATTTTATCTGGAACGAAGGTATCAATGCAATGCTGGCAGCATCTTTTAAACTTTGTCCACAATGTGTTGACGTTATCATCACATAAAGAAAAAAGGGTGTCTTCCAAATGGAGCATAATATTTGAGTCGTCAGCTGCATCGTAGTTTTTAACATTTATCGATTTAGGGTTGCATGAGTGAGGATTACGTCGAAGGACACACGTAAGGTAGACTAAGCTATGGTCTGAAATGCCTTCGTGGACTTCTGCTGTACACTCACCAAGGCCAGTGGAGCATAGGACTAGGTCTAAGATCGAAGAGGATGTAGCAGTTACACGTGTAGGAAGCAAGACTGTTTGGCATAAGTTGTATGCCAGCATCATGTCCAATAAAGTTTCTGAACTGGTCACATCAGTGGGGCCACATGTCAACGTACACCAATCAATACTGGGAAGATTAAAATCTCCGGCAATAATTAGGTTCTGATTCCGGTATTTGTCTAGGTGATCGTACAGATCTAACAAGAAATTGGGATTAGCACCAGGCGGCCTGTACACTCCAGCCACTACGATCTGATTGCCTGATAAATTAATTCTACAAAAAACGCTTTCGTGGTCCGAGTCAATGTGAGGTAACGGTACCGACGGCAACGTGTTTTTAACAAGAATCGCTATTCCACCTCCTCGTGTAGCGCGGTCTTTGCGATAACATGTGTATGAAGGCGAGGAAAAGAAACTGTCAGGAATATCAGAATGAAGCCAAGTTTCCGAGATAACAGTGACATGGGGATCGTACGTGAGCAATGCATGCTCTAACTGATCCTTTTTATTGCACAGGCTTTGAGCATTAAGACAGAGCAGACGGAAAACTTTTTCTGTATGTTTATGTGGGGCTTGCGAACGTCAGTCATTCGATCTGCCAACTTTGTTTCTTGATAGTGTAGGCTTCCTTACGGTATCTGCCCTTTGCAGAGGGATTCTGCTGTCCGTCGCCTCGTCCCACGTGAAGATTTTATCATTTATGAAAAGTTTATCATAGACAAGTTTAACTTTATCGCCGGGACGCCGATCAGAATTTATGGACTGCCATAGTTTCTTCCTTGTTCGCAGCGTTGCCTGTGAAAAATCATGCGATACAGATACACCAGTATCTTTCAGCTTGAAACAGTTCTTAAAAATGGAAATATTTTCATTGTAGTTGTACAGTTTGATAATAATTGGCCTAGGATTCTTACTGCGGTTACTGCCGATCCTGTGAATTCGTTCAACGGAAGTAATGCTTAAGCCAAGCTGATCTTTAAAAACTTTACGCACCACCATTTCTTCCAACATTTCTCTAGTTTCTTTGGGAGCCTCAGGAATGCCAAAGACTACCAAATTATTTCTGCGTGATCTGTCTTCGTAATTATGAAGCTTTCTTTCCTGTGATGCTATAGTCTTTTCCAGCCTCTGGACGGATTCTTCAAGAGCCTTTATCCTTCCTTCATTTGCTTTCGATAACTTTAATACTTCGTCAAGTTTCGAAAGTTTAGTGTTCATTTTAGAAAGCATGTCATCCCGTTTTTTTTCAGCCGACTTTATATCTTTAAGTTCGGAGAGGATAGTTTTCAGCATATCTTGATCATTTGGGCCAGGGTTAGTTTCTATGTCACCGCATAATATAAGGAGCATCGCAGACCAACAATCAGTGATAATACATAAGCATCGCCGAGGGCACGGCAGCACCACTAGAGCATAATAGCTGGTACGAATACCAGAATAAAAACTGTGGAAACTGACCTGCACGGTCAACCAAGCGAAGTTAGCTGACATGCTTCCGCGAATGCCACCGTGCCCTCTGAGCAGGTAAGGATCGTCCACTGTCTTTATAGCCGGGGTTGGTGACGTCACATGCGTAGGAATCCAAGAGTGTGGGCTGTCAGCAAACGGGTAGTACGCTGTAGCATCTTCTGCTTTGATGGCGGTGGGCGATGCGATTCCTGGGCTGAATTTCCACGGTGCGTTCCCACGAGCTGCCAGGAAACACGGGCCGTCCACAGGACGAAGTAGAAACAGCAGAGCCTGCACGGTCAACCAAGCGAAGTTAGCTGACATGCTTCCGCGAATGCCACCGTGCCACCGTGCCCTATAACGGGCTCCCGAAATAACACCTCTGCTTTATTATTCTGTCTGCTTTATTTCCACTATTGTTTACACATGTACACGTTGCCAAGGCGATTTTGAAAACAAATATATAATTATGTGGGCGTACCTTGAGTAAATAGTACAAAACATTCTGCTTACCGCTTAGGAAAATAGCGAAATTGAGTTTGCATTATAATAATAGTAATCATTAGAAGCCATCTTAAAGATGTTAGGAAGTGGATTCGAGAAACGTTGTTTTACTGAATGCTCCGTTTTACTCATGAGCGTCCTAACGAGTCGTTTCAGGCAATTTCCATAGGCACTGAATTTTCAATTGTCTGAACAGGTAAGTTGACGATACTTCATGCTCACAACTATGAAGGGCGCCGTCTGTATTGTCACTCGCGAGATTATACAGGCAGAAAAAATATCTTCATTGGG
Source organism: Rhipicephalus sanguineus (assembly GCF_013339695.2). Lineage (NCBI taxonomy): Eukaryota > Metazoa > Arthropoda > Arachnida > Ixodida > Ixodidae > Rhipicephalus > Rhipicephalus sanguineus. The sequence continues at coordinate 82,073,949 of NC_051176.1, forward strand.
TTCAGCATGTGTCAGCACCCCCTCTGTACACCTTTCAGATAAAGAGCTGTACTTTCTAAGAAAGTAGTGTGCACATGTGCGACGGTGTTTGAGCACGGTATATATACGCATGTGATGTTCAATAAACCTTTGTTGGTAGTTAGCGCTCGTATGTTGTCTGGTGTTTTCTTTGTGTCTGTTTTTTCTGCGCTGCGAAGTGTTTAAGATGATCAACCAACAGGCCCAATTTGCCACAAGTCTGTATTGCGTTTCTGTACTCATTCAATGTGAATTGATACAGAACCACCTCTTTATTTTACTTATATTTGTTTTCCTGTTTTAGGCTTTTTTAAATATTTTTCGCATTACTAATCGCCACGTAATGGGAGCTATAAGCGGCTATAGCGCGAATAGAGGCGGTGTCCTGCGACGCTTTGTGGAACTATACAATACGTCTGAGACATTTCTGTGTTGCACATGTTCTCTCGTTGAAGAAAAAGTGCTAAAAAGATTGCACGTTCGTGAGTATATCAACAAGGATTCCTTTACGCCAGCAGATAAGTAGAATATGAAAATTGATTGCAGTTTTACGTCATCTACGTATACACCAGGGGTCTCAAACTGAGCTTATAGCCAGCGGGCCGCAGTCGCGAAATTTAGTTGCAAAGGCCGGGTCAGTGAAGATGGTGAGAGAGAGTTTGAACAAAATGACGTTTGAAAGGAAGCCTTTCCCATATCTCATATATAGGTCATTTCTGGAGGGTATTTGGAGTCAGGCTTTGAGAAACATCGATACTGATGTGCAGAATTACTGACATCTGGACGCGGATTCTGAAATATAGAGTTTTTGTTCCACGGTTATGTTTCAGCTAATGGTGACCACATGTTCCTCAGGAAAGGAATGCTTCAGACCAGTCATGTATGTGCAGCTCACGAACATACTTATTTAGAAAATAAAAACAAATGATACGAACACGGTCATGTGTGCGGGCCGGGCCGCTAGCGAAATGTCTTAAACCCCTAGTATACACCATGCGACCCCCCCCCCCCCCCAAAAAAAAAAACAATGTCGCTACGAGTGTTTTTGCTGCTGTACACCTGTCCGGATATACGGTATTGTGCAAACGGTCTTTTACGGACAAGGTAAAAGTCCACACCGGTATTTGCGCCGTCGTGCGAAGGATTCTTATTGAAGTTATTGTGATTATATGGCAACCCGCTAGATGGTCGGCAAGCTGTGCAGCGACTCCCATCAATTGCAAAAATGACAAGCAAGTACCGTTGTCAGCGAAGTGTACAAAGAGTTGTCCCGTGAAGAAGCTAAAACAAACCCAAATAAGCTATTTTGGAAGGAAACTAATGCACTTTCAGCAAGAAGGGCAAATCTTTTGAGATACTAACAGACATTTAATTCAAGTGAAACAAAATAGGTCACAGTTAAGAAATTTTCAAGCAGACATTTTCGTGCATAGGCGTTTGCTGCTACATTATATGGATCTATAATAACAAATTTGAGAATGTATCGAAGTATCTTGAGATACAATTGCCAAGTATCGCATCGGATATAATTTTTGCGGCAGTATCTTGTACCTGTATCTCCAATACTTCTTGCCTGAGTATCTTGTATCGTATCGCGATACAATTTCAAAGTATCTTTGCCCAGCCCTGGTCTTGAGAATGTCGGACATGAATTTGCGATTTATGCTGTGGAATAAGAACGACCTCGAAATTTTTTAATTTTGAGAAATCAGATGTAAAGATACTGGAAATAAAGGGCAACACAAACGCGCGCACATAGATGAATGATGACTGTTGTCACATCGTCGTGGCGCTGAAGAGTTCAGCGGCAAAGGCAGTAGAATACCGCTTAATGACTACGAGCGATGTAATAAAACAGCCTACATTCCTCCTGGTTTTTCATCTAAACAACAACCACCACGCACAATAATAGCAACAGCAAAATAAACAATCAGTTGATCAACCGTTTATTTAACGCGCTCAGGAACAACCCTATAGGACCCCCCCCCCCCCCACCACCGCCAATAATAATAATAATAATAATAATAATAATAATAATAATAATAATAATAATAATAATAATAATAATAATAATAATAATAATAATATCAACAACAACGACAAAGCGTTGTCTGATCCATTACGCAACTTATCCTCGCCCGCGGTGGGCACGTGCCACAGTTGAGGATCATCAGCATCATTCACCGCCAGTGGACAAGCCTCAAACGCGGCAAGGAATCACTGGAGTCCAACGGCGAAAACAGTCCCTCTGCCTTTTTGTCTTCTACACCTTGATGCTTTACAATGGAGCCTACGGTAGGAGAAGCCCTTCAGCCACTCGGCAGCAGCGAGCGACCACAGTCCACTCCTGAACTACCGGCAAAGCCCTTGCGCCCCGGCATTCTCAAGTCGCTGCCGGGATCACCCGAACCCCTGAAGCAGCCATCCACGAAGACGCTGAGGTTTAAGATGGACGAGTCTCCGGAGCCTGCGTCCCCATTATCGCCGACTGCTACCACATATGCCGCGCCTACCGCAATATCGGCACCACCAGCGTCCCCGCCACAGACGACTGCAGTGCCAGCTGAGGCGGTGTCCTCGAGGCAGACATTAGAGCCGGTCAAGCATGAAGCAAGGAAGGAAATCGTGGGTGACAGCCCGGATATATCGCCGTCTCAGTCGGAGACCACCGATGAGACCCTGAGCGAGGGCCAAAGTTCCTCGAGCAGCTCCTCGTCGTCGCACAGCGGCGAAGACTGGGACGTTACGGAGGGGCATCCGGCAAAGAGCAGCCATCCCATGGCGATGGCTGCTGCGGCGACAGCTACTCCGACGGAACCGACTTTTGGACTGCTAGGCGACCACAGCGTGAAGCTACCTTCGTGGATCTCGGAGGACATGATGCGCTACTTCACGGGCTTCAGCCGCAAGGAAGGCGGCAAGGTCCGACACGTGGCTGGTGCTGCAGCAGACCGAGCAGCGCGGGAGAGCGAGGAAGCCGAGGAGGCCGAGGCCGAGGCCGACGAAGACGACATGTCCTTGTCGCCACCGATCGAAGACTCCTGGCGAACGCCGCTTGCCCAATGCGCGTTGGTGGCGCTGCTCGGAGGGCTTGCGCTCGTCTTCGTTGTAGCGGCCGTGGCGCAGGCAAGCCGCAAGGGCGTAAGCCAAAGCGCGGAGAGGCTAGATTCGGACGTCACCGAAACCACTGTGAGTCCCGAAGAAAGCCGCGATTACGTACCTGTGCAGCAGGTGCCGTTGAATGACATCGACGAGCCCTCGCCTCGGGTGGGTGCCACAGTCAGGGCTATTGGTGATTCGGAAGGAGGCGCAGAATTTCTGCGCAGCGATAGTCGGGAGGAGGGCAGTGCGATCGCCCCGGCGAGTGAGACGCCCGTTGTTCTGGCCACATCCGGCGAAAAGCCGCAGGAGATTCTCGGCAAGGTGCGAGAGTTGAAGGGCGACACCGTACGGCCTTTGCGAAAAGCAAAGGTGAGGAGACCCTATGACTATACGTTTGCGATTCGCGCACAGAACTAGAGCTTGTTACGCCTATGATATTCTTTTGATTACACAACATTATAGATTCTAAATTTTAAAAGTCTTGTTCGTTTCAATGCTCAAGCGGCACGAAAAAAAAAAAAGAGAAGCACAGCCTAATAACTGCAAATTTTGGTGTACTTGCAGGTGGCACGCGTCTGCGAACTTCCGTCATTCACTTACTGTAATGCCGCAAGACTGGAATTTTACTACAACCATTCATCGAAGGATTGTGAGTCGGTATCGCGTGATGTCCAGCTATGCAACCGCGGTGCGAACAGATTTCCCTCGAAGGACAATTGTCATCGCAAGTGTGTGAAGCCCAAGCGACCGGAGGACCTCTGCTCTCAAGTGGTCACCTTTGTTAAATGCACCAGGTGAGACGATGAGCTTGCCCGATTGTTCATATCACGCAATATGACCATGTCCGGAAATTTCGTGCATTGCCCTTTCAGCATATTTAGGAGCTTCACGGCACTACACCAGCTTAAATAAATGGGTGGCATATTAAAAAAAAAATTGCATGTCAGTACATCTCAGATGCCGAGTTTCAAAACGTTTCGAGTAACAACGACGAGAGATTACTTTCTTTGAACAACATACGCGTATGCAATAACTGAAATTGGTCATTTCGATATCAAGTTGCAGCAATGTTCTGTCAGGGAAAAGCAGCGAAGCCGCATTCCAGGTGGTCACAGTTCAACATTCCCCCGGCAGAGATCAAGTCGAATCGAAGCCAATGTTAAAGTGTAACACGATAAAATCTATCACGTTGTAATTTCAATAACAGAGCATGTGTCGGTGTGGTTTTTTTATGTATGGGCAAGTTTCTAAGCTGCGGAAGGGAGGGAGAGGAAATGATTATGCGTATGTGCGTTTTGTGTGCACGCGTGTTCGCTGGTGCAGGTACTTCCCGTCACGTGTTCTTTATGGGAGTATACACGTTTAACGAGTTTTAGCACCGCGTACGTTGCATCCGAAACGGCACTGCGTACTCGAGAATGCCGCATTTCGCATTGTGCACTGGGTGCTTCCCGTCACGCGTTATTTATGAGAGTATACATGTTTAACGACAAGAAGGGAGCATGGTGTACTACAGCAAGGGGGTGGGAAAGGGAAGTTAGGGTGAAGAGGAGCAATTAGGTCAGGAGGAAGGAAAGCAAGAGGGAAGGGGGCAAGCATAACGTAGCCCTGTGTAGTATAGTATAACAAGCGGGTGGGAAAGGAAAGTGAGGGTGAGGAGGAATGGCAGGAGGAGAGAGGGTGAAGCATAGCATAGCTTTCTACAGTATAAGATAGCAAGGGGGTGAGAAATCGAAGTGGTAATAATAACTGTTGGGGTTTAAGGTCCCAAAAACAAAACGTCCCCTACCGTAGCCTTTTAATAGAATGCATTTTCCCATATCTCATATATGAGTCATATCCGTAGGGGATTCGACGTAGGTTTCGTTTTGAGGAATTAAGATATCGATGCGGATCTGCAGAATGACTAAAACTCTGAAATAGTTTTTGTTCTACGGTCACGTTTCAACACATAGTGACCGCATAGGGTGCCTCAGGAAAAAAAAATATGCTTGAGACCAGTCCCATCTCTGTAGGTCCCTCGAACAAAGCGTTATTAATCGCAACAAGCGAGAAAATAATGGGAATACCACTTAGCAAAGTCAGAAAAGTTTATTCGTTGTGAAGTTGAGGGCCGCTTGTTTGAGACCCCTGTAGTCTAGTATAGCAATAGGTGGGAAAAGGAAATGACGGTTAGGAGGAGCGAAAGGAGGAGGGGAAAGCCACCAGCTCCGCTCTTTCCTCGCGTAGCTGCCCCGATTTTTATTTTCACAGTGAAGAGTCTTCAGCTATCAGAAGTGTTCAGCAAAGAGAATTCTATTCCTATGGCTTGGCCTGTCCGATAGTTACAGTTATTTTTTTTTCAATTATGCAAAGACAGAAGCAGGGAGACTGACAGCAACGTACATACACAACGGAGGCGCTAAAATTCGCGTTACATTTCTCAATCGCTTGCAGGCAGGACTACAAGGATGTCCCTCGCTGGTATTACGATGGGAAGCGATGTCGGCGGTGGCGGCGCTCTCGAGACGACCGCTGTCCGTCGGGCCAGACGTTCGCCACGGCTAAAGACTGTAAGAGTAGATGCACTGCAGTGAACGCGTCGGAGTGCCACATTTCGAAGTTGACCGGCTGCGGAGTCCCTCAGCGGCTGAGTCCATACTTCGCGCACCGTACGCGGCAGTCAGACCCGTTTCACTGCATCAGCGTGTCTTCGCTGAGGATGAGCCGCGATGGACAACGCGTGTGCCTCAAGGGAGCCAACCGGTTCCGGACCCTAGAAGCCTGCAGAGAAGTCTGCACTCGCGGCTGAGAATGACGATTTTTTTTCGTGTTTTTCTTTAGTTTTAAATGGGTGCGAAAAAAAGAAATACACGCTCCTTGTGGGGATGCCGCCCTCATAAGTGTTGCGGCGACTGCAAGACGGTATATGCCTGTGAGCTTCAATATAGTGCTTTGAATTTCGATACATTTGCATTATTTATGCATGCGTAAGTTTGTAGCCTAGCTTTACCCGTGAGCGCATTTTGCTTGATTGGTCAATAATAAAGATCAACCGCGGATCAGATTAGAGCACTGGACACGTATTGCTCTAGACACGTATGCAGTAGGCAATGTGCATGAGAAATTTAAACGCTTACATTTATTGCGAAGGATTAATGATCCGTTCTGCGACTGTGCGAATATTTATTCTTGATTGTGAGTAAGACAACTGGCATCGCAGGCTAACTAACTTCAGGGTTTTACTTTCCAAAAACCTGATGTGATTACGATTATTTTTTTTTTGACCGGATTATTTTGACCGGATATTTGACCAGATTATTTTTGACCACCTGGAGTTCTTTAACGTGCACCTATATCTAGGTAGAGGGGCCTTCTTGCGTTTATCGTTTACAGAAAAATAAAAAAAAAAGCAGTCGCCGTTACCGGATATCGAACCCGCACCCTCGTGCTCAACAGCGCAGCGCCATATGGCAGTGAAGCCGCAAGAGCAGCTTGTCGCAAGCGCGTAGGTGTTCCGCACGAAAGTGCGTTAGAAAACAATGTTACCTGTGGCGCAGGCTTCGTCCATTGCTTGCGTGAAACAGGTGACAGCCTGCTGGAGAAATCCAGAGCGTATGGGACGATCAGCGCCTTTTTAGATGTGAAGCATCTCATAGCGGAGTTCAATGCGGTGGTGGTGGTGGTGTGCGGCGTGACCACCCATTACTGCGCATGCGCAAACCCTCTGCACTTCCCCTGCCCTCTCCGCTTCCTCTCACCTTTCTCCCCGCTCCTTTCCCCCTTCCCCTCTCCCCTTCCCCTCACCACTCCCCCTCTGAATCGCGGGCTCTACATGCCGAAACACTGCTTCGCATCGCCTCATGGTCCCCTTTAGCGGGAGATGGTGTGATGTTTGTGTATAGGTGAACAAATTATATTATTTTATTTGCCGATTAAGAGGAAACCTCTTACATGAGGACGCTGTGGACACTTTCACCTCTTTCACATCTTCAGATTCGAACACAGCTATAAGCTTACAGGCTGGCATGACAAAGAACCGTTGAGACATCGGGCTATCGGCCCTCTTCACGTGTTTGTATACATAGCTGCTTGCATATTCCTGACGACGGAAAACTGGGTTCAGAATTCGCAAGTCAATACATATCCCAACAATACTAATTGAAGGCAAAACAGAACAACGATGACAGTCTGACTACAGCATCATAAGCTTGTGATCTGCTGATAGGCACCAGGCTGCCACGCGCTGCGTAAGCATGTCCAGACATTTTGGTCATGCCTTCTTCAGCATTTTCTGGCGCTTCACGGCAGAACACTAACTGAATGGGTGGAATTAAACAAAAAACTTTCAAGGAACAACGATAGAGTACCGTCTTAGACCAACACATGCAATAACCGAACTAGGTCGCAATTGCGCTACTGAGTTACAGCAATGCTTTTTCCAATTACGAGCGGTCAAGACGCCCTCCAGGAGGTTTAGTTCAACATTCTCACGGCAGGGGGCATATTGAATGGAAAGGTGGCAGAAACACACCTTAAAGACTTTGAAGAGCCACCACATATTGAAAATTATGCAACAGGATCATATCAGAAAGGAAAGGTGGGGGTGTAGGAATGCTAATTCACCGCGGCGCCAAATGGGTTAAAGTGAAACAGACGTGTTCAGAGCACCTCTGGGTTTTGGGCACAGTAGGTGGAAAGAAAACGTGGCTAGGGGTTGCCTACTTGTGGACGGGAAATAACTGCAGAGAAAAGAATCAGGAGATAGTGGATTGCATGAGTGAGGATATTAAGGAATTTGGTAATGGGGCCGAAATTTTCCTTCTAGGGGACATGAATGCCCACATACACGACCTTGACGGATATTCAGACACCAATGGGAAGTTATTACTAGATCTCTGCGAGCAACATAGTCTGGAGATAGTTAGCACGGGGCCTAAATGTGACTGCCAGATCACGTGGGAAGTCGGAAACAAACAGCCAAGTATTGATTATTGTCTCATGTCTGAAGGAATTTATCAAACTGAGAGAAATAAGAATAGACGAGGAAGGGATTAAAAGCTTGGGTAGTGATCATAAACGAATAACATTACAAATGGGATATAAAACTGGAAATGAGAGCATAGAATCAAAGTCTGCCACCTCGTATTTAAATGACAAACAAATAATAAATATAGCCACAAGATTCGAGGAGGAAGTAGGCAAAATAGCAGGCAAGGACTGGGAGTACAGTGAGCTATTAGATCTAATGACGAAAGAGATAGGGAGAGAGAAGAAAACTATTTGCTGAAAAGGAAAGAGGAAGCCAAAAAGTTGGTGGAACAAGGAAATCCGGGAAGCGATCGAGAAGCGGCGTGAAGCATCGCGGAATCATAGAAGGGCAATAAAGGACAAGCGACCGCAGGACGAAGTCAACGAAATATGGGAAATATATCTAGAGAAAAAGTCCATTGTACAGAAATTGGTCGAGGCAAAAATTAAAGGCGAAAGTGAACGCTGGGTGACAGAGATTCATGAAAAAAGGGAGGCCGCACCTAGGATATTTTGCAGCCACTTAAAGGCGCTAGGTAGGAAGTCTGTCCCAACGCAACAACATATTCTAGATGAAGGAGGAAATCAATTGGAAGGGTACGAGGCGCTAGGTTACATCCGAAAGGTAACAGCCGATTCGTTTAAAAAGAGCGTCCAGGGGATTTCCCCGGTGAGCAAAAATGTGGCGGAGAGAGCAACCGAGGAAGAGTTAGTACTGGAGAATTTTAACTGGAAAAAGGCTGCAGGAAAAATTCCAAAGCGCACTGCCGCAGGTTTAGATGGGATTCCCGTTAGCCTCATTAACGAACTAAGGAATAGCACTAAAGCACTGCTGAAAGCTGTAGAAAAAGGCTTAAAGGACAGGCAAATACCGGATAGTTGGCGAAAAGGTAGAATGAACTTAATCTATAAAGGCAAGGGAGGAAAGGATAACATTCGCTCGTATAGACCACTAACCATTACATCGGTACTATACAGGTTGGCAATGCAAGCAGTAAAAATGAAAATAGAAAAGTGGGCAGAACACAACGATATTTTGGGAGAACTCCAGAATGGTTTTCGAGTCGACAGGCGGTTAGACGATAACCTGTTTGTTCTCACTCAGTGTATAGAAATATCTAAAATAGAAAATGGCTTTTCTAGACATCAATGGGGCGTACGACAACGTTAATCAGGAAATTTTGTGCGATATATTGAAAGGAATGGGCATAGGCGACGACTGTACACAGCTTTTGAGGGAGATATACCGAGAAAATACAGTTTGCATAGAATGGGAAGGAATGAGTAGCAAATAGAACGTTGAGATTAGCAAGGGGCTGAGACAGCGATGTCCTTTGTCCCCGCTGTTATTCATGCTGTACATGGTGAATATGGAAAAAGCGCTAGAAGGTAGCAACTTTGGTTGTAATCTATCACACAAACAGGGAGGCGTGGTGATTGAGCAGAAGCTTCCAGGATTATTTTATGCTGACGATATTGTCTTATTTGCTGACAGTCGAGAGGATATACAGCAGCTGGCGGTTATATGCGGAAGGGAAGGGGAAGCTCTAGGAGTAGGATTTAGTGTAACAAAATGTGGATTGATGGTATTCAATGATCCTTGTGATCAGGCGGTGTCAATACAGGACCAAGAAATACCGAGGGTGAGCGAATACAAGTACCTCGGAGTATGGATAAATGAGGGTGACAGGTACATGGAGGTACAGGAAAAAGCCTCGGCAGCAAAACAAAAGAGGAATGCTGCAATAATGAAGCACATAGCATTGTGGGGATACAATAGGTACGAGGTGCTTCAAGGTCTGTGGAAAGGTGTAATGGTTCCGGGGCTTACTTTTGGGAACTCAATGGTGTGCATGAGGTCAGACGTGCAATCGGGAATGGATATAAATCAAAGGACTGTGGGACGCCTCGCGTTGGGTGCTCACGGGAAGACGAGAAATGAGGCTGTAAAGGGCGATATGGGATGGGCAGGTTTTGAGGCGAGGGAGGCTCAGAGCAAAATAAGGTTCGAAGAAAGGCTAAGGAATATGAAGGAGAGTAGATAGGCAGAGAAGGTGTTCCGTTACTTGTATAGGAAGAGCGTAGACACACAGTGGAGAAAAAGAACTAGGAGGCTCACTAGTAAATATACGGCTGGTAGTGTAAGCACTATGTCAACAAAGAGCGTTAAGCGAAAAGTCAGAGAGGCGGAGAGGATTTACTGGACGGCAGCTATGAAGAAAAAACCGGCTTTGAGTAACTACCGAAAGGGCAAAATGAAATAAGGAGGGAGGCATTTTACGATAATTCAATGGGAAGCGCTTTACTGTTTGAAGCGAGATCGGGTTGCCTTAGAACGGGTAGTTATAAAGCGAGATTCAGCAAAGCAGAAGAACAATGCACGTGCTGCGGGGAAGATAAGGAAACGGCGGAGCATGTTCTGATTGAATGTGGAGACATCCACCCAGGCGTACGTTTGGGCACGAGCCTACATGACGCCTTGGGTTTCAGACACAATGGAAAGCTGAACACACCCGCTATTGAAATAAGTAAGAGACGGTTCGAGTATTGGTGGCAGAAAACTAGAGAGAAAGGACAAAAATAAATATTGGAAATAAAATAAGGAAATTCTGCCAGAAGGGCAGAGAACGGAGCTGAAAACTTAAGTTTTTTTTCTGGAGTAAAATAGTTTTAATTGAAGTAAAGACACTAGGCTAACGCTAAGAAAAAGAAGAGTAAAGGGTTTTTTTTTTTTGTCGAGCCTGGTGGCACACTTGTCACCGCCCCGTTATAAAGGGGACGCTCATAGGATCCATCCATCCATGGCAAAGTTACGCTAGGGTGTTCAGAAGTCAGGCGAACACTCGACTTGTGGCCGGCTGCTTGCGTCTCGAGTCATTGCCAAAGGGCACCAGGGGTGGAAAAAAAAAAACCCGATGGGAGTTTCGGTGAAGACGGCTTGGAGACTTGCGCGGGTGGCTGGACTAGGTGGTAGTCCTAGCGTCGCTTCACTCGCACCTTCCTCGCTGTCGGCTGGCCTCCGCCTGGCTCGCCATTCAGTGGCTTTGCTCGCACTGCACCACCTGCAGCTTCCGGAGCCTGCGAGACGATAAGTTGCCGATGTTAATGTTGATGATGATATGCAGTGTTTAATGGCACAAGATTTATGGTGTAAAAGCGCCAAGAAATGATATGATCTCTAAGAAATCATAAGTGGCCTCGACCTGCCCGAAGCGCCAGATGAAAATATTTGTCCTGTCGTTGAACATTGGCTTTGTTCTGTAGTCGATTTTACGGAAGACACATCGGCGCCGCCCCCTTGGGCTGTTAAACGAATGTTTTTTTATTTGTGTGTATCGCGACATCTAATGATGAGGTCATGAAACGTCGTATGCACCAACCCAACTATTTTCATGTGTATACGTCCGCCATAGCACTGTTCGTTTGGTTGTTCAAGATACAAAACGGCAAGGTTAACAGCCCAAAATGACGGCACCGAAACTCGTCCGAAACCAGCTAGACTATTTAGCCAGGGCCCAGGAAGGCTTGCTACACCGACAAAGTAGTTCGCGGGCACTTTCAGACTGAGGCCGAGGCCACGGCGGAAATCTCACGGTTACACCGGAAGCCGGTTTTATTTTTCCGCACAGTATGGCGCTTACCAGTCAGTATATTAACTCTATGAGCTTACCCACTGCAGTAAAATAGCACTTGAACGAACGTCACTTACACGAACGATTCAGATGTACGAACTTTTTTAAAATGCCTCACTGAAGCGCCATTGAACCCCATGCTTACACACTTCAGCTTAATTAACGAAATTCAGTGCATAGCGCATTTAAGTTCTACGAACGTATTCCGTGACACCATCCAATGCCTCCCAGGTCACGTTAATCACTTCATCATCGGCCGTATTTTCACGGGGGGCAAAAAAAAAAAAACAAACAAACAAAAAACCCCGCGTACTTAGATTTACATGCGAGATAAAGAACCCTGTGAGGTCAAAATTAATCTGGATCTTGCCAAACCAACGTGACCTTGTCCGAGCGATGAAGTCGCATCATGACGTCACGATGTGACATCATCACCCCACTATGGCGTGCCTTATAGCATACCGTGGTTTTGGCATATGAAACTCAGAAAATAATTATTAATTCTATACAAATACTGGGCACTTTCTCTCATATTGTCCCGTAGTTGTGACGGCAAAGAATTCAGCATCCAAGGCGTCAACTCGTCATTGAGCGAACCTGTGCCCAATATAGCAAGTAACACTCTCAATGCAATGACAGCAGCGAGCGCGGCCGTCGGTCGTGATAATCTTATCTGCGGATGAAACGCGGCGGCATTTATACATGCGCAATTGTACATTCCAGCGTTAACGCTGGCGCTTTCATAAATTTCATAATCTATACTCAACGACTCGCATCGTGCGCGAAACCTGATTAGAACATTCGTACCCAATCCAGAAGCTAGGTTCAACATGTTAAGGCGCAGCCTGCGCGGAACGATGATACGTGTAGTAGTTTTATAGTCAGTGAAACCCGGTAACTACAAGAAGGATACACCCCCCCCCCTTCAGGCAGGAAAAGCAGGAAAATAAAAGTATGAGGAAGTGACAACGCGTGGTTCAAAAGCATGCACTATTCGATCCAAAGAGCCTTGCCGTCCTAAAGGACAAGCATGGTCCCGATGCGTCAAGTGGCGAACGTGAAAGGGAGAAACTACAAAGCAAGCAGAAAATAAAGCCTCAGAATTTTCTAGTTCTCGTCGAATGACTTTAGCGGCACAACATAGACGTTGTTAGTTCGTGGGCGGCGTCCTTGGGATTGCATAATGCCATCGGGCACAACCTCATTGTCCAGTGCACCAAGACGTCCAAGTATATAAACGGCTCGAAACGTATTCGAATAAGTTTTTCACTGACGCCCCGTCGGCATATCGGCGTCTAAAGCCGAACACGGTCGAAGAAGTGGTATTCTACGAAGTGTCATCGAAGGTTGTGACGGCTGTCGGTCATCTGCTGGTCCTTGATTCGCAGGCGGGCCAGTTGTTTGGCTTCTGCGGCGCGTTAAAGGTCGACAGCTACGTCTGTGATTGTCTTTATTGGTAACAGTCGGCAGCATGGCGTTCGTTAAAGTATCGTAGCCGGTGTCCTTCTGTAAACCAGCTTGAATGGCATCATATCTGCGGGCCTATACCGTACCACGGAATGCGGAATGCTATTCCGTTAGCTCCGTGTCATCAAGCTTCGCGCCGCTGGTGCAGCCCATGACGTATTTCAAAATGACGAATCGGGGAGGACCAACATGGAATAGTATTCCGTATTCCCTCTTACGGTAAATTCGGGAGGTTTGAGTATTCTCTTGAGATGAACGCATTCTTTCCTGTGCATTAGGTGAGACCTGAGAAGGTCCATGGGTAATCCACGGAATCCATAATGTTCAAGTTCTTTTTAGTAAAGTAATATGGTTGATCCTGTCAAAGGCTTTGGAAAAACCAATAAATAAGCCTAATGTTATTTTTTCCTTCAATAATTAGAACACACAAGAAACCCAAGGAAAGTATAGGGCATGTTATTTTGTAGTAATTATGATGTAAATGTGAAGAAAGTAAAGTGGACGAAAAGATAACTTGTCGCTGTCAAGTTTTTTTCGTCCTCCCTTTTGCGGCAGAAACGCTCTTTTTCTGCCGAAAAAGTGTTCCACACTCGCCGTCATAACTACTAGCGGCGCTGACTAACACTCCCAAGTTTAAATTGCACACATATACCCCATAAAGCGGACGGAGGGATGACCGCCGCTGGAGCTCAGTTGGTAGAACATCGGACGCGTTATTCGAAGGTCGCATGCTCGGTCCCTGCCAGCGGCAAGTTATCTTTTCGTCCGCTTTATTTCATATTTACATCATTATTACTACAAAATAACATTCCCTATACTTTGCGTGGGTTTCTTGTGTGTAAGTTAAATTAATGCTGTGTCTAGGAAAGAAAAATGAGCGCTTAAAATTGCCCTTCCTTCGTTTTTTTCCCTCAAAGCCATTAAAAATTAAAATTTTCTGCGTTATATAGGCTGATCGAGGTGGTAGAGAACGCCTACCGCGAGTAGGATCCCTCGCCTTCTCCCACGTGTGGTTGGAGCGTGCTGTTTATGGGTCAAGTGTTCGCCTGGCGTCAGCCAATGTGTCAGACTCTACAAGTGGAGGGCCTCCGTCCCGACCTCCAGTCCCATCTACTGGGACTGCGTCATCGTGCGGCTGACGTGCCGTGAGTGTGCCATGCTCGCGCCGATATGTGCTCACAGCGATACGACTGTGTTCATGACAAGCCAGATGACAGAGTGGAATGTGTCGAATTCTGTGCGTCTGTAGTTCCGTCCCGTCTTCGTATTTCCGTTGAGCCACCCTTGTGCGTGAGAGGCCTGAGCCCACATCATCATCACACCAGCACAGAAGGCTTTTTGCGTTTCTTGCAGACAACGTGTCGTAGACACAGTGCTTAAACAGTGTCGTATTCTCCTTTCCTCCCGCCCCCCCCCCCATCTCCCCTTTTATTTTGCTCTTCTTTCGAATTTTTTGTAACATCTATTTTAACGCGATAGCGTTAGAGAGCTCGTTTCGCAGAAATTCCGCCGTCGCTGTCGGCGTCGCTTGTGAGCGAAAAATCGTCCGTGACCGCGCAAGCAGGTGTGCGTGGCAAGCAGGTGTCATATCACAAAGCCACGATGGTACTTGCAACTGCTTCGGAAAAAACACTACATAAATGCCCATTCGGCGATTGTGCCCATTCTGCGATTTGTAGCGCATTGGCAATGCCATCAAACTACGTTTCTTTTGCGCGACGCCATGCTTCGAAAAAAGCCGGGATAGTGCACCCATCGCCGCTAAAAAGAAACACAAACTCGCCAACAGCTCCAAAAATGGACAACTATGTCCATCTAGCGGAAAATGTATCAAGTAAATACATCAAGCGAAACATGCGGAACCATATAACCATATAGGCTCTGTTGTAGTCGAGACATGTTTCTCACGATGCCTCACAGATAGCAGCACATTACCTAATGTTTGCTGTTTGTTCGATATATTTTCCGCTAGATGGACATAGTTGTCCATTTTTGGAGCTGTTTGCAAGTTTGTGTTTCTTTTTAGCGGCGATGGGTGCACTAGCCCGGCTTTTTTCAAAGCATGGCGTCGCTCAAAAAACGTAGCTTGATGGCAATGCGTTACAAATCGCCTAATGGGCTCATTTTGTTCGTGACACCTGCCGAACAAAATGCGTTAAGGAGACTCATTCCACTACATGTTTAAGCCTGTAGCATTACTATAGATACATCGCGCGCGCGTGCGCGTGTCCATGTGTGTGTAACAACACACATTAATAACTATGCACTTAGTGGTTTAAGTGCGTACTAGGGACCGGATTTCGCTATCGCGTTCAACTCTTAAAAGCGAAGCTCAAGGGTTCCCCGATTTTTCTATCATCGTTTATGCCGCTTATTCCTTTCCCCAGCACAGGGTAACCAGCCGGTCTGAGTATTTATTTATCCCTTTCTATCTCTCTCTTTCTGTCTATTTCTTCCTCCTCTTCCTAGATACACACACAAAGCGCAGACTTCCAACTGGCTTTATTTTATGAAGGCATGTCATTTATAGGATCTGCTTCTTTGCCGAATGTTTAATCGACTCACGCCATAACATGCTTTGCTACGGCAACCTGACGTTGCTCCAGCACTTATGCGCCGTGTCTTGCCCTTCCACTTGCCAACGCAGTTTCGGTGACAAATTTCAGGGGCGTAGCCAGGAAATATTTTCGGGGGGGGGGGGGGGGCAGGGGTTCAATAGCCTTTAGTATGTTCTTGCTTGTGTTTGTATATGCGCGTGTATATGTATATACTATATACACAGGCAAATTTGAAAAAAAAATCACAGCATATCTACGGGTGAATGATGAAGAGCTTGGGCGAAGCTCTTCAAGCAATCATGGTTACACCGTGAAATCTTCAGTGGTGTCGCCCAGCAGTAATCAAAGCGATAGCCCAGTACATCATTAAAGACGTGACAAACACTATATATATATATATATATATATATATATATATATATATATATATATATTCACAGCATATCCACATATCCATATCTACATATATATATACTTCTATTGGACCAACGCTATCTAGGAAATGAGACGAGAAATGGTGATGACGACACAGATTGTGTACAGCGCCATCTAGAATATCATCACTCAACTGCAGTTTGTATGTACTTCTATGAGACAGCGCCATCTATTATACTGTTCGGGAGATACTGCCGGTTACGCCTTACGCCGGACGCGTGGCAAGGTTAGACTAAGAGCAGCTTCGCCCCTAAAACTTAGGAGGGGTGTGGGGTGGGTGGGTCGGAACGTCCCCCGCCCCCTCCCCTGGCTACGCCAATGACAAAGTTGTTATCAAGAAATATCGCTCGAAGTCTCTAATCTGGCATCCCACCGTAAATATTCCTCCAATGTAGCGTAAACGTATGGCCTGCAGCTGTGACTAACGCAGACACAAAGACATCAGTGCTTGAGCCTTTTCGCAGGGGCAAAGGTGCATGTATAGCAGTACCGTGATATAAAAGCTCCCGATTTCTTCGCCACCTTTTGAGACCAACGATCGCGCTTTCAGCGCCAAGTTTTTTTTCCGAAGTCTTAAGAAGCATGGAGTGTTGCGAGGCTTTCTTGTGTACGGTTCGGATAAGTCACGATCGCTGTTACTGCGCGCTCTTTTCTTAACAAGGTCTGAAAGGAACATGGCCATTCGTCTTTTCCGTAAGCGCTCTCGCACGCCCCAACGTGTTCAGATTTATACAAAGGCCTTGCGTGTGCGCCAATATATCGAATCGTGCCGCTTTTCATAAGTCGCGGTCTGCAATGGGCTGGACATCAAGTTGCTTCCAGCTGTGGAAAACTAACAAAAGGCACAATTTTTCTCAGCCACTAACGTTTGCCACAGTTTTCCGGAGTATGGCGAAGATTTCGATGCTTCCGCAGCTCAACATTAGATAATGGAGCACTCTGACATTACGGGCACCCTACTTTGGGTGGCAGTGGTGTGTGGCCTCGTGGCGTTCGACCAAGTCTCGGCATCGGTGGGCGTCATGAAAGTCGCAGTAAGCGAAGGTAAACCTTTGTCACCGCTTTTGTCACAAGGATCGTCGAGACAAATTTTCTTTATTTGCTACTAATCAAGGTGGCCCGCGCTTTTTTTATTTTTTGTTATAAAAAGAAAGGTGGAGGATGGGAGGGCGTATTGGAATAAAATGTAACTGGTAACGTGACCCTTTACATTGCGTTGCCTGTTAAAGCTTGAAAACTGTAGCGAGTGAATTGCTAGATTACCGTAAAAAGTAACGTTACCGGTGGCGCCGTTACTTGCAACGTGAAACAGTGCACGCGTATTGATTTTTGAACAGGTCAGCATGCTTCCAGACGAGCAAACGCTGGTCGAGGACTTGGTGAAGAAATCTGAACTTACCGCATTACGCAGATGAGATCGCAGAGATCACATAATCGGTGCTCTACAATACGTATTTTCGTCTCGTACGTTCAATTTCGAGTTGTCAGTGGTTGCAATTCAGTATTTTAAATGCGAAGCATTTCTTAGCGAATCAAAGGCACTTTGAGCTTTTCTATCTATCTATCTATCTATCTATCTATCTATCTATCTATCTATCTATCTATCTATCTATCTATCTATCTATCTATCTATCTATCTATCTATCTATCTATCTATCTATCTATCTATCTATCTATCTATCTCTATCTATCTATCTATCTATCTATCTATCTATCTATCTATCTATCTATCTATCTATCTATCTATCTATCTATCTATCTATCTATCTATCTATCTATCTATCTATCTATCTATCTATCTATCTATCTATCTATCTATCTATCTATCTATCTATCTATCTATCTATCTATCTATCTATCTATCTATCTATGTCTTGGCGCTCTCGTCGTCGTCTCCTTAGCCTGGCACATATCGAAATTGGTAGGTATAGAAGGGAATTAGAGTATGACGAACAAGATTCACAGGTAAGGACATGAATAACGTGACTTTCCTGTCGAGTAAAGGGCCCAAGACACAGTCAATTGACAAAGTTCTTTTGGTCAGCATATGCATGCAATGTTCATAGAGCGCACGCTCTTCAGCATACGCTCGGCACTCAAACAAAATATGCACGACAGTTTCTATAGAGCCACAGTTATTACAGTACGGACTTTCGGTTTGACCGAAGCGGTACCGTAAACTGTTTCCATAAACACTGTTTAGTCGAAGACGATGGTACAGAGTTTCGAGATGTCGAGGAATTCTGTATGGGAGTCTTGTTCTTAGATGTGGGTCGATAGAGTAGAGGACAGCATAATGATGTGTCGAAGCATAATGATGTGCCACGCAACAGAGGCAAGCGATGAAACTACTATTCAGATATTTAGAGAGCATCGGTCAGCTCGACAAACTTTAATGGCACCTTGAGAGCACGTAATAAGTCACTGTCAGCACACGTCCCCGCCCAAGATACAAAAAACTCAGTTTGTGTTTTTACCTCTTTTTTATTCTACTTTAACTTTTTCTATTTTTTTCTATCTCTCTCTCTCTCTTTGTGTCTTTCAGTCCCCTTCCACACGCAGAGTAGCAAGTCAGCGAATTTACACACGCCGGCTAAATTCTCTGCAGTTCAATAAAGAGCTCTCTCTCTCTCTCTCTGTCGAGTACCCCATAAAATCCTTTCTACCAGTCCCCTGCAGCACATACCCGCATATCGCTGCCCGTGCTGTGCGGGCATGCGCCACAGGTGATTCTCAGTCTGTATCAACCCAGAAGCGTAGGGTGGGGGGCTAGTTGGTAAGACATGGAAAACATAAACTTACGCCTACATACAGGACACAAGAAGAAAAATGTGGACGGGACCATCGCGCAGATGCTGGTCCCGTCCACATCTTTCTCCTTGTGTGCTGTATGTAGGCGTAGTTTTATGCTTTCCATCACCCCGACTTTGGAAATCTTAACCCGACAGTGTGAAGTAGCCCGTGCTATAGAAAATGTGGCACCGCGGTCGGCGGTGTTGTCAGTGGGTTAAGTATCCAAATGGAAGCAAAGTTTAAAGATCACGGTTCAAGCCCTAACCGAACGCAGGCATTCTGCATCGCAGTCAAGTATTCTACCACAGCGCCACGCCAATGCTTCAAACTGTTTCGGAAGAGGGCTCTATACAAACGTCATGTCAAGACAAAACCAACTGGGGTGGCAGTGTCGACTATCCGCTGTTATGTCGATGTAATATCTATGAGTCCTCAATCTATAATCAAGCGTAGCACCAATAGGCCACGGCCACTACATATGATATGCACATCATCGTCCCGTAGCGTACACTTCGTGACCATAAAACTGACGTCTGTGCTCTAACGTGAGTGTCGAGGTTACGTAAAACCACAAGCTATCCTTGACATGCAAGTGTACTCGGCGCGCCTGGTAAGCACACGACATGCGCAGAATTATACACAATCTACACGAAGATGTTGAACTACCTCGAAACGCTTGGCTCAAAGCGAAAAATCCGGTATAGGCTACTACTGGCTGACTGCTTCGCATGAAATTTGTTCCCCCATTGTGTGCGATCTGTCGGGTTTTTCAGATAATGAAGCTAAGCTTTAAAAAATTGAGGGCCACGCTACTAGAACGCGAACTAGTATTGTTCACTGTCCTCTTGACTAAGTCAGCGACCTTTTTAAAATCAGCTTGCGATTACTAATTACGTTAATAAATGAAGAATTATATGCGAACTTTCAGAGTATTGTTTTTTAAACAAAAAACTTTCAGTAAAAAGCTATTTTACTTCTATTATTACTTCTGTTATTAATACACTATAAAAAGTCTATTATTATTATCCAATTAATTTCGTTACGTTGAAATAATCACTATGGCAATAATTTTCTGGCCTGCATAGAAAGATTGCGAGATCTTGAAAAGTTCCACGTGGAAGGGTTTTTGTGCGCAGCTGCATTAGGGCCCTCAAAGAAGTTGCCAACGAACGGTCGATGCTGCACGCTGACGGAAGATATGAACAAGCCTTCAGCTACGAAAATGGATCGAATACAATGATATTGGTTTCCGCTTTTCCAAAGATGTCCGTTAAAGCAGTGTGTCCAATAGGAATATAATAATAATAATAATAATAATAATAATAATAATAATAATAATAATAATAATAATAATAATATAATAATAATAATAATAATAATAATAATAATAATAATAATAATAATAATAATTATTGTTATTAAAAGTATACATTATTAAAGGTATATTACTATCAAAGGTATACAACGGGCACCAAGAGGGGCACGACGCCCGCCTACTGTTTCGGGAGGAGGGAATAGAACTGCGATAAGAAGCGAGGAAGAATGAAGTAAGAAAGAAATAGAACAGAAATACAAAAGACAGGAAACACAGACAACAGTAAAACACGAATACGAAAAGAAAAAAGATGTTCACAAACGTGAGCACAAGCCAGTTTCGCCGAAGAAAGCTTGCAGGGCATGATTAGTCTGGTCACGTCGAGCAGCATCCTCTCGGAAAGAGGGCATCATGGAGTGTTTAACTCTGTATTTCAATCAGTCCATATTCCATAATGAGGAATGTACGCTGTTTAACGCGTCTTCTCTCCCCACCAAAGGGCAATGCCTCTCCCCTTACGGGCCGCTTGCAGCGGACCAGAGCTTCAGTCCTCCGGGTGAGTGCGCGCGGATCACCTGTGACGCAGAAAACGAAATGCTGCACATAGAACGGTGAGTCCCGAGCACCGAACAAATCAGTTTTCGCTGAGCGTGGAATTCATTCATGCTGCAGCACAGCAAATGAAAAGAGTGTCTCCCGAAATTGTGTAATTTTTAATGACCAAACTTCAAGCATTACTGTGCACTGAAAAAAAAAAAAGATGTCTTAAAGAGACGCTGCAACACTTTTTGGGCATCGTCAGAAAACGCTGCCGATCGGTAGTCTATAGAGGCTCCCGAGAACACGGGAGCCAAACATTATAGCGCAGCACGCGCCCTGGAATATACACTTGATAGTTTTATCGAGTTGAGAATGAACGTCCCATAAAGCTGATGTCATCAGATGCATTAAGAACTGCAAAAGTACGCAAAACACGTTACCAAGGTCGAGGGATAGTAGCTTGGTGACATATCTCGTGCAGTAAAACCACCCTACTAATTCCCATAGGGACAGTTCTCCCGCTACCTATAGTATTTGCATGGACAGCATGTTTGAACGAATGATGATGTTTTAATATTGTTTAAGCTTAAATGTGTTAATGCTAAAATGACGACATAGCGTATTTTTATGCTGACAAAAGTAGTGTTCAAGAAGACTAAGCAGTTTTGCCACGCGTCTGGAGCGGTCGTGAATATGGAGAAAACTAAGATTTGGTTAATGGGGAACAAAACCCTCTAGATCTGCTGGTATTAGTTGGAACAGTGCACCGCTCGGACACCTTGTGCCTTTGCATCGAATACGGAACACTGGGCCGCACTGCTCGTCAGCACTCACGCTTGTCAAACGCGCCTCGCAAGCATGGATGGGGTGAGGAGAACTTTCTGTGTTCTGCAATGTCTTCCTTGTCGCAAAGGTTATTTACGTGTGTCAGGTACTAAAGTACTCGTGAGATAAAGATCAGGCTGTGCATAGAGTGTCCGCCGCTTTCGTGTGGGGGTATCAATGGGAACCAACGCGCAGGGATAATTTGTCTCTCCCTTCAGTATCTGCTGGGATGATGGACTTGTTTGTACACTAACCTATGCCTCGGTTTGTAGTAGGTGCGTTGCTTATTAATGTACCATGCTTGTAATCAGCCGAGTCATTTTAAAAATACTGCTTTATTGTCAAATTAGAGGCTCTGACTTACTAATGTCTGAAGTTTCAAAAACAGTATGCAGATGAAAGCGCGCTCTATTTTCGGAAAAACACGTAATTCCATTCCCATTCCATTCCGTGCAAAAGGCGCTTAATTTCATTCCCATTCCATTCCTCCCAGCGCTGTCCCCATTCCATTCCCATTTCATTCGGGGTCGCGAAAATGTGGAATCAATCCGGAGTCATTCCAATTCCGGAGTGGCAACTCCGCAACACTGGTTGGAACATCCTGTGAGGATCCCAAGCGCAACGCTATACTTTGCTATTGCTGTCAGTGCTTAAACTATCATTTAGCGCTCCCACTTTCTTCTTTAAGCATTTACATGCGCCCACAAACTAATCTTTCTTGCTGGTAAAACGTGGTGATTTGGATCGTCGATGCTTCAACTAAACAGGGCGCTCCTCCTTGAATATTTGCGATATAAAGCACGCCGCTGCTGTTGAATGCTGAGAAAAGTAACATCCTAGCTCTACAAAGTACTCAAGGTCAAGCCCTTCGTACATGTCTGGGTATACATTGGTGTGCTTCAACAGTAGCAGCGATTTCCATCGCTAGATATAAAGCAATAACGGTGTATGTAGCTGTCGACACACCGCGGGCGCATATTCGCCACAAATCCAGAGTTACTGACCACCATCTCGCAGATGAAAAACTTGAGACACCCTTTTACAAGCTAGATCATAGCTCGACATACTCACTCATGAGTACACTCACTCACACCCTCACACTCATTTGAACGTTGTGAGTGTGAGTATGAGTGAGTGACGAGGGGTGTGAGTAGAGGTGAGTATGAACGTGAGTGAGTACTCATGAGTGTGAGTAGAAGTGAGTGTGAAAGTGAGTGAGTACTCATGAGTGTGAGAAGGCGTGAGTGTGAACGTGAGTGAGCACTCATGAGGGTGAGTATGCGTGAGTATGAACGTGAGTGAGTACTCATGGGTGTGAGCACACGTTAGTATGAACGTGAGTGACTATACGCGAGTGACTACACATGAGTGTGAATAGACGTGAGTATGAACGTGAGTGAGCACTCATGAGTGAGTAGGCGTGAGTATGAACGTGAGTGAGTACTCAGTTGTGAGAGTAGGCGCGAGTACGAACGTGAGTGGGTACATATGTGTGAGTAGTCGTGAGTTGGGTGTGAATGTGTATTGACGAATGTGAATGGACGTGAGAATGAACGTGAGTGAGTGCCGGTGAGCGTGAGTTGCCGTGAGTATAACGTTAGTGATTACCGAAGACTGTGAGTAGTCGTGAGTATGAACGTGGGTGAGAACTCATGAGCGTGGGTAGACGTGAGTAAAAATGTGAGTATAGAGAGTGTGAGTGGACGTGAGTATGAGCGTGAGTGAGTACCGATGAGTGTGAGTAGACGTGAGTTTAATGTGAGTATTGACGAGTGTGAGTGGACGTGAGAATGAACGTCAGTGAGTACAGATGAGCGTGAGTTGCCGTGAGTATAGCGTGTTTGATGACCGATGAATGTGAGTGGACATATGAATTTGAGTGAGTACTCATGAGCGTGAGTAGACGTGAGTAGGAATGTGAGTATCGACGAGTATGAGTGGAAATGAGAATAAACGTGAGTGAGTACCTATGAGCCTGAGTATAAGTGAGTATGAAAGTGGGTGAATATCAATGAGGATGAGTGGACTGAGTAAGAAAGTGAGTGAGTGAGTGAGTGAGTGAGTGAGTGAGTGAGTGAGTGAGTGAGTGAGTGAGTGAGTGAGTGAGTGAGTGAGTGAGTGAGTGAGTGAGTGCCGATGAGTGTGAGTAGACATGAGTATGAACTTGAGCCAGTGCCGATGAATGTGAGTATCGACGACTGCGAGTGTAAATGAGAATGAACGTGAGTGACCCTCGATGTGTGTGAATATAAATGTGAGTGATTTTCATTTAAAACCGGTCTTTATGCAACGCACCGTAACTATATACACCTATGGCACGAGTGTATTGCTTTAAACAATTTCTCAACGAAAACAAATTTTAACTGAAAAGAAGGCGGAAACCTCGTTTTGTAATAGTCACAGGTTATGCGCGAATGAAAGCACTTCTGAAAAATCACAAATTGCTACCGGAGTAAGCACGACTTTGCGTGGAATATTCGGCGCCCAAGCGCACCCATCGGCAGTAATGGGCACGCCGTGAGGGGTTATTGACCGCACGCGAGTACGAGCGCGCGAACGACACCGAACGCGCGCGGACGCCGTCTACGTTGAGATCAGACATATCATATGATACAGAATCACCGTGCATAGCACCCACAGAGCCACTTTCGCTCATTCTGTTCTGTTATAACGCAAAACGTCACCACAGGTGCAGGCAAACCCCGAAAACAGCAACCAGAAACGAGGGTAGAAGCGTGCACGGCGGTGGCCCCGGCCAGAGCCGAATATAGGCTCTGGCCCCGGCCACGCGCGCCCTCGATATTGTATTATCCAGAGCTCTTCACCTTCCCGACGAGGCGTGTCCAATTTAACCGAATGCCGCGTACGTGCTGGTAGGGCCGTACTGAATCTGCACCTCAAACTATCGTCTTTAATAAAGAAAATTCGTTATATTTATCTAGTACACCGAAGTGTTCTCCACGAATTGACTTTCTTTTTTCCCCGTTTCCGCGAGTGGACGCACACTGCACCATGAATATCGCTGCAGATGTTATTAGGGCTTACACGAAACCTCACTTCAAAGCGACGTATTGTGCCTTCAGCAGTGCAGACACAATATGCAGTCAGCAAACATTCGCCCTTGATAATTTATTGCATCGCTATTTAACAGGAGCCTGTACAATAACGCGCATAACGGTGTCAACTCGTTGATTGACAGTTTTAGTTGGGCGTCCGCAACAGCTCGGTGGACGCAGGATGCCAGCCATTCGCAATGACAGGCTGCGTCCACACAGCTGTTGCAGACGCTAAACTAAAACTATCCAATAACAGGCGCACGTTGCCCATGTCCCCAGCTCCATGAATATGCCCCTCTCCGAGCGTCATTTCCAGCACGGAGCCTCCGCTTGAGCGCAACCGAAGATGCGTACATTTTCTTGAACACAAAACCATGACAAAACTACCAAACACGCAACGCACTTCATGAGACAGGGGAAGCAGAGAGGAGGTGCCGCCGCCACTGTCGCGCCGAGGCGCCGACGCAACGGCGAGCCCCGGCGCCCCGCCAGGCAGCGTACGCGAACGGCGCCGAACGCCAGCCACGCGCATACGGCGGCGTCTTCAACACGATAGCCGCTCGAAACGCGCTGCACGAGTGACAGTTGACTATTGCAGAAAATTTAAATCTCATTTTCTGAATCTACCTTCTAAAAGAGGTCAAATGAATTACCGAAGAGAGTCGGTTGCCGAGACCCCCTTTTGGATCTTTTTAGGCGCGAAGCTCCTTAGGGTGTGGGTCGTTCCCTCCTCTGTAGTAGTATGTATGTAGCCAGCTCTAGTTTAATGAATTGCTCACTAGATGGCGTTTCATGTATTAGAGTTGCTGTTTAAAGATGACAGATGAGCGCTCTTGGCGCGCTTTCGCTTTCGCTCGGAGTCGCCGGATGGAGGCATACAAGGCGCTCGCTCTTGGCGCGCTTTCTCTTTCCCTCGGAGTCGCCGGATGGAGGCAGACAAGGCGCTCGCTCTTGGCGCGCTTTCTCTTTCGCTAGGGAGCGGACACTTTCCCTGCATTTCATCGATCACAAAGCGGTGATAATGAAGGGACCACGTAAACCAACAGTACAATAAAAGTTTAATGTTTAATATATACACGGTGTCTCACACCCTTTATATGATGTACTGGGCGAATTTCACGGAAGAGTTCCACGGTTTACCGATGATTCCCTCCGGAGCTTCGCCCCACTCATCATCATTCACCCCGTGGATATGCTGTGATTTTTTTAACACGAAAGTGTTTTATGCCGGGGTCCAACACGGCTCCACTGACGTATTTCCGTCACGAATATCACGTTATAAAATATACTCCAACACACGGCAAAGAAAAAACTAGAAGAAAAAAGTTCCGATGCCGGGAGTCCAACCTACGACTCCTCGCTCCGTAGCGCGAAACCACTCGGCCACAGAGCGTGCGTTCATCAGCTCACTAACGGCGAGCTATTTATATACACCATTTATCGTTGGCGGTGCTCAGAGCTCGATGGCTTCGCCGTGTTCTTGTAAACACTAGCGAGATGGCGCGAAGAGCGCGCAGGGTGCGCTTTAAAGGTCATCGCCACGCGCGTTGCGATGCGAGAGCGCTTCACAGGGGGTGTCTCTCGTGCGCGCGCGCTTATCTCGTGATGGGGGCAGTTTGTACGTCTTGTGCTTTCACCGCAAGTTTCCGTTGACGCTACAGAGAGCACGAAGGGCACTTCGCTCGCTGCAGCGGCCGCGTTTTCGAAAGGAGCGCGCTGATCACACACAAAGAAGTAACAATTGTGACAGTTGTTTGTTGGCGCTCGTCCTGTGTATGTTCTTTTCGTGCGTCCTTTCTGCTTTAAAACGCGTTGCAAGTTTCGAGCTGCTTGCCGTTCTTCGCGTGACATTACAATTTGTTGCTATAGCATTCATACCTTCGCCCTTGTTGCGAAACAATGCACAATAAATCCTCAGCTACCCCTGTGAATACATGTTTCACTTTCGTGTTATACTGATTCCCATTAAAGGGGGATCAGAAATGTTTTTTTTTCTTAGAGTGTAGCACTGTTTCGACCATGGAGGAAGGAAAAATAAGGAGAGGCCCTGACGTCACATTCGTGAAGCCTCCACATCGCAAACACCCGCATCGCCTCCTAGCGAAGGAGCCTCGAAACATTTCGCGATTTCCGCCGTGTCGTTTGCAAGCGCATGCGCGATTCGAGCCTTTTATTATTTTTTTTTTCGCTGTGCAAGAGGCGCCGCGGCGCAGTCGATTCACGCTCACGCATGCTGCTCCTTGTGTGTGTTCTTTAGGAAAGCTACGCAATGCCCAGCTGTTGCGTATGGTTGCGTATACCCGGTGCAAATCGCGTGCACTGCGGAAAGTACTGGGTGTCACTTTTCATGTGTACGTACACGTTCGCTTCATTGGTGATCACTAATGCATGGTATTTGCATGCGAAGCTCTCGGATGTGCGCTCTGTTGCTTCTTACTCATTGTGTCAACTCAGAACACACGTGAACTTTTGTTTTTGGCGTCTGACGCGCCGTACATAATATGCGCCGAAGGCATCGTACGTTTTTAGAGGCTGTGTCGTTCACCGAAAGGGCAATAAACGTATGCTGTTATCGGACTACGTGATGTATGTATTGTGCGGTGTGCGCTCGCTGCGTTCTTGTTGTTGTGTGCCTACTGGAATTACAAACTTTACGTGCACGATCGCGTATACAATACAGCGGTGTCCGCTTTTCGACGTGAAGTTACGTCAACTATAGGTTGGCGTTGCGCCGAATAGCTACTACGCTCACTCCATATACACGAACAAAGAACCGCTAATCCGGCAACAGATCGGGAAATCGGGCTACGAGAAAGCGGAGGCCGAACGCCCAGCAGAACGCGCAAGTCACTGCTAGGTGAGTTCGAATACGATGATGCAGGGGCTGAACGTTTTTGATCACGTCACGTACCGGTATTCTGTACTGCTGCACAAAAACGCTCCACGAAGAATTTCAGCACGCAGCGCTCGGGCCTGCCACGCACGACCAGCCTGGTAAACATCTGCTTGCAACATTTTACTGCGTGCTGATGTAATCAGGGTTCTGCCCAGAGGACCGGAGCCAGCCAGAGTCCCGGGGAGATGTCGAGGAGAGGAGCCCGGAGCTGTTAACCAGTAACGTTTATTACATTATTTACAGGTAGCGTGTTGCTACATGATGGGGTTAGCATCATGGAAGCTCTCGAGCTTCTGGGAGCTTCTCGGAGCTTGTGAGAGCTTGAGAGAACTTGTGAGAGCTTGTCGGGAGCGCATCGGCGCTCGCATTTTATGTCCTGGCCTTCCCAGGGTTCCCTGCAGGAAAAAACAATGGAGGCCAGGACAGTCCAATGAAAATTTCCATCTTCACCTCCTCCCCCAAAAGGGGAAGGTGAAACGCCGCCTCCTTCCCAACCCACGAAAGGAGAAAGAGGCACGTCCAGTTCGTCCCATGGCGAGGGAAAAACACTGCCCACCGCGCACTACACGGCACAGCACGAAGACGTTGAGCCTTACGTGGAAGTCAATTTCGTAGTCTGTTGCAGTGATGGGTATGCGGCGCCAGGCAGACCACGAATTGTGGAAACAGCGGCACCAAGGCGCCACGGAGAACGTGGGAAATGCATCCGCAGACGGTTCCCAGACGCTGGGCCCTTTGTCCGGGGCACCTTGACGACAAAGCAAGCCGCCTCGACGGCCAACAACTCTTCCTAATCCGTCAGTCGGTCAGGCGTGCCCAAAGGGTTTCACGAGGGGCGCAGACAACCTGAGATAATTAGACGAACAACTTTCGTGTTGTCGCCGCTCTTGGTGCATCTCTGCAACCGCTGACCCGGAAGAAATCAGGGTATTCTTAGCCGCAACGTCTCATGCGTCAAAGCGGCGCCAAGCCAGGCAGGCCGATCATAACAGTGCGAACCGCACAATACGCGCTAAGTTTACGCCGGGACTACAAATCTGCGCAGAAGCTAACCACCGCGGAGAGCACGCCGCGGGGCGTCTGCTGTTTTGTTTGCCCCATACCGGTTTGTTTGCCCCATAAATCTGACGTCACTTCCGCCACACTTTTCGCAATGCATTGAAGTACGATAGGGCCTCTCCTTAGTATTCCTTCCTCCATGGTTTCGACTATTAATTTTCCTGGGAATGGTCCCATGTGCAACAGCACCACAAGCAACCTTTTTGCTAATACTAGAGAAAATAAGAGTCCGCCACGGGGGGTGTAGCGGTTACGGTGCTCGGCTGCTGATCCGAAGGTCGCGGGTTCAACCTCGGCCGTGGCGGTCGCGTTTCGATGGAGGCGAAATGCTAGAGGCCCGAGTACTGTGTTAGGTCAGTGCACGTTAAAGAACACCAGATGATTGAATCATCCGGAGTCCTCCACTGCGGCGTGCCTCATAATCATTTCATGGTTTTGGCACGTCAAACCCCAGATAATAATATTGTAACGATGGTATGGATTTATTTACAGGGTGAGACTAGTGAGATATGCTTAGTGCAGCGCAAGGGACAGGACGGTCAGCCCCACAACTGATCGCTGCTCGTGCGCCCTTCTGCCTCCTCTTCTTCTAGGCTCCAGCGAACTCATGCAGCGTGACAATTTCCCCGGGTGCAGACGAAGCTCTCCGAGCGAGTTACGTAGCCCGATGGTGGTAATGCTTCAGGCGGGCAACATGTACTGCTTGGGTTATACGTGACCGCCGGTTGTCAGAAGACACTTTGGCGATGACGAACGTGACGTCACTCAAACGTCTCAATATGACGTATGGACCGGTATACCTGCACAAAAACTTCGTGCATAATCCTTTTTTCCGCACAGGCGTCCAAAGCAAAACAAAGTCTCCAGGAGCAAATGTGACAGGCGTGTGTCGAGCGACATAAAGTCCGGGCTACTGAGAAGTCTTCGTGTGGAGACCAGGGAAGTATCGTGTCGATAAAGCTTTGGGGATGGCGAGCGTACAGCAAGAAGAAAGGCGCATACCCGGTGACTTCGTGCTTCGCCGTGTTGTATGCGTACGTAACAAATGGCAAAACAGAGTCCCAATTCTTGTGGTCATTGGACACATACATGGCAAGCATGTTGGTCAAGGTGCGATTCGTGCGCTCAGTCAGGCCGTTTGTTTGAGGGTGGTAGGGGGACGAGTGCCGATAGTCAGACCCACAAAGGCGTAGTAGTTCTTCAACAACATCCGCTGTAAACTGTCGTCCTCGGTCACTAATCACAACACGCGGAGCACCGTGACGAAGAATGACAGAGTGGAGCAGGAAGAATGAGACGTCAGCTGCTGTAGCGGAAGTGAGCGCTGCCGTCTCAGTATATCGCGTCAGGTAGTCCACACACACTATAATCCAGCGACACCCAGCAGATGACTTAGGGAAGGGGCCAAGCAAGTCAACGCCGATCTTTTCAAAGGGAAGGGTTGGTGGCTTAATTGGCTGCAAGGCACCCACCGGAGGTGTTGTTGGTTGTTTGTGGCGTTGACAAATAGCACAGCTGGCAACGTACTGTTTTGTTGTCTTCCAGAGCTTGGGCCAGAAGAAACGCTGACGCACACGGTGCAGCGTCCGAGCAAAGCCTAGGTGACCTGATGTGATGTCATCGTGCATGGCACGAAGGATCTCGGGTCTAAGATTCTGGGGCACGACGAGAAGGAGTGGAGCCCCTTCAGCGGAATAGTTCTTCTTGTACAATAAGCCTGCGGATATGGTGAAAGGTGAACTCCATGCTGCTGACCGAGCGGCATCAAGAAGAGTCCTTACGGAAGGGTCTTGCTCCTGTTCACGCTTGAAGGCGGCGGCATCGGGAAACTGTGTGGATATTCCGAGAAGATATTCGTCCAAGTCATCCTCCCCATCTCGGGTACTTGCTGACGGAAGTCTAGATAAACAGTCAGCATCGGTGTGACAGCGACCGGTCTTGTATGTGACGGAAAAGTCGTATTCTTGCAGCCGTAATGACCAGCGAGCTAACCGGCTGGTGGGGTCGCGTAGTCCAACCAACCAGCAAAGTGAATGGTGGTCGGTGACTATCCTGAAGGGACGGCCGTACAAGTATGGTCGAAACTTCTGAATGGCGAACACTACCGCGAGGCATTCCATTTCGGTGACGGTATAATTCCGTTCCGCCTTTGTGAGTGTACGGCTTGCATAGGCGATAACTTGTTGGCGTCCACTGTGTATCTGTACAAGTACCGCTCCAATGCCCACACCACTAGCATCGGTGTGAAGCTCAGTTGGTGCCTCCGGATCAAAATGGCGTAAAATTGGAGCAGAGGTAAGTAAAAACTTTAGCTCACTGAACGCAGATTCGCACTCAGCAGTCCATGCGAAGGGTGTGTCCTTGTGAAGCAGAGACGTGAGTGGATGAGCTAGACGTGCAAAGTCCTTAATGAAACGGCGGAAATACGAGCACAGTCCAAGGAAGCTGCGGAGGTCTTTCACTGTCTTCGGTTGCTCGAATTCACGGACGGCGGCAAGCTTCTGAGGGTCGGGACGGATACCTTCCTTGTCGACAAGAAAACCAAGGACAAGCGTTTGACGCTCACCAAAGTGACACTTTTTCGAGTTAAGAATCAGTCCCGCACGGCGGATGCAGTCGAGAACAACTTCAAGGCGTTGATTGTGCTCGTGGAATGTCTTACCGTAAATGACCACGTCGTCAAGGTAGCACATGCATATTTCCCATCGGAGGCCGCAAAGGATCGTGTCCATGAATCGCTCGAAGGTTGCCGGAGCATTACACAAGCCAAAGGGCATTACATTAAACTCAAAGAGGCCATCCGGCGTAATAAAAGCGGTCTTCTCTTTGTCTTGTGGGTTCATAGGTATTTGCCAGTAGCCTGAGCGCAAGTCAACAGATGAAAAATACGAAGCGGAATGTAGGCAGTCTATGGCATCGTCTATTCGTGGAAGCGGATAGACATCCTTTTTCGTTACTGCGTTTAGGCGTCTATAGTCGACGCAGAATCGCCACGAATCATCTTTTTTCTTGACCAGTATAACGGGAGCTGCCCAAGGACTAGAGGACTCTTGTATGACACCTTTCTGTAGCATGTCCTTAACTTGGTCGTCGATCACCTTCCTCTCGGTGGGAGAGACGCGGTACGGCTTCTGTCGAATGGGGGCCGCGGCCCCAGTATTGATGCAGTGATGCACGCGGGACTGCGGTGGTGAAGGCAGACGCTCAGGTTGTGCAAAGTCAAAGACGGAAGCATAGCGCACAAGAAGCTCGTGGAGCGCGCGTCGGTCGGTCGAGGGGAGCGACTTGTTGATCATGGCGTCGAACTTTGACGAGTGGCCAGAGAGTGGCGAAGTTTCGTCGGTACTGACAGCAACTGCACGAATACTCACAGCGGTATCTTCTTCAAAGTACGCTAGCTTCAACCCAGCAGGTAAAATAACGGACTCGGAGGACACGTTCACCGTCCACACGTGAGTAGAACCGTCTACGAGTTGGACAAGTGAACGAGGGACTATAAGGCTCTTCTTTAGCGTGTTAGAATAGTCCGGCTCAATCAGTCCACAGGACAAACCTTCACGTGGGCGAGATAAAGTAACCGGAACAAATTTTGCTGTTTGCGCAGGCAAAAGCACATCACTGGACACGGAAAATACCTCAACTCGATCAGATGGCATTTCGTCACAATCATGCGGTAGGATATCAGTTCTCAGGGATATTTCACCAGCTCTGCAGTCTAATGTCGCTCCACAGTCTCGCAAAAAGTCGATGCCAAGAATAACGTCATGAGTAGCGCATGCTAGTACGGTGAATTCAGTTCGAAACGCCTGTTCACCCACGGTAACCAAAACTGAACAGACTCCAACAGGTCGCAACAGTTCGCCGCCAACTCCACGAAATGTGGACTTCCCGTCCCAGGCAAACATCACTTTCTGTCCTAGGCGATTCTTGAAAGAAAGGGACATCACAGACACGGAAGCACCAGTATCTACTAAGGCAACAGTACTAACACCCTCAATACAAACACACACTTTGTTCTTTGACATGACGACAGGCGGAGGAATTTGCGAAGATGACCGTCCTGCGACCTCACCTCCATCGGTCGCACCAGCTAGTTTCCCAGCTGGGGTGGTGTAGGCGGGCGGCGCGGTGATGGCGATCGACGCGTCCGGGTTGGTGGCGGAGTCAGGCTGCGGTCAGACACCGGAGACGAATTCCTGGGCATGTATTCCCGCGGTGGCAGACGAAAAGGGGTAGCTGGGGCAGATGGTTGCCAGGGTGCGGCGTCTTGCATGCGAAGCGGATACGCACGATGTCCTGCAGTGCGTTGCGGACGACGTCTGCAGTACCTCGAGATGTGTCCCTGAACACCGCAATTGAAGCAGACAGGTGGGTTGCGGTGGTTCTCATTGTTGTAGGACACAGGTCTCCTGGGCATTACGTACTCGGAAGACACTCGACGAGGCGGCACGTCCTGTCGACGCGTAAAAGTCGTCACTTGAGGCTGTGTCATGGTGCCCTCCATATGGACGTCATCGCGGTTGGTGTATGCAGGTCGTGACCAGGAGACCGGTACTTCCGGATAGCGCTCATCCAATGCACACTGGTGACACACGCGGTTGACATCTCCACCTTGAAAGTGAGCCAGTTCGTCTCTGACAACACGCCGTATCATAGCGGCGAGGTCGTCAGAGGAAGAGATGTCTACACTTGCTACATTCGTGACGTTGTCCAGTCGGCCGAACTTCGGAAGTACCCGCCGTGTTTTGAGAGCTTCAAAGGCACGACAGTGACGCCTCAAGTCGGATGGCGTCGTGACATCTTCCTTAGAGATAAGAAAATTATAAACATCTTCGGCAATTCCCTTGAGCAAATGTCCCACCTTGTCCTCGTCCGACATGTTTGGATTCACAATACCACATAGCTTCAGGATCTCTTCTATGTAGGTCGTGCACGTCTCTCCAGGTAGCTGTGCTCGCCGTGAAAGTGTCTGCTCGGCCTTTTTCTTTTTGGAGAGCGAATCACCGAAGCACTTCTTTATCTCGTCGACGAAGGTCTCCCAAGTTGTCAGCACATCCTCATTGTTGTCAAACCACAGAAGTGCAGTTCCGGCAAGGTACAGGACAACATGCGAGAGTTGTGCAGAGGCGCTCCACTCATTAAGACGGCTCACCCTCTTATAGTGCCGCAACCAGTCATCGACGTCCTCATCTTCTCTTCCCGAGAATGTGCGCGGCTCCCGATAAGGAGTGCAGCCCGCCTGTCTTGGACGAGCAGTCTCTTGTGCGATTCTTTCGTGGCCATCATCACGTCTGTCCGCGTCATTCATGGCAACGTCTCCCGGTGGTAGACCCGCCAACCGTTTACTGCGTCGAGGGGGCGGTAGAGCT
The DNA here is from genome assembly GCF_013339695.2 of Rhipicephalus sanguineus. Taxonomy (NCBI): domain Eukaryota; kingdom Metazoa; phylum Arthropoda; class Arachnida; order Ixodida; family Ixodidae; genus Rhipicephalus; species Rhipicephalus sanguineus. The sequence goes on from NC_051176.1 coordinate 82,108,024, forward strand.
CGGTCGTCCAGTGTTACGTACCCAGCACCTCCACCAAAACTGTAACGATGGTATGGATTTATTTACAGGGTGAGACTAGTGAGATATGCTTAGTGCAGCGCAAGGGACAGGACGGTCAGCCCCACAACTGATCGCTGCTCGTGCGCCCTTCTGCCTCCTCTTCTTCTAGGCTCCAGCGAACTCATGCAGCGTGACAATATTATTAGAGAAAATAAGTGAGCGCTCAGGAACAGTAAGTGCTTGTGTCAACTAACATAGTGGTGTTCTAGTTTCTACAGTCTACTAGTTCTGCTTGATCACTTGAGTTGGTAATACTGACGTGTTGTCGTTTCTCTATTATTTTTTGTAGTTTTGGAGAATTTACCTAATGCTTGCCTTGGCGTTTACCTCCTAATTGCTGTTTCGTAAATCAGTGTGGTTAAGGTATTGTTCATGATTCCACGTCCATATTGTCTTCTTGTTCTAAAGCATCGTGTGAATGTCAATGAGAGAGAGAGAGAGAGAGAGAGAGAGAGAGAGAGAGAGAGAAGAGGACGGCAGGGAGGTTAACCAGATTATAGTATCCCGTATGCGACCATGTACTGGGGTGGGGGAATAGGGCATTGGAATAGAGGGAGAGAAAAAAAAGAGAAATCCTAAGTGTCTTTATCCTGACTTTGTATCCCGTAAGTTTGCTTCTTTCATAATACTTTCTCACGCATCCCAGACTTCTCACATGCACTTCAAAGCAAAAATTAAAACACAAAACAAAACAAACACAAAACACGACAGTTGAATATATTGCGACGTGCGTGCTGCAAGAAAGACGACAACAGAAATGTGCCTATGCCGTGTAGAGAAGGTTGAAAGAGCAACGAAGAAGAACTCGCTGGCGCGGGGTGCTAAAAAGACCGACCTGCTGCTGCTCTCTCCATCTGTGCCTTACGACTTCTGTCTTGACATCGTGACAATATGATCAGTAAATTTGGCTACCTCAGCACAATGGCTTTTGAAGGAACCAAGGGACCGTGAATATCCTAGAAACCAGAAAAAAAATCGCAGTGTCTCTGATGCATTCGTCTGAGACGGCTTGAATACCGAAGCCATCGGGTGCGACTATTGTACCGTGCAATTTGTATCGCACAAACACCGCTTCGATTTCTTTCTTTTTTTTTCACACGTATGGCGCGTTATATGGCATTACAGTTCATTTTTCCCGTTTGATGAGGCGCATAAAACTTTCGCCTTAATACGAATGATTTTAAATGACGTACCCCGATTCAATGTAGTAGATGCACATTTTTTGGCGTAACGCAGTCCATAGTGCGGCGTCAACTCGCCATGTCTCAAAAACCACGTAATTTAAGGATTAACGGGGCCGCTGGTGTGGCACACAGAAACCACAATGTGGCGCGACGCCGATCAGCACTGTGGTGGCGTGCTTGTTCCTCGTCTACGTCGTGATTGTGCGCTGGATATTCACTATGTTGGCCCAACAAAACAAACCCAAGCATTAAATGCTAGAATGGTCGAGCAGTGCGCAAGCGCAATGCACTTTCAGGGGGGAGAGGGGGGTAGAAAATTGACCCTTACATACCGGCGGCACATGTTTATGCACGGCGTGTGCCTAATGCAAAAGCAGAAACCTGTACGGCGGCTGTGTGCGCCGAACTTCTGCACGCGCTGCGCTTTGTATCACGAAGATAACGTGCAGTACAAAAGCCATGCTCATTATGTGAAGTGGTATTTTGTAAATGTGGTACAGTGCGAAGCAAGGCGAGCGACACGTGTCTTGTTTCGCGTTACGCCACCTTAACGCACATGAACAACCAAGTAGGCGAAAGCACTATTCCTGCCGTTAAATGCAGCATTTACAAAACTGACCGTCAGCCATCGAAACATGATCTACCTTGCGTTATTCTGGCAAGTGCTGACCAACGTGTATCGCATAAGCCAGGGGTCTCAAACAAGCAGCCCGAGGCCCGCACGTGACTGCCTTCGTCACATTTTTTCCCTCTTAATAAGCATGTTCATGAGCTACACAGGCATGACTTGTCTAAAGCGTCTTTTTTTTTTTTTTTCGTGAGGGGACCTCTGTAGTAAATATGTATTGATACATAACCGTGAAACAAATTTTCAGAACCGTCGACCATATTTTAATCATTTTGGAGGTAGATACATTGTTGGAATCCTAGCGCGAAATCCCCTTCAGAAATGACCCATTCATGAAATATGGGAAATGTCTTTAATATGGCAACGCTAGCTGACATTTTGTACAAACTATTCCTCCCCGCCCCCCGCTCTTCGTCACTGTGTCCTGGCCCTTGCGGGAGTAAATTTTCGGGACTGCGGCCAATTAGCTGAGGTGAGTTTGAGACCCCTGGCATAAACAGTAATGGTGGTGTTATCAAATAAGCGCGCCGTACGTGTACTATTTGGTCAGGCGACGAAAATGAAAGGTTATACGGTAAAAGATTGTTAATTCGCCCCCGTTAATTCGGAAAATCGGATAATTCGGACATGTTCTCTGGTCCCGGCAAGCATATGCATCGTTTAATGGTATCAAACTCTCGTTAGTTCGGTCATTTTTGGCCGCAACCCGGTTAATTCGGACGATCCTCGGAGCGCGCCAAGCACGAAGCTCCACGAATTTTTGACTCAAGGAAGAAAAAACAGCGTTCGCAAACAATTCAAACGACCGCGGGCCCTTATAAAGGCGTGGTCGCCATCCACGACCTAGATATAATCGCGTTGTTGGCGACCAAGACTTCGGCGGTTGCGGACCACTTGCTTCGTCTTCGATTTCACTCGGCGCACGCGAACTGCGTGGGCGATATATCTATGATCGCGTCGATGGCGACTGCGGGTCAAAGCTGCGACAAGCAGTAGTTTTGTTTTCGCCGCGTCCCTTTAGAATTGCGTAGTCGCCATCCATTATTGTTCATTATCGAGCGAGGTTTATTCAGCAGCAGATGCTGTGCTGAGCAGTTTCGTTCCGACTGTGGGCGCAGGCCGCGCGCGCCTTCGAAACTACGTGGACGCTATGATCGTGTCTTAATTTAGCGACCACGCTTTCGTCCACAGCGGATGCGGCACTCAGTAGCTTCGTTTTGACTTCGGGCAATGCGCGCGTAACGTCAAGGAACTCGAACATAGTGGAAGCTGTTGAAGGTGAAGAGCCTTAGCCGCAGGCCGCATGCTTGCATAAAATTCGGCTGCGACATTATGATGAACGAACGATCATTTGCCGATCATTTTTCCAGCGAAAAAGTTATGGTGGTGGCGGTACGCAATAAGGTAGAGGGGCAGAGCACGTTTAGTGTTAAGACACGGCTGTCTTGAGCCGCGGTCACATTGTGAACGAAGTCGTGAATGAAGAAATTTGCGGCATTTACATTGCTCGTGTGCAAAATATGTACCATGAATTTACGTAGTCATCGCGAAAATGCAAATGCATTGATGCAATAGACACTTGTTTATGGTTTTCTTGATGCTTTCGATAATTCGACATTCGGTTAATTCGAACATTTTTTCCGGTCCCATGAAATCCGAATTAAGGAGCTTGTACTGTATAGTCGATGTAATGCTCCGCAGGATTCCGCTCTAGTAGGGGCTGGTGTCTGTTCCGGGATATCCTACGGCGAAAATCCGTCAGACATCCCATATAAAACATATACGTAGGACATTCCTCTTGAACGAGTGTTCACATCCGTGGTTTGGTCTTTTTTTTCTGAAATAAAGAAAAATATCTGCTTATCCTTTCACAGGTGCATCGCTTCCAACGAGCAAGAATGGCGCGGTGGGCTTGCCAGTGATGCATCAGACAATGTTATGCCTTTTCCTGATTGCTGTTCGGAGACGCTGTTTTGAAATAAAAAGCCCAAGAAGCAGACAAAGTTCGCTTACCGATGGTAAAGGATTGATTTGAAGAGTTTCGAAATGAAACGAGGAAATAATAAAGGAACGTCTTTTTAACTCTGCTATAATATAACCCTTGCACGTTTCCAATATATAACTAATGTAATGGACGAGTACTGGTCTAAACACATGATACACGCGCTGAGGCTGAGGTATACGGGCACAGGCTGAGGTATACGGTCACTTGAAGGAGGTACTACTGCTTGTGTATTTCAATGTTTCACTTCGTTCGACGTCTGAGGCGTATACCTCCTCATTTTTCGCGTAAGTATGCGCGAATGCTCATGTGATAAAAACAGTTGTTTCAACTATCTGTAAACGCTATCTAGAAATTTTTAGTCGTGACCTAAGTGATTTCTCCATAGTGTTGCAAAATAATTTTGTTAATCAATTAAAGTTCATTCATTCATTCATTCATTCATTCATTCATTCATTCATTCATTCATTCATTCATTCATTCATTCATTCAAATGTGCAGCCAAACTGAAAAAAAAAGAGAAGGCAGTCGTTTTCAGAGATTCCTCCTGTTCTAGAATCACTGATTGTGGCTACAGCATGACTTATTTTGCGGACAACCATCGTCTTTAAATAACAGCTTCTTCATTGCCTATGGCCTTGCAGTCGTTTGTGTCCGTTACGGTACATATTCGCTTGTGGGACTTTGGAAACACGCGCACAAACGCCACCAATCTTGGAGTTTTTGCGGGACGGGCAAATTAGTATTCACGATGCCCGCACATAAGCAAATGTATGTCCGAAAGGTGATCGACCTAGAAAACGGAAAAGGAAGTTTATTAGCGCAAAAAAATTTAATAATTTTATTACTTCAGGGCCCGTATACACAAAAGCATCTTAAGATAGAAACTTTCGTAAGATAATGATTCGGCTAATCCTGGTGCCAGCCGTATCATTAGCCAAGCCTGTCCAACAATGAGAAATAGATATACGTTTCCAGAATGTGACCCATGGTATTTCATGTTCCAAAATTACGATATGATTATGAGGCACTCTGTAGCGGGTGACTCCGAATAAATTTTCACCACGTGGGGTTCGCCAACGTGCACCTAAATCTAAGTACACGGTCGTTGTTCCCTGTCGCTACACATCGGTAAATGGACGCCGTGGCCGGGAATCGAACCCGTGTCCTTGAGCTACGCAGCGCGACACCTCACCTGCTAAGCTATACCAGTGCATATTTGGCAAGTATAAGACAAGCACAGAAGAAAGAAGAAAACACATGACACGCGTTGACTGATAACTAAATGTTTATTCAGTTGAGGTCGTATGTATACATGTAATAACAATTATAATATTCTTTATTTTGGCATGTGTGCAAAGACATAGTTACATGCCACCGACATGAGGCGAAAGGAAACAAACAGAACTGTTTCCTGACTAGGCGTACATCCCAGTCGTTGCAATGATATATGTGCATACATCATTGCAACATCAACATCAACATGACAAAAACGCGAACGTTTTTCAATTAGTCATAGTGATGAATATTTCGTTCTGACTCGATAAAACATGAGTCTATATTTCGCGTTCGCTGTTATCAGGAGTACGTTTGAAGAGTGCGTTATTACGGGAAAGTAAAGTGCATCTGCACTGTTTGCTATGCAAGGCAAGGTATACCAACGAGATCGGTGTTGAACAGCCAGCGCGTGCTAAATAAGTGGTTTTTGAGTCGGCAAAGGGTGAAAACATGCTCGGTAAATTAGAGCGCGCAAATTGTGCAAAGCTTAGATTAGCCTCACTTCGTGGGCGTAAACATTCAAGCTCTGCGTGCTTCATTCGGTTTGTGTAATTTCTTGTGTTCCTTTTAGTAGTGTGCTGCGCCGTCGTCTTTTGTTGCTCAAAGTGTAGTGAAGCCTGCAAGACTTCGCCTGCAAAACTACGACATCCGCATGCTGTACCGCAACGGACGCCAGCATGCTGACGCCGACGCCCTCTCGCGCTCCCCCTTGCCTGACGACAACGCCCCCTGCTCAGTATCTTACTTTGCTGTTTCTTCTGTCGACGTTCACACCATCACTACCGAACAGCGCAAGGATAAATGGATCACCTCGCTGATCGACTTGCTCACTGATCCGTCGGCAACACCATCCACTCACGCACTGCGTCGTCAAACCCACCATTTTGCCATTCGTAACGACCTACTGTACCGACGCAATTGCAACGCCGACGGCCGCCAGTGGCTACTAGTGATACCCCGCAGTCTGCGTTCTGAAGTATGCGAGTACTTCCACTCTGATCCGCAATGCGCGCACTCTGGGGTATCGAAAACTTACCACCGCATTCGACAACGATACTTCTGGCGAGGGATGCCCCGCTACGTGCTGAAGTTCGTTCGCTCGAGCCTCGATTCCCAACGCCGAAAGCCTTCCACGCACGTGTCGCCAGCCGGTCTACAACCATTACCTTGCCCCAACCGTCCGCTTGGGCGCGTGGAAATCGATTTGTATGGACCACTTCCTCTGACGTCGGCTGGTAACCGATGGACCATCGTCGCCGTTGACCATGTAACGCGATACGCCAAAACCGCCGCCCTCCCAGCGGCTACATCGAGCAATGTTGCCTACTTCCTGCTAAACCGATTCATACTGCGTCACGGTCCCCCCGCCACGGTTCTCTGGAGATCATGTCATGGGGTCTTCTCGGGAGTTCAAAGGAGGATAGTCGATGTTCAGTTGAAATCCGTTTACGGGCATTGCGGCAATCATTCGTTAGATTTAGCTCTCCAGGAAGTCGGTCGTGGCAGCGTAATAGTTGCAGACGCGCTATGCGCTGTAAAAGACGTTTCCAACGCAATCCTTACTTCTGCGAAACGGAAGACCGCGTACATCGGTGTCGTTCTTCCTCCATGCGTCGATGATTCACGCGCGATTCCTGCAAGGGCAAGCAGTCTTCTACCACTTCGTTCGACTAGGTGGATAGTGAGATTGAATTCAATCAAACGATTCATCGAGAACTATGAAAGGGTTCAGGCTACTATTCAGGAGCTCTTTAAAACTCCAGGATCACTTAGAGATGATCCGACAGCGATTGCGAGAGGTTATGAAAAACAACTGCAAATGTTTGAGGCTCTATTCGGACCGCCCACGTCAAAGGAAGTGTTTGGCCCATGCCAGCAATATGCCAGGGCTCTTCAGAGTCCCAAATACAGTGGAACGGAACCAAACAGGCAGCTGAAGCACTGTGTCAGACCAAGGCGGACTTGGGAACAGAGGACGTCTTTGATCGAGTTTTTGACGAAACACAAAATGCCACCATGAAGTTGGGCCTTGAACAGGATGAACTCGCGGTCTCCAGCCGCGTAAAACCACGCCCATGCGATTTGAGCGGTCAAACAAGCTTGCTGCAACAGTGGTTTTGAATGCAAGGACAAACCTCTGAAATGAGCTATTTGCAGCAGATGACTGCCTGACATCCTAAACAAAAAATCGGCTCGATCAATCTGGCATAGAGTTTCTGGTAAAGCTCGAATGTGCAATCGTCAGCAGTACACGTGGAGAGCGAATAACAAAGTAGGAACTGAAAGAAGTGCTCGGAGTCCATAGCACTGATTTGATTTAGACAGGCTTGTGGCACAGCTTGTGCTCCTCCTAACAGTTGTCTATGGGGTAGATGTGACTGTGGTTGAAGATGTCGCTGAAACACTGAGGGCCAATTCTCAAACAGTTCTGAATCTTTCGGACCAGGTTGTCAAACTTGTGGAACTTTTGTCGAGAGAACCGGCATCAGCGCCATCAGAAGAGCGCTCTTTTAGCGCACTCCGGCTAGTGAACACATACCTTCGGAGTCGCATGATGCAGACCCGTCTAACTCATCTCCTCCGCCCGCACGCCCACCCAGAAAGAACGGGAAAGTTTCTTTAGATAAATTCATCAACGAATTTATCACGGAAATGGCCGAACGCTCAGGAACGTTTGGTTCATGCCAGATATGTTTGTTTTTTATTTCGTACCCTATTTATGGTTCAGGGCTGAGCATTCTATGTTTGTAATCGACAAGCCGGCGCATTTGATTATCAGTCCAATATACACGTATCTTTAGTTTCCTTCCTCATCCTGCATATTCCTGTTGGCATTTCCGTAATGCACTATGTCATTGTACAGAACTTCACTAATGTGTAATACGCTTTTGTCAGTCCAGGAGACATTATCTTCCTTGTTCGCACTAATACCCTTTGTGCTTATCTGCATCGTTAAATCTGCATTCGTCTTCATTGTATAACATGATATGACATGCAGTTCGGCAATTAAATTTTTCTAGCTTGCGAAGTGCTCAACTAAATGCATGCGTCTATGTATGTGGAAACGGGACTCCTGCCTCGGTAAAATTCTTGAGGGAAGTATATCTTTACGTTGTTCATATTGTGTGTGACATGATTGAACAGATTCTGTTTGAAATTGTAAAGGCTAACTTTTTTGAATAAACGTTGTTGGTGGTATATCTTCTAATTTATGTAATTTATGTGCGATTGTTTTTGTTTGGAGACGGGAAATGACGTCTTTATTAATGCCACGCTAGAAATACATTAGAAGTACAAACCTTTTGGTCTAATAAGATAATATTAAAAAATAAATCATAAGCGACGGTAGAGGAAACAGCCATTTGCAAGCGTCTAAGCAGCAAGTATGCATGCATTTTATTGCGTAGCCTTAGTCAAATTATGTAGAAACAATCAGGGAATGTTTCCTTTCACATTGTGATCTAGACCGTATATACAGTATGCACTGAAACTGAGCTGCAATGTGGCGCTGCGGTGCGCAGGGCCGGGCGCCATTTTTGAGCTTGTCACGCAGCAGACGACCCATGCTTGCCACTGTGTTTGTGTGATGGGTGTTGTGTCGTGTTCTCTGGCCTTCCGTGTCATCGTGCGTTGTATTTACATTACTACAGCTTTGGAAGTTTCTTCTATACTACTGCGTGCTGCATGGACTTGTAAAAAGTGCCCAGGGAGCAGCACGTTGTTGCTACGTATTGATAATGTAATCGGTCCTTTCGCTCTGCCGTGTTACTGCAGTGAAAGATGCAGCTCAGCGACTACGCAATGTCGCTGTTTTACCATGAGCGCAACAGGTATGTCATCAAAGTCGCAAAATGCGTTGGCGATCAACTTGACTAGATTACCGTTACTAGGTAATCTAGTAAATTTGGTGCCGATGACCTTTTGGCGCTATCCGACGACTACTTCACGAACGACGTTGTCTCTTATCCTATATAGTATAAACCGTGCGGACATCAAACGGCTATCTAGTTCACGAGAGAAACTTCGTGACGCGGAAGCAATTAAAGAGCTACAAATCCTCGAAAACTCATAATTACATCACCAGCGGCCTCGTGAATCAAGCAAGGGTGAAGTTCTTCGTCGTCGTCGTTGCAAAGGTAGGCTGTACATAATGTACCGCATATCAGCGACATGGCGGACTTTTATAGCTATCCGTAAAGTCAGCGATAGGGCAAGTAATCAATCGCCGATGTGGCATCCAGCCCATGGCCCTTTCTTGGCGCTCGCTATAGGTCGGTAGCCAAGTTACCGATATGTTCCTCGTGTTTTTCGCGCCTGAGGTCATGCTCGTAGTATCTAATCGCATAAGCTAAGCACTGATGTAGCTTACCGTCGCTGTGCAGGTCCACCACTCACAGGCATTAAAGGAAAAGCCACTGCTGCCGTGGCTACTAATTAAGGCTGACGAAGAAGTTCTGTGCGCGCACAGAACGGACATACATAGCTGACCTCGGTAAGGCGGTGTCACACGTGGAGCAGTGCACCCCGCAAACTCGGTAATGCGACGCCGATTCGTCCAGGTCTTCGCAATGAATTCTGCTCAGAGCTCTGCGCCTTGACGACAGCTCCGTCGTCTTCGCACACTGTCATATAGCTTGACTTTATGCACGACACATAAGCCTACCCGTTGAAAAATATCGTCGTTGAGCTTGTTTCTCGTGCGGTCGGAGCAACCGTAAACCGCGCAGCTGACCATTGATTTGATGCAACTTGACGCGCGACAATGTGTTGCTGCCTGGGCACTTTCACAAGTCCATGCAGCACGCAGTAGTAGAGGAAACTTCCAACGCCGCAGTAATTTAAGTGCAACACAGGAGGACGTGGAAGGCCAGGGAACACCACACAACACCGATCACAAACACAGCAAACAGACGCAAGCATCGCGCTCGCCACGCCATGAAAGACATTGCGCACGTCGAGTTTAACTCGATCTGCGCAAGTATAGTTCTAAGTGCGTTTAACTTATAATTTGAGGTATGTCTAGCGCACTTAAGAAACACACAATATTAAAAATATGTGAAAAATATGTGAACCAAGAAGAATAAAGTTCCCGCGTAGCGGACGACAAAAGCAAGAATGAAAGAAAGGAGGAGAAGAAGATGAGGAAGAGAGACAGGGTTGATGAAGGACTAGATCGCGGAATAGGCATTCAACTTAAGTTTATCTTCTACCAAGTATGGTTAAGGCAGAGTTTTCACCATGGTCACACAGCGGCATGTCTCCCAGAAATGTATATCAAAGGGATCCTTTATATAGGCGAACCGTCGAAAACTTTACTCACTGTGGCTGCCGAAAGAGGGTTAATTGAGACATTACAACAAGTAACCACACAAAGTGACGTGAACGATGGTTACTGCTGCTACTGTCTTGCTGAATAGACCTCGCTTGTGTGAAGTATCAGCTTGTAAGTGGTGGCCGCTAGTGACTTGGATCTCTACTGAATTGCGCAGTGAAACACCAAGCCCTTTCTAAATGTCATCCGTGCGAGAGATATGCGACTACAAAGGTGAACTGTTGTTATGTAAAGTGAAGTTTACTTTTCCAGGAGTTCTGCGTTACTGTATAGTAGACTGCTTGCCCCGGACCGCAAAGTAACCTCCCCCACACCTCTACTACCATTTCCTCCTGATTTACGAAGGCGTATACGGCACCGGCGCGTCACCGTCACAATGCCACATGCGTCCCTAACAAAGGACCATTTTCATCTCATGTTGCTTCTAGAAAAATCACACGGCGCGTGACACGGTGCTGAAGTTAAGTGCACGAATGCTGCGTGATCTATGATATACAGTAGACCAACACCGTATGCGCACGGTGTACGGCTCTTCGCGTGGGTCCTCGTGTAGGGAGGTTTTCGAGTTTTTGCTGATTTGCCTGGCAGGCGCATTACGGCTATGTTTAAAAACATGTCTGAGAACGCCACCGGTGCGATAGGATCTACTAGCGGGGTTCGCGAAAGTTTCGCCGCTCATAGCTTCCAAAACGGGGCGCCTGATATGTGCACATCTTCATAAAAATTACTTCGACAGTTGCTTCTTCCTTGCACAGGATCATTTCAGGTTATCTTTCCGCAGTAAACAGAGAAAGTCTCCGCAGAGAGTCCATCAAAGAACAATGACGCTTGATTTACAATGCCGCACGTCTCGCGTCTGTTACTACAGATCAGACGGTAGGGAGAGAGCTCCGAGGGAAGGGGCCTCCACTTTGTTTCCGAGTAACAGTTGCTGCTTAACGGGGATACATTTATGACCAGACTGGGCACGCAACATAAATCACGACCCAAAAAAAGAGCACCACCGCACGCACTTGTCGCACTTTATAATCTATTCTCCTGTCATACCACAAATGGAACACCCAAAAGGGACGCGCAACCAGAGAGGCCTCCAGCCGGGTGTTTATAGCTGTCAGGTAGCGTCGCTTCGAATGGAAGCATTTACGACCCTGCTGTCACATGGGAGAACGATTAGTGGAAACGCCGCAGTCATCTTTACCGCCCCGCGGTGTGATTTCAGGAGAGACGAGACGGCGCAAAATCGAAGGAGCTTCGACGTAAATATTTTTCGTGGTTACGTTGCTAGCGCATCCGCAGAACTCTAAACACTCCGCACGCGCCGTGCGTAGTCAAATGGGTCCGATCGGCAACGGCGCCGACATCGCTGTCGTCGCAAACGCGGCTCTAGAGTTCGTATAATTGTGATCGCAATAAAACGGCAGTCATTAAGGCGAAGGCCTTATGTGGCTCATTGGTCGATAAATCCGCCATCCGGCGTCGACGTCCGGCGGTGGCGTGAATATAAATGGTACCAAAAGTCACGTGACGTTAAAGGAGTACTGAGACAAAAAGTTTTGCTTTTTTTTTTCTTTCAATAAGTATAGCTAACGGCCCGCTTATATCACGGCTCGAAACCTCGTTCGCCCGAGCGCGGCGGTTAATCATTCGGAGGCGTTTTTTTAGCGCCCAGTCGGAGTTTCGGTTTCAGAGAGCGCCGAGAGAAGCGGTACCCAGCGTGGTTTCTTGATGAACACCGCTGGCCACGCGAGCATGCAAAACAGCGACGATCTAGTGTCCCTGTATTATTGTATTGCTGTATTACTCTAGTGTTCTTGTCCCTATATTACTGTCCCTGTGTTACTGTGTATGTACCACTGTATTTGCTCCCTTAGGGAGCACATACAGTAACTCTACGACGATCTCGACATGCGCGCCGCGGGCGGAATCCCGTGCACGTGAGCACCGCCCTGACAACCACGCACGCGAAAGCGCACGCAAGGTGCATGGCAGCCAACATAAACACGTGACGTAGCTGGTTGTTGGTTGTTTACACTCAAACCAAGTTGATGTAGAGGTCGCAAGGGGCTCCATTTCGCGTGCAGTTGCGCGGTACACACTTTGAAACACACTTTTTGTGCAACGTAAATTTCCCGCTAAATTACTAGTGAAATATTTTATTATATTATTAAAGTAAGAATAAAGAAACAAAAACTAAACGAACTGGAAAGAACGATGACCACACCACTCATTTCGCTGTAAGCTATAGCAGTAGAAAGTCAGTGATCTACTATCTTTACGCGAGGTCTCGATGGTATTACAAACGTGCAAAGGTTTAATAATCTAAACTCTTTACCACCTCAGAATAACCTGCGCATTAGAGGCAGTGCGATGTCTCCAAAAGGAAACGAAACAAAAATTTTACCTGTCAGGCTGTGATCGTTGCAAAGACTTTCAAGTTTCAAACATGGAAACCTACGGCTGTAATATTTATAGTCCTCATTACTAATTTAAAAGACGATGGTTCTAAGAAAGTATCGTTAAATAAAAAACAAGATTTCTTTTTGTAAGAATTATGGAGACCGGAAGTGGCGAACGCATGGAGCCGTGTCGCTGCGATGACATTATCAATTGTTCAGGGACGCGCTGTAAACAGCTCTTTGAAGAAGCTGCACCCCAGGACCCCAGTGGCCTGAGGAAAAACTTGCTTGCTGTGTTCTGCCCAGTGTTGTAAACAGGAAGCAGACATACTGCTGGAAAAGCTGTCCTAAAAATTATTCGCAGCGAAAGTATCACCGACGAAATTAATACACTTTGGATTTAGATAAAAGGAAACGTTAATCGCTTGTTTCTTTTTTTACCGCGTTTAAATCGCTAAAAAACTGTTACACGTGTCACCGCAAACCTCGGGTTCATGTACACGAACCATCTCTAACGATATCGCTCATTCAGATCAGAGCGCATCTGCGATGCAACTGTGCATGTACTCTAGAACTTATGCGAGCATCAACAACGAAGAGAGAGAAGAGAGAGAGAGAGAGAGAGAGAGAGAGAGAGAGAGAGAGAGAGAGAGAGAGAGGTTTATTTACAGAAAGGCAGAGGGGTCGGCGTGAGCGATAACAGGCTCTAGCCTGTTACTCTACACCGGGGGAGGGGAAAGGGGAGAAAAAAGAATGATGGCTGACGATGGTAAGTAAGAGAGGTGAGTATGCACAGTCCCGTCATGGTGGCGCAGTGCTATAGCCACGCCTCCAGTCCAGTGGCCTGTAGAAAAGCTGTGAGCGCTCTTACGACCACAGTTGCACTGTCGGCGTCACGCCGAGGGCCCAACATAACCTCATCAGTTAATGGACTATTATTAAATCGTTCAGTAGCGGAGACCAATTTCTGTCGGTCACGTGCATATGCTGGGCAGGTAGAAAATATGTGCTCAAGTGTTTCTGGCACTTGACAGTGATCACAATTGGGACCGGTGTCACTGCAGCCTATGAGGTGTGCATAACGTCTTGTGAAGGTCACCCCAAGACGCCGCATCCGGTGAATCATACTTGCGATGTGCCGCTTTAATTTACAAAGCATGCGGAACTTCATTTCCGGGTCCCATTTGTGCAATCGCCGGTGTCGTCGCTCCGGTTTGGACCAGTGCTGAAGTGTGAAGCTGCGCATTACGCACTGAAGCATGGCGTTCATGTTTGGTCGTGAAAACGCAATGCACACGTCAGGGGCACTGTTTAAGGCGCTTTTGGCTTCAGTGTCTGCCTCCTCGTTTCCTATCACGCCATAGTGCGCAGGAATCCACTGGAAAGTGATGAGGTGGCCATTTATTGAAGCAAAATGAATACGCTCTGCAATTTCTATAGCTAAATTATGATGTGGGCCTTGTCTCATGACGCAATTAAGAGTTTCCAAAGCGGGTTTAGCGTCGCAGAATATCGTCCATGCACGAGGTTGCTCTCCAGAAATGAGTCTTATTGCCTTCCGGATAGCGACGAACTCTGCGGCAGCTGATGTGGCCTTCTGGTCTACTTGGAACCGTCGAGCGATAATCATCTGTGGGATGACAAAGGCTGCAGCGGAGGCATGTAGCGTAGTAGAACCATCGGTGTACACGTGCAGAAAATTGCCGTACTTTGTATATATGTGATGTAGGGTCAGTTGTTCTAGGCCAATTGATGAAACGAGGGACTTCGTAATGCCCGGAATCGTGAGGCTAACAGGCGGTTTAGGCAGGACCCACGGAGGCAATCCAGGAACACTCGGGGGAGAAAATCTTGATTGTAGAATATTCTCATGCCATGAAGCGCACTGAGCGAAGTGACAATTATCGCTGTCCGCCACCCAATTAACTAAGATTGAATAATGAACCTTTGAGTGATTGCAATAAGCGGGAATGCCTGTATGTTGATGTGACGCCTAGTCATTCCTTGATATTGCCACTCGGTAGAAAAAGAGTAATCGATATCATCTTTGCCCACGCCTTCGCGCCGTTGTCTGATTAAACGCCGTACGCGAGTTCCGCGGCACATCAGAGAGATGCTTTGCGCCAGTCCTCACTGTCCTGCATGTGCGGTCATGCCAACCGCAGTTGAACATTGCAGCCGGATTATCTCGAAGCACGCACGAGTTAGAATTCACAGTGGAACTGTGCAGAAACACCACCGCCTCTATCTTTTCAGAGCTATCCACACTAGGCGCGCTTCAGCCAGTAGCCGCCAGGTGGCGACTCCGCCCGATCTTGGGGCGAATAGCAACAAATTGTAATGTCACGCGAAAACTGCAAGCAGCTCGAAACTTACAGCGCACTCTAAAGCAGAAAGAACGCACGAAAAGAACATACACAGGACGAGTGCGAACTAACAACTGTCACTATTGTTACTTCTTTTTGAGCAGCGTAAACGCGGCCGCTGCTGCGAGCGAAGTGACCTTCGTGTTCTCTGTAACGTCAACGAAAACTTGCGGTGAAAGTACAAGACGTACAAACCGCTCCCATCATGAGATAAGCGTGCGCACGCGAGAGCAACCCCTGTAGAGGTGAGCTCGCATCGCAGAGCGCGGGGTGACGACCTTTAAAGCGCCTCCTGCACGCTCTTCGCGCCATCTCGCTAGTGATAACAAGAACACGCTGAAGGCACCGAGCTCCGAGGACCGCCAACGGTAAATGGTGTATATAAATAGGTCACCATTAGTGACTTGAGAAACATACGCTCTGTGGCCGAGTGGTTTCGCGGCGCGCGCTGCGGAGCGAGGGGTCGTAGGTTCGACTCCCGGAACGGAACTTTTTCTTCGTTTTACAGCGAAAGCTGTTATGAGATCACAACAAGGGCTGTTTTTGGCCCCGTAGTTGTCCGCCGCCGCCGGTGTCCGTAATCACTATCGCTCGAAAAAAAAAACGAAATAAGAAAAAACTTCCAGGATGGAACGAGGTTCGAACTTCGGCCCTCTGCGTGGGAGCCCAGTGTCCAACCTCAGAGCCATGCCGGTGCTTGAAACTGCTTTGCAAAAACACCCTATACCGGCTTCATGTCGGGAAGGAACCATATTAACATATGTAATGTAGCGTGGTAGAAGAGTAAAACAACAACCAGGCGTCACACAATGCGAATTGCGCAACGAGTAGGTTGTTGAATGCTTCCAACCCATTACAAAGGGCTCTGCCATAATTATTCATCGTCATCAGCCACAGCATCAACAAAGTCATCAACAATGCCTTACAGGTGTTTAGCAGGTACCACGGTTCACCGCAGAATGACGAAAAATTGCATAGTGGCTGCTTGCCTACTTCACAAAAATTATTATGATTCATAGCGTAGTGGGTTCCTCGCAAGTGCACTTCTATTGGTTGCCAAGGAAGGCCCATAAGGCTTCCAGGATCCACTTCCTCAGGGTCTCAATAAAGTTAATTCCCTCTCTTCATCTCTTTCTCACGTTAGCGTATGCTATAAAGCGTGGTGGGAGAGTGACATAACGACCGGGCGTCACACAATGCGAATTAAGTAACAAGTGGGCCCTTTAAAGCTTCCAACCCATTACAAAAGCTCAGTCGTAATTCTTCATCGTCATCAGCCATCGCATCAAGAAACTGCTCATAATGCCTTACAGATGGTACCTCGCTTCTCCGCAGAATGACGAGTAATGTCGTGGTGGGTGCTTCCCAACTTCACAAAAATTATGATTTGTGGCGTAGTGGATACGTTGCTAGTGTATTGTGTTAGTAGCCACAAGAGAGTTTATAACGGGCTCTAGAAATGCCGCTCTTCGAGCTTTCGCTGTGACTGTGCTGCGCTTTCCGCGCAGGCCTGGCGTTTTTTTTCTTTGCCATCTGTTAGTGTATATTTTAACCGTCATACCCGTGACGGAAATACGTCAGTGGAGCCGTGGTGGACCCCGGCATAAAATATTTTCGCGTTAAAAATCACAATTTCGCCGCAAAGATGAAGCAATGAATGTGACAGCAACAAATTGGAATGTTATACGAAGCAAGGCTAGCAGCTAACTCTTTTGGATCCAATCTCGCGTAACTCTACAAAACGCTGACGTATGCAAATAAGCCGCTACAGGGAGCGCAGTGGTTTTCGTGCAGTCTTTAGTCTCAACGCGAAGTAAGCGGTTAGAGCATAGCCCGTATACGAGCCGTCCACTGATATCTGTCGAGACAGCGCGCGCGCCACTTCTCGCCACTGCGCCTTTATGGTCAAAGTTCGCAGTTTCTGCTCGAGCGAAGCAGACTCAAGCTTCAGCGATAGCAATAAACTGAAATGTTACACGAATTAAGGCTAGCAGCTTATTGCTTTAGGAAACGCAGCCGCTACAGCAAGCGAAGTGCCCTTCGTGCTCTCTATGGCTTCAACGCAAGCTTTGCGATGAGAGCACAACACGTATAGATGTATAAGCCGGCTGTTGATCACCTGTAAATATACGGCGCGCGCAGTCGCAGGTGACCACGCTGGGTCGGTCAAAGTACGCATTTCCTGCTGGAGTCACGCAGTCTCTCCACCCTTCGCCTCCTATATCCATGCGCCTTTCGGGCAACGAAATACGGCCGGCACGTTTCCTCTCTGCTTGAGTAGCGATCGTCGGCAGCCTTTGGACGCTTTCACATGCACATAGAACATACGACGCGCGGGGCGACCTTATTGATTTGGACTTTATACGAAAAATCACGGCGGGGGAGTGGACAGCGATGGCAAAAATGCTCCTGGAGTGTCCATACAAGTGCTGTCGCAATAAAATAAACCCTGGGACAAGACAATGAGGCAAGGAATGCTGCTGCGATTCGGTTCAGGTTTGTACTTCGTTTTGATTCTTCAAGCTGCGGTTATTTGCTGAAAAAGTATTAGAAATCGGCCACCCATTTATACTTCCTCGAGAAGGATTTATTTTTTTTTTCGCATCCTTTCAGAATAGCATGGACTCGCAAATTGCACTTGGCTGTCCATCAAATGTTAAACATGGCAGCATTTCAAAACAGACAGAGACTTCCCACAGAACCTTGGAAGTCAGATCAAAAGTCAACGGGGATTTGTGAAAAGGTCGAACGGCAGTTATGTTTTATTTGCTGTACACTAAGAAAAAATTGAGTACTTAGGAAGTATTTTGCCACGGAACAATAATCGTCCTATGGCTGTCGCGTTTCCTTTCTTGAAAACTCGGTTATCTACACTTTCCTATCAATAATGCTATGTCGCAATGACAGCGCGCGCACCTTTCGTGGCCTGGGAGTGTCGGGAACGCGGTGACAGCCCAAGGAAATCACGCGAGATAGCTCACGATTATAGACCTGAGTGGCAGAAATACTCCCAAATGCTCGATTTCCTCTTAGTGTATACTAAAAACTGTACAACACAGCGTCGGTTGTGTAAAATAGCGCTGACTTGGCCAGGAGATTAAGCAGCTTCACCGCCTGGTGAAGACTGGATGAATTATACGTTGTTTGGATGGCGCATCACCTCGTCTGCTGGCCACAACTAGAGGTCATGTGCGCTCCCCCGCGCATATATCCGCTTAAATGTGTTTCAGACCCAACTGCAGAGTCGCCTTTCCTCAGTTCAACGTTTAACGATGCAGAGAAGCAAGTAACCAAGTAACGACGCACTGTTATAATCTCAAACTAAGGAGTTCACATGTCGAGCGCGCGAAATGGTTGAGCTTACGCTCGTCTTAGCCTCCGTTCGTCACGATCATTTTAATATTTTTGCTACTTTCATTTCTAAGAACTTCAGGGGAAGCATGTTTCGTCGATTTAAAGAAATGAAGTTGTGGAAACAAGAATCGGCTGAGACTTTTCTTTGCATTGTGCTCGTGATACTGCGAATTTCGCGACACCATGAAAACGAAGCCGCGATATGGGTCAAAACGCTATTTTTGAGAACTTCGTCCCCACGCTCCCCGAATGTGTTTGCCTTAGTATTGTTGTGCTGTTAGCATTTCGTAACTGCTAACACCCTGTGTACTATATGAAGTACACCAAAATTTCGTCGCGTGTTGTGTTCTTTGAAATAAAGTTGCAGATATAAACGTTCGTTTCTAACATGTAAAACATATCTATTAAACCCCGCAAGAAGGACAGGGCAGAACGAGGCCGGCGAACACAGATGAAAGATGTTCGAGTACAAACGCCAATGAGGTGACACTCCGCAGTTTTGCTGGAATTGGCGCGAAACTTTTGGGTGAATGCGAAACAAGAGCTTCTCTCCTCTTTCTGTGCGCGTTCACTCGGTACACGGAACAAAAATAAACGAAAGCGGACTATTCAGATGTTCTGGAGGTAGGGTTGAGGAGCCAAGTGCACTAGTTCTAATACAGTGCGCGCTAATGGGTAAAACCACCGGCACGATTGTCGCATTACATGACACCCTTTGCAGTTTGAGGGGTCACAGAAGAAACGGCACGGGAATTTCCTTAAACACAGAATTCTTTATAATGAAAAACTGGAAGAAGGTGGTCTTTTTATTTCTGTTGACGCTTTAAAAAACGGGAAGACCGCAAAGGTGTGACCAGGAACTGGGGTGGGGCGGAGGGGTCAAGGCATTCGTACGTGCAGAATACCCCTTGTAGGAACAACGGAGTTACTGCACTTGCACCCCGAGACGCTGGGTGAGTTGGATGAGTGCCTGGAGTCTCAATAATGAGGTGCTAGTCTTAGAGAAGTCGCAGTGGACACGAAGCGGCTGTAAATTTGCAGTGAATCTGCGTAGTCCTTCTGTTGGATGGTCCTGCGTTGTTGCTGGTGCAAGCTGCATATACAAGAAAATAACTGTAACCTGTGTTGCACTCTACCACTAACCTGAGAAACCGTCACACATGCTGAACATTGGCCTGTGTTTCATCAGCTCAGGAAACTAAAGATTCAGCGCATTCTCTCATAGACATTTACTGCGCACACGGCTCAGTAGGCACTTTCAAAAGCACACTTTCAGAAAAGAGCGCTTGCCGCTTTGAAAAACTCCTTGAACGAAAAATATATTTAATGAAAATATTAAACTTCAAGTGATGCTAATAGTAAAATGAGCGGCGTACTGCTATGCGTTCAAAATTGCGCTATGTTGTGATTACGTGTTTTACATTATGTGCAATTATTTGTCTTCTGTGTTTTGCTGTGTATTACTTTTACAGGCCATACAAAATATTTCCTTTTTACGCGTACTTATGAACTTATTTTTCGTACCTGAGCTCAGGCTAGAATTTTTGTGACTCAAGTATGGATGGTATTGTGCTTGAACATATGCTTTTCAAATTAGTGGCGTACGCAGTGGCATTTTTTTCACTTTTTTTTCTAGTTGATGTTTCATTCTCCAGACGAGGCCTGTGCGCCCCCCCCCCACACACGCACGCACGCACGCACGCACGCACACGCAATTACGCAAATAACACTTAACTCTTAACAGTTACGTGAAGTAACTGAAATGTTAAAATTCCACAAAACAACACTGAAGCTTGAACATGCGCTGGCCTTGCAAAAAAAATTTAGGACAGAATAACGCTTTACCACACCTAAGTGTGTTTGTTTTAAACAAATTTGCAATCACCCCAAATTGATGCTATACACATTGTTTATCTCACAGAAAAATCTCATCCGATTCCCTTCTGAAGCACAGCAAACAAAAAACGCAATAAAAGAAGACCAATAATCAGTGCAACTACTTCTATGCACTAGAAGGACGCAGAAGAGGTATTTTAGGATGCAGGCACTGCAGTATCCAACTTACCACGTTTCAGCAAGACCTGTCGTACAGGTTACGTTTGCGTGCAAAGTCATCGAGTTGCCGCTTCATTTCCTGGCAGGAAAAGAACCAGAAAAATATTTAATGCTCGTGCCACTACCTTGTGATAATTTAATGAATTCCTTCTACGAATGCATATTTAACAGTTCTAGCCTTAATCAGGACCAAGGTTTAGCACTTTGATGGCACACAGGTGCGGAGCTACCATCACGAAAACTTGAGAATACAATAGTAATAAAAAAACGTTAAGTAATTGTTACAGTGCGAGATGGCACACGTTTAAGAGGCATTCGGCTAGTCGTATTCACAAGTCAAACAACCTCTGCCACAAATATTTTGGAGGTGCCTACGTAAAACTCACTTAGTGGTGGATTAGGTTAAAGTTCTTTAAAAAAAAGATGGTTGATCCCTCCTTCATAGGAATCGGAATAACACGAAAGTAAAGCGTGCCCTTACTGAAGTAACTGAATGTTTACAGAAGTAACTGAATTGACATAAGAGAGTTTGCACAATGTATATTGATGTCTGGCAGCTATAGCACTGTTTACCGTGTACTTAGCTTTATGTACACGTTAATGAACTCCAGGTGGTCGAAATTCCCGGAGCCCTCCACTACGGCGTCCCTCATAATCACATCGTGGACTTGGGAAGTTAAATCCCAGATATTATTATTAATATAGCACCACTTAACGTGGATGCACCCACTTCGACGATTGGTGGTACATCTCCATCCCGACGACTAACGTTTATGTTAAATGATTAAACAAACCCTTGTGGTAGCTGTAGTAGTTAACGGTGAAAGCGTAATCAGAGAACGAGGTGTGATAGCCAGAACAGCGTCGCATATTGGACGCTAAACTTGGTCGCCATCCCGCGGCATGTTAAAATGTGACTGAACACCACGGCTCGACTAGAGGGAAACGCAAAGCGCGTCCTGCCGGCCCGGTAGCCCAGCCGCGATTTTTCTCGGGGCGAGCGCGTCAGCGGTGAACGCGATGTTAGTCACGTGAGGCAGGCGCGCGTCGCAGAGACGCCGACGCTTTTACGACGCTCGGTCTAAGATCGCCACCTCGCGGTGTGTTTGGCATTGACAAAATTGAACTTCTATTGAAAACGCGCCGAATGTGACGAACGCGTAATGCGTTGCAGGTGCTAATCGCGGAAGCCACAGTAATGACAAATTACTTCACGGCTCCCAGAGGGAAACACCACCCCGCCGACCGGGAGAGTGGTAGATATAAAAGGCGCGTTCGTAAGGCCTCTAGAGTCTGTGGCCGTGGCGCAGTGGATAGCGTACCCGGCATCTGTTGATGCGGACCGAGAGGTCGTGGGTTCGATGCCCGTTGACGGAACTTTTTTTCTTTGACATCTGATCGTGTAAATTTTTTCTACGTCATTTCCGTGACGGAAATACGTAACTGAAATCTTGGTGGACCCCGGCATAAAACACTTTCGTGTTAAAAATGCACGCATATCCACGAAGTGAATCATGACGAGTTGGCGAAGCTCTGGGAATCTTATGGGTGCGTAACCGTGCGTTACCCGAGCGTTGCCCCATATAATGTAAATTGGGTGACATAAAGTGATATAAAGAGTCGTCAAGAAATATAGGTCCTAAGGTCCATAATGTCTGCGTTGAAGTCGCCGACTAGTATAAAGGGTTTGTGCTTGTAGGTGTTTTATATTGTTCTGTCACAATTATGATTGATGTTCGTCTATTGTAAACCTTTTTTTGATTCACATACACACATAAATGCTTCGACTATAGCAACGGTTTTCTATATATACCGCGACAGCGGCCAGCGAGAGTCGACGACGCAGCTAGGTCCTAAGGTCCATAATGTGTACGTTGAAGTACGTTGTTCCCTCTTTCCTCCTTGCTCTATTCTTTTTTCTTCCCCTCCCCCTCCCCCGTGTAGGGTAGCAAACCGGGTGCAACCTGGTTAACCTCCCTGCCTTTCCTTCGCTTTTATCTCTCTCGCCAACTAGTATAAAGGGTTTGTGCTTACAGGTGTTTTATACTGTTTTGCCTCAATTACGATTGATATTAGTCTATAGTTAAACCTATCGTTAAAACCACGCATCTCCACAAAGTGAATCATGACGAGTGGACGAGTAGGTGTGTAAGCACGGACACCGACGCCACACGGACGGACATGCCTCGGCCTTAAGGTGCTTCGCCCCTAAAATGAGGTTCCGTTGTGCACAGCCGCACTCTCGCTATGCAGTAGTGTTTTCTCTGGTTAATAAATAAATAAATAAATAAATAAATAAATAAATAAATAAATAAATAAAGTACACGTCATATTGTTGCATTTACTCCTTGCTTTGAGTTTGATCCGTATGTCTCGCACTTGAGCGAGTGGTATACATTTATTTTTAACGACTGTTTGAGGAAAATGAGTATTTTAGGGCGTACATATTATACACTACCGGTAAGTGCGACAATTTTCCTTGCAGCGTTGTGGAAATAGCGGTTCCATAGTGCTACACATAGTGACAAGGTTTGTTTAGTGATCGAAAGAAGGTTAATGAGGAAACAAGGCTAATAATGACATTGAAAATAAAAAAAAATCAATGAAAATTTTTATTCCGGTGTACAGCGAACACTGTATACCGAGGCAATTGGGTTAAAGGTGTGTTAATACACCTGACGAGGGCCCAAGTTCCCTTCGGTAGTTCAGGCACATGTTGCAACATGAATTTCACAAAAGTGTTACACAGTGATGATACAATCACTGTGTAACACTATACAAATAAGACGTTACTTCGTGAAGGCTATTATGCCAAAGCGCCAGGTTTACCATGGACACTTTCAGCCAAATATGTGGAAGTCAACATTCTCGAAAATGAAAGCTATTGTCTCGTACCTTCACGTCAATCGCTACGGTGATCACTGGAATATGCTTGATAAAAGTCAAAGGGATGCCTGGTTGCATGACTCGAGTGCTTTCACTCGAGTGCTATGAAAGGCCTTCAAACTTTCAGAGCACAGAAACTTTAGGAGTGTGTGAACGGTAATTTTCGATAGTGAATGAATACATGACTGAATACTGCTAAGAGCGAAGCGATCGAATCGAACACTCTTCCAGTTCCGATTGTTTTTTTACAAGTGCAACTTTTACTTTAAATAAAGTATTAATTGGACCTAGTGAGAGATCGAAACACGAAAGCAAAGGCTTACGAAATATCGGTGATAGCATTACCTTAAACCTTGACTGCTTGCATTATTTTCCTTTAGCATACCAAGCCTTAGACCTTTGCAAGGTGACTTGCGTGCGCATTTTCATAAGTGTAGTCGGTCATGTACCTAACCCGTTCTTAAAGGGATATTAGAGAAAGAAACAGTTTCTTTCAAATTAATCAATTATTTTATTTTATTTATTTATCAAATACTGCGGACACGTAGTCCAAGCAGGGAGGGCAAAAAAAATGGTACAACAGTGCACACGTTTGCAAAAAAGTTGAAAAGAACAAAGAAAACAAAAACAATATTACAGAAATAGAGTCAATATGTTTGGCAAAACGCTATAAAACAAATCAATAATAATGAGGATTATGATGTCGATTTGATTATACAATTCCGTTCGGTTATAGAACGAGGGACAAAAAATTCTTATGTTCGTTCTCGCGAAGTAAGGTGATAATGCATCTTCTCTACGGTGACGTGTGGGTCTGGTTAATAGGGGTGATAGATATAGAGATGAGTCTAGTGGAAAATTGTTCGTGTAAAACAGCTTAAGAAACACTCTCTGTTTCTGTCTGCTAATCTCGAGCGGTTCCATACGGTTAGCTTTCACAAGTTCTGTGGGCCGAATCCAATCTTGAGAATTTGTTAAATATAAATCTAACTGCCTTTCGCTGCACTCTCCCGAGGTTATTGATATTAGTTTTAGTATACGAATCCCAAACAATACGTGCATACTCCAGTTTAGTTCTGATTTATGTGTTATAGCATAGCAATTTTACATCAGAAAGGTCTTTTTTAAGTTGTGCCTCAAGAGGCATAATTGTTTGAAGGCTAAGGTGCAAGTGTTACTTATGCGGTCATTCCATGTTAACATGTTGTTAAAGGTGACTCCTAGATATTTATATTGGGTTACGTCATGCAGATGGCATGAACCTAATTTATACGTACGAAGCAAAGGTGATTTCTTGCGTGTCATTCGCATTAGTACGCTTTTGTCTGTGTTTAGTGTCATTCACCAGCACATGCACAATTCAAGAATATTATTTAAACTACCACATAAAATAATTGGTCATTGACTGAATTAATATCTTTAAAAAGCACGCAATCAGCGAATATATATATATCATAAAAAAGAAGAGGGCTGAGGACACTGCCCTGCGGCACACCCAATGTGACTTGAAGGGAGCCTTATTTTGCACCACTAATCTTTACGAATTGATTCCGGTTAGACAAATATGCAGAAACCCAAGAAATAAACATTCCCAGAATTCCTGCATGCTCAAGTTCCAGAATTACTTTATCGTGTGGGACAGTATCAAAGGTTTTTCTGAAGTCTAGAAAAATTATGTCGATTTGTCCGTTTTTGTCAAGATTTGATGCAAAGGAATGAACAACAGTGACCAGCTGTGTGACAGTCGAATGCCCCCTTCTAAACCTATGCTGACAATTAGTTAAAACAGAATGCTTATCTAAATATGTAGTTATGCTTTTTGCGATAACACGTTCAATAAGTTTGCAGCATGATGACGTTAAAAAAATAGGACGGTAATTTTAATTTTCTACCAGAAGACTGTCTCTCTTCTTATGTATTGGTGCAATGCGGGCTGTCCTCCAGTCACTCGGTAATTCTGACAACAGTGACGTACGAAATATTATAACAAGAAATTTTGATAAAGTTACCGCATATCTACGAAGAAACAAATTGGGGATATTGTCAGGTCCACTAGAACATTTGGGTTTGAGATTTAGCAGCGTAGTGAGTACACCCCGCTCTGATATAAAATTTACATCAGAAAACTGCAGCACTGCGCAGTTGTGTGAACAGTCACTAGAATTGGAGAAAACACTGAAAAAATGTATTAAAGTGATTGGCAAGCTCTATCTTTTCAGCAACCATCTGTCCATTCACTCTCATTTGTGATAGTGGTTTTTTCTTCTCGGCAATGTAATTCCAAAACTTACTCGGGTCACTCTTAATGAAATTTAGCAGAGGCGAGTTAAAGTAATAGTCCTTCGAACTACGCACCGCAAGTACAAGCTCGCCTTGCAATTCGGATATCAAGTATGACTGCGCATGTGCCTTATTTAATTGCTTAATAATGCGCTTCATACGAATAATGTTACGATTGATTCATTGTGTTTTTTTTTATTTGGTATGAATTTGTCTAGACAAAAATGACACACATCATTGAAGCGAGTCCAAAGTATCTTCACAATATTTTCGTCAAAATCAGTTAAGCAATTTTCTACGTAATGAATCACACATGCGTTGTCTGCGCGAGAATAATCTTTGACAAAATGGGCAGATGATTTTTTGGTTTTTGTACAGGAAGCAAGTAGCAAGGACATATAGACGAGATAGTGATCAAATATGCGAGTAAAGAAAACCAGGTCCAAAACTGAAGACCAAGAACCTTGTACACGTGTAGGCTCAAGAACAGCTTGCACGAGAGGCAAGTTGTTCACAATAACAAAAGCACCTCTGTTGCCGCAATAAAGTGCTTAATCAGTGAACCTGCAAGAAGAAAATACATGTTGGCAATTGCTACCTCGAAGTTCCCACACCAACTCGCCATGTCGTTACAAATTTTGACGGTGTGGGCTGGGACTTGCATAATTCCTTATTACTAAAAATAAATAGCACGCTGTTTTGAGCAGTGCGTAAAGTCAAACATATATACATGATTCTATGTGGTAGCAGGAAGCTACCACATGAGTTGCTTGAATGTGGGTACGTGCAGGAGAGGGAATGGCTATGTATTGCTGACAGCGAGGCAAGAGAGGCGGAACCCTCCATTTTTAGTGGAGTGGACCGAACCCGCCTAGCATTCACCGACTTTAAGGCCTGGTTTTATGGTAGTCAGAGACTTAACGTAGGAAGCTCCAGGAAATTGTGTTGGGCGAATGAAATCGGTTACTTCAAACTAACTTTATACGGTGGTCAGATTTGGGCGCGAAATTGAAGAACGAATCTGAAAATTTTCTGTTGCGATAATGATGATGACGCTCTTGACGTAATAGGGATCTCAAACACTAATTTTTGGTCTAAACTTACTTGCCGTTTCACTTTACTCTCTTTAACTTATCCCTGTAAGCACTATCAACGCACTGCACTTACAGAGTTAATGGTTGCGTGGGTGCAATTCAACAGCGGCTCTTCAAAAACGTCTTGTAGGACGTGGTTCTTGTTTGAAACCGGCCTTTCTTCCCTTTGATGGCGGGAGTGCTGCCGCCTCTTTCAAAATCACAAAAATCTCATATTGGGCTATTTCGTATTACTCCTACTACTACTACTAATAATAATAATGTGTGTATATTATATTCAGCTCAGCCTACCTTCACTATTGTACCGTGCCTAATGGCACAATGGCAGACTTGGAGCTAAGGGGCGAAGCCTAAATGGTCATCTCTGAACTCAGTTTCCAACATAGCATGCAACTCTGCGGAGGCTAACAAGACTGTGTAGTAGCTGCATTCCCACCAAGAAATAGTATTGTATTTGCACTAGAGCTGTGCGAATAGCAAAATTTTGGGTGCGAAGCGAATTCGAATAATAAAGATTGAGTGCGAATCGAATCGAATAATTTCGAATAATTTTCGAATATTTCTCAAACATTTTTCGAATAATTCGAAGTGAAATTACAGAAAAAGTTGCAGAGAATCCCTAAGTATGTTCTTGTGAGATCGCAACATGAAAGTGTTTCTTTTCGCTAGGTTGATGAAGCGCTGATCGGGTCATATTTCATAGTTGTCTTTCTTATCAAGAGTGAGGCAATGTAGAGGCCTAATTGTATTTATGTACATGATTTGGTGCAACCAAAGTGTTGCCGACAACACTTTACACGTGATAGGCAGAGATGCCATTTCCTCAGCCTCTCCTCCTCTTTCAACTGCTGTGGAAGGCCAACTGATGTGACGGACAAGGGTGTGCTCCCTTCAAGTTTGGAGTTCCAAATCTGCCAAGTAGACGTCGATATATAAGAACATCTGAAATTTTGGATGCTAAAAAGCTTCGGCGTCCGATTTTTCGGACTTCCTGCCCAAATTTCAGCTCCAAAACAGCATTAATTGAGCCCTCAACTCTGCCACATCTTTCATCTCCATGTTGGAACCAGCGTTTTCTTGAGTTAATACATTTGCGACCGTAGCGGAGCTTGAAAGGCAGCTTTGCCGCAATACGGCGGTGTGAGGAGGTGAAGCATATTGAAAATCTAGAAACCACTTCCAATCGGACGTTGACTGTCTCTTGCCTAGGTTCGACCGTAACGGAGCTTGAAAGGCAGCTTTGCTGCAATAGGGGAGTGTGATGAGGTGAAGCATATTGAAAATCTAGGGACCATTTCCAACCGGACTTTGTCTCTTGGCTAAGTTCGACCGTAACGGAGCTTGAAAGGCAGCTTTGCCGCGATACAAGAATGTAATGAGGTGAAGCATATTAAAAATCTGAAGGGGTCACTTTCAACCGGACGTTGACTGCATTTGTCTTTGGGAAGTTCGAATAGTTCGAATAGTAAAATTTCAGTGCGAATCGAATCGAATAGCAAACACTATTCGAAAAATATTCGAAATTTCGAATATTCGCACACCCCTAATTTTCACCAGTAAATATTACTTCACGGTTAGGCTCTTGATAAGCTATTTAGCCAATGTTGTCTTTCGTAGTTTTCTCTTTCGGTCTTTTCGAAAGGACCCCGTCGTTGCACCCCACGTGCCGATTCAGGCGGGGCTCGTGCAAGCATTTTCAGCAATAAAAAGCTGACTCGCGGGGGGTAGTGCAGGATAACCGGCCTGCCTGCCTAGCTTCCCCAGCGTGGCAATGTATGAGAGGAGTGTGATAGACTGACACTGCCTTAATTTACAAATCCTACACGTGGAAATCTAATATACAGATGGGAGCCGATAAGTGGAAACATATTACAATAAAAGTTGGATAAACATGGGTAAAATGCCTCATACTGGTTGGTCAGTTTGAGGCACTTTACCTGTTTATCCCACTTTTATTTTTACTGCAACTCCTGCACATGCGACATGCACACACAAGATGTTTGCCTCCGAGACAACTTGCTTTACTTAAAACACAAAAGTTCGAGTGAAGATTGTATAAAAAAGCACTCGATATTTTACAAGTGAGAGTTAAAAAAATGCAGGAATTTTGCATTACTCTATTTGATAAAGCTCTGCATTCGGGTGAGTATTGTCTGAACCTCTCTTAACACTGGTTGCAATGGCAAATTCACCTTCACTTGGACCAATTAGAAACGTTGACCTTGCTTAACATTTGCCTCGAATAAATGTTGAACTGTGGACATTTTTGGCAAAACATTTAGTGCTACTTCAGTTAAGATATAGTAGTTCCGCCTTTCGCACAGTATCCACAAGAACAATATCTTTTTTTTACAAAAATCTGCTGCTTGCATTCATTAAAAGTGGTTCCTAAGGCTCAAGGTATGAGACGCCGCGATTCGTGAATTTGTTCTACATTTATGAGGACTTGGTTAATAAGCCATGTACACAAATAATAAAACATTCATTTCTAGTACTCCACGAATATGCGCAGAGAAGAATGTTAACGGGATAACGCTAAAGAGCTCTTATCGCAGAAATTCCTCTGTGGGTTTCGTTGGTTGTGAGCGAAAAAACAGCGTTGTGCGTGACCGAAAATTCGAGATAGATGCAAATAAGAATCGAAGTGAGAATCGAACCCAGGTCTTCTGCGTGACAAGCTGGTGATCTACCACAGAGCAACGACAGTTTTTTTTTCTCTTTCATGGTATTTATTACAGATGTGCGTAATTAGCATACATAGCAACAAGATACTCAAGGCGGCCTCTACAAGCGTACGACAAGCGTTACACAGAATGAAGTATAAAATAACCGTGTGTCCTAAAAGGGTAATAAAGCAGTACATTTCATGAAGAGTGGATACTAGTCCGGTTGAAACTCTAATTGATGATAAAGGTCTTTCAGCCGAAGAGCCATTTGATTGAAATGACACGGCGATGATACCATGGGTTCCGCATGCCTGTCTAACATGCGAATTTTCCGTAAACTGTGCATACCTATTAGTAAGAGCATGTCAACAGGCATCAAATGACTTTTGGGTGGCACGAGATAACGTATGCTATAGGAATTAAAAAAAAAAGAGCCACGACATTGTTTGAAACTGCCTCGGAGAAAAAACCCTATACGAATGTCATTTAGTGGGAGCAGTCTCCATAAAGAGACACTAAAGAGAAAAACGATTTTTCTCGTATTAGTAAATTACTCTTTCGTGATACCGAAAACGCCACGCTTGCTGCGAGAAGACGCTTGGTAAGCGAGAAAATGCGCAAAAAGAAAATACGGGTGGCGACGTGACCTCGAAGTACCCGCATTCACACATGCGTTCCAACCACACATGCGTGGGATTGGAGTAATTTAAATTATTCTTAAATATCCGGCTGCTCTTAATATCCTTACGATAACGCTAGCCTAAAAAAACCCATTTTTGTTTGTCAGGTAGGCTTCATCCAGCATGTTTTCAATGGTGAAGAAGGGTACATCAGAGAGAAAACAACAACAAAAATATCCAGGCAAACTGCGTCATTCACAAGAAGTACTGTGAATTTTTCTGACAGAAAGTGGTGATAACTACGTAGGTTAGCCTTGAAGTTATCGGCCTGTAGTTGTATAGTATAGTGAGCAACCACATCAGATATACATTTGATGCAAATACTCGCCTCATATTCAGAAGCCCGACGAGCACGACGAGGCTTCTTCCAGGCGTACAGCAGGGGCGGTGGCAAGGCCATCCCTGTCCCGCAGTACACGATGACGCCTGGCACCGTACGTGGTCCTCCAGAAATAAAAAAAAAGGTGTCAGTGTGCAACATAGGTCTGCAAACTCATTCATGAGTCGACTCACTCAGACTCAGATCGAGTCGTGAGTCTGAGTGAGTCCGGGTGATTAATAATTTGGTGAGTGCGAGTCTGAGTGAGTCCGGTCGAGATAAATTTTAGTGAGTGTGAGTCCGAGTGAGCCCTAAGCGAAAAATATATTTCTTGAGTGAGTCCAAGTGAGCTCGGCACATTTTTGCCGACCTATGGTTATATCTACACAACTTCAGCATGACTGTCAGCCTTATGTCGGCTCACGTTTATACTCCAACCGACTCACACATACTTCAAAGCACTAGTGTTCACACGTCAGCTCAATATTTATTGATCAGAGGCGTGAGTTAGGGAGGGGGGTAGGTGTGCAATGCCTGACTGAAAGCAATTATAGTAATTAAGGGGGATGTTTATTTTATTTTTATTTTATTTTTACATACTGCAGCCCTGTGAAAGGGCTATTGCAGGAGTGGGATTATACAGTGCAGAAAAGGTCGCAGCAAACAAAAGATACACGAAAAGTAACAACAAGAACAATTTGCAACAATTAAGGAATTACACTTTTGTTATACATAATGACTTTCAACAAGAATAGAAACATAATCATTCAGGGGGAGTGAACGAATGTGGCCAGGTATGGAATTCCATAATTCTATAGTGCGGGGAAAGAAACTATACTTAAATGTGTCAGTGCGCGCAAATAAGGTAGAAAGATTAAGTTTATGGAAGTTACGCGTAGAGGAAGGCTTGGCAAAGGACAAAAAAGCTGTGTTTGAAATGCGATATGAATTATTGATTATGTTGTGCAAAAATTTTAATGATTCCACATCACGACGTACCGAAAGAGGTTCTAGCTTTAGCTCATGTAGGGCTGATGAGGGTGAGACTAAACGCGTAGACAAGAAAATAATAAACGCATCATACATGAAACCAGATCAACGATGAGCCTAGTTAGGCACCCTGCTCATGAAAGGCTTTGGGCTTGGGGCACTTCTAAGGAGTTGAAAAAAATTCGTGTCATTCCTTAACAACCCGTATATGCCCAGTGTCCTACATATAGGACGCTTTTTTGATGCCCTCTAACATCGCTATTTCTTTAGCTGATGACTATTGCCACCTACAGCACATCAAGCAGGCCTCATTCTCAACGTGTGCAAGCCTAGACATTGCTTGCTTTTCATGCTGCCACGTGCCGACCTCTTTCTCCGGGCAGACGCGTGCTTTGTATGAAAGATGTCATGGAGAGGAAGAAGTGCAATGTCGGTGTAAACGTGAAATGTTTCAAGGCTTACCACACCCGCACATAGCACCCCTAATGCCCAGTGTCACATGTATAGAACGGCTTCAAAAACATTGTTGCGTTTACCTGGCACTAGAGAACTTGTGGTTTCTTTTAAGGGTAGAAGTACACTTTTTGTGAAAGAAAAAAATATTTGTTTTGTCATTTTTTTTGAGTTTGGGCATATATGGGTTAACACCAGTGAAGATATAAAAAAGTTACATAACATAGGTTAATGAATGAGATTATTGAAGCAGAATCTTCTTGAAAGCAAGGCGCAGAGTGCATTAGCATCCTTAATTTAATCTCAGCGATAAACAGTGTGTTGCGCAGTAATTCTTGGCGCGCATGTCGTGTGATGCTATATAAGCCTATATATGTACCACGTCGAAGGCAAGACTGTTGGAAGTTAGAGTCTTGTGTTGCCGAAAGCCAGTGCGTGTTTGCCTCGGTCTACTGCATTGATGTTTTGTGGTACAAGAGAATCCGGGCAACATAGTGCTCATTGTGCTTCTAAGGTGCCTCTAACCCCGCTCATCGTTTAGCGGGTTTAGAAGGAGGGCGCTAACCTCCTCACCGAGAAAAGTTAGGGGAGGGCGAAGCCCTCCCACTTTCGAAAGTGGTCTTTGCCGGTTGCGCTCTGAGAAACTGAGGTGAAGTTCACATTCAACACAGCAATCACGTAATGATGCAATGAAATACGTACTAGTAGGATTCTGCTGCAAAGATTGTCCTCCGTGTTTCGAGACCACACACTTTAGAACCCCTTTGGTGCGGGCTGTCTATGCGACGCTTTCGCGCCTTGCGCTCCAGCATTGCCGAGGTGGCTACCGCTATAAGCAAGGTCTCTATAACGCTAGAGCACTGTCATGCTTTTGTTTTGTCCTGCCTGGCCTAAAATTTGCATCATCGGCGACGAAAATACGGGCGGGAACCAGTAAACGTTTCATGGACCGATTAAACGCCCTTTATGTTTCAGGAAATTCATCTTATTTCTTCCAAAACGAATAGATTCGCCGCTGCTCCATATCCCAGCTGCTGTGAGTCGGTGAGTGTGCATAAGTATTGAGTGCTTTAGTTCGGCAGAGCCAGGAGAGCGAAAACAGGTTTCCGCTTTAGTCTCCGATTAACGTGCTTCGCCTTGCTTATAGCTTGCAGCAACAATTTGGGCTGGAAATGAAAGGCCCCCTTCAACCGAGTTTTGGTCATAGCATTGCGCCAGCTAACGTGCTCGAAGTTCGATGTTACAAATACAATGAGTATAAAGGTTGTGCTACGCCTCTAATACCACAAATTTTCATCTTTTAAAAGCTTGTTTGACAAATTAATAATGATAATAATAATAATAATAATAATAATAATAATAATAATAATAATGCGGCAGACAGACTATTTGGACTAGGAGAAACCAAGGCAAAATATAAGAAAACGCAATCATTAGTAAGCAGCTCTAATACTTTAACGAAATTTCATTGAATGATACAAGTCTATACTATTGGGAAGGCCACCATCGGCATAGTGATATGAACGCATAAAGTGATGTGGTTAATGCACAAAAAGTGTCGCTCGAAATACTATCACATGCATAACACATATGAATGGTTGTCTCAACGTACGCTAAGTAAAAATGACTAATTTTTCGATAATGTTATTAAAAACTGCTGTGCTGTTGCATGTACAGGGCGGCCCCGTTCGTTCCATCTGTTTGTGCAGCTTCTTCCTCGACCTCACACAACAGTTATGAAAAACAAATTCTCTCTCTCTGAAAAACCACATCAAATCGAGTGGCTCAGACGCCGTACTTTTATTCCATTGCGCGTGCGCGGTCCCCTCCGTTGTCGACTTCTATCAGCCAGCACTGACTTCTTAGGTCACTATATATATATATATATATATATATATATATATATATATATATATATATATATATATATATATATATATATATATATATATATATAACGATATGCAGCGTTCTTGCCGGCGTTTTGTTCCTCGGCGTCACTCGGTGTCGAAGCTGCTAATGACGGGGGCCGACACGTCCACCTCGGCCTCCCAGACATCGGCAGCGTCGGCGTCGACGCCGGAAGCAGTTCGATGTACACAGAACCAATCAACGCGCGGCTGGCAGAGACTTCCGCCTACGTAATGGCGTCGTCGCTGCTGCCAAAATGGCTGTCGCCCGCCTCGGATCTATTAAGTCGTCGCCGCGCACTGTGGCCCGCAAGTATTCAACTGATGCTAGTATTTGACTTCGCATGTTCCCTAGAAACTTCGACAGCAAAGCGCGTTGAACCGTTTCCGAGTGCCATGCTCAATTTCATCGGTAGGCTTAGCAGGAATGAGTGTATTGGCCGAAGGGTTGCTACTCGAGCGAATTGGTGATTCGTAAACGTAGCGTGTATTAGCGCGGTACATGTAAGAAAGAAGCACGACACAGGCGTAGAGAAAGGTTGGCGCTAATCTCTCGCGACGCTCTCTTGTCTTCCACTGAACATGCCATAAATGTATATATGGCGCCACGCGCTTTCAACGTACACTTCATTGTCAACGAGTCATTTTTTATATCTTTTATCGTTTTACTTGTCTTCCACTTTTATTTGTTCCACTCTATTTGCAAAAAAACAAGCATGTGTATCGGTTCTTGTATAACACCCATGCTTAGCGATTTGTTTTTATCTGGTCTTAGCATTACCTTGTCTACAATGCTAGACAACACCAAAGTGTGCAAAGCTTTTCTCTTCGTCGATGCCTTCCTTTTTGTAGTTGACTGCGCTCCTGTTGACATAGAAGCGAAGGTTGAGGAGGTGTTGCCCGCGATTAAGAAATGTCGTGCGCCCCTTGAAGTCACTTGCGAACTTCCGCAAGGGGGCTGTATTCGTTTTTGGGACATCCGGTTATTTTTCTTAGAAAAGCACACATGCTGGTGGTACGAGCAGTGAGCGAACAAGCCTCTTCTCTCTTTTGTTTCCGCGCGCTCAAAGCTCATCAAGAGAGGCATCGTGAGCTTGTGTTTTAAAAATGCACTAACCAAATCGTGTCATCAAAAGATGACGTCCAGTTTCGAGCCCCAAAGCAAGCTTCTAGCCGAAGCAGGCTATCCAATTCTGTTACAGGTGTCCATTGCCAAACGCATTCTCAAAGATTCACGTAAAGAAAACAGGCATGAAGTTTCGAAGTACTCGGGCTGCAGAGTAGGTGTGATCCCTTATCTGCACACTATTTTCCAAAACTTGAAAGAAGGGGCCCAGCGGGCTAACGCACGCGTCGTTTGTTCAGCACCCAAAAAGCTAGGGGAGACTTGTAAGCTGACTTGCCCAAATAACGTCGCTCACTTAGCTTGTGAAAAGAAACCACGTTAGATTTGTTGAGTGTGTGTGCTGTGCAGTCTGCAAGTTTTCAGGAGCATGCGGGAAGTACTATATAGGGCAGACTAAACGGTGTCTGAATGACAGACTACAGCTATAACGCGAGAAATAAGCTTTCAGCGGGAGGGTTCCTAGCGGCGCACTGCGAAGCTTGTGGGTGCTCTCCTAATCATCATCATCATCATCATCAGCCTGTCTACGCCCACTGCAGGGCAAAGGCCTCTCCCATGTTCCGCCAATCAACCCGGTCCTGTGCTTTCTGCTGCCACGTTATACCTGCAAACTTCTTAATCTCATTTACCCACCTAATTTTCTGTCTCCCCCTCATGCGTTTGCCATCTCTTGGAATCCAGTCAGTTACCCTTAATGACCACCGGTTATCCTGCCGACGTGCTACGTCCCCGGCCCATATCCATTTCTTCTTCTTGATTTCAACTATGATGTCCTTAACCCCCGTTTGTTCCCTGACCCACTCTGCTCTCTTCCTGTCTCTTAAGGTTACACCTATCATTTTCCTTTCCATCGCTCGCTGCGTCGTCCTCAATTTAAGTTGAACCCTCTTTGTAAGTCTCGAGGTTTCTGCTCCGTAGGTGTACCGGTAAGATGCAGCTGTTATATACCTTCCTCTTGAGGGATAGTGGTAGATTACCATTCATGATTTGATAATGCTTGCCGAATGAGCCCCAACCCATCCTTATTCTTCTAGTTATTTCACTCTCATGGTTCGACTCCGCGGTTACTACCTGTCCTAAGTAGACGTACTCCTTTACAACTTCCAGTGTCTCGCCACCTATCGCAAAGCGCTGTTCTCTGCCAAGATTGTTCCACATTACTTTAGTTTTATGCATATTAATTTTCAGACCTACTCTTCTACTTTCCGTATCCAGTAATCATGAGCGGTAATTGGTCTCCCGCGTTACTCATCAATGCAATGTCATCAGCGAATCGTAGGTTACTGAGATACTCTCCATTACCTCTTATCCCTAACTCTTCCCCATCTAGGGCCCTGAAAACCTCCTGTAAACACGCGGTGAATAACATTGGAGAGATCGTGTCTCCTTGCCGTACGCCCTTCTTTATTGGGATTCTGTCGCTTTCTTTATGGAGGACTATAGTGCCTGTGGATCCGCTGTAGATTTCTTACATTATGTTTATATAGGCTTCGTCGATGCCTTGATTCCGCAGTGCCTGCATGACTGCCGATGTCTCCACCGTAACCTGATTGATAGTATGAATATGGTCTATTGTTGAGAATCCTGTACGAAATCCTGCCTGGTCCCTTGGTTGATTGAACTCTAATGTCGTATTAATTCTGTTAGCAATTACTTTTGTAAATAGCTTGTAGACAACGGACAGTAAGCTTATGGGCCTGTAATTTTTCAGGTTCTCCTAATCAGTATAGCTGTATCGTTATCGGCCAGTTTAGGAATCAGCTCACACGGGAAATAAAAGAAGCCGAATCTATAGCAGAATTATCAAACTTGTGTGTGAGCTCGCCATCAATTTCGTTGTCGGAAAATGAAATGACGTTCCTTGGGTTAAGAACAGGTGCAAGATGAGTTTTTTTTTCGCGCATGTATAAAATTGGTGTGAAGGGCATGAAATAAACAGTTGGAAGATTAGTGCCTACCTTTCACTACGTCTGTGTCATGTTTCTTTCTTATATGTACCGCGCTAATACACGCTAGGTTTATGTATTGGCCCAATACGTGGCCTCAAAGATGTGCGACAACTTCAAGCTCAGAGGCTATATATTACGAGTTTGTTGTTCCTAATCTCAATAGCTGGCGCTACAAGTAAAACACAGGGAAATAGACCTTTCGGCGGCACTGTGACTCGTTTTTCGCACTGTGGAACCGGCAACATGGCATTCATGCCATGCTTACTATTGCTTACTCTTTTCACAGATTGGCCTAGTGGACGTTTTCGTGCCGATTTACGTGTGGGCGTCAGCATATGCGGGCGACGATGCTCGTTTATGGTTGCAAAGTGACGGATTACTATTGGAATGGTGGTGGGACCAACAGACCTGCCCGGCACTAGCAGATTTCGACTTTCTTCTACACGGAGACTGGCAACTATGCCTCCTGGCCAACGCTGGTGATGTCCTTCACCTACACAAGCCACGGAGCGGCACTGCACCGATGGGGTGTGGAACCGGCAACATCGCATCCACACTTATCTATTGCTTACTGTTTTCACAGGTTACATTGGAATTATTACTCCGTGAATGTTTGCATTATTTGGCCGGTTTCACCCCGAACTCTTTTTTTATTGTGTTCGAAACAGTGTTCGGCAAAGACGCGTAGGGCGCACACAAGACGCCAATTTGTTATTTGGAAGAGCGCCGCTATCTATTTGCTTGTTCTTTTATTTTGTGGTGGTGACATAGAATTAAACTCAGGGCCCAATACTGCACAGTTAGATCGCCTGCTAGAGGGTCAAAACACAATATTGAAGAAATTGTCGGCAATGGAGAACAAATTCTCCGCCGAAATGGAAGAACTGGAGGTCCGTATTCTGTCATTGGAGGAAACAATGTAGGGAGTAGACGACATCCGTTCATCAATGGCTAACGTTGAGGCACAGCAGCATCGGGATCAGGCCGCATTGGCGGCTTTAAGTTCGAAAATTGACGATCTTGAGAATCGTCAAAGGCGGGACAATTTAATTTTTTATTGTCTAGCTGACAGGCAAACGGGCGAGAACGGGGGTGAACTGGCCTTGAATCTCTGCAGTACAAGACTTGAGCTTAATTCAGTTAGTATCGAACGTGCCCATAGGATCGGTACCTATCATGCAGATAGAACACGCCCAGTTATCGTGAAGTTTTCTTCTTATAAGGAACACCAAAAAGTACTAACAAATGCGCGCATGTTAAAAGGCACGAACTATAGCCTTTCGGAAGATTCTTCGCGTGTTGTGAGGGATAAAAGAAATCGCTTGTGGAACTTCGCAAAGCAGAATAGACAAGAAGGTATGAAAGTGGTGCTAAAGTTTGACACCCTGTACGTGGGCAACAAACGTTATCAGGATGATAGCGCAACCAACAAATTAAAGCAGACGTGACCGGTTTTAGATACTGGGACTAAGGAACCGCTTAATGTTTTGGTGATAAACTGCAGGAGCATCAGGAATAAAGTCGATCCCTTCCATTTTCTTGTAAGGTCAGTGGAACCGACAATTGTTATCGGTACCGAGTCGTGGCTTGATTCGACTGTCTTTAATTCTGAGGTATTTCCGGCTGGCTACCATTGTTTCAGACGTGATCGAGGAGCAAGAGGGGGAGGGGTATTTCTTCTGGTTCGTTCAGACCTGTCATGTGTACTTACCATTAGATTGTTCCGCAGCTGACTGCGGGTGTTTTTTGCAAAGTGAGGCTGCGTAATGGAAAAAGTTTAGTTATTGGATCTCATTACCGGCCCCCGGGATCGTCAGAGGACCAATTCATTCAACTGTCTGCCTTTCTTGATACCCTTCAGGATGATATCATACTGGGGGGGGGGGGGATTTCAATCTACCAGATATAGACTGGTCGAGCGGTGACCCCGCAGCATCGGTCAGTGGCTCTGTGTATTCTGCATTTTTTTATCTTGTCTGTGATCTTGCGTTCCGGCAGTACATTCACGATGCGTCACGTGATGACAATACAGAAAATATACTCGATTTGCTTTTATGTAATATTACTGGAGTTGTAACGACTGTAATACTCTGCCCGGTCTAAGTGACCATCATGCATTCATCGCTGACGTAAAGGCGCGAAATGTGACAGTGCAAAAAAGGAACCTAGAGAAATGTACCTGTATCAAAGGGCTGACTTTGGTGCTAGAAATTCGGCTTTTGAGTCTTATTTTCCTACCTTTGAGGCGTTAGTTGATGAATTCACAAGGGAACAGCTGTGGAAGCTGTTTAAAGACAAGCTCTTTGAGTTAGGTGATGCCTTTGTCCCGACTCGTGTTATTTCATCCAGAAAATCAAGGTACAAACCTTGGTTTAATGTTCAGGTGCGCTCAGTACTGCAAAAAATCAGGAGAGTTTACTTAAGGTATAGGAAAAGGCATTCTCATGATACTTGGTTGGAGCTTAAACATTTGCAAAGCAACTTTGAACCTTTAGCTGAAGAGGCTAAGCACACATATTTTGAAAATCTTGGCGAAAAGCTTGTAGGGGATCCCAAAGAATTCTGGAAATTTGTTAGGTCTAACGGTAGAGATAACAATTCTATTCCAATTTGTTAGGTCTAATGGTAAATATAAGAATTCTATTCTGGCTTTAAAGATATCTGAAACCATAGTTGACGGTGACAAAGCTAAGGTAAAAATCTTCAGTAATTTTTTCTCGTCTGTGTTTAGACCTAAACTCTATCGAACCGTTAGTGTGACTTTCAAGAGAGACATTACTCCTATGCCTGAAGTTGTATTAGGTGCAGAAGGGTTGCGCAAATTACTACAGAAACTGAATCCACCTACCACATGCGGTCCGGATGATGTTCCAGCGGCAATTCTTAAAGACTGTTGTGGAATACTATGTTTTTACTTCTCTCGTTTATTTCAAGAATGTTTATCTGAAGCTTCATTGCCGCGTGATTGGAAACTGGCACGTGTAGCACCCATTCACAAAGGTGTACCGAGAAATAGCGTTGAAAACTACAGGCCGGTGTCCTTGACAAGTATAACAGGCAAATTAATGGAGCACGTAATTTATACGTCAATTATGTCACACTTAGTTAAACCTTCCAAGCTCTAGTCAACACGGTTTTAGACGGGACTTTTCATGCTCAACCCAACTAGTTTATTTCTTTCACAATCTCGCCTCAGAAATAGATAAAACGCAGATAATAGACTGCGCATTCTTAGACTTTAGAAAGGCATTTGACGTAGTTGCGCACGATCTTCTCATTTCAAAACTTCGAGCCTACAAATTGGACGATAGCGCCATAGCATGGGTTGCCGAATATCTTCATGGTAGGCGGCAGTCTGTGGTGCTTAACGGTTTCTCTTCCACATATGCTCCGGTAACTTCAGGTGTTCCCCAGAGTTCAGTTCTCGGTCCTCTTTTGTTTTTGCTGTTTATTAATGATATTGCTTGTGATGTCAGATCTTCATTTAGAACGTTTGCAGACGACTGTGTTATTTATAGATTTAGAAAAAAAGAGAGTGACATAACTTTATTGCAGGCTGATTTAGACGCAATAGGAACATGGTGCGATAAATGGGAAATATCATTAAATGTTAAGAAATATGTTCACGTCACCTTTTCATGGAAACGCGCATTTCAGTCTTGCACATATGCATTAAATAATATGGTCTTACAGAAAGCCGAAGAATATAAATATTTAGGTGTTTATATAATGTCTGATTTACGATGGAATAGACACATTTCTCACGTTAAGAATAAGGCAACAAGTTCGTCGAGTTTTCTCCGCCGTAATTTCAGTCAGTCACCGGGCAAATTAAAGGAGCAGCTGTATATTACTTATGTCCGTAGTATACTTGATTACGGATGCATTTGTTGGGATCCGCACACAGTTGTTCTGACTGACCAGCTTGAAAAGGTGCAAAGCAAGGTGGCAAGGTTTATACTGGGCAGTTATAGTAGAACATTAAACAAGACAGACAGTAAACAAATTATAGTGGCAGCCACTACAAGACCGGCGGAAAAACCTAAGACTCAATTTTTTTCACTCTGTATACCATTCTAAAACTGGCATTGATCGAGAAAGATATATCAAGTTGCCTACCCATGTGTCGTCGAGACGCGACCATGCACTGAAAGTCCGCGAGTATCCTTTCAGAGGTGGCGTTTTCACGTATTCTTCTTTTGTACGAACCATAAAAGAATGGAATGCTCTATCGCCTGACATTGTAAACATTTTGGACAATAATGTCTTTTACGGCTCTGTGTGTGTGTGTGTGTGATCAATTTGTACATAATTTGTACTGTAACCCCCCTGCTGTATTGCTCACTAGGGCGATGCAGGTATGTAATAAATAAATAAAAATAAATAAAACTGCAAATCAGACATAAAAGCTATAATCAGGAGTATTTCTTGTTGGTCCACTGACGGAAACTGCACACTGCTTTGCGAGGTCTGAGATTCATTTCCTCTGGTCACAATGTGCGGCGCTGGGCTCAGCGCTTCTCGTGTGGTTGGCCTTCCTCTCTGGCGGCGTTCATGTGACGGCGCTGGGAGACGCAACGCCATGGAGAAAACGCCGGCAAAAACGCTGCGTGTGGTTTGTCCTTTAGAGTCATACGCTCATAAAGCACACAACGGCGGCTCATTCAGGTTTAAGTATTATATCCTATTGAGGTTCTCTCTGCACGCCGGCAACGGGACAAGGAAAACCGCCGACATATTCATCTGTGTGCGCCGTCAACGAGCGAGCCCATCCCAACCCGCCAACGACGGTTCACCCTTTGCGCCACCTGTGGGCACCTACACGCATTTGTCGTCTGACGCGTTAAGAGCCGGTCATTACTGGCATCCACCTCGGTCACTCCTTCTACAAGAGGTCTTCAGACGACGACACGCGGCTCTCAAAAAGCCCCCGTCGATCCATCAAACAGGTCTCATGTTTGACATGCCGCCGACTGGGGCACAGAGCAGTGACCGGACGAGCTCTGGGGTAGAGGTTTGCTGTTGAAATCGTCCCTTTCTACGCAGCGCCACACGTAGGTATATAATATAGGCGCTGAGCCGTGCTCCCAATTAGGGTTGCAGAAGTTGCGCCTTTTCCTTTCCTCAACGTCTCCTCTCTCTCTCTGTACGAATATACGTATTCTCCAAACGGATATTCTACGCAAAAAAAAAAGAAAATCAGTTCTCCTGGGTCCTTCATTGACTGCTTTACCATGTGCCAAAACCGACTCGTATTGTTGTTTGCGTGTTATTTGCGAAAAAATACAATACGTCGGGCAGTAAAGTGATAACTGTACAAGCGTCACTCAAAAAACATTGAATGAATATCCGGTTCCCATGGCGCTCTCTCTACTTCCTTCTTAAATAAAAGAATTGTTATCCATAAATATTTTCACGAACGCCAGTTGAATTTCTTAATTTGCATTTTTCATTCATATTTGACTGTCGCCTCGGCTCTCTCCCTTTGCCAAATCGCTTTCTGAACTCTATGAGACTCTTGTCATTTAAGCGTTTCATTTTGCATCAAAAGTGCTGCGAAATAGGGGAAAATTGATATATTGCCGATTGGTTTAACGGTTATTGGAGGGTTTGCTGACCCGAAGGTTGCGGGATCGAATCCGGCCGCGGCGGCTGCATTTTCGAT
The DNA here is from genome assembly GCF_013339695.2 of Rhipicephalus sanguineus. Classification (NCBI taxonomy): domain Eukaryota; kingdom Metazoa; phylum Arthropoda; class Arachnida; order Ixodida; family Ixodidae; genus Rhipicephalus; species Rhipicephalus sanguineus. Next base: position 82,150,697 of record NC_051176.1, read on the forward strand.
GGAGGCGAAAATGCTTGAGGACCGTGTGCTTAGATTTAGGTGCACGTTAAAGAACCCCAGGTGGTCGAAATTTCCGGAGCCCTCCACTACGGCGTCTCTCATAATCATAGCGTGGTTTTGGGACGTCAAACCCCACATATTATATTGCACGGTTTGATGATGGACGCTGTTTCGGATGATTTAATTTTCCACCTTATCGAACCCATATCACGGGTATACACCTCCGAGGATCTGCCAACGCCGCGTCGAGCCGTCACGCGAGGAAACAATGACGCAAAAGAAAAAGTTAAACGCAACTGGCGTTTTCCCAGGCTAGAACTCGTCGCACGAGACTACAGACTGCAGCTGATTACGAACTAAATGCTTTTCCAGGTCCCTGGATCAATCTAAGCAAAGAAGGTATTCTAACGAAGCAACAGCGACGCGCGTGACCGTTGCAAGAGATGGCGACAAATGAACGCATGCCGACTGAATTGCGCCGGCACCAAATCGATAAGAGTGGCTTTCACACCCCAGAAGATGCCGATAAGAGGTGTAAGCAAGGCAGCGGAACACGCAGACAGGGCACGCTATAATGTCTGTTCAAAGTTTTACCAAAGTTCTTTTACTGAAACAGACAAGAAGGATTTGCACAGACGGAGTTTCACACTCGGAAACGCCTTAACGCAACGTCGTCGTGTATATAGAGCCGCGAATTAAGAAGAAAAATAAGCACTCAGCGAAGTAAAAAAAAAATTGTACTAAAAAAAAGGCAGACACCTACCACATATTTCACATGAGATGCCAACAAAGTTAAATAAAGCAAGCAAGCACGAAGTCCAAGTAGAAATTAGCTGAAAGTCCCACAAAAGAAAAAACAAAATACGGTGCTCCATTTCTGTGTGACGTATGCACCAGCTTTACCACATAAGCTAGTTAAAAGTCGAAGCTGGTGCGAATAATATGCACCTAGAGAGCCGCACAAACAAATATGCCGTTGAAATGACAACAAAATATTACGCATTGCACGGAGCAAATGCTCGCATGCGTTCCGTAGGAATGCACGCGAACATTACGCGGTCCATAAATATTCAGATTTTCTTCGGAAGGCTGGGATACGTATACGTAGTAGTACATTCACCTTCAGATTTCCAAACATCGAAATAATGAGAAAGGCGAAAGCATTCCGCCATTTTCCGGAGGCCCTTTGGGAATGTGTGCGAGAAGTAGTGGCACGGACGGGGGTATACCGCCAGTTTCAGTGGGGGGAGGGGGTGTTACTTCCATTATTAAGCTAATCGCCATTAAGCTGTAATGTTATCAGGCTCGGAGACATTCACACCGTTCAGTTTCAGTTGCGCTGTCGTTCGCCCGCATAGCAAAATACCCAACTTCAAGTTGCTTGCATTCCAGAAACTTCACTTCTGTAGCAAAGATGCGAACAGGAAATGGACGGAATTGTGGAAAATTGGTTTTTCAGCTCACCCGAAGGAAAATCTTGGAAGTTCTTGCCTACGACAAAGCCCGAAACAGACCTCCCTGAAGCTGTGCGGGCAGCTGCACGACGAACCTTCCTTTCCGATGTGTTATGCACTGTTCGTTCCATGGCACTTGTGCCAAATGATCGTCTTCCAATGCACTGGTGCTACCTTATTCTCATCCAGCGGCAAAAGAACAACGTGCGGCTACCTATAAATATTGCGTTGGTGTGATACTGCAGCGCATGCGCTTTGCATGACTCACTGTAATTCCCTATCATGGCATGTCTTACGTCATGGGTAAGCTCCTGCGTCGTTAGCTATTTGGGTCATGCGTATTACTGTCCTGTGTCGTCAACTATTGCATTTTGCTTCCCTTTTATTCTGGATTTGACAGTGTAGGTAGTGCCGCCTCCATCGCCCTCTTCATTTGACGTCGTGCTAGCAAAGTTCAACAGTAATTCAAAATTCTTCACTCGAAACATTGTAAGTCTTTTCGATTGTCGGGGCTCTATCTGAACTCGCTATGGCCTCGGGTCTACACGCCCACAACACACAGGTCCGGTTACTAACTATACCGACTATGCTGCTTCGGCAAATAAATATCTTTCTACGTCATAGTAAGATTATCTTGCTTTCAGTGGCATTACTTTCGTCACGACACCTTCATCATAGTGTCTTAAATATGCTGTCGCGTCACTGCTAACTATTGGAAGACGGTGCTGTCAGCGTTCATCACGCCTCTCGTGAGCAACGGGTGCAATTTGTTACTTTGCTACTTTCTTGCCTATCGCACAGCAAGTCTGACTTCTCTACCAGTTGCAGGGCGAAAATTTAAACAGCGTTTGAAACGTATACGCGACGCTCTTTTGAAGCCTCGAAGGAGGCGGCGCTTCGGAGACTTCGCGTCGAGGTTGCACTTACAAAGCAGTGACAGCCCACTAGCCGCAACACTGCCTCGCAGTTTATCGAACCACATGACCCTTTTCTGACACTTCTATCATTGCAGTGGCCGTGACACACTTGTTGCGGTCTTGCCGGGGCCTCCAGCAAGCGCGCCTTCGCCACCTCAGAACCACCGGTCATCGTCCGGGTCGTCCTCCTGACGTACAAGCGTGGATACATTGACCGTGCAATAATTCAACTTGTTTGTTTACGTGTGACGCGCCTCTTGTTTTTTAAAGGGACAAGCGCCGAGTAACACTCTTGCTTATCTTCCAAGCATATCCCGTCGAGCACTTACTACCAGTTTTCTGAATATTAATAAAAACAAATGTTCTAAAAGTAGAAATCGGTGGTTATAGTTAAATTTAAGAGTTATATTGGATACATATGATATCGGAGCACAACTCGAATTAAGAGCCAATTAACTGTCAGGATAAAGAGTGAAAATTAATTTAGCTCATTGAAAGATTCTGAGCAGCTGGGATTATTGCGGCACTTAGAGGAGCGAATCTCAGCCACGAGCTTCTTTCTACGTGCGCTCTGAAATCCGAGTCGGCAGCTCGCGAAGCACAAGGTATACCCAAGGAATACACCAGGGCACACCGACGCTGACGTGCGGGTGCCATTACCAGACACCTAAGTCAAGGATTAGGTCGCCTCCCGAAATTTATGTAAATATGTGAAGCCTAAAGGCAATGTTTCGAAATAAAAAAATACTGCTTATGCGTGGAAAACTTAATAAAACCTTATAGCATCGTTTTTGATAGACTGGCGAAAGTTTTCAGTTAAGGGTAGTTTCCCAGGTAACTCATACACGACAAGGTATAGTAATAATAAAATTATGACTCAAATGACATTTTACTTTGTTTTTGTTGCATTTAGGACACAGAAGAATAACATGACTGGTGCGTATGTACATTTTAGATTGCTGGCTCACACCCATCCTGGGCAATATCTATTTAATGTCCTCTTGCGACCTACTTCGTTTACTTCCATATTACCTATTCCATAATACTTATTCTTCCATAATACTTATTCTGAAGTTCGAGAAAATGCATTGTGATGTGTGCCGTTGTGCATGTTTCGTGACCTCAAGAAAGGATGTGTCACAATCAAGAACTTGCCAAAGCCATGGTGTAAACGCGTTTGCAGGAGCCATGAGACGATGTTCTAGAAGGCCAACATCCATGAGGTCACAGAGGCTCCTCACACGGAGTTATAAGGGCTCCCGTGCCGCTGGCAGATTCAGATATGTGGTATCATTGCTGACTTTGTAACACGGGTGATCTGCATTTACCTTCAGAAAGTATGTGAAGCTGAAGTAGGTCCTCTGGAGTTAGAGGCCACTCATCCGACTCAACACACAGACTCTCTACCGGGCTAGTTCTGAAGGCACCGGTTGCAAGGCGGATGCCAAGGTTGTGAACGAGTCTAACATGTTTAAGGCGCTGGGTGTGGCAGACTGATATACTACAGCTCCATAGTCAAGGCGTGAGCCTATGAGACTCTTATACAAGCTCAGAAGGCATTGTCTATCACTGCTCCACGTTGCACGCGCCAAGAGCTTGAGAAGGTTCATTGCTTTGAGTCATTTTGCTTTTAGATGTTTGAGGTGGGCGATAAATGTTAGTTTTGAGTATAGTATGATGCCAAGGAATTTATGCTCAGAGCTCACTGATAGTCGTTCGCCATTGAGCTCAATGCTGGGGTCTGGTAATACTCCTCTATTCCTTGAGAACAGAACACAGACACTTTTTGGGGGATTTAGCTTAAATCCGTTCTGATCTGCCCAGTTAGACAACTTGTTCAGGGCAAGCTGCACTTGCCTCTCACAGATAGTGAGATTACATGACTTAACACCAAGTTGCACACCATCCACGTAGACAGAGTAAAACAGTGTGCGGGGTATCACAGTGCCCTGCCCAAGGAGTTCATTTTTATGATAAAGAGAGTGCAGCTCAGCACACCACCTTGTGGTACACCTATCTCCTGCGTGAATGGTCGTGACAGCGCATCACCTAATCTTACGTGAAATGTCCTGTCGGACAGATAACTCTCAATATTGTTTAGCAAGTTGCCGCGGGCGCCCATGCCGAAAAGATCACGAATAATGCCGAAACGCCACGTGGTCTCGTATGCCTTCTCCATGTCTAAGAACACTGACACGAAAGACTGCTTGTGTATAAAGGCATACCGTATGCTCGCCTCTATGCGGTCAAGGTGATGTGTTGTGGATCTACCTTCCCTGAAACCACACTGAAGGCGGTCTAAAAGACTGTTGCCTTGAAGGTAATGAAGAAGGCGCCGGTTTACCATTTTTTTCAAAGAGTTTGCAAAGACAGCTGGTCAATGCTATGGGCCTGTAACTACTGCCAAGGAAGGTTTCTTTCCTTCTTTGAGGATAGAGATAACAATAGCTTCTTTGCAAGCAGACTGAATAAGGCCGGAATACCATATCGTGTTGTAAAGACAAAGGAAGGTTTTCTGGGTTTCTGGGTGCGAATGTTTTAACATTTCATACAATATGCGATCAGAACCTGGGGCAGATGTTTTAGAACAGTTAAGGGATGCCTGAAGCTCCGCAAGGACGAATGTTCGGTTGTATGCTTCGCTATGTGTACCTTTTCTTTCTATTGACATTTGTTCTATTCATCTTTTATATGTTTGAAATGTCTCGGAGTAGTTCGACGAACTAGATATGTGTTCAAAATGTGCGCCCAGGAAATTTGCCTGGTCTTCTAAGCTGTCTCCTTCAGTGTTTACCAATGGTAACGAGTATGGTGGGCGGCCTCTTATTCCGTTAACTCTATTCCACACCTTCGCCTCGTCTGTATAGGAATTGATGCTTCATATAAATGTTTGCCAGCTGTCACTTCTAGCCTGTCGGCACGTTCTCCTTCCTTGGGACTTTATATTTTAAAGTTGATTGTGTTTTTTGCAGTAGAAAAATCGCGGAGCAAACCCCATCCTTTGTTTTGCTTGTTACGAGCGTTCCGGCACTCGTTGTTCCACCATGGTGCACGGCGTTTGCAGGATGATCCATTTATTTCAGGGATACACCTAGACGCGGCGGCAATAAGAAAGGCGGTGAAATGCTCAACAGTACCGTCTATACTTAAAGCCCGTATGTCAGCCCAGTTTAACAAAGTTTCATTTCGGAACTGCTCCCAGTTGGCTGAGTCAACATTCCATCGAGGAGGCTGAGGAGGACATTCATTCGATTCCGAGATTTGCAGAGCTATCGGGAAGTGGTCGCTCCTGTAGGGGTTTTTAATTACATGCCATTTCAGGTCAGGTAGAAGGGTTGGAGAGACAATGCTTAGATCTATAGAAGATAATGTTTTGTTTGCCAGATTATAGTATGTAGGTTCTTTTTTATTCAACAGAAACTGCTCCACTAAACGACCTCGTGCATCGCATCGAGAGTCACCCCATAATGTACTGTGTGCATTGAAATCTCCAAGCATTATATATGGTTCGGGTAACTGATGTATTAAAGATTGAAATTCCTGTTTGTGAAGCTAATAATGTGGGGGCATGTAAATTGAGCAAATAGAAAGAAGCTTATTTTAAAGTACAGCTCTAACAGCCACTGCTTCGAGAGGAGTTTGTAAATGTAACTGTTGACATGCTATATTTTTGACCGCTATAATAGCTACTCCACCAGAAGATGCCAGATTATCATCGCCGTCTTTACGTAAGGCAGTATATTGTCGAAGGAAGTTTGCGTGTTTTGATTTTAAGTGGGTTTCCTGTACACACAACACTTTTGGAGCGTGCCGAGTTCCTGAATGTCATCGAGGTTTCTCAAAAGACCTCTCACGTTCCACTGTAATATTTGTGTTTTCATATTGGAAATAAGTTAGTGCTGTGTGTACGGATAGGAAAGCTTGGTACTCATGTACCAGGACCGTCATCCGACCCTGTTACGAGTTTTTTGGTTTTCTTGGCGCGGTCCTCAGAGGCGCACCTGTCCTTCGGCCCAGGAGGTGCCGGACTTGTATTCATTACCTCATGGGAGGCACTGGATGCCCGCAGGCACGGGCCTCTAGTTCGTGTTGTAGACCTCGCCTGACGAGGCGAAGCTTTGTGACCCGGGAGCCCTGGAGTCGCGAGGCTCTGTGGCTGAGTGGGTGGAGTAGCCTTAACTACTGCCACCACGGGGGCGGGTGCCACAGCCAACGGCCCGCTGCTAGCGGGTCGTTGGTGAGGCAGAGGATGGTGCGGTGCTGCCCCCTTGAGTGCCGCATCAGCATAGGTGTTGCCGCGTAATGGCGAACACCTTTTGCGAGCTTCTTTGGAAGATATGTTCTCGCGGCCTTTTAGACTGATTATTTCTTTTTGCTTTTTCCAGTTATGACATGATCGGGAGTATGTAGGATGTGCTCCGTCACAGTTCACACAGTGAGGTGCAGCGTTGCAGTTGTCAGAGGCGTGGCTTTGAGCTCCACATTTTGCGCATGTAAGTCGACCACGGCAGCTCCTAGAGCCATGGTCAAATCTTTGACACTGAAAGCATCGGCGAGGGTTTGGGATGTAAGGTCTGACTGGTGTCTTTGTGTACCCGGCTTCTATGGTTTGTGGCAAGTCGCTAGAATTAGGTTAGTACGAGGTGTTTTGTAGGGATTTCTTTATTTTCCCGTCGAATGACGATGCTTTACATTGGTAACCTTTTTGTCCTTCCAGCCTTCGAGAAGCTCGGTTTCAGACAAGCAAATAAGATCTGCGTCAGACACTACTCCGCGCGCTGTGTTAATAGAACGATGGGGGGAGACAGTGACGAGAGTTTCTCCGAATGCCACAAGCCTGTTCACTATGGTGTACTGGTCTTATCACGGATCTCTAGGAGGAGGTCCTCGCTCACCATTTTTGTTACCTTATAGCCGGGCGAAGGGTGTCACTTAAGCCCCTTGCCACAGCAAAGCGAGATAGAGTCATGGCTGGTTTGTCGGGTGTTTCATTGTGAACTACTTGAAATCAGGGGAAAATCTCTGATTTTGGTAAAAATGCTCAGGATTTCATCGGTGCGCACCCTCTTCTGAGGGTGACGATCAAGGAGTTGGGGAAATGCAGGAGTTCCCAGAGTACCTTAATGTACTTCGGCAGGAATGGCGGCCACCCACCGCGGAGCCGAACTAGGGGATGCAGCAGCTTTTACAGTGAAAGTGCTGCAGGCACCAGCCGTACATTACCAGTATAAACATATATATTATGCCCAAGGAAGGGCACATACACAAGGTTAACGCTTGCCGCCGTGCAAAACGGAATTGCAGAGAGGAGAAGACAGAATAGATTAACAGTGAGAGCGAAAGACAAAGATGTAGGTAGAGAAGGACAGGAATAGGCGACTGCCGATTTCCCCTGCGTGGGTCAGCCCAGGGGTGTCGTCTGCGTGAAGCTGGGGCCATAGGTGCGTTGCCTCTGCCGGGGGGCCTTAAAGGTCAGATCACCCGGCGTCGGCTCAACCCCCAGGATCCCCTTTTCCCCGGACACAGCAACGCCATGCACGGCGGGGCGTGGGAGGGGTCGAAAGCCCCCGTTAGCTCGGATCCGTGGGGTCGCTAGACACTAAACGCCTGCTCGCGCAGACGCCCCTGCGGGGTATGAAGCATTATGGCTGAGCCCTTTGTAATGGGTTGGAAGCTTTAAACGACCCACTATTTGCGTAATTCGCATTGTGTGACGCCCGGTCGTTATTTCACTCTCCTACCACGCTATATAGCATACGAAAACGTGTGTGTGTGTGAGAGAGAGAGAGAGAGAGAGAGAGAGAGAGAGAGAGAGAGAGAGAGAGAGGGAAAGAACTTCTTTGAGATCTTGAGGAAATGAATCATGGGGGCCTGATGGGCTTCCTTAGCAACCAATAGAAGTGCACTTGCGAGGAACCCCCTACGCTATAAATCATAATTTTTGTGAAGTAGGAAAGCAGCCACTATGGCATTTTTCGTCATTTTGCCGATAACCGTGGTACCTGCTAAGAACCTGTAATGCTTTAAGCGCTCTTTGTTGATGCTGTGCCTGATGACGATGAAGAATTATGGCAGAGCCCTTTATAATGGGTTGGAAACATTCAACAACCCGTTCGTTGCGCAGTTCGCCATGTGGCCATGTGTGACGCCTGCTTATAGAATTCGCGTTGTGTAACGCCTGGTTGTTATTTTACTCTTCTACCACGCGATATTATACACATAATAATGTGGTTCCTTCCAGACATGAAGCCTTTATAGTGTCTTTTTGCAGAGCAGCTTCAAGCGCTGGCATAGCACTGAGGTAGAATATTGGGCTCCAACGCAAAAGGCCAAGGTTCGAACCCCGTTCTATCCCGGATATGTTTTCTTGTTTCCTTTTTCTTCTTATTTCGCGCGATAGCGGTTACGGACAGCGGCGGACAACTACGGCACTAAAAACGACCGTTGTTGTGATCTCATAACAGCTTTCGCTGTAAAATGTCATAGTGGGCGCTTCTTTACTGCAGAAAAATTGCGATGATTTATGGCGTGGGTACCTTGCATGTGTACTTGTATTAGTTGCCCTAAGGGAGTCTACAACGGGCAGTACGAAGGCCGCTCTTTTAGCTTTTGCTATGTCTGTGCTGGGTGTTCCGCGCAAGCCTGGCGATTTTTACAGCGAAAGGTGTTATGAGATCACCACGGCAGTGAGGTAGTGTCCGCCGCCGCCTCCGGTGTTTGTAACCGCTATCGCGCGAAATAAGAAAAATAAAATGAAAAATCCGGCAGATCCCACGCACTGTGGCAATCGATGTAATGGGAAGCAGCCAGCAAAGAGCTCAATACATCACCTTGTTTATGTTTGAGGAAAATGAAGTCATTCATGTCATGACATGTAGTTCACTATATATCAAATGTCTGTCATGCATGTATGCATGTACAATCTTTATATAATAAAGCGTATATTCCTGTATATCCAAGACATGACTTGCCAATTATGTTCGTCACGCACACATGTCACGCCGTACCAATTTTTTCTATATATCCAGTTACAAACAAGCCGGAAGCGCACCATGAGAGTGTGATGTAAATCATGCCCTAGAGGACATCCATGTCATGATTTTCATGTCACCGCCTGTCATTTATGTTCGTCCTACAGTCACGTCACGAAATACCAATTTTGGAGTATACCAAGCTAGCGAAACAGCCGCGAGCGCACCATGAGCATGGCATGTAAATCATGCTGTACATGAAATGCATGTAATGATTGTCATGTTACCATCCGCCATTCGTGTTCACCATACAGTCGTGTCACGCAATACCAATGTTGGTGTACATCAAGCTAGTGAAACAGCCGCCAGCAGACCATGAGCGTGCCATGTAAATCATGCCCTACATGACATCCATGTCATGATTATCATGTTACCACCTGTCATTTATGTTCGTCGTACAGTCACGTCACCCAATACCAATTTTGGTCTATATCAAGCTAGCGAAACGGCCGCGAGCGCACAATGAGCGGGGCATGTAAATAATGCCCTACACGACATGCATGTCATGATTGTCATGTTACCACCTGTCATTTATGTTCATCGTACAGTCACGTCACGCAATACAAATTTTTGTGTATATTAAGCAAGCGAAACGGTCGCGAGCGCTCCATGAGCGCGGCATGTAAATCATGCCCTACACGACATGCATGTCATGATTTTGATGGTACCACCTGTCATTTATGTTCCTCGTACAGTCACGTTACGCAATACCAATTTGGTGTATATCAAGCTTGCGAAACGGCCGCGAGCGCACCATGAGCGTGGAATGCAAATCATGCCGGACATGACATGCATTTCATGATTTTCATTTTACCACTTGTGCTTTATGTTCTTCATACAGTCATGTCACGCAATGCCAAATTGCAATAAAACAATTTACTTTAGCCCATCTTTACACAAATTATGCTGATCGTATTAGCGTTTACACTGATGGGTCATGTCGAAAACAAAGTTCTACGTCAGCTTTTTATATACCTGAATACCAAGAGAGAGAAGCTTTTCGGCTCTGTCACTTTACGACGTCCACACCGGCAGAACTATTTGCTATACTTTCTGCTTTACGCTACATATGTAGACAGACAGGACCATTTCGCTGGGTAATTTTAAGTGACTCGCAATCATCATTAGTGTGTATTAAAGACATCAACTTAGGAAAAACATATAACAAATTAACATGACATTCGAAAGACATATGCCATAACAAAAGATTTACATCATGATATCGTTTTTCAGTGGATCCCAAGTCACTGTGAAATCACCGGAAATGTCACAGCTGATTGTTTGACACATGCAGTGCATCAAGCTAACTATTTCTCTATTGCCTCTCGCGGCAAGTGATGCACGATGTTTCTTGAACAAACTTTGTGGTCGATCATCCAAAGAGACTTGGTTGGCGGACGGAGCTCAAAACTCTCAATTATATACAATCGATCCTGGAATGGAATTTCAAATTCCGATTAAGCCGTTCTGCAGAAACATTAATTCACAGCCTTCGTCTAGGCACTGCCTACACTAAGAGTTTCCTATATAGGATAGGAAAAACTAACTGCGCTACATGTGAAGAGGCAGAAGAAGACATAGAACACCTCCTTCTACACCGCAAAAATTATGCTGTTCCCTGTAACAAATTCTTAGAAAAACTAAACAGATTGGATAGACGGCCGCTGTCATTAGCAAAAGTTTTGGGTACATGGCCAACAGAAACCTTTCAAAACATTGCTGCACGCGCCCTAGTAGTTTTTAGAAGAGTCGGAAATATCAAAAAGATACTGATTCATATTTGTAATTATTTTTCACATTGAGATACTTCTGGTCACATGTTTCGCGTTGCCTCTTGTGATTCGAGATAGATGTGTTTAAAGTGCGGGCAAGGGCCCAGTGACTGTTGTGTGATCGCATTATACAAAGTACTGTGAGATGAACTCTTCGGCAAAGTGGGAACGTTTCTTGTGTGTCTTGTCTGTAAACATTGTTGTCGACACGTGGACATTATGCATGACGTGAGAACATTCCTTTTAAAAGGACATTGCCGTGAGTGAGTTTTACAATACTCTACTTTTATTTATAATTTCGTGACGCAAATTAATAAGTAAGGGATGAGGAGTAGCCGGAGCCATGTATAGGCACCAGCATCTCCTTAAACACATTTAATAAAAAAATTTGGTACATGTCCTGATAGCGAAACAGCCGCAAGCCCGCCATGAGCGTGACATGTAAATCATGCCGTATATGATATGCAAGTCATGGTTGTCAGGTTACCACCTGTCATTTATGTTCGTCGTACAGTCACGTTACGCAAAGCAATTTGATGTATATCAAGCTTGCGAAACGGCCGCGAGCGCACCATAAGCGTGACATGTAAGTCATGCTGTACATAACATGCATATCATGATTTTCATGTTACCACCTGTGATTTATGTTCTGCATACAGTCATGTCACGCAATACCAAATTTGGTACATATCCTGATCTCTAAACGGCCGCAAGCCCACCATGAGCGGGGCATGTATGTCATGGCGTACATGAGATGCATGACGCGAAGCATTTCTTAGCGAACGTCTGCGAACTTTTTAGCAAACTTCTGCGACCACTTAAGAGGAGCGCAAGTAACTATACCACAAATACGATGTTTTTTATGATTACTTAAACTTCAAATTTTTGCATAGAAATAAAAATTGTTACGAACCGTTACGGAACAAAAACGGAATGGAACTTTCGGCGGTAGAACGAAACTAAAACCGAAACGAAAAACATTTCGTTCCGACACCCTGCTAGCAACAAATGAACGGACATCGACCAGTGTCACCTACGTCCTTGTAAACTTCCGGTTGGGGGCCGCGGTTGTTGTTGCAAGCCGGTTTAATACGAAGTTTAATACGAATGAACCACAATTGCAGTTTTTTTTTTGCCCCATTTTCGTTCCCGAGCCAACGTCGTTGCATCGCTTAGATCGAAGCTTTGTCCTGTGCAGGGGTGTGCATGGGTGCTGTTGCGACTTGGGTAGCGTGGCCAGTGTGGACGCGAGTGGGCACTGTGCCCGGAGCAGTCAGCTGGACAAAATGAAGGAAGAAAATACTTTATGTACAAGTATTTACATCGTTGGACATCAGTGAACATGCACCTGCGCTCTTCGGTGCACCGGATTACATGACATGGTTGGGGACCACCCCCTCTTTCTCCACCCATGCGGTGTCCAGGATTACACCAATCATGCAGCACTGGTAGGTGCATAATGAAAAGCACACCCGCACATCAAAAGTCAACGCCCAGTTGACGACGTAGCGCTTAGATTTTGAAGATTGACACCTCGGAGGACCCTTTTTGGGAAATTGGCGACTCGTTGATCCCACTTAGTCGCACTTGGATGGCAATTTTGACGGTCATGCCATTTACAGGGCCGCCATGGACGCAGCGAGGACAGCCAGTCAAAATCAGCAATGTTCGCAGCGAGTTGTCTTTTCGACCGTGGACAGCAATTCTAGAAAACAAAATCCAGGATGACTTCAGGCGCAGGTGGCTGTTTTGGTCGGCGGTACACGACAGTACGAAAAAATTTCGAGGGGGCTGTAGCCCGGTCAGCCACCTCCCGGCTGCGCCACTGGAGGGTGCCTGTATTGCATGCAGATAAGATTTTAACAGTTATTGCATAACCAGAGCTGATGCTAGATCTAATAGAACGAGCATTTACTTAACAGAAGATAACTTGGCGTACCACATCTTTTTCTTCCTCCTATCTTTATTCAAACAGTTTTTAAAATGATAAGTTCACTGTTAGCGCAAGTGATTTCTTAGCTATCCTTTTGCATTCCACACATTACCTAGATCTCTGTATTGCTTATTCCCGTCAGTTTGCTGCAATATCTCTTTCGCAACGTGCTCCAAAAATAAGCTCTCTGCTTAATTTTTACTTTTAAATGTCTGCGTCATTTCCACTACTGTGTACATGTGCACATTCCACTTGAGTTTACTGTTATGTCAAGGTGATGCTGAGGATAAATGTGGCGTTTTTTTTTCTCAAAAAGAGGCAAGTGCACTTTTACTGAAACTGAGAAAACACACTTTTTAGGCGCGAAGCTCCTTATAGCATCACCTGGTCGGTCGTCGCTCCATGCGGCGTGCCCCCGCCGTCCTGTCTCCCATATCATTCAATAGATGGCGCTGTCCCATAGAGATGCATGCAAACTGCAGTTGGGTGACGATATACTAGGTGGCGCTGTCCCATAGAGATGTGTGCAATATGTGTGCAAAAAAAAAAAGCAGCGGTAGCCTGCACGCTAGATGGCGTGCAGTAATCAAAGCGGCGTATCGCTTTGATTACTGCTGGGCGAAACCACTGAACATTTCACGGTGTAACCATGATTGCTTCAGGAGCTTCGCCCAAGCTCTTCATAATTCACCCGTGGATATGCTGTAATTTTTTTGCTACTCACAATATGGTCGGGCCTGCTGCAACAACTTTTTGCCAGTGTGTTCCTCTCACCTAAATACCTCAAATCTATATTGCGGCTGAAATCTAAATAGCCCATCATCGTCGGTATTCCGCACTCATATTTGTATTTGAGATTGGAAAATTTGATCAGGGCTTGAACCAGCTTGTAAAAAAAAGTCTAAAACGATTCGAATGTACGGTATAGATATATTTTGCGATAAAAGTAACATCATCCTTGTGCTTCCGTCGGTGCCGTCCTTCGTCGTATGGGCGTAATGGCGATGACTAGGCAAGAAGAGGGAGTGGTCCTTCCTGGCAAAAGGCGCACTATTCTGGACTGTCGGCAGCGTTTTCTTGTTCTTGGCATCTATTGAAGGCTCGAAAATTGTTCGAGCTCTTCTCCTTCTTCTTTGAGCTTGTTTTATGTCGTGCCATTTCGGATTTCTTCTTCTCCTTCAAAGAATAGATCGTTGCCCAATATCTTCATTTCATATGTCTTTTATTTCAAATGTACCGTCTTGGAGCGAAATAAGGGCATGATACTGAAGCGCTAAACTGGAAAAGAAACACTAAGAGGCAAAAAGAAGTAGGAAGGTCGGCCTCTTACTCTTTATATTCGAGCTTTGCCCTACAACATCATGCCCTTCAGTAAGTGCCAACTTGCCCTAGGAAAGCCAATTGTGGAATGTAAACACGATAGCAAAGCAACTAGGACACAAATTAACCAGATTGATCAGACCATGTTGGTTGTTTTGGTCACGATTGTTGACTCAGCGCTGGTTTAATGAATGTGGCTCAGTTTGATTGAAACAGATGCAGAATTTGGCTCATTTTTGATTAGAAACTGCCTTTTTGAGTTAACGTTACTATCAGGAATTGCCTAATTTTGATTCCAGTCGTTTTAGAAGTTAAATACACTTAGGCGCGCTTACCCTCCCGTGAAATGTATCCCAGTTTCGGTTTCTGCACCTGGCTCTTTTTGAAAAAAAAAGACATACGCCATAAATATATATTAATCTAGGCGTGCCTTGAGTACGCAGTAACAGAAATTCTACTTACTACTTAGTGAAATAGGAAAATTGAATTTGCTTCATAATAATGCAAATTATTCCGAGCCATCTTAAAAATTTTAGGCTTCAGATTAGAGAAACATTGTTATACTGAATGCGCCATTTTTCTCATGAGCGTCCCAAGGAGTCACTTTCGGCTGTTTTCTATGGGCCCCGAATTTTCCGTTGTCTTAACTTAAGAAGTAAGTTGACAATAGTTCATGCTTAATTCTCATAGCTATTAGGGGTGCCGCCTGAATCGTGCTTATATACTTATTCACTGCGATTGTTTCATACGGAACCGCCTTTCTATTTTACTTAGATATAATTGTTTTCCATTTTTAGGCCTCCCTAAATTTGTTTTACTGTTACAAATCACCAGGTAATCGGAGCGATAAGCCGCAATAGTGCGAAGAGCAGCGGTGTCCTGCAACGCGTTGTGCAACTATACAAAACGTCTGAAACGTTTCTGGGATGCATATGTTCTCTCGCAGAAGAAAAACTGGTGAAGGTTGCGTATTGGTGCACATGTCGCTAAGGAACGCTTTAAGCTAGCAGATAAGTAGAATATGAAAAGTCATTGCTGCTTTCGGTCCTTTTTGCACACAGCATGCGTCACAACAAAAAAAAAAGGCCCCACCAGCGTTGTTGCTACTGTACACCTCTAATAGGTTTACGGACAAGGTAAAACTCCAAAGCGGTATTCGCGCTATCGTGCGGAGGCTTCTTACTGGCGTTCTTTTAAATAGATGGCAACCCGATAGCTGGCCGGCAAGCAGCAGATACTCTCACCAATTACAAAAGTGACAAGCAAATACCGCTGACAGCGCAAGAGCTGTCATGTTAGCCAACCAAAACAACCCCAATAAGTTGTTTCAGAGTGAAACTAATATACTTTTAGCAAGAAGGACAAAACTTTTGAGAAACTAACACACATTACATTCAAATGAAACAAAGTTGGTTGCAGTTAATAAATATTCGAGCGAACATTTCTGTGTGTAGGCGTTTGCTGCTACGTTATTTAGATCTATAATAAACTTGCGAACGCATCGAAGCATTTTAAGATACGATCGATAACAGAGGTAGTTTTTTATATGAGTATCTCAAATACTTCTTGCCTGAGTACCTTGTATCTTATCGCGATACAATTTCAAAGTATCTTTGTCCAGCACTGCTAATTAGAGACACCAGCGTTACCTTCCTTTTCAGGAGAATCATTCTTAACGAGCTCGGCCCAACTAAAACCCTCTTCCCTGCTGCGCATTCCTATAGACTCTCGCCTGTCAATCAAATAAGAAAAATGCGTTAGAGCGGGCAATGTAATTTGTTTCGGAACGAAAGCCTTTTATTGGCCTTTGTCGAATGAATTGTGGGTTCACTCATACGCGTGCATCGGCGGTTACATAAATTTGACATCTGAAAACTGGAATAAAATAAGAATGGAGTGGGTTTACGTCATAGCGCGACGTGTTGTCCCTCACTATATACGGCTGGCCAATAATCAAGGGCCCATATTCACTGAAAACTCTTCCTAAAGGGGCCCTGCAACACTTACAGAATGGTCAGAAAACGCTGCCGATCGGTAGTCGAGGCTCCTGAGAACACGCAAGCGAAACATTATAGCGCAGAACGCGGCCTGGAACTTGCAATTAATTCTCGAAGTCAGCTAGAAATTGCTCCCTCTTCTCTCTAGAAACGAAGCCATATACCCAAATTAATGCGTCATTTACCCAAAGTCTACGTCCATTAGCCGATTTGAACATGGTGAGCTGCATAGTTACCGTGGCCGCCGCGGGATGCCGCCACGTACCCTCTAGAAATAATGCCATATACCAAGAGTCCGCGGCCGTTGGCCGATTTTAGCATCATGAGCTGCATATTTACCGTGGCCGCCGCGGGATGCCGCCACATACCCTCTAGAAATAATGCCATATACCAAAATTACTGCGACATTTACCAAGAGTCCGCGGCCGTTGGCCGATTTTAGCATCATGAGCTGCATATTTACCGTGGCCGCCGCGGGATGCTGCCACGTGCCCTCTAGAAATAATGCCATATACCAAAATTACTGCGCCATTTACCAAGAGTCCGCGGCCGTTGGCCGATTTTAGAATCATGAGCTGCATATTTACCGTGGCCGCCGTGGGATGCCGCCACGTACCCTCTAGAAATAACGCCATATACCAAAATTACTGCGCCATTTACCAAGAGTCCGCGGCCGTTGGCCGATTTTAGCATAATGAGCTGCATATTTACCGTGGCCGCCGCGGGATGCCGCCACGTACCCTCTAGAAATAATGCCATATACCAAAATTACTACGCCATTTACCAAGAGGCCGCGGCCGTTGGCCGATTTTAGCATCATGAGCTGCATATTTACCGTGGCCGCCGCGGGATGCCGCCACGTACCCTCTAGAAATAATGCCATATACCAGAATTACTGCGCCATTTACCAAGAGTCCGCGGCCGTTGGCCGATTTTAGCATCATGAGCTGCATATTTACCGTGGCCGCCGCGGGATGCCGCCACGTACCCTCTAGAAATAATGCCATATACGAGAATTACTGCGCCATTTACCCAGAGTCCGCGGCCGTTGGCCGATTTTAGCATCATGAGCTGCATATTTACCGTGGCCGCCGCGGGATGCCGCCACGTACCCTCTAGAAATAATGCCATATACCAAAATTACTGCGCCATTTACCAAGAGTCCGCGGCCGCTGACCGATTTTAGCATCATGAGCTGCATATTTACCGTGGCCGCCGCGGGATGCTGCCACGTACCCTCTAGAAATAATGCCATATACCAAAATTACTGCGCCATTTACCAACAGTCCGCGGCCGTTGGCCGATTTTAGCATCATGAGCTGCATATTTACCGTGGCCGCCGCGGGATGCCGCCACGTACCCTCTAGAAATAATGCCATATACCAAAATTACTGCGCCATTTACCAAGAGTCCGCGGCCGTTGGCCGATTTTAGCATCATGAGCTGCATATTTACCGTGGCCGCCGCGGGATGCTGCCACGTACCCTCTAGAAATAATGCCATATACCAAAATTACTGCGCCATTTACCAAGAGTCCGCGGCCGTTGGCCGATTTTAGCATCATGAGCTGCATATTTACCGTGGCCGCCGCGGATGCTGCCACGTACCCTCTAGAAATAATGCCATATACCAAAATTACTGCGCCATTTACCAAGAGTCCGCGGCCGTTGGCCGATTTTAGCATCATGAGCTGCATATTTACCGTGGCCGCCGTGGGATGCCGCCACGTACCCTCTAGAAATAATGCCATATACCAGAATTACTGTGCCATTTACCAAGAGTACGCGGCCGTTGGCCGATTTTAGCATCATGAGCTGTATATTTACCGTGGCCGCCGCGGGATGCTGCCACGTACCCTCTAGAAATAATGCCATATACCAAAATTACTGCGCCATTTACCAAGAGTCCGCGGCCGTTGGCCAATTTTAGCATCATGAGCTGCATATTTACCGTGGCCGCCGCGAGATGCCGCCACGTACCCTCAAGAAATAATGCCATATACCAAAATTATTGCGCCATTTACCAAGAGTCCGCGGCCGTTGGCCGATTTTAGCATCATGAGCTGCATATTTACCGTGGCCGCCGCGGGATGCCGCCACGTACCCGCGCGCGTGCTCGCGGTCACACTGAAAGTAATCCGCATGTTCGAAGAAAAGAGGAAAACAAAGTGCTCAAGGTCATGACGCGCGCTGACGAAGGGGCGCATCTTCTTGCCCCCTTGTCATACGACTCCCTGCGTAGCTTTCAGGGCGCTCACTACTACGAAAGGAGAGAGAAATCGCTTAAAGCGTGCGGCAAATCTTCGTAACTCCGCTCGTACTTGACGGATTCTGAAACTTTTTGCGGCAGTCGATTCGTGAGGCCACAAGCTCTTTTAATGAAGCCATCAGACGATTACTTAAAAAAGTGTTGCAGCGTCCCTTTAAGAGACAGTTCCAGCCAATATTTAGGCTTGAGATATCGTTAGTTATAGTTACTGACCAACGATAAAAACGCTTAAGAACGAAATACTTCGTGAATACCGGCCTAAGTTATTGTTTTAGCGTGTAAATCCTGCACTACATGCAGCTAACTCTTGGTCGCCCCAACGACCAACTTTGTTGAGCGACAAACGGCGATCCAGCGAACTTCTTGTATTCCGTTGCCGCCTCTTTATCTGACGAGCATTGTTGCGAAACTTCACTCCACCTGCTCTAGGCCCTAAAAGCCAGAATTGATGGGTTTCCTGCGATGACTTTCATTTACAGACATTACTGTTTTCACAACTACATCATTAGTTGCACTGCTTGAGTGCTTTTTATTTTTCTTGAGTTATTTAAAGTGTGTTATGGCATTACCTTTTCGTTTATACCCGTTGCTTTGCGCCTAATTTCAAAAAAAAAAAAACTGAAAGTGAATCATTCATTCTGTGAACTGGTCGCTATGTCAGTCGTGTAATAATATTTTCAGTGCTCTTCGACGTGTAAATGCCGTAAAATACACCAATTGAGGCATAAGAGATAAAAGAATGGAACGTCTGTTTCACCTAATTGAGCGGTTCGTGATACTCAACGCACAATCACGGATTCCTGCTATCAATTCCTCGAGCCGTGCGGCACAGTTTTCTTTCTGTTTTGTTTAGCTTTTCGATTGACACCATCCTGTCAAAACTCTAGTTTATAGAGCTGGCTGTTTATTCTCTTCTCCGTTAGCGTGAGACGCAAGATGACGTTCCCCCATTATACGCACGTATAGATACTTCGCGCGCATAAACTCTGGAAAAGATGGTTCGAAAAATCGGAAAAAGAGAGCGTATTCACACGCGTGCGCAGGAAAGCCATTCTCGAGAAACGTGTACGGCTGTTTTTCGCGCAGCAGAAATTGGAGGGCGAGGCCACTAGCGTTCATCCTTTGCCGGGGCAAAAATCCCATTCCAGTTCGTCAATGTCACGAAGCGACGGGCCCTAACTGAAGGCGTCATGTCGTACCCGTCGAGGAGAAAATGTTGCAACAACTCGTCGCGTAAAGCAATATGACGTTGAAGGCTGCCACCGCGGGGCGCTCAGTGAAATACCGCGCACAAGATCCGAAGAATGCGTATACGTTGGGTGGATCAGGGGCTTTGTTCCGGGAAACAGGGCGTTAAAGAGCGCCAGACCATCGAATCACGACCCGTGAAACCAGCCTTGACCTCGTCGCAGAGAGGGCCGGGGATGATTGCTTTCAACGGAAGCGGAAGAAAAAAAAAAGCATTGCGATTGGAGAAGAGAACGTGCATTTATTGGCTCCTTCTCATTATCCGCCATCGCGCCAACCAAGAAAGCGCGTGTTTCGAAAGAGCTGATTCCGAGACGAGATTTTTTTTTCACCAGTACGTGGCCTGGTGCGTAACTGTGCTCTCGGAGAATATCGCGCGAACAGGGTGAAAAAAGGCATCCAGGCGGCAGTAAAGAAAAAAAAAAAGAGGAGTGATATGAATGAATGAATTGAAATAAAAACAAAGAAACAAAAATAGAGAACAAGAGGGGGACAAGTTGCACGAGGGAAGACGCAGCCAGCTGCGCGCTTTGTGAATGTGTTCGACGAGCATTGAAATCTCCGTACTGTTTCTATCTCAAAAGAGCGCCGGGGGACAATTTGAACTGTGAATAAGCGAAATGAAGCAGAAAACAAACTCGCGTCTTCGATGGGAAACAGTGCGGCCTCTGCGAATGGTCCTATTGAGGGCGCGAGAGCGGTCGTATTTCGTCAATGATTTACGGTTGACTGCCGCGAGGCAAGCGCTTACCCTGCGTGGCATTCGAACACGCTGTGCCGAGGGCTGAAAAAAAAAAATAAATGTAAGAAAAAAAGAAATACACGAAGAGCAATACAGGTAGCGGTACAAAGAAGATAAAGCGGGACTCGCGTCGTCTAGTTCGACATCTTCTTTCTATCCCACGAAGTTTTCTTCGATGCGTTCCCTCTTGTCGTCGGCGGACGCCGTGCACAAGAGAACGAGACTGGCGGTACAGCAGGTCTGATACGTGTACTCACACAGCTACGATCGCAGGGAGTGTGTCAGAGAGAGAGAGAAAACGCGAGAGGGTGGTGGACGCAGGGAAACACGAAGAGGGCTTGAAATTTCCGCACAGCACACTGTATAAATCACTTAAGAGAGCCCACCAGCGGCGAGGAAGTTTGCCTCAGGTGTTCTGTAGTGGATGGAAATTGACAAAAAAAATGAGAATCAGCGACTAAAAATAAAAAAAAGGGCTTAAAATGGAAAGCGGCAAATGCGAGAAAGTAAAATTGTACTGACGCTACAGCTCTTCAAATCTGTGAAATGCACGAACGCGTCGTATGGATGCGCTTTGTGGCACACGGGGTGCAAATTCGTTCGCTTCTCCCGCGAAAAAGCTTCTCCACGCATTTCTAGCTTACCATTGGCTCTCCGCCTCCTCTCCTTCCTTTTCCCTCGTGTTCTTCGTTAGTCGTGGTGCGTGTGCCAGTAGCGAGCACGAACAAAGACAGCATCTATTTCTCCACAGCCATGATCCGGGAGAGAGGGCCCCAAATTGCCCGTATATATGCTCATAACGGCAGGTGTTCATCGCAACCGCGACACTCAAACCCTTCGCAACCGCCAATCAGTCCCAGGCAAGGATGGAGCCGACAGCGAGAGCAGGATTGATCCGCGTCCTTCTCGCCCTGTCCTATGCTACGCTCGCCTTGGCCGGCAGCTCCTTCCCTGGCAGGAGGGGCCGGTACGTATCAGCACTATCTTGGCCCTGTGGGGTACACATGCTCGTGCCAATTAGGTAGTTTTAGCCTCCCCAGTACAAGAGTGCTGTGCACGATAGATAACACCGCTCGCTATTGGTACGTTTCGTTCACTGTCTCTCCTCTTAGCAGTTCTAAGACGCCCTCGCATGTATTTCCGAGAAGAGGCGTGTTCTGCACGGAGGGTAATTAGCTCATATTCTGCTTCACCGATATCAAGAAAAGTGGCACCTCGAAGCACTGCTCTCTCCTCATGGACTGTGATTCCAGTGCACCACAAGCGAGTTCAGCTTGTGTAATATTGAGGATCGATGCGCTAGTATACGAGCAGAAGAAAGAAATTTTCCCCGATATGCCGTGGGAGGCACTGTTGCAGAACAGAAAAGCCTATCGTTTTCCTGCAATGCGAAGGCGCGAGCAACAAGGTATGCTCGACATAATGACCACACCCTAACTGACTTTAAATTTCGGATGATAGGCTCTATATTGTCCTAGCAAACGTCTCAGGGCCCTACAGGGAGTATTGCGTCATTTCAGTTATCTCTGAATTTTACAATGTGCGGATTCCATCAGCGGGCGGTTTGTCGCATTGACACCTTTAAGTTTAATATTAAGAGAACACAAACGAGGAAACGTGAATTTCAGAAGTTGAAGCCCTTCGCGGTGACTTAGCATAGGTATCGTGCGCTGAATGTTTCCTGTAGCAGGCAGGCAAAGCAAGTAGCTTCGCAAGGCCCTCTGTTGTGACATGCATTCTACAGCAAGTTTCCAGGTTATGCAAAGTCGAAGACACGCACACTCTCGCAACATAAGTAAGGAAATGTACTTTCATGAATTGATGACTTCGCTGAAATGACCAGGGTGACAAATATATTGTCAGATTGCTTGCATGCTCTCATTTGATAGAGCTAAGGCCAACAAGGACAGACCGTGGTAACCAAGTCATGCCGATTCTATGGACTGATGTGAATGGGCGTTATGTTTCGATGATGAGTGGTCTGTGCTGATAACTCAGAGCAGAAAGCCGCAGTCCCCGATAATTTTCCGGAGAGAGTATCGCCCGAGCCACTGTGTCGTCAGAATTTTGTCAGGATCTGAAAAAACAAAACAAACAGAGCTGTGGAGCCAACAATACAGATTATATTATTAGGATGACATGAGGCATGACTACCTGCAAGTGTACTCACACTGCGGCGCACAGCATCGACCAACATGGTGGACAGCCCGCACACCAGAGAGAGAGAGAGAGAACAACTTTATTGCACACACCGGACAGGACCGTCTTCTTTGCATATTCCGTAGGCATATGGACTCACTCTCGGATTGTACTAGCTTTGTGGCATTACCACCGGTGGTTGAAGCACCGTGTCGGTGCTCTTCAAACATGGTCGGTAAAGGAAGGGCGATATGCTTTCAGTCTGCTGACGTCAACTGCGTTACTAGGAGCGTACTGACGCTATGGTAACGCAGTTACAGGAGGGATAGTCTAGTAGACACGAAAGACCACGTAGGGGACATCCGTTTCTTGGCGGACGATACGGTGAGGACCCGTGTACCGAGATAACTTTTATGATAAGCCAACACGACGGAGTAGACACTGCAGGATAACTAAGGGACCGGGTGAGAACAGAACGTCGTGATGCCGGCTGTAATAACGGCTCATCTGGGTTGCTTGCGAAGCCGACAGCCTAGTGTAGGCGATTCCACGCGCGTGGTAGGCTCAAGCAATGGCAGCATGTGCATAATTGCTAGGCGGTGCTTTAGCAGCCGGATGTAGGCTGTCCAGTGGTAACGTCAGGTCAAGACCGAAGAGCATATGAAATGATGGATAACCGGCAGTGTCCTCACGTGATGAATTGAAAGCGCAAGTCACGTGAGGTAGCGCCAGGTCCCACTTCGGGTGGTCATATAAAACATACATTGAAAGCATGTCCGTGAGAGTGCAATTTAGGCGCTCGTGAGGCCATTTGTCTGGCGATGGTGTGGCTATTGTAGGTGGTAAGTATTGGCGATGGTAGGTGGTAAGTATCAACTTGTGTTGCGTTGGGGAGGAGCGCAAAAAATTCGCGATTACTCGGGACAAAAATGCGCTGCCGCGTTCTGTAAGCAATCGGCGACGAGCGCCGTGGTGTAGAATAACATCGTGGAGCGAAAAATCGGCAACGTCAAGAGCACCCGCGTGATTGCATACCTGGTCACATAATCTCTAACAGCGGTGGCCTATTTGTTGCCCAATTTTGATTCAGGAAAAGGACAGCGATCGCCGAAACCAATATGAATGAATGGTTCGGTCGGGATGAAGAGCGGTTGAAGCAGTCCAGCAGCGAGTTCGGCAGGTAGCTTCCTACGTTGGCATTTATCGCAGGAGACCACGTAATGTCGTACGAACCGGGTGAGACCGCGCCAAAGGAAGCGGCACCGGACAATATACCGAGGTGGTCGGCAGCGAGTCCGTCGCGAAGACCATGCAGGACCGTTGAGCGTAGATGTTTAGGCGCAACAAAAAGTAGCAACAAAAAGTAACAAAAAAAAACCAATCCGGAGAAACTGAGACAGAGACATGATGCAGAGACTAGGCCGTCTGATCCGTCTGGTTGGTCAACAGCGTAGCGGGACAAGCAATCAGCGTAACGACGGAGGCGCCCCAACTTGTATGCAACGTAGTACGAGTACTTTTGAACTACAAAAGACCAAGACGTCCTGTAGGGTTCTTCAGAGAAGAAAGCCAACAGAGTGCGTGATGATCAATGACAACACGGAAAGGTCGGCCATGCAAGTAAGGACGGAATTTCGAAACCGCCCGGACGAGGGCAAGGTGTTCCCGTTCTGTTATAGAGTAGTTGCGTTCGGTCCTCAAATCGAGACGACTTGCGTACGCAGTAGCACTATGGGGCAGTACTGCAATACTACGGTGATTACTAGCGTCTGTGCACACTTCTGTGGGAGCAGCTTGGTGTCAAAATGTGCAAGAATAGTTGGAGTCGGTAGAGCGGCGATTACTCGAGAGAAGGCATCAGCTTGTAGAGGACCCCAACAAAGTGGGACGTCTTGTTTGAGATGGTCAGTGAGTGGGCGTGCGAGTGCCGCAATGTTTTCACGGATTGGCAAAAGTAGAAGCACAAGCCCAAAAACCTAGGAACATTATGGACAAAACTTAGAACTGGCAAGTTCATGACAGCGTGTACTTTTGCTGGGTCTGCTCCGACAGTGGAAGCTTCAGGAGGGTGGCCCAGCCCAGGTATTTGACGAAGACCGAGGTGTCGCTTTGAGCAATTGAGCTGGAGGCCAGCTCGTAGGAATCATACTATAGTCGGTTACAGCCTAAGAATAAATACAAGCTCCGCCCACAGAACCGCGGCGCGCTTGTCGATCACATATGTAAGAGAGTCGTGCAAGCTGTTGTGCTTTCGAACCATAAATACTTTTTCTGTGGTAATGTAAATGTATTAAAAACTAAAGGGTCGTCGTTCCTAGCGAAAATATTGTCTTTTGCTGAGAAGTGATTTCAAAATCTCTGATGAAATTTGCCAGGACGTTAAAGCCTAAAACCAGCGACACGAACATGTGTGTGCATGGGAACCCCAACTACCTGAAACAGGCGGAAACTGCTTGACGTCGCGGAAATGAGCAAATGTGGTTGGATGGAACGTCTACGGAAATTTTCACTGGGTGGGAGAGTGATGGCTGTGGGTGGAGCTTGTATTTATTATTTGGTTGTAACCCACTATGGAATGGTCGAAAACCGCTCCCACTATGGAATGGTCGAAAACCGCTCAAGTTGAGTTGCAAAAGTGGGTGAGGAGGTTATCACATCGGCCACGTACCGTAAACAGGCCGACCTTGAATCAGCGTGTCCTTGAAGCAGCGTGTCATTCACTCAAAGCATCATTCACTCAAAGGTTGCAGGGGCTTTGCAGAGACCGAAAGGCATGATCTTGAATTGGTAAAGGCCGTGCGGGGTAACAAAGGTGGTCGAAAATGTCGCTGTATGAAGTCCAAACCCGACAGAGAGCGTCTGCGTGGTCAGGAAAAAGGTCTGATCTGGTCATTTTCCGAAAATTGGTGTCAGAGCCAGGTTACCTTGAAACTTCAGCTTGGACAGGGGCATTTATGGCGACAACTATGACGTAATCGTCTGTTATGGCGGTGAGCTGGGCAAGCGACATCTGGCATGGCAACACTTGGAATGTGATGCCAAAATTTAGGGACCGGAAGAAACACACAGTTAGCAGATATTGTGGCCATGATGTGTGGCGCAGTAACATTGCGCGTCAGTCGTGCGTCAGTTATCGGTGTGACGATATAGTTACCATCACGCACCATAGATGGGAAACACTCGTACTACGTCACGTTTCAAGGCGGTAGGTGAGCAAGAGTAATGGTCTCAGGTGGCTAACGGGCGTTTCACAGTCATCGGACAGAAGAGGAAGACTGAGGCAGAGTGTATCACAAGAACAACCAATTAAAGCTGAGTGCGCCGAAAGAAAATCAAGGACAAGTATGAGGTCATGTGGACAGCAGTCAAGGACGGCCTGCAAATTATTTTCTAGCCCTGCGGATGATTTCACCCAGCGTCACCAGCATTACATAATCAAATCAACGAAACTCAATTCCATTTCAACACAAAAGTATGAGGACGGCAAACAAGCATTTGTATGGGGTGACGTGGTCTGTGGCCTTTTTTAAAAGACGTTGACATAGCTAAGGTGAGGTGTTGCGAAATTGTTCATGGTAGTTCTAATATGAAAAAAGTGGATTAAGTAATGCATATAAATCACACATAGAATCAATATATGAGGTGATACAAGAGGCAAAGATTTTAGGAATACCAAAGGACAACGCTTCGGTTCCGAGTACATGCTGAGTACAAGTGAAGTCAACAATTGCATCAAGCGATACATCCCGTGGTGTACAATTCGGAAAATGAGCAGTAACAGAACACATGATTTTTCTTTTTTTTTTTGGCAAACAAAATATATAAACACAACTGAAAATGCCGTACCCTGTAGGTTTCACAAGCGGCGACACATGATAAGTATAATTAGTCCGGGATGTCACCCAGAATTCGCAACGAGCTTCGCGTAGTTAACGTCACTTTGCGTTTTAACGCGATAGCGTTAGAGAGCTCGTGTCGCAGAAATTCCGCCGTCGGCGTCGGCACCGTTGGTTGTGAGCGAAAAATCGAGGAAGAAGCAAATAAAATAAAGAATAAAGTTTTCGGTCCTATTGAGGATCGAACACGGGCCGTTCGCGTGGCAAGCAGGTGTCCTACCGCAAAGCCACGATGTCACATGCAGCTGCTTCGGAAAAAAACACTACATAAATGCCACGTAGTGGAAGAAGTCTCCTTCACGCATTTTGTTCGACAGGTGTCACGACGAAAACGAGCCCATTCAGCGATTTGTAGGCGCATTTGGGAGGCCATCAAACTACGTCGAAAAAGGCCGGGATAGTGCAGCCATCGCCGCTAAACACACATGAACTTTCAAACAGCTCTAAAAATGGACAACTATGCCCATCTAGCGGAAAACATATCAAGCCTACGCCCGCTTTGCAGAGGAGGCGTTGATCAAGCAAACAGCAAACCCTAGATAATGTGCTGCCATCTGTGAGGCATTGTGAGACCCTTCATGGCCTCCGAGATGGCAAGCGCGCGGCGTCTATCTTAGAGGCCATGCGACTCTTGCTTTAGATGAAAAACCTGTATGTACCATTCGCGCGCGCGCGCGTGTGTGTGTAACAATACACATTAATAAGTATGCACTTTGTGGTTGAAGTGCGCACTAGGGGCCGGATTTCGCTATTGCGTTCAACTCTTAAAGGCGAAGCTTAAGGGTCCCCCAATTTTTAAGTTTGACATATTCTTTACAGCCCAATTACGCTGTTAATAATTAACTTATGCGGTTGAAATAGTGCTTGTTCATAAATGTCCAGCATAGGAAAGAAATTTAATTTGTGGTAATATAAAAGGAGGCACAAAAAAGTAGTGAACATTGATAGTGCTATTCGGACGGCCTTATGTTGCCGTCTGTGTAATTTGGCGATATTGCTTGTAATGTTTGTTCACCAGTCAAGGTTAGGATTATTAATGTGAATGGGAAGTATGGACTTCTACAGGCGAAGCGCAATCCTTATTGGGGACAAAATTACACTCACTCGAAGTATCCTAGCAGTTACTAAATCCCCAAGCGTCTTCCACTATGCACCGAGCGATTTTATAGACAGTAGAGGTTTTTAAAATGAAAATGCTACGACAGCAAGACACCTGTCGTCTACGTCGAAGCGAAAATACTTTGTTACTGCTAAAGTTGCAGTCAAATGAATAATTAACAAAAACATGTTAGTTAACCTCTTCATTATAAGATTGAGGGCAGTTTTTGTTCATGTTTAAAGTTGGTTTTTTTTCCACCGGCGATTCAGTTTGTGTTTGTCGGTGGCATTCTCATGCGAAGTCGACTTCATTACAGAAGCATCAGCTTAAAGAAAAAGTGGTACGGGTGGTACCACTTCTTACCACTTCTTCACCACCCAGAGTGACTCAGGCTATCGAGACGTCGTAGGGGAAACAGCAGGGAAACAGCATTGTGTTGTTACAGCAATTATAATGGTTTATTACTTCACGTCATTGCCTTAAATACACATCACAATGATATCTTCAAATAACAATGTATACATAGAAGCATAAACAAGCCGTAAACGAGAACACAGAGGTGTGCGCACGCACAGCACATCAAGGCTTCTACGCGACATATAGATTAACCGCAACTTTATAATAGAGCTCCGTTTTGGTGTAGTGCAAGTTGTACGGATGGCAGGCCATGACAAAGCACAAAATTGTTATTGCAAAACAGTCAAGCAAATTACAGTTTCCTTGACTTTTCCATAAGATTGTCACAAGTACAGCATAACATACTACGGTTAGTGAAGCGAGTCCCGTGTACTAACCCATCACGTACACGAGTAGTAATCTTTACTTACCCTGACAAGCTGAGTGGTAATGACAACGTTTGCGAGATCTCAAATATATATACAGTAGTAAAATATTAGCGACACGTTGAAAAATTCAAATGGGAGTGATAAACGTTGCGGTTACTAACTTTTTACTTCCTTTTTCTTTTTTAGGAGTGTGTGCTGTGCGATGCCAGTGCACCTTAAAGGGCCCCTAAACCACTCCGAGTTCAAAGACGAGGGAGTGGTTTCTTTCTTGCCTTCACTACCCTTCCTATACAGGCGATATCTCCTCCTAGCCACTTATTTCTTCATAGAGCACGTGTACAATGTCAGCATTAAGCGTTGAGCCTATCAGGATTTCGCGCTTATCGGCTACGCGCTGGTATAATAATAATACCTGGGGTTTAACGTACCAAAACCAAGATATGATTATGAGAGACGCCGTAGTGGAGGGCTCCGGAAATTTCGACCACCTTGGGTTCTTTAATATGCACCTAAATCTAAAGGCACTGGCTTCAAACATTTCAGCCTCCATCGAAAATGCAGCCGCCGCGGCCGGGATTCGATCCTGCGACCATCGGGTCAGCAGTCGAGCGCCATAACCACTAGACCACTGTAACGGGGAACGCGCTGTTATCTCCACCAGCGCAGTCGAAAACACACAAAATGAAGAGAAATCAGTTGATCGCGCACGATAGTCATACGAGATAAGGCAGAACGGGTGGGCGACATCATGTAAAAGCAGGGTAGGAGACAATTCACAACTGATATTTCTCGTACATGGACCAATCGAAAGTACGTAGCCTAATGCCGCCACGTGAATCACCGTTCTGGCGTCACGAAGTGCGCCAAAAAGACGAGAAATGGCAAGAGAGAACAACGCGCTCTTTTTTTTTTTTGTATCTTCAGAGGCTGTTTAGGGACCATTTAAAGAAACCCATATGATCGAAATTATCCGGAACCCTCCACTACCACGTCTATCATAGCCTAAATTGGGTTGGGATGTTAAACATCATAAACCAGTCATCCTCAAAATTGCTTTTGCTGATTAAGCGCAGAAAATAGTGTTTCCATACCTATACGTAGGATCTCGTCTTCTGTAAAAGATGTGCTGCGCGCCCTGAAATTGGAATTCTTTTGTCACACACACATATATATATATATATATATATATATATATATATATATATATATATATATATATATATATATAACTGCGGAACATAAGTTTGCGCAGCTATTCGTTATAAGTTCTGCCTATGGGCTAACAAATCGGCTATTGTTGCAAGAGTAGACGCATAGCATCAACATAATGATTTTAATGATTTTTCAACAGCTCGTTTGCGACGCCTAGTTCTAAATTGCTGGTCACCCAGAAACAGGTAGGACTACACATATGAAATATAACAGAAAAACCATGAATATGGCAAGATTTTACACCAAAAGAAAGTGACACAGCTTGTAACGAAAGGATGTATGCGGTTGTCAAAACAGGACTTCATATCTGCAAGGTACCTGCCATGGTGGATTAGTAAGTCAGGTTATGCGCCGTTAAGAGCGGGTTCGCTTAAGTTATGCGCGTTAAGAGCGGGTCCGCATGTCGCCGGCGGCGACAGGCAGGAACGCCCTTGTACTTTGATTTAGGCGCCCGTTAAAGGTCCCAAATGGTCCCCAATATCCGGAGTCCCTGCCTCATCCACTAAGCTACGTGCCTCATAATCACATCGTGGTTTTTTACCGTAAATTCCCTATAATTTATTATGTGCCTGGTATAAGAAAGGGGAATTGTAACGTGTTCTTTACCTTGCTAACTAAGAGGTGTGCTTTTTTTTTCTTCTTCGCAATCGCTGAAGTGGTGGCGGCCAACACCAGCAACAACAGCAAGTCAAGATACCACCGGTAACAAGAACATGGCACATGACGTCTGTGTCCGGTAAGTAGAAAATCGTAGTGTGTCCAGTGTGCTTTGCTGATAGGAAAAGTAGGCCATATCAGGGAAACCCTTCTTTCGTAAGAGGTAGAGAAGCTTCAATTCGTTGTTTCTAAATGTTTCGCAAGTCCGCCATTATCATTCTCGCCGCAGACATGCTTGTCCCAAGATCGAGCTTCTTCTTTATCGTGCTTGGTGCCACTAGAGAGTAGTTTCACTAGGGAGATTTAGTTTGCCCGTAGACTCTCCATTAATTGCAGATACTGGGATACCGGATAGGCATACGGGAGGAACAACGCTGGTAGCGACACCTGATGATGGAGAGACTAACCAGAGGCGCGCAAGGCTAATACTGAAAACCGCTGGTGCAAAGGATTGGCAGTAAGATAAGTCGTAGCGCATTCGTGATTTTTTTTTCGAGAAGAACACTGATGAGGACAGAAAAAAAATTAGCAGCATCGCAGTTGCACAAAACGTCACCAAATGCCGCCACCAGCTTTGCTACTGCATTGAACGCTCGATAACCCGCTATCCGCAAACCGTAAAGTAGTTTATGGACTTACTAAAGCATTCAATTAAATAATTTACTAGTGGGGAAAGCAAAAGTTATTTGTTCACAACTACACGAGGCTTTCACACGAGTTCCAAAACTAGAGCGCCGGTCACTACGGGTGCACTGATGAATAAAATGTTATCATGGCTTTCTATCAGCACGGCCGTGGTTGCAAATATTTTATTCCTGGACGCTTCGCCGTAACCACGAGCGGCTTATTGGCATAAATTCGCGAGTTTAAATGTAACCCACAGCTTGTATAGCATTTGAGGAAATGCACTGCATGAAGTCACTGGGTGTGAGATAAGCCTGAAGCAAGCTGCAAAAGATAGCAAAAAGTCACGCCTTCGCAAAGGTGGCTACGGAGGGAAAGAAAGATAGAATAAATTTTATTAAACTTATCTTACTATCCTGAACAGATTAGTCTTGTGGTGAGGGAGGCTAAAGGAGCTTGACAAACTGAGGAAAGAAGGAACGACAGCTGAATGCGTGAGACGCGCGTATGCAGAAGCGTTCGTTATACGTTATCTGAAAGTGCTGTGGACCCGAACAGAATCTGCGCTATCGAAGTTGCCTGCTTAAAAACTTCGCTCGATACCAGGCTCCGAAGGTTGTCCGATGCGAACACTCATGTATACATGCATAACAGTTATTGTCACGGAGGAAAACGAATAATAATAATAATAATAATAATAATAATAATAATAATAATAATAATAATAATAATAATAATAATAGCAACGAAAACACAATTATGAAAAGCAAGCTCTGCGTGCGCTCGGCCTGTACTTGAGTCCAAAAAAAAAAGATTGTTTGCTATAAATACATTCGGTCCTGACTTACGGCAAGCTGTTTTTTCTTTTTTTGTCGACTTTGATTTCCGTTTATCTCATAATTACTTCACTTTAAATAAAAACTTAAGCAACCACCCTATACTATCCTTGGTTTATTTTCCTTTTGCTTTCAAATGCTTTTGTCTAAAAGCCACAAAGGCTGCACGTGGCACCAGTAGCCATTCTTATCAAGCAGCATTCGTAACGTTAACCAGCGACAAGTCCCACTGATATACTGCCCGTGTGCTGCTTTTAAGGTGTACAGCAATTGGCCAAATCAATGCAAAAGGTGCGCTGGATAGAGTTGCATCTGTGCCCGTGACAAAACCTTGACTCAAACGCAGTAGTGGAGTGGCAGTACATGTTTGCCGCGCACAATGTGAAGCTCGCGACTTCTCTATCCGCACTTGCAGACTGCAGCCTGGAGCGATGCCAGCAGATCTGCGAGGAGCACTATGGAGCCACCAAGCTTGACGTGACGGGGCGTTGCGACGGCGACGGCTGCAACTGCGAGTACCGAGAACGTAAGGAATGGTTATTATGCCCGTGCCAAAAGAGGTTTTTAGCTTACGCGCATACTTTTCACGCTACCGGAATACCGGATGGAATGTGCGCATGTGCGCACCTTTACGGAACGTAGACTTGCTTTCACGGAACGTAAACTACTCGCCGGATACGTTTTACGTTTACGGCCATATCTTGCGAATTCACGTCGTTCGTGGCCACTCGCGATATCCGCCTCACGGAGACTCCAGCCGCCTAGTCAAAATAAGCGGAAGCGCGCGCGCCAATTTCGAAAACGTTGTGTAAGCCGGATTACCGAAGCTAGAGTGACTTAGAATGTCTAAGCCGTAAATGTGAGAGCAGTGAGAGGCCTAAAGCTCCCGAGAAGCCGGATAAGTGGTGCCATCTGGCGGGGCCGAGATAAAGCAGGCAATCACAAAATTGCTTTGCAGAAACATGGTGCGTTCTACTTCTGGTGTAAATTCCTTGCAGCGGCGTAACTACGAATGCGTTGCCTTTTAAATCCTTTTTTTCTTCTCTCAAGAGCCTAGGAAACAAACGTGTCTGTGATTGCAGTTGCACGAATCGTGTCAAGATGTCGGTGCCATCGTCCGGTAACCCGCCATTCCTACACCCATTTGCGTATGCCGGAATACCGTACACGCTAAAAACCTACATTACGATTTTGCCGCAGCGGTGACTGAATCTTATGTAAATTAAATATAGTTTCAATGCAGTTATCTTCATTTAGTGACTTGCGCAAGCATAAACGTATACGTTTGCATGCGTACGTAAACGTTTACTTATGGCAGCCCAAAACTTTGCCAAAACATGGGATCCGGTAACACGGTAAACGCAATCCGGTATTCCGGTAACACGGTAACGCTAAAAAGTATACGGATAAGCTAGAAGCCTCCAAAATCACAAGCTTTCCCGTAAATGAGAATGAGCCCGTAAATGACGTGGCTTATTCTTAATCTGGTGTGCCACCGTGAGAGAGAGAGAGTAGACCTCTGAGATTCACTGCAACTGATGTGACATGAATAATTATTTCTACAAACTGCTATACACAACAAAATGCGCTTTACGGAGGTGACCAATTTTGTGGGACTTTGTGTGCACAATGAATCTTTCTCGTCTTGTGAAATACGGCAGACTATCAGCGTAGACAAAAAAAAAGGTATATTCCAAGCGCATATAAGCTTTCTGTTTGGGTAATAGCTTTAGCGCCACCTGTGTTTTGTGGTGTGAACTTCTGTGAACTCGACGAGACAAGCGTCAATCCTTTCGGATACGTGCTTCATACTCAAATGCAGGTCTATGCAAAGCTCAGAATGTAAGTCCTCACACGATTGGGAGTACGAAAACACAGACGATGAGCAAAGGCGCGTTTAGGCCTGTCTCACGCCTTAATCTCTGAGCCTCCATGGTCGCTCATTGACAAGGGCGTTCTGCTGCTGAGACCATTTAAGATCGCTGGTGCAATTGCTTGCCTCGGTGGCTGAACCTCTAATGAGATAAAACGCTAAAAGTCTGCTCTACTTATATTTTGGCGCATGGTAATAGGCCAAAATTGCCCGAAGCGCTCTATTAGGACGTCTCTCAGAGCCGTAGTGTTACCGTGGTACGTGGTGCTTAATCAAATAGGTTTTTCGCTTTTCTTCGCGGGAATAACCGATCCCCCCCCCCTCTAATGATATATTGATTAATGGGTGATAGGAGTTCCCTTCCTCATTTGCCTCCCTTGTGTGGCTGGTTGGGGTGATTAGACGAGTATAATCTCGCTGTGGTAGTTAATAGTAGAAGAAGCATTGTACGTCTCTTGATTGTCCTTGTCGCTTGCGATGCTCGTTGTCGAACGTGGTGCGCCGAATAATCAGAAGGGGGTTACAGTAGCAAGGGCGTAAGACCTAGCTTCTTTATTGCGCAAAGCTATAGAAGACGGTGGTGAAAAGTTTGCTGCAAGACACTAACTAGCAGGTAAATTGTAAGAAAGAGAAATACAAATTCCTTCCGTAAAATTATGTTTGGTCCTTATTGTGTAAAAGTCAACGACTAGAATGAGCCCGTCAGTTTCGGTTGTCACCATCTTCAAAGCGAGAAGACAATATTGCCGTCAGTGTTTTCAAAAACACATTACGACTTTCATCATTTACTGCGCAACACTAGACAGGGACGAAGAAGAGGCCGAAACAACGCGAGCGCAAACTCTCAACTGGTTTATTGGAAACAGGAACGACACTTAAATACATAATCATCGCAAGCACACCTGGCGGCAACTAACACGTGGACATATTGAAACGCTGTGATCCACTATCAAATTTACATTTATGTGGTAAACAAAGAGCAGCGCCAGAAAAACTTAACGACACGTGCTGCGCAGGAATGCAAATTTCTTGTCTGATAATGAGATGGAGGCCTGGTTGACACGCTTATCACTCATGTTTCGAACATGTTTATATAATGTGTAGTTAAGGTTTTGTGACACTGCTTTTTGTTGACCATATAAATGTAAATTTGATAGCGGATCACGGCGTCTCAATACGACCACGTGTTTAGTTACGACCAGGTGTGCTTGCGACGATTATGTACTTAAGTATCGTTCCTGTTCCTAATAAACCAGTTAAGAGCTCGCGCTCGTGTTGTCTAGGTTTCTCCTTCGTCTCTGTCTGGTGTTGCACACTGAACGATGAATTAGTACCACCTTTCCCAACTCTCACTTCTCTTGATGACGTTTACGGTAATAGATAAATCGACGTACCTGTCAGCACTTTAGATCTGGAGCGTCAAGAAACTCATACATGGTCGTGAGTTGAGAACCATATTATATCTATAGAATGGAACTGTAATAAATACAGATGCCCATGATATTGTTGGCAAATATCACGTAGCATCCAGGATAATTATGACGGAAGAATAAACATCCTAATCACCGTAAATTAATCATGAAGAGTAAAGAGCACATGTGCGGCAAATCAAGCATATAACAAGCTAGACATATCGAAACCTCGAAACACAGAGAGGAAAGAAATATACTCTTCGTAAAGTGAGACGAAGTGAGCTAAGGACAGCTTCAGAGGCACAAGTCTTCCTATTTAGGTAAAATCATGTTCAGAATCATTAGCATAGTGACAATGCATGCACACATGAACGTAAAATGAAAACCCGACTGTGCTGATTGCAATGCTACGAATTCCTGCATGTACGTCACTTGAAGCTTTTGTGAACTCTATAAATAAGCTATTTACACACCACAGTGCCTCATCCACTGAATTTTCAGCATGCTAGTTTCCCAGAAAAAAAAATTGCGTATAAGGCCTCATACATGTGCATTGTTCAAAAGTCTCATATATTATGCGGCAGAGATTGTCATTGTCGTATCCACCTGAGCAAGCAAGGGTGACGTCTCCGCTGGCTCGTCCGATTTTTGCATATAGTAATGAATTAGTGATCCGTGCCAGCAGCAAATGAAATAAATGTATTCATGATTAGGCTGCACTCTATAATGAAAATATGGCTTTTCCACATCCCACGAACTAATAAGCCGTGCACAATTCCACTCTGACGACACTTTAGTCACTGTCTCACAATTATTTAGGCTAGCTTCCAGGTTATCGTGTGGTATTTCGGCTGATGCTGAATTCGCTGCCCTTGGTACCGGGATGCCCATAGATATCCTAGAATACCATTTTTTTGTTTTCGATCGACAGCTAAAGCTCAGTTGGGTATAGCACAAGCGTGATCATTTGATAAGCTTTGTGCTTTCTATGTAGGACAGTTGGTCGCATACTAATGGCCTCTTTATTGTCTTCTTGCACGCTTACAGCATGCAGACAGATGCCATGCTACCAAAGCTGCCTGCGTACCAAGCCCGGAAAGCTGAACCTCAAGGCGAACTGCATCAGACACGAATGCTTCTGCAAATGGGATAACTGTAAGTTCGAGAAAATACCAGCCTCTTGACGCAGAAACATGCAAGTCCTGTTACAGTATGACATAACGGAGAAATGGGTGTAGGTAACGTTCTTGAAACCAATTAGTGTACGTGTATCTCATGTGATTTTTTGTTTATTTTTATTTGACTCGAAGATATCGCACCATATAGAACAGTACCTTTTGACAGACGTGAGACATGTCCAATAATATTGTGTGAGCAAATGAGAACCAACCTAAATCACGCGCTTTATCGCATTATTACATGACGTCATTGAATATGTGGCATGAGACACATTGCTAGCTCTTCCCTTTGTCAGAAGTATCGAATGAATGTATTTATGACAAGCTCAGTGGTCCCTTCACTATACGTAAGCAATGACGAGTCCCATAATATTTTCATTTTAAAGTAGTTTAGATGTGATCGCCAACATGGCTCCGAAAATATCTGCATGCACACTACATAACTGTATACAATTGAATCCAGTTTTATGCAGAAGAAAATAGCTATCCTGAATGACTACGTGTTACTCATGGTTTAGGTATACTTTCTTTTGTGTTTTACTTAAAGGCTCTTCCTGTTGCACATTAACCTGTGTAACGTTGAATACAGAAGTGGTATTAGTGCCGTTAAAATGTGAATTTACGGATGTATTTCCTTGTCTTCGGCTGCAAATCGAAATACTAAAACTAATAATAAAATTAGTGCATTTAGGTTTCATCAAGAAGAAGAACCCTACCTTTTCATTCGATAACGACCATTTCACTTCCTTCTATTTCCTTAAGAGCATTATACTGATAGGTACTACATACATCATAGGAACTGTACATTGTCAAATTATTGCGCTTGAAAATTGAGAAGCAACTAGAAATAGTAGACGAAATGCTCTCCTACGAGGAGGAAAAGAGCCGTTAAGAATTTCTTATGTAACCATGTCGTGGGGCTGAAGTTAAATAGGTGCTTTATTGTGTATATGAACAGGCTCCGCGCGCCACATTCACCATCGCCTCTACATTTCTCGCCATTTTTTCACAACCATTCAGGACCTGGCTGTATTGTTTTTCTGCAAGACGACCTTCCACGCCAGTTGTTGGGATGAAGTGCTTGTTTCTTTTCTTTTTTTTTGTCACGTGGTGGGAAGTCCCAGTTGTTGATTACCAGTATCCTTACTAGGCCACCAATATCCGCAGGCTAGACCACAGCAGCGTCCGGAAAGTCGTAGTAACAGGAATTCGCTATAAAGTCCGGTTCACTACACTACCACAGAGGCAGAAGAGCTGATAATATTGAGCGAGAGAGACACTGTGCAAACGTACACGTGCAGAGTCGTCGATGTAAATCATTATCAATCACTACGAAAGACGAAACAGTGGGACATTGAATTATAGGGAGATATTGAGAAATTAACACGACTGCGAAAGGCACTCCCGCGATGACGGATGGGCAACAGGGCTCTCGTTGGGGGTTCTTTGGGATGTCGTTTTCGCTGTGAACATGTTATGAGGAAACCCGTTCCTACAAGTCTGTTGCCTCGGCGAAGCGTAATGTTTGGAGCGGAATATATGTCCAGTTACCTTATTTTTTTTCTACAATTTTTTAGTAAGCTCTATCCTGCGAAACGAAAACAGCTCAAAATCACAATTAGTTACAAGCCTGTCCGTATTGCCGCATGGTAGGCTACAAAGCGAAACATTTGCATATTACTAGTTAGTGAGGCTGCATGCTACAATCAGCAACCTACGCACCTGGAGAAGGTAACAGTCTTATGATGTCTGCTGTCCGAAGAAACCTTTTCCTGGTCCCAACTTAGATACCGCAACATGATGTGTTATCGTTGGGCAACATTCTGAATTTTCCTGCCATCTCGCGGTTTCCAGACACACCCTACAGGTATATATTCCCGTCGTTTGCAATGGTCAATAGATTAAGATATTGTTAACATCCGAGTAAGTTGATGGGAAGTAGGCAGCAAACATCTTGCATGCATCCTTCTTCGCAACAAGGGCTAATATGCTACTAGATGCTTTCTGGGTTAATATTGAAATTGAACCAAGACAGCACGCCATTTTATGTAAAAGGCCTCTGGGGATGATATTCGACCGCGCAGAAAGCAGCATGCTTTGCATTCATTGGGCTCTCTCCTTGCAGACTGTGAGGCGTCAACCTGTGAGGCGTTGTGCCTCAGGGACCACAAGGGAAAGGAAGGAGTGAGGGGTCTCTGCGTCGGCGAGGACTGCAGCTGCAGGTGGAACTGAAAATAAGGATAAAAAAGTAAGGCCCCCCCGGAAAGCTGCCGCAACAAACTTTAGCTTGATTGATGTAAAATTAAGGAGTGGTCCACTAGATTTTTCGCATATATGTTCATCGCGTATGAATACCGACACATTAGAAAAGACGGGCCACGTTCGGTGCAGTTGCTCTTTTTTATATTTTTATATTTATTTTATATTTATTTATTTTATATTTATTTTATATTTGACAGTGCTTTTTATTCTAATTACGTTTTTTCCCGCGGTCATTGCTGTTTTCATCGGCCACGCAGCTTCTGCGATAGTAATGCGCTACTTCGCTTGCACAGAACGATCTGGTTGTGGAAGTGTTGTCAGACTTATAATGAAATGAGAAAACCAGGTCTCATAGAAAGTCAGATTAAAGTTCTCTTTTTCTTGAGGAGATGGTCCTCGTGACGTTCTCCTAGCTGGCAAGGATTATTGACTGTTCGTACTAATACTGAATTACTCTGTACCCTGCGCAGGCTACAAATGGAGCACTTTCTGTCCTATGCATTGAGTTATTTACTTTCATAGGCGAAATGCTTCATGCACATAACTGCTTTATGCAAAGCACATGTGTAGAACTATTTCCCAGCAGTCCATGCAGAATCCTGGCAAGCAGGAATATTTAGACGTAGGTACATACATTGACGTCGAACATTAAACGAAGCACCATCGTTTTTCATTTCAGATAGTTCTTAGTTATTGCTCATGTTTGCTTAATCATGAGCAGGCAAACAAACTAAGAGTTGTAGAGTTCGAAAGCGTGCTCTTCTTTCCACGAGAAAAAGAAAATGACTGAGTGTTACGTAGCAAGAAATGTGTCTTGTCCTTCCACACAGACACAGACCACTTTTCTGGCCTGCGTTCCATCTTCTCGAAAGAAGCATACCAGGAACTTCCGTCGCAAGTGAAGTCTCTCTTACGTTCTGTATTTTTTGCTTGCTCAATAAAACTTATTTTCGATTCCACTAATCACCCATGATACCTGTGTGTTTTTGTGCTTTCTCATTTTTTTTTAACAGCAAAGCTGTGTAAGCTGTCGCTAATTTGTGCTCAGTCGTAAAAAATGGCCATCATCAAGAACCGGCACGCGTTCTCTTCATTCTCTTCACAGTTAAGCTGCTTAAGCTATCGGCAACAGGTGCTCCGTCATGCAAAACTCCTCTGGTGGGCATGCGCCTCAAGAATTGGGCAAGCCCCACTACCGTGTACGGCAGGTGCGAGCGTGAAACGAAAACGAACACCTGAAAAAGATAGACAGAAAGAAGGAGATAGAAAATATAACGAGAGAGAGAGAGAAAGACAGCGATAGAAACAAAGAGGAAGAGAAACATATAGAGAAATAAAGGGAATAAAGACATAAAATGATAGAAAGACAGAGAAAGAAAGAGAAAGAGACAGAAAAAAAACGGAGAGCAAGACGGAAAGAGAAACAAAGACAGAAAAAGAAAGAAGCTGAGAGAGAGAGAGAAAGAAAGAAAAAGAAAGAAAGATGGAAAGAAAGAGAGAGAAAGATGTAGGATGAAGCAGACACGAAAAAGAGATAGGAAAACATAGAGCAAGGCAGAAAGAGAGAAATAAAGGGAAGAAAGAGAAATAAATATAGCAGGAGCAAGAAACAGAAATAAATAGATAGAGAAATAAGAAATATAAAGAAATAGATACAAAGAAGCAGATAGAAAAAATAGATACAAGAAACAGACAGAAAGAAGAAGAAAGCGAAGAAGGAAAGAAAAAATAAAGAGAAGCAAAAAAAAGACCACCTAGTTGCACTCTTCCTTCAGGCTTGGCACCACTAGAGCGAAGCTGCCGTGATTTTTTTTACAGAGTATTGATTCCCACGACTCAAATTGAACCGCTTTGTACGTGCGTATAGTGCTTCACTGCAACAAAAAAAGAAAACTTTTGATTCTGCGAACAAACATTTGTAAACCTGCGGGTGTAAACCCCAAATGATTATCGAACCTTTTCTGAGGATCATGGTGGAATCAGCTCTTACGTACGTTCTGGTCAAAGGAAAACATCAAATTTCGGCATCTGCGGCCAAAACCTTTGAACGTCGTTTTCTTAAAGGGGCCCTGAACCACGTTTCCAAGTAATCAGAATGACCTCAGTATCGGAGTTTACTGCCTCACGAATCGATTGCCACAAAAATTTCATGAATCCGTCAAGAGCGAGCGGAGGTACGGGGACCTGTGACACGCTTTAAGCATTTTCTCCCTTGTCCCGACGAGCGCGCTGGAAGCTACACAGGGAGGGCTGGCGCGGGAGCAAAAATTTACGTCAGCGCACGTCATGACCTTGAGCGCTTGTGATGAAACGCGATCGCTCGTTGCCGTTGCGATTCATGTGCGCGCTAGCTTGGCTACTGTGTAGCGTTAGCAGACTATGGAGCGCAGCGCCCACACGTGGTGGTACCCCGTGGCAAGAAGCGCATTTCAGCCAAACGCCACCCTTGATTTATATCGGCTAGTGGAGAGTAGCATGCTATACCTGTCGTGTGACGCCATACAGCAGGCGCCATCAGCTCCGAAGAGGGTGAGCCCACAGACCTCCGTATCAAAAGAGGGAACCAGCAACAATGGCAGCTTTGCCCTCCGCGTGTAAAATCTCCTTGCCGCGCACGATTGCAATATTTAGCTGAACTCTTCATAACAGTGTCTGGTTTCCGCAGGATGTTTTTAAATTGAGCCCGAGGGTTGAGTCCTCTAAACAAATCAGAATGTAAAAGTATTCCTGTTACTGAAAGAAGTAAATTTTCGGAAGACATAAACATGGGAAGAATGAGGTGCAACGGTAGGGCTGTTAAAATTGAAAGTGTAAAGTGCAGGAACCGTTTCATAAAGACAGCTCTAAATAAAAAAAGAAAGAATGAGCGAAGCTGGCACTAAGCCGCGCAAGGCTTAACAACGAAGCTGGACGATTCTGATGTCTAATCTTGTTACTTCTAGGTTATGGCTAGGCTTCAGCTAGGTGATGCTAGGTTGTTTCTAGATTGCTTCTAGGTTTTTGCTAGGCTTTATCTAGATGATTCTATGTTGTTACTAGGTTTGTTCTCAGCCAAGGTAGGTTCGAGTTAAACAACAGACAGTCACAGACACGACATGGATGTCCAAACTCCAGAGACAGAAACTCGCGCTGAAAGCGAGCGTTCGCACCTCCCATAGATCTACGGGCACGTCGTTGTCAGAGTAGGGCTTCTATCACGTCGGGGTCTTCTCGCAGCCGCCATTGCCTTTCCCGTTACCTAGTATTGTCTCGTTGTATGTACCGCTGAAGCACTCCGTACAGATGCTTCTCAATGACGCGATATCCAATTTTCGCTGACGGAGCAGCGATTTCTGCTGTCACGCATTACAGATATTTAGGTGTCGTTATTGACCGCAACCTATCTTGGTCGAAGCATGTCACGGCGCTACGGACCAAACTGGTCAGCTTTATAGACGTGCTTCGCGTTGTAGCTG
The DNA here is from genome assembly GCF_013339695.2 of Rhipicephalus sanguineus. Classification (NCBI taxonomy): domain Eukaryota; kingdom Metazoa; phylum Arthropoda; class Arachnida; order Ixodida; family Ixodidae; genus Rhipicephalus; species Rhipicephalus sanguineus. The sequence goes on from NC_051176.1 coordinate 82,192,807, forward strand.
GAATAAGATGGGGCCCCTCTGAGAAAAGCCTTCTGCAGCGCTATCAGGCATTGTTTGTGGATATCTGCGCTACAGCTCACCTGTGCTTTCACGTATGCGTACAGCGTGCATTCGTACGTTCAAGAGCCTTCAAGCGCGAGCACTCCGGACATGCCTAGGCCTCCCGCGATGTACTACAAAATCAGGCACCATTGAAGAGTCACGCACCCACCCTATAGAGATTTACACGTCTTGTGAACCTCTTCGAGTTCACCTTCGGCTGCTGACCCGGCATGCGCACCACCGCCTGTCTTCACTGCAGAGGAACCGACCAGGCTGTGCCTACTCAAAATGCACCAATACTCACAGGACTACTATTCCTGTAGGTTTTGCACCAACCGTCATCCCTGAAGTGCCACTGTGCACACTGCGTAAAGCACTGGTGCACCTTCAAGTACCTGGGATTTCGAAGAAATCACGTGTACCTTGTGTTGGCCTCAAGCAACTCACCTTGGCGTACTTGACTGAGCGATACAACGACACTATACACGTATACACTGATGGGTCTGTGACTCCGCGCGTTTCGACTGCCGCTTTCGTGATCCCTCAACTGGATATCTCCCGGCTGTACAGGTTAGACCATAAGTCCTCATCAACAGCAGCAGAATTGGTTGCTATACGAGAAGCTGTTCGATTTGTATCCGACGAAGCGCCACACAAATGGACAATACTGTCTGATGCGAAATCCGCATTGCAAGCCCTTCATTCATGCTCAAGAAAAAGGACAATATTACGTATTGGCTTCCTAAACCATACAGGCATTCGATATCACGCAACGGAATGGTCACTCTCTCATCTTCCAATGGGTATCTGGACACTGTGGCTTGGCAGGCAACGTGCTAGCTGATGCTACAGCAAAAGCCGCTGCGGATAACAGCGCCGCTCTCGTAAAAATTCCGTATTCGCGAACTGAGGTGAACTCTTTGTTAAGATCTCTTATGCTAGAGTTCACGACAACTTACTGGTCTAACCCAGACCATCGGCATAGGCGTCTGCGAGAAACAGACCCTCACATGACCTTTCGGCTCCCGGCTAAAATAAAGCGACGGCACGCCACTCTGCTGCACGGGATTCGACTAGGCGTCGCCTTCACTCGACGCTACGTGCACCTTATCGACCGTGCGCTGCCAAGTAGATGAAACTTCAGCCCATATATTGTGCGACTGCCCTCTGTACGTCTCCGAACGGAAGACGCTGGCTTCAACGTTGGCCGGCATCGGTGGGAACACTCTAAGTGAAACTAATCTATTGTCCGCAATGTCCGACCAGACAGCATCAACGACTGCTACAAGGGCATTTATAGATTTTAACAAGAGTACAGGACTTGACAATAGACTTTAAGCAGACCATTTTGTTACGTGGTTATTGTACATACGCATTACCTCTTCCTGTCCCCATCATCATCTTCATTACTCTTTTTCCCCCTTCCCCTTTTCCCCTGTTCAGAGTAGCAGGCTAGAGCGCTCAAGCTCAGGCCGACCTCTCTGCCTTCTAATAGAATCTATCTATCTATCTATCTATCTATCTATCTATCTATCTATCTATCTATCTATATATATATATATATATATATATATTATATATATATATATATATATATATATATATATATATATATATATACATATATATATATATATATATATATATATATATATATATATATATAGCCCTATGAGGGCCCACTTCCAATGAAGGGAGACTTTAAGCCCTGGTCTTAGCCCTAGCGTTATTTCGACAGGGCAGCACGCCGGGCCCATGCACAGATTACCGCTTGGGGTGGCTGTGCTTTAGTGTCCCTTAAATGCTCCCACAGGGGTCTTTTTCATTATTTTATGGTTTATGAGACAGATGGCACCGATCATCTCCTCGTACGTCGGCCTGAACGCACAATCATTCCATCCGTTCTCCCCGTCTTTCCATATCGGTAGCCTGTCATAGCTTCACGTGACTGTCTACCTGGTCGGCATCATCCGGATCAGAAAGCTCCATGTGCAGACGACGTGGGAGGCTCCTAGTACGTCGGTTCCATGAACAGATACCGCCTTCGCGGACGTTTAACACGTGCAGGCGTGGGTTAGCGGAAAATACATGTGGTAACTTTGGGGTGCCTCAGTATTAGAATTTCTGAGTTCGAAGCACCGAAAAATTGCTTTCTCGATCTTACGATACTTCCGATTTAACCATATAATTCGGACGTGGTGATCACTTCATTAAATCGACTTTAATCTACAATGGCAAACAAGGCCCTGTGAGAATGATAGCACGACAGATTACGAAGTCGTATGCCGGTGATGGAACTACTATGACGATATCCCGACCACTTGTATGTATACACATATATTGGTATGGGTTGCAGGCACCTCTGATCACGTGGCGATAAAAAGGTAAGGGTATAGACATCGACGAACACAAATACCAATAGGAGCGTCGAGTGCGCTAAAAATGGTAATTACATAAAAAAGATAGTTTTGCCACAAGGGCGAATCACTGAATGCGATAGTAATAAATTGGAATGTAATACGAAGGGTAGCAGCTAACTCCTTCAGCATCCGACCTGCGTTACTCAAGAAAACTTGGAGGACGCTTGAGCTTCGCCTTCAAGTGTAGAACGCGATAGCTTAATCGAGACCCATGCGCATGGCCTTCTCAATTGCTAGCCTGGCTTCGATTCTCGGTGCGTGCCTTAACTGTGCCGTAAGGAAACGAACGACTGTGCACGTAACATTGTCCGTTTCAAACCATCCTAGAATGCCTACTGCAAGTACAGTTGTTAAATGCCCACTACAACATAATTCCTTTTGCGAATCAGCTAAGGGCCCACTACGCGTCCGTAAGGCAACACGCGATCCTACCAGTGGAGTGACATACCCATAGGGCCAATGGGGACGTTTTTCCGCTTCCGGCGACGGTGGCGGTTCCTGGGAGCGGCGGGGATTGACTGGATTTTGGATTTCTGCTGGAGGCGAGCCAATCCGAAAGGAAAAAATCCAATATGGCCGCGCCCGTTCGCGGTCGCTTCCTCGCTCGTGGTGCCGCCGGCCCCGCGGCCGCGACGTCGGTTCGAGCGTTTGCGCACTAATTGCTACTGCACTGTCTTCTCTCTTTATTGCCGATGTACGTACGTAATGTGTGTAGTTGTTTTTCTGCTTCGTTGTAACCTCTGTGGTAGCATGGCGAATGGTGGCGAGCGGCGCCGTCGCAGCTGCATAGCAGCCGCTTTCGGCGCTCGCTCGAGAAGCAAAAAGCGCATATAACTTTCTTCACATGACATTTTATTGAAGGAAACGTAAATTGCTGCACGTTTAGGCAATATTTGGGCTATAATATCGGTAACAATAACAAAGAAAACGAAAAAGATTCGAAATACTGCTGTGGTAAAACCTGAATACAGGAATGCGTACATCGAGCACGCGTACAATATAAATAGGATACGAAAACGCATAATACAGCATAATACAATCACATAAGCAGGGTAAGCATATAAAGTGCTACATCAGCGTAAATAAGTGTACACATACGAGTTGTACAGATTATGACTAGCAGCATGAAGCGAAACAATCCCGCGCATTGAAATATATCATAACAAAACAAGTTGTTCGAATGGTTGGTGCATACTGTGCAAAAGATAATGACGCAACGCAAGCCGAAGAAAACAAGGGGTATAGGAAAAACACCCTTTCCTGTACTTTTTTTTTTTATTGCCCTGCGTTGTGTCACTCCCTTTTGCACATATACACACACACATACTTTTGCATATATGTACACAGAAAGTGCATCTAACAGTCATAGCCTTTGGCTCATGTAGACGAACCCATGGAGCATAAGTAGATCAATAGTCATAATATGCTGCAGTGCTACAGCATATTATTTTGTAAAAGCAGTGAGACAAATCTACCGTTTGGCTCAGCTATCCCTGATCATGTTTTCCTCCAGGTAAATGTGTTGCAGGCAAGCTCACGTGATGTGAACAAGATACGCGATGCTTTAATTTTCAAGTAATAAAGGGAGAAAAACGCAACGAAGAATTGTCTAGACTCAGTTGCAGAGGTGACCTTTGAAATTTGTGGAAACATTGTGGTTGTGACTGGTGAACAACAGGAATGATCACAGGTCATTAGTCAAGTTGGAAGTTGTGCGAAATACTCAAGGTAACATGAAATATACACGAAGATAAGCATCTTATCAAAGAAATAAGTAGAGTAAAGTGCAAAGTTGAACGCAGCTTCCCTATTATTTTTCTACTAGGTATCATGTTGGATCCATCACAATGTCAGAAGATTTTCTGAGCAGTACTTAAATTGCAGATGGGAAACGCTGCACAGTTTCATCATAATGTGTCATTAACTAGAACTGCATCGCTTGTCATTCGTTGCTTCAGGAAGTGGAATGTCGGAGTTTGCAGAGTTTAGTTAACAAGAAACACAGTTGCTCTACACAAACAGTACGTTGTGAATAGTTTCAGTGAGTATGGATGCATGCTTCTATTTCAAACTAACATGCATGTCAACCGAGTCGCAGCTTCTGCACAAAACCCCTCTGGAATCCTCACAGAGCTGAGCACTTCATCAATGTATCTTTTATTCCTGTGAATAGCTGACACCATCAGTTCTTTGCAGTGGCACAACAGTTATGACCAGAGGTTTGTAATTGAAAAGTGACAGAGCCCCTGGGTGCTGAAAATCTTTTGGACTTGGCGAGCACCTGAATTCATGCATGCTTCAACCTTCGTGGCCCGTCACAGTGGTCTAGTGGTTACGGTGCTCAACTGCTGGCCCGAACGTAGTGGGATTGAATCCCGGCTGCATATCAATGGATGCAATACGCTTGAGGCCCATCTGCCTAGATTTAGGTGCACGTTAAAAAAACGCCAGGTGCTCAAAATATCTGAAGTGCTCCACTACTGCATGCCTCATATTCGTATCATGGTTTTTGGACATAAAACCTCCACATTTTTATTAATCAACCTATTTTTGCAACGTTCATTGTGAATTAATCACACTGTTACTGTTTGTAAAGACTGCTTCAGTGTAAAACGAGTCGTCAGTATTATATAAATTTTGGCATTTTTTGGGAGGCTGGATGTTTGATTGCCTTCCAAACCATGTCAAGCAAACAGAAAGAAAGCAGAACGAGCAGGGTTTTCCAGTGCATTTTGGGAAGTGTTGGCATTTCCCAATACTAAAGCAATCCAGAACCTCTGGTTGTAATACTCATGCTGATAGGGGCACACAAGGCTTCAAAAAAAAAGTTAGTCGGTTAAACTTGTATAATACAAAAGTAACGCAGCAGGAGCAAAAGTAGTCAATGCATTACATACAACCACAGCAGAATTATAAATACACATATATAAATATATACCTACATAAAATATACATATATACATAAAAATACGTACATATACACATAAAAAAAAGAAATAGTGCAACACATCTAAAAAATGGATAGGAAATGGGTGCAGAAGGCTGCACTGGAAATCCAATTTACATAATCATGTTCTAGAAAGGCACAGGATAAATTTAGCCTGCTACTTTACGTTATTGCTGGCAGAAGCACTGTGCCTTGACTTTGTTTCTCGTGTGTTTTTGTTTACAAATGTAATGTGCCAATGTAGCCTTGTGCGGCAGATTAAGAAATTTCTCAGTGCAGCCAACTGAACAGAAAATAGCTTGCCGGATTGGCATCCTTTCCACCAGATTTTTGCACACATTGGAAAAATGTGCACAATAGTTGATTTCATGTCTGAAGGCCGAATCTAATTCCTTTATGTAATTCAGACATGATTCAGAGGTTACTGCAATGGAACCGAGGAGTTTCTCGGGTACACCACTTTCCTTGAGTAGTGCAAAGAATTGGTGTCGTCCATGGAGAGAGCCTCCATCCACTTCAAGGAGTGTTCTCTCACATATGCACTCACTAGTCCTCAGTTCAAGAAAGCTGTTCACAAGAGTACCAGCGACATGGTACACAACATTTTCATACACCATGTCAGTCGCATCTTGTGAAGATGCCTGCACATCAGATGAATCAGAGGCCTGCTGCGTGCTGTGGCTTGTGGTTGGTGTGCTGCTATAGTTGACAACAATGCAGATGCACTCTCCAAGTTGTTGAGGAAAGCAATTGTTGTCACCTCACAGTTTCCTTGAGAAAGCTTGAAGAGCTTGCCAATCCAAATATGTTTTAGAGCCGCCACGAATTGGTACACATTTGGTGTCTCATTGCAGCCATGTTTTTGACAAATGATTCCAAAAAAGTTTTCTAGGGGATCTTGCTGCAATCAACGTGTGAAAAAGATGAGTGAAATCAAAGTCCTCTTTTAAACCAGTCCACAGCAACAACAAGGCTTTGATTCTAATCTGCCAACCTTTAACAGTGCGCGGCTGCTTGTCCCGAGGACTACCAAAGTGCCATTGGGCAATCCAACTGATGCATGACTCAAGGGAAGCACGGTGTTCCGACCCATCAATCATTGCATACCGCAACTTATCATCCTGATTTTTTGGGGTCGAACTGTTCTGGCTGTCAAAAATCTTATCCATTCTTTCTGTGAACAGAGCTGTAAATTTAGCATCAAGAGGAAGCTCTTGAATGGCAATGAGAGTGGGGAGTGCCACAGAGACAGATTCACTGAATACTTGTGTGGCATACTTCACTCTTATGTCAGCCACGGCCGCTGGATGAAAAGCGCACTTTTTATCCAGCGGCCGTGTGTCAGCAAAGGGCATCTTGTAGATATGTTGCTCTTTGAGCTTCCTTAGCAATCTTTCTTTTTTAGACGTTCAGTTGGTGTGTTAGAGGCGTGATTTGCGAGTATTTTTGTAAAAGGTTTCAATGTACGCCCAGTCAACAACCTCGGAGCCAATCGTGAGCTTGTGTTTTCTCAAATTATTCCGCGTGCATTTTATCAGGTGTGGGATGTCAAACATGAAGTATAGTTTGCAGTTGTTGACAGTAAAACATGGTTCATGAAGAGAATGGATCAGCATTCTTGACAGGCTGACATTGTTTGACCCTTGATCATAGATGACCACTTTTACCAAAAGACCTTCTTTTTTCAAGCTGCATAATTACATCTAATAGCAGCTTGTGCATTGCAAGAGCTGACGTTGCATTGCGGGACGCTGCAAAGGCTACTGGCTGCATCTAAATTCTGGATATGCCAGACACAGCCATTAGAATGGCTGCATTTGCCACACGAGATCTTGTGTTTCCATCATATGTGTAGCCAATCACTATATCTTTTGATTGATCGTACATCAAATGTCTTTTCAAGGCTATTTAATCGAATAAAAGACAGCATGCTTTGTCTTGCAGAGGCCAAGCTTTAATGATTGATTCTATTGCATCCATGGCACCTGGAATGATACCAGGTGTCATTGGGATGTCTGCCAGCCAGCACCTGAGTGTCCGCACATGTGGCAAGTGAAGCATTTCTCTGAGGAAGCGTGAATTGAGAGTGAACTGTTTCATCCATTTGGACCAATGTTTTTTTTTTTGGGGGGGGGGGAATGTACCAAGCCTGATTCGTGCTTTAAGCAGTTCAAAAAAGGTCCTTTGACAAATCCGGTTCAAGCTTGTTTAAAACCTCCTGCTGCGTTACTCGCCTCGCCTCGTCCCTTTTTTTCATCTGACCGACTGCCTTGCGGTACCTTTCACTTCGTGAGTGAAGTGTTAGCAGCTTCTTTTTGGTGCGAAGGGTGTGCACAGAGCTGCGTTTTCTTCGCCCACTTTCTTGGCGTTTCTTGCATCTGCTCCGCGCTGCTGCCCTCCTTGGAAAATTGGAGGCCGCTCGGACTAGGCTCAGCTGAAAAAAAAAGACATGGAAGAATGCGAAGGTATAGGCTTTCATCAGTCTTGTAGAGAAAGAAAAATTACGATTAAGCTATCAGGGCGCAATCACAGGGCTACTAATATACGGACCACTATGTGCTGCCATGCCATTTTTCATTGGAAGCAATGTGTATTCTGCGACTGAGACAGGAATCATAATTGATTTATACATTCCAAGCATTTTATCTTCAAAGAATCATCCATGATTAAGGAAATATCACAAAGCATTGCAAAAATGAACATTTCATGAAATGCTGAACAGAGGCAATGACATTTACAAAGTGGAGGATTTTGAATTATTCATCTCATAAATAGCTATCTGGGCTGCATAAGCCACATTTACATGAATGCACACCTTGATTGTGCATCATATTCCGCTGGCCTATCTCGCAGAGCTACGCTCATCACAACAAATCGGACAGCACAATTTTCAGTGTGAACTATGTAGGTGCAACTGCACCCACCTTATATTTGAAATATAAATAATTGCGTGAACTAAATCACGGGTTGCAGGCCCTGAACTATATGTATGGTTTTGTCAACATTATAGGTTGTGACAATATTACACAGGCTTAGGTGTCCATATCTACTAGGAAAACATCAAGACTACTGGTCCATGCTTCCTTATGCAGATGCAGGATGTGTACTTTGCAATAATTCTCTCTCTCACTTTTTGCACTTACCATCACTTGGTGAAACCTGTGACGGTGGTGTGGGCCTTCTTGTGGTTGTGCTTGGCGAAGCGGCTGTTGAAAAAGAAATAAATATGCTATAAAAGGCTGGCAAGCAGGTATTTTAATACCCTCACTTTGCATTGCACGTGTGAATACTGAGCAACAGACTTATGGAGCAATTTTCACATGTGCGTGAGGAAAACTACTCAGTGTTTTCATCTCTATGGAATGAGCTCAACAAAGAAAGCACTGAGTCTATGCACTGATGTAGAAAAAGAAAAGATATCTATACCACGCAACAAAGTTTTCTTGCAGGGAGGTTGGTTTGTTGTGAACTCATACCGAGCTCCACAAACACTAGAGGAGTAAGGACGGAAACAGGACAGAGTACAAACTATTTATACTGTGAGATGCCAAAAGCCATTTTCGCTGCTCTATCTCCCTGTTTCTTCATTTTGCATTTGTGCAGCATGCTATCAGTTCATCCATACCATGCAAACAGTGCACTCAGACATTCTTACTGGAAAGCATGCAAAATGATACTCTATGAGTGCAAGCAAACATTTTTTTTCCCCTAGAGTACATTTCCTGCATTTAAGGTTTACGTACAGCAATTGTTCTCACAGCACTGGTAATTGAAAAACAGCTGTGGCATTTCTACCTACTGTTCTAATTTCAGAGAACAATCTGCTCGAGTGTGCAGGTGTAGAATACAAAATAGTACCGCTCTTTGTTTTTATTTTTTGCAAGCTATTCGTGCAGTATTACAGTGGCACCACCAACCAAATATTCTGTACCCTTTCAATCCAAGCGGAAAGGTGAAACAGATCCTTGTTCGGTACACCTACCTTCCACACTAGGGGGGCAGTCTCAGCAGCAGGGACGGCAACTCGCTTGCAGTAAACTGGTTGTCTGCAATTAAAGTACTCGAACTTAGTCACGCTACGGTGAAAAAACAGCTGGTAGAGTAAATACACTTGCAAGCTTTTAAAGGCATGGCACTAAGCTTAATAAATGTGCTTGCTTTTAATCTCCACTAAATTATAATTACAGATAATTACATATATCCCGACAATATTCTCTGAATTAAAACTTGATATATGAAACACAACTCGATCGAGTTCTTGTTTTTCCACTGCTTTTGCGAGTCGAAACGATATTGAAAGCTTATAAGGAATTATGGTGTGTAAACGCTAAGCGCAAACAGCGCATTGAAAAAAAAATACAGAAAAGTGAAAGGGTGGCGGTGGGGATGGGTCCAGATTAGAGAGGGAAAAAAAAAGTGGCCCCGCGCGATAAGCGCGGCCTGTTTCATGAACATCCAAAACCGAGCTTGGTCATGCCTTCGCCCGTTGGAAGCATCACGAGGGAGTAATGAAGAGATAAGCGAAACTGTTTCCGGTAGCAGGGGCGTAGCCAAGGGGGGGGGGTTGGGGGGGTTCAAACCCCCCCGAAATTTTTCAGTTTTGCTTGCGTATATACACGCACACATACAAACGCACGCACGAACATACATAAGTATGGTTGAACCCCCCCCCCCCCCCCCCCGAAAAAAATTTCTGGCTACGCCCCTGTCCGGTAGCTTCCCGAGAGCGAAAAGGGGCAGGTGGGTATCACGCTTGGTTCAAGGTCCCCCGTCGAGCAGCGCGGCAAGGTACGCCGAAGGGAAGGAATGCGGACAATTTACGGCGACAAAAATCCGAGCAGGCGGTCGGTGTGTAAACAGACACACAGATGAGGAACGCGGTGGTTTTCACTTGTGCAACACCGCAGCACACATTCGAATCTGAGGGCAGTGTCCCGAGTTCGCTACTGGGGCCTCCGCAATAACTTTGCGAGCGATACTTTCGTCGGCTGCGAGCACCACCCATAAACTACACGGACATGATGTATACGCACGCATTAAAGCGCTTAAAAAAACAGCTGCAGCGAGCACAACAACTATCCCACTCCGTTAATGTTACTAGCACGCATAAGTTAAAGTAACACGTAACAAAACACCCTGAAGACACGGTTGCATGACACGGTAATCCGAATTGGTTAGATTTCATGAGATAGTAGAGGTAACGTCAGGCAGTGAGGCACGCACATATATACTAACGTGAGCAACCATAACTAGCGAACAGCTCCGCTTTTGAGAGGTGACGCGCGTCGAGCCACAAACTGCAGCCCGCCCACTAATTTTAACTTATTATCGTAACCATTTCTCAAACAGATAGCTGCAGCAACGAATGGCAGCAAGAAAACTCGCTGTTCATTCAGCAGTTTCAAATCATAACGGTCAACGACAGTCAAATCAAAACTTTGCGAACATCTTGGGAAATATATAATAGTGAAAGTATAAATACCTGTGGTCAGCAGGGATTCTGAAGAAGTGTTCGCCTTCATCCCCGAGGAATCGCACCACTTCACGCCGCAATAAAGGTGCGACATCGCTGCTCCTCGCAGCGGTGGTAAAGTTTGCGTTTCTATGCGCTCTCGTGCTTGCTTGCGCGACGTCTGCTTGTGCGCTGCGCAGGCGTGATGGCGGCGGTACCTAGCGGAGCCACGCACAGTCATGTTTACAAAACTTCTTTAAAACTTTGCCTTGTAATACTCGTGGCTGGTTATAGTTTAATGCAGAAGCACGTTTTTATTTACTACTGTGTACTACCGTGGCCGCGTTATTTTATTTTAATTAGGCTTACTGAGGCCTTCAATCCCCGCCCGTACCAGGTTCGCTGCAATCGTTTCGACGGTAGCGACGCCCCATGGCTCGGACGCCAAACTGCCATCATGCCTCGGGCCTGATCCTACGCAGCTGTTCACTTTGTTGATGCTTTTGCTGATGATGATGATTGAATATGTCTGAGCGCTCTGTAATGGGTGGGCCTTTAAAACACCCGCTCGTTGCCCAATTAAGATGTTATGATGCCTGGCGGATTGTACGCTTCTGCCACGCAATATTACATGCGTTATGGAGACTTCTTCATATACATGACATTCATATAGTGTTTTTTATCCAAATCAGCGCCGGTAAATAGCTTGATTGTGTGGTAGAACACCTGCTTACCACGCAGTCGGCCTGGGTTCGATTCTCACTCGAATGTTTTTAATATTTATTTTATTTGCATCTTTTTCGATTTTTCGGTCACGGACAAGATGATTTTTCGCTCACAACCAACGACGCCGTCACCGACACCGACACCGGAATTTCTGCTAAACGAGCTCTTTAACGCTCTCGCGTTAAAAACGCTGCCGTAAGGAAACGTGGCTGTTGCAGTGTGCGCAGCGACCATCGTGCTCTCTATCGCTTTATCGCAACCTGAGCGGTGAGAAAAAGCACATACAAAAGCATGAGCCGTCCACTGATCCCTGCCAGGATAGGGAACGCGCGACCATTCCAGGCTCTTCAAGGTACGCAGTTCCTGCTTAAGCCTCGCAACCCCCCACCCCCACCCCCTCTGCGGGACACTCCATGAGCCTTTCGCGCAACGGCAGACGGCCGGCGCGTTTCCTCTCCGCTTGAACCGAGATCAGCGGCTGCGCTTGCATGCTTTCACATGCACATAGAACCAGTGTTGTAGGCGTTACTGAAAAAATGTAACTAAATACGTTACTCGTTACACTATAAAAAAAGGAACGCGTTACCGCCCTACGTTACCTACAAAAAAATGTAACGCGTTACCGTTACCGTTACCGAAAAAAAGTAACGGACGTTACCTCTGCCGTTACTCCGTCGTAATCATAAATTTTAATCAATGTGTCTTTGCTGCAGGAACCCGCAATAAGAATTTTTTTTAAATCTCAAATGTACGTTTCACGTAAAAAGTTGGTGAGCGCGGCTTCCGCATCGTCGTCATCCTTTACTATAATACGCACCGACTCCACATCAGCCATAAAGGAGCTCCGCAAGGTATATAACGCGCACACTTTCGCAGGCAATATACAGCGTATAACTGCACAGATGCCTGGCCAGATAAGGATACAGTGGATACCACGGGACACAATTTCTGCTCACATACAAGCTGACACCGCCACCCACAGTGAGCTGCCACGTACTCTAGAAGCGCCTTTCCCGAGTGATCCCCGGGGTGAGTTACTCCACCGCAGGGAGATTCTCCGCCGCACCACACGAGATTTAATTCCACCGTGTGGTTCAAACCTCCCAGGCGGGCTTACCCGCCAGGAGGAGGTGGTGTTGCGGAGACTTCGTGTGGGGGCGGCACTTACTCCGTCGGTCACATATGCCTGGCCTCAACAGTGCATGGACCATTTGGGGATACTTGCCCATTCTGTACCACTGAAGCGTCCGCGGTTACAATCAAGCACCTGTTGTAGACATGCCCTGGCCTCAATCAGATACGGCGGCGCTACCTGAGAACAGTGGGCCTTTATCCGACAAGACCACCGGATTATGATTTGTGGCTCTATGGGCCCCACCATAGAGCATTGTTGATGTATATAGCGGAAGATGGCCTCTACCTGTATATTTAACTATGTATGCCGTTGGGCAAACTCTCGAAATTAAAAAAAAGTAAAAAAAAAAGAACCCAAACAACGATTATACCCAAAATGCTGCTTTAACGAGAATTATTTGCACAAATCTAAATTGCATGTGATGGCTTCTGACTCTGGCACATGGTGAAGCCATTTTTCTCAATGTGACATTATACACACTATAAGATTCAATTATTAAAGCTATCCGCAAAGAAAGCATCACTGCACTTTGAATAAGTTTACAGTAATTCTGACGGCGTGCTTCTACTAGCAAAATAGATGCGCAAATTTTGTAGTAATAAAGGAATGATTTAATGGCCTAGTCACGGAAAAAAATATCTGTGAATATACATTTTTTTGTTCACTTTAACCTATATAACCTGTTAACCTGTATACAGTGTTCAAGATCAGCCTTGTTCGCTCAGGAGTTCAATAACCAGAAACTTAACTGTAGTTGCAGATAGAAAGAAGCAATATTCATTTTCAAAACAAAATTGATAAGCCTTATCAACGTTGTGGCAACTATTATGTAGCAACTATAAAAAATGTCACATATTTAGACACTTTTCAAAAATAGTTTCCTTCGCTCTACAAGTCCCAAACAATGTTACTTTACTCTTTGTTGCGCATACATGTCATACACAAAATGTCTTTGTAACGGTAATATTTGCGTTTTTCATCACTGTGAACGTTCGAGAACGACAGGTAATAAAATCGGTCCCTATGTATTGAATATGTTCGCTATTTTTTGCTCGTAAATTATGCAGCAAATAATAAAACTAGGTTCCTCTTCAGGCTACTGCGTGGCATGTGCATAAAATACAAAATACTCAATTAAATCTAAAACATCCATTTTCGGATCCGTGACGATCTCTCGTGGAATCACCCGTTTGCGATAACCACCTGCCGTGTAGCTATCTGTAACCGTGGTTAGCCGTAACCGTAGTTAGCTTAACCGCGATTAAAGCTGTTCGTGTGACAGTGGTATTCATGGGTTTTGGTTGAAACAGAGCGACGCCAACCAAGGTAGTGAGTAAGTTTTTTTTTTTTTCGTTACAAGAAAAAGTAAGACGTTTCGCGTCCCACTCGTTTTCTTTTTGAGGGTCTTCTTCCTGCCGTGGGGTCACGCCTATTCTCCATGATGCGCAGAATTCCGTTGAGGCAGACTCGATCGGCAGAGCACCTGTAGAGTGGTTGACATTACCGGCTGTCGCCTGGATGGGTCAGGATTCCACAAAAAGCCGCTTATAGTAATTGGCTTCTAATTCAACGAAGCGGGACTTGTTAAATTTGATGCGCTGGTCTTTCAACACGTTGTGCCCAGCGAGAGTACTACTTTGTCACCCGGACTTGCGGACGTCCTATTTATGTTGCCTCTCGGGGAAGTTCTTTGTTTCCCCCGCGTACGAAGCCTCACGATCAGCACACGGTATGGAGTAAACTAGCCCTTGCGCTTTTTTCTTCGGGCGGCCTGTCTCTTGGGCACGAAAAGGCGCAGGTGCCCGCAATCCACCTGCTACAATCCACTTCCACGAAAAACATGTCCGTACAGTTTCTCATGGCGGATTCCGCGGCGTTTTTTCAAGCTTTGTGTGGCGATGGCCCAACTTTTTCCAAAGGTAGTCGGCGCGTCTTAGGAATTGGTCCCCGCATTTTCCTATTAACAAAAGTGATTCCGCCCGCACTTTCTTTGTTAATGCCTGGCAGGCCGACAGCATTCCGAGGCTGCGACAAAAGAATTCGTCGTGGCGAGCTCTGGGAAAAAGGCACCTACAGGATGAAAAAGTAACGAGTAACGTGACACCTCACGTTACCGAAAAATGTTAACGTAAGTACGTTACCCGTTACAGTTCCGAAATAGTAACGAGTACGTTACTAAGTTACCGAAAAAAGTAACGCGTTACCGGTAACGCCGTTACTTGTAACGCGTTACCGACAACACTGCATAGAACATACGGCGTGCAGTGCGATGTTATCGCAACTTGGACTTTGTACGAAACTTCACGGCGACGCCGACGGCAAAAATGTGCCTGGAGTGTCCATATAATTGCTATGGCAACAAAAAGAAAATAGTCGCGCAAGAGCAAATTAGAGTGTACTTACCATTTTCTCAATAGTTGTACAAGTGCCCCTACATTTGTACATTAATTCTGAAGTTGTAATTTTAACTGTTCTGTATTGAAGCATTTCGTGCTTATTTCTAACACAACGATGCATGCGCATATCGCCCCTTTTGTGCATTTAGAAAAAATAAATAGCTTTTTTCGCTCTTTTATCCAATTTTCGCTGTTGAACGTCGAACTTTTTCTGACGGTACGAAGTACGCGCTCCTTCGTTCGAACGAGTGGCTGGCCACGTCTCGAACAGTACTAGTTTTGAAATATATTTAAAAAAAACTTTCGATCTGAGCTAAGTGCTCACAATCGCATGAGTTCTAAATGCGACAGTTGCAACGGTAAAAAAATGTATTAAAGCCTCTGTCACAAGAAGCCTCAACCTCCATGGTAACGTTGCAGGTAAGGTGCCGCGTCGCTGAGCTCGAGGACGCGGGTTCGATTATGTCCAGCCATGGTGGCCGCATTTAGAAGGGGGCAATATGCAGGAGCATCCTTGTACATTGATTTCTTTGAACACACACACACACACACACACACACACGTATATATATATATATATATATATATATATATATATATATATATATATATATATATATATGCAAGGAAGGGGCGACGAAACTTTCTTGAAAGCAGATTTACTTAACGTTTTCAGCTGGTGGAGCAGCCTTCATCAGAGTTTCAGCTGGTCCACCAGCTGAAAACGTTAAGTAAATCTGCTTTCAAGAAAGTTTCGTCGCCCCTTCCTTGCATATAATACGTCGGGTCCAGCGTGAATGACGTTCAAAGAATTCGGTATATATATATATATATATATATATATATATATATATATATATATATATATATATATATATATATATATATATATATATATATATATATATATATATATATTGGCACGCGCGCTTTTTGTCGGAAATATATATGAGTCTTAGCGCGTCCGGTATTCCGGTATGCGCAATTGTACTTCACCGACAGCGAATTACCAGACGGTTCTACCATATTGGGACGCCTGGACTAACCACTATTATAGACTAGACTTTTGTGCGTTTGGTTGGTGTTCTTGCCAGAAAAAAAGCTTAGAAAGGTCTCATATTGGGGATTAGGCCACTGCCGAAAATTTGCGCTAGCAGGAACGTTCATTTTGTTATTGCAATATTAGCTGAGGTCGCCTGGTACAGCTTTGCGCCACCAGGTGGCGCTACCACCTTGGCCGCTAACGTTTGTGCCTCGAGAAACTCACCAATCCGAACATGCTAATAATTTTGCGGACGAAAAAAAAAAAAAACCACTATTTTGCCACTTCCTGCTAAAGATGACACTGCTAAAGATTTAAGGAACAGAGTAGATTTCACGAACTTAGATGGGTAGTTCGTATCTGACCTCAAGTTTCGGAATAAGTAACCTTTGAGCACTTCATGGATGGATGAACGGTCGCCATATTGGTTAGAACTAAGACAATTCGAGGCCTTCTATAACCGAACAGACAAAAGAATGCAATAAAGTTAACCTTGGAACTGACAAGGTTTACCAAGCGTGTCCGATATTCCGGTTTTTCCCCAGTGACTGTTCCCAATGTACGACATCAGCATCAAAGAGAACTAACAGACAATAATGCCAAGGAAAGTATAGGGGATGTTTTTAGTAATAAATGTAAGGTAATTGTGAAGAAAGAAAAGTGGACGAAAAGATAGCTTGCCGCGGGCAGGGACCGAACCTGCGACCTTCGAATAACGCGTCCGATGCTCTACCAACTGAGCTACCGCGGCGGCCATCTCCCCGTCCACTTTATAGGCTATATGTGTGCATTTAAACGTGGGAGCGTCAGTCAGCGCCGCCAGTAGCCATGACGGCGAGTGTGGAACACTATTTTCCTGCCTGTTGGCGTCACGTAGCACGTGAACTTATTACGAGCTGGCAGCTGACCAATAATCCCTCGCATACTACCTGAAAGCATCAAGTCTGCCAGAACGAGACCCTCGCTATGAATGAAGGAAAGAAGGTTCGGTCCCTGCCCGCGGCAGGTTCGGTCCCTGCCCGCGGCAAGCTATCTTTTCGTCCACTTTTCTTTCTTTCTTCACAATTACCTTACATTTATTACTAAAAACATCCCCTATACTTTCCTTGGCATTATTGTCTGTTAGTTCTCATTAATATTGTGTATAACAAAGAAAACGAGCCCTTGAAATTAACACTTCTTTCTTTCATTCATAGCGAGGGTCTCGTTCTGGCAGACTTGATGCTTTCAGGTAGTATGCGAGGGATTATTGGTCAGCTGCCAGCTCGTAATAAGTTCACGTGCTACGTGACGCCAACAGGCAGAAAAATAGTGTTCCACACTCGCCGTCATGGCTACTGGCGGCGCTGACTGACGCTCCCACGTTTAAGAGAGGAGAAGAAAGAGGAAGGAAAGGCAGGAAGATTAACTAGACGCGCGTCCGGTTTGCTATCCTACGCTGGGGGATGGGGATTAAGGGAGATAGAAAGAAGGGAGCATACAAAAAAAAAAAGAAACAATGCACGCGAGCTTAAAGAACACGGCTGCGTTCCATGGTACTGGACTCAGGACCTCAGGCATTTACGTTCCGCTTTAGAGAGTCGTGTCATGGTGCCTACTGAAGGCTTGCAAGTACTGGACACAGAATATCCAGTACTTGTTGTACGGACTGAGCGTAGGGGGATTTCAGCTTGCCGACGAACACGCGAAGTGTGTCCAACAATGACTGAAGCACGATGATGGTTGGTTTGTCTTCTTCAGGCAACTGGTCAGTCGGAGATTCAGTGCGCACTGTTGCCGATGTGCAGTGTGAATCTGCATGTCGCTGCGACTTCGGCAACGTAGGCCAAGCTGCATCAGTTGTGTCCATGCCTTCCTTGTTGTTCTGCTTTGAGGACGGTGGAGCCCACATCCCTGTGGGCTCCAACGTCGTCGCCGGCGTCATCTACGGCGTTGACGCTACCATACCCAGCCCTTGTCAATCCCACGTTTAAATGCACACATATAGCCTATAAAGTGGACGGGGAGATGGCCGCCGCGGTAGCTCAGTTGGTAGAGCATCGGACGCGTTATTCGAAGGTCGCAGGTTCGGTCCCTGCCCGCGGCAAGCTATCTTTTCGTCCACTTTTCTTTCTTCACAATTACCTTACATTTATTACTAAAAACATCCCCTATACTTTCCTTGGCATTATTGTCTGTTAGTTCTCATTAATATTGTGTATAACAAAGAAAACGAGCCCTTGAAATTAACACTTCTTTCCATCAGCATCAAAGCTACGTTTTACCGGATGGGCGTGGCGTTCTGCCAGTAGACATAAACGTGCATAGCATAGTGATTTCAGGGCATCGTTCTAGGATAGATCGGTTAAACTCATCCTTCATAAATATTGAATTACCTGTAATATTAGCCGTGACGGAGTTTCATCTTCAAGGACACAATCACTAATTGATTAAGTGACCTATGCATAATACTACTGCGTTGCCTTGTATTGCGCAGCTCGTCATTTCTTCTTCTTTTTAGTTTTCCCCGTAATGACACGACCTACTGCCCGGCCATTACAAAAACAGTGCCATCTCCGTGATTCTAAAACATGGCCCGAGCTAAACAACATCGTTATTTGTCTGGAACCATTATGCAACGTTCTTTTCGCTGCATTGAGTGTTCTGTGCGCGCACTGAGCGAGTGTAGATACGGAGATAATGGCGTTGGGCGAACGACACAGAGAGAAAGAGAGACAGGCTCCCATTGCTTTTTGTTTTGTTTTGTTTTTATTGAACGACTTTCTTTATTAGTGAACCCAGGAAAAAGTGCTTCGTCGCGCGCCTAGAATGCTTGTCCATATGGATAGGATGAAAAATGAAACGCCATTTACAGGGAATTACAAATACACAACATACAAGAACACCACCGCAACTCTAAAATATCAAAATATGTCCCGGAGATAAGTGTGTCTCAAGAACTTTAAAATGACCCTTATTGCGCGGGACGCACAGACACGTCCGTTCATGGTGTTTTACAAGGCTACTTTCCGGTGACACCCCTTAAATTTAGATGGAGTATGAGAGGCATCGGCATTTATTCTTGCTTTTTTTATAAGACAGGGCAGATTTTTGAAGGGAAATCGTGTTTTAACCTGTTTTCCTGGAACTTCGTGGTGCGAAAACCTAAGATTATCGAGTACGCTAGAAAACGACGGCCTATGCTAGGTGTTTCACCAAATGTGTCCGAAAATCCTTAAAATAAACCATGGTTGATCTCTCCATCGCAGGAATCAGTACAACACGAAAGTGAAACGTGCCTCCACCGAAGTAGTTGAATGTTTATTGCACATTGATAATTGAGAGCTCGCACAATGTCTGTTGGTGTTTGGCCGCTATGGCACCGTTTGATGCGGATGCACCTAGGTTGACGCCTGGTGGCACGTCTCCATGCCGATGACTAACGTCAATGATCATGATTAAACCTTTTGCGGTTGCTGAAGTAGTTAACAAATACCCGGACACAGCACAAATATGCTGAATCCCACGCAAAGATGGCGTGAACAAGCACATAATTTACACTGGTACTCGATATGCGCTCATGGAAAGCGTCGTCACTTCAAAATAGAAATGGAAAGGCGTTCGCTCTCCATTGATTGGCTAACCTACGCGTCTACTCATACATGTAGTACCACACAGCGCTTCAGGAACGCGAGAGGCAATGCTCGTAGTTTGAGCCGTGAAAGCACGAAGGCGTTCCGCTTCCTGCTGGCATGTCGCTCTCTGTACTTACCCACGGGGCATCGACTGTCGACGTCGTTGACAACTGCGGCGTTTAATACAGCAGTTTTCTTAGTTGGTTCCATCACAATGAATGCCGTAGATGGTTGAGAAACACTGTTGGTTCATATGGAAGCTTTACTACACTTGAGACGATTCGGCACACTCTGGCACGACGCGAAAGGCAGAGCGCATAGCTGCGCCGTAACGAAATCGAGCCACTACGAACGCTGTGTTGCACCGACAGCCTTGGTTCGGAAGGGGGGGGGGGGGTGATAAGCTTTATTGAAACGAAATGGGAGTGGAAATCGGGGAGCTAGCCTCCGCTGCGTTGACACTACCGAAGCGCTCCCTGTCGGCGCTCGTTGGTATCAGGATGCCGTACTGCAGGTCACTGCTGTTGGTCGGCGACACCGCCCTGCCAAACCAAGAGCGCCATGAAAGCGGGAAGGTTTGGGAGATATAAGGGGCGTTTGTGAGCCTTTAAGTACGTGTTCCGGTAACGCAGTGGGTAAAACGCCCGGTACCTATCGTCGTGGACAGAGAGGTTGTAGGTCTGGCTCCCAGGCCATCCAAATAAACGAAACACTTTCTAATTTTTCTTTCTCATCGGTATTTCGCTGACGTATTTTGGTGACGGAAATGAAACACTTTCGTGTTAAAATAAGGAAAATGGAATATTTGCTTGCAGACTTCATAATTACTTTTCTGCAGCGGCAGTCGTGTTAAGATGGCTAGAGACATTAATTACGGCAGTAATAAAAATAATCAAATTAATCAACTTTTTAAATATTGGATACAAGCGGTCTGGTCAAAAGGGAATATTCAAAGGGGACTTGCAACATTTTTCAGCATGGTCAGAAAACGCTGCCGATCTGTAGTATAGGCTCCTGAGAATGCGCGAGCCAAATTAATATTTGGCTAGCGCAGCACTAGGCCTGGAATTTACAATTGATTCTAAAGTCAGCTAGAAATAGTTTCCTCTTCTCTCGGCAAATGATACCATAAACCAAAATGACAGCTCCACAAACACAACAAAGTCCACGTCCATTGGCTGATTTTAGCATCTTGAACTGCATAGTTACCGTGGCCGCCGCGGGATGCCGCCACGTGCCCACGCGCTCTACTGTGGTCATGTAGGCTCTCTAACGCGCTCGCTCGCGATCACACTGAAAGTAAGCCGCGCGTTCGAAGAAGAAAAGAAAAGGAAGGGCTCTAGGTCATGACTTGTGTTCACGAAGGAACGCATCTTCTTGCGCCTTTGTGATCCCCATCCCTGCGTAGCTTTAAGCTTGCTCGCTAGTACGAAAGGAGGGAGAAAGCACTTGAAGTGCGCGGCAAATCCCTCTAACTCCGCTCGTACTTGACGGATTCTACAACTTTTGCGGCAGTCTATTCGTGAGGCAATAAGCTCTTTTAATGAAGCCATTCGAAGATTACTTGGAAAAGTGTTGCAGGGCCCCTTTAAGACATTCCTACGTAGAGTCCATCGCCATTTTGAGATTTTCGAAAAAGCGGTCTCCGGTAATTATTTCAGAGTAATGAAATTCGACCAAATTCCATCGGGAAACTGAAGGGCACATATTGATGACTGACGACTCTGGTCACCTCTATCATTGTCAAAATGGCTGACTGGGCTAGTTGGCGATTCATTCTGCTTGCTTGAAATACGAGCGCGTAACCTAGACATAGACTTAACAACACACGGACAAGCGCTATTATTGTGTATTGAGTGTTCCTTGCTCGTTGCTGGGTCCAAGTACGCTAAGTAAAAGTTTTATTTACAATCGCATTGGCTATTCTATTTTTCACTGTCATGAAAACGTGTCCATATACCTATCTAGGGAGGACATATAGAAACGGCTATAGTCGTACGGAATATATGGGATGCCAATGTCTCGTTCGCTCGGCGTACTGAATGCGGTGCTACACCTGCCAAACACCAATAGCTCGTGAAAGCATATTAAAAAAGAAAACAAAAGGAAAACGATGTGTAGTTGTATGTCAAGTTGAAATATCTCGAGAAGAGACAAGCGCGTAGTGTGTGGGCGTAGAGTTCAAACAAAACTCTATGATAGGTGAGATATCATCTTAGGCAGGGATGTTGGAGTGAGGTATTTAGAGAGCTCCGGGTGACACCTAAACTAAGAATGGTTACTAAGCCATGAATGCAGGCGGCCGGAACAGAAAGCAGCGACGTGTAAGCAAGCGCCGGAAGCAGGCACCGGGCGCAGCTCATTTCGCTGTCCTGGAGGGTCGTTTGTACGTGAAAGCGAATCGCCCACGTCTACCCTTAAGCGTCAAGGGGACAAATAACAAATCATTATTGCGATTGCGACGTGCTTGACTTTCAGCTACAGAATGCTCCGTATGGGACCTCTTGGAACAACGTTCATTAAAGCGGTGAGCGGCGCATCTGGGCCTCGCAGCGATTCTCCTGACCAGGATAATCATTATGCCTCGTATATAATGGGTATGCATGCGACAGGGGACGTGCACGATTATTGTTACGAAGGTGCAGCGAGCGCGTTATAAATTATAGCTTTCGATTACCTACGCTCGTACGAGCAAAAGTAACGCTTGCCTTAGGCTTTTGCGAGTATGGCGGTCGTAATGTGGCACAGTAAGATGTTCAGTGTTGATAAAAGCATATTTTACGTGTATGAAAGAAGGGAATTTTGAGGGCTCGTTTCTTGTTTGATAGAACCTTAATGAAAACCAACGGATAATGAAGCCGAGGAAAGTATAAGTTACGTTAATTGTACGTACTGTTTTAATAATAATATCTGGGGTTTTACGTCCCAGAACCACGACATGATTATGAGAGACGCCGTAGTGAAGGGCTCCGGAAATTTCGACCATCTGGTGTTCTTTAACGTGCACTGACATCGCACAGTACACGGGCCTCTAGCATTTCGCCTCCATTGAAATGCGACCGCCGCGGTCGGGATCGAACCCGCGACCTTCGGGTCAGCAGCCGAGCACCGTAACCACTGTTCCACCGAGGCGGACAACTGTACTGTTTTAAGTGTACTGTAGTAATTATGATACAGCTGTGAAGAAAGTAAAGTGGACAAAAAGACAACTCGCAGCCGATAGGGACCGAACCTGCAACCTTCGGATAACGCGCCCGATGCTCCACCAATTGAGCTACGGCGGCGGTCGTCCCCTCGCCCACTTTATTAGGCATTTATGTGCATGCAAACGTGGGAGTATTAGTCAGGTGCGCTCCCTGGCGGCGGCAAGTTGTCTTTTCGTCCACGTTACTTTCTTCACATTTATATCCTAATTACTACAACACACATAAAACAGTACAATTAGCGTCCCCTATACCTTCCATGGCTTCATTACCTGTTGGTTTTCATTATTTTGGATCCAGTTATACTATATAGTAAGCATGTGTTTGGATAGGAACTTGCGTATTTAGCCTCATGTACAGGGTGCTTTTTTGCACAATACGTTTTCTTTTTTTGAAGACGCTATGGCAGTAAGACCCTTTCGTCTCCACACACGAACTCCCCATCGAGGCGGAAATACCCTACTGCTGCTGAAGTTACTCTAAATAGACTAATTAACAATATTTGTCAATTAAGTACCTACTTAAGGGAAGCCGTTTAGATCGAAATGCCGCTGGGCGTCAAAATATATGGCATACTAATTTTTTGAAATCCAGAAAAACGAACGTAATTTGAGATAATAAAGGTGTCAGAGCAATTGCAAATGTCCTCAGTACCTGAGTTTCTTGGCTCACAAATAGATTGCCGCTAAAATACGTTTGATCCTTCAAAAATGGGTGCAGTTATACATATTTGTCGCACGCTTTAACCGCTTGCTTTCTTCTCTCGAGCGCGCTGGAAGCTACACCGGGCGGGGGGGGGGGGGGGGGGGTTGGCACGGGGAAAGTAGTTACGTCCGCGCGCTTCACGACCTTGAGTGCGCGTGATGAAATGCAATCGCCCTCTCTCGTTGGGAATCCTGACGGGCTAGTGTGGCTACTTTACAATGTCAGCAGACAGCGCTGGAAAATGGCGACACTCCGCGGCAAGAAGCGCACCTGATCCAAACGTCGCTCTTGATTTACGTTGCCTGTTGGCCAATAGCGTACTATCTATTATTTGACGTCAAACAGCAGGCACCGCCACCTCTGAAGAGAGTGAGCTCATGCCTCTGTATGAAGAGAGGGCGCCTGATAAAATGGCAACTTCGCACTTCGCTTGGTAACTCTCCTTGCCGCTCACGACTGCAAGATTTGGCTCAGCTGTTCACAGCAGTGTATGCATTCCGTAGGATGTGTTTTTTACCAAGCATGAGGGTGGTTAAGTACCCCTTTAATTTTTCATCGAAGGCCTCCATATCGAAACCGTGCGCGCTAGGTGTGCACCGGGGATGCAGCAAGGCATTACCGCCTCGATGTAGAATTCGTCATTGAAGACTGCAGGTGCCTTACTTTTATGGCATTTTAACACGAAGGTGTTTAATGCCGGGGTCCACCAAGACTTTAGTGACGCATTTCCGTCACGGATATGACCTTGATACAATGGACGCTAACAGATGAGGAAGAAAAAAACTGTAAGAAAAAGGTTCCCGACCGGGAATCGAACCTATGGCCCCTTGGCCCACTACGACAAGCGCCTGACGATAAGGCAGATGCCCGACGCTCCACAAACGCGACTTATCTCTCTCACACATTCCGCGGTGCTCTCTGTTGGTAGGGCCGGACGGGGCGGGGCCGTGCCGCCGTCCGTGAGCGCTGACGTGAAATTCTGCGGCATGACACTTACTAGCACCGATAGAGAACAATTCGGTGACGACGCAGTTAAAACATGACCTCAGAGGCCATGGTTACAACGTCTCGATATCAGCGAAAAACACTGGCCGCGCTAGCATCGGGGAGCCGCCCTAACGCAGTTATGTTCTTTGCCTTTCGCTTCGTGTTAGAGTCTGACGGCTCGTAGTCGGAGTAGTGCAGCTCCCACATGCACCAACGGTATTTCTCCGCCGCCGACTGCTTCGAGTGCGATAGCATCGACTTATAAAACTGCTGCAATAAGCGCTGCAGAAAGGCAAAGATGTCCACGGGCGAATGTCGCGCCTTGGTGGAGCGAGACAGAGGCCAGCGGGACGTGGAACTCCTGCGCGCGTTCGCGGCTCAAGCTACAAACCTCTGCCTACCGTGTTGCTGAAATGCAGTGTGGTAGTGTATGCGTGAGCACAGGCTAAGGTTACCCTATTACTCGGGAGCGCACACGATGCCGTTTCTCTCCTTAATTGATGACGCTTTAAAGTGGATATAGATTATATACCAATGTTTGTTATGTGCTTGTTGATGTCATCTCTGCGCGGGATTTACGATACGCTGTGTCCAGGTATATGTTAAAGACTTCAGCTACCACAACGGTTAAATCGTGATCATGGGCGTTAGTCGTCGCGATGGAGATGTGCCACTAGGCGTCAATATGGGTGCACCCACGTCAGACGAAGCTATAGCAGCCAAACACCAATAGACATTGTAGGAGCTCTCATATATCACTACACAATAAGCACTACTTCCGTCAAGACACGTTTCACTTTCGTGTTATGCCGATTCCTATGACGGAGGGATCAGCCATGTTTTTAATAAAAATCTGCGTCGTCAGAAAACAAAACAAAACAAAAACAACAACAAAAACACCCGGTAGAGTACTAATGTGGTCCTGTGTGAAGACTTTCAGAAAAAAGTCACAGTTTCGCCGCAACGGCGAAGCAATGAATCCGATAGCAACAAATTGGAATGTGACGCGAAGAACGGAAACCAGCTAGAAATTTCCAGCGCGTCGCTCAAGCGCAAAGGACGCACGAAAAGAACACACACAGGACGAGCGCGAACTATCATGCGTCACAGCTGGACACTTGAAGCGCACTGCTCGAACATAAAGCAGGACGCAGGAAACGAACGAACAGGTACACACAGGAAGAGCGCGAACTAACTGTCACAGTTGTTACTTATTTCTGTTTGAACAGCGCGCTCCTTTCGAAAACGCGGCCGCTGCAGCAAGCGAAGTGACCTTCGTACGCACTGGGATTTCACCGTGGACATCACGGAGAAAGCACAAGACAGACAACCCCCCGCTCCAGCACCCCCGCCCGCCCCCTTCTTTCCTCGCAATAAGCGCACGATGCGACCGCGCCCTGTAGGGCGAAGAGCAACGGCGTTCGCAGGAGCGAGGCGACGAACTTTAAAGCGCGCACTGCGCGCCATCTCGCTGGTGAGTAAGAAAGCGGGCTGAAGTAAATGGTGTATATAAATACCGCGAGAGCAGACAGCGGAAGGGCAAGGTTCTCCCTGCGCAAATATTAGAGGAAGCGAGCGAGCTGGCCGACGCCTTTAAGTGCACCCGTTGCGCTCCTAGCGCCAGCTCGCTGGCAATGAAGAAACACTTATAAGCGCCTGCCGTCTGCGAGTACTGCGGTAAAGGGTGTGTATATAACGCTCGCCGTTAGCTAGCTGAACGATCTGCGCTTTGTGGCATAGTGAATAGAGCCACGCGCTGCGTATCGAGAAGTCACTGGTTCGATTCCGCGCTTCGGAAGCTTTTTTCGGAATTATTTTTCTTTTGGACTTATATATATATACTTATACGTATACGCAGCATGACGGCGGCGACGGCGACGACAAAAACCAGCCGAGACTGTCCCTGTAATTGCTATCGCAATAAAATAATCGAAAAAAATGAGGTTTAAGTTTAATGCAATGAACTCAGCATTATTGATTGTGCTAGAGGAAGTAACTTATATCCTTCCTAACTATTGGCCTACGTCATATATAAAAATAACAGTGACTTTCTGAAGGTATTTATAGTGGCTGAAGGCACATTTTAACTCGGAAGGTCAAACTGTCAGCCAACTTGGAAATACTGAAATTCATTAGTTTCCAGGGTGCACCTGTTGTATTCCTTTTATCTGGGCTCCAAATTAGGCACGTAGTTCAAAAAACATACCATGTGATTCAATAAGGGCTTGTGCACTGCGACACGTGTTCACCTTTACAGGTATTGAATGCATTACTTGTATCCCATGCATACCGACAGGTATGAACAAAAATTGTCAGTAGCCAATGCGCCATGACCTTTGCGTAGGATGCATTGCCACGCACAACCCAGAGCTCCCGCCCGACAAAGCACGCCGCCTTATTGGAGAACGCCGCCCCTCCATCTGTTGCAAGTGGCGCGAAGCAAAACTTCCTGGCTGTCACATCAGGAGAAGCGCCGAAGGGTAAAAGCGAAACTTCACAAATTATCAGTCATTTCGGACGACAGAATGCGTGATTTGCTTTTATTGCGAGTGCAATAGTTTGGACACTCCAGGCCAATTTTTGCCATCGACGTCGTCTTGAGGTTCCATATAAAGTCCGAGTTGCGATAACATTGCTACGCGCGTCGCATCTTCTATGTGCGAGTGAAAGCGTTCAAGGGTAGCCGATACCGCAGCTCAAGCGTTAAGGAAACGCGCCGACCGTCTTTCGTCGCGCGAAAGGCCTACCAGGGTTCCCGGACGGGGGAAGGAAGGAAGGAGGAAAACGAGAGAGAGGAAATACAGGGATGTTAACCAGTTTGGCATGACCGGCATGCTGCCCTGCACAGGGGGAAGGGATGGGGGAGATTGAAAGGAGAGTAAAGGAAGAGAGAAAGAGAGGGGAACACACACGCACATAAATAACTTCACAGCGCAGAGCGGCAGTCTTGTGCGGTATGCGGCATCATTAAGAGTCTACAGCCGCTCGTGCAAGTCTGTTGTCCTTAGGAATTTGAGCAATGCCTGCTTGCTTGAATTCTCAATGACTTTTCAGGATGACATTGGAGAATTGTTTTTAGTGTCATCGTTCAGTTGTGAAGACGAGCGAGAGCGAATGAGAGGGATCGTCTCTGTGCAGCGTAGCGAGGACAGTCGCAGAAGATATGCTGCAAGGTCTCCTTGGTGCCGCAGGCGTCGCAAAGAGCGTTGTCTGCCATCCTTATCCGAAACGAATATGACTTCGTGAAAGCCACTCTTAGCCATAGCGGCATAGCAGAGTGGGCTCTCTTCGGCGGAGTCCAGATGGTATTTGAAATCGCCGCAAGTCGTTTCGGTGGTGTTGCCGATAGTTTTGGCTTGTTGAGGTATTCAGTGCTGAGTGCGAAATATTCTTTGCCATCCTTTGAAGCATGGCAGCAGCATCAGACCTTGAAAGTGGTATAGCCTCTTCCTTGTCGCCTTGCAAAGCTGACCGAGCAGCATTATCGGCATGTTCGTTGCGAAGCACGCCGCAGTGACTTGGCAACCGTTGAAATGTCACTCGGTGCCCCTTCTCAAATTAGGTATGAATGAGGTGTCTTATCTCGAATACCAGTTGTTCGTATGGTCCACGCCGCAGGGCTGACAAGAGAGATTGTAGGGCCGCTTTGGAGTCACTGAAAATAGGCAATCGCTGTGGTTGCTCGCGATTGACAACACAAAGGGCAGTGCGAAGAGCTGTGAGTTCCGCAGCCGTTGATGTTGTTGGGTGGTCGGTCTTAAAGCTAACAGTTACACCTTTCACTGGGACAACTACTGCTCCGGACGAATCACGGATGGTCGTTCAGCCGTCGGCGTAAATATGCAACCTGGAGCTACTCCGCCAACCTACCGTCAGGCTTCAGCCCCGCATCCAAAACCATCGATTTCACCTTGGTGTTTGATTCGTCCTGCAGTGCACCTCAGTGTACCAGGAATCAAGAAAAAAATCCGATTTGTCACCGCCTGTCTGAAACAGCTATCTCTGCTTCTACTGCACGAGGAATACACCAGGAAGGGGGAGGGGTGCTGATGGCTCCTGCAGAAATTGCGTACTCTGCATATAGCCCGAGATCTTCACTAATATCTTAATTCAAACGTGAAGACGTCT
Organism: Rhipicephalus sanguineus; assembly: GCF_013339695.2. Taxonomy (NCBI): domain Eukaryota; kingdom Metazoa; phylum Arthropoda; class Arachnida; order Ixodida; family Ixodidae; genus Rhipicephalus; species Rhipicephalus sanguineus. The sequence continues at coordinate 82,221,604 of NC_051176.1, forward strand.
CAGAAGTCAACAATGACAGCACGTGTGCTCTGCACCGACTGCAGAAGGGAATACTTGAGGTAATATTATGCTTTTAAATTGTATACAAAACGTCAGCCTTAATATAAACGTATATTTTGGCGTGCAACCTGTAAAAGAGCCCGTCGCTGTGCTGATGCCTCGTGTTATGATAGATTTCATGATGCAGCTCTGTGAGACCTTTTTTCATAATGCATGCCGTAGTAATTCGTGCACGCGGTTGCATGCTTTGCGGTGAATCACATGATGTAGCGGCGTTTACACTTAAGCGCACGTGCAGTCAGGTGTCTTACTAGCATAAACGAGTGAATTCCTAGTGTGCGCTATATTTCACTTCACTTGTCCATTTTCCCTGCACGCTCGTATAGTTCTTCCTATTGACTGCAGCTGTATACAGTACAGCTGTGGTACAGGTTACCCACGCTTTCTTCTAGGTTAATTTTTTTCCGGGGGCCAACCAAGCCATGAGCACGCAGCCAGACGTTTTTCGTTGAGAATGCAAATCGGAGCTAGCTGAAAACACACGATAGCAAACTGCGCAACAAAATTACCTAAACAAGCGCAAATTGACAAAGACCAACAAGCAGTGCTTGCGCGAGGTTCTCCTCCTCCGAAAAGTAAATAGTTTCGAAAAACAGTCGCAATACTGCTGCACGTGAGGTAGCCGAGACACATATTTTTTTTATATACGATATGGCGTTGAGTGCATCAATATACAGTCGCCATCTTTGCAGGAGTATATATTTGTGCTCCTGAAATTTTGGTGATTAGCGAATCCCCTTCATGTGTCCTAAAGTGTTTTCATCTTTGTCCTTCTCTGCGGCAAGCACTACTGCACACTAACTTCGTAGAAAAAGCTGGAGACACAAAACAAGCGGAGCGCAACATGCATTTACTTGTAGTCAGATAGGACAAGAAGAGCATGACTAAAGCTATTAATAGTATACATATGCACTGCTAAAAATATGCCCAACACCTCACGAATGATGCGAGGTAGATGTCATTGGGCAAATTGCCTTATGAAATCGCGGTGCAGCACAAGTAGTATTTGATGATCTGGTCCTTGTTTTCCACATTTTTGGGGCTACATTCCATCACGTACCAAGTAGTCCTGCGGAGCAGCTTGCTAAAAACACTGCAACGGCCCCATTCTCGCCGTCTGTCGCGCTCATCGTAGACAGCGCAAACCATACTGCATGCTCCTCCCTCTTGCACTGGCTGTTTTTGCGTAGAAACATGACGCGATGTCGCTCACATGCGTTCTTGTACCTTGAAGCGACACGAACGGCTACATTCCGCATAAGGGAGTCTAAGATCTGACCCTCGCCCTGCTTACTAGCTGCAGGCATGCGTACTATGGCAGATTAACACGGAATTACGAGTCGTCCCGGTGCGAGGCTACACATTCGGTTCACCTGGGTGCGAGAATAGTGCGCTCTAATGTACAGAGAACAGTAAATGCCATGCGGTTTCTAAGAACTACCGCAGGCAACATTACTCACTATATTCATTGACTTCACTTGTTCTATGACAATAACTGACAAATCAGCAAAACGGAAGGCCTAGGATAGATCCTCTATTCATCTCATTTGCTTACGCCCTATTCATACACCCTGTCTGCGTGCAGTATATATCAATCATTGGTTGGAAGCTTGTCTGAGGGCGCCAACTTGGCTGCGGGAGAGCACCTACATACAAGGTATATGCTTGCGTTCTCACATCTTGTGCGACTTTCATTGAATTCCGGACGCAAAACAACCGCGCCAATTGTCTAATACGAGAACGTCACTAGGATATTTCTCAATGAAGTCGTCAACAACTCATTAGGAGGTTTCCCAATAGAATAATTTAAAAGGTGTTAATTACTTACAAAGTTTGACAGTAAGAAAGCGCGATAAGTTACTCACGAGGGCACTGAAACATGTTGAATGTACTGGATGTGTGTAGCGCACACCTACCTGAGAGCTTTGCACAGGTTCGTTGAAACAACCTACATGGGCGCATCACTAAGAAACTAGTGTTGCTGAAAGCAGCTTAAGAAATGCGCATACTTCAGCGAATATTTCATTCTCTTACCTGGCTCACTTTCAACACCAGTATGAACATCTATAGTCAGATACAACTTTAGAGGTATGCGGCATTTGCTCCACAAACGCGGATGCACACAAGCTTACACCAATGGGCGCGCACTTCAGACTGACGTCATGGGCCAGACAGCCGGTGACCCCGCCTTCGGAGAGCATTATGTATGAGCAGGGCTATTTATTCAGTCGCGGAGGCGATTGGCTGCCGCACTTCGGTAACTGGACCTCCCCGGACTTATAAACTTGTATCGCATTTGAGGTTTTTAGAGAGATGTATGTCTCTCTAACCAGACGCTTATGACAAGTGGTAGCTTGGTGATTGCTCTGAGCTTGAGAATGTGTGGCTGCTTCGGCGATTGCAGATATAGCTGTTCGGACGTCGTTTCTCTAAAGCTATGCAGGCATTATTATTGGAGAAGCAATGTACCGCGCAGTGCTATAAGAGTACAATATAAACGATCCAGCGTTCTAAGGTCGTTTTATTCTCAAGGGCGGGCTACTTTCTTTCGAATGTTGTTTCTTACGCAATATCAAAAGAATGGCTGCAATTCAGCATGACCTGACCATAGGATAAGTACACATTGTGTTGGTTAAAACTTGAGAAACAGCGCAAAGACAGGAGGCAGGGAAGTAACACAAGGACGGGCGCTGCTCAAATTTTAAGTTATGTACCAACTAGCCCGCCTTTCGCCACTTCTCCAGATTGTGCTGGTGACGCACTGGATCAAGTTGTGCAATGCTGTAGAATCCACATTAGCGTTCCATTCAAGGCGTTTAGGTTGACGAAAAGCATGATACATATGCAAGCATCCCACAGCAGTGACATATCTAGGCAAGTTAAGTTCCAGCGATAATCGGTGGTAGGTCACACAAGCGCACTTTGGTTGCCTTCACGACTGGTGTTTTTCGTGTTTGTGATACTACCGCGCTAGATCTCACAGCTGAAACTCGAGTTAATGCCTGCGTGAAAGAACAATTAGCTATGAGCACTATAACGCATTCCGCATGACGCCTGCCACAATAAAACGGTTCTATATAGCGCGATGAAGTAATTGAGATCTATAGTTGAATAAAATTGGGATTTCGCATGCGGTGTTCGAAACAAAGTTCATCCTGCTTTTTCAAGGAGAGCTTCGCTGCACCGAATATGGCACTATATTCACGTTTGCAGCGAACTTAGCACTAACAGAAAAGAAACTGAAAGAAATATCTGGCTCCCGAGCCAGGAACGTGTCAAGAGATGAACGTGAGTGTCTAAATTTTGAATACTCGGGTTTCAGGCATTCAGCGAACTTATTAAGCAATGCCCTAGAGTTCCTCCTTGAAAACTAAATTCACGTGTCCTCTCCGTCCTACTACAACATGGCTTTATTTGAAATCATCGATAGTATTCTAACAGTGTCCACTTTCTCTTGATTGCTTTCGTTGTGGTTAGGTGCCTTCCAGTCGCTGCCGTCTTCTGGTGATACTGCATGAAGAATGCGTGAAGGAGAGTGAGTTACGCTTAACCAAGTTCTTTAAGCTCGCTGAGTAACCACTTGCCAGCATTTTATATGGGCGACCACGTTTTCTGTTACCTTTTACTCCGGCTAACATTAATTTTCGCTCATTTGAACTAGCCTAGCCCCTATGACGTGACCAAAGTACCAACGTAACACACACACACACACACACACACACACACACACACACACACACACACACACACACACACACACACACACACACACACACACACACACACACACACACACACACACACACACACACACACACACACACACACACACACACACACACACACACACACACACACACACACACACTCGCGCACGCGCGCCTTTAACTAGAGCATGAACCAGATGTATTCTAATTCCAAGGCTATAATCTTCGTCTTTCATAATCAAGTCGAGCCATTGCTAGCCCTGCCGCCTTTGTCTATTCTGTATCCAAGAAAAAGAAAGGATATGCCTCAACAAAACGTAGATTGTTGCTTTCTATTTGAACCATCTGTTCTTCACTTGCTGTCGTATCGTAATTCATACTTAAAATTGGAAAAAAAAGCCACAGTTTCGCCATTAACGCGAAGCAGTGAATGTGACAGCAACAAATTGGAATGTTCTACGAAGGAAAGTCATTAGGTTTTATCATCCAAGCCGGCGTAAGTCAACAAAACGCAGGCGTAAGGAAACAGCGGCCGCTGAAGCGAGCTAAGTAACCTTCGGGCTTTCTAGCATTGCATCGCAAACCAAGTGGTGAGACCAGCACGTACAATGCTATGACCCGTCTGCTGATCGCTGTAAAGCTAAAGCGCGTGCGTGTCGGCGCCCGGTCGAGTAAAGTGCGTTAAGTATAGTCCGTGCCCTCGGTCTGCAGTGTGATCCCTGGAGCAAAGTTTCCCTCTGCCGAAGACTCGAGCGTAAGAAACCGAAGCAGCAGCCAGCTCCGTGGCAGAGCTGGCGAGAGTCATACTTATACCCACTAAAAAGAGCAAAAAGTGTATCCCAAGTGTTTGTTGTGAACTCTTACTACACTATAACAATCTATTCATAACGAATCGTCTTTTGTTTTCTCTGACACATCGTAGGCGGCACTGCGGAAAGCAGACAAACGCGTGTCAAAACGCCGTAAAAACACAAACAGCATATGACCTTGCCACCCTCGGGGCCGCCGCATCTTTCCATTGCACCAAGTAAGTGCGGGGCGCTGTGAAGCGGACTCCGAAGGCGAGCGCCCTAACTCGGCTATCCAGGCACGCTAGCGGAGCATAGCATATCCTTGTATAGTATATAGTGTAGCAAGAGCGTGCGAAAGGGAAGTGAGCATGAGGAGAGATGTGATGGTGAGGGAAAGGAGGAGGGGAGAGAGTAAAGCGTAGCACAGAAAGAATGAGAAATAGAGAGAAATAAATGCAGAAAGAAAAAGCTGGAGAGACAGTGAGAACATCAACGAAAGAGGCAGAAAGAAGCAGAGAGATATAAAAGAAAAGATAGAAAGAAGGAGGAATCGAGATCGCGTCGTTTAGCCACCAGATACCGCACCCCCTGGCAAAGCCGAGCATGCGCAATAGCTAAGCCACGCCAACCGATGGAGACATTGCGCGCAACCTCCGATCTTCAGTGAATAGCCAGGCTGCGTTCTCCCGAGGAGGAAGCCGCGCCTCTCGAAGCTATACGTGTCGGTCGACGGGGAGTACGAGCCGCGACGGGCCCGTGCTTCGCTGTGCCAAGCTTTGCGCGACTTAGTACAAACTCCCCGCAATTTATTTCTGGCAACCTATGTTCCGCTCAGTGCGGCGACAGTCAAATCACTCTAGCAGACAAAATTTTTTTTGTTGCAAAAATAGTTCACGAGGGCAAATAGTGCGCAGAATCAGAGAGGGCCGAGCGCAATGTCTGGGAGGTTTCGCATGGAATGACGTATGTTTGATTTTAAGGAGTACATTACTGATAGAAGATATTTCTCATCGATGGATTTCTACCTGCCTACAGGTCATTCTTCTCATCGGTGCCATACTTTAATAATGGCTTTTGTTAGTTCTGGCACTAATTTATCAGTTGTGTCGGTATCGATGATGCCTGCACCACTTTTCTTGTCAGAATCTCCTTGGTGTAAAGCTCATTTATGTAGGGCTCTGAGAGTAGTGATAAAATATTTGATGTCTGCAAAAGGCTCCACGTTCATGGCACAATTTTATTACATGTCTATGTATTTCTTCCACCTGTCTTCCAGCATTGCGATACGCTTTTCTTGCACGTTAACGAATGCACTATTTTTAGGTTGAACGCCTCCTGTAGCTTATTTCACCTTTGAGAAATATCCTCTTGTTTCCATCGAATCGGCTTCGTAGATTTCTTTATATAGCCTCCTCGCGGCATTATCTAGTATGTTCTTTTCTAGTATGTTCATGCTTCACTTTGGCTAATCTTATTTTTTGTGCATGCGAGCGGCTTTCAATGAGAGCCACAAAGTTTTCCAAGCTTTTTGTCACTGAAGTTGTCAGGGTCAGATGTAGCTGTTTTCTTCAAACTTGGGCAGTCACTATTAGTTGACAACCTGACCCAAGATCGGCAGCAAGTAGTGTCTTGCGGCTTAACACAGTTTATCGCTAAATTCCTTGCTAGCATATAGTCAATATGATTTCTATACTCACCAGCTGAGAAGTTTAACGCATATAGGGGAGAAGCGGTCAAGTTTCTGCGCCAACGACAGCGCTTGCCCTTCCCCTACCGGAGGGCACGACCCCTCCGCTCCCCTTGGTTCCCACGCACTTGCGAAGCTCGCGCTGCACGTGAAACGTCTCTCGTTCTGCGTTCACTGTCATAACATCCTTGTAAACACGAAGGGGTTGATTACAGCCGTAAAATTCTACTGATTCCCAAATAGATGGCACAAAAAAGCCAACGGCAGGCATGGGTTACTGAAGCGCGCTGAACAAGGTAAACGAATTTTGCGGCATGCGCTAGCAGTGCGTAGTCGGAGTTCACGCGCGCAGAGAAAATGAGCATGTTTACGGAGCATTGAACATAACCAGAATTCATTCCTGTTTCACAACTGCATTGATCAATCGAGTTGCTGGGTGATAGAGAGAGAGAGAGAGAGAGAGAGAAAGAGGTTTGGGAAGGAAGAAGAAATGAAAAGGGCGTTATTTTCTGCCTCCCTTCGTGGGGGCCCGGCTCAGTGCATTTAGGGATGGGGAAGGGGAAGTAAAGATAATAGGAAGAAGAGAAGACAGAAAGAAGGAGAGAGTAACATGACAAGAGAGTATCTTATCAGCGCAGGCGGGAGCACGAAGCCAAAGCGTTCGCCTATAGGGTGGCGAGGTCTGCAGGAGCCGAAAATTCGAGGAAGACTCGCAGGCCTGGTATCTTCGCCGTGCGGGAAAAAGGAAGTCGTCCACAATCGTCGTGTGTACTTCTTCCGTCCTTTGTCCTTTTTGTGAGCGCTGCACAGTCCTTACCATGACTCCACAGTTGTCGCAGGGAGACCGAGCAGATGATAAAGGCTAATAATAATAATAATAATAATAATAATAATAATAATAATAATAATAATAATAATAATAATAATAATAATAATAATATCTGGGGTTTAACGTCCCAAAACCACCATATGATTATGAGAGACGCCGTAGTGGAGGGCTCCGGAAATTTCGACCACTTGGGGTTCTTTAACGTGCACCTAAATCTAAGTACACGGGCCTCGAACATTTTCGCCTCCATCGAAAATGCAGCCGCCGCGGCCGCAATTCGATCCCGCGACCTTCGGGTCAGCAGTCGAGTGCCATAACCACTAGACCACCATGGCGGGGCGGTGGTAAAGGCTCACCATCACGCATCGTTCAGCGGCCAGAGCAGGGCAAGAGCAAATGAAATGCTCCAGTGTTTCTTCGTCGCCGCATCTACGGCACGCAGGCGATGAGCAGCGACCCCTGGAGTACATGCGTGCCGCAGGCCAGGCGCTGCGGGTCCGCAGGCGAAGCCGCAACACCGCTCGTCTCTCCAGGCCGGTCTCCGGTAGGGGTGGCGGTGGTTTGGCGTTTGCCACTCGCTTGTCAGGGTGGCCCGTTGGTAGCAGCTGCCGCAGCTGTTGTCGGGAGTACTCCGACAGGGCTACCGCCTTGGGGACTGGGGTGTCGCCGTGGTGTGCTGCCTTAGTGGCGGCGTCGTCCTTCTCGTTCCCAGCTATCCCAACGTGCGAGGGAAGCCAGTGGAGGGACAGATGTACACCGCTAGCTCTGATGGCAGTTAGCTTGGCGTGCAGCAGCTCGACGGTGATCCCGGCTTGTTCTAGCAGCGCTTGCAGGGCTGGTCGGGAGTCGCAGAGGATCGCCACAGGCAGCTGGGGTGTTGTTGCAGCGAGGTAGTCGGCTGCCAAGTGAAGGCCAGCCAATTCAGCTGCAGTGGAGCTGGCGTGGAAGGGAAGGCGGCACCTGATGGTCGCTCCAGTCCTTGGTATAACACAGGCACCCGCGGCCGAGTGGGGGCTGTCCCGAACAAGCCCTTCCGTAAACAGCAGGAGATGCCCCTGCATACTGTCGTGGCTTTTCGCCACGGCTGACTGGTGGAGCTCGCTCGCCGGTGTCCGCCTTTTGCTGAGGTTGTCCAACTCCAACTGCAGGGTGATACATGTCTGCGCTTTGGTTGCGCCGGTAGTGAAGCAGAAATTGCTATAGTGCGTTCAACTACCGTCTTTTCATCAATAATAAATATTTACGAAGCTACATAGCTTGGCGCGGAGCCTACTTACACATTTCAAATCGATGACGAAGCCATTGATGACAATAGCAAGCCATTGATAACGAACATTCATTGATGAGAACCTACGGAGGCCCGTGTGCGACATCAAGAAGCGTTTGCAACAATACATTGATGTAAAAGGAGTCCACCTGCCAGATGTAGTTTTCAAAAAATGACCTTGTAATTGGTGGTAAATAAATGGCATACTTGGTCCTATTTATAGACACCCATTTTTCTCTGCGTCCGTGTATAATACAGTCCAGTCACGTTAATGTGACCACCTGTGAAAAGCTAGAATAACCACTTTTCGCAGAGCGGGCTGCTGCCAGACGTGCAGGAAAAGAATCAATTAGGTTCCTGAAGATGTTCACTGGGATATTGAGCCATGCCAACTCCAGTGCCGTGGCCAGCCTGGACCCTTCCGGGAATGCTTGCAAGGTGTTTGCTTTCAGAGGTTTCACGCCGTATACGCCAACGTCCTTCTGTCCGATGGAGCACAATATGTGATTCACCGGAAAACGCCACCTGTCGCCACTTAGTGGCGACAGGTTGGCTAGACGAAGGCTGGAACGAAGGCTGGAATTTGCAGCCTTGTCGCCGATGAACAGCAGTCGGCATAGGTGCATAAAGCAGGCGTCTGCTGCGGAGGCCCCGACGCAGCAACGTTCACTAAACAGTAGTTTGGGAGGCACTGTTGGTAGCCCCTTGGGTCATCTGGGCGGTCAGTTGCTCAGCGGTAGCACGTCTATTTCCCCGAACGCATCTCCACATCCGTCGGTGACCTCTGCAATCTATGACCCATGGTGCACCACATTTGTCACGTCGCTGATGTTGGACAGCCCCTTTTTGCCATGCGCGGTATACTTTTACCACGGCGGCGCCCGAAAAGTTCACAAACTTAGCCGTTTCGGAAAAACTTCTGCCCTTTGCCCGAAAGCCAATGATCATGCCCTTTTAGACGTCGTATAAATCGCTTCGTTTCTGCATTACACCAACAATTCGAATGTTTTCCGCAGCCCTCACACAACCTTTATATACGCTCAACTGCACTGTGGTGCCACCTGCCTTCTGTGATTGGTTATTTAACGTCTTTGTCGAAAGTACGTGGTAGTCACATTAATGTGACTAGACTGCGTATATAACTACTTGAAATATATCAATTGACTCCGCGCCACCCTGTATTTACGCTGCCGCCACTATTCTATATCACAGAGGGCGTACTAGGTAATGGTATGTGCACACATGTCACATTTGTGTTGTGTAGTGTTATATATTGTATTTGTTTACACAGTGCCGAACAGAGGCAACACGGATTTGTAGCAGATATATTTTCTTGGAAACTGGACAATGCTGTTTCTTGGGGCAGATGTAGTGAACGTTGAGCCCAATCCTTTCTTCTCTAATTTTTCTTCCTCATTCTCAGTTGTGCCATAAATATTTGGTTACGCAAAAAGAACTTCGCCCAGACCAGGATGATGTCGCCTGCTATTACCTGCTCCGAATCTCCAACAAGGCTGAGTAGACGCTGCCTGTTCGTCACACGGCAGCTACGAAAGCAGTCCTCAGTCACGCGGATCTTCTAAAAACGCCTCGCGAAGCACAAGACCCGCGAAAACACGTGCAGAGCGCCTGAGGCGTGCGTGCAAAGCAACGGGAACTCAAGGCGGCGTGAAGGGGAGAGTGGAGAGGTGTACAGTCGCGTTACGAGTTTTTTATCCACACTCAGTGGCAGCGCCCGGCACCGCAGCGCCCCTCCTTGAAAAATACGTTACTTAAAAAAGATTCTTGGCAGAGCGAAAGACGACCATGTGATTGGCGCGCTCATTCGGGTCTCACAAAGTAAGTTTGCCTTAAGACTAGTTGTTTCTTCATTACGAATTTTTCCTTCATTACAAAGATATAGGGCGCATCTTTTCTTTTTCTGGCGTATACAACGTCTTGCGGTGGGCAATAGAATTGTTGCTCTTTTTTTTCGGTAGCTTTTAAAGTTGAATCATTGTGAATTAGGATACTTGAATTAGGGTGGTTTTATTTTCTAAAATCTATTCTGAGTAACAGAAGCAGTTCAGAATGGTTATGAGATGTTATCCGCTGCGCAATAACGCTCTAAGTTTGTGCACTCTGCTTCGAAGACCTGGATGTTCAGAAGCAGCTGAATATGTCACAGTAGTTATCGTTGCCAGACACCTTCCCCCGGAATTCTCGCGTGCAAAGACGAAACCGGTTGTTTTCTGTTTCCGTGAGTGTACTTCAGAGACGCTAGATAAATCTCCTGATCTTCAGACCGCACGCGTCGGAAGCGGCAGCAAACACGGCTGCATGTAATCGCACTGCGGATGCGGAAATGCATCGGTAGCACGAAGAGGCCCCCGAAGCTGCTCCACTAACTGATCGGTCGTCCAAAGTTGGTGAAAAAGACGCGAAAAAAATTTTGATGTCCTAAGATAACTACGTAAAAAACAACTCTCTCAAACAACACAGCCAAGTTCCATTTTTTTTGTTTCAGCTGTGATGCAAAATGATTGAACAATGACCTCTTTATTTCTGCCCAAGGTCTGCTGAGCGTTCAAAGTAGCCGGAACATTACACTCGTGAGCGGTGCTGTTTGTTGAATGCATAGGAGGGCCTTGCTTTTATGTCTTATTCACACGCCTGAAGCTTAATTCGACAGCTTCATCGAATTTCGAATGTTCATGGAATATTGCAACAATTGTGTGATTGTGGGCCTGAAAAAGAGCAAAATCAGAAAGTGTGATGAGACCTTGGATTAAGCTTAGCAGCTGAATAGGATTTGTAAGAGTGAAAACGTGCCATTTATGTAAGCGTTACGCCATGATTGATGCTCGGTACGTAGGGCAGATCGCACTCCGCCACTATGCATTTTAAGAGTACACTGCAACGACAATTTACTCGCTGAGGGCAGGCATGAGCCGAAAAAAAAGCTTAAGTGCATGGAGGTAAGCAAACAGAATCACTGTGCCTATAAAAGCTTTTCAGTTTATGAGACACAAAGGGTATTCCAGCCACGGTAGCTTTAAGGGGAATAGTTCATCTATTATATTGGACATGTTACATACACACACTAAGCGTTCGGTGCGTGTCTACGGTTGATCAGAATAAGTGGAGAAGAAGAGCAATATCACATTTATTTAAATACTGCATTGTTTCTTACGTAGTTTCCCTGTTTAACTCTTTCTAGAGATGCGAATGTGGGGAGTAGGCCTTAGGTTTAATTATTTATCATTTTCATCTCAGCAAACTGAAATGCCCCATCTTCTGAATGGTTCAGTGCTTTAGAAAATATCGCAGTTTGTAGTAAACAATTTTAGCCTGCAGGCTTGGTGACGGCAAGATGCTCGAAAAATGATAGAAAAAAGCGAATGCAAATTACGTTGAAATCAGGAGTTCATACTGAGCCATACAGCTTCGTCCTTCTAAGGAATCTGCATGTACTTGCTCGCATGGCCCCCATTATTTAAGGTAACCCATCTTGAAGATATTGTCATTCGTGGTTTTATGCAACCAGACTTTATTACCTTCCCTGAGAAATGACTGATTTGTTTTAATCAGAGTTATTTCCGGCTTTGGGTCTCCAAACGAATATCCATATTTAAGTTGAAACAGGACAAATGCATTATTTTTGACCTCCTCAAGGCGCATAAGTTACCTGTGATTGGGCCTGCTGATTGTAAATCACAACGCCTTCTTGTGGAGCTTAGAGCAACTGGAATTTTACAGAACGCTGCTTACATGCTTGGCATAAATATTGTGGCGGTGAAAAGAAAGAGGAAGCTGGCGCAGATTAGAGAAAGACGACGCCTCTTACCGCCGCTTGGGCACCAGCTATATTTGTTGTAAATACACCACCTCTGCACTCGCGTGCCTGCTTTCTTCGTGCAACATATTTGGTGGACGTGCTGGGTACCAGTACGGAACTTCGCAGCGGACGTCATCTGCCTGCCGCCACGATGGCACACCCACCGTCAACGTCCGTGCCGGCAGTCTTCCTCACCCATCCGCGGGACCCTGGGCCATTTTGTGGCACGGATAAGACCGACGTCGAGGAGTGGCTAACACTGTACGAGAGAGTGAGTGACAGCTACAGGTGGGACCCGACCCTCATGCTAGCGAACCTGATATTTTATCTTCAGGGAACTGCGCAGCAATGGTATGACACTCATGAAGCTGACCTAACGAGCTGGGATGTGTGTAAACAGAAAATGCGAGATCTGTTTGGCAGACCGGTCGGTCGTCAGCTGGCCACCAAGAAAGAACTAGCGGGCCGTGCTCAGACGTCAACAGAGTCCTATGTTGTGTACATACAAGATGTGCCGTCTCTCTGCCGCAAAGCTGACGACAGCATGACCGAGACAGACAAGATCGGGCACATATTAAAAGGTATTGCCGACGATGCCTTTAACCTCCTAATGTGCAAAGATTGCTCTACGGTGGATGAAATCATCAAGGAGTGTCGGTGCTTTGAACAGGCAAAGGGACGTCGAGTTGCTCATGCGTACGACAGATTGCCGAATACCGCCGCGACCTCTTCATGCGAAGACCCACCACGGCTCGCCCAACCGGCAGCACCTGAAAACATCACGCGCCTTATTCGCCGTGAGCTTGAGGCCATGTCTCCGGCTCCAGTGCGTTCCGACTTCAGGAAACACCATGCCGTCCATCTCCCTCATACAAGCTGTCGTTCGGGAAGAAATCGCAAGTTTGGGCATGCCGTCACTATGCTCGGTCCGTCACACGAACACTTACCAAGCTCACCCGGCCCCTCGCAGCCAGACGCAATGTTTTCTTCCTCCTCGCCGCAATCCAGCCGAGTGGCGCACCGTGGACGATCGACCCATCTGCTTTAATTGTTCCCGTATTGGACACATTGCCCGTTACTGCCGCAGCCGCTTGTCGTCACCTCCTCGGTGGTCGTCTCCTAGTCGCTACCACCAGCCGTCGGACAGTCATACTTTCTCGCCCTACACGCCGAATCGGAGTATCAACGTCGACAGTGTCCCGCCAAGGTCCAGCCGCTCCCCGTCTCCGCAAGGTCGTCGCTCACGTTCACCTCTCATTCACCGCTCCTCGTCCCCATCTATAACCGGCCGCTTCACTTCGGGAAACTAGGCGGCGCAGCTCCCGGAGGTGACGCTGCAACTAAGAACCGGCCTTCAAATCCTCTACCGACCCTGCCTACCTGCGGAAACCCACTGGACGTGGAAGTTGATGGTGTTCATGTCAGAGCTCTTGTCGACACGGGGGCGCAGCTTTCGGTTATGAGTGCTGCTCTCCGCCGAAGGCTCAGGAAGGTTTTGACACCCGCCGCGATGAGCACAGTACGAGTCGCCGATGGGGGCACTGCAGCTGTTCTTGGAATGTGTACAGCACGTGTTACCGTTGGTGGCCACTACGCCATTATTTTATTTATTGTGCTCGAACAATGCCCGCACGACCTCATTCTGGGCATAGACTTTCTCTCGAAGCACTCAGCCCAAATTGACTGTTCCGAAGGAGTTGTACAGCTGGATCTGCCGTTCTCTGCCGACGCCGCACCTTGTGCATCACCACGTTTATGTTCTGCTGAGTTCGTTCGCCTGTCCCCACAAGTTGCTACAGCTGTTCTCCTGACGCCCTTCCTCCCGTCCCAGATGGCGACTATGTCGTGTCGCCGCTCACCGACGTGGTCTTGACGCGAAATATTGCCCTGCCAAGCACCATAATCCAAATAATCGAGAATCGGGCTTGCGTCCCTTGCGTCAATTTTGGATTTTCTACGCACGTGCTTCCACATGGCATCGCCATGGCGCATATCACCCCTTTGGGAGAATATGAGATATCTTCTTTAGACACTGAATCCCTCTCCAGTACTAGCCCACCTCTGTCGCCTATTACTTCGGCTTCGTCGACTGCGGACAACATTAGTAAGATGATTGCTCCTGATCTTCCTGCAGAACAAACAACAGCTCTTCGTCACCTGCTGTCATCTTATCGGGATATCTTTGACTTGAACGACCGCCCTCTCGGACAGACATCTGTTGTCACCCATCGCATCAACACCGGTGACGCGAGCCCCATTCGTCGGAGACCATATCGCGTCTCCGCTGCGGAAAGGGCCATCATACAAAAAGAGGTCGACAAGATGATGGACAAGCACATCATTGAACCATCGAGTAGTCCGTGGGCATCTCCGGTGGTCTTAGTAAAAAAAAAAAGGACAACTCCTGGCGCTTCTGCGTAGACTACCGTCACCTCAACCGGATAACAAAAAAAGATGTGTATACACTGCCCCGCATCGATGACGCCTTGATTGCCTTCATGGCTCCAACTATTTTTCTTCCATTGATCTCCGTTCAGGCTATTGGCAGATTAGTGTTGATGAGATGGACCGCGAAAAAACCGCCTTCGTAACACCAGATGGTTATACCAGTTCAAAGTCATGCCTTTTGGATTGTGCAATGCGCCAGCTACATTCGAGCGCATGATGGACTCTCTTTTGCGTGGCTTGAAGTGGTCAACGTGCCTCTGTTACCTCGACGATGTGATCGTCTTTTCGTCGACTTTTGAAAGCCACCTGCAGCGCCTCAGAACTATCCTCTCTGTGTTTCGCTCTGCTCGCCTTCAGCTGAATTCGTCTAAATGCCATTTCGGTCGCCGCGAAATTACCGTGCTCGGACATCTCGTAAACGCTGCAGGAATCCAACCCGATCCAGAGAAAGTTCGCGCTGTGCGAAATTTTCCTATTCCTTCTTCGACGAAAGATGTCCGCAGTTTTCTGGGCTTATGCTCTTACTTCCGTCGCTTTGTAAAAAAATTTGCCGACATCGCTCGTCCTCTGACCGACCTTCTTAAGAAGGATACCTCTTTCTTCTGGGGACCACACCAAGAGCAAGCATTCTCTACCCTTATTGAGCGGCTTACGAGTTCCCCGATTCTCTCGCACTTTGACCCTTCCGCGCCCACTGAAGTACGCACTGACGCGAGTGGTCATGGTATCGGCGCTGTCCTCGCTCAGCATCAACAGGGTCACGACCGTGTCATCGCCTACGCGAGCCGCCTTCTATCCACGGCCGAACGTAATTACTCCATAACCGAGCGAGAATGTCTAGCGCTCGTTTGGGCTGTCGCGAAATTTCGACCGTACTTGTTTGGTCGTACCTTCCGCGTTGTAACTGATCACCACGCACTCTGTTGGCTCTCCTCTTTGAAGGACCCAACTGGACGACTTGCACGTTGGGCATTGCGTCTGCAAGAGTATGACTTCTCCATAGTCCATAAATCTGGACGCATGCACAATGACGCTGACTGCCTTTCTCGCAATCCCGTGGATCAACCGGACGACACCGATGCTGACGTGGACATGTGCACTCTATCCCTATCCGGCTTTCTCAACATCGGCGACGAGCAACGACAGGACCCTGTTCTTCAGAACCTTATGGACCGCCTGAGCTACGCGCCCACTGACCCTTCTCTCCGGATGTTCGCCTTGCGTGATGGGATTTTATACCTCCGCAACGTTCATTCCCGTGGCCCTGAGCTGCTACTAGTCGTTCCCAAGCATCTGCGACTGGCCGTGCTCCAGGAACTTCACGACGCTCCTACGGCTGGACATATGGGCATCACTCGTACTTACGATCGCGTGCGGCGCCGCTTCTTCTGGCCCGGTCTCTATCGCTCTGTGCGTCGCTATGTTGCTTCTTGTGACCTGTGCCAGCGCCTGAAGACGCCTGCCTTGCCTCCCGCTGGTTTGCTTCAGCCTATTGAAATCCCTACAGAGCCATTCTTCCGTGTGGGCCTCGACCTACTTGGCCCGTTCCCTATTTCTACCAAAGGAAACAAGTGGATTGCCGTCGCAACAGATTATGCCACAAGGTACGCCATTGCGAGTTTGCGATACCGACCAGCTGCGCTACAGATGTTGCCGACTTCTTACTCTACGACGTCATCCTACACCACGGCGCCCCTCGCCAGTTACTAACGGATCGAGGCCGTTACTTTTTATCGAAGGTCGTCGATGACCTACTCCACTCCTGTTCTACCGAACACAAGATCGCTACCGCGTACCACCCTCAAACGAATGGGCTCACCGAACGCCTGAACCGCACTCTAACTGACATGCTTGCCATGTACGTCTCCGACGATCACCGTGACTGGGACGCCGCTTTACCGTACATTACATTTCCTTATAATTCGTCCCGTCACGACACCGCCGGATTTTCGCCATTCTACCTTTTGTATGGCCGCGACCCTGTCTTGCCCTTCGACACGTTGCTACCTTCTGACACACAATTCTGAGCGACTGATTACGCCCGCGATGCAATCACCTTGGCCGCCCATGCACGAGAGCTCGCTCGTCGTCGACTCACAGCGTCGCAAGCTTCTCAAAAGCGACGCTACGATCATCGGCACCAAGAAACACACTTTACTCCTGGTTCCCTTGTTCTCCTCTGGACGCCCTCTCGTCGCGTCGGCTTAGCGGAAAAACTCCTTTCTCGTTACTCTGGTCCGTACAAGATCTTGCGCCAACTGTCAGACGTGACGTACGAGATCACACCAGCCGACGTGTCTCTGCTACCTCACGTCACCAGCGATATTGTTCACGTCGCCAGACTCAAGCCTTATATACCCACATTAAGTGTTGCGCCATGATTGGCACCGGGACGGAGCTAAACCTGCCGGGAGGGTGATGTGGCGGTGAAAAGAAAGAGGAAGCTGGCGCAGATTAGAGAAAGACGACGCCTCTTACCGCCGCTTGGGCACCAGCTATATTTGTTGTAAATACACCACCTGTGCACTCGTGTGCCTGCTTTCTTCGTGCAACAATATCAAGAATTGCCCAATAAACTATGTAAAAGAGCATCATTTTCTTTAAAAGATTACAATGTGATAGTCGGGGCGCAATGAAAGCAAATTGTTAATTTGTTCGCATACACCGGGCTCAACACATACACTTTTGAGTATATGTAGTAAGAGAATGGCAGACGCTCTTAATAACGGCTTTACTAGAAAACATTATGTGAAAATGCTGTGTTTGAGAAAGATGTCATGGTTGCGAGGATTCAGGCCACCTGTAGTAGGCTTGTTCACGATTATAGTGCACTAACATTCTTAACTTCTTGCGCCATTCTTAAGTTGCATGGCTATTTGAGCTATAAAAGTGCCTATTTTTGTATCTTGTATACCTAATCGGGAGCTTATTGGATGCATCGACGAATACGCCCGATGTTGTTGCCTTTAACGGACAGAGACTAGTGATAGTTCGATGACATCAGGTATGTGATAAACAACTAAAATTGACACATTGTGGCCTGACGTTGACCTTCGTCAAGGCAAACGGAGATTTAGCAGCACATATGGATATTGTGTTGTGTCATTTTTGTACCACGCTCCGTTTAAAATGCAACCAATAAATGTACTTTGCAGTAAAGAGATAAGTCTTTGTCCTATTCACGAAAATTTATCGCAACGAAAATTTGTGCGGTGGAGCGCCATCCGAACGTCTCAATAATGCTTGTCCGATCGGAGCTGTAGCAACACCTTTGGTCTACTTGGTAGCAAGCAGTTGGGGAGTGGAAGCACGTTTAAAAGTAATATTTAGAGCACGCTGCTATTTGTGAATATGTACACAGGGTGCACTGTTACCTAATTTGACAATATTCCGGGCTTCTAATTGAGTGGCAACTGGTAAGATGCTTTAAATCCGAATATAATCAAATTCATGACCTTCCACAAGGCAATTCACCTTTACCGAAGGCATTTACGGGCTCTAAGAGCCATTGAAACTGCCCATCATGCCTCAGATAAGCTCGTAATCATGACGTGTTTAGAAGCCGCTTGGTAGCCGGGACTGCAGATTAATTTTGACCACACCACCCTGGCTTGCTTAGCGTCTGCGTAACTCTAAGAAGACGAGTTTTTTATTCTGTTTTATTTAGTTCGCCTCGATGTGAATGCTGCTGATGCTGCCGGGAGAACCCTTGACCCCAGAAACTCTATGCTATAACCATTGAGTTACGGCAGCGAGTATGACATGTAATAATGTCCAATAAAGCTTTATCTAAAACAAAAACTCTGAAAAGGTAGACACAAGTAGCATAAGTAATTTCATAGCGCACCTGCGATGATGCACAATATTCCATGAAAGAACATTGCCATTTAAATAGCTCAGTATGGTATATGAATGAAAACATTTATATGCACCAAAAAGCGTCTCTAAAGATTAATACCGCTGCGGCTTATCTTACAATATCTCGAGTAAAAGTGACGCACGCACTGGTACAAAAACACAACGAACTCAGGACGGTTTAAATGAACTTAGATACGCGTATAAATCCATCTGGTCGTGCCAAGCAACTCCGCTGCGGATCGCGAAGATCTTTTCATGTATACAACATTTGCCAGATTTGGGTTTGTAGTTTGCCATAACGACGCCATAATGACAAGTCCACCAGTTAATATTGAAGGCCTATTAGAGCATAAGTGGTGGAGTTAAAACATGCGTCAGTGAATCCTTGATCATGCTCATTACTCCCAAGATAAAGTTAACCAAAAAAGAATAACATAACAAAAAAAAATAAATGCGTACCACAGTTAAACTGAAATAAAACTGCTCAGGACATGGAACACAAGTAGAAGAAGTAGACAGGACGAGCAGCTACTTCTACTTGTGTTCCGTCTCCTGCGCAGTTTTAATTCAATATGAACGTCGTACCAACTAGTCCCCCAAAGCACTTGTGCGATAGTTAATTATTTACTGCTGCAACTGGGATGGTAAAATGCCCATTTGAGTCCCGAACTTTGGGCATTTTTTTTTCATTTACCCCCAAGCTTAAGTGACTGTAAAACATATACAGGCAAACATTCATCCAGAATACAGCATTTGCAATATATAGTCTTGCCTTCTCATCCCCTGTGGTATATTCCATCTGGCTAAGTGTTTTCACAACTTTTCTCAGCGGTTCGCACGATGAAAAAATGGCAAAAGCCTAATTCCTTTAATATTTCAGTAGCTATGGCGTTGTAGCGCAGAGCATGAGGGTTTTGGGTCCTGCAGCGGCAGAAGTATTCTGAAAGAGCAGAATACGAAAATACTAGCGTACCACGCATTAAGTGCCCGTTAGAGAGCATCCCGAGTCTCCAATTCACAATATAGTTCCCCTAAGTTGTGCTCACATCTTATATATGGCATAACGAGCCTGAGGTGCAAAGCTTTGTGAGCCTCGTTGCCTTCCTGGTAAACATTTACAGAATAATATCGCTGTAATAGGTACATGCTGCATGGGTGGCTTCATGGAATAACGCGTCTCGCTGCCACCTGTGATTCTTACGGAAGAGCCATCGCATAATGTTAACACGTACGTATCTTCCCCAGTAGCCAGCGCCTGCATTTTCCTATCGCAGCTAACTGGAAACAAATTCATTTAAAAGTGCGGCGATGAGGTGCGACAGTCATACTGATCCCCTTGGATCATTTGGGGAAATAAAGAAACAATAAGGTAAACGTAAAGTTGGCGAAAAACAATCGATGGGATAGAAATCTACGTGCTCACGTCAGCCTTGCAATGCCGTTACCGACTGCGCCACCGCGACGGCGTCTTCCCGTCCACCTCTATATTAACGCGATAGCGTTAAAGAGCTCGTATCGCAGAAATTCCGCCGTCGGCGTCGGCACCGTTGGTTGTGAGCGAAAAATCATCATCTTGTCCATGACCGAAAAATCGGAAAAGCTGCAAATAAAATAAATAATAAAAATGTTGGGTCCGAGCGAGAATCGAACCCAGGCCGTCCGCGTGGCAAGCAGGTGTTCTACCACACAGCCACGCCTCTGCTTCGAGCTCCACTGAAAGTACCTTTCATGCTTCCCAAAAATACACGTCTGTATACAGGTGTCACAGTACGAGATGTAATATCGCAGTAATATTGCGTGGTACAAGCGTACATTGCTATCGGGCGTCACACCACGTCAATATCCTAACGGCTTGGTGGTTTAAAGACAGCCACCCATTACAAAAGGCACACACATTACTGCGCGTATTCCCTTAAGGCCACGTAGTGGGTGCATCGCAACTTCGAAATAGTTTCTGGTTTAAAGCATGCTACCCATTACATAAGGCACAAACCTTAGTGCGCGCATTCTGTTAAACACACGTAGTGTTCGAAGTGCGCACTAAGGGCAGGATATCGCTATCGCGTTCAACTCTTAAAGGCGAAGCTTAAGCGGCCCCCAATTTTTGCCTCACTAGATGTAACATTTGTTGCAAGCACGCAAAGCTCACGCTGTAGTCAGTTTCGTGTCAGGTTACCGTCTTATTTTGGTGTCTTCACTCCTCGAACATTCTCCAGTCATTTCTAAAGTGTTTCGTGCATTCACAAGCGCATCACCCAGGTATATTTCTTAAAAGGTGAGCGATTTTGAGAGTTTAATGCACCTCGCTGCATGCAGAATTCTGAACGGTAGACACATGAATGAAGGATGCACAAATAAATTGAGCCTGATGTCACTCCACCTCTTCAAAAAGAAATTCTCGTTACTGCAAGGAGCAGCAGGCGAGGAGGACATTGACGCACCCAACGCTACAAAATGTAGAGGTGAGTAGTGCTCCCCTACGGTTTGCAGAATTAAGTGCTCTTGCTAACCTCGTATCGCGTTCACCCTCATCAGGCTTGCTGTGAGTCAACCTGTGCGTTGGTATTGTACCTACCGATTGCGCAACCGGCATCCGTGCTCACCATCACCCTGCCGGCTCCTTGTCATGATATTTTATTTCCTTTGATTTCGATTATGCCAGAGCCCTTGCGAACCTGTCGGCGGCTAAGGAGAAGTCGCTTCAATTACCGTTCCTCGAATAAGTACTAGGATCCATGTGTTTGCGCGCAGCCGTCATACCGTTCCTGCGGTGGTTGCCGAGATCCACATACACTTTTCCGTGACTGAGCACCGTGTCGACCTCGTGCTTGTTGCTGGTGAGCTTGTCTCTGTCTGTCCGTGTCAATATTCGACAGAATTAAACGAAGAAAAAAAAAGTCCTCGTGCAAATATTTAAGAGGGACATTATTTTAAATTAGCGCTAATGGCACTTTGCTCAATATTTGCAGATGTGGCATGGGACTGCTTTTTATGAATCCGAAATACATATAACCATGTGTGTGTGTGTGTGTGTGTGTGTGTGTGTGTGTGTGTGTGTGTGTGTTTGTGTGTGTGTGTGTGCGTGTGTGTGTAATATATGTGAAAAAAAAAAGAAATAGCACTTCATGTCGGCGGGCATGTAACCTTGTCCTTCAGTGCGTTAAACAGATGATAGTGCAGCAACCAATGCTTCGCTGCGCACAGTTTCTGGCTGAAGTTTTGCTTTTACCCCCTTTCGACTGCTAGACAAGGTGCCGTATGCAGATAAGCTCTTAAAAAAAGTCTTTGCTCAAGGGTTTCCAGGATACGACACTTCCCGGCAGTTGCATCGTCCGCGTCGACTGCGGCGTATCTCCCGATTTCCGTTAATAACTACCGCAACTGGATGTCGCTACGTATAAATACAGTCGGCGAAGCACGGTTGTGTTTACTCCGGTTTTAGGCAACAAGAAAGGCCGACTAAAATCTAACAGGTAAGAGTTCTCTTACTGTACAGGAGGAGAGGCATGCCTATGCAGATAGCTCAGCATTGTAATTACGGTGATGGAAATCTGTCCACATAATGCGAGATAGCGTTTTGTGCGTTTGCGTCTGAGTTGGCCGTGTCGCTGCTACGAACCCAGTCAAAAAATATAATAGAAACGCGGACATCACTGAGTGAACACTTCCGATGCGAAATTATTTTATTTTGCGATGTGATAAACGCTGCGCTTGTATTGAGGAGCTCGGAGGGATAAGCAGTAGTTCCGCCAAAAAAAAAAAAGATTGATTGCTCTGTCATAGGAATCGGTGTAACACGAAAGTGAACTGTTTCCTCACAGGAGTATAGTTCATTGTTTATTGTACATTCATGCACCACAGCATGCACAATGTCTATTGGTATTTGGCAGCTATACCTCTGACAGGGATGCACCCACGTTGACGTTTATTGTCAACGTGGGTGCATCCGACTCCCAGGTCATTAAAATCAACGAAAGTTTTTTTAATGTTTTTTCTTTGTCATATGTTCGTGTGCATTTTAGCGAAGTCACATCCGTGACGGAAATGATGTCAGTGAAGTCTTGGTGCAGCGTAGCAGAAAACACTTTCGTGTTAAAAAAATGAAATCTGAAAAAGAAATTATTAGCAACGGTAACGGTCTGCTCATGGTTCCGGATTCTGCTAACCTGAAAGATGAATTTGCTTAGAAAGTAGCCAATCACTATCTTCTCCCCTCCTCTTGGTTCTTTCTGCACCTCGGTGGTTATTGTTTTTGCCACTTCTTGAAAAGATCGGTTTATCAAAGCATTTCAAATAATTGTTTGTGACTCTGTGCAGGGAGAGTGGTAGGCGGCGAATGCCATTTTCTCTTGCGTGTCACATGCGAAACGCACTGTTTCATTTTTTTTTGCTTTATTTAATTGTGCTTCTTATATATATCTTGAGGTAGCAGAATCGCACAGACATCCCATTACAGCTCTAGTGGTGCCGTGGCTTCACCTAAAAACTGTCTGCTAAACTTTTTAGCAATCTGATATTTTTAACAAGATAGCCACCATATTATCAACACTTAAAAAATCATGAAAGTCTAGGGAATAATTGTTGTCGCTGCAATGTATACTCGCATGGGTACATTTACGTGTGAGATTCACAGGGGGCTCGTTAAGAAATTTTACTGATGGAAAAAGGAAAGTCCGTCAGTAGAAGAGATTTGAAAGGGCCAAATTCTTGCTCAGGCGCCGGGAAATACTACTCATAAAGTTACCCTATGTTACACTATACGACATGAAGTTTGCAGTTATAATAAATTCGTCGTAAACAAAACAAGATCAAGAGCTGCCGCTATTTCTGATGAAAACCTGAGTGATTGCATTTGCTTGCATGTTTCACGTATACCGGACATCATTTGTTTATGTCATATACATTTCCTCTTATCTACATTCTATTTATTGCCTCCTCCTGGAAGAATAGGCATGCGTTGTGCCCCCCCCCCCTCCTAGGTGGCTGATGTTTTTCTGCTCCTGCCTTATTTTCTATTACAGCAGAGCTGTTAAGGTCGAGTTTGACCGTGTGTCGTAGATAAAAAATTATCATCATGATGAACCGGCACGTGCCATCTTCGTCCTGTTCTTCATCGCCTTCCTCTTCTTCCTCTTCTGTTTCGCTAACAGAAGACGTGCGCCGATTTGTCCGGCGAGGGATGAAATAACTTCATGAGCGACAGAGCGAGTACAGAGAGAGAGAAAGAAAGAGAGAATTTCTTGGCGAAAGAATTTTTTGCCGAGGCGATATTCGAACTCGCGTACCCACAATCCGAATGCGAGCTAGGATTGCTGAGCTAGGATTGCTGTTGGATAAATGCTGAGGTAGGATTGAGGTGAGCATAGCCGAAACTTTAAGCCAATGGCTATATAAACACAAGCAGAAATTTCCTTCAGGAGAATTTTCTAATAGTTCGTAAGCATTATTGCGTAACCACCAGCATATGACACGTTTAGCCAACATAAGCCGACCATAGCCTGTATGGTACGGTTTCTTTCTGCTGCGAGAAAGAAAGAAATAGGGAGAAAGAGAAAGAGAGAATTTCTTGGCGAAAAGAAATCTGCCTCGACTGTATACGTGGTGTGGTACCTGCCACGGTGGTCAAGTGATTATGGTACTCGACTGCTGACCCGATGGTCGCGGGATCGAACTCCGGCAGCGGTAGCCGCATTTCGATGTAGGCGAATTGCTAGAGGCCCGTGTGCTTAGATTTCGGTGCACGTTAAAGATCACGAGATAGTCAAAATATCCGGAGCCCTCCACTACGGCGTTCCTCATAATCATGTCTTGGTTTTTGGACGTAAAACCCTAGCACTTATTGTTATTTTATGGTGCGGTTTCTTCATGCGGCGGTGCACTGTTCGGCTTTGCTTCTGCGCGACTCAATGGCGGGGTTGTTTATTGCGCCGACTGCACGATATAGTTACTTGATGCGTCGACTGTATGTTACGGCTAATCATTGCGGCAACTGTCCTGTTCTCTTTTTGCACCAACTGAATGGTGTAGTTACTTGTTGCGGTAGCTGTAGTGGCGTACTTTAATCGTGCAACGACTGTTTTCTGTTACGCTGTCATGTTATTACACACACACACACCCGCGCGCGCACATGCACACGCACAAAGAGACCTCGCCTAGAGACCTAGGTAAAGAATGCGTGTGCATTAAATCGGTACGAAATCAAGGAATACAAAAGAGAACCGCGGGTTTCGTTATTGTCGTGCAATATATATATATATATATATATATATATATATATATATATATATATATATATATATATATATATATATATATATATATATGGCTGTCTTCCGCATCCACACGCTGCGCAATGATGCCTTCTGCCGACTGAGCTACGACGGCAAGTGTTCCTTCGTGGGCACTTATCTACTTGGGCTGTGTATAGCGCTGGGAGCGTTAACAAGCGCTAATAATGACCATGATGGCGATATGGCACGTCACTTGAACTGTTTGCATCACGTAGTAGACGAGCTGTTGAAGTGGGAAGCTGGCTCATAAACTCCTAGTGTGATTTCGTACTCATATAGGATTACCTCACAAATGTGGTCGTGTAAAAAGCTGCCTCTGTAGATAAATTGGTGGAGCAACGGCTACGTAATGCGTTGACGGGCGAGCAGGCGTACGAGCGTAAGGGAATTTCCTTTCTGTCGCGCCTTGTACGTCACCCGGGAGTTCATCATGTTGCGCAAATAAAAATGATTATTATTATTGTAGTGGTGAAGGAGCAAGGCACTCGCCAGTGGGACGATCTCTTGGTGCGAAGCGCGAGCGCGGATCGCGAGCTGTTGGCGCCGAGCCTGTTGAACGGTTTTCGCTGTGTCGGCTTTCTGCCTGCTACCCAACGTCGTCCAATAAACCCCCTTCGAAAGTGGTGGAGGTGCTGAGTACTTATATCTGGAACTTCGAAGCCCACACAGCGACTGTTTATTATTATTATTATTATTATTATTATTATTATTATTATTATTATTATTATTATTATTATTATTATTATTATTAAAGGTGGTGTTCGGCTGGAACCAGTGGCTGATTGCTGTTCTTTTCATTCATGCGGTTTAATTCTGAGTTTAAAACATGTCTATGCTCCAGCGACAACAAAAAATATTCTTGCTATGCGGCTTCATGTTTATTGGTTAATTTCACGATTACAAAACATAGGGACGGGCTCTTAGGTTCTTGTTCTTTCTCTTTATTGACTATAAACAACTTGTATCTTCTTTTATTGCAGGACCAATTATGTTAGCAATGTTGCAACCACGATGAAAGTGTGAGGGGGATTAAATTGCTCATTTGATTGATGAGATGATGTACAATGGTGCGACACGTTTGTGTGAAAGAATATTTTATTTCTTCTTGCATAAAACATTGCTGAGTTGTTGAGAGCTTACAAACGGCATAAAGAAGAAGAGTAGATTTAGTGCGCGCTGATGTTACCTGCACGTATAGTACGCGTTATGTCGAGGTGTATCGTTAAAACGATTTGTTCGAATATCCGTGTTGGGCACGTGCTTACGACACACCAAATTTGTAAACATGTAGGTGGGCACGTATCGAATGTACTTAGGGCCACGCTGGTGTCGAGCAGTGTAGTATTCGTATATCAAGACATATAGGCTACAATCAGCAAATGCAAGCTTTCTTGTCGTATTTTTGGAAAACATAGCACAGCGGCTTCCTTCAAGATGTCGCGAGCTCTCATTGTGGCCTCACAGCGAGCACAGTTTATATTATGTACTGTAGACTAACATGCTGGCTGCTTAAGCAGTGTTGAGAGAGAAGCAAATAGCGAGTGGTACAAAAGCAGCAATGAAGTGATGTCTTCATAGTTAGAGTTAATAACGGTTACCTTTCAATACCAGTGGTAAACTGGCTGGATTGATTTCTGGGGCAGAATTTCGAATGACTTGTGTTCATGGGCTCTGTGTACATATTAGCATTTGCTAATGATACGGCCAGCATCAGGGATGGCTGAACTTTGCTTGCACGCGCGATTTTTGGCGCAAAATCTTTGTTGTGAATACGGGCTCAGGTTATGATGGACAAGGAATGTACGTGGGTGTTATGCGCTCTTTTCCTACCGGAAAAAAAAACCGGGGTGTCAGCACTAAAACGTAAATACCAGGCTGCACGTTCCGAAACTGCAAAGTGTATGAGGGACGCTGTAGTGAAGGGCTCCAGGTCATTTTTTTATAATACCCTAAATTGAACACGAGCGCTCTTGCTTTGCACCCAGATTCATGAACACGGCAGACACAGTTGGAAAGCGGATTCACAACCTCGTGCTTGACAACACATTGTTAGCTGGGCAAAAGCGCTGTTGTCTGAAGAGAAGTAGTAAAGTCTGTTTCTATGCCCCCTTCAGACACGCATTATGATTCACTGTCTGCAAATGCGTCAAATTCGCATGGCATGATTCGAAGGCACTCAGTATTACATTCCAGGAAAGAAAGCGAACGAATGTGTTCCTTTTGTGTGAGTTTGAGTAATTGATCTTAATTCGCGTGTAACTAATTATCTAATTATTCTGCCATCAGTCAGCTTCAATACTTGCATAAAAAATCAACTATTAGGCCCGAAAAGCATGCACACCTTCTTTTTTGGTTGTATTCGTTTCGAGCGGAGAAAAAAATACTCTTTACGTTGGTCCTGGAACGCGGCACGTCGAACGATCGTCTAACACGGTAGTGTCTCCAGCAAAGTGATCCTCTGCAGCAATACGCAGGACAATGAAGTTATATGACCGCTACTTGTCCACTCAGGAAGCCTGCACGAATGTGCACACTGATTTTCAGGACATTTGAAGAAACGCGCGGCGTGGGACGCGCCTCACAAGTTCGTGTCCCCAAACGAGGACGCCGTGTCGCAAAGGGATAGAATAGCAAGTTCCAGGGAATAAGCGAATCGACCGAATTCGAGGAATAAGACCAGCGTCTTTTTGCAATCTGACAAATTGGTGTGAGACTCATCTGCATGTTCACAAGACTGATGAGGTACGACTTTCGTTTGTATCTTATTACTATATTTTCTTTTTCAGTTTATTCAGCATTTGGGATTGGAAGAACCTTGCTAAAATGCGTGGACTTTGCATCTGCCTCGTCTTTGTCCTTGTCTGCGGTAAGACGCAGTTTTGATACACAAAGAAGATATTTCCAATAAAGGCATTTTATTTGTCACGTCATACGCATGGATGAAGTGGCAGCAATGTAAAATTTTCTACATATAAATGGCTGCCGTCACTGTGGCTTCGCCCATATGGCAGCCTCATAACCAGTGGGAACAGATTGCTGGAAAAATTTTGGTGGTCGCTTAGAATAGCTCTGAACGCGGCCACCAACATTACTTTTTATTTCCCAGAAACCTATACCTCGCCAAAACTTGCTCCCTGCTTAAGTACCGAATCCAATGGCTTGCCGCGAACTGGTCATTATTCACCGAATCGTGTATATAGAGTGGTCTCTAATTTTATTTATGTTCGACGGCCTTTGTGACGGAATTTACAAACCAGCCCGATTTCCAAGACCGTATAGGGTCGCACTATAGGTTCAAATGAACAGATCTCCCAAACTTGCGAGAAATGGCCCAGTTCGGCTATTGACGCCGTATTTCATCAAATGGTTTCTGTACAATTGTTGGTTGGGACCACACTGAAAAGGAGCTT
This sequence comes from Rhipicephalus sanguineus, assembly GCF_013339695.2. Classification (NCBI taxonomy): domain Eukaryota; kingdom Metazoa; phylum Arthropoda; class Arachnida; order Ixodida; family Ixodidae; genus Rhipicephalus; species Rhipicephalus sanguineus. Next base: position 82,249,768 of record NC_051176.1, read on the forward strand.
CTCGCTGTGAAAATGTGTGCAATGACTGTGTGAGGAAATGGTGCAGTGACATACAATTGGCACGTAAATGCACGCCTGACAGCACTTTTCCCATATCAGCCACGCCCACCTCCCTCACTTTTCTACCTGCAGTCAAATATTTAAGCTTGCATAGTCGACAATGTGCACTTATTTTTCAAAGGATCGTTTTATTGGGGTAGCATTTCAACTTTTTCCAGGTATTCCAACCAATGACATTATCGACCCTCGTGTCAATACTAATTGTTCGCGCTTGCAGGTCTCGTGTCGGGCATGGCTGCTGCCCCAGCAGAAAGCGAGGTGGCTCACCTCCGTGTCCGTAAGTTTCACGCGTAACATGCTCCTTGATATTCGACAACCTTCTCACATTTACATGGCATACAGAAGCCAATAGTATGAAATGTATGTCACTCGTGGTGATACCGAAAATAACTTACTCATGCAAGTCTTACCCAAAAGAAGTGCCTTCATTCATGGATTATGATAAAATTTATGCATCTCTGGCATCAGCGTAGGTAAAGAGATTCTTAACGCGATAGCGTTGAAGCGCCCGCGTCAACAAAAATTCCGGTGTCAGCGGCGTTGGTTGTGTGTGAAAAAATGGCGTTGTTCGTGAACGAAAAATCGCGATTGATGCAAATAATGAAAATCAGGAGATCGAGCGGGAATCGAACCCAGGCCTCCTGCGCGGCCGTCAGGCGTTCTACGACAGAGCCACGCCTGCGCTTGAAAGTGCTTCGGATAGATAGATAGATAGATAGATAGATAGATAGATAGATAGATAGATAGATAGATAGATAGATAGATAGATAGATAGATAGATAGATAGATAAAAAAGTTTATTTAGGTCCTGAAGGAATCCACCCCCGTTTTATAGGGGGAGGATCGCGGGCCGCTCCCACGTAGGGACGGGGAGGCCGAGCCGCACCGCCGCGTCGTGGGCCTTCTGGACAGCCTGGAGTTGTAGTAGGACCGGGCTCTTCATCATAGAATAACATTGTTCTTCAGAGAATTCTTGATGCCTTCCCTGTAAAGAGGGGCACCTCCAGAGCATATGTCTAAAATCACTGCGATCTGGACAGTCCGGACAAAGTGCTGAAATGTCGGAGTAATGACTAACTATGGAAAGGCTAGGGTATGTCCCCGTCTGAAGCATGCAAAGAGAGATTGACTGTGGCCTAGACAACTTTTCGTGTGGGAGTGGGAAAGACCTACGGCCCATTTGATAGTGGTTTGTGACCTCATTGAAAGTAGTCAAAATGTCCCTAAACTGGAGGCTGGGGACTGATTCCTCCGTTGGAGCCGCGCAAATCCGGGCGCGGTAAGTGAGAGCTCGCGCGTTGGAGTGGGCTAGCTCGTTGACATTGGAAAGGCTCCCGACCTTCGAGCCAAGATGAGCAGGGAACCAAGTAATTGTGTGGTGTGTAAGTTCCTTGTGAGCGAGAATTCTAAAAGCTTCCTTGCAGACGGACCCAGAAGCGAATGCCCTAGCAGCGGATCTAGAGTCAGTGTAAATATCAGTTCGTTGCGGATCAAGGAGAGCGAGTGCGATGGCCATCTGCTCTGCTTTGTAAGAAGAAGAGGTTCGAACGGACGCTGATGATAGAATCCGACCCTTAGTATCTATGGATACTACAGCAAAGTGAGCGGAAGCGCCGTGCTGGGTGGCATCTACAAAGCATGTAAGCGAAGAGTTGGCGTGAGCGCGCGCTAAAAGAGAGGATGCTCGAGCGACGCGCCTGCCCACGTTGTACTGTGGGTGGATATTTCGTGGAAGAGGAGACACCTTGATGCAAGATCTCATGCTGTCAGTGAGATGCGTGTTTTGCACTTCGAGCGTGAGGGGGTTGTGCCCTGTGTCAATCAGGATCTTTCTCCCTGCTGCTGTAACTGAAAGCCTGGCGACCTGTGCCATTTGCTGAGCCTCGATGACTTCTTCAAGGGTATTATGGACTCCAAGATTCATCAGGTTATCTGTGCTCGTGCGCATAGGAAGGCCTAGGACTCTCTTGATGCTTTTTCTTATGAGAGTGTTTAACTTAGTCCTCTCATGGAGTTGGCACTTGTGCATGGATGCGACATAGTTTATGTGGCTCATCAAAAATGCATGGAACAGTCTTAGGAGGTTATCCTCTCGAAGACCACCCCGACTGTTGGAAATTCTAGCGATTAATCGGATGACACCTTCCGTCTTGGAAGTCAGATGGTCGATCGTGCGGCCGTTCTGTCCGTTCGCTTCGATGATCATTCCCAAATACGTATGAAGTCCACCCTCGGAATCCTCTGGCCCGCAGCTGTGTGTAGGTTAATGTCAATGGGAAGGAAAAAAAATACCTATACAGGCCTCATGTAGTGGGATGAGCCGCATTAAAAATATAATATTGCATGACAGCAGCGCATAGCCACACCAGGCGTCACACTATGTGAACTGCGCAACGAGTGGGTGGTTTGAAGGTCCACCACTAGAAAGCGCTAAGGCATAATTGATCATCATGATTAACCACAGCGTCAAGAAAGTGTGCAGCTGCGTAGGTGCACATATTTCCTTGCAGACGCATAGTGGGTGCTTCGTTGATTCGCAAAATGAGGTTGTATGACACAGTGGGTGCTTCGCAACTGTAGTTGCAGTAGGCATTCTAGGAGAGTTTGAAACGTCCAGTGTTACGCGCACACGGTCGAGGCAGTTCCTCGATGCGCGGTTGAGGTGTCCGTCGAAAAGCGAAGCGTGGCAAGCGAATAAGAAGACGATGCGAATGGGCCCAAAATAAGCTATCGCGTTCAACTCTTGAAGACGAAGCTCAAGCGTCCCCTAAGTTTTGACAGCGAAGCTCTTCTAGCTCGGCGTAAAATGTGTGGTCGTGCCCGAAAACAATCGTCATCATGAATATGTATGTGCCACAGAGTTTGGGCAAATGCCAGGGTTTCCAGGTCGAAAAGACAAAGAATAGCGAAGAAATTCGAAAAACTAGCCAAAATGTAGCCAATTTGAGCCAAGGGCAGCAGATGTAGCCAGAAGTAGCCACGCGTGTGTGAAAACAACTGCGACGTTCCTATTTAAATGACTAAGTGCGACAGCCTTTTAGCGGAAATGTAAGTAAATACAGCAAGAACCCTTCAAAAATCATAAGTGCTGAAATTAAAGCATAAATTGTTGGTTTCAGCAATCATTTCGCGCAGGATGACGACGTTTCTTGAGCTGTTGGAGAAATCACTCTTCAACGGTATTGGGTGACTTCTCTTAAAAGGACCTGAAAGGCCGGCCGTGAGGCGACAATAAAGATGAGTGCTGCATGAGTGTACTCAGAATCACAGTTTCTGGTAATGAAGAATACATTGCATCCATTTTCGTAATCGTTTCTTGCGTCGTGACAAAGTGTGAGCAGTTAATACTCCCGAGTCGCAGTCCACACCTAATCCCAGAAATAACGCAAGCCGTTCTTCAGACATCCGATTTCTAATACCGATGAGCACAGAACGTCCTGGAAGCGGATGGCTTTCGATTGTCCTGTTCACTTCCCATTACAGTTTAATCTTGCGATCAGCATGCGAAATGAGGCCCCGTGCAACAGTTTTCACCCGAGTCGCATTCACGTGTTCATAAGCTCTTTCTTTTGAGTAAGGTAAATGCTAGGGCTGTGCGAATAGTGAATTTCGGAACCGAATCGAATACGAATCGAATAGTGATGACACCGAATCGAATACGAATACTAATCGAATACTCTTCGAATAGTTTTCGAATAGTAAGACAACCATTCTCAAAACGGTCCTAGAACTACACAAAATTTTTTTTGTAAGAAATATTCACAAACTTTCACCAAAGTATTTTGTAACTGCAGGCTGAAATATAGCAGTGACTGCAGATGCTTTGTCGCCTGCTTTTAAATAAAACTGAGACATAAAATCTAAACAATTTTGAACCGAACACCTTGCATACGGCTAAGGCTGTAATGAAACGCATAAACCTGTCATCGCAACATGGTCCTCGCCACTGATGGTATGTAGACATCGGTTTTGAAAGCTGCATCTGTAAGAACAATTTACGCGAACACAACCCTTGCTTCTGTTGTTATTCCTGAAGCTGAATGGTGGTACACCTTTAGTTATTGCAAGATAAGACAGGAACTGATTAATGCGATGCAGCTGCAGCGTAGTAAAAACTGAGTCAGTGTGGAGCTTTCATAAAAAACAGACATAAAAATGCCTTCATCCGGTAATCAATATAGCGTCGGTAGTCTCGTAAAAGCTGGGGCTGCACGCATACTGGTAATCTAGTGATAAAAAAAAGAAAAATGGCCTTTAACTGTTCCAAAGTTTCATTGTTTTGGGGTTCTCTCGTCGGCGCTGATTATTCGAAAACTATTCGAAAAATGTTCGGTATTTCGAGTATGTGCTATTCGATTCGAGCACCGAATCGAATAGAATGCTATTCGATTCGTTATTCGAAATTTTCGAATATTCGCACACCCCTAGTAAATGCCGAATTCAACTTTTGGAGCTGGAAACACGCATTTGTAGCCATGTTTTGACACTGCGTACTTGAATGCTAGCGGCTGCGACGTCACAATATATTGAAAATTTGGTTGAAATCGATGGAAAAAGAAACTAGCCAAGAAGTAGCCAAGTAGCCAAGACGTTCTTTCTGCCGCCACCGACCTGAAAAAGTAGCCAAATCAGCGCAAAGTAGCCAAACCTGGCAACCCTGAATCCCAATACTCACCGCTACGGCATGGCCTGTAATAACCCTTATGGGTGAGATAACGAGTACAGAGAGAGAGAGAGAAAGAAAGAAAGAAAGAAAGAAAGGAGAAAGAACCAGAGAGACAGAGAGAAACATATAAAGAAAGAGAAAGACAAAAATTTTTGCAGAAAAAGATTCTTCACGAGGCGGGATTTGAACCCATGTACCCCCCGATCCGAAGGCGAGCGTCCTAACCACTCGACTTTCCAGGAACGCGAGCGGAGCATTGCATAGCCTTGTATAGTATAGTGTAGCAAGGGGGTGGGAAAGGGAAGTGAGCGTGAGGAGGAGAGATGTCATGATGACGAGGAGGGAAAGAAGGAGGGGAGACTGCCAAGCGTAGCACAGAAAGAATGACAAAAAGAGAAATAGAGAGAAAGAAATGCGGAAAGAAAAAGGAAGAGAGAAAGAGGGAAGATCAACGAAAGAGAAAGTAACAGAGAGACAGAAAACAGATAGAAGCAAAGAGAAAGCAAGCATTGCATCGTAAAGCGACCAGATACCGCATCACCTGGCCAAGCCGCACTTTCTCAGTAGCTAAGCCACGCCCACCGACGGAGATGTCGCGCGCAGTCTTTATAGTGCATATCCTCCGCTCTATAGTGTATAGGGAACACGTGCTGGAGTTTCCGCGGTGTGGGTAGTGCCGCCCTGGCGGCCAAAGCGCGCATACTCCAGCCGCTCCCGCGGACGAGAGTGGCGACTGGTTGAGGCAATGCGGGCGGGTATCGCCGAAACAAAACTAAAGGATTCTGGCGGTACTGCGACGCATTCAAGTGCCACAATACGTAGAAATGAGGGAGGATGTATCCTTCTATGCTTTTCCTTCTAAAACATATGAATAGGAACGAATGCGGCGTTGCATCCCGGCAGTCAGGCGAGCACAGTATGTTCTGCTCTTGCTCTCCTGTCTAGTGGCGTCGGGCTGGTTTCTAAACCGAATTGCGCGTGTCTGCTAGATTTATTCGATAGCGAGGGCTACCAGTGGAAACCGGGGCCAACGAGCAGAATTTAATCAGTGTTGTGCCGTAAACGAAACTTACATATTATGCAGTATGCGGCATATGTAACAATATTTTCATCTGACCACCACCAAGCTCCTTTTGATGCCACCGCGTGCAGTGAATATGATACGATAGGCAGGTAGTTTACATTATTTTCAAACAGTTACGCAGAAGGAAAGCTGTCTGTCTACGAGATGCGTACGCGGGCACGTTCGCTGAACCTGCTGAACTGTTATGAGAAATACGCACGCGATGGGTGCCTGCGTTGAACTTCACTTGTGCTACAGACGGAGTTGTCACGAACAAAGCAGCGGACTACTCGAAGCTTAGCTTTCTGGAGTCAGCCGATGCGGTAAAGCTCCTTTGTGCATTGGCTGCCGCGGCGAAGTGACATGCAATTTATGCCTCGCTAGAAAAGGGTCAAATGTCTTCGATTTTTACTCGCTGTTAATTTGCCTAACGTACTGTGTTAGATTTTTCGCTTGGCTGTGTCTGCTTAGAATAAAGGTGTTTGATCAACATTGACAATTGCTGGCGTTTTACGTGCCAAACAAGGTATGATTATGAGGCACGCCGTAGTGTGGGAATCAGGATTAATTTTGACCGCTTGGGGTTATTTGATGTGCACATAAATCTCAGTACGCGGGTGTTCTTTGTTTTTCAACCCCATCGAAATGCGGCCACCGTGGCTGGGAATCCGCTTCCTCGAGCATAACAGCGCGACACCATACGTGCTACGCTAGCACGGTGGTTTGCTTGACCAACGTCCGCGTGCGTACACAACGTGGGCTGGGCATACATACCACGGCAGAAAAACGTTGACGCACCTACCCCTTGCATATCTTACTTTTTTTTACTGTGGTAGTGGGAAGCTGGCATCGACGCAGCACGTACTTATTAGTGGAGGCTTGTGAGATTGCACTAGCTTGACACAAATCCGAGGACGCAACCACAAAATGTTGACGACGGAGTCGCCACCACGGCACAGCACTGTCTCTTCGACGCCGTATGCTCGACGCCGTATGTTCGACGCCGACGACGTAGCAGACGTAGTCTGCTATGCAGGGCTTCTCTCCGTTTTCCAGTGCTTTCCTGAGAAAGTAGCGTTCAGACAAAGTTATGTTTTTCTAAACCATAGAGCAGTATTACTGGCGCAATGGCTGCTCGAGCTGTTCGCGCCGAAATGAAGCACGGGAACAGCGCACGCGCGTGCGCTCGCCGCGGTACAGTGCGGGCTGTGCGGCCGGTCGTCTGAGCGCGAGCGGCATGGCCTCAGAGATTAGCCGGCGGCGCGGAGGCCATGCGAGCGGCTGAGTTATGTCACGACTCCCCGCCAGGCGCCCTTTTTCGGCGCGCCACCTATCCAGCGCTGGTCTCCCATAGCCTGGTTGCGCCCGATCGTGTCGAGGGAGTCATGGGGCGTCCTAAGAAAGTGCGTACTCTCGAGGGGGAAGCCGCGCATCTCGAAGCTACACGCGTCGGTCGACGTGGAGTACGAGCGGCGACGGGCCCGTGCTTCGATGTACCTGGCTTTGCACGACTTAGTGCAAACTGCAGGCATTTTTTAAGTGCGTAGCACTTTAGAGGCCCGGCTTGTCGTCCATCTAGTGCCTCACGTCATATGGTCAAGCTCGAATTCAAGTGGTCAATGCAGGCCTAAAACAAGGCTAGCAATGCTCAAACAGGGTAAAAATAAAAGAACAAGGTCTAAAGTAATATAACTAACAGAAATAACGAAAAGTAATTGCAATAATTAACTTAAAATCGCTAAAAACGCTTCGGCAGCATGTGGCTGACACCCGTGCCGTGCAAGAGAGGGCGCCATCTCGCCAAATGCGCGATTGCTCGTCCCACCGGTGCCTCCGTCGCTACATCTGAAGGAGGAAACAACTTGACCGAACTACAGTTCTAGTACACTCTAACCGAACTCTCTGCAGACGACACGTATCTCAACTGCCATAACAAGCAGGAAGCTGATATAGCGCAGCAAAAAGGTAGCGCGCATGTCGCACTCCGAGTATGCGAATCTCTCTAACATTTTACTCGTGCCGGGGAAGCCCTACATGCTTACCTCAAACACTGGCGACATCGACGGTGCGGTAAACGAAACAGTGGGAACTCTACGAACGGGAATCGCTGGGTGACCGTTGTACGCACTACCTCAGGTTTAGCAATAGTGGAGATGCATTTAACGCAGGGTTTAGAACTACACCAATCGCTACACAAGAACGAGTTTTTCTAGATGACAGATCGGAAATGCAAGAAACTATGATTTGATTATGACATAAATTGTCGCCCCTTTCTTGTCCGCGCAGTTACTACGTTCATTAGAAATGCAGTTCCAGTGAACTAATTAAGAATTCCGAAGACGTTAGAAGTGTGGACGCGGAAGCTTCAAGTGATGAGACATTGTTGAACAGGGAATCTCGCTGGAGCTAACGTTTTGACAAAAGGTCTTCACTTCGTAGTTACACAACAAGCCAAGGAAAAAATCATTAGGAATGCGAAAGGGATGAAGTGGCTTAATACGTTTCAAAATACAATGAAATCCCATTTATTCATAAAGCGCTAAACAGTGAAAGTCATTTGCGGAAAAGTAATTCGCTCTTCTAAATTACGCACAATGTCGGGCCATATGTATCACTTTCAGTAAACATTCGCAGTGACGGACTAGCAAACGCGCAACTCCATCGGTGGACTGATGTGCCGTGTTCGTACGTCGCACCTGTAACCAAATTCGCAATGTTCGGAAGTCTCCTGTAGCATTTATAATGTCATATACAGAGATCAGTTTAGCATAAAATGTATTTCATTACCGAAAGAATGTATTCATGCGGGTGTCAAAAAAGTGTCTTCGCTCATGGGTTAGGTAAAACCCTATGCTGCCTGGCATCAGGACGCGTATTTAGCCAAATAAGTGTACGCTAGACGTTACAGAAGACCACATTTTGCGCAAGCCTTTGATCCTAGCCGACGGCGCATGACAGAGTGCACATGGTTAAGCCAGCCTGGGATTTATTCAGGTGCTCCGCGGCAGATTACGGAGCATCTTATAGCAGCAAGCTAAGTCTGACGTTAATTCGCGTTTTCGCATTTTGGAGCCGCGATGTGATCTTTGCTGATCTGAGATTGTTACTACGCATACCTGCATGCACAAACGAAGGAGCGAGCGTTTCACATGCAGTGAACAGTTTCGAAGAGCGAAGAATTAGCGCGTTATTCTCTCCTCACGTTTGCCCCCTTTTCGCCCCACATTGTGATGTCAACAGGGTGATTCCAGGGACGTCACTAGGACACAAGCTCTCGGGTGGCCTCTATACGAGGGTTATGAATTGGCACTTATCTACTACAACGCTTGGGAACTCAACCGCACACCCATTATTCCTTGTCTAGGTTGGCTATCGTATGCGTTCACCTGATTTCACATCGCGCTGTGGGGTTTTGCACTTCAGCAATAAAGACAACAGCATGCAGGCTAGAGGAGAGGCTTCCTTCAAGGCACGACGGTTGCTACTAACAGTGTCCGCATGTCTCTTTAAGAAATGAGCGGCGAGGAGAAGCTAGCACCAGTACGGAGCGAAATGAAGACGCCAAGGAAACCATTTACCCGAATTAGAACAGAGAGTGGTTTAGATGTCTTTTAAAAGGAACTGGATATAGATGTATTTTCGAAATAAACATCGAAACATATTGCGGATATTTCGGGCTAACTTTGAAAAAGCACACGAAAATGTTTTCAGCTTCCAAAGCACCGTACCTAATGTAAAATATCCATTAGTACTGTCCAAACACTGCAAACCTATGCATTTTAATACATGACTTTTAAGAGTAACTTACGTCAGAGGTTGTGTTTTACTGGACCTTTCACGAGTGCTCTTTGCTAAAAATAATTACATCGCAATACGATTTAAAAATTTCAAGTACTATGATCTACAATACTAAATAACTGTATTAAAAGAAGAAATCCCTAAACAGGGGGTTGGTGCTTGAGCCGACGTTTCGACAAGTGGACTTGTCTTCTTCAAGGCTGGAACTGATTTCCTTAGCTATCGTGTGCATATGATTCATGCCCTCTCCACAGTGGGGGTGGGGGAGGGGGGGGAGAGGCCGCCGTGACGAAATGTGTGAGTCATAAGGAAAGCTTGACTCAGTTTACAAAATTGTGGTCTTTTCTTTTTGTCGTTTAGCAGTAATTGTAATGTTCCTTTGTTAAAGCTAGTGAATATTTGTTGCAAATGAAATATTGTGGAATTCTTTGGCCGTTTCAGAAACTGTTATATTACCATTGTAGGGCTGCTTTGAAAATGGTTGCCTTTCTATTTGATTCGGTGTCATCGCTATTCGATTCGGCTCTAAAATTGAGTATTCGCACACCCCTAGAGAATAGGCGCGACTAAGACTACTGAATGGAAGCCGCAGAGCTACACTTAAAGCCAACTGCAATCGCTCCAAGTGTTACTAACGACACATTCTGTTGGTCGCTCGAGAGTGCCTTGGCAAACACTTCTCAGGCCGTGTAAAAACCGCAACTTCTTCCAGATAATTTCTTTACAAGCTTCGCTTATTGCCCTTGAAACAACAGTGACGACATGGAGCGTAAATGTTTTCACGCAACATCCTGAACGCTCTAATGAACTATCTATAATAGTTACCGCCATAAAGCCGTGCCAAGAAAGTTAAAGATTAAGGAGAGCGAAATACACAGGATAACTTACACAAAATAACAAGCAGCTTAATGAATTCATGCAGTTGCGTCGCACATTAGGAAAAATTGCGACGATAAAAAACAAAAAAAAAAAAAACAGGAAAGACAAACACACAATCCGAGTTTTCTTCTTAGACGGTTTCTTGGATTAGTATAATTGTTCTCCGTCTAACGTAGTGAATAGCATCGACCTAATCGTCATTACATGTTATTTACGATGGCAATTCCATTAATATTATTTATGCAGTTTACATGAAGGAGGTCAACCAGAGATCAGATAATGAAAGCGGTCGATTGATCATGGATACATACAAGTGATTTACACCGGCTCAAACTGCCGTATATTTCAAAGGTTTAATAACTATACCCGACATTTTGGCGCAGCTTTTGGGTGCTGTTTCGCTCTTGCCAAATATCCCATACTTAAAAAAAATGCCGACATACTTCACTTATGTGCTTTCGTTTTATGTAAAGCGCTCATTCCCATGGAGCCAATAATATTATTTAAACTTCAAAGTAATGACAGCTAATTAAAAAAAATTCAACCAGCTCCGCTTCACGGACGCCAATTAAACAGCGAAGCTGGTGGCGTTCCCTTCGTCAGGCTAACGCATTTTCATGTTTTCCAAGTTTTCATATATGTTGTATCACTCCTCTTTATTAAACACTCGTTAAACTTTGTGGTGGTAGCATAGTTTTATTGCATCTTGACCGTACAACTCTTTACACAGGTTTACAAAGAAGCCTTCGCTTAAGATGCTCCGATATGCTGTATCACTGCTCTTTATTAAGCACTCTTTGTTAGGCTTCGAGGTGGCAGTATAGCCACCTCCTTTTAGGACCACAAAGTATCACGTGAGAGTGGTGTGACTGTGGTAACGCGCACGCCATTTCTTGGGCCAACTGTTGCCTTCTTCCTTTTTAGTAGAAGTTGTATGTAGTGGGATTTACCCAATTTCTGCTGCACATACGTGTTTATGATGATGGCAGTTTGCTGATAGGCCGCACAGATTTCTGTGGCACATAGCCGTTTGTTAAGCTAACTGTTGCCTTCAGTTATTGGACCAGTGGTGAGTTGTGGGATTACCCAATATATGTGGCACATACCCGTTTATGATGCCTACAAGTGTTACCACGGATCCCGGACATGAAAAGGCTAGACAAAGAACATCTTTGCTGTTAATAAATAAAATCAACCTTGAAGCGCTCTCACATCGGAATACCTGTAATACAAGTGCGCAGACATCTGTTTTACGCCATGAGAGGGAGGGGTTTCAGGCGTGGGTGTCTTTTGTATGTTAGCGAGGGTTTTATGGGAGTTTATTGGCTCATCAACTTTATTTTTGTTTCACATACAGAATTTCATGTCGAACCTTCAATTACTAAAATATTCCTTTATCCAGATTTTCAAGGCGACGTTTCGAGGTGACTAGCAAAATGACGTAAAGAGCAGGTGTGAGTTGCCCTATGAAGTTCAGCCATAAGACAAAAGTCACGCGATTCCTTGTGCTGTGCATTTGCCTAAGACGACTCGAAGACGAAAGCCACCTTTTTTTCTTCCTTGTCGATTGTATTGTCCTCCTTCACCCCTCCTGTCAGATTTCTGCATCTACCGTGGTTTTGCATTGCCTCCGGGATCAGCAACACTTTGACCAAGCGATGAGGTGATATGGTGATGTCCCTATGTGACGACTAGTTATGTGACATTATGATGACCATACAAGTTCCCCGCATCTGTGACGTCTTGATGATGTCATAGGCTGACGTCATCACATGGTGGTTTTTTGCATCACTCATGTTGACGCCTCCGCCGCCGGTCACTTTTCGAATTTTATGAGGCATCTAAGGCTTTCGCCCTAAAAAATCACAGTTTCACCGCAAGGGTGAAGCAATGAATGCGATAGCCACAAACTGTAATGTTATACGAAGTAAGGCTAGCAACTAAGTCTTTTGGATCCGACCTCGGGCAACTGTACAAAACGCTGGTGTAAGAGAATACGGCCGTTCCATAAGGAGGAGCGGTCTCTTCGCGCTGAGACCACAGCATGTAGTAAGGTACACGAGGCGTTTGCTGATCCCTGCCGAGAGAGCGCGCGCGTCAGCGATCGCGACCGCGCCCTTATAATGTAAGTTCACAACAGTTGCTGCTCGGGCGACAAAGCTCCCCCCACTCCCCCAGCATCCCGTCATGCTCCTTCAAGACGGGCAGGGCGTTTCCTCTCTGCTTGAGCAGCGATCGACGGCACGCATCGCACGCGGGATGATGTTAACGCATACGCCTCCGTGCGACGGAGATGGGCCGGCTCGTTTAATCTCTGCTTTAGCCGCGTTCGTTGCCACCGCTCGTGTGCTTTTACACGCGAGTAGACCATACGATGCGCGGGGGATGTTATTAATTTGGACTTTATACAGAACATGACGGCGACGGAAACGGCAAAAATGCGTTAAGAATGCCCATATAATTGCTTTCGCAATAAAACATTACAAGCTCAAAGGTTTCCCCGCTCCCCCAGTAGATCAGTCCAGTGACCATTAGGCCACAATCGCGTGCATGCTTCCAACGTGTCAACGCAAAACACAAACTTGGCCTTCGATGTCACTGCCTTGTGTACGGGATGTCAAATTGCACAGCACGAGTGCGTGAGAGTACATAAGCACGCACCCTTTACGCAAAATACAGGGTCGTTAAAGAGATGGATATTTGCCAGCCTTACAGCTGTTGTCTCCGTCGTCCTCGTGAGACAGCCTAAAAGAATACTGCCACATGCTACTGAACTTGTAGGGCAAGAGAGAAACTTAGGGTTGCACAAGCGAGACTAGCGACGAAAAAAAATCCGGCAGATCCCACGCACTGCGGGAGTCGATGTAATGCGAAGCAGCCAGCAAAGAGCTCCACACGTCGCCTTGATTCTCTTTGAGGCAAATGAAGTCATTCATGTCATGACATCTAGTTCACTATATATCCCATGTTTGTTGTGCATGCATGTATGTACAACCTGGTATATACCATGCCAATGAAACGTATATTCTGGTATATGCTATGCATAACCTGTAATTTATGTTCGTGACGCACTCATGTCATGCCATAGCAAATTTGGTATCTATCCAGCTAACAAAACGGCCGGAAGCGCTCCAGCACAGTATCCTGTAAATCATGCCCTACATGACACGCGTGCCATTATTTTTAATGTTACCATCTGTGATCTATGTCCATCATACAGTCACGTCGAGCTATACCAATATTGGTGTATATTAAGCTTGCGAAACGGCCGCGAGCGCACCTTGAGCGCGGCATGTAAATCATGCCTTACATGGCATGCATGTCATTATTTTTATTTCACCACCTGTAATTTGTGTTCATCATGCAGTCACGTCACGTAATACAAGTTTGGTACATGTCAACCTAGCGAAACGGCCGCGAGCGCACCATGAGCGTGGCATGTATGTCATGCCGTACATGACATGCATGCTATGAATTTCGTGTTACCACTTGTTATTTATGTTCGTCATACAGAAATATCTCGTCATAGCGATTTTGGTATATATTAAGGTAACGAAACGGCCGTAAGAACACCATGCCGTGGCATGTAAATCATGGCCTTCATGACATGCATATCATGATTTTCATGTTATGACCCCTCATACATATTCGTCATGCAGTCATGTTATGCCATACCAATTTTGGTATACATCCCATTAACGGGACGGCCAGGAGAGCACAAAGTCCTAGGCGGCTAGATAGATAGATAGATAGATAGATAGATAGATAGATAGATAGATAGATAGATAGATAGATAGATAGATAGATAGATAGATAGATAGATAGATAGATAGATAGATAGATAGATAGATAGATAGATAGATAGATACGCTCAATGTCGCAGAAGTTCGCTAAGAAATGCTTCGCATTAAATAGGAGTTGCAGAATGCGTCATCAACGAAAGTTGAAGTGCCTCTCAGTGTACATACCTTGGCGCTGTGGTGAGTTTCTGGTTAGGTCAAACATATCTTGTGGTTCAACAGACTTTAGCGATGATTAATACTTCAACGTTATCTGAGAGGTCAACCGTGGTGGCTCATAGGCGCGCCATTGAAATTTCCAACGGGTCTCTTGTGATTGCGTCGTTGTGCCTTGCTATTTCATGGAAGCTTCGCGTGTACCAATTACACAGACTGCGTTGGAATTGCTTTATTTTTAATGCACAAGTTGGGCCAGCGAACTAAGAATATAATGGGTCAAGAAGCTTGTTGGAAAAAAAAAATGGCAGATCGCGCGCGTTGTGGGAATCGGTTTCATGCGAAGCAGTCAGCGAGTACTTCTATGCTGAATTTTATGGCTTTGAGCCAAGTGTTACGAGGTGGATCGACGTGTTTTTGTAATTGTGGTAGCTGTGTGCACATCGTGGGCTTACCAGGCACGTCGACAGCCCTGGCGTTTGAAGGGTAACTTATGGTGCGACGTAATGTCAGCCCTCACGTTAGAGTACATACGTCAGTATTATAGAAACTAAGTGCACTTTATGGTGCAATCAGGGGAATATCACACGTAGCTTTCGGTAATATATTCCACCGCGGTTGAGCAATGCTTCAATATAGCTGGCTGAACCATAGGAATACAAATGCAATGTTTATTAGACTGCTATAAAACGGAGCCACTACTGGAACCAAAGACGTTAATCTGATATGACGCCTGTATCCTAGGAGTACATACGTAGTTTTATTGTTTTCTTGTAAAATTTAATAGCCAGCACCACAAACGCAATTTACGTTGCACCGACATTGCGCCTGCATAGGCTGTTTTTCCAAACCAGTTTACAGACCTGACGTGGCTTTGTTGTAGAATACCTGGTTGCCCCGCAGAATGCTTGGGTTCGATTCCTGCTGGGATCTTAATTCTTATTCTTTCTATTCGTCGGGTCAACGCTGCCGATGTCGGGTTTTCTTAACGTTCTCTCATTTAAATTACCAATGCCTGTTCTCGCCGGTCCTGGGTAGATATAAACTGTCAATCGCCTGTGGCGCATACCCGTACACCGCGGCCCCTGGTAAACGGGTATGTGCCACACGTGTCTGGAGGAAAGGGTTTGACGACGTACGCGACAGGCTTTTCACGTTATTCGTGTGATGACCCCACAGTGATATTCGTCAAGTCCTCTTACCCTCCCATGCCAAGTTTGGTCTACACCAAGCTAAGGAGGCGATAATGAGAGCAGCCAAACGTAGGCGGCTAGATAGATAGGTACTACGTAGATAGAAACGTTCAAAGTGCCAAAGGTTGGCTATGAAACGCTGCGCATTTAAAAATGGTGTGTTGCCAAACTTGTGAATTGTTATTAATGCGAAGCATTTCTTAGCGAACCTCAGACACTTTGGGCGTTTCTATCTACGTATCTATCTATCTATCTATCTATCTATCTATCTATCTATCTAGCCGCCTACGTCTGGGTGCTCTCCTGGTCGTCTCCATAACTTCTAATATACCAAAATTGGCATAGCAGGGGATCAGTGCATGGTGAACGCGATTCATTGGTCATGACATGAATAACGCAAAATGCCTGTCGCGTACGTCATGACACCCTTTCTCTCAGTCACGTGTGGCACATGCCCGCATACCAGAGTTTAAGTTATGCGGGTATGTGCCACAGGTGATACAAAGTCTCAACCAACACAATAAACGCGAACGCACACATTGACACGCAAGGAAAGTGATAATAATTGTTGGGGCTTTAATTTTGACCATCTGATATTCTTTAGCGTGCACCGAGATCGCAGAGTACACGGGCATCTAGCATTTTGCATTCATCGCAATGCGACCGCCGCGGCCGGGATCGAACCCGTGACCTTCGGGTCAGCAGCCGAGCACCGTAACCGCTACACCACTGTGGCGGACACAAGGAAAGTGAGGAAGCTGAAGACAGAACAACCCTTGAAGACGCTCAACTACCATGCACTCGTTCACGTGGTCCGCAATGTGGACCACGTCGATTACGCAAGAACCGGGGTCAATGCTTCCTACAATAAATCTGCCGAGAGAACCAGGCCTCTATCATTACCGGTGGCTTCAACATTGACTTATCAAGACCCAACAAGGCCTGGTTCTTATACTGCGTGAAAGACGGCTTGGATGTGGACAGGGCATCAAAAGACCTCGCTGCCACGTTCAGGACAGCAGGCCTCATGGATCATTTCATCGTAAGAGACATCCAGGATTTCCACCAGCTGTGCTATACCTCACCCTTCACTACACTTAGACCTCTCGTAGCCGCGATCACGAACGGATCCGATTAACAAGTCCGGTCCAGCTGCTGCTGCTCACTGATCACGGTGATAATGACCTTGTTCAAGAACTGTCAAGAACCCCTTCTACACATACACACGGGTTCGTGAAACGTGCGTGCGTTCCCATCATAACAGATAAGTATAAGCATAACAACTGTAATGCAACTCTAACAACTGCAACCGTGACTGTACCGTACGTGCAGTGCGCCTGCGTGTGCCACTCGGCTGTGTGTATGTCCAGGAGAACTTTCCTAAATGAAGCTTAGTTGCGAGTAACGCCTGTCCTGTGCATTTGTGTTTCGTCTTTGTGCTGTTCGGATTCGCGCTATCGAGTATTGAAGAATATAAGCACTACATATCAGCTTACCGCGTCTGGTGATGGTAACACCCATGTTGCTGTTGGCATCGTTACGCAACTGTAAACAACTGGTTATATAAAATATATGCGACTCTTCAGCATATGAGTGTGTTTATACCACTTCCACATTTCTCTAGCGTCATTCCTTAACGTTTCGCTCATCATGAAAAATTATGCCACAGTCATAATCCCGCGCATGCTTCGCATGACATCGATTCCCACGGTACGCGGGATCTGCCGAATTTTTTACCACGCGTGGCCGTGTCTCTGTGATGGAACATTCAGCTACCGACAGTCGTGGCAATTCTGAATGTGTTCTCTTCATTTCACAGGTCGAGGGTTCGGATGCCCGTTCAACCAAGGAGCCTGTCACAATCACTGTCGCAGCATTCGGCGCCGGGGTGGCTACTGCGCTGGCATAGTCAAGCAGACATGCACTTGTTACAGGAATTAATGCCTCCTCAGCGGTGACCAGATTTCACTAACAGCATGAATATTTGCTAGCTGCATCTACTATTGATTCTGGAGATTCTTTAGCGTATCAAATATTAACGCGGTTCTATCTGAATGGAATTTACGGTCAACTTTCGGAGTAGCTACGCTTTTGAACATTGTGTTAGTAGCTTTTGTGTACTCACACTGCAGTTTTGCTTTAGTAAGCTTAGAATGCAGCTTCTATTCCATATTTGCGAAATGCTTTGCAGATACGTTGTGAAGGTAACCAAATGTGCGTAATAAAATTGTC
Organism: Rhipicephalus sanguineus; assembly: GCF_013339695.2. Taxonomy (NCBI): domain Eukaryota; kingdom Metazoa; phylum Arthropoda; class Arachnida; order Ixodida; family Ixodidae; genus Rhipicephalus; species Rhipicephalus sanguineus. Next base: position 82,267,615 of record NC_051176.1, read on the forward strand.
ATGCTTTTAGCTGCACTGACTCAACTACTTTTGTTATGTGTTCTTCTAATGGCTGACTCTCGTTATCGCTCGGTGGCAGCCAGCGTTAAGGTCTAGTTCGCTAAGCCTTTGAATGAAGTTGTCAACACTGACTTTGCAACGTTGCGCTGAAGGCTCCTTAACAGCCCTGTTTTCTAGCTCCGAAATGTTATCTTGAGCATTACATCCATCTAGCAGTAAGTAAACTATAACTTCAATACGAACATCGATATACATGTACCCAGTTTCTCGGGTCGCCAGCCCTCTTTACTACTGCATATGCAGATGCCATCACAACACTTAACAAGGATTAGTTATGCCTATACGCACCTTAGTGCAACACAACATCTTACATCTGCAGAAATTGTATACATGCCCTTCGCGTGGGCCATTTTGAGACTTGTATTAACATCCAGACGTTTGTACACCGTCTGGTGCCATAAAGGATCAGCAAGCAACCCCGCGGTCCAAATGTGACGGAAGAGATAACTGTGCACTTGTACGATGTGAACATGCGGCCGCAAGAATTTTGCGAATAAGTGGTGTGATAATGAAGTTACAGGGAATCTTTCACAATCTTTCACCATCGCTTAGGGGTGTAGGCTTAGCCTGTCGTCATAACTACGCCCAAATCGGCAACTTAACACGACGTCAGCAATTACGTCATGGGCGCGCAGCCAACGCGAGACCGAGGCTTCCTCTACGTGTCGCTTGCGTCCGAGCGGCGCGTTGAGGAAGCGCCGTGCGATGCACTGATGAGTTATACGAGGTAAACAGATGCGTGACACGCGCGACAACTGCGAGGCCTAAACCGGATCACCGCAGGGCCAAGGCCCCGTTACGTAGTGAAGAATGCCAATAGACGAGGTCAATGCCACGTAACGTTGCCAAACATTTGCGTCACTTCCAGGGCGAAGAGGAGTGGACAGGTGCTCGAGAGGGCCGCTGGAAAAGTTTTTCGAAATTCAGCGTCTGCGCGGCGCGCAGCGCTGCAATAACCTCAAAATGTGATCGCGCGGCCTTCTGTACGAACGAGCGAGCTTGTTTGGGAGGTTTTAAAAAAAAGAACAAAAAAAGAAAATAAACGGAGCCTGTTTACTGGCCCTTAAAGGGACCCTGAAACGTTTTTTTAAAGTTTTTCAGCGTTTAGGCAAGAGCATCACTAAAATCAATCGGGCCAAAATTAAGCGACGCACCGTGTACCAAGGCCACTACGGACAATTATATATATACCCTCCTCCTAACCCTGCCTTGCACCCTCAACTCACAGATACCCTGGCATCGCCGGCGATCGCAGCGCTGTCATGAGCGCTCTCGACGGTTTGAGCTTCGCCCAGACCCAGTGTGCCTGGCAGCATGCCGCCTGGCAACGAAGACGAAACTCGCGGAGTGGTTGATATCTGCTCCGACAGGTGCCGCCACACTACCAGCCGATCTTATTTTATTCTCCTGTACAGCGACAACCTGCAAAAGCATGCGGACAAGCAAAAAGAATTCGAGAACGATCACCGATAAGCGTAAACTCGGGCAATGTGGTTGTGTTTTCAGGGGTGAAGTTACAGCCGCAGACCCGTGGATCGTGGTGTTGGACGAATAGCGAGAGCGCGACGCTCATAGGCCTGACTGGCTGCCCAGGCGGCGCTGCGAAAACGGTGCTAAAAAGCGCCCCCTACGACAAGTTCTTTGGTTTCGAGTAGTCAGACAGGCGGCCGCATGCAGCACTAAGCTCAGATGCGCAATGGAGCAGCCGCTGTCGGTTGTGCTGCGCTTTGGATCTCGGCCAGTTTCTGGCGTGGCTGAGTTCTTCAGGCCAAGCAATCTGCGTAAACGCAAGAAGCTCCTCAACGTCAAGTATGTTTACGACGTGCAGGAGATTGAAGGAACCATTTCGGCGCGCTGCAACTCGCAAGTGCAGCGAATCTCGTACGACGTTGAACTCGAGTTAAGTTTTACGAGGCATGCTCGCGCGATTAACGACAGTGCATAAACGAAAAGATTGCTGTTAAGAAAGCCGACATGATTTGCATTACACGACGAAATGGAATCAAGAAAGGTCCAGTGACGAAGGCTTGCCGTCGGCGGCCCGAATGAACGCATTCGCGTCGTGTGCCGTTTTCTGCCGCATTCAGTCGCAAACACACTTTTTCCCCATGCACGGTCGTAATTTTCAACATTTGCTTCTAGGGAATTCGTCAAATTCTGTCAGCGTGCGGTGGCGGTCGAGAAGCGACGGCGCGCAATGTTTACAGCCGGCCGCTGGAAGCAGCCGGCTGTAAGCTGCCGGAAAAATCGTAGGCACATACGCAGGGTGACTCATGGCATCGTTTTTCCCTTGCTAGTGTACTTGTATTAGTAGCCCCAAGAGAGTTTACAACAGGCTCTAGAAATGCCGCTCTTCCAGCTTTCGCTGTGACTGTGCTGCGCTTTCCGCGCAGGCCTGGCATTTTTTTCTCGTTTCGCACGAAATGCCGGCTGCATATCCTCGTGATCGCCGTCGGCAGCCACGGCGTGCCGTCTGGACTGCACACAGGGAATATATACATATATAAACGCGTGCACGCGCGTACGAAAAGTAATCAGCACGTTACGTTGCAAACCACGTTTTGCTCGCTACTCACTTCAACGCGTCGGGCGGCACGTATCCAGCGGTTCCGTCGCTCCACTTCGTACGGCTTTCAGGGGAACCAGTAAAACCGCACATTAGGATCCGTACCCCCATGTTCGAGGCAATTAACCACGCAACAATAACGGCGGCGACCGCGCTTCGGGACCGCGCGCTGCTCAGAGCCGTCGCCCAGACCACCTGCTTTCGGCACGGTTTGTTGAAGCAGGGATCGCTCGTCAAACACGTCAGACTCTGCAGGCATAGCGGACAAGTTCCTGCGTACGTTTTAAGCACTTTTTGAGCCTTAAAACTAGGCGCAAAATTAAGTAAAACGCTTAAAGCAACTGAGAACTGCGTAACTCGCCGGTCGGCGTTCATTTTTGACTACCCAAGCAACTTCGGCGCACGCCACCAGGCTCCGCCACAGTACTCAAAACCCCAGCGCGTCAGCCCTATGGCACCGACGAGCTGAAGGGATTCCACTCGCCAGATGCTTCACAAACATTGCACGATGTCGCAGCTACAAGACACCATTTGCTAGACATGAGGTACACAACACGGCTATAGGGCAATTCATTTTGTTAAAAAAAAAGAAACCTCGAGATAAACACTGTCGCTAAGCTCACGTCAACACGACGCACGTTGTAATAGAGGCAGACGACGCTCGTTGCCCACAGGAGGTTCAGTGACGTGGACTGGACATATCCAGTCAAATCAGCCGCCTACGTGACGTCGCGCTTCCAGTGCAACACGCACTGGAAGTGGGCGGGGATCACAGCTGAGCTGCTGTGATCGGTGGCGATTTGCAGCTTTAAAGCCTTGTAATAAATTACACAGTTTACGCACATAGCTTAAATTGGTCTGAAAACGATCCTTAGGACTTGCTCTACCGGCCCAATGTGTTCGTACAATATCGTCCAAACAGTTTCAGGGACCATTTTAAGCCACACTTGCAACAGATGCCCCAATACTGAGTAATGCCGTATTTACACTAATGTAACGCGAGTTTTTGCACATTTTTGCTACATAAAGTCGACCGTCGCGTTACAATCGAATACCGAAATTCAAGTTCCCTAAATTTTGCATGATGCACCCAATTCTAGATGACGACGACCACAGTTTTGGCCATTTTGTAAATTATGTTGGCAACGTACGCCAGCCGAATACCGTTTGGATCCACCACAAGCCATGCATGACCGTTCTCTTTGTTTCCGATCTGTGATGGCGTACACTTCGAGTTTGTTAATAGGCAGTTTTAGAATAGCGCACGCAAAGCTTTGGGTTGGCTTTTCGCGCAACTGCGCATGCGTCGTACGCATACCGCTTGCGGGCTCCAGTTAAGTGACGGAAATAGCGGGCCGCAAACACTAACGCTAACTGAGCGTACGCTATTCTAAAACTGCCTATTGAAGAAATCAATTCAGCTGCTGCCCGAAGCCTCGACGTGAGTGATGCGACGATCCGCAAGTAGCGGCTCTTTTTTTTTTTTCAGGCGCGAGCACGGTCAAAAATGTTTCCGTGGGCCTCGTCACGGCCGCCACTTTGAATTGGAGCAGCGTGTTGCTGATTTGGTCACAGAACAGTGCAATCGCCTTATGGCTGTCAGTGTTGAACTGTGAAAGCTGTTCTGTTCTGTTCTGTTCTAACTGTTTTGCTGTGGAGAGGTTGAGGTCCATATTGCCTCGGCTACTCCATATCACGAAGTTATGCAGCGAAAAAAAAAAAAAACAAAGAATAATACTGAACGGTACCTAAACATGAACAATCCGAAAAAAAAATCATACCAATACACAGTTTGCTTGCAGCAGTTCACACTATCATAAACTGTTCACCCGCACACCTTCCTCTTCTACTATCAGTATATGCACTAACACATTTCATATAAATCAATCCCTGGCTGTTTATCACAGGCGCTTATCCAGTCCGGTCTCCACTAAAAAATCTGTCAGGAAGATGTTCGCCTTTTTCTGAAGATGCATCTCAGGCCATGGTCCAAGTAATTTCTTTAATGTGAGGGGCCGTCTGTCCAAACTTGCTAATTTTTTCTTAATTTTTCTCTTTCATTCGCGTATTTAACGCACTCCAACAGAATATGGCGAACATTTTCTTCTGCTTGACCACAATGGCATTCCGGGGAGTTGGATCGATGTATCTTGTGCAGGAAGCTGTTTGTGTAGGCTACTTCCAATCGAAGTCTGTGGATTAATGTCTATAAGTGTCGTGGGAGATCTGTCGCTATGAAAATTTTCTGTTTGTATCAATTTCATAAAGTAGTGATTCCTTTCATTTAGGGCTATCAAACCACTTCTCCATCGAACAATGGTTAGCTCCTTGCGTTATAAAATGTCGAATATCCGCCCCAGACACAGGGATTGCGCAATCCCGTCCTTCGTTCAATGCTTTCTTCGCGAGGCTGTCAGCATCTTCATTTCCCTTTATTCCAGTGTGACTGGGTATCCATTGGAATACAATGTTGTGACCCTGCGCTGAGGCATATTCCACCGTTTCTGCAATACATTGTGCTATTTCACCATTTTTGTAAAGTGATCTCGCATTTCTGATTAGCTGAAGGGCAGGTTTGCTATCCGTGCATATCACCCACTTTCGTGGCTCAGAATTCTCGCAGATAAGCTTAACTGCTTCAAAGATAGCCACCAATTCTGCTGTCGTCGATGAAGATTTGTGGGATAATTTGTACATTCTCTTTTCCTCTATTTCGGGTATAAGAACCGCACAGGCTGACGCTTCTTCAGTGCATGATCCATCTGTATATATCTTCGTTTTGTCATTATGCGTTATATGAAAATGATGAAGTACCATCTGTGCGGCTACTAGAGGCGCCATGTCTGCTTTCTTCCGTATGCCATCTATTTCATAGATAACGTTGAGAAGCGGCAGCGTCCAAGGTGGTTTTGAAGGTTTCCATCGTTTAAATCCTGGTACTACTGCTTGAAATGATGATACACTTTCCTGTAGTCTCGTTGCCGTCCTTTGTGTTAGTGCACCAGATAAAGGATGACTTTCATGTTGCGTGAAAATTCTAAATAAATTTCGACATGTTTCTTTAGCTCGGAGTACTGCCAAAGGTGGTTGTCGAGCCTCTGCATACACTAAGCACTGGAAGTTGACCGTGGCAACCCCAGACATACCCTCAAGCTCCTTGCCAATAACAAGTGGAGTCTCCTTTCGGTGGAGGCTGGAAGTCCGTGCAGCAGCGGCAGTGAATAACTTACGATGGGGCGTATCCACGCAACATGTAGGGCTAATAACGACTCTGTAGTACCGCCCCATTTTGCCCCGCAGAGATGCCGGAGGATTCGAATGGCCTGATTCACTTTTTGTTCAAGGAACTGGACATGAGGTGACCATGTTAGTCTCCGGTCTAAAATCACTCCCAAGAATCTATGAGTTTTTACCATTTGAATAGGCTGGTTTTGCAGACTAATCTGGAAATCTCCAGGTCTTTTCAATGTAAACGGTAGTATGGCTGTTTTAGCCAGACTCAGTGCCATACCTCTTTTTCTTAGAAAACGGTCTACATAATCCAATCCTTCTTGTAAAGTTTGTTGGACATCCAAAAACGATGGACCAGACGTCCATATACTTATATCATCAGCATATACTGAACATCTGATGTTAGGTGGAAGATTATACGGGAGCTGCGCCATGACTGCATTGAAGAGAGTAGGGCTTAGCACGCTGCCCTGTGGCACTCCTTGGTTGACGACGTGTTCTGAGGTCGGGCCCTCCTGTGTGACTACAAAAATTTGCCGGTGCCTCAGGAAGTCAGCGATCCAACGCAGTATCTTGCCCTTGAATCCCTGCAGGGCCAGGCCTTCCAGAACGTGAACGTGACTCACTGTGTCCGTATGCTCGTTGGACATCAAGGAATACAGCGACAGTGATGTTTCCTTCCGTACGTTGGTTTTCCACGTCTGTGACCAAGTCCAAAATGCAGTCCATTGTGCATCTACCTCTTCTGAAGCCGGCTATGCTTTCTGGTAGTAGTTTCTTCATGTCTTGCCACCATAAATTCGTTCATTGATCATTTTCTCCATCACTTCGAAATACAACTTGTCAAACTAACCGGCCTAAACGAATCCAACTGCATAGGGCTCTTCCCTGGCTTTAGCAACGGTACTACTTTCGATATCTTCCAACTTTCCGGAACCTTTTCTTCTTGCCAACTTTTATTGTAAATGTCCCAACAGGTGCAATTTTCCTTTCTCGCACAAATTAGCCAGTGCAGCGTATGTGACTCCATCTGGTCCTGGTGAACTTGTTCGTTTTACAGAAGACAGCACATGTTGGAGCTCCTCTGGTGTGAAGCTGTCATCCAGATCTGATGAACTGACCGCAGAGAACTTCGTTACAACCGCCGAAGCTGATTCTGCTGAGGATTTATATTCGCTAGTTTGGACGGCCTCTCCAGTTCTCAGTATAAGATCGCAAAATTCTTCGGCAATCACACGTTCGCTAACTCCTCGAGACAGCGCTAGAGCCTGTAGTGGTCTCGAGTGGACTACTGGCTGTCGGAGGGCGCGTACCATGTTCCACAGTTGAGGCGCCGAGGTATATGGAGAAAGTGAGGCACATAAATCTTGCAGTTGGTTCTGCAGTTGGTTCTGCATTGCAGAATGTACTTTCTGTGCAACCTTGAAATCTTCTAAATTTCCCGACCTGCGATATCTTCTTTCAGATCGACGTCGAATTGCCCGAAACCGCTCATACTCAGCGTCAACACCCGCATATCCATCTGGAATGGGTACTACACGAGTAGCTTTTGTTAGAAAATGTTTTATCTTCGATGCATACGTTTCTGCGTCATAACAAGGTTCAAGATTTTGTCTCTGTAGCTCTCGAAAGATTGCCCAATTTGTAATTCTTGCTGTGCGGTTATCTCTCGTTTTCTTCAACTTTGGGTGATAAATGAATACTGGCAGGTGGTCACTTCCTCTTGTATCAGCGTCTGTAGTCCAGTCCGCTCCAGCCGCTAATTCAGAGGAGCACACAGTGATGTCTAGTACGCTGCAGTAGTTATGCCCCCGTAGGAACGTCGGAGAACCATCATTTAGTATAGCGTATCCGTGGTCTTCGCATATCTTTACTATAGCAGAACCCCTTACATCACAACGCTCACTACCCCACAATTCATGGTGCGCGTTAAAGTCACCACATATAATTATGGGATCATGATCAGATCTACACACTGCAGCCAACTCTGCGTATGAAACTTTTGCTTGAGGGTGCACGTATACACTAACTACAGTTACAGTAACGTTACCAAACTTCACCTTGCATCTAACAAATTCCGGCGCATCTGTTTTTGACGTAGCCACAAGTGTCGATGGAATATCGCGTCTCACACACAACATCACTCTGCTTTTTGCCGCAGGACGTTCTGCTTGGTACACCACATAATTAGACAAGCGAAAGTTAGTGGATACTCTTGTTTCAGAAATACACAAAATCGGAAATCCGTGCTGAGCGACGAATTTCCGAAAATCTCCAGTCTTATTCTGCAAACCGTTGCAGTTCCATTGGAATATTGCACTTCTTTTGTACCAGTTAGATAGTCCGTTAGCCATGATTACTACAAGATAAGATGCTCAAGATCTAGCAGCAATTTCACTTCTGGTAAAGAACCTGCTTGTGGCAGGGATCGTAGAATCGCTTTAAGAGCCGCAAAGCTAAAAGCGAGAGATGTCGTTAGGCAGATGGGCATCCCGAGAACGAAATTCAACGCGTCACGTGGGCTGTTGCGAAATACCACGTTTTGAGACAGTGTTTGAAAAATAAATGCGCTTTTTCATGCCTCCACTGGCCGCACGTTACACTGGCGGTCTTTTTCTGTTGGCCGCAACAGAAAGTCGCCCCTCGCGTTACTTTCGTGATTTTATTTTTTCGCCCTTGACGCAACAAAAAGTGAAACCTCGCGTTACAGTCGTGGCCGCGTTAAAATCGAGTAAATGTGGCATATAATTTGCGAATATCTTCACTTCGCAGTGTATGTATACACCATAAAGAAGAAAAAAGTAAATGATGTTTAGTTGATGCAAGATGAAAGTGCGTTTTTTTTTTTGCAAAGGCGTCATTGACTCGATTTACAAATGACCTTTTTAAGTAACATGCTCTCATAAAAATTAACGCCAAATGCGCCGATAATATGAACAAATGAACGACTGCGCGCGCAGCCGCTTGAGCACTTAGTAGTTTACTCAGAATGTTATTCTGTTGTTGTTCCACTAAACATAGACACCGCCATGACTAAACATGAAGCGTAGTTCGTTTTCGACGAGCAGAGAACAAGCTATCCACATCTTGAAGTCTGCCCTTGCTTTGTCAATCAGATACGTTTTCTCACTTTCCAGTATGATAACGGAACGAACGAGGCGGGGGATTTGTTTCAAGCACCCTTTATGAAGATCTGAAAGCCTGTTTAGCGGAAGATCTTTTCAGGACACACACACACACACACACACACACACACACACACACACACTGCCCTCTCAAGTAAAGCTGTTCTCATCATGTCATCAGTGCCAAAGAATTAGCTGTTTATTGCAGTAGATTGCATTACAATCCAAAGCATCCCCTCTGTAATGTATACCTTCTTTTCTGATCGATTATACCCCATTTTTATTATCTATAGTTTAGCGACAGCTTAACATTAAGGGAGACGAGCTGTGAATAATAATAATAATAATAATAACAATAATAATAATAATAATAATAATAATAATAATAATAATAATAATAATAATAATAATAATAATAATAATAATAATAATAATAATAATAAATTTATGCCCCCTGGGTTTTAAAACGTTCACCTAATCTAAGCCCATCGGCTGTTGTGAGCCCGTAACAGCTTGGGCTGTAATAAAACTTGACGAACTCATAAAGGTGTCTGGCACTACAGGTGACAAAAAAGAACTTTTAAGTCAATACGTGGAGTCATTAGCGTTTCGTCGGATCAGAACTATCAAACAGGTGAGTTGGAAATGGCGCTTTATTCGGGAACGTATTGCGCAACAACAGACGCCATACAAAATGACTTCTTGGCTATCGCAAAACAAGCAAGCGTCGCTTTCACCTCTACTCGCAATACACCTCGTCCTGTCAAGGCTCACCATTCCACTCGGCTGTGAACAGCACATTTCCGCTGCCAAAAATCTGGCAGCTATAAATAAACTTGTTTAATGCGTGAAGAATAATTTACAGGTAGCGCTGTTATGCTACGAATAGTTTCGTGCGTGCGTTGTCATTAGTTACGCTGATAAGGCAAAAGAAGTGGTGGTGCCTCGGAAGCATTTCCTCTTTACAAAAAGCGCGTCATCGTTTTCTCGATGCACTTTGTGCATTCATAGGGTATCGGAAGCACGTCAGGTAAGGTTGATGAATGCCGCATTCATTCGCACTTGTAGCGCGCCTTCGCGTGCCAATTTGCTTCGTTCTTCTGTAAGGTAGAGCGTAGGGTAAATAACTTTGTTTTAATTGGAAAGCTAATTGTACAGATAGCAAGCTTTATCGACTGATGGTACTGGACATGCATAGTTTCTAGGAAATAGTGCTTCACCACTGCATCCATATAACTTTTCGTATTAGTCTACGGACATAAAATACCCTAAACGTTAGAAAATAAAAGCCTGTACAACGTTGTTCTTAGAGGTACATAGAGACGCCAGACTTTCTTCTTGTGCTATTGGGCAACGTTCTTGTCCACGGCGAACTGTGTGATGTGAACTAGAGCATCGGGCTTTCTTCCAAAATGGACCACGTTTCTTGTCGTGCAGTAGAATGTGCGATGAAACACAAAACTTCACGCAACACTCGTTGTGTTGCATGACGTTTAGTCATGGTACAAGGAGATCATGTTAAATATTTTGAAATGATCTCCACTGTATGAAGTTGTTTCATAAAAAATTTCATTCAAGCATATGTAAAGATTTACGCTGTGTGTCCTTTACTAGCCTGTTTTTTGCACGTAAGGCGACTTAAGTCTTCACGTTTACCGTTCAGCCGCAAGGGCGAAGCAATGGGTGAAGCAACAAATTAGAACGCTCTACGAAGTAAGGCTGGCGGATAACTCCTCTAGCATCCCACTTGGCTTACCTGAACAAAAGGCTAACGTAGAGAACTAAGCTACCTTCGTGCTGTCTGTCGCTTCAACGCAAACTGAGTGGGGAGAGAAAAATTGTTTATTAGAAGAAGGCAGAAAGGTCAGCCTCAGCTAGTCCGCTCCAGCCCACTACTCTGCACAGTGAAAAAAGGAAAGGGGAAAAAGAGTGATGAAGTATGATGATGTGGACAGGAAGAAGTGACGTTTACGTACAATGGCCACGTAACACAACGGTTTCCTCAAAGTCTACTGCACAATCCAAGGGTGCTATGCAGGATGGCCTGAGTTTGGCGAAACTCGGAATCGCTACGAGCTCTGGCTACGTCCCCTTTTGAACGAGCTCGCAGTACGAAAAAGCCAAATCCAGCCCCCAGCGCGCGCCGCGTTCCATTCGTTACGATGGAACGTGGTGCCACGCCACGGGCGGTCGACAAAGTTGGGTGACGTCTTCATACCAGCGGCATCTTCTTTTATTTGTTTGTCGTTCCGCTGAGTGCAGAAGTGCGCCCACGCAAGAAAGCTGTTAGAAATATTTACTAATGTTATTTTTTAGAGGCGCGGGTTGTTGAAATTCATTTTCAAGCATTTAATGCTTTGTTACGATCGGCCCCTGCGCCGATGGGGAAGCGGCGTGCCCTGTTCTTCGAACAAGGCGTCGAAGGGCTGCTTGCCCGCTGACAACCATTCAAACACTTGAATTGTCCACCCGAGACGGGAAGTGAGGCGCCATGCAGTCTGACACATCAAGGTTCGACAAGACGAGTGTCATGGTTTCCTGTTGCCAAATCTTCCTTCAAGAGACAGCGGCGCAAACGCGGATGACAACCCGTACCGCTAACTGAGCGGTGAGGTACTTCGGAGCGGCGGACTTTTTGATGCGGCCGGTTCTCCGAGAGTGTGGCCCATCGCCCTACGGCCTTCACATGACAAGAAAGGACCCTTTTGGTTCCACAGGTACAGAGTGCGGTGGCCATGCCCCGGTCGAGAACGTTGACCTGGGCGGGTGTGGACGGCAACCTCATTAGTGCTGTGTGTGGCGTGATTGGACCTTCCCAACTTAGAAGAGTTCCTCCATCTAGGAATCTGGAGAAAAGAGACCCTTTAAAATGAGCCCCCGTGGGTTCATTCGACCCGAGATCTTCGTCATCTAACAAGATTTTCGTCATCTAAGACGAAATGTTCGTAATGTAACCAAATTCTCGCCATGTAAATAAACCACGTTAAGTTTCCTTTCAGTCTCTTCATGCTACCTCTGCATCTTCCTCCCGAGTCTCCGGTTCCTGAAAAGGCCGGTCGCAACAACTGGTGGCAGCGGTGGGATAAGACGGATCAACGGAAAGCGACATGGACGGGAGGTCAGCCGAAAGCCCTTGATTCTGGAATTCGGTGGGATCGACGCATCGTACTATGACCGCACGGAATGGGGTGAGTGCCTGGCTTTGCGCTTGAGATGTATCGAGTCTTTTAGCCTAGACCTGTTAAAAGATAGAGAAAGCTAGCAACTGCCTAGAAACTGTGGTTGTTACCTCAGCACAGAGCAGCTCTCGGCGTTGACCGTTAGGATAAGCATGGTACCTCAGATTATTAGATGTGAAGCATCTTATAGCGGAGTTCAATCCGGTGGTGGTGGTGTGCGGCGTGACCACCCTTACTGCGCATGCGCAAACCCTCTCCACTTCCCCTCTCCACTCCCCCTCTCCCATCTCTCATCCCCTATCCCTTTCCCCTCTCCACTCACCCTCTCCACATCACCTCGCCCCTTCCCTTCCTCCTCCCCTTTCCCTCCCCCTCTCCACTCCTCATCTCCCCTCCCTCTTTCCCATCCCCCTTTCCCTTTCCCACGCCCCTTTCCCCTCTCCTTCCCCCCCTCCACTTACCCTCTCCCCTTTCCCCCTCACCACTCCACCTCTGAAACGTGGGCTCTACATGCCGAAACATTGCTTCGCATCGCCTCATGGTCCCCTTTAGCGGGAGATGCTCTGATTTTTAGATGCGAGGTATCTTATGGCGGAGTTCAATCCGGTGGTGGTGGTGTGCGGCGTGACCGCCCTTACTGTGCATGCGCATAACCTCTCCCCTCCCCTCTCCACTTTCCCTCTCCCCTCCCCTCTCCTCTTCCCCTCTCCCATTTCCCCATCTCTACTTTCCCTCTCTCCACTCTTCCTCTGAAACGCGGGCTAGACATGCCGAAATTCTCTCCTCGGCAACGCCGCGATGAGCACCAGCGCATGCGCGTCCCCTGCCCCGCTCTCTCCTCTCCTACGCTGCCCCCCTCTCGCACGCCTGCCGACTGCGTTCCCCGCTCGCCCTGTGAGAATTAACGGCCAGGCTAGAGGGAAGACAAGACGCGCGTAGCGCTCCTCTTCGCGTTCCACGACGCGAGGTCGGTAGCATGCCCAAAGAACGCCAACGGAACGCGATCGTGCAAGTGCTCCGGCTTCGCATCGCCTCATGGTCCCCTTTAGCGGGAAATGGTGTAATTTTTTGATAGAAGAAGCTGAGGGTACGTCACGGGAGATTTTTAGGATGTTTGAGACAGTAAAATAGTGAAGGAGGAACAGGAGAAAGGTTGACAAGGATGTTGGCGATGTGTTACTAGGAAGAGGATGCAAGCATTAACAGAGAAGTGTGAAAGACTGGAAAGAGAGCGAGATAGCAGCCGAGTGGACAATCTGTAGATTTAGAGCAAGAAAGGTGCGAGGAACAGTCGAGAACGGTGCAATTCAGAGACGTAGAGAAGGTTAGCACGTGTGAGAGCAGCGTGTTCATAAGGGAACCGAAGGTATCAGCTGCAGAAGAGTTTGCATTAGCACCAGAGGCCGTTGTAGGCCAGAGTGAGCGCGAAGAGGTGCTGTGTCAGTGGAGTGCTAGAGAAACAGCTAAGACAGTGGTAGAAAACCTGGCCCAGACACCACGTGAGTGTATCGTAACGGTGGGTCTTGCATGCGGTGTCCAAGGATATGTCGACCCGCTAGGCAAGAGTACCAGAGCAAGGTCAGGAGATGGCGCCAAAGTAGAGAGTAGAGAGTACACGGTAGTTGTAGAGAGCACAATGCAGTTGTAGACAGCTTCCAGTCATGAGAGCTAGGTTGCTCGGAAGAAAAAAGCTGCATTGTTGCCAGATGCGTTAAGCTGTCCGCCAGTCTGGAGAGGGAAGGAAAGGCTGATTTGTATGTAAATCATTTAGATTGCGCGGGTGAGACAGCTAACGAGAGCAGCGAAAGTACTAATGTGCAAGAGATGTGAGCTCGAAAATGAGCCCCAAGAGTAGGCGTATACGGCAGAGACGCCGTACAGCCAGGAATGCGACGAAAAGCACGACGAGTGTGAAGAAAGGCTCCGAACGTTCGAGAGTAGTAAGCAGAGCGAGGCGTTTGTTATCAGCGTCGAAGTTGTTTTGCATGCGTCCGAGCCGCCGGATGGAAAGAAGAAGAAAAGCGTATTGTGTAAAAATGCAGCCAGGGAGAAGGGGTCAGTTCTCCCGTCGATCTATCCAGGGCGCGTTTGAGGGGGCGCGGGAGTGCAGGGTCCGCGGTTCCCAAGAAGTAGTCGAAAAAGGGAAGAGCGCATTTTTCCAGCAAAAAAAAAGACTTTGTGGTGTTCGGAGGCGAAGCGAATCGGTTTTGCGATTGATGCATTCCCCGTTCAACAGGAAAGACCCTCAGGGCGCGACCACCGCGTGTTCGCCTCAAAAATTAACGATAGCAGTAATCATTGGAGAGAAGGTCGCCGACGGATTTGTTTTGTTTGTTTTGTTTAGAACTTTTGTTTTGATTGTTTACTTTGGTTTTGGAGTGTTTTCTTTTGGTATCTCGGCTACCAGATATTATTTAGGTAACTAGTTTGAGATTTCTTAAGCGCTGCATGTTTTCTTTAGAAGAGAAGCGTTGTGCGGTTGCAACACGACACGCGTGGGAGAGTGCGTTAGGTGTGTCCTACGAGTAGGTTATTAAGCGCGACGTTAGGAGTGTTCTTAGAGCGACCTTAGCAGTGATTTTGAGTGCGCGCAAAGAAGAACGCGTGAGATTTTTCAGCGTTCATGCGAAAGCTTTTTTTGTGCATTGTTTTATTTGCATGTGTCCTGTGTAGGCGGGAGTAAGGAAGAGTTAAGTGCGTGAGTTTGTGTGTATGTGTTGTAAGAATTAAGACCGCAAAGTAGATTTAATAGAACGTACATCCGCGCAGTAGCACTAGTGCGTACAATTGCGGACGTTTGATGTTAATAGTGTTCCTGATGTTAGTGCAGTACAAGTCTGCTTTTCGTCAGCTCATAAGAACTTCACAAGTAGCTTTGGCCGCATAAAATTTTGGGCCCAAAAAGATAGAGTGAAGCGTGAGGGTTTTGTTCATGAGTATGAGGTCTGGTTGACTTACAGCGGATTACTGGCGCTGGCACACAGGTGGGCCACAGAGGGCACATGTCTTGGGAGATCACGTTTGTTGAAGGCAGTTTAATATGAAGCTTATACTCGTATCGGGATTGGGAGCTTCAGTGAGAGCTCAGAGAAACAATTTGATTGCTACTTTTTGTTTTAGTTGTACTGTTTAGGCCAGGTTCTTTTCACATGATCTTGTGTTGGACTCGACGTGTCTCAGTGCGGGCAGGGCGCTCTCATGTGCCTGTGGTTTTGTGCGTGTATGCGTACTCTCAGGAAGAAAGCACAGAGGAACGAGTGCGAGAGTACACAGTTGTGCGTCACCGCCAGTGACCCAAAGGACGCGACTTTTCACAGACGCTTCGGGCAACCTGTGCAGCTGATCACCATCAGGTCGGGTTTCCCGCCGGTGGACGAGCTGTTACGATTGGCCCTTGCGCCGAAGGGGAAGCGGCGTCCCCTGTTCTTCGAACAAGGCGTCGAAGGGCTGCTTCCCTGCTGACAGCCGTTCAAACACATGAGTTGTCCTCCCGAGACGGGAAGTCAGGCGCCATGCAATCCAACACATCAAGGTTCAACGAGACGACCGTAATGGTTTCCTGTTGCCAAATCTTCCTTGAAGAAATTGCGGCGTCAGCGCGAATGACAACCCGTAGCGCTAATTGAGCAGTGAGGTACTTCGGAGCGGTGGACCTTTTGATACGCCCCGTTGTCCGAGCGTGTGACCCATCGCCCTATGGCCTTCACATCACAAGGAAGGACCGCTTTGGTGCCGCAGGTGCAGAGTGCGGTGGCCACGCCCCGGTTGAGGACGTTGACCTGGGCGGGTGTGGGTGTCAACCTCATTAGTGCTGTGTGTGACGTGATTGGACCTTCCCAACTTGGAACGATTCCCCCACCTAGGGATCTGGCGAAAAGAGACACTTCAAAATGAGCTCCCGTGGGCTCATTCGACACGAGATCTTCGTCATGTAACAAGATGTTCGTAATGTAACGAAATGCTCGCCATGTAAATAAACCACGTCAAGTTTCCCTTCAGTCTCTTCATGCTGCCTCTGCATCTTCCTCCCGAGTCTACGGTGCCTGAAAAGGCCGGTCGCATGAGCCTGCACTAAATATTCGTTAGAATAATTAGTACCATGGCCTCCGAGAGTAGCTCCGGCCGATCACCTTTCAACAGCGCGCGACCGGATCTAATCGCCGAGGCCACATGCAGTATCATTATGATCAACATAATCGGCCTCTACTTTCTAGCGCGTTGATGGGCCGGCACGCTCTCTTCATCCTCGTCTTCATCTTCCGCTCACTCCACACGTGCGCGCGGCTGATTAGCTAAATGGCTAGGTGCTAGGCCTAGCTAATTAAACCGAGACATCGTATGACCAAGTGAGTCAAGCAAAGTCACGCTAAGAGCGAGCTCCTAAGCCACGTCTTGCTAAGAACATGCCAATTAAGACCATGCTACTGAAGACCACGCTAGTGAAGCCGTGCCATGCTAAGACCGAGCTAATTAAGCCCATGCTAATTGTGAGATTGATATTTAAGTATATGCCAATTAACGTTTCGATAAATAAAACCACATTAATTAGGACAAGTATATGCAATATCATTGCAATGAAGACCTTACTAATTAAGGCCAAGTTATTTAGTACCATAAAAATTCCTACCAAGCTGACGCGATCTTCCCTCCAAAGCAGTCTGAGCAGACCGAGCAGACTGATTTGACGTTGAGCATTAACGTAAAAAGCTGGAACAAGCTGCTAATTAGCGTCCACCGCATGACACGCTTGAAAGTCACACTGGCACTATGACAGTCAGTAGTTGAACTTGGGCCTTCTCAAAATCAACGAGGCCCCGCCACAGTGGTCTAGTGGTTATGGCGCTCGACTGCTGACCCGAAGGTCGCGGGATCGAATTCCGGCCGCGGCGGCTGCATTTTCGATGGAGGCGAAAATGTTTGAGGCCCGTGTACTTAGATTTAGGTGCACGTTAAAGAACCCCAGGTGGTCGAAATTTCCGGAGCCCTCCACTACGGCGTCTCTCATAATCATATCTTGGTTTTGGGACGTTAAACCCCAGATATTGTTATTAAAATCAACGAGTTTGAAGTCGAGCTCGCGTGCCAAGTAGTTTGAGTGACAGGCGCCCACGGCAACGCCCGGGCCCGCCAACCGCGTTTGCTCTTGTCGAGGCGCAGTACTCACGCTGCAACGCCAGCGAGCGGCACGATTCATCTATGAGCTGCGACTTTACATCATACTAGTTGACGTAACATAATAATCGACGTAATATTCAATTGAAGGGAAAGAAGGAGTACGAGAGTGCGTGTGCGCCCTTGTTGCCCTCCAGAGTGGGAATTTCCATGCGCCAGGTGCAACGAAAGAACTTGCCCGAAAGAGGATGACCGCCCATGAACACACCTGTCAGAGGCGTGATGTTCAGTGGGCAAAGAGATAGTGCGACAATCACACTGGCATTTCTGACTATTGCAATGTTGGCTGAGTGGCGGCACGGACGTGTTCGCACGCGCTGTTTTTCCTTGGAAACCGCCGCAAGCACTGCACATGTGGTTGTGACGACATGCGCGCTTTTGATGCCATTTTTCTCAACGCTGCTTACTCGCGCTCCGCACTGTTTTCCTGTCATGACCGCCGTAGTGCGAGCTTGGAGCAAACTCGTGCTCACGAAAAGTTGGGGCAATTCTGCGTAGCACCCCAGTACTCTTATGTTTCACATAGTGTTTTCACTCCAAGGCCCGCCAGCGTTGAAGCCAGCGTCTTTCTTCGGGAAACGTAGAGAGGGAAGTCGCAAAATAGATCAGAATAAGTCTCATGTCCTTGGCAGCTTTCAGTTCCAACACGCATCACGCACAAATGCATGAGCCATCTGCTGCGTCCTGTCAAGGTAGGACGCACGCGACCACACCAGGCCACTTAAAGCATAGCCTGTCGGAACCCCGCAGCTCTGCATTCCGGGACCCTCACGGGCCTTCGTTTTCTCTCCCCTTCTGACGCGATCATTCGGTCGCCCTCCCATGCCTTCACTCGCTCATAAAACATACGACATGCGGGGCGATGACATCGCCCTTGGACTATATACGGAAAGTCACGGCGACGACGACAGCAAAAATGCGCCTGGAGTGCTCACATCATCGATGGCGCAACAAAAATATACTAGCTGCTTCATATTCACTCCTTAAGTAATATCACGATAGGGCGAAAATGGTGGCTCATTCCCTCCCACCAAGGCATTGACGGCTATAGCATATGTTCGGCGTTGTGCTTAGAGTCATCGGCGACGTTGTGGGCGAATCTTTTATTTTACAGTAGTACGAGGCGGTGTGCAAGGCCACCGTCGAGGTAGCAGGCCTTGACACAGCCATGACATAGTGGATCAAGCAAATCGATATTCGTTATCTAACATTGGGCGGAAGGGCTGCCGCCAGCCTCCCCCCCCCCCCTTGGCAGGAGAATGCTATACCACAACGCGCCCCCCCTCTCATTCCAAGCGAAAATAAAAATGTCCCGCTACGCTACTGCCGCGCTGCATGTGATCTAACTGGCGCATTTGGTCTAGCTTGGAATACTGATGCTGCTCAGGTGAACGTGAATGCGTAGGAACGTGGGCCTGTCGAGTTTAACTCACTAACGTCAGTACCGCATTTAGACGTATTTAATGTTTCCTAGAAATTTAAGGCGATTTGATTAAACTAAGAAGTGAATAGTGATGCGCGATCCACCAAATGAGTACGATAGCACTGTCTAACACTAACTGCGTGATAAAGCGCGATTTTTATTGCCTTTCAAAAGTTTTTCTCTCTCGAATGGCGCGTTCGGTTTTTCAAATCGCCCGTCAAAGTGAACGAAGCAAAAGGATCCTAAAAGGCCTGCGTGCAGTTCCCCGCTTTGATATGATGGACGGTATTTCTTTTTGTCCGCTCGGTAACGCGAGGGAAGCGCGCGCCGTGCAACCGTCGCCGTCAAAGGGTGTGCCAGCCGTGTCGAGTTATGCCGTAACTCAACTCTTGCGCGATACGGAACGAGCGACAAAAGGCTTTATAAATGCGTGCAACGGCCATACTAACGACAGTGACGTGCTAGACACTTCGGTAGTGCTTAGTACACACAGAGGCTTGCGCAACGAAACCTGTCTCGACAGGCCGTTCGTGGTTGCCTAAATGGAGACAGCCAGTTTTACTTTTTCATCAGCAGCAGCTCTAACTATCAAATTATGATCGTAGGAGATAGCTTGTGCTAGCGCGGCGACGAAAATGCGACGAAAGAAACCTGGGAGCATGCAGTCATATATAGATGCATGAACTTGCCAATTCGCATCTCCTGGCGGCAGCTTCCAGACAGAAGCATGAACTTCGTGGCGAAAACAGTTATATTCACTGCGTTCTTCGTGCTTTTCTTGATGACCGATGTTTCGAGTAGTAGAAAGCGACGCAAGTAAGTTTGACATTCCTTAAAGCAGCTCTGAATAGTGCTCTTGCATTGATGCTGTGGTATATAGCCATATTTTGTTATTGCGTTATTTTATTACCTAGTCTGGTGGCTACACGGAGCCAACATATTCCAAGGTTTACGTACCCTTCGAAACAATACAGCTTACAAAGGCTTGTGAAAAGCCTCAGGGTAGTGTGTGCCATTGAGAAATGAGCGACAACATTATTGTAGAGAAATCGAGTGGCTCTATTTCCGTTAATTAAAACCATACGAAAGTAAACAAGCAAGAAACACAGGGCAAAGAAAGCACTTAGGAAAATTATTTTTACGCTTAATTGAAATTTAGAAACAACAAGAAAATGGAAATCCAACCGACGAAAACACTGCTTGTCGCTGGTCAAAGTGAAACGCTCAACATTCTCAATACGTGGTCGATGGTTTGTCATTAAACTACAGCGATGACCATGATCTCGACAATTTCCTGGGATAATACTCACATACCTCACCGCAAATAACTTAAAATGCGTTTTTTTGCGATTTTCGAGGAAGAAGCACTTTGTCTGTGCTCGAGATGCTGTTAGGTTTGCCTGTGTACCTGCAGGTCAAGAATGGGTTTTATGCATTATTAAACCTTGTAATTGCTCTACCGAAAACGTTCGTCCCTTGAAAGCAAATTCTTTGAAAGAGGCTATGGCAGCCTCAAAAGATGATAGTTGAATATGATCCTTCTTGACAATCGAATGAACATAGATGCATTACTGAGCCGTAAGCAGATAGACTTGCATTAGGAGTGACGTAGAGCGTGCTGATGTTAATTCCTGGTGCTTAAACCATGGTAGTAGTGGGGGGAGGGGTAGTTCGGTTTCACAGAAAAATAGAAAGTAGGGAGCTCTTCACACCAACTTTTTCATTCGTTTAGAGTAAGGGAGGGAGAACGGCGTCCCACTAGATGTGGAGCTCGCGCATTCGCAGAAAGTATGAATGTAAATGTATGTAAAAATCCGAATGAGTGGTAGCGTCTGGCGGTGACTTGCGCTATAGAGTGCTTGGTATCGATTCGATTTTTCATGAAGTCAAAGACCAGTCATGGGGAAAATGCCAAGCCGTCGGTATCTGGATGCCACACCAAGTCAAGCGCATTGAAAACATTAAGTGGCTTGCTAAGGGAAAGTTCTCCATGCGCTTGCTTCACATGCCTGAGTACAGATTGTTCGTTTGATGCCCATTTATAAAGTTTCATGGAAGTGGCCGCAAATATTTCCGTTATTTCTGTCCAGCGCTCGACAGCTTCAAAGATGTTGCCGGGTCCAGTTATTACGTGCAGGTACATACAATCTTGCACTGTAACTGGGTTTGCGACTGTGACTGGGCACTCAGCAGAGATCTTATATGAGTGAAACCAGATAGTCGCTACACGTCGGAACGGGTTCGAAATTTCGCCGAAGGGGAGCCGTATCATTCGGAATGTGATGACCTTGGGAAACGACCGCGTGCAACGACAAGTTCGTCATATTGGAGGTGCCGTAAGGCACCTTTGTTGTCTTCATGAATAAACGTTGCAAGAATGCCTTTCCACTGTTGGCCGCAAGAGCGACAAGGCAGGTACGAAAGCTCAGCAGTAGTCTTATTCAATCGGCGTTCAGTTTCGGGCCACTCAACATACTGTCATTGCGATAAATTAACTCTTTTGCATGTGAATAAGCTTCGAAGACAGCACGAGTATTTGTACTGCTGTCTTCTTTGATGGCGGCAAAGCGGCGCGTATTATAAGCTGGGCCTTTTTCTGCTTCCGGTGTTGTCGACCACTTCTGCCATGTTATCGTAGGCGTATTTGGAGATGGCGGTGTGACAGGTTACGAGTAGCTCTTAGTTATAAAGACGCCTCCTTGTCATATGACTTAGCCTTCTGTGTGCGCTGGCCTTGTTGTTGTCGCGAAGAAATACTGTCTCCCACAGAAGTCGTTCTTCATAACGACCATTCTGTTGGCTGACGGAGTCTTTAAAATATATCACAACGCGATCTTCCCTGTGAACAAAATTTGGCGGCGATTCGATTACTTTAGAGTCGAGATTCCCAAATCGTTCGAGCGCGTTGTACAGATGCCAAATTTTACGCTGGGGAACGTGGCCACCACACACACAGTGCTGTCGGTGTGTTGGTTGTCGCTGGTCCGTGAACAGTCCAGCCAAATGCTATTTCGCCTGCCCTCAAACCTTGTTTTAACGAGTGAATTTAGCCTGTAGAAAATTCCCAGGAATGATACATTCGAGTAGAAGTTTTATTGACGTCTCGTCAATCTTATTAGTTGGGCCACTTGAAACCAGCTGGTGTGAGGCTCCTGCTTGAAATTTCTGTTAAAGCGCAACTTTGAAGTATTGGAACCGACTGATAGCACATTTTTTTCCAAAAACAAGTGCATTTGTGGTATACCTTCAGGCTTCCTTTGTACCAACAAACTGCAGAGTAACTTTTTCAAAGCTTCTGACGTTGCTGTTACCGGCAAACGACCCAACCGACAAACGTTTATGGCTGTCATTTCGCGTTTGAATATTTTCGCAAGACGGTTTGCAATGAATGTCCTCTCACTTCCACCATCCAAAAGGCGCGCGAGAGCACTTGTTCGTCAAAGATACACATGCACAACAATGGTTGCAACGTAAATGAGCCGTCACCCCGCGAGCACTGGCAGTTGCCATACAGTTGCCATACTCTCAGAACGGAACCCGCGACGCTTGGCCGACTCATGTGAGCTGCGTGCCGTCGATGACATTTAAGGCAGCTGACTTTTCTGGGGCCATTATTTGCCAGATGATATTTCTTTGTTCACCTGAAGCAGTGCCCATTAGGCTGGATCTTGCGCTTCTTGTCTCTGATAGTGAGTGCGGCCTTAGAATGCTCAGTAGTATGTTCGTCACTGCTTCAAGAGGAAAAAAAAAACCCAGACCATGCGTGCTTGGTACTGCGAAGTTCGTCCAGCAAAGTCCTTCGTCGTGCTCGGCTTAAAGAGCTTCTGGTACAATGCGATTGCTTTGGTTTGTTTACCTTGTTAATTTGGGTTTCTCGAGTTTCCGCTCCTCTTTTTGATAAAGAAAAAGCAGAACAGAAATCGCAAGTTGATCTGTGAACCTGAAGACGTCTCTTCACCTGCTGTGTCGTTTCCTCCTGCCAACATATTGTTACGGTTAATATATGTTTATTTACCTGCAAATATGTTTAGGCTGCAGCAGCTCACCTCTTCTTCCTCTTCTCCTTGCTCGGTTCATACCCGTTGTATTCCCCGGTTCCCAGACGAAGCCCGCTGGGCGAGCCAGAATCCCTGAGAATGTGCAGGGTGAAACCGCTTAAGACGGGCACCATGTACCAAATGGACCCGGCTTGACCGACGTGCAGCTGACGTCAAGCGTGACGCCACGTACCCCCGCCCCCAAAAGTTTGCGGAACGCGAACTTTCCGAGAAAGCTATATTCCCGCTTTGTCTGAGAACATAGCCTCCAGATAAATGCTCAAGCCTGTAGTAGTGCTTGTGACCTATACAGCTAACAGCTAGGTTACAAGCGCCGTGCACTAATAGAGCAGAAATTAGCATTTTCAGTGGAGCCCGTGTTCCGGAAACTTTTGTGGGCGGGTCATACTCGATGTCACCATTTGAACGAAGAAATCCGCATACGTCGGCTACTAATCGAACGGCGCTGTGAGTCGATCAGATGTTCGGCGCGGTCCTTCACCTTGGCGTCTTTTCTTGCATATCGTGCAACGATAATATCACGTGTGTCTTGATAGCACCTGAAACTTGCGGGTAATCTGGCGACAACCTCGGCAAGCCGTGTAAGCGCCGACCTCAACGACTTGTCCACCTCGGTGAGACTCGGGCTCCCGTGGACTACGGTCTGAACCTGTTCCGAAAACGGAGGCCATCTGCGACGAGTTCTGTTCAGCTTTAGAAATGCCAGGCGTGGAACCCTAATTCTGTGACTAGGGGACGACTTGTCCACCGCACTAAGGTTTGGCACATGTTCTTCCGTTGGCTAGCTGTAACTGCTGAATTCGGTTCCTCAGGTTTGAGGACTAAGTAATTATTTTGTCGATGTACTCGAAGTTCGGATGAATTTTCGCTCACTGTGGGCGCCAGTTTGGCAGGACCCTGTTTTTTTGATCCGCGGATCTCAGGTCACGGAGTGCATCTTCCAATGGGTCCGCAAGCATATGAAGATCCTGCAAGCTCGTTCTTACATTTCCTATGGCCGCCTCTTTTTCATAAATAATGTTAATTAAAATGGTGCATGGGGCTTTTTGTGCTTGCCTTAAAGCGTGCGATGATGGCGGTGGGTTGAGACGGGAAAGCTTGAATGAAAGGTCACTCCGTATGGCAACCAGACGCTTATCAGCCTTCTGCTGCGGTGGATGTTGTCGTTCGATGGTTCCCATCGGGTTTCGGTCGCACTCTGAAGGAACAACGGCTTTGGTGGGAAATGAAAATAGTTTAATAGTGTAGCAAACTCATTAATTACCTGCAGCTGTACAGGCAAGCCGATCTACATCATGACCTGATGCGTTGTTCGAGCACAGACCAACTTGTTTTTCTTCGTGTATTTAAACTGATTACAGAAAAGGATTTCATACTAAAGCGGCAATATTTAACGCACAGTTGCATCGGAAGTCCGCACTAGCAACGCGAAATGATTCCACTCGCCGCAGTGGTCTAGTGGTTATGGTAACTAACTGCTGGCCAGAAGGCAGCGGGATCGAATCGAGACCGCGGTGGGCGGATTTCGATGGAGGCAAAGTGCTAGAGGCCGGTGTGCTGCTATTTACATGCACGTTGAAGAACCACAGGTGATCTAAATTTGCGGAGCCCTCCACTGCGGCGTCCCTCATAATCATATCGCGGTTTTGGGCCGTAAAATCCCAACAAATATTATTAACGCTGAATGATTTAGGCCCCAGATTCACAACAAATATTACGCAAGAATATAGTTCGTAGGATAAAAACTTTGCCATTCATGACGCTTAACATATAGAAAGCGAAGGTCGCCGGCCATGAAAAGAAGCCCTTGTGAAGAAAAGGCTTCGTGACTTGTGCTGCTGGGGAGTAGGCTTGGTATTTGACTGCATCGTAAAAGATCCATTGAGATAACAAGTTACGCATTGTATGCACCAGATGTCGAGCTATGCACAGGACATAATACCTACGGCTGTTATGGAGTTATTGCTTGGCGCAACCGGTGCTTACTAAATCCAAAAGTTCGTGAATGCGTTTTATTTTATTGCGGGAACAATTACGACCGACACGTCTAGCTCCAAGGCGCGCGGCTTCCTCCTCGGGAGAACGCACTCTCTTATGACGCCCCATGACTGTCTCAGCACGATCGGGCGCTGTAGAACGGAGGTTGCGCGCGACGTCTCCGTCGGTGGGCGTAGCTTAGCTACTTCGCATGCGCGGCTTGGCCAGGTAGTGCGTTATCTGGTCGGTAAACGACGCAATGCTTGCTTCCTCTTTTTTTCTATCGTTTTCTCTCTCTCTGCTTCTTTCTCTCACTTTCGTTGATGTTCTCTCTGTCTCTGTTGCTTTCTGCATTTATTTCTCTCCGTTTCTCTCTTTCTCATTGTCTCTGTGCTACGCTTTACTCTCTCCCCACCTCCTTTCTCTCATTGTCACCATTACATCTCTCGCCCTCACGGTCCCTTTTCCACCCCCTTGTTACACTGTACTATACAAAGCTATGCTACACTCTGCTTGTGTGCCTGGATAGCCAAGTGGTTAGGATGCTAGCCTTCGGATAAGGTTACGTGGGTTTGGATCCCGCCTCGTGACGAACTTGTTTCCGACAAGAATTTCTCTCTTTCTCTTTCTTTATATCTTTCTTTCTGTCGCTCTGTTTCTTTCTCTCTTCTTTCTTTCTCTCTCTCTCTGTACACGTTCTCTCACCCATCGGGAATATTAAAGGCGACGCCGGAGCGGTGAGTAGTGGGGTTTGCCCAAATTCTGTGGCGCATACCCCTTCATGGTCATGATATTTTTGGGGGGAGCAGGGACGTTTTTCTGCGAACTTTAAGAGCTTCGCTGTTAAAACCGTAGCAGCTTGTTACAGAAAAAAAAAACGTACGCGCATTTATATTAGGTTTTATTGGTTTGTTTCTTTCTTCCTGAGGCTCACTTCGTGCTCTTGTCATTATTGTAGGGGACAAACAGTAAGGATAAAGAGTGCCAAGAAGACTGCCCAATTAGAAAGCAACACCACAAGTAAGGAACCTTGCAGAAAGATATATATTGAAAGTGCCACATCAGTGTGTTTTTAAAGCACTTTTCAACGAACCAGGTATCATATTTTGGTTATATTAATGTTTAGACTCAATGTTTAGCTGCCTAGACACGGGGACTTTCTACCAAAAGAAATTTAAGACGGTCGTGAGAAGTGGTGTCGTAATGAATGAAGCGATATTTCACGAGGTGATAGCGCGATGAGACGGGTTAGCACCGGTAGTCAGCAGAGGTTATTCCTCATTGCATAAACTAGCAATGTAACGAAAATATCGGGCTTGTACGACTTCTATATTTTGGTCGAGGGCCCATAGCACCTTTACATCACGACCTCGGCCTCAAGCTTTACTAGGAAGCATGACTTGCCGCTTGTCAGGCGCTTTGCTATATATCGAGGCAAGTTTCTACTTCAGCTTTGCTCTGCGCCTGTTCATTACTAACGAGAATAAAAACAGGTCGAAAATTAGATAACATGCCAATCTTGCAGCAAAAATGCAGATGCTCAAAACCTTAGAGTGCGTTTATGTATAGGCTGATACTTCGTCTGTGGCAGCATGACCTAGTTCTTTGAAGGCACCGGCGATTTACGCTGTATATGTGTGTTTTAGTTTGTGCTGCTATTTGAAAATGCATACGAACAGTTTTCATGTATGGAAGAGTATAATCATACGATATTTATAGATTGTACTACCTGTATTGTTTTACTTGTGGTTCCTGTATTGTAAATGATGTACACGCATGCCGGATACACTAATAAAGATGTGAGTTGGGCTAGTTTGTGCGAATTGACTTCAGACATAACTAATTAGCGCAAAAAAGGACAAAGGACAAAATAAAGAGAAACAGACATGACGCAGTGCATCGTGTCTGTTGTTTTTTTTTATTTTGTCCTTTGTCCTTTTTTGCGCTAATTAGTTATGTCTGAAGCCGAACGTAGATCGAGCAAAAGGCTCTGCCAGGCCACACGGCTTTCAGCTCTTGCTCCTCTTTCTGTATGAGAAGGAAAGAAATGAACCAAATACCACGTGACATTGTACAGCACTTGCGTGTGCGTTGCCTTTCATTGGAGCAGGGTGAACGAGCGAAAACGTGCAAATATGTACTGAATCTCGTGCGCGTCAGGTCACTTAGCTGCAAGCGTGGTACTCGACGTGATGAATACCGTGCATGTAAATCTGTAATGAAAATACTGCTCCTTCGCTTCTAGCTTATGGGCTTTTTACGTAGAAGAGAGGCTCAGTCTGTGAGAGACGCCGTCGTGGAGGACTCCGGATAATTTCGACCACCTGGGATTCTCTAAAGCAACTCTGCAACACTTTTTGAACGTAGAAATCGCTACCGATCAGTGCTACAGGCTTCTGTGAACATCTGAACCAAACATTATTTAAATGCACGCAGCAGTGAACCTGCAATGTCGTTTTGAAAAAGAGTTAAAGCAAAAAATGCTCAAGGTCATGACGCGCGCTGACGTAGTTTCCTTACCCATGTCATCCCTCTCTGAGTAGCCTGATTCAGCGTGCTCGTCGGGACGAAAGAAGAGAAAAAAGCGTTCGGATACTTGCGAAAAATTCCTGTAACTCTGCTCACATGTGACGGAATCCAAAAATTTTTGCGTCAATCGATTCGTGAGACACTAAACTTCGACAGTTAGGTAATTCTAGGCTTTGTTGGAAAAATGTTGGATGAATAATCGTTTACGATGCGGCAGACCGCTGTCGAGGTCTTTCTGGGCGTATACGACGTTGCTGTACGAACTTTTTCATCGCTCAGAATGTGTTTCATTCAGCAACTCGTTGCAAGCCGCGATCATTGCAAGTAAACGCAAGCTAGGCTAAGGAACTTGGAACAATGCAACACGTAGGCGCAACGTTCGTCTGCCGTTGTTCCGCTTCCGCTCGGCGAGCTCGGTTCGACTAGAACCCTCTCCCTTTTGGTGCGCTCATTGAGTGAGACCAGCCGCGGAAGCGAGAATACTGTTAAAGCAGGAAATGCTATGCGTTAAAAAATAATGTCTGCACTAAGTCGCCCAAAGCTAGGTACAGCGAAGCACGGGCCCGTTGCCACACCGAGTTGAATCTTGTGAGGGAGATTCGCAAACTCAGTGCGCGACATGTGCGCTACTTTTTGCTGCGCTTTATCGACTTCTTGCTTGTTACGGCAACTGAGATACGCGTTGTCTGCGGCGAGTTCCGCAGGTTGCTTCCCCGCAGTGCCGGCGAAGCGCAGGGGAAGGAGCATTCGCTCGCTCGGCGAGGCGGTGGCGGCCTGTCTAGCGCGGCGCCGGTGTTGCACATGCCCGTTTATGATTACCACAGTTTTGCGGCAGTGTCGACATTAAGGCCGGCTTAAACAGCTTAGCTCCTGTGAAGAAGACCGTTTGATTGGGCTACTGCAAAAACGTTGCTGGTTTCACAACGTGCTTGCTTCGGCGCATACTTAAAGGAGCAGTGACATAAAAGTTCAAGTTCGAGATGTGGACTTCACTTGAACGCTTGATGTGCATTAGTTTTTTTGGAGAAGTATGTATTGCGTCAGTTACGTATAAGTTATTTTATTTTGAGGGCTGACAGCGTACGAAGGCTCAACGGGGCGTTCAGCACCCTGCGACATCGACAGCACTGTGACGCGTTCTGCGGGCCCCCAAGCGCTGGGTGACGATGCATTAGCAACAATAACACCGCCGATCTCAGTGTTGTCATTGTAGTGCCGGCTGGCGGCGATGCCTGGCAACGGCTTCACTTGGGTTGTCTGGGTTGGTTAGTCTCAAATACCGCGTCTTCGACACGCCAATTCGAACGCTTTGTCAGGTGCTCGTCAGCGTGTGATAAATCGGAGGGACGATCTCAACCGAAATACGTGTCAGCATGTCGTGAAAGAGTTGTGGGCTGCTTACGCCAGCGGCATTTGAAGTACCGCAAGCAGGATTGTCTTTGTCGCACACAGCTTCAAATGTAGTTTATTCCAGGTAGGACTGCACGTGCAATACAAGTCTCCGGTTCACGCGTCTCTCCGACGCATTGAATGTTTGCCATGCGCACTCACAGACTGTGCTGCTCTTCGGAGACTGATGGTGACATGGGCGAGACGCGCGCAGCCTCGACAGCGTGTGTGTGTTTCTACGTGTGTGATTGGGTGGTGAAATAAAACGAGCCCGGCTGAATGCGAGTATCGGCAGACACGGACAGTATCATGATCTGTGCGGATGGAAGTTGAAGACGATCATTTGCGTTCAATAAGTCGGTTGTTGTTCTAGCCGCCGTACTGCTTCTTTTTAACGTTGGCTTCTCTTCTTAAACCAAGTCGGTATTTTTTAACACGAAAGTGTTTTATGCCGGGGTCCACCACGGCTCCACCGACATATTTCCGTCACGGATATTTTCGTGATATCCGTCACGGATATGATGTTGTAAAATATAAAGACTAACAGATGGCAAAGAAAAAACCTAGAAGAAAAAGTTCCGTCACCGGGAGTCGAACTTACATTGTAGAAGCTCTCATATATCCCTACACAATAAGCACTACTTCTGTGAAGACACGTTTGACTTTCGTGTTATACCGATTCCTATTACGGAGGGATCAGCGCTGTTTTTTTAAGCAGGCACACTCTTGACAATATAATAGATGCTTGGCAGGAGGGTGTATGGCACAAATTTCGCGAGCAGAACGTGCCTGATTCGTCACACCCTAACTCATACTGCTGCACACCCATCGTTTCATTCTCTCTCGCATGAGGGGCCCCGATTCAAAAGGCAAGCTCTCAACGTCACCAAAACTTGGCCGCATGCGATCTTATGGTGCTTCACCGTGTGGCGGCGCTAGTTTCCTATGGTATTAGGCGAGCGTTTCGAGGCATTTTGAAAGACGCCAAAATAAGTCATAATCAATGACGCTAGCATTAATTACACGATACGTTAGGGCATTTGCAATTTAATTTTGGGATCATCAGACAGAAAGCCACCAATTAAAGCAGAAAACTCACAAACAAAAGGTTTGCACTGACTGCTCCAAATTAGAACCACAATTCAATACCTTTACATTCCAGCACCCATGTCTATATAGCACAAATTACCTCGAATGAGTCAAAGAATGCTTCACTCTAAAACATCACTTTAAAGCTTCCCGTTAAAAGAAGCTTACGAACGCTAAAAAGAAGAAGACGCCATGCCTATGCCGCCTAATGCCGACCAAGACAATAAACGAGTTCGTACATTTGTTACGCGTGTTGTTTCAGCACGAGCAGCTCAATATGACAATACTGAACTTGTTAATTTTAGCGGTGCGTCGTGCACTAACGGCGGAGTCATGACAATTCATATATTGTGAGTTATTCAAAATATGAACCCACCGAAAGAGGCTAAGCGGAGGGAGACGCGTTGTTGACGCCACATAGCATGTAAAGCAGTGGCGGCCAGTATCACAAATAACAATACAAATAATGTCGACCTCTCATTTTTCGACATTATCGTTACTTCTTTCGATAAAGAGACTGCACGCGCTCGGTAAGCGTAGTCAAAACTCAACCATGCAGAAAATTTGGGAACTTCTAAGTATGGCCAGGCTCGTGATTTACACCGACTTATGTGCCTTAACTTTATATGCCTTTTTTTCTGCGCAGCGTGCACATACGACGGTTGCAAAAGACAATGCCAGGCTCAGCTGGGTAACGAATACATCGATGTGACTGGCCACTGCGAGTACGCGGCGTGCAAGTGCTTCTTCAAAGAACGTGAGCTACCAATTTATTCGCTTTCCTAGATCTTTTTCGAAGCGACAAGCTCCACGCATACTTCGCTCTGATTGTCAGTGTTTGTGGCCTCGTTACCATGATCGCATGAAAAAAGGCCCAGTTTCGGCGCAAGGGCGAAGCATTGAATAGGATGACAAGAAATTGGAATGTTATACGAATTAAGGCTAGGTCGCTTTAGGAGCAATGCGAATAGTAGTAGGCATGAGCTTGCTAAGTAAGCAGGCGTGCTGTGGCGTGGCCAGACCCATATGAAGAGAGAGAGAGAGGGACTCAATGAATACGACAAACCGTGTGCCGAATGGTGGTGTTGATGACAAGTGGCTCCCGTGAACACAGCATTCTATGTCGTAAAGCATGAGATGGTTTGCACAAAACGTACCACAGGCACTGTCCCACCGCTCTGGTGCTCCAACGTGGGGGCAATAAGATGACGCCAGTGTGTTCTATTCAATGCGGCGCTGTTTGCGCTCTCGTACACAGCATACTAGTTGTCATAATAGAAAAAAAAAGTTGACTGAGCTGGACAATTGTGATCCATTGGTAACGCGAAATTGCTAGTCGAAGTTTATTCAGGCACCACATCAGCTTTTCTGGCCGCGCGGATACCTGCCGCAAAATGGTCTAACAGCTTTTTCTTGAGACATGCACTCCAGTAAAGACAAACTTGTCTTAGTCTGCGGTGAAAACACGTTACTTCGCCTCAGAGTAAATTCTGGATTTCTCGTAACCCTCAAACCCCCTTTTTTTCTGAATCTTAATGAAAACAACTTTATAGTGAATCTTGTCAAAAAATAAAAAAAAACGACAGCAGTGAACGCAGGAATATTTGAAAATAAATTGTCCTATGCGCAAGCACATACGAATTATTTATTTGCACCTAGAAAGATCTGAATTTCTGCATCGGAGAACTTTTTGTGCTTGGGCGCCAAGTTATTTTCCCTGCACTGAGGATTAGAGACAAGAGAAGAATCTAAGTAGTTCAGTTCTTGTATTCGCTGCAAATAGAAAAAAAAATGCTGTAACATTGTATGCGCAAAGCTTCAGGCGAATGAGGCTCACCTATTCTACTGTGCTAGCAGCTGCACCTTGGTAATAGAGACTACTGCAAGGTACACCTGTGAACGCATTGCATTATGGTCCCTATTCAGGGCAAACCACATTAAGAAATGTCTATTCGTTCGCTCCCCCTAAAAACAATGGTCCATAATTTTGAAAGCTTTCCATGTGCAGGTTATATAATTTAAGTTGGATATAGCATAGCAGGTGTAAAGCGAATGAAATTGAAGAAAATCAGTGGTAGATATGTCGATTTGTTTGCCTTCAATGTACGTGTAGATGTGGGTAGGAATACGCTTCCTTTATTTTCTGAAAATAATGCGAAATGTGACTGGAATTCCACTGCACCGTTTCGTTAAGACGCAATTTAGTTGAAATTGCACATAATCTATCTATCTATCTATCTATCTATCTATCTATCTATCTATCTATCTATCTATCTATCTATCTATCTATCTATCTATCTATCTATCTATCTATCTATCTATCTATCTATCTATCTATCTATCTATCTATCTATCTATCTATCTATCTATCTATCTATCTATCTATCTATCTATCTATCTATCTATCTATCTATCTATCTATCTATCTATCTATCTATCTATCTATCTATCTATCTATCTATCTATCTATGTCCGGATGCTCTCGCGGCCCCCTCTCATAATTGGCATAGGAGGACATGAGTGCATGACGTACTATCGCGCACAGTATGAGCTACATCACACGAGCGCGTGGCCGAGCGCTCTGCAAGGTTGTACAGTTGCGCCGATTATGGCATATTTTCGAGTTATTGGGAGAGAGCTTGGCTGTCCCTGCGAGCGCGCATCGCCCCCAATTGCTTGCTTTCACCCTCGAAGTTATTATTTTCGCAGCTGATATCACCGCAGGGCAAAACGAGGGCGAGGGTGAAAGCAAGTGGAGGCGATGCGCGCTCGCCGGGACAGCCAAACTCTCTCCCAATAACTCGAAAATATTCCATGATCCGCGCCACTGTACAACCTTGCAGAGCGCTCGGCCACGCGTTCGCGTGTAGTAGCTCATACTGAGCGCGATAGTATATGACTGACAGGTCATGAACGAATAACGTAACAGTCCTGTCACGTGTGGCTAATACTTGCATACCAAGACCCGCCGTACGCAAATATTTTTTCTTAGGCTGTGCAGAACGTGTGTATATGTATATATGTATATATACAGTAAAAGCTCGTTCGTTCGGGAGTTCACGCGACCGGAAGAAAGCGTCCGAATTTACCGAATGCCGAATTATCAAAAGCATAAAAAACAATGAAGAAGTGCATTACTTTAATGAATTTTGTTTTCTTGATGTATATGTAAATCCAGTACTGATTTCGCATAAGAGCAGTGTTACGGCCGGCAGTTTTCGTCATTCGCGACTTCGTTCAGAATGTGACCGCGGCTCAAGACCCTCGTGTCTTAAGCCGAAGCCTGCTCTGAAGCTACCCCTTATTACGTACCGCCACCACCACCACCACCACGCACACGTGACGACACTTTTGTCGACCGTAAATTCGCTGGAAACTTATCGTTCGTCCATCACGGTTTAGCAAGCGAGGATTATGCGAGCATACGGACCATGGCTTAAGCTCTTCAACAGCTTCCACCATGTTCGAGTTTTGTGACATTGCGTGCACATTGCTCGAAGTCAAAACGAAGCTAGTGAGCGCCGCATCCTCTGTGGCAAAAATGAAACGACAGCGTGTCGCAGCTTTGATCTTAGTCGCTATCGACGCGGTCATAAATAGAGCCCACGCAGTTAAGGTGTGGCGAGCGAAATCGAAAACGAAACAAGCTGCTGAAGCCTTGGCTGCCAACGACACGATTGTGGTAAGATTGTGGATGGCGACCACGCCTTTCTGAAGGCTCGCTGCTGTTTCTGTTGTTCACAAACACCGCTTTCGCTCCTTTGCGTCGCACATTCATGGCGCTACTTGCTTGGCGCGCTCCGCGGATCATCCGAATTAACGGGGTTCCAGCTAAACAACACCATATTAGCGAGTTTGATGTCATTAAGCAATACCTATGCGGAACTGCACCAGAGAACACGTCCGAATAGTCCGACTTTGCTAACTAACGGCGGCCGAATTAACTAGCTGTTACTCTCTCTCTCTCTCTCTCTCTCTCTCTCTATATATATATATATATATATATATATATATATATATATATATATATATATATATATGTATATATATAGATTAAGCGAGGCTGATTGACTATGGGTGTTATTTTTGCTCTTGCAGCGTGCAAGCCGGTGAAATGCCAACTGCGTTGCGAGGAAGAAGCGAGAAGGAGGCGTGCGCCAAACGCAAACGGGACGTGCCAACGAACAACTTGCGTTTGTGTGATTGAAGATGGTAGGTCTATCATCCTCACCTAGTCAGTGCAGGGAGGTTAACTAGCGTCTAGTTTGCTGCCCTACTCATGGGGAGGGGAGTGAGGGAGAAAAAAGGACACACACACTTTCTTGCAACATGCCTCTGTTGGAAGATATCTTACTGAAAAAATGTTCGCAAAGAACTCTGGCATCAATACAGGTGTAAGACTAGACGCTAGGAACACAAGGCGCCATCTTAGACGTTGTCTAAAAATATTTGTGGCTGCAGCATCTATGTTTGAAACTGCGCCCACTGAACAAGTACTGGTTTCAGGCTTCGCAATGCAGCGTACGATACTTATTACATGAATTATGGTCGGACATCCCTAGAGAGCACACAGTTAACCTTAAATGTGCCGTGGTTAGCAGAACACATGAACACTGTAAATTACAGCAACATATGAGAAAAAGCAGAACTAAACCAACTGTAGCGCAAAAACAAAATGTATGAACAGAAAATTAATGGAAACGGCCACAAAAATTACAATGAATGGGCCACATATAAAATGATTAGGTGAAATTTAGCGATATGAAAATACCACCAGCCTGATCAAAAATTTCACCATCTCCCACTAAATGGAACCATGTGGGGATGCGAAGCATAGCATGACTTAAAGTTCCGTTCATCATGGTCACCTTGCACGATGTTAACGCGTCCTTGCAAGTGGAGCACACCATGAATTCACTGTAGTTGCTGTTGCTGTTACTCGTCCCGAACTCTTGTTGGAGCACGCCACGCGGGTTCATCGCGCGTCTGCAGAATCTCGTTCCCCGACGCCATCGCGTGATTGCTGAGAGAGTGTAAGGGGGAGAGGCCACGGCGTCGTACCCAGCCCCTTACATAGGCCCGAACGCGCTAGCGCGCGCCAGCACACATGGTTTTGTCTGCGTTACGCCAAGCTAGGACAGCACAAGGCGGCCCGGGCCTAAGTGCTCTGCACGTATCATCATGAAGGCAGTCGAAGAACAAGAGGAAGAAGACTTCTCCTTGGTGCGAGCGCGCGCTCAGATGGCTATGCTAGGTGGTAGAAAGCGGACAGTCGCCAATGGAACTACGGACACAGCCCAGCGCAAAAGCTGCTTCGAATCTAAAAACCAGCTTTGTTTTATGATGCCAAGTATTAAAAAATGTCAGGCTAAAAGAACAGATATAATGATAAGACACATCAGCTAAAGAAATTGCGACTCTTCCCCATTTTTTACTCGATAAGCAGACAGCTATAAATTATGGATTGTGAGAGGCAGGTCAGGTTATTGCACTTCGTACGTCACATTGCTCAGGGTCAAAATATCACAATGTGTCGCAAGGCAGTCTGAACACATGGCTTCATGACAAGTACGCAATGTATATCACTAGGCACTTCAGGAAGTCTGCTAAGAACACTACAAATGACATGAAAGTTGTTGTGCGATTAGCAGCATGGGGAGCGTTCCACGTCAAACATATTTTAGCACAATAGCCCGTGTGCCATTTCCTCAAGATGCCGACAAAAACATACGCTGAAAAAAGTTAACTGCTTTTTAAATTGTGACCTTCTGTTTTTTAACACAAGTGTTTTATGCCGGGGTCCACCAAGACTTCAGTGACGTATTTCCGTCATGGAAATGACGTCGAAAAAATTTACACGATCAGATAGCAAAGAAAAAAAGTTCTGGCAACGGGCATCGAAGCCACGACAGCTCGGTCCGCAACAACACATGCCGGGCACGCTATCCATTGCGCCACGGTCACAGACTCTAGGGGCTTTACAAATGCGCCTTTTATATCTACCACTCTCCCGGTCGGCGGGGTGGTGTTGCCCTCTGGGAGCGGTAAAGTTAAGTAATTCGTCATTGCTGTGGCCTCCGCGATTAGCACCTGCAACGCGTTACTGGTCTGTCCCATTCGGCGCGTTTTCAATAGAAGTTCAATTTTGTCAATGCCTTAACACACCGCGAGGTGGCGACCTTAGCCCGAGCGTCGTAAAAGCGTCGGCCTCGCTCACAGCATCACGCTAATCCAAACTGAAAATAGCTTTGCGACGCGCGCCTGCCGCACTTGGCTGTAACACCGCGTTCCCCGCTCATGCGCTCGCCCCGAGAAAAATCGCGGCCGGGCTACGGGGCGGCACGACGCGCTTTGCGTTTCCCTCTAGTCCGGCCGTAGTGTTCAATCACATTTTCACATGCCGCGCGCAATATGCCACGCTCTTCTGGCTATCGCACCTCGTTCTCTGATTACGCTGTCACCGTTAACTACTACAGCTACCACAAGGGTTTGTTGAATCATTTAACATGGATGTTAGTCGTCAAGATGGAGATGTACCACCAACCATCAAAATGGAGGCATACACGTTAAACGGTGCCATAGCTGCCAGACATCAATATACATTGTGC
Organism: Rhipicephalus sanguineus; assembly: GCF_013339695.2. Classification (NCBI taxonomy): domain Eukaryota; kingdom Metazoa; phylum Arthropoda; class Arachnida; order Ixodida; family Ixodidae; genus Rhipicephalus; species Rhipicephalus sanguineus. Next base: position 82,304,021 of record NC_051176.1, read on the forward strand.
AAACTCTCTTATATCAATGTACGGTAAACATTCAGTTACTTGTGTAAGGGCACGCTTTACTTTCGTGTTATTCCGATTCCTATGACGGAGGGATCAACCATGTTGTTTTAAAGTTCCCAAGAAAAAGAGAAAAATGGAAATCTCTTGACATCCATCTTTTTTCAAACGAAAACCGGCCAGTCATCTCATGAAAAAGAAGAAAGTAATAATTTAGTTGGTGTAGCCTTTGTTTGAAAACATTCAGGGCGAGTACCACCTGCAATGAATAGGAGAAAAGATCATTTGTTTATATGCTATAATGCCTAAAGTAGGACGGTGTGAAAAGTTGAAAACTCGATGACACCATTCGGCTACAGAGAGCGAGCACGGTAAATTTAACCAGGCACAAAAGACGTGCAAGAGAACCTTTTGGTTCTGCTAAGAGCTGCCGGCTTTACAGAGAAATGAGGAGGTTAACAGAGAAGGGAAACATAAATCACAAGTCCGAAACCGCATCGAGATAGTCAAGGCAGCACTGAGAAATCACAGCACTGAGAAAAAAATGCCGAACTCGTCCCCGTGAAACGCGTCTTTGACTCTCATGCCCTCAGAAATTCGCAACAGAAAAAAGCGTTCCCACCCTCTTGTTACATGCAAGTAGTACTGCGGAAGAAGCCATGAACCAGTACGTTGTCGCTGCAAAGATTCTCTCACCCACGAACTTCACTGACACAATAAAGCATAAGACACATGCCGTAACCCAGCTACGCAGTTATAGAATTGCTTGCGCAAAGCTTTGCGTTAGCGTTCGTCGCCACTGCGCATGCGTTATACGCTACGTACGCAACACACGCTATCTTTTCGTACACTATTGTAAAACTGGCTACTGCGCATGTGTCGTACGCCATTCTCTTGCGTACTCACGTTAAGGGGCGGAAATAGCATATGCGCCCAACGTACGCTATCTTTGCGTACCCTATTCTAACATAGGCTATTACCTGGCACACGTAGCTTACGCTAATGTATACCTTGAAACTACCTCATGAAGCGGCCAAGAAAAAACATCGTCATTTACTGAAATTAGGTTAACAAATATAAATACAGTTTCCGATCATGTTCGTTCGAACACGACAGCCCCGCGGATGGATACAGTCAGCGCTAAGACCTTCGTGAGGAAGTGAGACGGTTTATGGCTGCGAGTAAATTACAGTAAATTACGTAAAGTTTACTGGTTAATGAACTTTGAAGTCTTCGTGACTGCTGATGCCATATCGACACCACACGCCTTTCTCATTTTGCACGTTGCTTTCTTTTTCGAAATGAGTAATGGCATGTGCAGGCTCGAGTCCAAATTTCAATTCCCGGTGGTTCATGCATGCCCATGCATGTATGGACGTAATGGTGCGCGATCCGCTGCTCGGCGAGAAAACGTCTCATAAAGTGGGGGTTCTAGACGTCACAAACAAGACGTCTTTAAAACGTCAAAATTGGTTTAGAATCCAACAAACGTCTTGAAATATCTCTTTAGAAGACGTTAGAGACAAAAAATGGTCTTAAAAAGTGCGTTTGCTAGACATTACCAAAAACATATACGATACGGCTTATCTGTGACGTATTTAAAACGTCGAAATTGGTTTAGAATCTGTTTCATCCCATGCATCCCTAAAGCAGACGTTTTCTGGGCCATGTGTGCTACCTAGGTAGTGTCGTTAATGCCATTTTAGTTGAGGCAAAGTATTTCCGCCTCCATGTAGAGTACGTGTGTGAAAACGACAGGAGCTTGACTGTCACAGAATTTTTAATAAAAATTTGTATTGTCTAAAAAACACCTTGTATATCGTGCATTACGTAACCTTTTGCCACATCATTTGAAATTTGTTAAGAGCCATATCAGATGCTTAACAAGAGTTTTTTGCGACTCTTACAGATTGTATACAGTCGGAGTGCCACAGAAAATGCATAGAGAAATACCCAGGAAGGCCCGGCAAATCCGTAGGAAAGTGCGTCGATGGGGAGTGTTCCTGCAGGCATGTACCATAAATCAAGGACATGTAGGAACCTCCTTGGGGAGGTGCACGGTGCTTTATTACGGCTCTGGTGGTGTTTCCAATACAATAATAATGCTGGCGGAAATGCTAAAAATAAAGTATATTTGTGTCATTGCGTCATGTTCTCACTGTCGAAATGCCACAATGTCAAAAGCAATTCACGCAAAACTGCCTCACAATGATGCTGTAGTTAAATAAGTGCGCTTATGCGTTTCCCCTCATGGTCATGTATAGTCACAAAATGGCTGTCGCTTATGGTTTTCTTACTGTTTATGATGCCCTAAGTGCAGGGCGAAACAAAGAAAGGTGCTTTAGAAACTGCTGCAGTAAGCTTCTTCATCCTGCAACCATAGAGAGGAAAAAGGAAGGACTCAATCAAAGGAGATTGTTAGTTTGGTGCAGCCAATACCGAAATCATATCTACGTCGCATGTTCACTGTCGCACATGCGTCATAGTGCGCACATTATCGAACCGTCGCAGTTGCTAAATCGCAGGCCAAATGCAGACGCCCACCCGCCACAGTGGTCTAGAGGTTATAGTGCTCAACTACTGACCCGAAGGCACCGGTATCAAATCCTGGTTGCGGTGGCAGCGATTCCATGGAGGCAAAATGCTAGATCCCCGTGTACATAGATTTAGGTGTACGTTAAAAAAAACGCAGGTGGTCGAAATTTCCTGAGCCTTCCACTACGGTGTATCTCATAATCATATCACGCTTTTGGGACACAGCTGTTACTATATTTTTAAAAAGGACTGTCACGTTTGCAACTAATGTTTTTCTCGCCGCAGAGCTGACCACCTATGTTATTCTAAGCTTGGACTTATCTACCAGCTCACCAATAAAAGCGCATTGTAGCAATGATTAAAATTTTCTTTTGCTACACTAATGCTGCAGAAGTGTTTCCGCTCACTGTGGTGGCCTCTCATCACTAATCTATTCATGTCACGCTTCTTTAGTGAACAAACAACCTCGTTCAAGGGCTCTTTTTCTGTGTTATACGCAACGTTAATGAAAACTAACAGACAGTCAAGCCAAGGAAACTGTAGGTGATGTTAACTGCATTAATTATGACATGAATGCGAATAAATTAAAGCGCAACGAAACGACAACTTGGCGCCGGCAGGGACCGACCCTGGAACCTTCGAATAACGCGTCCCATGCTCTTCCAATTGAGCTACGGCGGCGGCCGTCCTCTCGTACCCTTTTTTGGGCTTATCTGTGCATGTTAAACTTGGGAGTCTTAGCGCCACTCGTAGCCATGATGGCGAGTGTGGAACAATTATTTTGCTTCACATTCGCTGGCGTTTCGCCTCCGTTGATCTCTTCCGTAGATCTGCGTCTAACTACCTGCGCTGGCGTTTCGCTATCGCTGCGCTGGCTTGGACGGACGGATTACCCCTTCCGCGATGGTGAGGTTAGTGGGCAAAGGAGCACTGGCGCCCTCTTGCCCGCAAACGGGTGAGAAAGGAAACTGAGAAAGGAAACCTTCATTTGTGAAGCTGTGGCGCCGTCTCTTCACTTATTGTGGTAATGACTTGACCTGTAGAGCCCACTTTTTACGTGTTTTGGTACTGACTTGAGCTGTAGCGCCCTCTTCTGACCTAATTTGGTACTTTGAGCGGGACGGTAAGCGACGACATGAAACGACAGCCCGGCCCTTAAAGTATTCCGCACATAAAATCCGGCTTAGGCTGCCACTGGCTGCCACTGCTTCGCATGAAATTGACTCCCACAATGCATGAGATCCGCAAGAATTTTTTCGAATGTATCCTTTCCTAATTGCTTTCGCTGTGATAGATGACTGCAGAGATGGCGGTGTGCTCATCGCCATAGAAGGATTCAAAGCGCGTGACCGCTGGACACGGACGCTGCTGAAGCAGAGATGAAAGCAGCCGTCGATCTCAAGCAGAGAGGAAACTTCCCGCCCGTCTCGTCGGGCGAAGAAGCATGAAGAGGCGCTGGTGAGGGGCTGGGGGGGGGGATGGCTGCATCGCTCGAGCAGCAGCTGCGAACTTCGATCAAAAGGGCGCTGTCGCGAGCGCTATCTCGACAGACATCAGCAGACGCCTCGTATATCCTTGTACATGGATATACGAAGCTGTACAAGGATATACGAGACGACAGACTGCACGAACGTTTCTCTCCTGGGAGCATCCGCATTCTCTCGCACCAGCGTTTTGCAGAGTTACGCGAGAACTCATCCAAGAGAGTTAGCTGCTAGCCTTACTTCGTATAACATGCCCATTTGTTGCTATCACATTCATTGCTTCCCCCTTGCTGGGAAACTGTGATTTTTTCCCTCATAACTCATTATGCATGGTCATAAATAATTCACGTCACTTCTGGCGTATGGAGAACACGTGAATTCGTACTGACACCAGTCAAACAGTTTCCAATGGTGATCATATCGCCCTTTTAGGCTGCGCTGAACTTTTTATTGATGCGTTTCTAACAATTTTCACTCATGAAAACTTTCACTCATTGCTAAAATGAGGGCATTAGTGGGGATCACTATGTATACGGTAGTCATCTGTGAGCCTACTGCTTTATCTCTTCTAAGCAATCTTAAAGCACCATTTATTTCCGGTCATCTAGACATCAATAATAACGTTTAAGAGAAACACATTGTATAGCATTTCTTCTATATTAACTGCCCTATTTTCCCCCGTCACTGTCGACCGGTCACATTCCAATTCCCTGGCGCACAGATAAAGAACACCATCTTCAAATCAGGTAATCGTGCTTCACCACTTAATAATCATCCCGTCCTCTTCACCAGCACTATTTGTAAGTTATTCGACCACATCGTGCGCACTGAAATATTCAAATGTCATTAAAACAACAATATTTTCAAGCATCAGCACGGTTTCGATCCCTCGGTATCGCATTGCTTTCTTTGTGAGAGAGTCTTGCTATATTGCTGTATGGCTGGAGGAGCTTGCGTGCTTCTGTAATCCAGCTGAGCGCAAGCCGCAGCATTGACGTCGGTTCACATAAGCTGGCCCAGGAATGTCTACAGCTTCATTCATATCTCAGAGGTGCATGTACGGTGCAGATGGTTGCGTGCCCCTATAATTCAGCTTAACAGGAACCGCAATCTCTGAGCATACCCCCCGCACGTCCTCAAGGTACGTCACCGGCAACGCGTGTTTTTCTTCAGAGTTCATGTGGCTAGGTGGGGAAGCGTGCTGGCTGCCTGGTGTCGTAGGGCCCCAGCACCAGTTTGGAGGGCAACAGGGGTTCGGCCAACCCAGCTCTCCATCCTGGTAGTACGCCTGCGTGTGGAAGCAAAAACTAGTCTAACTCACCTTCGGATGGGCACATTGAGGAGTCCAGTAGATGCCTTTGGCAGGCTGGCTGTCAAAATTAGGTCCTCCTGACTTAATCGCTGCTCCAGACGTCCGCCTCCCCCCGTAACCCAGGTGGGTAATGAGACCGAATCAGTCACGCCTTTAGCACGCCTCTTGCCCCTTACGTGGGTAAGACCCGTTTATGTATCTTTTTCTCCATAAATGTAGGAGTTGCAGTAATTATTATACTAGAATTATGACTGGACGCATTTCCTCTTCTGACTGTAGCAGTATTATCACTGAAAATTGCAATGCTCATTTTTTGTGATTTGTTTACTTGATGTACCTGCTTATGACTCAATATTAGGTGTTATATGACGTGTTGAACAAAAGTACTTCCCCCCATAACAATATTTCCGCTTCAGTACATTCCCCAGTTCACGATCTAAATACTGACTGAAAATTATGTTCCTAGAAACTGCCAATGCTGAAATAAAAGAACAAATGAACAAGAAACATGTTTTCAAATAATAGCGTTTAAATTGGAAAAAGGTGCTTTATTAGCAAAGTACAATGAAAGAACGGCCAAATGACGGACCCTCTCAGTGGGCAACAGCCAGGTACTCGTCACCAGAATAATTTTTTGTTTTCGTAATTAGATATCTTGCCTGCCGAGCCTCCTTTGCCGCCAACTGTCCAGTCAGCTGTGCCGTGGCGCAGCGCGAGCTACAATGGATAATGATGCCGAACGTATTCGTAGAGCTAATTCTGAGGAGTGGTTAAGGATTATTTGTATTGAACGTACACAGCAAGCCCTCGCTGCAGCACCGATTCAGGGAGCTGTTTCGCAAGGCGCGCGCAGTCGCCGGCATTGCGCCGCTACTGATCGCGGGCGACTTCAACATGCCTCACGCGGCCTGGAGATAAGCGCGAGGAACTCCCAAGGGAAGGCGCCTGCAGGAGGACTCGGCAGACCACGGACTGGAACTCATCGCCTTGCGTTCATTGCGAACATAGCCGACGCGCAGTGGCATAACACGCAGGAGGATCTCGGAAGCGATCACGCACTAATAGAGATACGAAAAGACATGGGGCAGCATGTTAGAAGGTGTCGCTTCGACAGCGACGGGAAGGCCAAGGGAAATAGGCTCCGTCTCGTGGAATGGGACGCATTCCGCAAGACACGCAAGCAACATGAGCGAGGCGCCCGGCCGATAACGAACATTGACGAATGGACCGGGGCGCTCAGGGGAGACGTGGAGGCAGCAACACGCGAGGTCCCGCCCAAGGCAAACCTTTAAGTGATCGACAGCAGGCTCCTGCACATGTGGGAGACCAAGCAGGTTCTGCTGAAGAGATGGAAACGTCCAAGGCATAATAGGACGCTACGCAGACGCATAGCCAAACTAGACAAGGACATAGAAGAACACGCCTTCCAGGTACGCCTAGCGCAATGGGAGGAGACGTGCAACGGCCTAGAGACTCAGATGCGCGGTGCGAGCACTTGGCGGCTCTTCCGGCACCTTCTGGATCCGGAGGAGACCAAGACCGCCCACGGGCACAAGATTCGCAGACTCGTACGCGATTTTGGGGGCACACCAGATGAATTTCTTGAGGCCCTGCGCAAGAGCGGGCGAAAGGACCCAATGTACGACAGAGACGACAACGAGAAGGTAGACGCAGAGTTTAGCGAAGCAGAAATCAGGGCGGTCTTAAGCAGTCTCAACACCAGGTCGGCTCGAGGCCCGGATCGGCTGACCAACAAGACTCTACGCAACCTGGACGACGAATGAGTTTCGCGCCTGATGGCGTACGTTGATGAGCGCTGGCGAGAGGGCTCTCTTCCCGAGGCGTGGAATAGGGCCCGCGTGGTCATGATTCCCAAACCAGGCAAGCAGGTGACGATCGATAACCTAAGACCGATCTCGCTCACGTCATGCGTGGGCAAAGACATAGAACACGCTGCCCTGACTCGCGTGACCGATTACCTCGAAGATCGCGACGTCTACCTCCCACGATGTTGGGATTTCGTCGCAACCTTTCCGTGCAGGACGTCATGCTGCAGCTCAAACACAAGATCGTAGACAACACTTCTAGTTCCACCAAGACGATTGTCGGCCTTCTCCTGAAAAAGGCTTTTGACAGCGTCAAGCACGCGGCGATTGTCGACCGTGTCCAATCGCTGGTATTAGGCCAAAGAATTTACGACCAACGTTAGATTAGCTTCAGTTTGAAAGCTGCGCGGCGGCGCGTGTCCCCTTTCCGTCTCCTGCCGCGTGGTGGCGCTAGTCACACGCTCGGCCCGGCTGCTCGTCGAAGCACGTTGCGCGAACCGTTGTTGTTGATGCTGTGGTGGTGTGCTTTGTTCGTGTGCTTTGTTCATCATGCTCGAGTCGTCTGACTTTTTAAGTGGCGTTGTATCGTGACCAATCGACATGCCGCGTTGTTTCGTAACCGGCTGCAAAAGCGGTTACGATTCTCAAAGATCTGCCGAGAAGCGGCACTTCTTCCGGGCGCCTAGAGATTCCTCGCGTCTTCAAGTGTGGCAGCGTGCGATTCCACGTCTGGACAAGCAGCTCCCAAGTTCTTGCGTTGTGTGCGATCTCCATTTCGAGGACAGTGACTTAGTGAAGGAGTTCGTGCACAATATAATCGGGGACGTTGTTATCATTCCGCGCGACAATTGGGCGCTCAAGGACGACGCTGTTCCGCGTTTGTTCCCGAATTGCCCTTCATACCTGTCGAAACCCGCGAGGAAACGTAAGCATCCAGCTGTGCGGAGGGCACCTCCCGTTAAGGTGCGCAAAAGGCAAGGTGATGGTGATGTTACAAGCCCGCGCGATGATGGAAGCTAACTCCCCTGTGTGTGAAGCTGTCGCGTCGCTCTACAGCGAGCTCGCGGATTTGGCAAAAACAAACCAGAAAATTGAAGGCTGGTCTCTTGAAGTTGTTGACGCCAGTGTTGTTGTGTACAAGCTGAAAATGGAAAATGCTGTGCCTAGGGTTGATAAGGCTGTTGTAGTGTCTAGGACACTTCAACAGTTTCTGTGAGTGCCAATGGGCGACTTGTGCCGTCCGTAGTGTACGCCAAAAATGAAAATGTTGACGCGCAGACACTTGAAGAATTTAAGAGTTTACTTGGGTATGTAGAGAAATTGAATTTCTGTGAAGGCTGCCCTGCGAAGTTGTACCCTTCTATATCGAAAAGCTCAGTGGCTACTCAGGATGGCAACACATGGCGACGAAACACGTGCGCAACTCTGTCCTTAAATTCCACGTGTCATGAATGCAAGCTGCTCGGCAAGCTGTTTTCGCAGCGCACGAACAGGCAAAAGCAGAGGAAACCTAGGCAGAAGAGCACTCAGGTGAAAACGCTACGGCGCAAGGCTATTCGTGCTACTTTGAAACGAGAAAAGGCAAGGCAGGATATCCTCCTCATGAAGAAGCAGCTCCGCACACTGTCGGATTCAAAGATTAATGAAGTTCTTCAAATACTTCCGAAAAAGCAGCAACTTGTGTTCAAAACTGCCTTCATGGCAGCAAAAGCAAAATCAAAGCTTGGAAGGCGCTATGACCAAGAGTGGCTGATGACGTGTCTCCTCCTTCAAATCTCCAGTTCGAAGGCATACAGTTTAATATCTGATATGCAGTTGCTGCCACTTCCAACTAAAGCACGATTGCGTCAGATAATCAGTGGAATACCATGTAAATATGGCTACAACCAAGTAGCACTGAGGTGCATCGAGGAGCACCTAAATGACAAGAGCCATCTGAGGCGCTGTGGTGTGCTCCTCGTTGATGAGATAAAACTAAAGCAGGCTATAGCATCAACAAAGCCTCCTACAAAATGGATGGATTTGTGGACTATGGTGATGAGCAAGCGACAGGCATGGATCAGCTCGCGGATCATGGGCTAGTACTCATGTTTGTCCCGCTTTTTGAAGACTGGGTGCAACCTATTGCTACATTTGCCACCAAAGGAGCTGCACCAGGAAAAGTCCTGTCCGAGCTTGTAATCAGTGCTGTCATACAACTCCATAACCATGGTGCTTCTGTGCTGGCTGTCATAAGTGACGGAGCTGGCAATAACCGCTCCATGTGGAGCCAGCTCGGAATATCTGGAAAATTGGATTCTGCGTGTCACTTCATCGCAGAACATCTATTTCATCTGTGATATCCCACATGTCATCAAGTGCATCCGAAATCACCTAAAGAAACACACCTACGGAATGGTAAGAGCAAATGGCGCACTACAAATGAACAAACCTTTAACGACATGTTCTCTCTCTTTCAGGCGGGTGATCATCAAATCAATTTTCAACATTACGTTACTCTTTATGAAACAGAGAAGAACAAGCAACTGCGAGTGATGCCCAAGCTGACAAGAGCTCATGTGGCGCCCGACAATCTCCGTAAAATGAGCGTCTGTCTTGCTACGCAGGTATAGTTCGCCTAATAGTCAATGCATGATATTTGCTTGCAACTTTGAACACAGAAATGTTTCTTTATGAAAAAGAAAATTTTTCATTCATCCAACAGCAGCACAAAACTATAAAAAAAGTATTTTTCCCAGTTTCTGAGAATCGCAGCTTCAGTAGACCAGGACAAACTTTATTAAACTACGATACTGTCTACGAGGTTTATTTTATACGGGATTGTCCACCTAAGAGTAAAACGAAGCTGCAACTCAAATGAGACGCTTCTCCAGCTTGCGGAGTTCCACAGAACTGATATGCCAAGCGTTTCTTTGACAGCTCTTCAGCCGTTCTACATCAATTGGAATCAAAGTGTACCGAGAAGCAAAAGTGCCGGGCTTCGAACACAGCGAAGGAACAGAAGCATTCACCAAAATCATCAATGACTTTTTGATGCCTTGAATGTCAAGTTGCCGTCCCAAGGAATCAGGCCTGGCTCGGAAAAAAATACAGGTGATAAATCAGCTCGTTATATTTGCTTTATCATGTCTTCTGTTCGTGTTAAATCTGTTCAAATTTCTGCTGAAACGTTTGCTCGTATCCCTCTTTATGTCATTCTTCTTTAGGTCATCAAAGATTTTTTGGCTCTCCTTAATACGACCGAGAGAAATGCTGTCTGCAGTGGCCTGAAGCTTTTTGCATCACAGATGACCACAGAGGCTATGCGGGTAACTTTGCTGTCAACGCTTGACATCATTGAATACTTGTTTGGCCAGGGTGCTCACTATATTTTGACAGCCAAGCTTAACCAAGATCCTCTAGAGGTGAGTGCAAAAGCTGTGTTTATTCAAGTTCAATAGAACTGACAGATTTCTTTTACTTTTTTCAGCGTCACTTCGGATTAGTGCGCTCATTTGGGGGCGATGAATCACATCCAACAGTCGTCAACTTCACACAAATATTCCGACTTCTGAGTTTGTATACACCGATCAAAACAGCTCTGCGCGGGAGCGTGGAAGGTGCACCAAGTGCTGTGCTCGTTGGTGTTCAAGATACTCTGAGAAGGACGAAAGAAGACGGTAGCTTGAATAAGGCCAAGTTGCGTGATCTGATTGAGGCTAGGATGCGTGACTTAACCACAGGGCCAGGGGACTCCCACCAGCACGAAGACAGCGACCACTCTGATTTCAAAGGAGAAGTAGACGAGAGCATCCTGTACTATTTGTCAGGATATGTGGTTCATAAATTCACAAAGACCACCACCTGCTCTTCGTGCATAGGAGACATAAGCTCCACTGAGCCAGTTGTAGGCAAAGATGCTTACCTCACTATTTACAGAAGCTTCAAGGAAGGATGTTTGAAACATCCTTCGAGAAAAATGCTGCACTTCGTGAAAATTGTGAACCGCGCAGTTTCACATTCTTTGAGCGGGGATCAAGTCAGATCAGACATCTTTTGGGAGGTGCTTGATGAGCTGGAGATGGAGAACATCGATCGTCTTGGATGCGTAGAGCATGAGGCTGCCTTTACATGTCAGGTGCTCAATTTTATTATAGTTACCAGGATGCACTTCTACGCTAGGGATGTGAATCGCCGCCTTGAAAATAGCGAGAAAGCAGCCGTGGCAAATAAAAAGGCCCGTTTGCTGTAGATAAATGCGTTATCCATGGCCAAGTGGGCGCATCAAATTTTTTGTACTTTTACAGAGTAATAAATTACTTGTTGAATCGAAACACAAGCTCTCTTTCATTCATTCGTCCAGACTCCCGAGCAAGCAACGAATACGCGAAGTGAACGCGGAGTCTCGTAACTTACGCAAAGATGGGAAACGACATCGCTGGCCTTAAACTATGTCGTCAAATTAACAACTTCACTAAGAGACACAGAAATAACAAACGAGATTGGCTATTTTTGTGTTGAGCAGTTTAACTAAACGTCTAGCGCGATTATAGCTGAATAGCATGTCAGTCCATACCCTCGCATTACTCTTCGCGTTACCGCAGATGTGTACTTAAGGTAATTTATTCGCCATCCCTGAGGTCTGTACTTCAATCTTATCGCGGAGCAAATACAAATTCACGTGTTGCAAACGAAACGCACTGGAACGCGCTCGGATCAGGCGGCCGCAGACAGCCGCGGAGGCAAGCGAACGCGGTTTTAGGGCCGAGAGAGGTGGCAGCGCCACCCCGCGAGAGGAGACGGAAAGGGGACACATTCGCGCGCGCGGCTCGGGCAGAGCTTGCAAACTGAAGCTAATCTAGTAACGTTGTTTACGACTACATACGCGATTTCCTCACGGGCAGGCGCGCGAGCGTCGTCAGCAACGCGGAATCGCCGGAATTCAAGACAGGCCCGACGGGTACACCGCACGGCTCCGCAATGTCACCCATGTTCTTTTATCTGGTCTTTCTCGGGCTTCCCCAAAAAATAGCAACAATAGAGGGGCTGCATCACAGCCTCTACGCGAACGACATCAACCTCTGGGTCCCCGAAGGAAGAGGCGACGGCCATCTTGAAGAAACGGGCGCGGACGCGGTCCAGGAATTCTTGCGAGGTATGGGCCTCGAGTGCTCGACGGCCAAGTCAGAGCTCTTTACTCCTCAGACCCACGAGTTGGGGCCGCAAAACCGTCCTTCCCGGTGGAGGGAGGAGATCGGAAATTAGAGTCGTAACTGCGGATGGCGTTTCCATACCGAGCGTAGACCACATAATTGGATTTTGGGACTGCACCTGTAGGGCAATGGTCATAATGGCGAGACGGTACGAAGACTTGGACGTTCGGTAGACGACACGATCCGACTCCTCCGTCGCATAACGAACAGACGCAGCGGTATGCGGGAAAACTGCGCGATCCGCCTCCTACAGGCGTACGCGATCAGTCGCATAACGTATGTAGCCCTTTATCTTAAGTGGCTGGCGTCCGAACGAAACAAGCTCGGCTGCATGATACGCAAGGCGTTCAAGAGGGTGGTCAGCGTCTCTGTCAACGCGAGCACGGACACGTTCTTCGAGCTAGGCCTGCACAATATCCTGGGCGAACTGATAGAGGCGCATGCCGTTGGACAGTATGAGCGACAGTCCATGTCTAAGATGGGCCGGCGCATCGTCGAGCCGCTCGGCATAAATTACCACACACAATACGGGGAGAAGATGGTGGTTACGATCACGGTCCGCGACCGTCTCATCGTCCCACCGATCCCCAAGAACACGCACCCGGCACACCACGTCGGGCGCCGCAACAGATGAGCGAGCGACCTTCAAAGGATGTTTGGCAACATCGACGAGGTGGTGTACGTGAACGCCGCGCGATACCGAGAGGGAAGGTGTGCTCACGCGATCGCAGTTGTGAACCGCACGGGCAAATGCGTCGCAAGCGCCACGGTGCGCACGGGACACACAGAGGCAGCCGAAGAGGTCGCGATCAAAGTTTTTAGAACCAATCGAAACGTTGGTCGCGATAGCTCTCGCACTGGTCGCGATGCCGGAAGCTGCTGTCGTGATCAGCGACTCGCAGGATGCCATCCGCGGCTTACGGCCTGACCACATTCCACCCCCAACATTACAGACTAAACAGACGCAAGTACCCACCACCACACGGCGAATTAAACAAAAGAGGCCATAACGATGAAATTATTACAAAGACTTACTTCAGCCCGGCGATACTACGCCTCCGTTACCCGAGCTGCCTGGGCGAAGGAGCTGAGCGCAATAGACGTCAGACTCTGGAGTTTCCAAGATGTGTGGCGCCACCTGTCAGAGAAGTATTGAGTAGTGCATAGACCGACTCTCTCGCACAGTTTGCTATGGGACCAGGTGCAACTAGCGAGTGCGAAACAACGATTGAGCTTAATATCACGTGTGTTTGCGCATTTAGCACTTAGAACGAGAGCTGTGAATTGTTCTCCGCTAGTCGGACGCGCCACCGAGCCGTCGTGAAGTGCTTGCTGGATCACTCGCCTGAATGACGGCGAAAACAGCAGCAGACGAGAGCCCTCCGCACGCTACGAAGAAACTCCGCAAAAGACGCACTGTTGCGTTGTGAATTGCCACGGACGTAAAAGACGGAATAACAACGTTCAGTTTTACCGATTTCCATAGTTGTCGTACGAAGAAGAAAGGCGAGAGCGCTGGATACGGGCCGTTGCGAGCGTGTTGGGTAAGCGAAGTACCCGCGTTCTCCACAGCCGGTGGCATGAATGTGTGGCTCTGCTGTTGTTTTGCGTAGCCCTGATGCAAAACCGTGGTAACCTTGACTATGAAGCTCAGCAGAGGCTCTGACCGCGGTGCTTGTCGTGTAACACAAAGTGAGCAGCTAGAGGCAGACTGGAGACGCGTGATACGCACACCGCGACGAGTTGGTCGTCACAACACAGCATCGCGGACGTACGTACGTACGTTTTGAAGGCTCAGAGTTCTGGTTCTAACTAGCTAACACCACGTGCGTCATACAAGTAAATCGCAGAATGTTGGTCGTGACCCCCTTCAGGTTTGTTTCGCCCGTGTCCTCCGCGGTTGCCGTAGCTATCTCGGAGGCCACGGTTTTGCCTTTGGTTGTATGCCGCGAAAGTGGACGCGCACGTATCCCCATTTGCAGTACATACATACGGAAGACGACCATCAAGAGACCATTTGAGGATGCGTAATAAAACACTCCAATGCACAGAAAGCGAGAGATGAATTAAGAGAGAATGCAACTGAAAAGGCGAAAATCGCCGGAGTTCGCCCCTGATGAACCGAGTTTTGTACCACTGATCGTAAGATGCATAGCTAAGTAAATTGATCGTGTATGTAGGTACTTTATCGCTGTGGCATACGTATATACCCGATTTTAACGCATTTAGGCTCTAGAGAACGGATGTCGGAGGGCTTGCCTCGAACTCGGTGTCGTGTGATGCTCGCTTGTACTTGCGAGTTGCAGCGCGCGGGAATAACTAAAACTTATTTTGCATTGTACTCGCAGTTCGCTTTGATCAGCTTCCTTTGTTTCTGAAGCGTGGATTGGCGGAAGAAGCTTTCCAGGTCCTTGATTTTCAGGAAACCGCGCCTCGACACGAACGAAAGAGGAGGGTTATATTGCGGCCTATGCACATTCGCTTGCGGGCGGCTCCCTTTGCACTACCCAGTTAGTGCCAGGGCTACGATGAGGGCGCTGGTGGCGGTGTTTTTCGCAGCGCCGCCTGGGCAGAGTCTGACGTCTATGGGAACCGACCGTCGGCGTTAGTGCGGCTTTTAGCCGCCTGGCGCCGCCCCCGTAGTAGACCCGCCATTGCGTCGTCGCTCGTAGAAGCGAATGCCGTGGCTGCATTCGAAGCTGCTGTATGGTTCAGTTTTCGTCTGTATTCGCGTTGTTTAAAGTTTAAAGTTTATTCTCACCCCCTCCATCAACTTTGTATTGGTGGAAATAAACGTTATTATTATTATTATTATTATTATTATTATTATTATTATTATTATTATTATTATTATTATTATTATTATTATTATTATTATTATTATTATTATTATTATTATTATTATAAAGTATACTGAAAACTTGTTATTTGGAATCATGAAGCACTTGTAGTTCTGGGCAACCAGCCCATTTCGAAGGCATGTGTCTTTCGCGGCTATTTGATCGAGACACTCGCGCGTCGTCTGCTAGCTCGATACAAGAGAGAGCATGCCAGTGATGCGCGGAAAATTGTTTTGTCACTGTGAGGTTCGCTTGACTGAGAGTCTGTTTTTGACTGTCTGAAAGTCGATTTTCGAAAGCAGCATTTGCCAAGAGTTAATACTGAAAGCTTGGGCGCTTAAAGTTCCTTGATGCGTGCTACCGTCTACTGGTGTAGCACACTATACGCAAGCCTGGAGTTCACGCGATAAATAGCATGAAATGTCCCTAGACTGCTTCCAGGGATATACGTGATCGCCCGTTCCCTTCGTAAAGCTTTTGAGAATTACACTTGTTGCCACCGGGAGAAAGTAACAGCTGGCGCCAGAAAAAGAGGAACTGTGCCAAGTGATTCCACCATTTCAGAGCTTAAACCAGTTAAATCATGGTGGTATGAAAAACAAACATAAACAGCTACATATGCCGCGCGCTTCCTGCAACACTGACCGATTTGTGTGAACAAACGCTGTCGTTGAAGTATAAAGTCGTAGTGCCGACTCTCAACTGGAGCCAATGTGAAAGGCGTGAAAAATGGCGCGGCCTGTTGTCAGTTGCTTGAGCTCATCTTTGTATATGTCGACGGATTGTTAATATATTAATATCTTGGGTTTAACGTCCCAAAACCACAATATGATTATGAGAGACGCCGCAGTGGAGGGCTCCGGAAATTTCGACCACCTGGGTTTTTTTTAACGTGCACATAAATCTAAGCACACGGGCATCAAACATTTTCGCCTCCATCGAATATGCAGCCGCCGCGGCCGGGATTCGATCCCGCTACCTTCGGGTCAGCAGTCGGGCGCCATAGCCACTAGACCACCGTGGCGGGGCTGTCGACGGATTGTTGTAGCCTCAGTGTATGGCTCCTCAGCTCTCTTTCTTTTCTCTTCCATTTGGCCTTTTCGGTAATGAGCAAAGTAGAGGCCGAATGGCTGTCGACCTGGACGCTTTTGTCGCATGGAGCAGCCTGCTCAGCCTCGTGCACTCATTTATTGTGACACTGTACATAATGTTTGTCGGTTGTTTCGCCGGTAGCGCATGTGGTGTCCATGGGCTCGGATTCTTCAGCTTCGGGACCTAATGTCAGCGCTGCATGCACATGGCGGCGATCGCGAGGCAGCGTTGCTACTGGTACTACATGCATTCGTTGACTGTTCGGACGCAACAAGGTCACGTTTAGGGATACTTACCATGCTTGGTTCAACTGTTTACCTTGGGCTGCAAACGTGAAGGCTAGTCTGCAAAAAGTGACGCTACTGCATCCTTCGTAAGCCGCCGCTTCTTAAATTCTATGAAGTCCTCGCGTCGTAAACGACGGCTGCACATTCTCGTGTAGTTTGAAGATGTATTAGGAGACCAATTATCCCGCCTAATTACTGCAAGCCACCTTTACCGAACACCAGAGGCAGCTGGAATTTCATGGAACGACAACCGAACAGTGTATTAAGGAGAAAGCTTTAGATGCCACATCAAACGCGAAAATTGACCGTCGGCGGCGTCAGCACAAGTGATGCAAAAAATGATTACGTGTTGACTCATCATATGACGTCACAGATCATAAAATTTTGTGACATCATCGTGACGTCGTCATATTGCATCTTTGCTTGGTCAAAATGGGCCGATCACGGAGGCTGTGCATGCCTCCGCTGATGTACAGAAAGCTTGCACTGCCTCCGATCCTTGAGGCTGTAAGAAAACCACGTTAGGCGCAGAAATATCTCGGAGGGAGGCAGGGAATGTTCAATACATTGACTGAAAGAAAAAGAAGAAGATGGCTTTCGCCTTTCAGTTGTCTTAGATGAATGCATAAGGGAACCTGTGAGATTTTTTTTCTTTATCAGTAAAGAGAAATTAAAAAAGAAAGACAATCGTGATTTCGTTCAGTTCTATTTGCAGAGTGGAACACAACAGTATGACATTGTTACAGCTGCAGATCATTCGTCCGTCATCAAGCTCGTGGTCGTCGGCGCTACACATGGTTCCCAATAAGAACAATGACTGGCGGCCCTGTGGTGATTATCGGGCTCTCAATGCAGTCACCGTTCCAGATCGATACCCGTTACCCAATATTCAGGACTGTACTGCCTTTTTAACCGGCACAACAGTATACTCGAAGATTGATCTTGTGAAAGCTTATCACCAGATCACGTCCGGGTCACCAATAAATATAGCACTCTGAAATGCGGTTCCGAAAACACAGCGCGGTTTATTAATGTATCTCCGCCATTGTTCCAACTACCTCTTCTTTTTCCTCAGCAGACTACCCACTACTAGTTTATGTCCCAAGTGTGTCGTGCCAGAAGAAGAAGAAAAGTATGCCACAACATACTAAGGCATTGGGGCGGTTGCAATAGCCTTAAATAGAAAAGAAAACGCGAATACTATAAAACTCGAGTGCAAGTATCGAACCGGCAGCACGGCCTGACAGACTGCTTGCGGAATACGTACAGCAGGGATGGAAAGACATGCGAACATGCGGAATCTGCATTCTTTGCTGTTTCGCATTTATCTTCAAGTTGTTATAGCCTCGATGATTGATGAAAAGACGACGTCATCCATGACCCATTAAGAGACCATCTAGCATCTTTTTATGGCCACCACGGTTAGAGCGTGATGAAAACAGCGCGCCGCTATGTTCGCGTTTCTTTCCATCCCCCTGTACCTGTGAAAGCCTGCAAGAAGCACAAATGCAATTAAACTCGGATGCAAACACGAATTCGTGACCTTCGTGATACGCGCTGCCGTTCAGCGCCAGCTTCTCGTAGTCTACTTGCACAGCGCCACCACGCGGCAGCGGCGAGCGGACGCGGAGCGCGCGCTCGACGGCCCCAGGAGAGCGTTCGCCCAGCCACTGAAAAGATAGAGGTCTATACCCGACGGACGCGTGTAGAGCTTGCGGGGAATGAGCTACGCTGCGGCATATGCTTTGGGAATGTGCCGGGAAAGTTAACGTAGCTGCCGCCCTCACTTAGCGACGCACACTAGGCAGAGACAAACTCCGAGCTCAATCTTCGCTGCTGCAACCGCGCGAGGTCCGGGTCCGGGCGCCACCGCGGCTGCGGTCGCTACTGCGGATTGCCTCCGTCGGCGTCGCTGCCGCTGGGAGGCGGCACTCACCAGCGACGAGCTGGTCGACCAGCTTTGGGCCTTCCGGCAAGCTAAAGATGCCGCCTGGGTCCAAGGACTTTGAGCCGTCACCTGAGGCATCACAATCATCATCGACGGAGGGTGGGACGGGACAGGGGTTAATCCACTCTCTTCCCACCACGCGCGAAAGAAACTGCCGGACTGACATCAATTAAAGTTTGCCCATTCATTCACCGTTTCGGAGCGTATTTATCTGCCCACGGTTGCACTCGGCAGAACGTAAGGAATGAGAGCGTGGCAGGCCACCGCATAGGTTTGGAAATGCAGTGAAACCTCGGCGATACGATCACAGCTCGTACGAATTTCGGGGTGATACGAATTTTTCGTTTGTCCCGGCCAAGGCCCATTGGCCTGCAATGTAATGGAGTACGGTTGTTGCGAACCGATTTTCACCCAGCGACGTTTGATACGAGCGCACGCTACCGCCCAGGTACGAAGAGGTGCTGTCCGCGCTGTCGCGGAAGATGCGCCAAGCACGTGCGAGCGCGGGGACGCAGGCGTGGGCGTGCACGCCACAGCGCCAACTGGTCAGAATCACGGTGTAAGGAAAACACTTTTCTTACGGTCAGAATAAACCTTCAGAGACGCGTCACGGCCTCCGAGATTGTCTGCGCGAATCTTTGAGGCTCTTTTGTGCCTTCGCGTTTATATTACACAAGACATTAGCGCCATGCTTTTTTTTTAACGCGTCAACGCGGGATGCTGACGTTGTACTGTGTTTACACGTGCCCACCTCGTGCATCAGACATCCTATGAAAGGTGCACGAGGACCGAAAGAAGGCAAGGACGGTCTTGGCGAAGGAGTCAGGCCTCACAACGTCAAAATGCGCGACCGTTGAGGTCGCACTTGTGCGGGCACGGCCGTAAATGTCCCAAAAAGCATGCTCAACTCCTCCGCAATAACAAAATCATAACACAGGACCATGGTTTTGTAATTTTGCGGCCTTGATACATCGCGACAAAATGCTTCTTTCGTTACTTTCGCTGCAGAACTCCGGTGTCATGCACAAAAGCATACTAAAATTTTCAATGGGCTACTGCTGTCGCGGGTCACAACGCACCTGGTTCATTAATTAAATACGCGCGTACAGGCCGTATATTTACGAGTGCTAGTATGATTGCCGATATCCAAAAACTTCACTGACAATCATTCAGGGTTCTTCTTGACGTTGCTGCGGCCCTGAAAAACAATAAATGAAAATGTACGCCAGCTTTCTTTTGTCGCATGTAAATTTTCCATGTTTTCTGGTGATACGAATTGCCGATGATACGAATATTTTTGGTGGTCCCGTGAGATTCGTATCACCGAGGTTTCACTGTATCCCATTTCTCGCCAAAAAGAAGTGGCACTGAGACAAAAAAGTTGGCAGATCCCACGTACCGTGGGAATCGATGTTATGCGAAGCATGCGCGGGATGGTGACTGTGGCGTAATTTTTCACATTGAGCGAAACGTTACGGAATGACGCTAGAGAAATATGGAAGTGGTATACGCACACTCATATGTTGAAGAGTCGCATATCTATTATATAACCTGTTGTTTACAGTTGCGTAGCGATGGCAACAGACACATGGGTGTTACCAAGACCACACGCGGTAAACTGATATGTTGTTCTTATATTCATCAATACTGGACAGCGCGAATCCGAACAGGACAAAGAAATAACACAGACGCACAGGACAGGTGTAAGTCGCAACTAAGCTTCATTTAGGAAAGTTTTCCCAGATATATACACAGCCTAATAGCACGCGCAGGCGCACTGCACGTATGTTACAGTCACAGCTACAGTTGTAATGCTTATACTTGTCCGTTATGACGGAGAACGCACGCACGTTTCACGAACTCATGTGTATGTGTAGAAGGGGTTCTTGACAGTTCTCGAACAAGGTCATCATCACCGTGATCAGTGAGCACCAGCAGCTGGACCGGACTTGTTAATCGGATCCGTTCGTGATCGCGGTTACGAGGGGTCTAAGTGTAGTTAAGTACAACTGGTGGAAATCCTGGATGCCTCTTACGATGAAATTATCTATGATGCCTCCTGTCGTGGACGTGGCAGCGAGGTCTTTTGATGCCCTCTCCAGATCATATCCATCTTTCACGCAATATAAGGACCAATCATTTTTGGGGCTTGATAAATCAATGTTCAAGACACCGGTAATGATGAGGGGCCTGGCTCTCTCAGCATGTTTATTGTAGGAAGCATTGACGCTGGCTTTTGCGTAATCCGCGTGGTCCACGTTGCGGACCATGTGGACGAGTGGATGGTACGTGAGAGTCTTCCAGGGGTGTTCTGTCTTCAGTTTCCCCACTTTCTTTGCGTTCGCCGCGGTGGTGTAGCGGTTAAGGTGCTCGGCTGCTGACCTGCAGGTCGCGGGTTCGATCCCGGCCGCGGCGGTCGCATTTGGATAGAGGCAAAATGCTCGATGCCCGTGTTCTGTGCGATCTCGGTACACCTTAAAGAATACCCAATGGTCAAAATTTCCGGAGCCAGTCGCTACGGCGTGTCTCATATCATATCGTCGTTTTCGGACATAAAAGCACAAGAATTATTATTATTATCACTTTCCTTGCGTGTCAATGTGTGTGTTCGCGGTTACTGTGTTGGTTGAGACTATGTATCACCTGTGGCACATACCCGCATAACATTAACTCTGATTTACGGGTATGTGTCACACGTGACTGAGAGAAAGGGTTTCATGACGTACGCGACAGGTATTTTGCGTTATTCATGTCATGAACAGTGAATCGTGTTCGTCATGCACTGATCCCCTGCTAGGCCAATTTTGGTATATTAGAAGCTATGGAGACGACCAGGAGAGCGCCCAGACGTAGGCGGCTAGATAGATAAATAGATAGATACGTAGATAGAAACGACCAAAATGCCTGAGGTTCGCTAAGAAATGCTTCGCATTTAATAAATAACTGATTCTTGTTGAGAAAAGGCCGCGGATTTCAAATTACGGAAAAGAAAAACTTTTTTTCTAGATATTTTTCCTTACCCGGTTCCTTTAAAGGGGTCATGAAGCACCCCTTGAGCTTGTTGAAAAAACAGATCCTGCGGAAAGCTGACACGGCTATAAACTGCTCAGCCAAATATTGCAGTCGTGCGCGCCGCGTAAAGGCTACAAGCGGAACGCGAAGTTGCTGTTTTCTCAGGCGCCCTCTTTTCAAACAGAGGCCGGTTCTCACTCTCGTTGGTGGGCGGGGCGTCTGCCCGTTGACGTCGTGATCTGCCTGTTCACGCCGCAAAAGACATAGCATCCTCATTGGCTGATAGCCGACATAAATCGAGAGCGGTGTTCGGATCAGATGCGCTTCTTGCCACGGGGTTCCGCCACTTGCTGGCGCCGCACTCCTCAGTAGACGGTAGCCGCACTCGCACGCGCGAATCACAGCGGGGGAGCGATCGCGTTTCATGATGCGCGCTGAGGTAACTTCTTACCCCCGTGCCATCCCTCCCTGTGTAGCTTCCAGTGCGCTCGTCGGCACGAGAAAAGAGAGAAAGCGCTGAGAGCGTGCGCCAAACCCCCGTAACTCCGCTCATTCTTGACGGATTCGAGAAATTTTTGCGGCAATCGATTCGGGAGGCAGTAAACTCCGATACGGAAGTCATTAGATCATTACTTGGAAAAATGGTTCATGACCCCTTTAAGAAAGTGGCCTACTGTGCTATGTCACGACCGGCTCTAGAATTCCTCTTGGAAGGCGCCATTGTGCGTGATCCTGGGAATCAGGCCTGTCAGCCAGAGGGTTTCCCCATAAGTCGGCGCTTGGACAGAGGCAAGACCGCCGCATTTTTCTGGAGAACGCTTACGCCTGCATGGTCGAGCGAGCGTGGAATGCCGCCGTAGACGGGTTCCAAGCAAAACATGGGGGTCATCTCGAACACCCTTCTGGTGCGGTGTTGTCGGCATGGGATAATACCTCTCGAGGGGTTCTCACCAAACCGCTGCATTCTTTTACCCGAGCGCAGACATCAAGGTTTGCACGTGCTCAAGTAAGCTGTTCATATTCTCCGAGATCAATGACCCCTCCCCTCTCCCCTTTCGGACTTTTTCCTCGCTGACGTTCAGGATTGGAGTCGTCGGGGCGTGGCACGTGAGTTGTATGGTGTACTGGTGTTCCCCAATTGGATTTCTCGACCTACGAGTGCATTGTGTGACTTATTGCCTCTTTTCTGGAGGTCGGACGCTGAGACGGCAAGCCACCGGAGCTAGGGTGGCTAGAATGGGGAGATGTGACGACCGTGGCGGCGGCCTCTGGCCTAGCGAGGCCCCACTGCGCGTTCTCGCCGCTGGGGAGGAATTTGACGCGTCAGTCTGGGGCGCCGTTGGCATGTGCCGACTGTGAGCATGTGTTGCTCGTGTCCCGTAGGTAACGGAGCAGCGCAAGTTAGCTGTCGGTGTTCGTGAAGTACGGCCTGTTTTTCTATCGCTTCACGATTTCTTGGACATGGTGTCAGCGGATGTCGTCGATTTTTGAACCGCTCTGATGAATGCCGTCGACGGGAGGAAAAACGCAGAGGTGGTGCTTCGTGCCAGGTTGCGACGGTGGCTACAGGTCCTGCGGTGAAAGACTCTCTCTCTTTCGTGCACCTGCCCGTAAGGATGAATTTCAGAAGTGGGCACGTGCCATACCAAGGGCCGACAAGCCACTACAAGAGAATTATGCAGGTTGCGACAGGCATTTTGACCCAAGGTACGTATAGAATTCGTACATGTTTAAGCATTTAGAAAAGTTGAGGTTTCTACAAGTTAACACATTGGCGTGTGTAACGGCCCGGTGTGACACACGGATCATGAGCAGCAGAACTGCAGCGGAAAGAGCCAGACTAATTCAGATGATCGGTTGTCCTTGTACTCACACTGACATCTTGCTCCACGTGGGCGCATTTTGCGTTCCGCCTCCATCGACCCGCGTCTCGATGTGTGTCACCTAACGTTGCAGCACTTGCACATATTGTTTCGTTGCTTGGAAATTCGAAATGTCTTCATTACAGAGGCTGCGCTCACTTTTTATGTTTTTGCACGTTGATCATGAGACAATACGTGCACGTTGTGAATGGAAAGGAGGTCCATATACGACGCGATGTGCCTGCCCTTAAGGAGAGTGCTATCCAAACAATTTTCCCGAACCTTCCAAAGTACATGATGAGAACTCTGCCAAAAGAGAGGAAGATGAGAATGGGACAGTGATGTTCCGTGCCTGCAAAGAAGATGCCGCGAGGACATCGACGATTCAGCACGCGAATCGGTTCAGCTCACTCCTCATGACGAACTGGACATAGTCAACGATGAAGTACCTCGGAAACACTTCATTTTTGGTCTTCGACTACCGTCGGGGTATTGGTCACGTCAGACGGTCCAAAACAAAAACATAGCGAGCTACCAAACAGCTGAACATCATAAGCAAAGTACCTCTTGTTGCCTTCAACAAAATAGCTGTGCTTGAAATTGAAGAGCGAAATTCACCCTCCTGCAGCATTTTCCTGGCTGGTCACCTTCACTGTCAGCGCACCGTTGAGTCTGAGGAAGAGGCCCAAGAGCTTCTAGTGTATGCACAAAAACTTTATCTGTGTTGTGGAGTTGGCAAAACCAGCGAGTTTAAGCGATTAGCTGTGTCGGATGCACAACATTGTCAGGAAATGGCCTGTTCTCCGCCGTGTGTGATGGATCTGTGTCACAAGGTATGTTGTGTTTTGGTACATACCTCTTCGGCATCACAACTGTGAAAGAATATTTCATATACTTCACATGTCGCTCATTTAGTGTTTCTCCCAGGTAGCCGGCCCATATGCCTCAGCGGTGTTTGAAGTGTAGAAAAGTGAGGCACCCTGTGTTATGTAATGTTTTAATGCACTGTTTCCAATAAACTTGTATCAAGCTACCAGTCTTGTAGCCTTGTACTTTATTGCATTCTTCTACCGCATCGCATAAAAATTGCATTGACTTCCGCTCTTTAAAGTACTATTACAATCGAAAATGTATTAGAAATCTGCGAGCGACACACGCATGGTTGTTCCCACCTGCTGGTCTGCGGGAGGGATTCCTCTAAGCTACTTTTCGCGTGACAAGCGCGCCCACCTCGCAAGAAGTGGCCGCGAAACCCGCACTCTGTATCGGCTGCGTGGTCGGCGCTTGTAGATTACACGTGAAATTATAGCGCTGAACCATTTCATAAAGTTTCTCGACGTCAACAACATCACTGAAAACACTACAGCGATAAAACAGAGCGCGGTCGAATCATTTGCCCGCGCAGAGGCAAGCAGACGACGCGAGAAAAGCACAGCGCCCCCGCCGGCAGCGCCACCGCGTGGTGGGAACGCGCTTTTGGGCCAGCCTCCGCAGGCCGGTCATCACACCTCCCCATTCTAGCCACCCTACCGGAGCTGCGGATACCGGCTTCGAGGCCCTCAGTGTTGGCAGACTCCGGGCTTTATAAGTCGAATACTTCCTGTAAAAAGATCACTCTCATGATCTCTCATCATGCATCTATGTAAATAAACCTCTGTTCTCACTAGTACGAACGCACCTTCCTCTGTAAAATACGGGCTAACGGGTTCGACGGCGGGGGCCAGCTACCGTGGACGAGACCGGCCGGACCCGAGTCCTAACAGCCATATGGGGCAAGCAACGTGTTATAATGCAGGTGCTCGAAGATGGAGCGGAATATATGAAACAGTGATTTTTCTGTGGCAAAGTTGCAATGTCGAAAATTTAAAAGATATTTAAATTCTATAATATTTTGCCGACTATCGTATGTAGATGCTATGAAACGGGCTGCAAGATTTAGAATTGCTTCTAATATCGATGTCATCGAAACTTGATGGCTGCTACAGAGCGACTCGTATACACGACAAACAAAAAGGGCGCAAAAGAAAAAAAGAAACAGAATGTTGTTTACGGGTTCTGGTGCTGTTCAAGTACAGTGCCCACCTTTATATTCTCGCGGCCTTCATTTACCACGAAATAACAAATCACCCAGCAGTCCACCCTCCTTGGAACCATGCGAGAGACAGTAGCCTAATGGTTAGAGCATCGAGCTTCTCGGCTGTGAGAGCGAGGTTAGATTCGTCCATCAGACACGCAATTGAATATTTTAAATCAATTGCTGAACTCCTTCCAGTATAAACCCTGAAAATGCCTGGTTGAGTGAATCTGACCTTCAAGCTCTGCCAATGTCAATGCCCGCGAAAGACCTGCAGCGGAACACTAGTGTGGCACGTTCGTGAAAATGAACAGTGGCTTAATGAAAAAATCCGTAAACAGGGGGTGGGTGCTCGAGCCAACGTTTCGACAAGTGGACTTGTCTTCTTCAAGGTTATCTACAAACGTTTTCAAGGTTATCTACAAACGTTTCAAACGTTATCTACATGATCGAATGTTCATATTGTCAAAAACGGTACATTGGCGAAACGGGACAACCTGTTAATGTTAGATTAAACGGGCATCGCGCGGACACAGCGAATAAGTTACCCAAAGCAGTGGCACGGCATTTTAATGTAGCAGGTCACAACTTCGAAGATCTCAAACTTTACATACAGTCAAACTTCCGGTCCCCAAGAGACAGAAAATATACCGAGTCATACCTTATTCACAAGTTCAATACACTCCAGCCAGCAGGCATTAACGTTTCTAAGGGGGCTCTTGAATCTATTCGGTATGGTACGTACACAACGAAAACGAATGAGAGTTAATCCCTTCTTCTAGGCATTCCGAACCTACTATTGTTAAAATGCCACGTGCTTCTATTGACAATCATTCAGTGAAACGTACACCCTCCCGTCCCCCCCCCTCTCCCCCCCCGCCCCCGCTTTTTTTTTCGCGTTCCTTATGACTCACCGAGTCGCCGCGGTGGCCTCTCCCCACCCCTTCTCCCCTCTTTTGGAGAGGGCACGAAGCATATACACACGATAGCCAAGGAAATCAGTTCCAGCCTTGAAGAAGACAAGTCCACTTCTCGAAACGTTGGCTCGAGCACCCACCCCCTGTTTACGGATTTTTTCATCGCAGCTTCCATCTTCCACTTCCTGCCGTTCAGTGGCTTAATGTGAGTCTTTCGTGCCACTACCGCCAGATGTGCTGGCTACATGCAAGTTCACGGCCAGTTCGCGCCGAGAGCGCCGACGGCGCCGATCGGTGTTGTGTGCTGTAGTACAAGTATGCCTCCTTAGTGGCGCTGCGTGGTTGAAGCGTGTAAACGAATGGTATCGCCTTTTCCCTAAAGCAAGCGAAACTGAGCTATTGCTGGCCAAAATTGGTTTAACCGCTTTCAACAACGGCAAATATTAAAAAGAAAGTAAACTGTGTGCAAACGCACAAGACTTCAGCTGCATGGTGGGGAAAGTTTGAGAGTAGAGAGATAACTTTTATTTTCAAAGCCACTGTCTCGGTTTGTGCTCTAGAGTGAGGTTTTAATAACGTCCCCATTAATGCTGAGTATATCGTAAAGCACTGTTGTCCACGAGGAGGATCTTTTGCCCAGCTTAGCAACCGAGGCCTCCCATGTAAGTGTGTTACAACATAGATAATGACGTTGAGGTGCATTCGCTCTGGGGCAATTCAAGTAAATGCAGGGTAGTGTCGGTGGAGGGTTCGCAAATAATTCTGAGCTGCTATAACTCAAGATTTTACAAAGCGCTTAATCAGGCATGAAAAATTATTTCATAGTCATCAAAAGGTAAGTTTCTTCCTGTTTAGTATTCATTAGTAGATTGCTCACCGTCTCATAATAGTCACATTATCCCTATTGAAACGTTCCGTATGGCCATTCCCATAATTCCGTATGTTTCCATAAGAATCTTACGGAAAGATATGGACAATATATGGAGAATATACAGAAAACATATGTAATACGTACGGAACATATGGAATTATTGAAATGGCATACGGTACGTTTCAATAGGGAGAGTGACGAAACTGAAGCCTCGCGCAACACTACCAATAAAGAAAGGAACTGATGTCTCTGAAGCAATGCAGATTCTTAAGCCGGGAGCATTAACAATTGAGCTGTCGCGCAGCATTAGCGCTAGCAAATGTGTGCCGAGTTATTGTGCACCGCGAAAACTAAAAGTGATGATATCTGTGCATCTGCTCATGTTGTTAAGGACAATGCACCTTAACGAAGCACTATGAATTGCCCCTTCATGTGTATATCTCTGTAGGTGAAATTGTGCATTAGTGGTGTGTATACGTGATCTACGTAAGCAAAAAAACCGGCAGATCCCACGCAATGTGGGAATCGATGTAATGCGAAGCAGCCAGCAAAGAGCTGCATGCATCGTGTTGTTTGTCATTGAAGCAAACGAACTCATTCATGTCGTGACATCTAATTCACTATATATCGCAAGTTTGTCATGAATCTATGCAGGTACAATCTGGTATACTCCATGCTAATGAAACGTACATTCTGGTATATGTTTACGATACGTGATATTCGACACGCACTCCTGTCATGCCATACTGATTTTGGTATATATGCAGTTAACAAAACGGCCGCGAGCGCACCAGCAGCGTGGCGTCTAAATCATACCCTACATGACATGAGTGTCATGATTTTCATGTTAACTCCTGTTATTTATGTTCGTCACACAGTCACATCACGCAATACCAATTTTGGTGTATATCAATCTAGTGGAACGGCCTCCAACGCACCATAAGCGTGGCACGTAGGACATGCAGTACATGACATGCGTGTCATGATTTTCATATTAACTCCTGTTATTTATGTCCGTCACACAGTCATGTCACTCAATACCAATTTTGGTGTATATAAAACTAGCAAAACGGCCACCAACGCACCATGTCATGCTGTACATGACACGGGTGTCATGATTTTCATGTTAACTCCTGTTATTTATGTTCGACACACAGTCATGTCGCGCAATACCAATTTTGGTGTATATCAAGCTAGCGAAACGGCCGCCAGCGCACCATGAGCGTGGCATGTAAGTCATGTTATGCATGACATGCGTGTCATGATTTTCATATTAACTTCTGTTATTTATGTTCGGCACACAGTCATATCGCGGAATACCCATTTTGATGTATATCAATCGAGCGAAACGTCCGCCAGCGCACCACGGCATACTGTACATGACATGGGTGTCATGATTTTCATGTTAACTCCTGTTATTTATGTTCGGCATACAGTCATCTCGCGCAATACCAATTTTGGTGTATATCAAGCTATCAAAACGGCCACGAGCGCACCATGAGCGTGGCACGTATGTCACGCTGTACATGACATACCTCTCATGATTTGCATATTAACTCCCGTTATTTATGTTCGTCACATAGTCATGTCGCGCAATACCAATTTTGGTGTATATCAAGCTAGCGAAACGGCCGCGAGCGCACCATGAGCGTGGCATGTATGTCACGCTGTACATGACATACCTCTCATGATTTGCATATTAACTCCCGTTATTTATGTTCATCACACAGTCATGTCGCGCAATACCAATTTTGGTGTATATCAAGCTACCGAAACGGCCGCCAGCGCACCATGAGCGTGGCACGTATGTCACGCTGTACATGACATACCTCTCATGATTTGCATATTAACTCCCGTTATTTATGTTCATCACACAGTCATGTCGCGCAATACCAATTTTGGTGTATATCAAGCTAGCGAAACGGCCGCCAGCGCACCATGAGCGTGGCATGTAAGTCATGGTATGCATGACATGCGTGTCATGATTTTCATATTAACTTCTGTTATTTATGTTCGGCACACAGTCATATCGCGGAATACCCATTTTGATGTATATCAATCGAGCGAAACGTCCGCCAGCGCACCACGGCATACTGTACATGACATGGGTGTCATGATTTTCATGTTAACTCCTGTTATTTATGTTCGGCATACAGTCATCTCGCGCAATACCAATTTTGGTGTATATCAAGCTATCAAAACGGCCGCGAGCGCACCATGAGCGTGGCACGTATGTCACGCTGTACATGACATACCTCTCATGATTTGCATATTAACTCCCGTTATTTATGTTCGTCACATAGTCATGTCGCGCAATACCAATTTTGGTGTATATCAAGCTAGCGAAACGGCCGCGAGCGCGCCATGAGCGTGGCACGTATGTCACGCTGTACATGACATACCTCTCATGATTTGCATATTAACTCCCGTTATTTATGTTCGTCACACAGTCATGTCGCGCAATACCATTTTTGGTGTATATCAAGCTAGCGAAACGGCCGCGAGCGCACCATGAGCGTGGCACGTATGTCACGCTGTACATGACATACCTCTCATGATTTGCATATTAACTCCCGTTATTTATGTTCGTCACACAGTCATGTCGCGCAATACCAATTTTGGTGTATATCAAGCTAGCGAAACGGCCGCCAGCGCACCATGAGCGTGGCACGTATGTCACGCTGTACATGACATACCTCTCATGATTTGCATATTAACTCCCGTTATTTATGTTCGTCACACAGTCATGTCGCGCAATACCATTTTTGGTGTATATCAAGCTAGCGAAACGGCCGCGAGCGCACCATGAGCGTGGCACGTATGTCACGCTGTACATGACATACCTCTCATGATTTGCATATTAACTCCCGTTATTTATGTTCGTCACACAGTCATGTCGCGCAATACCAATTTTGGTGTATATCAAGCTAGCGAAACGGCCGCCAGCGCACCATGAGCGTGGCACGTATGTCACGCTGTACATGACATACCTCTCATGATTTGCATATTAACTCCCGTTATTTATGTTCATCACACAGTCATGTCGCGCAATACCATTTTTGGTGTATATCAAGCTAGCGAAACGGCCGCCAGCGCACCATGAGCGTGGCACGTATGTCACGCTGTACATGACATACCTCTCATGATTTGCATATTAACTCCCGTTATTTATGTTCATCACACAGTCATGTCGCGCAATACCATTTTTGGTGTATATCAAGCTAGCGAAACGGCCGCGAGCGCACCATGAGCGTGGCACGTATGTCACGCTGTACATGACATACCTCTCATGATTTGCATATTAACTCCCGTTATTTATGTTCATCACACAGTCATGTCGCGCAATACCAATTTTGGTGTATATCAAGCTAGCGAAACGGCCGCCAGCGCACCATGAGCGTGGCACGTATGTCACGCTGTACATGACATACCTCTCATGATTTGCATATTAACTCCCGTTATTTATGTTCATCACACAGTCATGTCGCGCAATACCATTTTGGTGTATATCAAGCTAGCGAAACGGCCGCCAGCGCACCATGAGCGTGGCACGTATGTCACGCTGTACATGACATACCTCTCATGATTTGCATATTAACTCCCGTTATTTATGTTCATCACACAGTCATGTCGCGCAATACCATTTTTGGTGTATATCAAGCTAGCGAAACGGCCGCCAGCGCACCATGAGCGTGGCACGTATGTCACGCTGTACATGACATACCTCTCATGATTTGCATATTAACTCCCGTTATTTATGTTCATCACACAGTCATGTCGCGCAATACCAATTTTGGTGTATATCAAGCTAGCGAAACGGCCGCCAGCGCACCATGAGCGTGGCACGTATGTCACGCTGTACATGACATACCTCTCATGATTTGCATATTAACTCCCGTTATTTATGTTCATCACACAGTCATGTCGCGCAATACCAATTTTGGTGTATATCAAGCTAGCGAAACGGCCGCCAGCGCACCATGAGCGTGGCACGTATGTCACGCTGTACATGACATACCTCTCATGATTTGCATATTAACTCCCGTTATTTATGTTCATCACACAGTCATGTCGCGCAATACCAATTTTGGTGTATATCAAGCTAGCGAAACGGCCGCCAGCGCACCATGAGCGTGGCATGTATGTCACGCTGTACATGACATACCTCTCATGATTTGCATATTAACTCCCGTTATTTATGTTCATCACACAGTCATGTCGCGCAATACCATTTTGGTGTATATCAAGCTAGCGAACGGCCGCCAGCGCACCATGAGCGTGGCATGTATGTCACGCTGTACATGACATACCTCTCATGATTTGCATATTAACTCCCGTTATTTATGTTCATCACACAGTCATGTCGCGCAATACCATTTTTGGTGTATATCAAGCTAGCGAACGGCCGCCAGCGCACCATGAGCGTGGCATGTATGTCACGCTGTACATGACATACCTCTCATGATTTGCATATTAACTCCCGTTATTTATGTTCATCACACAGTCATGTCGCGCAATACCATTTTTGGTGTATATCAAGCTAGCGAACGGCCGCCAGCGCACCATGAGCGTGGCATGTATGTCACGCTGTACATGACATACCTCTCATGATTTGCATATTAACTCCCGTTATTTATGTTCATCACACAGTCATGTCGCGCAATACCAATTTTGGTGTATATCAAGCTAGCGAAACGGCCGCCAGCGCACCATGAGCGTGGCACGTATGTCACGCTGTACATGACATACCTCTCATGATTTGCATATTAACTCCCGTTATTTATGTTCATCACACAGTCATGTCGCGCAATACCAATTTTGGTGTATATCAAGCTAGCGAAACGGCCGCCAGCGCACCATGAGCGTGGCATGTATGTCACGCTGTACATGACATACCTCTCATGATTTGCATATTAACTCCCGTTATTTATGTTCATCACACAGTCATGTCGCGCAATACCATTTTTGGTGTATATCAAGCTAGCGAAACGGCCGCCAGCGCACCATGAGCGTGGCACGTATGTCACGCTGTACATGACATACCTCTCATGATTTGCA
Organism: Rhipicephalus sanguineus; assembly: GCF_013339695.2. Classification (NCBI taxonomy): domain Eukaryota; kingdom Metazoa; phylum Arthropoda; class Arachnida; order Ixodida; family Ixodidae; genus Rhipicephalus; species Rhipicephalus sanguineus. The sequence goes on from NC_051176.1 coordinate 82,336,328, forward strand.
TATTAACTCCCGTTATTTATGTTCATCACACAGTCATGTCGCGCAATACCAATTTTGGTGTATATCAAGCTAGCGCAACGGCCGCCAGCGCACCATGAGCGTGGCACGTATGTCACGCTGTACATGACATACCTCTCATGATTTGCATATTAACTCCCGTTATTTATGTTCATCACACAGTCATGTCGCGCAATACCAATTTTGGTGTATATCAAGCTAGCGAAACGGCCGCCAGCGCACCATGAGCGTGACATGTATGTCACGCTGTACATGACATACCTCTCATGATTTGCATATTAACTCCCGTTATTTATGTTCATCACACAGTCGTGTCGCGCAATACCAATTTTGGTGTATATCAAGCTAGCGAAACGGCCGCCAGCGCACCATGAGCGTGGCACGTATGTCACGCTGTACATGACATACCTCTCATGATTTGCATATTAACTCCCGTTATTTATGTTCATCACACAGTCATGTCGCGCAATACCAATTTTGGTGTATATCAAGCTAGCGAAACGGCCGCCAGCGCACCATGAGCGTGGCATGTATGTCACGCTGTACATGACATACCTCTCATGATTTGCATATTAACTCCCGTTATTTATGTTCATCACACAGTCATGTCGCGCAATACCATTTTGGTGTATATCAAGCTAGCGAAACGGCCGCCAGCGCACCATGAGCGTGGCACGTATGTCACGCTGTACATGACATACCTCTCATGATTTGCATATTAACTCCCGTTATTTATGTTCATCACACAGTCATGTCGCGCAATACCATTTTTGGTGTATATCAAGCTAGCGAAACGGCCGCCAGCGCACCATGAGCGTGGCACGTATGTCACGCTGTACATGACATACCTCTCATGATTTGCATATTAACTCCCGTTATTTATGTTCATCACACAGTCATGTCGCGCAATACCAATTTTGGTGTATATCAAGCTAGCGAAACGGCCGCCAGCGCACCATGAGCGTGGCACGTATGTCACGCTGTACATGACATACCTCTCATGATTTGCATATTAACTCCCGTTATTTATGTTCATCACACAGTCATGTCGCGCAATACCATTTTTGGTGTATATCAAGCTAGCGCAACGGCCGCCAGCGCACCATGAGCGTGGCACGTATGTCACGCTGTACATGACATACCTCTCATGATTTGCATATTAACTCCCGTTATTTATGTTCATCACACAGTCATGTCGCGCAATACCATTTTTGGTGTATATCAAGCTAGCGAAACGGCCGCCAGCGCACCATGAGCGTGGCACGTATGTCACGCTGTACATGACATACCTCTCATGATTTGCATATTAACTCCCGTTATTTATGTTCATCACACAGTCATGTCGCGCAATACCATTTTTGGTGTATATCAAGCTAGCGCAAACGGCCGCCAGCGCACCATGAGCGTGGCACGTATGTCACGCTGTACATGACATACCTCTCATGATTTGCATATTAACTCCCGTTATTTATGTTCATCACACAGTCATGTCGCGCAATACCAATTTTGGTGTATATCAAGCTAGCGAAACGGCCGCCAGCGCACCATGAGCGTGGCATGTATGTCACGCTGTACATGACATACCTCTCATGATTTGCATATTAACTCCCGTTATTTATGTTCATCACACAGTCATGTCGCGCAATACCATTTTGGTGTATATCAAGCTAGCGCAACGGCCGCCAGCGCACCATGAGCGTGGCACGTATGTCACGCTGTACATGACATACCTCTCATGATTTGCATATTAACTCCCGTTATTTATGTTCATCACACAGTCATGTCGCGCAATACCAATTTTGGTGTATATCAAGCTAGCGAAACGGCCGCCAGCGCACCATGAGCGTGGCACGTATGTCACGCTGTACATGACATACCTCTCATGATTTGCATATTAACTCCCGTTATTTATGTTCATCACACAGTCATGTCGCGCAATACCATTTTTGGTGTATATCAAGCTAGCGCAACGGCCGCCAGCGCACCATGAGCGTGGCATGTATGTCACGCTGTACATGACATACCTCTCATGATTTGCATATTAACTCCCGTTATTTATGTTCATCACACAGTCATGTCGCGCAATACCATTTTTGGTGTATATCAAGCTAGCGCAACGGCCGCCAGCGCACCATGAGCGTGGCACGTATGTCACGCTGTACATGACATACCTCTCATGATTTGCATATTAACTCCCGTTATTTATGTTCATCACACAGTCATGTCGCGCAATACCATTTTTGGTGTATATCAAGCTAGCGAAACGGCCGCCAGCGCACCATGAGCGTGGCATGTATGTCACGCTGTACATGACATACCTCTCATGATTTGCATATTAACTCCCGTTATTTATGTTCATCACACAGTCATGTCGCGCAATACCATTTTTGGTGTATATCAAGCTAGCGCAACGGCCGCCAGCGCACCATGAGCGTGGCACGTATGTCACGCTGTACATGACATACCTCTCATGATTTGCATATTAACTCCCGTTATTTATGTTCATCACACAGTCATGTCGCGCAATACCATTTTTGGTGTATATCAAGCTAGCGAAACGGCCGCCAGCGCACCATGAGCGTGGCATGTATGTCACGCTGTACATGACATACCTCTCATGATTTGCATATTAACTCCCGTTATTTATGTTCATCACACAGTCATGTCGCGCAATACCATTTTTGGTGTATATCAAGCTAGCGCAACGGCCGCCAGCGCACCATGAGCGTGGCACGTATGTCACGCTGTACATGACATACCTCTCATGATTTGCATATTAACTCCCGTTATTTATGTTCATCACACAGTCATGTCGCGCAATACCATTTTGGTGTATATCAAGCTAGCGCAACGGCCGCCAGCGCACCATGAGCGTGGCATGTATGTCACGCTGTACATGACATACCTCTCATGATTTGCATATTAACTCCCGTTATTTATGTTCATCACACAGTCATGTCGCGCAATACCATTTTTGGTGTATATCAAGCTAGCGAAACGGCCGCCAGCGCACCATGAGCGTGGCATGTATGTCACGCTGTACATGACATACCTCTCATGATTTGCATATTAACTCCCGTTATTTATGTTCATCACACAGTCATGTCGCGCAATACCAATTTTGGTGTATATCAAGCTAGCGCAACGGCCGCCAGCGCACCATGAGCGTGGCATGTATGTCACGCTGTACATGACATACCTCTCATGATTTGCATATTAACTCCCGTTATTTATGTTCATCACACAGTCATGTCGCGCAATACCATTTTTGGTGTATATCAAGCTAGCGCAACGGCCGCCAGCGCACCATGAGCGTGGCATGTATGTCACGCTGTACATGACATACCTCTCATGATTTGCATATTAACTCCCGTTATTTATGTTCATCACACAGTCATGTCGCGCAATACCATTTTGGTGTATATCAAGCTAGCGAAACGGCCGCCAGCGCACCATGAGCGTGGCATGTATGTCACGCTGTACATGACATACCTCTCATGATTTGCATATTAACTCCCGTTATTTATGTTCATCACACAGTCATGTCGCGCAATACCATTTTTGGTGTATATCAAGCTAGCGCAACGGCCGCCAGCGCACCATGAGCGTGGCACGTATGTCACGCTGTACATGACATACCTCTCATGATTTGCATATTAACTCCCGTTATTTATGTTCATCACACAGTCATGTCGCGCAATACCATTTTTGGTGTATATCAAGCTAGCGCAACGGCCGCCAGCGCACCATGAGCGTGGCACGTATGTCACGCTGTACATGACATACCTCTCATGATTTGCATATTAACTCCCGTTATTTATGTTCATCACACAGTCATGTCGCGCAATACCAATTTTGGTGTATATCAAGCTAGCGAAACGGCCGCCAGCGCACCATGAGCGTGGCACGTATGTCACGCTGTACATGACATACCTCTCATGATTTGCATATTAACTCCCGTTATTTATGTTCATCACACAGTCATGTCGCGCAATACCATTTTTGGTGTATATCAAGCTAGCGCAACGGCCGCCAGCGCACCATGAGCGTGGCACGTATGTCACGCTGTACATGACATACCTCTCATGATTTGCATATTAACTCCCGTTATTTATGTTCATCACACAGTCATGTCGCGCAATACCATTTTTGGTGTATATCAAGCTAGCGAAACGGCCGCCAGCGCACCATGAGCGTGGCATGTATGTCACGCTGTACATGACATACCTCTCATGATTTGCATATTAACTCCCGTTATTTATGTTCATCACACAGTCATGTCGCGCAATACCATTTTTGGTGTATATCAAGCTAGCGCAACGGCCGCCAGCGCACCATGAGCGTGGCACGTATGTCACGCTGTACATGACATACCTCTCATGATTTGCATATTAACTCCCGTTATTTATGTTCATCACACAGTCATGTCGCGCAATACCAATTTTGGTGTATATCAAGCTAGCGAAACGGCCGCCAGCGCACCATGAGCGTGGCATGTATGTCACGCTGTACATGACATACCTCTCATGATTTGCATATTAACTCCCGTTATTTATGTTCATCACACAGTCATGTCGCGCAATACCATTTTTGGTGTATATCAAGCTAGCGCAACGGCCGCCAGCGCACCATGAGCGTGGCACGTATGTCACGCTGTACATGACATACCTCTCATGATTTGCATATTAACTCCCGTTATTTATGTTCATCACACAGTCATGTCGCGCAATACCATTTTTGGTGTATATCAAGCTAGCGAAACGGCCGCCAGCGCACCATGAGCGTGGCATGTATGTCACGCTGTACATGACATACCTCTCATGATTTGCATATTAACTCCCGTTATTTATGTTCATCACACAGTCATGTCGCGCAATACCATTTTTGGTGTATATCAAGCTAGCGCAACGGCCGCCAGCGCACCATGAGCGTGGCACGTATGTCACGCTGTACATGACATACCTCTCATGATTTGCATATTAACTCCCGTTATTTATGTTCATCACACAGTCATGTCGCGCAATACCAATTTTGGTGTATATCAAGCTAGCGAAACGGCCGCCAGCGCACCATGAGCGTGGCATGTATGTCACGCTGTACATGACATACCTCTCATGATTTGCATATTAACTCCCGTTATTATGTTCATCACACAGTCATGTCGCGCAATACCATTTTTGGTGTATATCAAGCTAGCGAAACGGCCGCCAGCGCACCATGAGCGTGGCACGTATGTCACGCTGTACATGACATACCTCTCATGATTTGCATATTAACTCCCGTTATTTATGTTCATCACACAGTCATGTCGCGCAATACCAATTTTGGTGTATATCAAGCTAGCGAAACGGCCGCCAGCGCACCATGAGCGTGGCACGTATGTCACGCTGTACATGACATACCTCTCATGATTTGCATATTAACTCCCGTTATTTATGTTCATCACACAGTCATGTCGCGCAATACCAATTTTGGTGTATATCAAGCTAGCGAAACGGCCGCCAGCGCACCATGAGCGTGGCACGTATGTCACGCTGTACATGACATACCTCTCATGATTTGCATATTAACTCCCGTTATTTATGTTCATCACACAGTCATGTCGCGCAATACCATTTTTGGTGTATATCAAGCTAGCGAAACGGCCGCCAGCGCACCATGAGCGTGGCACGTATGTCACGCTGTACATGACATACCTCTCATGATTTGCATATTAACTCCCGTTATTTATGTTCATCACACAGTCATGTCGCGCAATACCAATTTTGGTGTATATCAAGCTAGCGAAACGGCCGCCAGCGCACCATGAGCGTGGCACGTATGTCACGCTGTACATGACATACCTCTCATGATTTGCATATTAACTCCCGTTATTTATGTTCATCACACAGTCATGTCGCGCAATACCAATTTTGGTGTATATCAAGCTAGCGAAACGGCCGCCAGCGCACCATGAGCGTGGCACGTATGTCACGCTGTACATGACATACCTCTCATGATTTGCATATTAACTCCCGTTATTTATGTTCATCACACAGTCATGTCGCGCAATACCAATTTTGGTGTATATCAAGCTAGCGAAACGGCCGCCAGCGCACCATGAGCGTGGCACGTATGTCACGCTGTACATGACATACCTCTCATGATTTGCATATTAACTCCCGTTATTTATGTTCATCACACAGTCATGTCGCGCAATACCAATTTTGGTGTATATCAAGCTAGCGAAACGGCCGCCAGCGCACCATGAGCGTGGCACGTATGTCACGCTGTACATGACATACCTCTCATGATTTGCATATTAACTCCCGTTATTTATGTTCATCACACAGTCATGTCGCGCAATACCATTTTGGTGTATATCAAGCTAGCGAAACGGCCGCCAGCGCACCATGAGCGTGGCACGTATGTCACGCTGTACATGACATACCTCTCATGATTTGCATATTAACTCCCGTTATTTATGTTCATCACACAGTCATGTCGCGCAATACCAATTTTGGTGTATATCAAGCTAGCGAAACGGCCGCCAGCGCACCATGAGCGTGGCACGTATGTCACGCTGTACATGACATACCTCTCATGATTTGCATATTAACTCCCGTTATTTATGTTCATCACACAGTCATGTCGCGCAATACCATTTTGGTGTATATCAAGCTAGCGCAACGGCCGCCAGCGCACCATGAGCGTGGCACGTATGTCACGCTGTACATGACATACCTCTCATGATTTGCATATTAACTCCCGTTATTTATGTTCATCACACAGTCATGTCGCGCAATACCATTTTTGGTGTATATCAAGCTAGCGCAACGGCCGCCAGCGCACCATGAGCGTGGCATGTATGTCACGCTGTACATGACATACCTCTCATGATTTGCATATTAACTCCCGTTATTTATGTTCATCACACAGTCCATGTCGCGCAATACCATTTTTGGTGTATATCAAGCTAGCGAAACGGCCGCCAGCGCACCATGAGCGTGGCACGTATGTCACGCTGTACATGACATACCTCTCATGATTTGCATATTAACTCCCGTTATTTATGTTCATCACACAGTCATGTCGCGCAATACCATTTTTGGTGTATATCAAGCTAGCGCAACGGCCGCCAGCGCACCATGAGCGTGGCATGTATGTCACGCTGTACATGACATACCTCTCATGATTTGCATATTAACTCCCGTTATTTATGTTCATCACACAGTCATGTCGCGCAATACCAATTTTGGTGTATATCAAGCTAGCGAAACGGCCGCCAGCGCACCATGAGCGTGGCACGTATGTCACGCTGTACATGACATACCTCTCATGATTTGCATATTAACTCCCGTTATTTATGTTCATCACACAGTCATGTCGCGCAATACCATTTTTGGTGTATATCAAGCTAGCGCAAACGGCCGCCAGCGCACCATGAGCGTGGCACGTATGTCACGCTGTACATGACATACCTCTCATGATTTGCATATTAACTCCCGTTATTTATGTTCATCACACAGTCATGTCGCGCAATACCAATTTTGGTGTATATCAAGCTAGCGCAACGGCCGCCAGCGCACCATGAGCGTGGCACGTATGTCACGCTGTACATGACATACCTCTCATGATTTGCATATTAACTCCCGTTATTTATGTTCATCACACAGTCATGTCGCGCAATACCATTTTGGTGTATATCAAGCTAGCGAAACGGCCGCCAGCGCACCATGAGCGTGGCACGTATGTCACGCTGTACATGACATACCTCTCATGATTTGCATATTAACTCCCGTTATTTATGTTCATCACACAGTCATGTCGCGCAATACCATTTTTGGTGTATATCAAGCTAGCGCAAACGGCCGCCAGCGCACCATGAGCGTGGCACGTATGTCACGCTGTACATGACATACCTCTCATGATTTGCATATTAACTCCCGTTATTTATGTTCATCACACAGTCATGTCGCGCAATACCAATTTTGGTGTATATCAAGCTAGCGAAACGGCCGCCAGCGCACCATGAGCGTGGCACGTATGTCACGCTGTACATGACATACCTCTCATGATTTGCATATTAACTCCCGTTATTTATGTTCATCACACAGTCATGTCGCGCAATACCATTTTTGGTGTATATCAAGCTAGCGCAACGGCCGCCAGCGCACCATGAGCGTGGCACGTATGTCACGCTGTACATGACATACCTCTCATGATTTGCATATTAACTCCCGTTATTTATGTTCATCACACAGTCATGTCGCGCAATACCAATTTTGGTGTATATCAAGCTAGCGAAACGGCCGCCAGCGCACCATGAGCGTGGCACGTATGTCACGCTGTACATGACATACCTCTCATGATTTGCATATTAACTCCCGTTATTTATGTTCATCACACAGTCATGTCGCGCAATACCATTTTGGTGTATATCAAGCTAGCGCAACGGCCGCCAGCGCACCATGAGCGTGGCACGTATGTCACGCTGTACATGACATACCTCTCATGATTTGCATATTAACTCCCGTTATTTATGTTCATCACACAGTCATGTCGCGCAATACCATTTTGGTGTATATCAAGCTAGCGCAACGGCCGCCAGCGCACCATGAGCGTGGCACGTATGTCACGCTGTACATGACATACCTCTCATGATTTGCATATTAACTCCCGTTATTTATGTTCATCACACAGTCATGTCGCGCAATACCATTTTGGTGTATATCAAGCTAGCGCAACGGCCGCCAGCGCACCATGAGCGTGGCACGTATGTCACGCTGTACATGACATACCTCTCATGATTTGCATATTAACTCCCGTTATTTATGTTCATCACACAGTCATGTCGCGCAATACCAATTTTTGGTGTATATCAAGCTAGCGAAACGGCCGCCAGCGCACCATGAGCGTGGCATGTATGTCACGCTGTACATGACATACCTCTCATGATTTGCATATTAACTCCCGTTATTTATGTTCATCACACAGTCATGTCGCGCAATACCAATTTTGGTGTATATCAAGCTAGCGAAACGGCCGCCAGCGCACCATGAGCGTGGCACGTATGTCACGCTGTACATGACATACCTCTCATGATTTGCATATTAACTCCCGTTATTTATGTTCATCACACAGTCATGTCGCGCAATACCATTTTTGGTGTATATCAAGCTAGCGCAACGGCCGCCAGCGCACCATGAGCGTGGCATGTATGTCACGCTGTACATGACATACCTCTCATGATTTGCATATTAACTCCCGTTATTTATGTTCATCACACAGTCATGTCGCGCAATACCATTTTGGTGTATATCAAGCTAGCGAAACGGCCGCCAGCGCACCATGAGCGTGGCACGTATGTCACGCTGTACATGACATACCTCTCATGATTTGCATATTAACTCCCGTTATTTATGTTCATCACACAGTCATGTCGCGCAATACCAATTTTGGTGTATATCAAGCTAGCGCAACGGCCGCCAGCGCACCATGAGCGTGGCACGTATGTCACGCTGTACATGACATACCTCTCATGATTTGCATATTAACTCCCGTTATTTATGTTCATCACACAGTCATGTCGCGCAATACCAATTTTGGTGTATATCAAGCTAGCGAAACGGCCGCCAGCGCACCATGAGCGTGGCACGTATGTCACGCTGTACATGACATACCTCTCATGATTTGCATATTAACTCCCGTTATTTATGTTCATCACACAGTCATGTCGCGCAATACCATTTTGGTGTATATCAAGCTAGCGCAACGGCCGCCAGCGCACCATGAGCGTGGCACGTATGTCACGCTGTACATGACATACCTCTCATGATTTGCATATTAACTCCCGTTATTTATGTTCATCACACAGTCATGTCGCGCAATACCAATTTTGGTGTATATCAAGCTAGCGAAACGGCCGCCAGCGCACCATGAGCGTGGCACGTATGTCACGCTGTACATGACATACCTCTCATGATTTGCATATTAACTCCCGTTATTTATGTTCATCACACAGTCATGTCGCGCAATACCAATTTTGGTGTATATCAAGCTAGCGCAACGGCCGCCAGCGCACCATGAGCGTGGCACGTATGTCACGCTGTACATGACATACCTCTCATGATTTGCATATTAACTCCCGTTATTTATGTTCATCACACAGTCATGTCGCGCAATACCAATTTTGGTGTATATCAAGCTAGCGCAACGGCCGCCAGCGCACCATGAGCGTGGCACGTATGTCACGCTGTACATGACATACCTCTCATGATTTGCATATTAACTCCCGTTATTTATGTTCATCACACAGTCATGTCGCGCAATACCAATTTTTGGTGTATATCAAGCTAGCGAAACGGCCGCCAGCGCACCATGAGCGTGGCACGTATGTCACGCTGTACATGACATACCTCTCATGATTTGCATATTAACTCCCGTTATTTATGTTCATCACACAGTCATGTCGCGCAATACCAATTTTGGTGTATATCAAGCTAGCGCAACGGCCGCCAGCGCACCATGAGCGTGGCACGTATGTCACGCTGTACATGACATACCTCTCATGATTTGCATATTAACTCCCGTTATTTATGTTCATCACACAGTCATGTCGCGCAATACCATTTTGGTGTATATCAAGCTAGCGCAACGGCCGCCAGCGCACCATGAGCGTGGCACGTATGTCACGCTGTACATGACATACCTCTCATGATTTGCATATTAACTCCCGTTATTTATGTTCATCACACAGTCATGTCGCGCAATACCAATTTTGGTGTATATCAAGCTAGCGCAACGGCCGCCAGCGCACCATGAGCGTGGCACGTATGTCACGCTGTACTGACATACCTCTCATGATTTGCATATTAACTCCCGTTATTTATGTTCATCACACAGTCATGTCGCGCAATACCAATTTTGGTGTATATCAAGCTAGCGAAACGGCCGCCAGCGCACCATGAGCGTGGCACGTATGTCACGCTGTACATGACATACCTCTCATGATTTGCATATTAACTCCCGTTATTTATGTTCATCACACAGTCATGTCGCGCAATACCAATTTTGGTGTATATCAAGCTAGCGCAACGGCCGCCAGCGCACCATGAGCGTGGCACGTATGTCACGCTGTACATGACATACCTCTCATGATTTGCATATTAACTCCCGTTATTTATGTTCATCACACAGTCATGTCGCGCAATACCATTTTGGTGTATATCAAGCTAGCGCAACGGCCGCCAGCGCACCATGAGCGTGGCACGTATGTCACGCTGTACATGACATACCTCTCATGATTTGCATATTAACTCCCGTTATTTATGTTCATCACACAGTCATGTCGCGCAATACCAATTTTGGTGTATATCAAGCTAGCGCAACGGCCGCCAGCGCACCATGAGCGTGGCACGTATGTCACGCTGTACATGACATACCTCTCATGATTTGCATATTAACTCCCGTTATTTATGTTCATCACACAGTCATGTCGCGCAATACCAATTTTGGTGTATATCAAGCTAGCGCAACGGCCGCCAGCGCACCATGAGCGTGGCACGTATGTCACGCTGTACATGACATACCTCTCATGATTTGCATATTAACTCCCGTTATTTATGTTCATCACACAGTCATGTCGCGCAATACCAATTTTGGTGTATATCAAGCTAGCGCAACGGCCGCCAGCGCACCATGAGCGTGGCACGTATGTCACGCTGTACATGACATACCTCTCATGATTTGCATATTAACTCCCGTTATTTATGTTCATCACACAGTCATGTCGCGCAATACCAATTTTGGTGTATATCAAGCTAGCGCAACGGCCGCCAGCGCACCATGAGCGTGGCACGTATGTCACGCTGTACATGACATACCTCTCATGATTTGCATATTAACTCCCGTTATTTATGTTCATCACACAGTCATGTCGCGCAATACCAATTTTGGTGTATATCAAGCTAGCGCAACGGCCGCCAGCGCACCATGAGCGTGGCACGTATGTCACGCTGTACATGACATACCTCTCATGATTTGCATATTAACTCCCGTTATTTATGTTCATCACACAGTCATGTCGCGCAATACCATTTTGGTGTATATCAAGCTAGCGAAACGGCCGCCAGCGCACCATGAGCGTGGCACGTATGTCACGCTGTACATGACATACCTCTCATGATTTGCATATTAACTCCCGTTATTTATGTTCATCACACAGTCATGTCGCGCAATACCAATTTTGGTGTATATCAAGCTAGCGCAACGGCCGCCAGCGCACCATGAGCGTGGCACGTATGTCACGCTGTACATGACATACCTCTCATGATTTGCATATTAACTCCCGTTATTTATGTTCATCACACAGTCATGTCGCGCAATACCAATTTTGGTGTATATCAAGCTAGCGCAACGGCCGCCAGCGCACCATGAGCGTGGCACGTATGTCACGCTGTACATGACATACCTCTCATGATTTGCATATTAACTCCCGTTATTTATGTTCATCACACAGTCATGTCGCGCAATACCAATTTTGGTGTATATCAAGCTAGCGCAACGGCCGCCAGCGCACCATGAGCGTGGCACGTATGTCACGCTGTACATGACATACCTCTCATGATTTGCATATTAACTCCCGTTATTTATGTTCATCACACAGTCATGTCGCGCAATACCAATTTTGGTGTATATCAAGCTAGCGCAACGGCCGCCAGCGCACCATGAGCGTGGCACGTATGTCACGCTGTACATGACATACCTCTCATGATTTGCATATTAACTCCCGTTATTTATGTTCATCACACAGTCATGTCGCGCAATACCAATTTTGGTGTATATCAAGCTAGCGCAACGGCCGCCAGCGCACCATGAGCGTGGCACGTATGTCACGCTGTACATGACATACCTCTCATGATTTGCATATTAACTCCCGTTATTTATGTTCATCACACAGTCATGTCGCGCAATACCAATTTTGGTGTATATCAAGCTAGCGCAACGGCCGCCAGCGCACCATGAGCGTGGCACGTATGTCACGCTGTACATGACATACCTCTCATGATTTGCATATTAACTCCCGTTATTTATGTTCATCACACAGTCATGTCGCGCAATACCATTTTGGTGTATATCAAGCTAGCGAAACGGCCGCCAGCGCACCATGAGCGTGGCACGTATGTCACGCTGTACATGACATACCTCTCATGATTTGCATATTAACTCCCGTTATTTATGTTCATCACACAGTCATGTCGCGCAATACCAATTTTGGTGTATATCAAGCTAGCGCAACGGCCGCCAGCGCACCATGAGCGTGGCACGTATGTCACGCTGTACATGACATACCTCTCATGATTTGCATATTAACTCCCGTTATTTATGTTCATCACACAGTCATGTCGCGCAATACCAATTTTGGTGTATATCAAGCTAGCGCAACGGCCGCCAGCGCACCATGAGCGTGGCACGTATGTCACGCTGTACATGACATACCTCTCATGATTTGCATATTAACTCCCGTTATTTATGTTCATCACACAGTCATGTCGCGCAATACCAATTTTGGTGTATATCAAGCTAGCGAAACGGCCGCCAGCGCACCATGAGCGTGGCACGTATGTCACGCTGTACATGACATACCTCTCATGATTTGCATATTAACTCCCGTTATTTATGTTCATCACACAGTCATGTCGCGCAATACCAATTTTGGTGTATATCAAGCTAGCGCAAACGGCCGCCAGCGCACCATGAGCGTGGCACGTATGTCACGCTGTACATGACATACCTCTCATGATTTGCATATTAACTCCCGTTATTTATGTTCATCACACAGTCATGTCGCGCAATACCATTTTTGGTGTATATCAAGCTAGCGCAACGGCCGCCAGCGCACCATGAGCGTGGCACGTATGTCACGCTGTACATGACATACCTCTCATGATTTGCATATTAACTCCCGTTATTTATGTTCATCACACAGTCATGTCGCGCAATACCATTTTTGGTGTATATCAAGCTAGCGAAACGGCCGCCAGCGCACCATGAGCGTGGCACGTATGTCACGCTGTACATGACATACCTCTCATGATTTGCATATTAACTCCCGTTATTTATGTTCATCACACAGTCATGTCGCGCAATACCATTTTGGTGTATATCAAGCTAGCGCAACGGCCGCCAGCGCACCATGAGCGTGGCACGTATGTCACGCTGTACATGACATACCTCTCATGATTTGCATATTAACTCCCGTTATTTATGTTCATCACACAGTCATGTCGCGCAATACCATTTTTGGTGTATATCAAGCTAGCGAAACGGCCGCCAGCGCACCATGAGCGTGGCACGTATGTCACGCTGTACATGACATACCTCTCATGATTTGCATATTAACTCCCGTTATTTATGTTCATCACACAGTCATGTCGCGCAATACCAATTTTGGTGTATATCAAGCTAGCGCAACGGCCGCCAGCGCACCCATGAGCGTGGCACGTATGTCACGCTGTACATGACATACCTCTCATGATTTGCATATTAACTCCCGTATTTATGTTCATCACACAGTCATGTCGCGCAATACCATTTTTGGTGTATATCAAGCTAGCGCAACGGCCGCCAGCGCACCATGAGCGTGGCACGTATGTCACGCTGTACATGACATACCTCTCATGATTTGCATATTAACTCCCGTTATTTATGTTCATCACACAGTCATGTCGCGCAATACCAATTTTGGTGTATATCAAGCTAGCGAAACGGCCGCCAGCGCACCATGAGCGTGGCACGTATGTCACGCTGTACATGACATACCTCTCATGATTTGCATATTAACTCCCGTTATTTATGTTCATCACACAGTCATGTCGCGCAATACCATTTTTGGTGTATATCAAGCTAGCGCAACGGCCGCCAGCGCACCATGAGCGTGGCACGTATGTCACGCTGTACATGACATACCTCTCATGATTTGCATATTAACTCCCGTTATTTATGTTCATCACACAGTCATGTCGCGCAATACCAATTTTGGTGTATATCAAGCTAGCGAAACGGCCGCCAGCGCACCATGAGCGTGGCAGTATGTCACGCTGTACATGACATACCTCTCATGATTTGCATATTAACTCCCGTTATTTATGTTCATCACACAGTCATGTCGCGCAATACCAATTTTTGGTGTATATCAAGCTAGCGCAAGGCCGCCAGCGCACCATGAGCGTGGCACGTATGTCACGCTGTACATGACATACCCTCATGATTTGCATATTAACTCCCGTTATTTATGTTCATCACACAGTCATGTCGCGCAATACCATTTTGGTGTATATCAAGCTAGCGAAACGGCCGCCAGCGCACCATGAGCGTGGCACGTATGTCACGCTGTACATGACATACCTCTCATGATTTGCATATTACTCCCGTTATTTATGTTCATCACACAGTCATGTCGCGCAATACCATTTTGGTGTATATCAAGCTAGCGAAACGGCCGCCAGCGCACCATGAGCGTGCACGTATGTCACGCTGTACATGACATACCTCTCATGATTTGCATATTAACTCCCGTTATTTGTTCATCACACAGTCATGTCGCGCAATACCATTTTGGTGTATATCAAGCTAGCGCAACGGCCGCCAGCGCACCATGACGTGGCACGTATGTCACGCTGTACATGACATACCCTCATGATTTGCATATTAACTCCCGTTATTTATGTTCATCACACAGTCATGTCGCGCAATACCATTTTGGTGTATATCAAGCTAGCGAAACGGCCGCCAGCGCACCATGAGCGTGGCACGTATGTCACGCTGTACATGACATACCTCTCATGATTTGCATATTAACTCCCGTTATTTATGTTCTATCACACAGTCATGTCGCGCAATACCATTTTTGGTGTATATCAAGCTAGCGAAACGGCCGCCCAGCGCACCATGAGCGTGGCACGTATGTCACGCTGTACATGACATACCTCTCATGATTTGCATATTAACTCCCGTTATTTATGTTCATCACACAGTCATGTCGCGCAATACCATTTTTGGTGTATATCAAGCTAGCGAAACGGCCGCCAGCGCACCATGAGCGTGGCACGTATGTCACGCTGTACATGACATACCTCTCATGATTTGCATATTAACTCCCGGTTATTTATGTTCATCACACAGTCATGTCGCGCAATACCATTTTGGTGTATATCAAGCTAGCGAAACGACCGCCAGCGCACCATGAGCGTGGCACGTATGTCACGCTGTACATGCATACCTCTCATGATTTGCATATTAACTCCCGTTATTATGTTAATCACACAGTCATGTCGCGCAATACCATTTTTGGTGTATCAAGCTAGCGAAACGGCCGCCAGCGCACCATGAGCGTGGCACGTATGTCAACGCTGTACATGACATACCTCTCATGATTTGCATATTAACTCCCGTTATTTATGTTCATCACACAGTCATGTCGCGCAATACCATTTTTGGTGTATATCAAGCTAGCGAAACGGCCGCCAGCGCACCATGAGCGTGGCACGTATGTCACGCTGTACATGACATACCTCTCATGATTTGCATATTAACTCCCGTTATTTATGTTCATCACACAGTCATGTCGCCGCAATACCATTTTTGGTGTATATCAAGCTAGCGAAACGGCCGCCAGCGCACCATGAGCGTGGCACGTATGTCACGCTGTACATGACATACCTCTCATGATTTGCATATTAACTCCCGTTATTTATGTTCATCACACAGTCATGTCGCGCAATACCATTTTTGGGTGTCTATCAAGCTAGCGAAACGGCCGCCAGCGCACCATGAGCGTGGCACGTATGTCACGCTGTACATGACACTACCTCTCAGATTTGCATATTAACTCCCGTTATTTATGTTCATCACACAGTCATGTCGCGCAATACCAATTTTTGGTGTATATCAAGCTAGCGAAACGGCCGCCAGCGCACCCATGAGCGTGGCACGTATGTCACGCTGTACATGACATACCTCTCATGATTTGCATATTAACTCCCGTTATTTATGTTCATCACACAGTCATGTCGCGCAATACCAATTTTGGTGTATATCAAGCTAGCGAACGGCCGCCAGCGCCCGAGCGTGGCACGTATGTCACGCTGTACATGACATACCTCTCATGATTTGCATATTAACTCCCGTTATTTATGTTCATCACACAGTCATGTCGCGCAATACCAATTTTGGTGTATATCAAGCTAGCGACAACGGCCGCCAGCGCCACCATGAGCGTGGCAGTATGTCACGCTGTACATGACATACCTCTCATGATTTGCATATTAACTCCCGTTATTTATGTTCATCACACAGTCATGTCGCGCAATTCCATTTTTTGGTGTATATCAAGCTAGCGAAACGGCCGCCAGCGCACCATGAGCGTGGCACGTATGTCACGCTGTACATGACATACCTCTCATGATTTGCATATTAACTCCCGTTATTATGTTCATCACACAGTCATGTCGCGCAATACCATTTTGGTGTATATCAAGCTAGCGAAACGGCCCGCCAGCGCACCATGAGCGTGGCACGTATGTCACGCTGTACATGACATACCTCTCATGATTTGCATATTAACTCCCGTTATTTATGTTCATCACACAGTCATGTCGCGCAATACCAATTTTGGTGTATATCAAGCTAGCGAAACGGCCGCCAGCGCACCATGAGCGTGGCATGTATGTCACGCTGTACATGACATACCTCTCATGATTTGCATATTAACTCCCGTTATTTATGTTCATCACACAGTCATGTCGCGCAATACCAATTTTGGTGTATATCAAGCTAGCGAAACGGCCGCCAGCGCACCATGAGCGTGGCATGTATGTCACGCTGTACATGACATACCTCTCATGATTTGCATATTAACTCCCGTTTTTGTTCATCACACAGTCATGTCGCGCAATACCAATTTTGGTGTATATCAAGCTAGCGAAACGGCCGCCAGCGCACCATGAGCGTGGCCGTATGTCATGTACTGCATACATCTTCATGATTTGCATATTAACTCCCGTTATTTATGTTCATCACACAGTCATGTCGCGCAATACCATTTTGGTGTATATCAAGCGAAACGCCGCCAGCGCACCACGTGGCAATGTCTGTCCATGACATGCTGTCATGATTTTCATTTAACTCCCGTTATTTATGTTCATACAGTCATTCGCGCAATACCATTTTGGTGTATATCAAGCTAGCAAACGGCCGCCAGCGCACCATGAGCGTGGCACGTAATGTCACGCTGTACATGACATACCTCTCATGATTGCATATTAACTCCGTTATTTATGTTCGTCACATAGTCATGTCGCGCAATACCAATTTGGCTGTATATCAAGCTAGCGAAAAGGCCGCCAGCGCACCATGAGCGTGGCATGTATTCATGCTTGTACATGACATACGTCTCATGATTTGCATTACTCCGTGTTATTTATGTTCGTCACACAGTCACTGTCGCGCAATACCATTTTTGGCTGTATATAAAGATAGCGAAACGGCCGCCAGCGTACCATGAGGCTTTGGCACGTAGTCATGCTGTACATGACTAAGCGTCTCATGCATTTGCAATGTTAACTCCGTGTTATTTATGTTTCGTCATAACAGTCACTGCGGCCGCAATACCAATTTTGCTGTATATAAAGCTACCGAAACGGCCGCCAGCGCACCATGAGCGTGGCACTGTAAGTCATGCTGTATAGCATGACATGCGGCTCATGATTTTAATAGTTAACTGCCTGTTGATTGGTAGTTCGTCACACAGTCAGTCACACGCAATACAATTCTGGTATATATGAAATTAACGGAAACCGGCCGCCAGCGCACCATGAGCGTTGCACGTAAGTCATGCTGTCCATGACATACCTATCATGAGTTTCATATTAACTCCCGTTATTTATGTTCGTCACACAGTCATGTCGCGCAATACCAATTTTTGGTGTATATCAAGCTAGCGAACCGGCCGCCAGCGCACCATGAGCATGGCACGTATGTCACGCGTACATGACATACCTCTCATGATTGCATATTAACTCCCGTTTATTTATGTTCGTCACACAGTCATGTCGCGCAATACCAATTTTGGTGTATATCAAGCTAGCGAAACGGCCGCCAGCGCACAATGAGCGTGGCATGTAAGTCATGCTATACATGACATGCGTGTCATGATTTTCATAATACCTCCTGTTATTTATGTTCGCCATACGCTCTTGTCAAGTCATACCAATTTTGGTGTATATCAAATTAACGAAACGGCCGCAAGAGCACCAAGACTGTGGCATGTAAATCATGCTTTACATGACATGCATGTCATGATTTTCATGTTATGACCAGTCATTTATGTTTGTCATACAGTCATGTTATGCCATCCCAATTTTGGTATACACCCCATGAACGAAACGGCCAGGAGAGCACAAATTCGTAGGCGGCTAGATAGATAGATAGATAGATAGATAGATAGATAGATAGATAGATAGATAGATAGATAGATAGATAGATAGATAGATAGATAGATAGATACGCTCAAAGTCGCAGAAGTTCGCTAAGAAATGCTTCGCATTTAATATAATCATCAACCGACGCCTGAAGTAGAAATCCATGTGGCAAACCACTTACATGTCGAAGATTATCATTGAAATCTATCTATCTATCTATCTATCTATCTATCTATCTATCTATCTATCTATCTATCTATCTATCTATCTATCTATCTATCTATCTATCTATCTATCTATCTGTGCGCGTATTGGGTAGGTTACAACGGTTCTACCACGGAGCTACGCCAGTGCTTTGGTATGCTATAACAGGAAACACTGCAGCTGAAAAAATGAGACATTTGCGATCTTCGCAGAGAAGGAAGAAAAACAAGAGAGCGAGGAAAGGCGGGGATGTTGACCAGTTTAGCATAACCGGTTTGCTGCCCTGCACAGACGAAAAAGATGGGGGGGATTGAAAGAAGAGTAAAGAAAGAGAGAGAAAGAGGGTGAGCGCGCGCACGCACAACACACACACACACACACACACACACACACACACACACACACACACACACACACACACACACACACACACACACACACACACACACACACACACACACACACACACACACACACACACACACACACACACACACACACACACACACACACACACACAAGGAAGTAAAAAAATTAATTTGCCTGAAAGAAACCTGCTTCCTTCGCAGAATATGTACTCTGAGCCAGTCGAATCGCGGAAGCAGAGCTATTTGCTTTGGTAAACGTGAGCATAATCCTTAGCGGTGAAATCTTTGGTTTGCTATGAGGACGGGAAGTATGTTATCTTGCATTCAGACGTACCTTTAATCATATCATATTGCTAGCATCTCAGCTCATAATACTTGCGAGAGACAGATGCCTTCCATCTAATTACAGCATATTGCTTCAACTATTAGACGTTTGATTTGCAAAATATTTATTCTTAGAGAGCATGCTAACGCCTTTTCCAATTACCCGACAAGCATGTCGTCGGTAATAACTCCGTATACTTCGTCGAGAGGCAGTCGACAAGAAGTTATCTTGTTTAGTCGGCATTCGCTACCTAACATTGTCGCTGCCAATCATATCTTGCAGCAGGCTTAAGAGTTACCGGTCGTCTACAACAGGAACGCGTGATACATTTAGCATCTATTGGTTAAGCACTTTGCCCCGAAAATAATGTCATATTTTTTCTGTTGTTCTTATCTGACAGGAGGGCCGCGCTGTTAGGGCTCTGTTTTCAGAAGTGAACATAGTGTTCCACAATGAGAGGTTTCGACCATGAGACCATTCAGAAGTTTTCCTATTAAGACACTATAATCACAGCGTCCATGAAAAGCTGCGCTGAAAGTTTTTTCATGCCACTCCAGAAGCTGATTGCGTGGGGCACTTTGCAGCTAGACAAAATTTACGAGCGCTCTTTTGTGGGCGCCTCACTTAATGACAATCGTCATTGAGACTCAAACTGTGCTGTACATCAAGCCTGGAAACGAAGCTTCAGCTGATGCCAGGGTTAAGCCATATATTACGCAGTACCAAAGAGCGGAGCACCGTAAATAACAGCTGCTTATTTAAACGGACAAGGCTACAGTGGCTGTCGCTGGCCTAGAACGTGAACCACTGTCTGTCTTTATACACTTTAGAGTTTACGGCATATTTTGCTTGAACTTGCTTATTAACCGGCTTGCTTGTTACTGTGGCAGTAGTAAAGTAGCGTCAGGAGTACCTTTGCGGGCAGCAGGCGCTTCTTCAAATACAGACAGTGTACGGTCCATGTAAGATATAGGGGTTTCGGGAAAGACCTATATGTAGACGAAATTGTGAAAGTCTGGTGTGCCGTGAACTTGCAGTTGGCAACCAGTTCTGCTGTTAAACATGTATCGGATGAACTTAGTGCCGTTAGCAGGCCTAATGTTTTTCTTGTGCTGCGTGACCAGCTCAGCCAACGGGAAGAAAAGTTCGTAAGTGCGAAACACTTCTTCTCGCAAAAGAATTACCCTTATAGGAGGAACTTAAAGAAATTTCTACATATTACCAATAATAATAGCAACTCTGCCTCGATTCCGCAGGCATCGTCAATTTGCGCCTGGTACCTCTTAGAATGCGAGTGGTAGAGAAGGTTCGTTTAATGATCTTCTTGAAGTGACCACAGTCACTTCAAGAAGATCTTTGAAAATGGTGTTAACTGCTTTTTCACGGTGATGTGCTATGGTGTAGTGAGTCACCGGTGTAGAGTTCTCTTGACAATGGCCATGGGACGCAGTGTAGGTGCCAGTTAATAGATCTGTTCGGCCGGAAAACGTGAAAAATATATTGAACATATGATTACAAGTAGCTCTTATCAAGTTAGCGCGAGAAAGAACCATGTGAGGTTCCAGAATTCTATTGCATTTGTGGTATGACGCTTTATGTGCACTAGATATGCTGTCGAAAAAGCCGAATGTTCCAAGGGGGTTTATACAAAAATTGGTTAGACTTTCAACATGAATTTCATTAGAACCTTTCGCCTACAGCCATTGCGCACAAAACTGTTATAAAAGTCTCCAGCATGATGACAACATAAAACCTGGGCAGTCAAATTTTCTGTCGGGAAGGCAATGCGATAGCAGCTGTTGCATAATATATAATAAATGTTGGGAAAAAACATCATAACCATAATGATGCTGCCTAAAATGGCTCTCTGCTTTCCTTACGTATCAGTATATTTTAAGTGATGAAAAATAAGCAATGGAATTAGCTCCAGCACTGACGTTTAGTATTGAGGTTTCTTTTTTCATTTTATGAGTATCGTAATGCTCGTACTCTAGCCTGTTGTAAAAGAAAGTGATTGTTTTAAAGAACCATCCTTCAAAGATTTTTAATTTTCAAAGAATTTTTAACCTCTTAGAATATGGTTTATTTATTGCGGTAAACCGGGCCAGATAGACGTTCTGATCCTAGGCAGCACATAAAAAACAAATTAACTACCTTCCCTTATATTCTCGCGAGCACGAAGGGATTGAAATCTGCGTTTCTAAACGAGAAAAATGAAAATACTGGCTACCGGAGGTAGTTATAACGTGAAAAAACAGCAATAAAGAAAAAAAATATATATATATATAACATGAAAAAACGTGACAGTCTCTCGTCTTCCGGGTGTGGTGCAACGGTGACGTGTCAGATTCAGAATGTATGGTGCGTCGAGGTGGTCGGTTCGACTCCCGCTCGGTCTTTTCTTTTTTTTTTGAGGTTTTTTTTTTGTAGCGGTGCTCGTGTATCAGCCGTAATTACGATCGGGGTATGACCACAGCTGTTAGAAACAATTTAAAAGCCCGATTTTGGCCCGTAACGGGTGGCCCAGTGTGCAGTGCGCCAGCGTCCAGCGTGCCTCGTGCAGCGTCCCAGCGTCCCGGTACCCAGCGCCACACTGGTCCAATAATCAGGTATGGCACTGGGATAGTGCCACTGGGTTTTCCGCAGCTAACCACGGCTGAGAGCAGCACCTTCGCTGCGCGCGAATGCGCTAGTCACGTGTTTTTTTTGTACTTCGCGGCATTCCTTTGCAGCTTGGAAAAAATGTATACGGGAGACTTTCATTGTCGCAAATAATGCAGTGGAGGTTTCTGAAGACGCTCTCGATCTTAGTAAGTCGCATTTCTTGCCTAAAGTCGATATTTAGCAATTTAGTTAAATAATCCTAACTAACAAATTAATTAATTACAAAACAAAAAAAATGTGTGTAGTGCGCAAAGTGGCTGTCAGCAATTTGCAATAGATTTCACTCACCTGCCTCTAATATTGTATTTTTTAACCCTTGGCTAAAGATAGCTGGGACACCCGGTAGGTATATGGATTCTGTTACGCACAATAAACAGTTGGTAGTGAGCGCTGCTTCTGGGATGTGTTCTTGCGTGTATGCATGTGTTAATGTGTGTGTGAATGAGGGAATGCCAATTTGCGCCAAGTTTCTTCAATGTGAAGAAGTCCAGGGCTGCACTCCTTTCCACCACGCCAATGGCCACCGCGTGCTCAAACAATAATAGGACATAAAAAGGATAATTGACAACTACACTGTAAGCAGAAATTAACCGAGATTGGGGTTTTTGCGGCTGATTACCTCTCAAAACTTTTAAAAACTTTTAAAATTACTACCTTATGTTTGAGTAAAAGGCGGTACATGACATAGTTTTACCACCACCTCGGCGGAACGTTGTAAAAGGATGTCACAATCTAATTTTACTACGTGGGGAGTTTTCTATCACGCGATTTTTAACCACTGTTGGAGAATTGATTACCAGGTGACTTCAAGCTCCCTGCTTCGGTGGCTTGTGTCCGCCACTGAGCGCCGCTCCCATTTCCAATGAAGGTACGTGAAAGCAACAAATGTTTTTCACACGAAAGTGTTTTATGTCGGGGCCCACCAAGACGTATTTCCATCACATATTTCCATGGAAGTACGTCAGCAAAATGAACGCCGTCAGATGGCAAATAAAAAAAAACGAAGAAAAGGTTCCGTTGACAGGATTCGAACCCACGACCTCTTTGTCCTCGACGAAGGCTGGCGGGCCTTTAGCCTACGGAGCTACCGCGTAACACGTAGCGGTAGCTACATCTACGTGCCTTTTATCTTTCACACTTTCCTCTCACAGTGTTCTTCGATGAACGGATGCTAAAAGCGTCCCCTTTGTAACGGGGCGGTGACGTGTGTGCCACAAGGCACGAAAAAAAAAAAAAACCCAGAAAACTTCGTTGCCTCCGCAATTAGCTCCGGCAACGCGCCGTTGCTACGACCATCCCACTCGGCGCGTTTCCAGTAGAAGTGTAATTTTGTCAACGCTTTAACACACCGCAAAGTGACGGCTTTAGCCCAAGCCTCGCTCATATCATCCATCCATATCGAAAAATAGCTCTCCGACGCTCGCCTGGCTGTCGCACCGCGTTCCGCGCTCACCCTGTGAGAATTAACGGCCACGCTAGAGGGAAGACACGACACTCGTCACGTTTCTCTTCGTGTTTCACGACGCTTGGGAGGAGTGCATATCGAGTATCAGTGTTTAATATGTGCTTGTTGATGCCATCTTTGCGCGGGATTCACCATATGCGGTGTCTAGGTATATCCTGACAACTCCAGCTACCGCAAGGGTCAAATCATGATCATGGGCGTTAGTCGTCGGTAGGGATACGTGCCACCAGGCGTCAACGTGGGTGCGTCCACATCAAGCGGTGCTATATCTGCCAAACAACAATAAGACATTGTACAAGCTCTCATATACCAATGTATTATAAACGATCAACTACTTCTGTGACGACAAGTTTCACTTTCGTGTTATACCGATTCCTATGATGGAGGGATCAGCTTTTTTTTTGTTTTTTCCTCAAAGATTAGTATGGCAATGTCGCGGCTCATGGTTGTCCCTCACCCTACACACTTTCTCTGGGAATGGGAGCGGCAGAAACCCAACGAGCGAGAAAAGCAGTCTATCAACTCGCGCCGGCGTCCGGCCGTGCACAGCGGGCTGGATGTCACGTGTTTCTTTAGTGGGACTGACAGGCGGGCGAGTTGGAACTATCCATCTTTGCGCAGCGCACAAAATTGACAAGGCACGCAAGAGAAGAGGACGGGACAAGCGCTGATCTAACAGCTGAAAGATTTTATTTGAAAAAACAAATATATATACAGAAACACACGTGACACGCAATATTACACCCGATCAATGAAACGGATTTCTTGTTCCGATAAAAAGACTGATGGCTGACTAATACAATCACTATCGCACTTTGCCATGCGGCATGCCTCTGAAATCTCACGTGTACGTTGATTATGATGGCGTGTGATGATGGATGTTTGCGCAAACGAAGGCATACAACCGCAATCCCGGCAGTGGCTGGCGAGTTGAGACGAAACGCCCCCCTTCAAAGAATTCTCATGCACGCGGAGCCGAACATTAATACATCTGGCAGTCTGTCCGATGTAGACAGACCCGCAGGTACAAGGAATCCTATATACCACTCCCTCAGAACACGCGGTGTACTTCTTAACGTGCTTAATTGAGCAGGCATTATCACCTGCCCTTGCGACCCCCTTTGCGCGTCTATCAATGTTGCCACACAGGCTGCCCTATTTGTTGCCACCCGAAAAAACAACGTCAACCCCATACTGCCGCGCAAGTTTCTTTACTCTATGCGAAATGGAATGTAGTGTACATACGGAATCACACTAAACCTTTTTCGGTCGCATTGTGAAGTTGCTATCTGGTTGTCAGATTGCGCATAGTCTTCTGTCAGATTGCGCATAATCAGATTGTGATATTCTTCTGCCGGCCGTCTACATGAGTCCTGGTCTCATCCGCGGCCCCTCGTGATGCTGTTTTCGTACCATTTCCGTCCTGGCATGATAAATCGCATTTTCAGCGCAGCCTAAGAAACACTAGGGTCTTTAGAATTACATATCTATGTATCTGCTAGTAAAGGAACACATCACCTAATACTAACGTATTGATGTTGCGCCTCAAATATGTCTGATATTTGCTTTTTGATCGACAATGTTCACAAGTATGAACGCAGCTACCAGTTCAAGATGGCTGGGCGTTGAGCAAGTGCTTAAACTTTAGCCGGGTGGCTGAATCGTGTGACAGACAGACAGAAAGACAGACCAAAGTTTCTGCGTTCAAGTATCCCACGAAAGACTATCGTCTTTAAAATTATTGAGCGGCCGTGGTCTGTGCGTGCTTAGGTGTTTTTTGCGGACTTGTGCACCAGCACTGCTAAAGCGGGTGCGGCGAACACGACGGAGTGCCACCTAATAATTGGCTAATCAAAACATGAGATCAGGCGGGTTTATACTAAAAGGTTGGTGTGTCGCATCGCAGTGGCGTAAGCAGAAACTTTTTTCGGGGTTTGGGGGGGGGGGAGCACCTCCTTCATCCGACATGGGGTCTGGGTAGAGAGATGTGGTCGAGTGTAATTTTGGGCTCTGCATTTTATGGGAAGAAAAAATTTGGGGGGGGGGCACAGACCCGGTGTGCCACCCCCTGGCTGTGCCACTCACGCATAGCGACTTGCAGCCCACCTTAAGTTTACGCGTACGCTGTGGACCTTTATTTTTCAATGACGGAAAACATACTCGCACCGGCACTATAGCGAGTTTTAGTATAGCGGATAACAGCAAACGCAAGGATTTAGCGTTAGCGTTAGCGTTGCGTGCTCCTAACTGCGCATGAGCAGAACGTAAACGTAGCCCGAGCTCTTACGTACGAACGCTATTTCTGGAATATAGCGTTCAACGCTAACGCACGCAAGAGATCCCGTACGTAGGGCAAGATGGCGGTGCCTGTTGAAGCGAGAGCCGTCCACTTCCAATCTTTGTAGCCGTCCTCCTGCATTACTAAACTTATTCATTCCCTAATAATGTTCGTATTTGATTTAGATTTGAGTAATAAGGCTTCGCCAACCGTGTACCGCCGATAAAATTGCTCCGTTTTTGAGATACAAAGTCGATTTGCGATGCAGAAGGCTTAGCAAGATTTGCTGGCAAGGTTCGCTCATGTTTTCTGTAGCAGCGCAGAGATGGCGACGCTGTCTTTAGTCGCCTCTTTCCAAGATACGGCCACAAGTCAAGCAGATATATGTCAGGCTTCGTTTCCCTTCATGCCTTTCGCGGCAGTGTATGAATGTGACGCGTGATGCGTCCCAGCTTAAAAAGGCCAGGTAATAGGGGTCTTGAATTCTCGAACGCGGCATGTCGACAGAAACCACCAATGTGTCAGAACTCAACACTTCTGCAAACGCGACATGGAGACGCAACAGTGGTGACTTTGGATCAGCTCGACTTGGTGGCGCTTTTGTGGATTCTACAGTGCATTTAGTGTTTTTATGTCTAGATGGCGCCGTATGTGCTTGCGTTAGCGTTAGCGGGAATGCCTTCCGCTGTACTAAAAGACCACCAGTTGACACGCAGCGCGTTCCGTTTTAGCGTTAGCGTTGAGACGCACGCTAACGCTAACGTAAGCGTTTCCCGCTATACTAAAACTCGCTTATATGGCAGGTCAAAATGCGGTGCCTATATATACCGGGTGGCAGGTGCACGTTTGTGCAGCGCGAGCAGTAGGCTTATGTGATGTATTATTCTGAGTAGGTTGTGTGTGTTTGTGTATATTCTGAAAAGAGTAGCACTTGTGTGAACACGGACGAAAGGAAGACATATGTTTATCTCTGTATATGTCATCGATACTGCGTCATTCGATGTTGATTATTATTGAAATTCGATGCCTCACGGTGCGATAGCACCCCGTATGTTTTAAATGCGAAGCATTTCTTAGCGAACCTAAGGCACCTTGAGTGTTTCTATCTATCTATCTATCTATCTATCTATCTATCTATCTATCTATCTATCTATCTATCTATCTATCTATCTATCTATCTATCTATCTATCTATCTATCTATCTATCTATCTATCTATCTATCTATCTATCTATCTATCTATCTATCTATCTATCTATCTATCTATCTATCTATCTATCTATCTAGCCGCCTACTTCTGGGTGCTCTCGTCATCGCCTCCTTAACCTTGTGTAGATCAAAATTGGCACGGGCGGGTAAGAGGGTTTGAAGAATGTGACTTCCTGGTCGCGGCATGAATAACGTGAAAATCCTGTCGCGTACGTCGTCAAACCCTTTCCTCCAGACACGTGTGGCACATACCTGTGTACCAGGGCCGGAGTATACGGGTATGCGCCACAAGTGATTGACAGTTTATATCCACGCAGGAATGGCGAGAACAGACATTGGTAATTTAAATGCGACGGCGTTAAGAAAAACCGACATCGGCAGCGTTGACCCGACGAATGCAAAGAACAATAATCAAGATCCCTGAAGCAATAGAACACAAGCATTCTGCGTGGCAGTCAGCTATTCTACCACAGAGCCACGCTAGGTCTTGAAACTGCTTTGGAAAAAGACCCTGTGCAGTCGCGATGTCAGTGCAACGTCAATTCTGGTTGCAGTGCTCGTTATCTAATTTTATAACAAGCAATAAACATTACACATGTACTCCTATTACACAGGCGTCATGTCGGGCTAACTTCAATTGTGGTTCCAGTGTTGGTTTTCATCTGTGTCTAAAATAACCACAACGAAAATTGCACAGGAGATGCATTCCGTGATTGCCAGCTGTCGTTCATCGCATAGCCGTGCTCCTCAAAAAGGCCTAGCTACGCCGTCGGTAAGAAGCCGATACAGGCGTGGGGCCCCTCTAATAGCAGTCTAATAAACATTACACATTTACCCATATGATTCAGCAAGCAATATTCAAGTGTTGCTCGAGCCCGGAGGAATACACTGGCAAAAGCTACGTATGATATTCACATCGTCGCACCGTAGCGTGCACCTTGTTTCAATAACACAACTGTCTGTGCTCTAACGTGAGTGCTGATACTACGTCTAACCTTTAGTTACCATTTAAACGTAGTGTAGTCGGCATGCCTCGTAAGCCCACGATGTGCACACAACTCCTCGATTTACAAAAACGCGTTGATTCACCTCGTAACGCTTGGCTCAAAGCCAAAAAAATGCAGCATAGAACAACTGGCTGTCGCATGAAACCGATTCCCACAAGGCGTGGGATCTGCTGAATTTCTTCTCGCTTGTCCTCACTATATCAGGCGCCTGTCATGCATACGTCCTCATCGCCACTCTTTAGTCGCCTCTCGCCCTCTCTTTAATAGCCTCTGAACATTGATAATGATGATGATGATTCGGCGAACCCTCTGTATCGGGAGGACGTGGCAGTCGGTCCACCCGTACTTTCGCACCATATGTGGGCGAGCGGACGAAATACACAGGTCACCCCTTCACTGTTACAGAGGAGAACGAGGCGCCCGCTGAGACACCTGAGCAATTATTTCGCGGTGGCCTTGACCGAACAATCTATAGCTTGGAACAAGCACCCGACGTGCGAACCGATAAGTAGTTGTTTTGTTTATGTAAGATGTGCAACGGCACACAAAGGGAACAGAGTAATACCTAGATTCTTCTCATCTGCATCAGATAAATGTTTGCGTCAGATGTCCGTTCCTACTTAATATGCATCCTATATGCCAAATATCAAGACGGAAATCATTTTATAAAAAAAAGTGCGCTCACATGCTCTGGCAGTGCCCGGCGTTACTTAGCGCAAAGTTCAGCACAGAACATGACTAGGAGAGGGCTCTTAAAAGCCGCGAGCTCTCAGTCTAGCTGTCGACAGTCCAGGAGGCCTGCGAACGGGCGGAAGGCCACGGTCTTCCAGTACCGGCGTGGGCGCGGCTAGCAACTGCGGGGGACCCTCCTTCGGGGGTTGTCTGATTGGCGTTCTCTAGGACCAAATAAAGTTCATTTCATCATCATCATCTTCAGCTTGCACTGGTGGCTCAAGGCTGGAACAAAAAGCGGAGCTGGTGTTCGACCTAGCTAAGTTTTGCTAGTAATGCCAAGCCTTACCTAAATATGCTAAGCCTTTGCTAGTAGTACTAACTATGGCTAGACTTGCCTATTTTTCTGCGGTGTGGGTCGGTTCCCCATACTAGAGTGTACTAGAACAGGGGAGTGCCCGGAACAAGCTTCCAAAAGTAAAGCCCAAACAGGCTCAATCCGCTTGTGGAGCTGCGATCGGTAGTCTGGAGTGTGTCGTCGTTTAAGAGTTTCGCGCAGCTCCACCGAAGTGGTGCAGGGGTAGAATGCCTTCTTCCCACTCAAAAGGCCCGGGATCGAATCGCAGCTGTAATGGTGGGGTTTTATTCTTAGTGTCAGTTTTTATAGCTCTATTGGTTTTCTTTTGTTTCTTAAAACTAGCTTCAGTTGCTACGTGTTGCTTCAAAAAGTAACTCGAATTGTGAAGTCATATACAAGAAATTTGACAGTGAGCGTAGTTATTTTGCAGCGCCACCACCCGGTATTCAACAAAAACGTAAAGTATTGCCTGCGAGATTTTTGCGAATACGCGACTCGAAACGAGATTTCACATTTTACATTACTATTTGTAGCAACACGTAGCAACAGAAGCTAGTTTTAAGAAAGAAAGGAAAACCAACACAGCTACAAAAGGCGACACAAAGAATAGATACCCACTATATACAGCTACGATTGACTAGTTCTTACGTGGTTATGGCGGGAGCATGTCACGTGAGTGACTGGTACGCGATGTTGTGATTTTAGTCATGTGACATGTTCCTGCCAAAAACACGTAACAGCTAGTCACGTTTTGTAGCGTGATGTTACGTTATTCTGGTCATGTCACTAGTTGGTACGTCAAGTTACGTGATCTCAGGCACCTGAATAGTTGTTACGTGGTGTTACGTGATTTCAGTCACGTGACTAGATGTTAGGTGATTTTAGTAGCGTGAGTACCTGTTACGTGGTTTATGGCGGGAACATGTCATGTGACTCGCTGTTACATGGTTCTGACCGGAACATGGCACGGGACTATCTATCACCTTATGTTACGTGAATTTAGTGACGCGACTAATTACGTGTTTTATCACGGGAACATGCCACGTAACTAGCTGTCACGCGATTTTGCGTGACCCTTAGCCACGTTACTAAATGTTACGCCATGTGAAGTGATTTTTAGTCATGTGACTACGTGTTGCGTGATGTAATTTAATTTTATTCGCATTACTAGATGTTGCGTGATATTAGGTGACTTGTAGTCACGGGACTAGATGTTACATGATGTAACGCAATTTCAATCACGTGACTTGTTGTTACCTGGTGTTACGCGATTTTAGTCCGGTGACTAGTTGTTATGTGATGTGACTTTAGCCCCGCGACAAGTTCTTACGTGATGTTGCGGGATCTTTAGTCAAGCTATTGCATTCCACGCCTGACAAGTCCGCGCACGTGTTGTGGGAGCGAAGCAGAAGTTGAAGAGGATGAAGCAAGCGCATACCGGTTCATGATGATGATAATTCTTGTTCGCACTAACTGCTGCAACGAAACGCTTTGAGTTCCGCCCTTAAGAGATCGTGAGGCCTGCGCGTCACACGCAGCACAGTCACAGCGGAAGCTGAGAGAGCGGCCTTTTTAGAGCCCGCTGTAAGCA
The DNA here is from genome assembly GCF_013339695.2 of Rhipicephalus sanguineus. Lineage (NCBI taxonomy): Eukaryota > Metazoa > Arthropoda > Arachnida > Ixodida > Ixodidae > Rhipicephalus > Rhipicephalus sanguineus. Next base: position 82,367,946 of record NC_051176.1, read on the forward strand.
CTCTTGGGGCAACTAATACAAGTACACTAGCAGGGTACATAGTAGGGAAGCGCCCACTGTAATTCTTCATTCTGAGGAGAAGCAGGGTACACGCTACACGTCTCGAAGACATTATGTCCACTTTGTTGATGTTGTGGCTGATGGCGATGAAGACTAATGGCTGAGCCCTTCGCAGTGGGTAGGAAGTTTTAAATCACACACATGTTGCGCAATTCGCATTGTGTGACGCCTGGTTGTTATTTTACGCTTTACCACGCTATATTACACATGTTAACCTGATTGAATGCACGACATGACGCACGTACAAAGTTATGGCCGCCGCCGGTGTCTGTAACCATGCGCAAAATGAAAAAAAAAATGAATTAGAAAAACATATTCAGAATCCAGTGGGAGTTCAACATAAGCCGTCTGCAGTCGAGCAGTTTACCCCAGAGCCACGCCGGCGCTTGAAATTCTCATGCAAAAAGACCCTATACAGACGTCATATCGAGTAAGGAATCGCGCTAACATATGTAATATAGCATGGTAGAAGTGTAAAATAACAACCAGGCGTCACACAATTTAAATTGCGTAAGGAGTGGGACAAAACGTTCAGCCATAATTCTTCATCGTCATAAGCCACAGCGTCAACAGAGTGCACATGATGCATTATAGATGTATAACGGGTACCTCGCTTCTCAGTAGAATGACAAATAATGGCATAGTGGGTGCTTCCCTAAGTCACCAAAATTAGGATGGCTCATGGCGTAGTGGGTACTGTTCTATTTTCAGAGCCGGTACATGGTTTGCGAATCCTTTATTCCGGCATGCCAACGGGCAGCGTCTAAACAACACAAAGAACACAGTAATACAGGGCACACGCCCATATATAGATGTGTCGCCCGGTTAAACATACCAGTCGTACCAGTACGCACTCATCCACAGAAAAAGAACGGAACGACGCTCGCCGCTTGCCAGCGGATGTTTTCACTTTCTCTGCTTGGTCACTCAAAACACCGTTCACCAGCAAAACACAATTCTGCTGGTGATTTTCCAGTGAAAGTATGCGGCGTTGAACGATACGAGAACAAGAAATTGTGTAGGCGATGTTGCAGCTATCTGGTTGTACATTTTCTTTCATCATCCATAAACTGCGAGTTTATGTTGTTTACGCCACTGGATGATTGCGGATGATATGGTGGCATTAGTCTGCGTTTAACGCCATTCGCTTTCAGGAAAGTTTGAAATTCCGTTGCGTGGAACTGAGGCCCGTTATCCGTAACCACTTCCACCGGCAACCCGTGCGCCGCGACCAAGGAACGCAGAACATCGACTGTTTTCGTAGCTGTTGTCGACTGCATGCATTTCACTTTTAACCACTTTGAAAAAGCATCTACAGCAATTAGAAACATTTGCGATTCCTTTTCTGCAAAATATAAATGGACTCATTGCCACGGGTATTCACAGGCTTCCCATGGAAACAAAGAAACTGGTTGTGCTGCAGGCTGTTGGGTAACAGGTGTCTCAGCTTGCAACTGCTTCTGCGCAGAGCTGATAGACGGAGCGATCAAGGCGACGGTGAGCTAAGGCAAATTTGTATACATATAAACAGATGCGTTACATATTCGGCGCTGGGGCTGACAGCTTATCAGGCTCACACAGCGGTGCGACGACGACCCGGGATTTCTTCGCTCGCTGTCTCTCTCCGCGCAGCTTGGTTCTTTTATAGCCCTGGCCGACCCCTTGCATCAGCCAGTAGTTCGAAGCCTCCAATCAGGAACCGTCGTTGGTCGCTGGCTCGAACCGCATCCGCTGGGGAGAGGGCTTGCCGCACGTTGCGTGAGAAATTTCCGTCGGTTGCGTCAGACGCATCGCCGGAGTTGCCGGGGATTGCGTAAGACTCCCGCCTCGTTGCATAAGGTGGCGTTGACGCTGGTTGCATCAGACAGTCTATCGATGTTGACGCTGGTTGCGTGAGACGTTCTACCAGCTTGAATGCCTTGTCGAAGCAAGGAAGTTTGGGTTGGGAGCCCTGGCATAACAAAGGAGAACTGCTGACAGATGCTGCATTTGCGCACAGCCTGTTCAAGGGCATCGTCGATACCAGACCAGTGACCGCGCTAGAGCCTTCATTTTCGTTATCCCGAGATGCTGCTCATGTAATAGCGCTAGGACTACCGTCTTCAAGCTTCCAGGAACGACCACCTGGTTAGTCCACACAATACAGCCCTCATCCACAGTGATCTCAAAACGGCGAACCTAGAATGGCTGCAGTTCAGCGCTGACGGCTTTTGGCCAACCTATCTTATTCCGAACAACTCGCAGCAAATTGTCACACCCTCTTGCACCTCAATGTCTTTCCCGGTCAGCGGCAAACCTGACAACACGGAACAACAACAAATTGTGTCTTCTTTTTTCCTCTACCTCCGACAGCGGTAGCCGTGACAAAGCATCAGCATACGAGATGACGGTGCCCGGCTTATGTGTAATTTTGTAACGGTAGTCTGCTAGAAATGTAAGCCATCTGTGCGCCCTGGCGGTTGCCACGGCACCGCAATGCTGGTGTGGGTAGAAAAGCACCGTTAGCGATTGTTCATCCATTAAAACGTTGGATTCCAGCCATACAGATACTTTTAACATTTATTTTTACTCTAAAGACGATGCTCAGTGCCTCTTTCTCCGTTTGACAGCGATCTGACAGCGATCTTGAGGCGAAAGCAATATGCTTCTCTTGGCCGTTCACAACATGCGACAGCGCTTCTCCTAAGCCATACTCTGAAGCGTCACACGTGAGCTGGATCGCTTTTGCAACATGACATATCTCCAACACACTTTCATCCGTCAACAACGTTTTACATTGTTGCCGGGAGCAGTGCCAGCAAGTTATGGAGAGGCTCCAGTAGTGTAGCTACATTTGGCAAAAATGTGGCATAAAAATTCACCAAACCCAAAAACGCCTTTAGTTGCGTGACATTGTCTGGTTTGGGCACATTCTTTTTCGCCGTTACCTTGTCAACGGTAGGGTGCAACCCATTTCTATCTGCTTCGTGTCCTGCATATGTTGCGCTTTGTTGAAAAAAGTTCCCCTTTTCGCGTTGACCTTGATGCCGCATTGGCTTAGGCGCATGAGCACTCGCTCAACTCTTTAACGACACTGCTCGTAGCTCTCTCGCGCTATGACGACATCGTCAAGATAGCAGGCCGTGCCCTGCAATCCCGTCAAGACTTGATCCATCACCGCCTGAAATGCGGCTGGTGCACAGGCTACATCATAAGGTATACACCTGTACCGAAAAAGGCCCATATGCGTGCTCACCGTGAGGAGTTCCTGGGCGTGCTCGTCTAATTCCAGTTGCAGATACGCCTTACTCAGGTCAAGCCCCGAAAACACCGCTCCATTTTGCAACATGGTGGCAATATCTTCGGGAAGTGGTAGAGCGTAATGGTCAACTTCTACGAAGGATTGACGGTGACCCGGTAATCGCCGCACAGTCAAAACCCGTTATTCCTTTTAGGTACTACCACCAGTGGGGTGTCCCAAGGGCTGTGCCTCACGCGGTACACAATGCCTACCTTCTTCGTATTAAGGAACTCTTGTTCTACCTGCTCCCGTAACGCGTATGGCACTGGTCTCGCTTGACACAAAACAGGAGTAGCGCCGTTCTTCAGCACAATACTATCGTTAAACCCTTTGATGGCACCGTATCCCGATTGAAATACCTCGCGGTGTTTATCAGTTAGCTGCGCTGCTTCACGAACGTTATTCCCCCGTACTACATTCGGCCAGTCGAGTTTTATTTTCGTCAGCCACTCCTACCCCAGTAATGTTGGCCTTCTGGCCCCTGTGCTATCATTAGCAATCACTAGTGGCAAGCGCACGTGCTGGTCCTGGTACTCTACATCAACAATACTGTTGTCCATGACCGGCATGCCATTGTACGTAGCTAATATAACTAGAGGCCGGATTTTTCGGCTTAAAAAAGCTCGTTTTAGACGCCAAAAATAGGCAGGCAAAACAACGTTTTAGGCTATCAAAATCGTAAATATAGGCACAATAAATTTTTATATATATGCAAATAATTTCAAACGAAGACGTGCGCTACCACTATCTACGACATGAAAACAAGAATGTTATTGCTTACGATGGCACAAAAGCGCCAACAGTTCAACATAGCCGTACGATTGTGCTTTGTCCCACACGGTTCGCAGAACACGGTCTCTCCCGTGTTCTGCACGGTGAGCCAAGTGTCCACTGTCGAATCAACACATTCCTGAGTGTCTTTTCGACATGACTGAGAAGGGCAGAGCAGGAGCAGATAGCCAGATCGCTAAAAGACGACGAGGGAGGGATTCCTGCTATTTGCCGGGTAGAATCGCGTAGAGCCAATTTATCCCCTGGCAGTGAAGCACTGGCGTAGCTATGTAGGGAAGGGGGCGTTTGGGGAGTGCAACCCCCCCGAACTTTTCAGTTTTACATGTCTATATATACAAGCAACATACAAACGCACGCACGAACATACATAAAGTATGGTTGAACACCCCCCCTTCCAAAAAAATTTCCGTCTACGCTACTGCATTGAACACCTGACAAAGTAATTTAGAAAGAAAACAAAAGCCCATGCACATCACACTTTTCGTTCTTTTTAGATGTGAAGCAGCTTTTGAGCTGGGCTTTGTCCGTAGTTCCATTGGCGACCATCCGCTTTCTAAAACCTACCATAGCCATCTGTAACATATTGAGCGCGCGCTCGCGCCAAGGAGCAGTCTTCTTCGTCTTGTTTTTCGACTGCCTTGATGATGATACGTGCAGAGAGCGCGCTAGCGCCAAGGAGAAGTCTTCTTCGTCTTGTTCTTCGACCGCCTTGATGATGATACGTGCAGAGTACTTTAGGGGCCCGGGCTGCCGTATGCTGTCCTAGCTTGGCATAACAAAGACAAAACCACGTGTGCTGGCTAGAGCTAGAGCGTTCGGGTCTGTGTAAGGGGCTGGGTAAGACGCTGTGGCCTCTCCCCCGTGCACTCTCTCAGCAGTCATGTGATGGCGTCGGCGAACGAGATTCTGCAGACGCGCGAAGAACCAACGCGTTGAATCCTAGTCAGAACGCGCTGGCACGCGCTAGCGCGTTCGCGCCAGTGTAAGGGGCTGGGTAAGACGCTGTGGTCTCTCCCACTTACACTCTGTCAGCAATCACGGGATGACGTCGGGGAACGAGATTCTGCAGATGTGCGATGATCCCGCGTGGCGCGCTCCAACAAGAGTTCTGGACGAGTAAAAGCAACAGCAGTTACAGTGAATTCACGGTGTGCTCCACATGCGAGGACGCGTTAACATCGGGCAAGGTGCCCGTGATGAACGGAACTTTAAGTCGGCCCATGCGCTCCTTCGCATCCCCACATGGTTCCGTTCAGTCGGAGATGGTGAAATTTTTTTGCTCTTCACTCTCCTTTCCGCTGATAACTCTCCGCGGTCTTGCATTTGCCAATCGCTCGCGCAGTGTCAGTGCAGCGGCGAATGCTCGCCAGCGTGTCCCATTTCAGTGCTGCTAGCGGTTGTTTTCCGGAAGTTGGCTGAACTGGAAAACTAGGTTGAACCCAGTATCATTGTTGCCGGTAACATGAATGTCGCCCTCAAACTGCATTTGAAAGCGAAATTTGAGGCTAAACATTGTTCATATTAGCGCTAATTTTGAAAATAGGCAGTTATAGGCTTTTGCAAGCATTTAGGCAGAAACGCCAAAAATAGGCATTTATATGCACTATATAAACACTACAAAAGTCCTTCTTAACCTCTAATTCATGCTCATATACCGAAGTGGTGCGATAGGAACGCAAGGAACAAAATAGGCTTTTGCCAAAAATCCGGTCTCTAAATATAACATCTGTTTCCCTGAAACTTTAAGCAGACTGTTTTAAACAGTCTGTTTCACACATTACAGATACGACTGGGCCTATATCTAGCTCCATCGGAATCTGTTTTCCGTTTACCAGTAACAGTACTACAATGGCAGGTGTGCCAGACCTACGGTCTGTGTGACAAACTGTCAACAATTCGTGATGCGTTGTGTCGTTCTCCACGCAAAGAACAGGCACCCTAGTTTTACATATTTTGAATACATGACCTTTCTTTTGACATTTAAAGCAACGGCTCTTCATGAAAGGACAACTTACAGTAGAGTGCCGCCCGCCGCAACGATTACAAACCTTAGTCTCTGGTGGGCCCGCTGTTGATGCCGTTTTCGGCATCGCACTCCTGGCGTAGTCTCCACATGATGCTTGCCGCTGAGACGCTGCTGTATCCTTGTGCCAGTGAACATCGCTGTCGGCTGTTGCCCCGTTGCGAGGTTCACCACCATTTCTAGAGTGCCTCTAGTAGCCGATTCCATGGCTGTTACAATGCTACAGGTGCGGTCCCAGGTTAGTTCTGCTTGAGGCGTCGCCAGATGCCTGCGAGGTACGGCGTCGGAATACAATCCCGCAATGAGACAATCTCGCAGGGCTTGCTCCAGGAATGTGCCGAATTCACACGTTGCAGCCAGTTTCTTGAGCCCTACTATGAAGTCGGTTGCGCTTTCGTGTGGCTCTTGTTTCCGTTGGTCGAAACGGTATCTATCTTTCTGTAACCACGGAGCTCTTCAGGGTGTAGTGCTTTCCCAGCGTTGCGGTGACCACGTCATGCGTCTCCTGGATCGGAGTCTTCGGCGCAAGAAGGCTGCTGAGCCTGACGTATGCCTTCTCCCCGATGGACGTCAGTAGCACTTGTAACTTCTTATCTTCCGCGATGTCGTTAGCAGCGACGAAACACTCGAACCACTTGAAGAAGACGTCGCATTCCCCGCCGTCCGGGTCTAACTCTGGAAGCTTTCCGAGCATGGCACCCCGAATAGCTACTGTCTTTGCGGCTGCTCTGGTCTCACCCTCGTCGCCAGTCATGTTGTATCTTCAGAGCCGGGACACGCTCTTCGAATCCTTTATTCTGTCATGCCAATGGGCAGCCTCGAAACAACACAGTAACATAGGGCACATGCCTATATACACAAGTGTCTCCCGATTACACATGCGCAGTGGTGTTCACTCACTTATCACCGCTACTCGATAACCAAGATATGTGTAGCATATCGCGCTGCGAACACAACAGGTAGCTTACAAGTGCACTGGTGTTAGTTGCCCTAAGAGAGTTTCCAACGGGCTCTAGAAAGGCCGCTCTTCCAGCTTTCGCTGTGACTGTGCTGCGCGTTCCGCGCAGGCCTGGCTTTTTTTTTCTCATTTCGCGTGACACCGGCGGTGGCGGCGGACAACTACAGCACCAGAATCGGGTGTTGTTGTGATCTGATAACAGCTTTTGCTGTAAAAAAAAAACAAAAAAAACATGATCACTCCGCGTTTCTTCAAAGAAACTTCGCCAGGCAAGTGAGTTATACTTTTTACCATTCTACGTGAGTACGACTGACAATTGGGCTAGTTGCTAAGGGTTCATGTTTACGAAACGGCGCCACAAATAAGAGAAAAACGCGAAGGAGCACACGAAACACAAGCGACGATGCCTACATGAGTACACTGCAAAGCGTCGTCCAATGACTATTGTGATGTAAGATTTAAGGCGGTAGCCTTAGATGCCTCATCAAACGCAAAAAGTGACCGTCGGCGGCGTCGGTACCAAAACGAATGATACAAAAAGTCACGTCATCAGATTACGGCTTGATGACGTCGCCATGTGGCGTCACCAAAATGTCAGGGAACATGACGTCACATGATCAAGTCATCACACGATATCGTCGCTTGGTCAAACGTAGGCCGATCACGGAGGCATTGCTGCAAAACCACGCGAGTTGCTGAAAGCAGTGATGCTTGCGATGTTGTAGGCAGTGAAGACCACGTTACGTACAGAGATCATTCGGGGAGGGGGGGTAGGTGGATGGTAAGAGTAAATACGATCAACTGAGAAGAAAAAGAAACGAACTAAGAGAAGAGACCTAAAGGACTTTGTGCCTTTTTTCTGGTTTGTGCGTGATGAAGTAGTGGTAGGTATTGAGAGTGGTAGGTGAGTTCTGACCACTGTCTTGCTGCTGCATGGCAACTCATGAGTGAGTGTAGCGCTGTCGTGAATAATGCAGTTGTATGAGTTTGCATAAACTAACCTTAAACTTTACCATTTATTTCTATTTCTTGCAGTGGTCGCCACACGGAGGTAGTGACATTTCCTCCGGAAAGCCAGAATATTACCCTCAGTGAAGGTAAGTAAACGGCCTTACAAGTAATCATGCCGCCGTTTAGAACGCGTGACAATAGTCTGAGTGCTACTCTTCATTGATTACGCAAGGGAGAAATCTCGGTGTCTAAATTTTCTTCTCCTGGACATAGAGGAATATGAAACTTGGTGGACTCTTCAGCTTTGCCTTCAAGAGTGGAAGGCGATAGAGTTATCGGGCCTGGTTGGCATCGTATTCTGATTCGCTTGCCTTGTCTCACTTCTCGTTAGAATCCTCAACCATGCCGCGAAGGAACGAATGTATGCGCGCCTGACATTGGCCCCTGTAAACTCTCCTCGGGCGCTTAGTGCCGGTGCAGTTGCGAACTACCCCCTACGCGTATGTAAGGTAATACGGCAAATAAAAAAAGATTTCTTTCATTGCATTTCTAGTTTCCTCTCTTGACATAGCTTTCCCTAGCGACGTCATGAGTTGCCCAATTAAACTGTACGTGGGTCAAGCGACGCATGCGCATGATCGGAACGCTTGGCGACACCAGCCTTTTCTCGACAATTATTTTTGGGAGGTGCTCTGGTACGGTGGAGTACGCGTAACTGCTGTCGGTGGTTAACCGGTGCAAAACTCTTTGGATTCAGCTAAAACTATGGTCACATAACGCAAAACGACGAAGAAAGGAGGGAAGAGGAGCAATGTGAGGCTAACTTTCGACTAATTTATTGCAACATGGTGCACAGCCTACAAAACTTTTTCCTGCGCAAAGTGCCAAACACCATACCTTCTAGCATCACATTCTAAAAAAACGACTTTCCGCAGTGCGACGGAAAAAGATCAGTCGCTGATACATGATTCCCCAGTTTCCTGATATGAAAGGCTTCCAATAATCCTCGCGCGGCCGTATCTTTGCCTCTGCCGAGAATCCTAATCTTGTCCAGCCGTGGCTCACACTATTGTACATGGCCATGCGCAGGCAAATGCGCTCCATCTTCACCGTTTAAAGATGGGTCATGTTCCTTCGCCCGCTCATTCGCGCAGCGTCCGGGCTGGCCGACATATGTCATGCCGCAGGATAGCGGAAACATGTATACTACACCTTTATCACATTTTTCATACGGCTTGGAGTGTATTATACCCGTGTCACACGGACACTAAAAAGTCTTTTAAGCAAGAAGACTTTTTCCGAAAAAGAGTTCCGCGCGCTGTCACACGACAGAGAGCGATCTCCTTTTCAGAAGCGGTCTTTTCTGGAAACGGCGTTCGACGAACTCTTTCACGGCGTTAAAGGAGTGGCCTCGAAACCAGTGGGCGCCATCATTTATGATGTGGTGAAAAAAACCGACAACTCTTTATTACGGTGTCACTTGGGCTCACCATAAAAATAAATTTCATTTGTCCTAAGCAGCGTAAAAAAACCATTTAAACTTTATTTTTTGTGTATTCTCGTAAACAGGGCGAACGGCTTGGGGTTATGGCCGCCCGCATAGACGCTAGCATGGACGCAAGTGAGCGCGGAAAGGCGAACGCCGGTGTGCAATCAGTGGCGTTGAATCAGCCCGTCGCCGCGTCTGCTCGCCGCGTCAGCCTTGTTATCCAGAGAGAGATGGTGCGCTACACGACTTGCAATTGTCACTTTTTCCTTCGTACGGTCATCCATGGCGAGGCAGGCAAGAGCGCTAACAAGGAAAACAGACGCCCACTGCTGCCACAATAATACATAAAGGCCACCAGTTGTGCAAACGCTTCTCAAGATACTACTGCGTGAACCTTTTTTTTTCAACTGGAGTTGTTAAATTTATGTAAACAAACGTGCCATACAATAAATTTGGACATCTTCTGTCGAGATGCATGTTTCTTTTCGCTGGTTCTGTTTTGAAAGTGAGCGCCACTCGTTCCGTAGCGCCTTCCGAAGGAACCTCTAAAAAGAGGTTGTCGGTGCCGTGTGACTGCGAGGGAACGCCTCTTCATAAAAAGTCTTTCAACATGATAAAAGACCGCTTACGTAAAAGACTTTTTGCGCGCCCGTGTGACATGGGTATTAGATGCGAAGCAGCTTTTGCGCTGGGCTTTGTCCGTAGTTCCATTGGCGACCGTCCGCTTTCTAAAACCTACCATAGCCATCTGTAACATATTGAGCGCGCGCTCGCGCCAAGGAGAAGTCTTCTTCGTCGTGTTCGACCGCTTTGATGATGATACGCGCAGAGCACTTTAGGGGCCCGGGCTGCCGTATGCTCTCCTAGCTTGGCATAACAAAGACAAAACCATGTGAGCTGGCACGCGCTAGCGCGTTCGGGCCTGTGTAAGGGGCTGGGTAAGACGCTGTGGCCTCTCCTCCTTACACTCTCTCAGAAGTCATGTGATGGCGTCGGCGAACGAGATTCTGCAGACGCGCGTTGAACCAACGCGTTGTATCCTAGTCAGAACGCGCTGGCGCGCGATAGCGCGTTCGGGCCTGTGTAAGGGGCTGGGTAACACGCTGTGGCCTGTCTGCCTTACACTCTCTCAGCAATCACGTGATGGCGTGGGGGAACGAGATTCTGCAGACGCGCGATGAACCCGCGTGGCCTGCTCCAGCAAGAGTTCGGGACGAGTAGCAGCAACAGCAACTACAGTGAATTCATGGTGTGCTCCCCATGCAAGGACGCGTTAACATCGGGCAGGGTGCCCGTGATGAACGGAACTTTAAGTCGACCCATGCGCTCCTTCGCAACGCCACATGGTTCCCTTTAGTGGGAGATGGTGAAATGTTTTTCATAACTGATGCTTTCTCGTTCGTGGGTTTGTCGGCCATGAGCCGCTTCTAATATGGCAGTCTGATATTTTATCGCGGTGGCGTTTCATTTTACGTTTTCACATTTTATTGTTTTGTGGATATGAGCACATGACCGTCGTTGTTTCCTGTAGCAACTGAAATGCGGCGTTACTGAGCACGTGGATGAAGTTCTAATTATCTACGTGGAAGAAGAAAAAAAGTTAGGACGGAGCATTGCGCAATGCGAAATAAATAAATAAATAAAGTAGCAGGTCAGGCAAGCACACGCCAAGCTCTTGCCTCCATTCTCTCAATATGGAGCGGGCTCCTGAATATTTTTTCATGAAGTTGATTATCGCCGTTTCCTCCGCGCCCATCCGATATCGTATCCCGACTACGGTTCACAGCAGCGAGAGTATACTCTGACGGTTGCGAAACTAATATATTATTGCAGTTCTTCATACCGCGCTCTGCACAAAAGTGGGACCGCATTCACGCACCGGTTGTAACCATTCGATAAAATCACCGCTTACGACATGCACAGCAAAAATTCTATAAGACATTCGTATTGGTATTTTATAATCCACTCCCTTGTCTAACCTTTATTTGACCCTGGGAGCACCTTTGCTGCCTGAGGTGGGAAGTCGGTGTGTGTAACGTACCAATTTAATACCAATCCGCATTTTTCACGACTCCCCTGCTCACGCGCTCTCCCCTTGAGAAAAAGTCGTGAAATGTATCTTCATCTCAAAGGCTTTGCTTCTAGCAATACCCATTGTCCCGGCCTCTACCAAAACCCTACCTAAACGGCAGAGGGCAGCACATAAAAATGAAAGAGGCGGATTGGAGCGTTGTCGAGTGCCTGGATGCCGTTAAGTGAGTTAACAATCGAACGTCAGTGAATATCTGTGCAAGAGCCTCAGCTTTGCCCTCGTGCTAAATAGGCTCCGCGATTCACACGAGGTGAGATTTGCGCCTGCGTGTTTTCACAGAGGTTTTCGTTTTCCTCCCACAGAGTGCAGATTCGAGGAATGCCAACAAAGCTGCTACGATGCCCACCAAAACACGTATGAGGTTCGAGGACAATGCAACGGCTTCACATGCATTTGTAGATACAAGCCACGTAAGATGCACTTTATCTCTATTATTTCAGTGACGTGAAGTTGCACGCACGGAACAATTGACCTAAAATGCATTTGTCACCTAGTCGTCACTATTTCGTTAAAATGTTCCTTTAGATTCTCAGTATACAAATGTATATATAGGGCCCAAGTCATTCAAGCGTTCGAGAGCTTTAGATATCATCAACAATTTTCCAAATAAATGTGCACTTTAAACGAAGTTTTTAAAGCTTTGATTGCCCGACTTATTTGCGGTTAGAGCACTAGATGGCGCTGTGAAATATTAACGTGCCCGTATTTTTGTCGTAACACTGAAGGCATATAAGTGTATGTGGGCTGTCATAATATCATTACAGAAACATGGCAGGGCTCGCTTCTTGTCGTGAAACTGCTTCGTTTAAGAGAAAGTAGTGATTTGAGGATGCTTCGGGACCCCTAGAGGAATTCAAATCGCCCGCTTGTGATTACGTACGCTCTAGCACCCCCCTCCCCCCGCTTTGTTTGCCGAAAGCCGACGCCTGGGTTTCTTGGGTGTTATAGTTACCACGTATGCTCCTTACGAGAGGCGACCGGCGAAGCTTTTCTATACGATCCACAAGCGGAGCTTATGCAGTCACTGTAATGCTTAAAACAACTCGCGCATGCTAACCGACATCACATGGCGCGACACTTTCTCTTGGTTGCACTTACAGTAAATTTTGCGAGCCACCAAAGACATCGCCGCAGTAACAAAATTTCTAAAACGTGAGTACGCGTGCGGCGCAGGACAGGGCGTCAACAAAACATCTCGACCATAGGCGTCACTGCCAAAGCTAACTTTTATATATTCATTATTTTTGGCAAAGGTGAACTTTATATGTTCATAGCGTTTTTTTTGTGAGCGATTGAGCATTATAAAGAGATAATTTTACAGGGCAGTTTCTACCGAATCACTCTTGCCTTTCTGGAGTCGGAAATCGTTTTGTAGTTTTGTATGGTAGTTACATTAATTTCCCGTTTACTTGCGTGCTGCTGTCGATAATATCGACGTTTCAGACATTCTGAAGCCGTGATAGGGCGATACACCACAGCAACATAAATTGTTATTTGCCTTCAGTGTCCCTGCAGGCTGGGAAAGGGTTCTGAATGAAATATCTGTGTTTATGAAAAACATATTAGGGCTCCCCCACTCCAAAACTAACTCTGTCAACCCGACTCTAACCCCCGCCCTTTCATTGTTTAGGTATGCGTGCGCATAACCTAACGCCCATGTGAAAGAATGCTATTATTATAATGTAGTTTTTCGGAAACTGATTGATTTGCCATTTTGCGAAAATCAAAGAAAAGCTGCAATGTTCATTCGTTGCTGGCATTGTTGTGCTACATGGCACGTTCGAAAGTGTTTCTGGAACAATACGTTATCCTTAAGTATCAGCACTTTCGGAGCCCTAAAGGTGAGTTGGCTAGCGCTCTTTATACGAGATGAAAACGCGTGCTGCAGCAAGACACGCATACCATGGTGACACTTTCTGTCGAGTGGGGATCGCGCAAGTAAAGCAATGTTTCTTCCATTTTATATTTGCGTTATTAACTGTGATTTTCCCATGATGAGCCCACTCGATCACAAAATGTTTCACATTGTGGATTGATGCATAGACAAGTTGTATTCAGTTTGTGTGCTTTACAGGGTTTTCTTTTTAGCTGAAGAGAAAAAAATGGTAAAACAAATATTAGCGCGCCGAGAACTTCGTTGAGCGATGATTTTTCTGTTTAATTCGTCATTCTTCGATAAGTATATCGAGTACTTCCCCATGCAGAGACTTACGATGAATTGACTTCCTTGTATTTGATGAAGGTGACTGCGAGCGGTATGCGCATCCAATTATACCGGGTGTTTCAAGAAATGTGTCCAAAATCCTCAAAAAAAAGGGAGATGCGATATTTGCTCACTCCCTTTATAATTGCTTTTTCTGTAGCGGCAGGCATCTTAAGATGGTAGACAACGTTTCGGACAGTAATTAAGACTGTTAAATTAATTAACTTTTAATTAGTGGAGTTAGCCGGTTATGCCGAATGGCAGAATAGAAGTTCTTCATGCGAAGAACCCATCGCAGCTTTCAGATATCTAAAAGCATCCTCTAGTATTTATCGTGGCGTAACGAAATTCAACCAAATTCAACAGGGAAACCGAAACCGAAGCACCGATGAGCGCAACAAGCAGACGACCAGAATGACGTCTCTGTTCAAGAAAATGATTACAGAAGCCTAGATCTTCCGCGTTCCGCAACGTATGTGCGTCATGCGTGCTATAATTGCAAGCGGAGCCCGCACACCCCCACAACGTAGTCGGTTGATGGTTGATATAATGACGTTCACTCATTCTGGACGTCTCTGAAGAATATGACAGTTGTGCACTTCCGCGTTTTGGTTTCGGTTTCGCCGCTAAATTTGGGTGAATTTCATAACTTCACAATTATGACGCGTGTGTGTCTTTGTTCAGCGTGTTATCTTGTAGACGCGCGCCGAAAGTAGTTAAGTGCGCGCGAACCCGTGGACCCGAGGGATGGGGTTCCGTGTGGCTATTGAAGTCTACCGCTTACCTCGGAGGCCTTGCAGGCGCTGGCGGCACTCATCAAGGACCGCCCGCAAAGTCACAGACGCGGCTCGCCGGTGCACAATGTTGAGAACAGGTGCAGGATATAATAGGATTTTTTGGGGGCCTAGTCGGTGCGTACTGACAAAAATTACTTGGCGCTTGGCCCTTGCGTACCTTCCTTGTGTGCCGTGTTTGTATTGCGCCAAGCAATTCTTTTGCCAGGATGCAGGATAGGCGGAATGCGGGAGTACATCAGACATTTCTTTCAGCAAATGAGCCCTTATACATAACATGCACAGGTACATACACATACATATATCCATGCATATATACACATATATAATCACGCACATACACACGTATACACACACGTACGCATAGAAAACAACAACCGATGTTCAAGCGAACGCCAAAGGCTTACAAGGTTACATCATCTGTACTCGGAGGAAAGAGCACGCACGCCGATTCACGAAGGAATGATAATAAAATGAAGAAAATAATATCAATCGAGGAAATATGTGACTTTCCACACCCATACCCGTAATCACGTACACTACAGAAATGAAAGGGATATGCATTCTTCAAATTCTGCCTTCCGAACATACACAAGAATGTTTTGGGAATCGGTCACTTCGTTGCCTGCGGAATTGGATTTTTCAGGTTCGTTGCAGGCCGTACACGATAGTCGCCCTATGCTTTCATTTATGCCGCCAAAGACATTGTTAGACTTGTGGATGAGGTACGATTCGTGAGCCTCCCGGTCATAGTGTGTTTTGAAATTGGATTGAAGTACCACAGCAGAAAACTTGTGGAAGGGGTGGCCAAGATTATTAACATGCATGGAGAGAGCAAGGTGTGGCAGGGACTTTACGTGTGCTCTGTGGTTGTTTATTTCTATTCTGAACGCAGTCTCAGTTTGACCAGGGTACTGGGCATGGCATAAGGTGCAATCGAGAAGGTATATGATGTTTGCACTGTCACAGTTGAAGTTGCGTCTTATATGATAAGAAAATGAAGACGCGGTACTGGTGACGGTGGACACATTGTTCATCATTGGACAGTTTGCACCTAGGCTTGTCGCATGGGCCGCTGCCTCTGAATACAGGAGTGTTGACTTTAGATGACGTTACAATATTTCTATTGTTCCTCGCCCGTCTGTAGACAGCGCGTGGAGGCTCCGGGAATACACATCGTAGGTTGTCGCTTTCAAACAGAATGTTGTTGTGCCTTCTGAGGATGCGGTTTATGTTAGAGGAAGAGGCTGAATATGTTAGAATAGGATTGGGAGTAGTATTTGCGGGTTCGGATTTTGTGTTTTTTATCAGGTGGCGGCGGTCCTGTTTTTCATATTTCTTAATCGCGTCGTTGATGACAGAATGTGGGTATTGTTGCGCTGTGAGGTCATTGCTTAGTTGGTGACAGTTGGAGGCGGAATCGACCTGGTCAGAACATATACGCCTAAACCGAAGAGACTGGCTGTATGGTATGCCGAGTTTACAGTGCTTAACGTGGTTGCTGCTAAAATGAAGGTATTGGTGTCGGTCCATTTGTTTTCACGAGCTTATTGTCCGATATTTTCACTGAAACATCAAGGAAGTTAATGGTAGATGCCCAATATTCATGAGAGAATGAAATGTTCTCGTGGGCGTTGTTGAAAGCACTGATGAAATCTGTGAGTTTCTTTTCTCCGTGGCACCAAATGAGGAAGATGTCATCGATGAACCTTCGATAAAAAAAGGGGAGGAATGGGGTGCTGTTCAAAATTGAGATTCGAATGCGCCCATTATTGAACTCAAAGTTGTTCGGCCACCGGCCGAAAGCTCAGAATAAGCGTTACGTTTTTCACTGTGACTTTCTATCTTATATATATATATATATATATATATATATATATATATATATATATATATATATATATATATATATATATATATATATATATATATATATATATATATATATATAATATATATTATATATATATATATATATATATATACATATATATATATATATATATATATATATATATATATATATATATATATATATATATATATATGTCACAGACAGCTAAACCATTGTTCCAAGACCGAATTGTTGGAAGTGGGTGATCTCATTGTAACCTTTCCCGAGGAATGTCCCCGCTTACCATTGCAGAAGCAATTAAATAAGAGCTGGGCTACGTAAACCCAGATCAAGGGAGTGAAAAAACTCTGGAAACAAGAAGCACGACATTAAGAGGCTCATTCGCAAAAGTTCGCGTCGTTTCAGCAGCATTCTAGTCCAACGCTAATATTAAATTTCGCCTACAATTCGGGTTCCACGGAGCTGCTCACAAGACGTTTGCTGACTTCCCATAATTCCTTCACCAGCAGTTAATCTAGAAAAATAGTTGCATCATGCTCTATTAAGCTTCGCGATCGACATGCCTGCCTTATATAACTTCCTTGCAAATAAATCTTATTGCCGCTTTCGAATACCAAAAAGTAGCGTGTATTTAAGGCCGCACGATTAGATTATTTCATACGTCCCGAAATCCCTGAAAAAGCACTGCGACGGCAACAACTCTCGATGGCTTTTTTCCGTCGCAGTTGCCGTAGGCGTCATTTTTTGTATAAAGTCCAAATCGATAACAACGCCTCGCGCATCGTATGTTCTACCCGCGGGTAAAAGCGCGTGAGCGTGGGGGACGAACGCGACTGAAACGGAGAAGAAACGGCCGCCCGTCTTTCTTCGGGCGAAGGAGCATGGCCGCCAGAGGTGGGGGGGGGGGGGGGGCGCTGCGTTGCTCGAGCAGCAAGTGTTAACTGCGACCTTAAGAGCGTGGTCCCGAGCTCTGACGCACGCGCTATCTCGGCAGACATCACCAAACGACTCGTATGCCCTGCTACGTGCTGTGCTCTCGCCCCTTCGCGTTAAGACAACAGACTGCACGAAAACCACTTCTCTCCCTGGAGTGGCCGTATTCCCTTACACCAGCGTTTTACAGCGGAGATGTTAAAGCCGAGCTCAAACGGGCAAAGTATTTTCCAAAGGACAGGCTTAAAGTGCGCGAAGAAGACAACACGCAAGAACATAGAAGGACACAAACACACGAAGCGTGGCGTTGTTGAGCTAGTTGGTTGATCGTTGGTTCATAGATTCAGCAGACAAGTTTAAAGGGGTACTGACGCCTATTTTCGAAGGCGAGTTTACTCTTCCATACAAATCTCCTGTATGCAGAGACGGCTCAGAGCAACTGTGAAGCTCAGCAAATGCTGATAAGATATTTTATACTGATATTAATGTCAATTTTTCCGTGGCGCACCTAACAACATCGGCACTAGCTTGACACCAGGCTACAGTACTAATTCTGGTGACTTCAGGCAGCAGTCTCGCTACTTGTAACGACGTCAGGTACCAAAACTTCCAAAATGTCCGCTTGTGCGTCACCAACGGAGCCAAAGGTGCGGAGCGGCTATGGAAACGTCACGATGTCTTGCGCGAGAACGTGATGAGAAGCTCATACCGTATCATGACGTCCCGGTACTGTAGGAACCGAAACTAGCTTTTAAAAACATACCGTAATTACTTTTTCAGGGTGCACTCACGCATAGCAGTACATTTTCTAGACTCTTGAGGGCTCGGCCTTTCATTCACAAGAAACCGACAACTGAAAACTTTCGTGTCAGTACCCCTTTAAACTGCGCGAAGAAGACAACACGTAAGAGCCTAAAAGCACGCACTATGCCATACATAGCATAGGAATGTATGGTATAGTTTAGCGAGGAGTGGAAAAGGGAACGGGGGGTGAGGAGGAGGGAGAGTATAGCATAGTATAGCGAGGCGAGTGGAGGAGGAATTCTAGTTAGAGGATGGAGACATGCGGGTGGTCAAACGGAGAGGAGGTGCCTTCAGTGCTAAACCACGCCCATGTTGGCCTAGCTATGCATCACTTTGCACTTTATCGATGAGGTTTCCCCTCAGCTCCACTGTAGAGTGACTTTTACGACGTTAAGTCAGTTAAAGCCACGCATAACCTGTTGAGTTACGCAAAATAGGATCCACAGGAGTTAGCTGCTAGCCTTACTTCATATTACATTTCAATTTGCTGCTATCGCATTCGTGGCTTCGTCCTTGCGGCGAAACTATGATTTTTTGTCCTATAACTACAAGTACGAGAATAAAAAATAACGTAAGAAATCAAAAGCCGTCGATTTTTACTGACATTTTGTGTCCCTATATTTCCTTTTGTGTTTAGCGCTCCATCTATTTTTTCGGTCGAGTATAAGCCACTACAAACGTTTTAATTTGCTGCGTTTAAATTACAGGTGACAAAAATCGTGATAGTGTGAAATGTGCCGCATAATTGTGTCTTTTTTTTGTTGTTGCTACGTGCTATGCTGCGCTTGAAGAACCTCGCAGGACTATAAGAGCCCTGCTTGAAGAACCTTGCAGGAATATAAAAAATCGATCGACGTAATCGCAACAGTGTTCCAACTGTCAAGTTTCCCATCTTCTCCATTGGCGCCCTATCAAGCTGCCTCCTGTTGATGTGAAAGAGGTTAAGCAAAGGCATACCTCAGTATAATTGAGGCCTCAAGAAATCATAATCAAATTGAGAAAAAGAGACGTAAGAGATCCACAGGTTGTTTAGGAGCCCCCTAAAATTTAATAAACAATCGAAAAGATATGAAATAAGCTACTGTACATTCGCGCAAAGTCCACGCATGTCTTCCCACAAGATTTTACGACGCGCCTCTCCTGGATTGGAGCATGGTACATAATGTTTCCAAGTGTGAATATGCGATTCGCCATAAGCTTCCATAATCGACAGCGATCCAATATATATAAATTTCTTCAGTCATTCATGGGGCGTCGCGCTATTGGCAGCTCTACTATCGCTGCCGCTGCAGCCTACGTTCAAATCACCTGCGTATTCACATATTGTCTTCATATGTGAAATTCATGGCGTTACAGATCTGTGTCATTTTATGTATGTTAAAGATTCTTGGAATTCCTTGCTGGGAATATGCCGTTACTCGGGATTCGTTGGTAGGATTTCTATTTTGCGAGTTCCGAACAACGATGCGTATTTCTTTCGCCGAAGTTTGGGTTGTAAAGTTGCAGGGTTGGGCTCTAGCGCGAGTGTCGCCCTTGCACGAGTCTATGTCGCGCTCTAAAACAGTCGGTGTTTCTTGGAATTTGTGCTTGGTTCGCTAGTATTCGCCGAGGCTAGTTTGTACATTGCTTCACTTGAACTTAATAGTAGAAATATGTGGTACAGTGACGAAAAAATGTGAATTTTTTGTTTGTTTCTGCAAACACTTTACAGCGTGCACGCTCAGGAAGTGCATTCGTGAGTGCAGAAAACGAGAACAAAAACATCTGTTTGGACTGAAAGCGATCTGCGTGAGAGCAGATTGCCACTGTGACTGGAAGAACAGTAAGTACCCAAAGAGCATGTCGACTGCGTTCTTCTTTTTTTTTTTTTTTGCAATGTGAGTGTAATTTTGTGACAGTGTCTCAGTTGTATGTATTTATTCCTCTTTATGCACCAAGCTTTACGGAGATGATACATTCCGGAGCGCGTTTTTTCGTTAGAAAAATTTGGTTCGTAAACACCATTCGTACATTAAAAAACCAAATAAACATGCTCTGTGAGGCAAAAAAATGCGCAATAACTTTCGTTACTACTACAGAAAATGTCCATTTCAAGAAGGAGGAGGAGTGATGTGAGGTTGAATAGGAGGGAAAAGAAGAGGGGAGAAGGTAAAGCATAACACAACCAAGCATAGTCATGTGTAGTACAGTGTAGCAACGGATGGGAAAGGGAAGTGAAGGTGAGGAGGAGTGGTGTTAGGGTGAGGAGGTAAAGAGGAGGGGGAGGGTGAAGCATTGCATACTCATATATAGTATAGTAAGAAAATGAGGGGGTGGAAAAGGGAAGTGATGTGAGGAGGAGAGATGTGAAGAGAAGGGACAGGAGGACGATGATGAGGAGGAGAAAACATAGCATAGCCGTGTATAGTGTAGTACACCAAGGGGGCGGGAAATGAAGTGAAGGTGAGGAGGAGTGAACGGGGGAGGGGGAAGGCACCACTGCATCACAAAAGGTGGTTTCCTTTCCCGCCATGAACGCCGAGCAGGCTGAACGTTTGGAACGCCAGCGTCGCCGAAGGGCAGATGAATCACTGCCCCGCACTTCCTACAGCTTTCACGTTAAGCGCAACTGCATAGATTTTTCATCCCTGCTACCTCATATGCGATGCCCATGGCATGCTGCTTCGTTTCTAACTTTTGCTGATGACACCGTCAGTAACAATACCCGCCACGGTAGTCTAGTGGTCATGGTGCTCGACTGCTTACCCGAAGGTCACGGGTTGAACCCCGGCCGTAGCAGCCGCATTTTGATGGAGGCATAGCGCTAGAGACCCGTGTACTTTGATTTAGGTGCACGTCAATGAACACCAGATGGTCAATATTTCTGGAGGCCTCCGCTACGGCTAATGTGAGTAACAATGATGTCCTCATGGTAACTAATGAGGACTTCCGGGTCAGTGATGAAGTGTAGTTAAGGCCTTCCTTGAACGATGCCGAGAACAAACTGGAGTGGCACTTTCATTCTACGCGTTAGAAGGTTTATCATTCTTTTATTCCACCCGTTCATTGCGCATACATTCTCACAGAAGGCGACGACACATTGTTTAACTCCTGTGGGAACTTATCGCGACGACAGTGCATTTACAGTTTCCTAAGAAAGCCTTTATGTATGTAATTTGTAGACATATAGTGGCCATTCAAAGCAACAAAATCATGCCGGGCAGGCACACAAAGTAATGAAGTAAAGTGTAAGCAGTAATGCAATCAGCGTAACTTAACTGCGTCACGCAACGTTGAAGCATCTTCTAGTTCGTTGTGGTTACTCTATGAGCCGCTGCCTTCACAAGAAAAAGTGCCCAACGTGGTGACATTTTTGTTGATGACGCGGAACTCAGGCAAAGTAGCCAAACGATGAGACGCACCAGTTATTTCCCATTCATCAGCAAAGAAAACACGCATGGCCTTCAAAAGTTGTATGTCAGAGACTTTACATAGCCTACTTACGTGAATAACGTAAGGCGATTAACACCTAATGAAGAATGTCTATCAGCAAACGACTCTAGCTGTTTTCTTTTCTGTTACCTCGATTCCGCGAAAATTAGTGTTACAGCCATCACACGTTCGTCGTTGTTGCCAAATCGTCGAATGGGCATGACAAGCCGGTTGCTGATTGCGTACTGAAGCGGATACAGTGAAAGAGCCTGGCGTAAAAAACAAAAGAACACAATTACTGACTGAACCTGATACACAAAACCGTACAAAAAAATGAAAGAAATGAAAACTGGCACAAACGCACTTAACATCGGTCAGTGATGAAGGCAATAGAAATGTAATGAGTAATTAACAACAAATTTGGGACATGTTGGGGCATGAGCGTATAGACTCTTATTAACGTGAAGAAGAAAACGCTTAACAGTGACTCACTGAAACCAAGTTGAAAACAATGAATGGCATACTCATTGTTATGTTGTTTGGGGGTCGCACAGGTATTGTACGACCGCGTCACAATGAGACAGCACGGAGCCACGAGTAACACACCGCCATGAGAGAGAATGAACCCCTGGCTAGGCTCGGCTTGCCTAGCATTTTTTATTTTATTGAAACGCGCGTAAGGGGCGCTAGTAACTATGCATAACACGCCTTTTTTTTTAGAAACTAATATCTGAGGTACAAGCACAATAGTCGTACGGGCCTTGAACGACCGCGTTACGATGAGACGGCACGGAGCCGCGACGCGCACACCGCCATGAGAGAGAACGCACCTCTGGCTCCGTTCATGTTGCCTAGCCTTTTTCTTTATTTTACTGAAACATGCGCGGGGAGCGCTAGCAACTAACATAACACGCATGGCCGGGCAGCAGCAGCAAGTCCGTACAACATGATGTCGACGGCGAAGTTATCACGCTGGTAAGTCTTATTGAAGTGGATGCGATCGTTGAGGTCGTTTTCCCAGGATTCTAGATATGAAGACATCTTTCGAGCAGGTTAAGGTAACTTCAGAGGAAGAACCGCGGACTTTGTTGCGGACGTTGATTTTTCATCTCTTACGTCAACTAATCAATCACTCGTAGTTCAGATGAAGTTAGGCGGTCAAGGCTACACTGGACGACGCTGGTTTGTCGACTACATCTAGACCAGATTCTAGATTGAGACTGCTTGGCAGGGGCCGGGGCCATAACCAACGTTTAACTAGTTGTCCTTTCCCCAAAGGCGGCGCCAGGGGGGCACCCTCCCCTCAAATTCTCGCCGGCCCCCAGTTGCCCCCCCCCCCTCCAATAGCAAACACAGTGAAACACAATGCATAAGTTCCCCGGTTAGAGCACAGTTTTACTACCAGCATACAAGAGAGTACAGGCTGCGATCTTTTCTTCTTTCAGGATGCTTCCAAGCGCAGTGCAAAGAATCATGCAAGAAACAGCTAAAGTGGACTGAAAGCGAAGCCTCTAAATGGTCAGTTAGAGCGAAATGCGTGAACGGTGACTGTATCTGCAAATCTGGGCCACCACGATAAAAAAGGAGTGGAGAGAAACAAGCAGGGCAAGTAACAGCCTTAAGTGTCGCCATCTTTCTTGTGCGATAAATAAAGAGCCTGAAAAATGCAATGGTCTAAAAGAAGCGCCTTTTCTGCAGTAGGTCTCTTCGAACAGGCTGCGAAAAATTTTGACAACGCCTTCAAAATAGAACAAACTCATTGTAAGTATGACCGGGGAAAACAAAGTAAATTTCGAAAATGGCAATGCGCAAAACGACAAATATTCTCACATTTCTTAAACATATCACTTGATATCTATAGTTTACTTAGAGTTTCATGTTAACGAAACAGGGCTGGCAAACACGGACACAAGAGAGAGGTCAAGACACCACAAACACCGACTCACAACTGACAAAAACGCACGGCGGCGTAAAAGAAAGTAGACACAAACTTTCCTGTACAGGCACAGGAATGAAGACACGCGTTTAATGGTTGAGGCCTCGCACATCGATAATAGTGGTAGGGCATGCGTGAGCGAACCATCGATTAACTTGCATAACGAAGAAATCAAGTGCCTTAACAGTTGTCTCTCACGTAGACCGCCACGCGTGCCGGATTGATAAGTTCGCCTCTTGCCTGGGCATGCGCAGATAAGTTTGTGTCTACTTTCCTTTCCACCCTCGTGCGTTTTTTAGGGGCGAAGCTCCTCTTAGTCTAACCTTGTCACGTCTCCGTTGCCCGGCGCAACCACCTTTGCAAACTGCCCACTACTTCGCCTTCGCAAACATCCCACTGTGACCCATCACCGATCCTTTGCAAACTGTCCACTACTTCGTCTTTGCAAATATCCCACTACGATCCATCACCGATCCATTACTTCACCGACCATAAAGCCGTTATAATGAAGGGGGAACGGAAGCCACCTTTGCAAACTACCCACTACTTCGTCTTTGCAAACATCCCACTACGACCCATCACCGATCCATCACTTCACCGATCATAGAGCCGATATAATGAAGGGGGAACGGAAGCCACGTCTAGCTACCACTTACGATTAATAAAATTTCTTGTATAAATATATACAGTGTTTGTCACGTCTTTGATGATGTACTGGGCTATCGCTTTGATTACTGCTGGGCGAAACCACTGAAGATTTCACGGTGTAACCATGATTGCTTCAGGAGCTTCGCCCAAGCTCTTCATCATTCACCCGTGGATATGCTGTGAATATTTTCAGTTGCCAGTCGGCGTTTGTGGTGTCTTGACTTCTCTCTTGTGTCCGTGTTGGCACGCCCTGTCTCGTTAACATGAACACCTACCAAATAGCTCAAATTTCTGTCATTCTCACTAAGCGCATTGCGTCTAAAGGTGTCACTTTCACCTCCTTTTCAGTGCCTCGCTGTTTTCTCAGAGTCGTTTCAGACCTCAATAGTGCAAGAAATAGTACAGTGACGGTCAAAATTTTACAGACCACGGGAGCGCGTGGCAGACAGCACCGAGGCGCCTTCTCACGGCTGCTTGCGAAGCTCTAGAGCGCACACTGCGCACGCGCATCCTTGTTTACCTGCCGGCCTTCTTGTTCGCTCGTTTCAAGTGCGCGCGGACCAGAACGCCAGAGAAAGCGCAAGGTGCCGCTTTTGCAGCCGCCGCGGAAGCCCCGAGCAATTTGCCTAAAAAAAAAAAACTTTTCTAGTTGGCGAAAACTTCCTCCTGGTCTGGACAAAATATTCTTCAGCTTTCAAGATTTTTCTTCGTAATTTTTTAACCCATGTGGGTTTTTCTGGTAGGTTTGTGCTACAAACCGGTCGATGCCAAGTTTTTTTCTTTCACAGCGCATATGAATGGGCGCAGAATAATTGCACCAAGCACCACAAGAAAAATTGCAGCATGCATGATTTCCGCGAATGGAAGCTGCTGGGTAATCTTATCACACATGTCGATTTGAGCCAAACTGACACAAAACGTATTTTCCACGCTGCGGAGGTTCTGGGAACAAAGCCTAGAGTGCGGCGCGCACCCAGCACTGCCAGTACAAGTTACGTATTTTTGTCAAGATATCATCGCGCAGTCAAGATATCATCGGCGACTGCAGAAGTGGCCCCTTGCGATTTCTCTGGCTTTCCGGCGCACGCGTACTTGAAGCGAGCGAACGAGCAGGCCGGCAGGTAAACAAGGATGCGCGTGCGCAGTGCGCGCTCTAGAGCTTCTTGAAAGCGCCTCGGTGCTTTCTGCCACACGCTCCCGTGGTCTGTAATATGTTGGCCGCCACTGTATACATATGCAACTGTAGTATACTGAGGAACGCCTTCTTCTCAAGCGAACGTGAATAAAGCGTAGAAGTGGAGGAAAAAAATAAAAGTCTCCTGAACATTCGCGCTTCCTTCAGCACTCAGCCGTGTGAGCACTGTTTCTCTGAGCCTAGTGTTAATGAACCAGACTGTTTGGCTGATTCAAGAAGCACCGCAGGACAAAGGAATTTTGTACACTACTTCTGTGACACAAGGAGCAAGCCGCTCATCATCTTCATGACTATAGTGCCTCACCCTCCCTGTCTTGTGTTACGTGTGCCCCAGATCTCCTTTGCACAGCAGCGCATATGCTACCGGTCTTTAAAGGGGCCTGCAGCACATTTGCAAATAATGATTGGATGGCTTCATTAAAGGAGTTTATTACCTCACGAATCGACTGCCTCAAACATTTTTAGATTGCGGTAAGTACCAGCGGAGTTACAGGGATTTGTCGCACGCTTTAAACGCTCTCTCCTTTTGTACCAGCTATAGCGCGGTGGAAGCTACGCAGAAGGAGGATGAAAAGGGGGCAAGAAAAAGGGGTCCGTTCGTCAGCGCACGTCATGACCTTGAGCCCTTGCTTTTCCTTTGTTTCCTTTGAACGCACGGCTTTCTATAGTGTGATCGCGAGCGCGGGCACGCGGCGGCCGCAGTAACTATGCAGCTTAACGTGCTCAAATCGGCCAATGGCCGTGGACTTTGTTCTATAGCGCGGTCATTTGGGTATATGGCATCGTTTGTCGAGAGAAGAAGGAGCAATTTCTAGCTGACTTTCAGAATTCATTTCAAATTCGAGGCCGCATGCTGCGCTGTAACGTTTGGCTCAGGTGTTCTCAGAAGCCTCGACTACCAATCGGCAGCGTTTTCTGACCATGCTCAAAAAGTCTTGCAGGGCCACTTTAAGAGGTGCAGAGAATACCACCTTAACTGCGGAACGCTTTCCTACCGTCTTAGCTCTCGTGTCGCTTTATCGCCACGAAAACGGCCCGGCACAGATTCAGCACAGATGGGACATGTTTACCGCTAAAGTTGAGGAGCTAACCGAAAAGTACGTTACATCTCGCACGATTACCTCCAATTCTAAGACTCCGTGGCACAATGACCATCTGAAGCTCCTATCCAACCGCAAAAAACACCTATATCGCTCCGCAAAACTGACGCCTACCAATGCACGCTCGTTTGCCTATAAAGCTTCATTCGAAACCTACGTAACGGCACTAAATACGCTAAACCTAACTTTATATCGAACGTACTCCCTTCTATGTTAAAGACTAACGGCAAAAAGTTTTGCAGAGTAATAAACCCCTCACGAGACAAGCATATATCTCTGGAAGACCCATCTGGCACTCATATATCAACGGAACAGTGCGCGGAACAGGCCTTAATGACACCTTTGTGAAACACTTTTCCGCCTCCTCTAATGATCGCCTACCCCCTACTCGCCAGTACGATTATGCTGTTATGTTTCCAGTGACTGTTTAAATGAACGGCGTTGCGAAACTGATTCCCTAAACCATCACTCATTGCCTGGTTACGATTCTATTAACTACCCAGGCGCATTGTTTTATTATTATAAGAAAACTTTTTCAACAATAACTAGATACATCTGCTCTGCCTATACAATGGAAAATCGGGAAGATGGCTCCACTTGATAAGCCAGGTAACAAAACATTAGCAGCTGCTTATCGTCCCATCTCACTCTTAAGTATTAGTTGTAAATTGCTCGAGCATATAATTTTCAAACATCCTGCTAGCTTTCTCGATTCGAATGCACTTGTCACGCCAGCCCAGCATGTATTATTGCGATAGCAATTATATGGACAGTCTCGGCTGGAAAATGTCCGTCCCCGTCGCCGTCGTTCACCGTATATGTATAAGTATGTATATATATATAGAAAAGCCACAAAGAAAAATACTTCAGTAATTCTTTCCGACGCGCGGAATCGAACGGGCGACCTCTCGCTAGCAGCCCGCCGCGTTAGACGTTAGGCCACGACGGCACCGTCTTTCAGCCTGCTAACGGCGAACTATTTATATACACCATGTAATTCAGCATGCTGTCTTAGTGGCCACATAGATGGCGCGACGTGCGCGCGTGTGGCGCGCTTTAAAGATCGTCGCCCCGCTCCTGCGAACGCCGTTGCTCTTCGCTCTACAGGGCGTGGTCGTTTTCGTGCGCTTATCTCGAGAAAAGACGGGACGGCCGGTGGCGTGCTTCGCTTCGCTCGCTGTAGCGGCCGCGTTTGCGAAAGGATCGCGCTGTTCAAACAGAGATAAGTAACAACTGTGACAATTAGTCCGCGCTCGTCTTGTGTGTACCTGTTCGTTAGTTTCGTGCGTCCTGCTTTATGTTTGAGCAGTGCGCTTCAAGTGTCGAGCTGTGACGCATTAGTTCGCGCTCGTCCTGTGTTCGTTCTTTTCGTGCGTCCTTTGGGCTCAAGCGACGCGCTGGCAATTTCGAGCTGCTTTCCGTTCTTCGCGTTACATTACAATTTATTGCTATCGCATTCATTGCTTCGCCGTTGCGGCAAAACTGTGACTTCTTTTTAGAAAAACTTTCTCATGCGAAACTCAGCTCACGATCTTTGTATTCTTGATCGTTCGTCATTTGCCGATCGCAGTTTTTAGACCTTCAAAGCACTTGATAGGATATCTCATAAACATTTACTATAAAAATTAAGTCTGCTAAATCTTTACACTAGCATTCTCAGGTGGACAGAATGCTTTACATCGAATCGTACTCAATTTGTAACCACTAACGCCCACGAATCCACAATTCAAAACGTAACTTCCGGTGCACCACGAGGTTCAGCGCTCGGGCTCTCTTTTGTTGTCGATTTATATTGAAGACCTCCCTTCATCGCTACGATCTAACATTCACTTATTTGCTGATGACTGTGCTATTTTCCGTGAAATAACCAGTGTATAGGATCTTAACCACCTTTAGTCTGATTTAACTGCGGTAGCTAACTGTTGTAAACATTGATTAATAGAACTAAACGTCGCTAAATGCAAAGTGATGCGTGTTTCCCGTTTAACTAACAGTGTGCACACATATTACCTTAATAATGTTCCCCTTGAATTTGTTAACTCTCATAAATACCTAGGTGTGCATATAACTTCTATCTTGTCTTGGAACACTTATACTGACTACGTAATTAGGAATGCTAGCCGCATGCTTGACTATCTACGCCGTGACTTTTCAACTGCTCCATCTCTAAAAATGCTTCTTTACACTTCTTTTTTCGACGGCTTAGAACGGTGTGCCAACCGTCCCCCGTCCACGCGCAGTCGTCCGAGTGACTCAAATCCACCGCGCTGTCGGCGGCTGCGTCGGTCATCTCTCGTCTCAGCTGCGGTTGGTTTTTCGATAATGTCGATTCGGGATTCGACTCCATGCCGTTCAAAGTTACAATTTCCGATGCCCAAAGAGGGCCCGGGGGATATTTTCTTCGACCACTTCCCTATGGCGCGATGGAAAGTCAGGCCTTGTCAAGCATATCTCGGCACGCTCCATCCTACGCTATGCCAGGACGTGTGTCCGTGGTGTGGCGGCAGGCCAACTGTCTTCCACATCTCATGGGGGTACGAACAAAAACCAGTTGGTTTAGATACCTTTCTAAACCATAGAATTGACTTTAAAGAGGAGCAGTGGGGGACTCGTCTCGCCAGCTCTGACCCGCAAACGCAGTTCGCGCGCCTAGATCAGGTCCGCCGGGCAGCGACAGCCAGTGGCGCCCTGGACTTAGGGCACCACCCAGTTAGCTCTTCAATTCCCCTTTACCCCCTTTTCTGAAGTAAAGTTTCTTCTTCTTCTTTATGCTAACATTGTACGACCGAAATTAGAATATGCATGCGCTGTTTGGGACGCTACCATTGACAAGCTGATTACTTCATTGGAACTCGTGCGAAATAATTTAGCTCGTTTCATCTTGTGTAACTACAATCAAACTGCAAGTGTGTCTGCTATGAAAACCAATCCTTCACTAACGTCACTATCTTCTCGTCGTAAAATCGTGCGTCTGGTTTTTTTTCACAAACTCTGCCATCATCCAACACTGCGGAACGAACTCATTTACCAGCCACAATACATATAGGCTCCAATCGACCATCGTTACAAGGTTGGCCTCGAAACGTGTAACACGAAAACCTTCTTTCAGTAATTTATTCTTTGATCATCTCCTGAATGTAACCGCCTTCCTGACGACATTGTATCAAGTAATGAGAATTTGTTTCGAGCAGCTTTAGCTAACATTGTATAACCATCCCCCTACTTTTTTAAATGCGGAGCATTTCTTAGTCGCACCTGCGGCGTCGGCGGCGCCGTCCACCCCCCCACTGCGCATGCTCGGCTCGTCTCGTGCCGGCAGCAAGCCTATCCGCTCCCTCCCTCCCTCCTCTCCCTCGAACGCGGGTGGTGTGTAAATAACCGGCGGAGCGTGCGTTCGGAATTCAGTCAAGGGCGTCTTTACTTGGCTTTCGCTTGACTTGACGCTTTGCTTGACTCGAGTAGATGCGAGGGAAGCAACAGTACCTTCGATCAGCGTCCCACCACTCGTTGAAGGCAACGTTACCCCACCCTCACTGTCGTCGGCGTCAACAACAGCAAGCAACGTATAAGACAAGGCTGCGAAGAGACGAGCACACGACGCTGAACGCAAGCGTTTGAAGCGAGCTGCGGACCGGGAAGTTCGTGCACGCTGGAGCCGTTCAAGTCGTACTTGGTGTGCGCATCGTGTAACAATTGAGCATTCCCAAACCATACCCAATGACGCAACATTCACGCGATACCCCCACCACTCTGCGACGCATTTACTCGAGTTCCCCCCGTGGTTTCTGCTCACTATAAGCTTGATAAATCATGTGAGCATAAAGTAGCATTCAGCATCAATCAGCAAGTTAGGCGCATCTTTCCAGTTGGCTACCCTCATAATTTAATAACA
Organism: Rhipicephalus sanguineus; assembly: GCF_013339695.2. NCBI lineage: Eukaryota > Metazoa > Arthropoda > Arachnida > Ixodida > Ixodidae > Rhipicephalus > Rhipicephalus sanguineus. Next base: position 82,398,362 of record NC_051176.1, read on the forward strand.
TGTGCTTGTGAAAGCCTCTTACGAAAACTGAAAGGTAAGAAACCACAAAAAGAGAATTTTCAGGGAGATAACCTGCAGGTTATGGCTTACATTCGTCGAGTTTCGCACAGCGCAAAAAATGGGTAAGCCGGTACGCGTTTAAGGTCATCTTCTCGGCCTCCTGTAAACTAAGTAGAGTGTTTTCTGGGGTTACAGGAAACAGTAAGAGTACGCTCCAGTGCTTAACAAGGCACCAAATTACAGTGAATGTGTTTGTGGGGTGGTGTATTGAAGTCCACTTACGTGTGACAGCTTGTATATTGGTCAGACGGGAAGGTATTTCAAAGAAAGAGCGCAGGGACACCAGTGGCATGTAATGAACAATGGAGGAGCACTTCGGCTCAACATTGCAACAGATGCAGACATAGGCGTGCGCAGAGTTCCCCATCAGGGGGGGAGGGGGGGCAGAGGTTCATCGCAGCGCCCCCCCACCCTACTAAGTCAATGTATGGGGCAGATTTTGCGCCCCCCCCCCCTCTTAGGTGACTGGCAGGCTCAATGTACGGTGCCGATATTTCGCCCCCCCCTCTTAGGTGATTAGGGGGGGGCGGCCGCCCTCCCTGCCCCCCCCCCCCCCTGTGCGCACACCAATTCTTGAAAGGACCAACCAATTCTTGAAAGGACCGTTCTTGTTTAAATGTGAGGACCAGACCGAAAGGCAGATTGTCGAAGCCTTTTAATCGTAAAAACTGGCGACAAGGGCATTAGCACGCCGTCTCTTTAGCTACTGCCAGGTGAAGTTGCTTTCCTAGGGAGTGCCCTGCAAAAGCATATTTTGTTGCTTTTTTGTTGCTTTTTATTGCATTGTTTCTTTTTTGATTTGTATGCTAAGACTGCGGGCGACCGCCAGTCTTCAAAAAGGGGATCTGACTGTTTTACTTAGTCATTTTAATTCCATTGCCTTCACCTTTACTTCTCTTCCTTGTTGTTTTTCCTTATGCCATAATTTTAGTTTCATGCTACGCTCTTATTGAGCAAAGTTTTTATGTTTGCAGTTATAAGCATGGCTTGTATCACAGGTCTCGTTCCTGCTAGATACTTTACAGTCATCATCGCTTCTGGCGAGATGCCGCTTTAAGTATCGCTATATATTTCAACTTACTCTGTTTCGCCTGAAAAACACGTTGTATCCAATCTGCCGCTGCTGGCGCCGATCCGCCCGACAACCGGCAAGGGTATCGAACACACGTTGTATGAAGTTTTGTTGTCACTCATCGGCCCATCGGTCCCGCAGAAAGCTTGTTATAACGCAACATGGCACTGCTAAACTACCATGAATATACGCAAGGAATTCGCAAACACGTTGAACAAGAACATGTGCGGTTGTTGCCGCTCTGTCCGACATTGTTGACTCCCGCACACAATCCTGTCGGAGCTTGACATCCTTTGAGAACACGTTAACTCCTAGTCATTTTGCTTCAGGCTGCTGTTGTAGCATCCCAGCAAGCAGCACGTGAACCCAACCAACGCAACTAATCCAAACACGGCCACTAAAGCTCGTTAATCCAGCTCGTCTATGCCGCGGCTATACGCAGCTGAACTTACCGAGTACTACAAGTACTGGCATACACTTCAGCAGCGGTGGCGTAGTGCAACTGGCGGTGAGATCGGTCTATTGTTAAAGGGCCCCTAAACCACGCATAGGTCGAAATGTATTTGTGACGTTGCAGTTGTGCACGAGTCTACAGCGAACGCGTTTGTCGGCTCGGCTGTCCACCTCTCCGAATGCCCTTACTCAGCGTCCGAGGTGAAAACTCGAACTCAGTCTGCTCGCAGGGGAGCATGCGAGCGTCTGTTGATGGTTTGGGCCCTTTAATAGGGCCCGTTAACCTGGCGTTTTGTGTTTACGCCACGGAACTTTCCGACCAACGAGAGGTGTACAGCTTCGCGGTCATAATACTATTATCACAGCAGGCCTGTTATGGTCGGGATTTGTCATGTGTCGTAGATAGAAAATTAAAATTATGCTCATCATGAACCGGCACGCGCTCAATCACAGCCAAAGCACTCGGTACAGATGATTAACAGGACAAGCTGAAACGTGCGGCTCCTGATCGGTGCTTGCCGACCGTGGGTTCCCTCAATTTTTAGTGGACCGGTGGGGTGAGTAGTTGGATTTTCCCAATTTCTGTGGCATGTACGGGGTTTAGGAGTTTTGTGTTTACGCCACGAAATTTTCCGACCAACGAGAGGTATACGGCTTCGCTGTAAATATTCGGCATTGACAGGGTATGTAGCGCGTAGGCTGCTACATGCCCTGCAGATCATTAAGAGTAACAGACTGGATTCCAAGAGGAGACAAACGTGCGAGGGGTAGACAGAAAGTTAGGTGGGCAGATGAGATTAAGGAGTTTGCGGGTGTGACGCAGCCGCAGCAAGCACATGACCAGGTTGATTGGTGGAACATGGACGAGCGCTTTGCCCAGCAGCCGGCGCAGTAAGGCTGCTGCTGCTGATGATGATGATACGGATATCAATTGAACGGGCTTCGAAGGATATGTGCGATAGTAAACGCGTCGCGCACGCCAAAACTCGAGAAAAAGCGGGTCATCTGACGATGCACAACTTTCTCCGGGGCAATGGGTCATTACTAACTGTACAAGTACTAACACCAAACCAAAGGAAATCGCAAATACTGCTCGACGATACACAAGTCGCGTACTACTGACCTCGTGAAAAAGAGCCACGTCATCACACGTATCTTACACCAGCCCATGCGTGATTCGTAACTATATTGAAGTGGATATCAAAAATGGATATTGAAACGGCTATAGGAAATGCTGTGAGACGGTACCCACGTAAGACACGTTACACGATGTGATAAATAGCTTCGTGTTGCCTAGCGTAACTTGCGGCAACGCACAAGTGATTTGCAAGTACAGTGACATGGACATCACACGAACGGGCTTCGAAGAAGCTCTGCGGTGGTTTTAGGACAGTGGCGACGTTCCAAAGGCAGTTAGGGCACCGTACACTGGCTCGTTTAAAAGTCAGCGCCACGTCTGTGCTTTTTTGAAAGCCAGCGGTGGGCGAGTAAACGGCGTGCTGCCCAACGCACCGGTTCGGCGGCGCGGGCCGCCACATTCATGGAGAGATGGCGCCAAGCTACGGGGTGAACGAGTCTGCTGTGGCGGAAAAGAAGCGTTTGCTGTCGGAGGAACTGCGAATATAGGTATTACTCACAAGTTCAACAGAAAAGGGGCACCAATGAAACCAGCGGCATGTCATCAGTACATAAAGGCAACAGTGGAAGGCAAGAGGAATCTCGGCCAAGTGACACAGAGACCCAACCCAGCACGCAGAGCACGTGCTATTGTGATGCAGTGCGGAACAACCAACCTGTAACCGAGGTGCAGGGACAAGCACTGAATATACACTCACGCCATCAAGCTAGTAGCATCAAGCGAACCCACTTGTCGAGCCGAGGCCGGTCCACCGGCCGGGAGTGGTCCAACAGCAGAGGACGGCTCACCAGCCGGTCAATCTTCAGGACCAGAAATCAGCAGCAGCAAAGAGATGCCTGGCGGCCACCTACGGGTCCCAGAGACGAGACGAATTAAGGGGAGCAGACAGCAACACGGTAAGGGAGTTGGCTGCTGAATTGAAAGAGCTCAGAAAACAGCTAGAAGCCACGAAGAAAATATTCGAGTCTTAGAAAATACAAAATCAGCTAACTTGACACCAGCTGCTAGGGAAATAGACTCAAGTGAGTGCAGAGACAGCACACATTTCATGGAAACAGAGGGAGCACGCAATCCTAAACGAAAGCTAATCGAGGAGGATGAAGGGGAAGGCGAGGACCCCGCTGACATCGTGCGAAGAGTCGACGCCGTAGAAAACGCTGTCGCGACGATTGCGAAAGAAATAGATGAAAAGATGAAAGATATATCCACACCTCCTTCCAAGAAACTCTGAAAACATCTCATGAAATGCAACGCAGTGAAATGGCAGAAATGCTTTCTAACGTAACTAGCAGAGGCTATACCCAAGGGACATTCCCCTTACCCTCTACGGTGCGAAGTCAATGTAAACAAACGCGGAAAGCGGCAAGATGAAAAACACAGTCAGCGTCAGGGCCGAACCCTACTGTATAAAGGATGGCTGGACATGTTAGAATTATGCAGTGGCATTGCAGGTCATTCGCTTAAAAGCGGGCGGCACTGCAATTCGCTCTCGCCAACTTTGACCCAGTCCATCGATGTAATAGCCCTCCAGGAAACTGAAACAGAAACAAAAATACCCAGGTATGCCACTTACAAAGAGATTTCCACACGAAAAAACGCAAAAACAGCGATACCCGTACGACTTAACATCGCGTCCATGCAAATCGACTTAGAATTGGAGAACATTCATAATACATTCATACAACTCGTGCCTAAATGCAGAAAGATTAAGTTCCTGTATATATTCACCATATACAGTCCGCCGCAAAGTAAAACCATAACCTTTGCAGCAGTAATCAGAAAAGCATGAAACGAAGCTGCGAATGAACAACTAATAGCCTCGGAAACTTCACCGCACATCACACAATGTGGGGCTATCAGCGAAGCACGAGAAAAGGGGCTACCATTCTTAACGGTGTACATAACAACGGGCTGACGCTGCTCACTGACCCTTTACAGCCGACTAGGATAGGTAACAGCGTCACAAGAAATACCACCCCGGACCTGTGCTTTGTCAGGCATGCCGAAAAAACAACATGGGTCAACACAGTGCTGAATCTGGGCAGTGACCATTACCTACTCAATATTACAGTTCCAGCATCCCGTTATGACGCGAAAAAGCTCTGGTCTAGCCTACTAAACTGGATCTCTTCAGGTACAAACCGAACCGAAACGCGGTGGCCAAAATAGAAAAAAATCGAAACTATTGACGACTGAGATCAAGAACTTCTTAAAGATACCGAATAAGCCACAACAGAGGCCCCGGTAGAAGAAGACGGGCCCAAGTCATACTCAAGACTGGTCAACTCGAGGGAGAAAGAACAAATGTTACAAGCAGAATGGTTTAAAAATAAACTTAACCGAAACCTCGAACTACAGTTGGCAGAAGTAGAAAAATAAATACAGAAGTCTTACGAAACCCTTCAATGACATATGGCACACTGGAAACATCGCCAGAACTTGGAAGGAGGTCAAGGTCGTCTCAGTCCCAAAGCCAGGGAAGAAATTAGAGCTGGAAAATTTAAGGTAAATATTTCTGACTTCATGTTTAGGAAAGGCACTCGAACACGTTGTCTTAACCAGACCTAATGAACACATAGAAGAAAATCAACTCTTTCTCCCCGCCCTACTCGGTTTCCGGCAAGGTATGTCTGCACAAGACATTATGTGGATGATAACGAAAGATATCGTGCACCCAGGCATTTCCGGCGCCACCCGGACAATATTAGGATTGCATGTTCAAAAAACATTTCATCAGGTAACCCACAGGTCAGTCGTGTCTAATCTCACTGAAATGAATGTGGCAGTGCGAACATAAACAATATCTCGGCCTTTCTAAAAAACAGAACTGCCATCCTGCAATTTGGTGGAATCCAAAGTCCGGTAATACAACACGGAGCATGAGGTACACTACAGGGCGCAGTGCTGTCACCCATCTTGTATAACTGCACCATGAGGAAACTACTGGAAAAGTTGGAAAAGATCCCGCATATTCACCACGCAATATATGCAGACGACGTGACGATGTGGACGAGGAGAGGAAGTTCAGACGAGGTCACGAAAGCTCTGCAAGAAGCAGCTGACATAGTGCAAACCTTCACAGCACTGAACGGACTTCAATGTTTTCAAACCAAATCGGAGCTCTTCATCACAGCTAAAATCGTACCGGCCATCAGATACAGATTTAACATCATTGTCAATAAAGAAACAGTACCAAAGGTAACTACCATAAGGATACTCGGACTATTCCTAGAAGAAAAATGGCTCGTCCGAGTGACCCGCAAAAGGCTGGAATCCACTTCACGAGAAGTCATCGGGCTCCTGAGAAGAATAAGCGGACATAAGCATGGACTACAAGAAAAAGAAGCATGTAAACTAGTGCAGGCCTTCTTAATTTGTAGAATCGCGTACACATGCCCCTTCTTGTGCCTCTGGAGCGATACAATAAACACAATCGACATATTAACTAGGTCAGTCTACAGAGCGGCCCTAGGATTATGCAAATGGGTCAGCCACGACAAACTGTTGGAACTCGGTGTACATAACACCGTACACGGAATAATTGAAGCGCAAAGAACCTCCCAATGATGGAGACTCTCCTGCACTCGACAAGGACATCACGTCCTGAAGCTACTCAACTTAAAACCAATAACTAGACCCTTACTGAGGCATAAAATCCTACATGAAATCAGAGCTAGGATAAAAATTCTACTGCTGCCAAAAACATGGGTAGTCTAAACACATGACGTCAACAAGCACTGGCAAAGAAATGAGCAGTGTGTGCGGACGCCAACCTTTCAGGCGGTAAAAATTGTCATTTCAGCAGTTCATGGCTATGGACGTACGATGCGGACCGAAACCATTGAGGCCGGCTCCTCTACAGAGGCAGCAAAAACAGCGCTCGCTATTGGAACCGTCATTGAGGGCACGAAATTCATCCTATCGGATTCGATGTCGGCCATTAAGGTATATGCTGCCGTGTACACAAATAGCACGGCTCCGCAAAAATTAGCATGACCTGAAGAAGTCCGGTTCATTTGGGTTCCGGGCCACTGCGGGAACCCTAGAAATGAGGCCGCCCTTCAGACAGCCCGAGGAAACAAATCGGGCGGTGGTGCGGCACCAGGAACCAAATCCGAATGACCTCGCGCTGAGCTACGGAGACCGGCTCAGGTGGCACAGAGAACAAAGACCGTTTTATCCACCGCCAGACGAAGCATTAAGCCGGGCTCAAGCAACGACACTAAGAGCTCAAACAGCTTTTATACTCAGCCCGAGAAGGCTCGCCGCAGTAATGAAGGATAAGAAGTTGCATAATTGTATTAACTGTGGCTTAGAACAGACAGGACAAGACCGCATATAATGGGGGTGCCCCTACAACCCATCCCCCGAGGAGCTCCTGCAGCCATCTCCCTCACCAGAAGCGTGGGAGAGGTCATTAAGGAGCACAACCTCGTATACATAGACCAGGCTGGCGGACTGATCTTAGGGTTACGGCTTCCTGGGTCCCAAACTAGCCCCCCGTCCAGCCTGGCTCCCCCATTTCCACTCCCATTTCTTGTCAATGGAGTTTATTCCTCCTGCTACTGTAGCGTTGTATCTGCATCAGTCGGATACGCTAGGCAAAACCCAACATTTATCTCGCGAAGTGACAGCAAGCAATGACGTCCACGCGGATGAACTTACAATGTAATGGGGAGCAGTTTGGTGGGGTGTGTCCTTGCGAAAATGCAGAAGATTGTGTCTAGTATAATTCACAACCAATCTGCTTTGCCGGTAAACATTTCATTCTCACACCTCTCGATTACAAGAGAGCCAGCCAGTTCGCCTTTATGCACGTGGGTTAACCGAGCAAGCTGCATGCCAAAAAAGTTAGCTTAGGTGTAACCTCAAGTTGGTGTAACTGGAGGCGCAATGCTAAAGAGACAGCGGAGCTGATGGGCACCTATGTAGTCCTGGCTTGTGCTGTTGTGCTAAGATTCGTAAATTTTCTCTTTATTTATTGCTCTATTTCCTTCATCTTCTCTCTTTTCTTTGTTTTCTGTCTTTTTGCTCTGTTTATTTCTATTTATTTAGTTCTTTCTCTCTATATATATTTTATTCTCTCTCTTTTTCTCTATTTGCATTTCTCTCTATATATTTCTCTCTCATTCTTTCTATGCTATGCTTTACTCTCTCGCCTCCTCCTTTCCCCCCTCCTCATGCTCACTTCCCTTTCCCACCCCCTTGCTACACTATTCTATACAAGGCCATGCCTTGCGCTGCTAGCGTGCCTCGATAGCCGCGTGATTAGGACGCTCATCTTCCGATCGAGGGTATCAAAGTTCGAATCCCGCCTCGTGAAGAAATTGTTTTGTCAAGAATTTCTGTTGCTCTTTCTTTATATATCTTTCTTTCGCTCGTTCTTTCTCTCTCTCACCCATCAGGATTATTACAGGCCATGCCGGAGAAATCCTCACACGTGTTCTGGCAGCGAAGCAGAAGAGGATGTAGAGAGCGCTTGCCGGTTCATGATGATGATAATTTCTGTTACCGGCAGACAAATTACGGCCAGCTTAAACAACATGGCTGTTAAAATTATCCGAGCATGCGGTTATCAAATCTTGAAAGTAATTTGCTATGTGAAAGCGCAGTGGGGTAGACAACAAGATTCTGAAGTTTTTGTATTTTATTGTGCGCCGTCCTTTGTTATATTACACAGTCTTGCTATTTCCGCTACTACAGCCTATCACAAAGCGCGCAAATACATGTAAATGGGATTCTGAATGTAAGAATAAATCAGAAAAAAAAACGTATGATGCAATTGTGAGCGATTTTAAACACTGAGGTTCCTGAAGTACGGACAGCAACCCGCCACGGTGGTGCAGTGGTTACGGTGCTCGAGTGCTGAAGCCGGGATCCGATCCGCAACCCGAAGGTTGCCGGTTGGGATCCCGGCCGCGCCAGCCGCATTTACGACGGAGGCGAAAATGGTTGAGGCCCGTGTACTTAGATTTATCTGCACGTTAAGGAATCCCAGGTGGTCGACATTTCCGGAGCCCTCAGATACGGCGTCTCCCATAATCATTTCGTGGTTTTGGGACGTTAAACCCCAACAATTATTATGATGTAGGGGCAGCCGCAGCATTATTTAGAGCGATCTTTATTTTTTCAGATCTTCCATTCCATCGCGTGGTGGGGACTTAGCGCGGCGCGACTTATCCGAGCCAAATGCCCAGGGCCAAATTTTTCCAAAATGAGAAATGACGGTTAATATATATGAAACTCTGTCACGTCGCTGCGTATACAGGCTTCTCGGTATGCGGGGTAATCAAGAAATATTAGCTCCACTGTTTCTAAGCCGCCCCGTTATTAGAGGAGGGACTAGTGGTACGCCCTATGCGGTACAAATATCTGTTCGCGTATGCAACGTTCAGTCAATTCTTTGAGCTACAAAAGGACATGATTTGCCACAGTCCATTAACGTTACATAGCATATTAGGTGCAATGCCCGGCCTCTCAAAATAGCGACGAGTTCTACAGTTATTATTCAATTACGTGCCAGAGATTGGCCTAGTCGGAAAACTTTAAACGGGCCCTGCAAGACTTTTTCAGCATGGTCCGAAAACGCTGCCGATCGGTAGTGGAGGCTCCTGAGAACATCTGAAGCAAACATTAGAGCGCAGCACGTGGCCAGGAATTTACAATTCAATCTCAAAGTCAGCCAGAAATCGCTGTATTCTCTCAATAAATGATGCCATAAATCCAAATGAAAAGTCCACAGCCATTGGCTGATTGGAGCATCGTGAGCTGCGTAGTTACCGCAGAAGACGCGGGATACAGCCACGTGCCCACGCGCTCACTAGCGATCGCACTGAACGCAAGCTGTGCGTTTGTAGAAAAAAAAAACAGAAGAAAATGCTCAAGGCCTTGAGGCGCGCTGAAGAACGGTCACAGCTTCTTGCTCCGTTGTCATCCCCCCTGGGTAACTTTCGGCGTGCTCGCTAGCACGAAAGGAGAGAGAAAGCGTTGAAGCGTACCACAAATCCTTGTAACTCCGCTCGCACTAGACGGGTTCTAAAAATTTTAGGGCAATAAACTCTTTGAATTTGAAAATCTTTGAAATTTTAGGGCAATAAACACGTGAGGCAATAAACTCTTTAAATGGCGCCATATTCGATGATTACTTGGAAAAGTGTTTCAGGCCTCCTTTAAAGATTCGTTATTTCACTTAGAAAAGCCTAAACTAACCTGAAACCTTATAGGTAACTATTGGTTTTTGCATTTCAGATTTATTTATAGCCTTCCTTTTTTATAGTCCCTCTCCTCTGGAACATTTTAATACCATACTCATCTCTTTTAAGAGTAACATGTCAGCGGTTATATAAACGCAGGCAAAAATCACTGCAATTATGGCGCGCAAGTGGGCATGACACGTGATATTTTTTCTTGTATCTTGCGGGCATCTGCAGGAAGCAGAAAAACACTAATACTTAATAGACAATTAAGTTTGAAGCTGCCTAATCAGACGTTTTGTCAACCGACCTACAACTTTCGCATTCGAATTTTCTGCCCAGTTTCGTTGCCTTAGAAGTTACTTAATTGATCTCCATAATTAGGCATTTAAGCTGAACGCAATATATGTGACTGACTCTATGCAATAGTGTGGAAAGTACATTCCTTCGCGTCGTCAAGGAATGAGTCGGCATGTTTTTAAACTCTGGCTAGAGTTGGCTGGGGCACCCTGCGTACTGTACCATTCCCAGTTATCTCACAGATAAGTTAAAAGGCTAAAAACCATAAAACATGGTCATATAAAGTAAACAGTCAATAGCGCAGGCGTGCAAGTGGTCGGTTAAGAGAAGTGCAAAAAACGCGGTTGATCCCTCCGTCATAGGAATCGGAATAATACGAAAGCAAAGCGTGCCCTTACAGAATTAACTGAATGTTCACTGTACATCGATATAAGAGAGTTTGCACAATGTATATTGATGTCTGGCAGCTAATGGCACCGTTTAACGTGTATGCACCGACTTCGATGATTGGTGGTACATCTCCATCCCGACGACTAACGTCCATGTTAAATGATTAAACAAACCCTTGAGGTAGCTGTAGTAGTTAACGGTGAAAGCGTAATCAGAGAACGAGGTGTGATAGCCAGAAGAGCGTCGCATATTGGACGCAGAACTTAGTCGTCAACCCGCGGCATGTTAAAATATGATTGAACACCACGGCCGGACTAGAGGGAAACGCAAAGCGCGTCGTGCCGCCCCGGTAGCCCGGTCATAGAGGCCCGGCCGCGATTCTTCTTGGGGTGAGCGCGTGAGCGTGGAACGCGGTGTTACAGCCAGGGGAGGCAGGCGCGCGTCGCACAGGTATATTTTGTTTGGATTAGCGTGATGCTATGAGCAAGGCCGACGCTTTTACGACGCTTGGGCTAAGATCTCCACCTCGCGGTTTGTTAAGGCATTGACAAAATTGAACTTCTATTGAAAACGCGCCGAATGGGACGGACGTGTAGCGCGTTGCAGGTGCTAATCGCGGAGGCTATGGTAATGACGAATTAATTTACCTTACCTCTCCCAGAGGGCAACACCACCCCGCCGACCGGGAGAGTGGTAGATATAAAAGGCGCGTTTGTAAAGGCTCTCGAGTCTGTGACCGTGGCGCAGTGGATAGCGTGCCCGGCATCTGTTCTTGCGGACCGAGCGGTCGTGGGTTCGATTCCCGTTGACGGTACCTTTTTTCTTTACCATCTGATCGTGTAAATTTTTTCGACGTCATTTCCGTGACGGAAATACGTCACTGAAGTCTTGGTAGACCCCGGCATAAAACACTTTCGTGTTAAAAAAAACAGCAAAAAGGAAGACACTGAAAAAAATGTTGCAGTGGCTTAGCTCTGCTATGCCAGGATAACGAAGCGTTAGCAAAGGTTCAGCTAATTATTCTTAGCTTTCCTGATTGTCTAGGATTAGCTTGATTATCATGCTTACTGCTGCTCCAATGACATACACACGGTATAAGTATGATGTGGCACATGTATATTTATGTTGCCAGGCAACTACTTCGGGATAGGATGAGTTAAGCTTCTCCGCTCTTCTTCGCCGTTGAGCAGCATTTGCGCTCTCCTTCTCCATGGCTATACCACACTGGCAAACGCCAGTCAGAGGTGCTATCAAGCGGCTCCAGCGCAGTGTCAGACGGCGACTGCACAGGGAAGGTGAATAGCTGCGCGCGCGCCGGCGCCAATACGGCTGCCAAGGCTACGACGTCACTGCTCTGGAAAGCGCAGACCGGCGGCGGCGGAGTGCGCGGGAGTTGCCGGCTCCGGTGCGTGACATCACTGATCCTCGCGCATGCGCAGCACGGCTCTTGAGGATCCGGGCGACACTGGCTCGGCTAGGCCAGTGTACCTAACGCTACAAAAAAAACCTCTAAATCCAGCGCTTAATGTAGCGCGAATTCTGCACTAATCCAGCCCTAATTGTGCGGTTATTGTAGGGCTACTGCAGTTATTGTGTAGGTCTTGGTGTAGTTCGAAATGTCGCGCTAAATCCTGCGCTAATGTCTTTCTTGTGCAGGCCTTGATGTAGTTGTAAATTCCGCGTAAAATCCTGGGTTAGCGTCGTTCTTGTGCAAGTGTTGGCGTAGTTTTAAATCCTGGGCTTAATGCAGCTCCACAACCGTGAAAGCAGAGGAAGAGGCGACTGAGGGATTCCCTTGGCAGCCGCGGGCTTGCCACCGCCTCGGCAATCGCGCTCTTGCCGGAGTCCTTTCATGCAGCGCGGGGCTCAGCCGGGTGTTTCAGAAGCATAATTCGCAATTTTAGGTAAGTTATAGCGATTAATTCTTGGTTATTTATCTAGCCCATATTAATTTAGACCTGGTTGGTTTACTTTGCACTAGTTTTTTGGGCATTCCTAGCCTTGTTCCACCACACAGCCAAGGCTCTGCTTTGGTGCAACAAGGCTGACGTGGGAGTCGCCCGCTGCGCGCTGACGCGCGCCTTCCAGGACCTCAATGAAGCTTTTCAACCAACCTAGCCTTGTTTTAGGCCTTTATTGACCATTACGTGACCATGAGGCAACTACAGCGTGGGTGGACAAGCCGGGCCCCTTGAGTGCTCTGTACTTAAAAAGAATCACAGCATATCCACGGAGTGAATGATGATGAGTGGGCGAAGCTGCGGAGGTTCATCGGTAAACCGTGAATCTTCCGTGAATTCTGCCCAGTACATCATCACCGACGTGAGATCGGGCGCGTTTTTACTAAAGGTTCGATGAGTTATGACGACTTGCAGCTCACTTTAATTTTACATGTACGCTGTGAATTTTCATTGTTTAGAAAACCATTGCTTTAGAAAACATCTGGCGTCTTTTCGTTTTGCTTTAGAAACATCTGGCGTTCTTTCGTTTTGCTTTTAGAAAACATCTGGCGTCTTTCGTTGGTTTATTTCATCAATCAACGGCGTTTTGAACAAAATTTTTATTGTTTAATCACGCACAGGAGAAATCTCACCAGGCACTACCTTGGAAGTAAACAATGGCTGCTAATGGGAATGAGAGACAGAAGAAGTCGGCTTTTAGCTAACACTTACACTTCTACTTCTACTAACGTTTCCTACTGGAACATGCCAATGGCTGCTAATGGGGAATGAGAGACAGAAGAATTCGGCTTTTAGTTAACGCGCACGCTGCGAATTTTTTATTGTTCAACAACGCACAGGAGAAATCTCCCACCGGCACCACCTTGGAGGTCAAGATCTGGTACTAGCGTTACGACTGGTTGCGCACTACGACTACGACAACTACGAGGGACGAACGGGTGCCGCCTTAAGGAGCTTCGCCCCTAAAACAGAGCAAAAACGGAGGTTTACAATCCGTAAATACCATAACAGCAGCAGGACATTGTTGTCACATGTTAAGAAACAACATCTCATTGTCCAAAAGGTGCACCAATGGTTGGCTCACGCATGCGAGCCTCTAATTGCGGATATGAAAAGCCTCTCTCACTTCCATAATTAATTGAATACTGTGTCGAAAAAGAACGGCTGTGCCTTCCAATATGGGCTTGCACTCACATTACTTGCAATGCAGTGCCAAGTTGGAGTAGGGAGCACTTTTTAACGAGCTGAGATGCTCTCAAAGTATAGTATTAAGACACCTCCTGCTTACTCTTGTTACCCGACCACTTTTAAATGCGAAGCATTTCTTAGCGTACCTCAGGCACTTTGGCCGTTTCTATCTAAGTATCTATCTATCTAGCCGCCTACGTCTGGGCGCTCTCCTGGTCGTCTACATAACTTGTAATATGCCAAAATTGGCATGGCAGGGGATCAGTGTATGACGAACACGATTCACTGGTTATGGCATGAATAACGCAAAATAGCTGTCGCGTACGTCATAAAATCCTCTCTCTCAGTCACCTGTGGCACATACCCGTAAACCGGGTTAATGTTATGCGGGTATGTGCCACAGCCCACAGGTGATACAGAGTCTCAACCAACACAGTAACCGCGAACACACACATTGACACTCAAGGAAAGTGATAATAATAATAATTGTTGGGGTTTTATGTCCGAAAACCACGATATGATATGAGAGAGGCCGTGGCGAAGGGCTCCGCAAATTTTGACCATAGGGTATTCTTTAACGTGTACCGAGATCGCACAGAACACGGGCATCTAGCATTTTGACTCCATCGAAATGCAACCGCCGCGGCCGGGATCGAACCCACGACCTTCCGGTCAGCAGCCGAGCGCCTTAACCGCTACACCACCGCGGCGGACGCAAGGAAAGTGAGGAAACTAAAGACAGAACACCCTTAGAAGACGCTCAAGTACCATCCACTCGTCCACGTTGTCCGCAACGTGGACCACGTGTATTACGCAAAACCCGGCGTCAATGCTTCCTACAATAAATCTGCTGAGAGTATCAGGCCTCTCATCATTACCGGTGACTTTAACATTGATTTATCAAGACCCAACAATGCTTGGCCCTTAAATTGCGTGAAAGACGGATTGTATGTGGAGAGGGCTATAGAAGACCTCGCTGCCACGTTCACGACAGGAGGCGTCATAGATCATTTCATCGTAAGAGGCATCCAGGTATTCCACCAGCCGCACTATACCTCGCACTTCACTACACGTAGACTCCCCATAGCCGCGATCACGAAAGGATCCGATTAACAAGTCCGGTCCAGCTGCTGGTGCTCACTGATCACGGTGATGATGACATTGCCAAGAACCCCTTCTACACATACACACGGGTTCGTGAAACGTGCGTGCATTCTCCACCATAACGGACAAATATTAGTATAACAACTGTAACTGTGACTGTAACGTACGAGCAGTGCGCCAGCGTGTGCCACTCGGCTGTGTATATATCTAGGGAAACTTTCCCGAATGAAGCTTAGTGGAGAGTAACGCCTGTCCTGTGCATTTGTGTCCCTTCTTTGTCCTGGTCGGATTCGCACTATCCAGTATTGAAGAATATAGGCACTACATATCAGCTTACCGCGTCTGGTGTTGGTAACACCCATGTTGCTGTTGCCATCGTTACGCAACTGTCAACAACTACTTATATAATAGATATGCGACTCTTCAACATATGAGTGTGCGTATACCACTTTCATATTTCTCTAGCGTCATTCCTTAACGTTTCGGTAAATGTGAAAAATTAGCCACAGTCACCATCTCGCGCATGCTTCGCATAACATCGATTCCCACGGTACGTAGGATCTGCCGAATTTTTTTTTTTGCACCGGCGCTTTTGGTTGTTTACTGAAGGTGATAGTGTTTCATGGTTCTCAGCCTTTTAACTAATCTGTGACATAACTGTGAATGGCACAGTATATATTGCACGTGTGCTTCTAAATAAATCTTTGTTTCAAGTTAGAGCCTGTCACCTGTAATTTCCTCCGTGTGTCCTCGTCTTTTAACGCGATAGCGTTAGAGAGCTCGTGTCGCAGAAATTCCGGTGTCGGTGTCGGCACCGTTGGTTGTGAGCAAAAAATCGTCCGTGAGCGAAAAATCGAGAAAGAAGCAAATAAAATTAAGAATAAAATTTTCGGTTTCATTGAGGATCGAACCCGGGCCGTTCGCGTGGCAAGCAGGTGTTCTACCACAAGACCACGATGTTACTTGCAGCTGCTTCAGAAAAAAAGAATACATAAATGCCATTTAATGAAGGAGTCTCCTTAACGCATTTTGTTCGGCAGGTGTCACGACAAAAACGAGCCCACTCGGCGATTTGTAGGCGCATTGGCGAGACCATCAAACTACGTCGAAAAAGGCCGGGATAGTGCAGCCATCGCCGCTAAAAACACACACGAACTTTCAAACAGCTCTAAAAATGGACAACTATGTCGATCTAGCGGAAAACATATCAAGCCAACGCTGGCTTTCTAGAGGAGGCGTTGATCAAGCAAACAACGCTAGATAATGTGCTGCCATCTGTGAGGCATTGTGAAAAATATGTCTCGACTCTTTATGGCCTCCAATATGGCGAGCGCGCGGCGTGCATCTTGGAGGCCATGCGATTCTTATTTTAGGTCGAAAACCTCTACCATTTGCGCGCGCGCGCACATGTGTATCCGTGTGCGTGTGTGTGTAACAATACAGATTAATAAGTATGCACTTAGTAGTTGAAGTGCGCACTAGGAGCCGGATTTCGCTATCACGTTCAACTCTTAAAGGCGAAGCTTAAGTGTCCTTCAATTTTTTTGCGCTATTCGAAATTCACCATGACCCGCCACGGTGTTGTAGTGGTTATGGTGCTCGACTGCTGACCCGGAGGTCGCGAGATTGAATTCCGGCCGCCGCATTTTCGATGGAGGCGAGAATGCCTGATTCCGGTGTACTTAGGTATAGGTACACGTTGAAGAACACGAGGAGGTCGGAATTTCCTGAGCCCTCCACTGCGGCGTCCTTCATAATCATATCGTGGTTTTGGGACGTTAAACGCCAACAATTATTAATAAATGATTCAACGCGCAGCTTTACCAGCCTGCCCAACTCGCCGATCTTGTGAGTGATTCGGTTCTTCGTGCAGGTGTGAGTAATCCAGGTGTGAGTGATTCAGGTTGTCGCCTTGCTTTTTGTGCGATTTCTGACGTCAGCTCTTTTGATGTTGAGGCGGACGATGGTTATCGACGCTGCACGTTCCTCGATGCGAGTGGAAAGCAAGAGGTTCATTTGCAAAATAGATCAGCACGAAGGACGGGACGAAAGACACATTAAGCACAAGACGAGTGCTGTGTCTTTCGTCCCGTTAAAGTGTCTTTCGTCCCGTCCGTCGTGCTGATGTATTTTGCAAATGTCGCACCAACTTGCCCAGACAAAGTCTCTGCGAAGAGGTTCAGTTTAGTGAACATGTTAGCATCGCCGTCGCTATACACTGCGGGCAACAACCGATGGTTCGATGACAAACCAGACAGTCCGCGCAGGCAGAACAGGCACGACAGCTTCGGTTATTCCATATTACTAGGTCGCGCTTGGGTGTAAAGAGGTCTTCGCCGGCGCAGCATCAAGCTGCGGTCGCCTGCTCTCAGAATTAAGGAAAATAATCTTTTTCACGTTATTGAAATTAGTATATTGTGTCCGCGGCGATGGAGCAGTGGTTGTGGGGCTCGGCTACTTACCCGAAGGTCGCCGGGTGGCATTTCGCTTTAGCCGGAATTCTAGATGCCCGTGTACTGTACGATGTCAGTGCACGTTAAAGAATACGAGATGGTCGAAATTTCCGGAGCCCTCTACTGCGGCGTCTCTCATAATAGTATCGTGCTTCTGGGACGTCAAATCCCAGATATTATTATTAAGTTAGCATCTTATACTGCTGTGTTTTTCACAGATTCTTCCGGCACTTCCCGAGGAAAAAAGAAGCCTTTTGCGACTTTGCTTGAAAAGGTCGGATTTGTACTTCACGAAGTTTGTATATAACGAAGTAAATTCCCCGTTATATGAATTTTGTAATATCGAGGTTTAACTGTACTGGATGGTACCACTCCAAAAAACTTGAGGAAAATTTCTTCAACTGATTACAATCACATCTCACTAGTTAACAATGTAGAATTTCGTTCCACAGAGTTAACATGTTACCAGGCTGCAGTGCAAGGCACTGCCTTAAGAAGATTATGTTCGGGGTGGCACATAGAAAATTCAAAACTGTTGCATGTTCGGAGCATCGGTACCTTCAAAACAAGTGCTAGAATAAGTTTCCGCCTGCTATTAAGGGTCTGCATATAAAAGTTGCAGGGAGAAATAGTTTAAACACTACGCGTGCAGACCGTCGCGCGCTGCGTCTTCATACGGTATAGCGTTTACCGTAAAAGACGTGCCTAACACAAATGTGTACGGCTGAGCCGCTTCATGCCAATTCGTAAACGATAAAATTTATGCGAAATGTAAGATTGCTCTATTGGCTTGCAGGTGCTTGATACGCACAATTGACGTATTCTATGCGCAACAAAAGAACAGTCAAAATGTTTCTAAATACTTCAACACTTCTAATAAGTATCACACATCTCTCACCCGTCGCGAAAGGGCATCAATAATAAGGACAGACAAAACATGATTTCGCAAAGTTTTATGTTAGAAATACGAGCCGAAAGCTTTATGCGCCTGTCTGCTGGCACACTCTTCACTTCAATCTGGACAATAACGAGCGGCGTACAAAGTCTAGCGACACGCCGCACTTATTACGCTACAAGGGAACGCAACATACCGCGAGTTTTCCTTCGCGTCGTTTAACGCATGTCGCAGACGTCTCCGCACCGCAATACCAGGTATTCTGAAAAGGCCCTTCAAATGAATACATACTCGAAGTCCACAACAACTCGGCTCATAACTGCGAAAGTGTATCGCGGCGCGAGATTCCAGAACAACCGAGACGCGCAGCTGGCCTGTCGCAATAATTCTCGCCGGGAACTACAAGCAGCGAACCTCGCCTTCAAAATGTAACGGTAACGGCGCAGCTTCGATGATCGCGCCTCGTTCGCAGGGAGACCGGGGCTAGGCGCTCCTTTACACCATCGCTTTTGTCCAATTTGTCGCGTTTCTTTGCGCGCTATCGCCACGCGACACCGGCGGTGGATCCGCGTCCCAATCCTGAAAGGTGCTTCATACAGGCTTCGTACTAAGCCAGCTGCCGTTTAACCGTGCGGAGCCCGCGGGTGCGTTTTTGTGCACGCGCTGGGCTTTCAGCACGTGCACGCGCCAAGGTGCAGTTTGCGCCGTAGCGGCCAAGGGACCGGCGGATGCGATGCGGCCATGCGCGAACGGAATGTTCCTGACTGCGTGCGTCTTCATCGTTCTGTCATTTGTGCCAATGACTCTGCAAGGCGCCGGGTGAGTGCGTTCAGTCCTGTCCATAGGTGAAAACGAAGCGGCTCCCGTTTGCTCATTGCAGATTTCACTCGAACGTCTTTTCGACGGCGTTCATTTTAAGAGCCGCTTTAACATCAGTCGCTGACTTTGGAAGCCATCTACCCCGATCAGGCCTCGGTATTCCTGGTCGCGACCTGTCTGACCAAGGTAGACAGCTTCATCCAGTAGGCCCTGCGATTGGTTGATACCTGTGGCCGTAGTTATGAAAACACGAGAGGTGTGCGCAGAAAACTAAAAGAGTATAGGCTAACTGCTCGGTGCACAACATTGCAATCTGCATCGTGCGCGCTCAGCTTTATGTTTTGCTACGTACACCAGTGATGAGCTAGGAAGTAGAGAGGACTGTGATCATTCTTTTGTTGCAGTCTATCGTAATGCTCGCCTAACAATTCGCCTTGGTGGCATGACCTATCGAACGCGTGCTCATCAAGAACTTGAAATGGAGCCCTTGAACCAATGCTACAAGTCCATCTCCTGCTATGGCAAAGCATTGTGAGCCTGGATAGGAACGTGCACGCTTGTCTCCCATTGGCACTAATTGCCTTGGTGCCAAAAACGTTAAACAGTTCAAATAAAACATTCCCAGCAACTTGCCTAAAAGGCCAAGGATGATTTTTTACGAAGAAAGCTTGAATATTGATCATGTTGTTACCGCGAAATGGACTCTGAATGGAGAGTCACAGTGAACGCTACTCTTCATCGTTTGGCTGAAGACGAAAGAGAAGAAATAAAAAATACAAAAACAAAAAAAAGACAAAGCCCTGACGAGGTTACGTAATTTTTGAAGGCGACAGGCAGCCTACACTGTAGGTTTGAAAAAAAAAGTTGAGCGTAGAAACCAATCAGACTTGTCAAACCGCCTCGTAACTGAGTTTTGTAATATTTCAGTATAGTGAAAGACTGCGGTCTGCCAGTTTTCTTCTTTTCTTTTTATCATTTACTTGTAAAACCCGACATCACGCGTGAGGTTTTAAACGAGTGATCGTGATCACGCGTTTAAAAAGACTTTGTGTATTAAGTTGTCCGTACTTGAACGACAGCGTTAACTTTCAGGTGCTCACATGTTTGCGGTAGTAGAGAGCATTGGAATAATTTTAGCTGCTTTAGCTTTGGCATCACGCGCTAAAGTCACAACGCAAGAAAGTTCCTATCCCTTCTCCGATCAAAGTAGGTGCACTATAGTACTCAATAAATTCCCGATCAATCTCTCAGAAAAAATGCCTTTGCCCACAAATTACTGAGAAAAATGATTGGAAATGAAAATGGTCAAGATTAACACTCATGTACACCTAAATGAGTGTACTCGTCGTCTAAGTTCCACTGCTGAGGTGTGGTACTGCTAGTAGGCTAGAGAACGCTCTTTTGATGGCCCGCAACAGTGGGCCCATTTGAATGGGGACGTAATGCAAAGCGTCAGTACATTTATATTTATGGCCAAGTTGGGATACCCCGGGAGGTTAAAATTTTTTTTTCATACTATCATGCGCAGCGAAGCTAGAGGGGAGTGGATAAATGAGTAAAAAGATTTGACCCAGAAATAGGTAACACGGAACCATAGGCGTGCGCAGGGTTCCCTTCAGGGGGGGGGGGGGAAGGTTCGTCACAGCACCGCCCCCTCCCAATTATGTCAATGTATGGTGCTGACATTGCGCCCCCCCCCCCCCCGAGTCGCAGCGCTCCGCCTTCCCTATTATGTCAATATGTGCGGCTGCCTTTGCGTCCCCCTCTTAGGTGAATAGAGGGGGCGGCGCCCCCCCCCCCCCACCCCTGTGCGCACGCCTATGCAAGGAACACATAATCGAAGTGGCTAAGTATGCAAATTACCCGAAGTAACATTGTTTCGACACGTAAACCACCGAGGAAAAGGATGAATAAACTATGTTTTGTGTGCAGACTAAGATGGTCGTCCCGAAGCGGGCCGCTTTCTTAGTCGAGGACGGCGCCCGTGGTCCCTTGCCGCTCGTTGCTCCAGTGCAATCTGCATTTCTTTTAAGCGCTTATTGTGATGCAGGAAGGAGGGGGAAACTGCCGTAAAGCGTTGTTATAACGGTGCTTGAAGTGTAAGAAAATCAACCTATTTAAGTGAAACTTCCGTAGTGTCATGTTTAAAGAGACACTAAAATGAAAAACTATTTTTTTTCGTATCCGTAAACAACAATTTCGCAACACCGGAAGCATCAGTCTCAACGCGATAAGTTACCTGCTAATCGTGAAAACGCGCAAAAAGAAAATACAAGTAGCCGCACCAGCTCGCCATGACCTCAAAGATTTTGATGGTGTCTGCTAGGGCCTGCGTAATCGCTTATCGAAAAAATTGTTTACATTGTGTTCTGAGGGACCCAAAGTGTTAATATAGGAGGTTTCAGACATTTCCTTCAACCAATTTGGCCACAATGCACAAAAAGACCTTGAACTTCGTTACGTCACTCTGACGTTCACTCACCGAAGTTTCGGCCAGAAATCAGAAAACAGACTAACCGTCATGACCTCTTTAATGATTATCCCATTATGGCTAAATTGATGACAGTTGAGTTGTAATTTATCTGCCTAAAATTATTCAATGTGTTGCTCCAGTGTTCCTTTACAACAACAACGAAAAATGTATGCGATGTTATCGCTTAGAATTCCCGGCATAGTCTTATTAAAGTGGAGTGGGTATAGAAGAAAGTTTACTGTGCTCGTGCTTGGACCTGCTTGAATATAGTTACAGTTTGCAAGATCTTTCAGGCAATGGCCTTTATATATGCCATGTGTCCGCTACGGTGGATGAGTGGTTGCGGTGCTCGGCTGCTGACCCGAAGGTCGCAGTGTCGATCCCGGTCGGGGCGGTCGCATTTCGGTGGAGGCGAAATTTTGCAGGCCCGTGTCCTGTGCGATGTCAGTGCACGTTAGAGAACACCGGATGGTCGAAATTTCCGGAGCCCTCCACTACGGCGTTCCTCGTAAGCGTAAGCGTATCGTTTTGGGACGCAAAACCCCAGATATTATTATTACATATGTCATGCAGACAAATGGAGCTTTTGATACAAAAAACTCATCCACTTCACTTTTCGTAGCCAATTGCACCGACGCTTTCGCGAATGACAGCAACGGACAGCGAAAATTATGATCTTGAAAAATCGTCCAGCCTGTAAGGATGAGTGCATTTTTGTAGGTTGGTTTGACATGAGGAAATCACAAGGAACGCACTACAGCTAACATAAAGTACAGATGACACGGCGACTTTCTATGATGCGCCGCGCATGACACTTATCACTGGCGGCGACGTATTTTAACAGAGCACTTTTGTTTCTTTGTCCATGAATTACCTTTGTGTCCAGTTACTGTCGGTGCTGTTCTTGCTTGTTTGTTGTCACTAACCAAAGAAAGAACAGTGATGTGCTGCAGGTTGTTACTCCTGAATGATCCTGAATGTTAAGACATGCAGCAGAATCACTTTACGTAAGAAGTTGCGCATTCTTCATGGTCCGAGAAGCAGAGAGAGAGAATGAAAAAAGGAAGGCCGGGAGGTTAACCAGATATTAGCATCTGGTTTGCTACCCAGCACTGGGGAGGGGAAATAGGGGCAAGAAAGAGGGTCTAGAGAGACAGGGGAAAAAAGAGGAGGAAAAAAACAAAAGTGTCAATCAGTGGCAGTGAAGTGGTACCACCAAAATTGTGACATCCCTTAAAGACTTGACAGACTAATAGTTCACTTGAGTTGACAATGGTCCGGTGGTTGTGAAACTGGAAAAGGTTACACGAATTCAAGAGCCATAGTAAATGAAATGAGCACTACACTCTCAGAAAAAAAAAAGAGTCAAAAGAGGGTCACGGCACCGTTACTCTCTCCGGGTATCCATTTGACCCCTTTTGGATGGTAGAAGCAGAAAAAGAGAGTACGGATTTCTAAGGGAGTCACTGGGCTCTCGTGAAGCGCGTTTCGATTACCTTCCGTGATGAAGGCGCCGCCGTATACGCCGTAAATATAGCGCGTTTACCGTTCGGCGCCGTTGTGGCGGCTCCGACGACTCGCCGACGTAGCCGGGCTGGCGTGGCACCTCCGCCTCCTCTCTCAGCCTCCTCGGCATTTTGGAATGCGTTTCATTGGTTGCGCGGGTTGGGTCAGTTGCCTGTATTGTAGTTTTGTGTTCGAGGGAACATGCGCATCCTCGGTGGCGGTCACCATTACAGACTGTCAGCATTACAGCATTACAGACGGTACAGTCAGCGTTAACACACTGTACCACTAAAGCGAATGCAGTCTGTTAATGCTTTTCATAGATATGATAATTGCCCGGTCAAGTCTTCATGCTCGCTCGCTACAGTGACTCTATCAAAACCGCAGTCTACTTTCGCAGCAGTGTTTTTTCATGTGCCTAGCACGGATGCCACTCTAGAGGCGTCACAAACGAGCGCTTGATAAAGCGCGCGATAAAACAGCAGCGGGATAAAACGGCGCGAGCCGCTCGCCCAAGAAGCGCGAGCGAGAAAAAAACAAGCATCAAAAGGCGCCGACGCGCCGCATCCTCCTCGCCCACTAGCATTCTCAGATCAAACGCCCGGCAAAGCCTAGATGTTTCTAGAGGGAAGGGGTGACACATCGCCGAGCGACGCCGCCGCGATTCGAGCCTACGAGAAAGCTCTCGCCCTTTCCCTAGCTTTGGCTGTGCTACACGCCGAAAAACGCTCCCGACGCTTCTAGAACCCTGGGGAGAGGAGATAAAAGCGTGCGACGACGACCAGTCAGGCAGTGAAGGAGTCAGTGAGTGAGTGAGGCAGTCGGCCCGGAGATGGTGAAGTTAGGCTGAGTGTGGCCCCGTCAGCCAAAGAAGACGTGTTTATGATGGTGTGCGGCCAGTCGATCATCGATCTGGAAGAATCGGATGACGACGCCGTGTGAGCCGTGACAAGTTACGACGACAGGTGAGCAACGACAGACACCGCTGGAGTTGGCGTGAGTGTTTCCTTGAAGAGAAGCATTCAAGTACCGTCCAAGAATTGCGGACTGGATACGCCATTGTATATTCAGGACTTGAATAGTTGTAATGCATGCGATTGCATTTAGAGCGTGTGATCTGTTTGTTTAGTTCCTGTTGCGTAAACACCATCTGAGTTATATTCTGAAGCTGTAACTGGTACCAGCCGAGGGTGCATTTGTTTGTGATATTTGTATTGCCTTAACCGAGAATATATTTCATTTTCGTTTGTGTTATCGACTCTCGGCTCTGACTCGGTCTTTGGACCACAACCGGCGTTCGCTGGCGCACGAAAAGGACCAACTCTAAATTGTCCGCGCTTTCGTGGTGCGTTTTCGGAGGGCCGAGACCCAAGGCCGGATGGCCTTGGAATCCGCCCGGCGATTGCCAACCCGATTAACGGGATCAGTGACAAGAGGCAAATTATTGCTGCATCATGCACCTAGTTCTGGTGACCTTATGAAATGTCGCAAGCAACGCCGCCATTTCATCATTCCATGCGAGTGTTCACATTATCACAGAGGGGGCTAGAAGAACAATAATAATAATTTCTAAGGTTTAAAGTGCAAAACCACGACATGATTATGAGGCACGCTGTAGTGGAGGAGTCCAAAAATTTCGACCACCTGGTTTTCTTGAACGTGCACTGACATCGCACAGCGCAATGGCCTACAGCATTTCGCCTCCTGCGAAATGCGACCACTTTAGACGGAGGGAAGTGGCTACGGCTGAGTTATTTCGAACGGCTAAGTTATGGTATACAGTGATAGAAAACGATGTGAACATACCCTGGATAAACGGCGTTTCTTTTCAGACCCATCTACTGAATTGATATTTAGACTCTGTCTTCTTGCCTATGCCCACGTTCATTTTTGTGTTTTTCAGAAAAAAGAAGACAGAACGACAAGGCGTATCTGACAGGGTAGTCTCAAAAATAAAATGTAAGAAATTTGCATCTAAGGTCCTTTCGCATATACATGTAGATCTGGTCAATTTGGTATCAATTACAATTTCTTTACAGCTGCCATCTATTAATTTTTATTGCATGATGATGATGATGATGCAAACTTTATTTGGGTCTCCGCGAAAAAGATAATTCACGAGGTTTTCTTGCTGACATGGTCGTAAAAAAGAATTAAGCACAACCGAAGCACGCACTGCTTAATCAAGAATGTATAGACTGCTGTTTTTTGTATGACCAGTTTGAAAACTTGCGTGCCGTTCTATAGTGTCTCAGTGTTGCTTAAACAGCCCGCAAGCCTAAAACACTGCCATCAGGAAGGTGAAATGACATTGACGATGATTGCAAAAGCCAAATTATGAACCTGAAGTCGCCACCACCATGTTACCCTGTCTGTGGTGGCGCTGTTCCTTAAAATTTTGCAATGGTTAGACGCGGTTAAATCAAATTTGTACAGTGATTGCTCGGTTTTCCTTGCTTGGGGAAGGGTCGAGACAATTGCTTTGATTGCAGAGATTAAACTTTATTGCATGTCTTGGTTTAGGCAGGAACAACGAAAAGTCTACACTCTTCGGCTTCACGCCCCGTCAAGGTAGCCCGACAAGAAATCGATGACATCGCAACTTTGGAGACCTTACCCCCCGTGTAGCATCAGAGGACCAGCCGAAATGATGTTACTCTCATCCTCCATTTTCCTTACTTTTTCGCATCCCATTCCTCGTGTTCAATTACCTCAAGTTCTTTTTTAATTATTGCAGTAGATAGCTCGGAGTCATTGTGTCTTTTTCGTAGCATGTATCATCCTTAACTTTCTGCATGCTGTAAGATTAGCGTACTTCAGCACTTATTCATCTCTTGTAGCTTTGATGTGAACCTAGTGAACAGAAAACCTGATGGAACTGTAGTGAGAAATAAGACCCCGAAAAGGTTTTGGCGGGTACGACAGTGGCTTTCGACGTGACACTTGCGCAGTGACACACTCATTCTGCTTATAAACCGAACATCTCACCATCATTCTTTGTACAATGCTATTCGACACTACCTTAGTTATTATTTTCCTAAAATTATGCAGTAATAGTTAAGTCCGATTAACGATGATGTAGATATACTCAACATATCCAAATGGAATAAAAGCCAGCGGGAAACACAAGGCACTGTGAACAGAAAACGACGGGACGGTCTGGCCAGCCTGTCCCGTCGTTTTCTTTTCACTGTACCTTGTGTTACCGCTGGCTTTTATCCATTTTGACAATGTACCAGCCAGCCCTGTCCAACGCCTTGGTATATTCAACATAATATGAACATCTAAGAGAGACGGAGGTGTATAATGAGAGTCCCGCTTAGCAGTAGTGATAGAAGCATTGGTACAATTATTAGAAAATAATTGAAACGTGGAAACCGAAAGGCAGACAAGAATACGAGCAGGCTGGTAACTACCATAGGACGGAGCATAAATGCTACATAAAAAGTAAACTCTTCATTTTATGCTTTCTTCTAAGGCAATTCTTGCACTAGATTTGACTCACCATAAGCGTGATTACACGCGATCACTGTACATTCGGTTTCAATAGTCACCTATGGACGGCTGAGGCATAAAATCGTCTGAATTTATCTTTAACGGTGCGTTTAGTTCTGGTTCAGGCACACAGGCGGCCTGTTTCTCTCTTTCTTTCCCCTCTTTGTGCAGATTGCAATCCAGAGCGCTGCAGGCGTCTGTGCATTGGGCTAAGGAATTTTGAGGAGGGCAGTGTCAATGAAGCTTACTGCAAGGGCGTCCAGTGCGTTTGCTCTTACAACCTGGGTAAGTCAATTGCCTTTTTTTGTCAGAAATTTACTAGGAATAAACGAAAATGAAATGAAGCAAATATGCCATAAAATAAACGAAAAAAAAAACAAACAAAATACTTCATATTATGCAGAGACTGAGGCACAGCACAGGACACAGATGTGACAAGCATATAAAATGTAGTGATCATGTCCTAATCAGGGCACTAATAGCGCTTAACCTAAGGAGAGGTAGACCAAAATTAACCACTAGAAGAGACTAACCTAGAAGCAGTAAGGATGAAAACAAACGAGCTTAAGTAGCAAGGATGAAAACAAACCCTCGAGAACGCATACCAAACTTTAAAACAAAGAAAATATTGAATTGAGGGATGGTGATGCCTGTGCTGAAGGCATGGTGATATCTGATCCAGTGAAAAAGTTCGAGGTAAAGCACAAAGGAATGGAGTGCGCAAGCTCTCCGGAACCATGAAACACTTCATTAAGAAACAACAGATGAAAGAGACTGAACAGATGAAAGTGACTGATGATAAAAAAAAAATCACAGTTTCGCCTCAAGGGCGAAGCAATGAATGCGATAGGAACAAATTGGAATTTCACACGAAGGACAGCAACCAGCTCCAAACTTTCTTCAGGCTGTTCAAGCACAAAGGACGCAGGAGAAGTACACACACAGGGCAAGAACGAACTAACAATTGTCAAAGCTAGACACTTGCAGCACGCTACTCAAACACAAACAAGGACGCACGAAAAGAGCGCACAGGTATACACAGGACGAGCGCGAACTAGCTGTCGCCGTTGTTGCTTTAACTAGCCCCTACTTTGGCTCTTCTAGCTAGGAGCTCAGTCATTTCACAAACGCGGCTGCTGGAGCGAGTGAAGTGACCTTCGTTCAGTCTATACATTGAACGAAAACTTTGCTGTGAAAGCACAAGACCTACAAACCTCGCCTTCAAGAGATAAGCGTGCGAGCACGGGCGACTACGGCCTGTATGTCAAAGTACAAGTCGTAGGCGCACATCCGAACTCCGGCGAAACACTAGAAAGTTTTACAATTGGGAACCCAAGGAGCTAGGGGGCCGAAGAAATTTGCGAGTCACCCGGACGCATGCGCCAAACGCAAGCCACTCTCAGACTCTTGCGTTCGCGTTGTCCCAATACTTTATGTCCCAAGACCCTACAGCACCCTCCTCTGGGCGGCGAACAAAATCTGAGAGCGCGCGACCTCAACAGAAGAAAAGAAAGACGGAGCTTGTCAGTGGCACGTGAAGCCATGGCTCGCGTTCCTTACTGGCGTCGATTCTGGACACTGACACATCTCTCTGATATGCACTGTGATTCTGGTTCAGTCGTACCGTTTCTTACCTCCTGTGGCATAAGCCTACAAGGGCTAAAGCGTTTTCACTAGCTCGCGCCACCACGAGCCACGTGGCGCTCTTCTTTTTCCCTGGCCAACCGACCACTAGTGGCGCGGCACTACAACCCAAAAATCGGAAACTAGCGTAGGTCGCCTGCGATACGACGCAAACACAACGCGGGCAAAGGTGTAAGAAGGCCCGCATCTCGCATATTTTAATTTCGCCACGTGTGGCGTCCCGTGCGTTTTACCCAACGCCGCGTGCATTTGCTTTCTGCCGCTAGTATTCTTGATGAAGAATGCTGCATGGCGTAATTGTCTAAGGCAGCGCGCTGCCGAGCGAGGGGTCGCAGGTTTGAATCCCCGGTCGCGTGCTTCAACAATGTTTTCTTCTGCATTATTTTTATTTCTCGTTTTTATGCATATATACATGCATATACATATACGGGACATGACGCCGACTGCAAGAGAGACGGAGACGGCAAAAATCCGCCGAGAGTGTCCATATCATTGCTATCGCAATAAAATTCGCTGAGCTAAAAAAGCTGATTGCCATGCGGTGCGTGCACGGACGATAGTAAAGTCAAGACGGCAGCGACGAAGTCGCCAGAACGGTCTCGAGACACGGGAATATGAACTGCGCGAGAAAAAAAAGATGAGCGACGCGAGAACGCCTCACGGGCGGACCATCTGAAAAAATGCCCCCACCTCCCCGAAGGGAATCGTGAGGAAATGCGAATGCATTTCTTGCGCCGAGAGAGGGTACCGTTGCCGTCAGACATTCGCCTTCACCGACTTCTGCCATCGCCTAGAGAGGCGCCCAGCCAGCGAACGGTCGAGAGTGAGGCGCGAGCGGTCGGGAGAGTGGGGCGCCAGCGTTCTCGGCTCGGCGTTGGCGTTTCACAGCGGCGTCTAGAGCACACATTTCCGGATGTTCTTGAGAGGCGCCCAGCAGCGAACGGTCGAGAGTGAGGCGCGAGCGGACGGGAGAGTGGGGGCACGGAGGAGAGAGAGTGAACGGTGAGAGAAGGAGCGGCGAAGCACTGCACCTACCCTCTCTCGCACCACATGCTCCGGTTGCTAGGGGCGAGGATAAGCGCGCGCGCCCGCAGCTGTTGCTGTGGGAGAGGGCGCCGTGGAAAACGCCGAACGCCTGACATAGCCCGACTAAAGGCTCTGTTATACTCCGACGTCCGACGCGAGCGCCCGCGAAGACGTTGCGTTTCGTCACGCCGAGCTTGCGACGCTACGCCAGGCGCAAATAGATCTCCGCTACAGTCGAGCCGGCTCCAATGCGCCGGTGCGATCGTATCTAGAGGAGCGCATGCGCAGTAAAGCGAAGAACGCCCGCGCCACCTGTTAGGAACCGACGAAACAGGCCGCGAAGCAGGGGTGCTATCGCGGAACGATTCTATTTTTTATTCCAATGCTTTTCGTGCTTTTCGCGCTTGGCCATTGGTCAGAACGACGGTCCGTCCGCGTTATCAACGCGATCAGCCAGCCGCGAGTGGTGGATGATAAGAATAGCATAGAATATGGCATTGGAATCGGGAATAGCATCGTTCCGCGATTGCACCCCAGGTTCCTGTACATGCGAGTCTGGCGCGTCTGGCGCGAAATGCAGCAGGATCTATTCGGCGCCGAGCCGCCGAGCGACGCCCGAGCGCGCCAGCAGCCGTCGAACGCGTCGGCGGTCAGCCGACGCCGGACTATAGAGGGCTGTTTTTTGCTGACGTAACGTCGCCGTGACGCGCGCGCTCGCTCGTCGACGTTACGCTGGAGTATATCAGAGCCTTAAGAAATGCAATCGCATTTAAAGGGGCCCTGCAACACTTTTTGAGCAGGGTCAAAAAGCGCTGCCAATCGGTAGTTGAGGCTCCCGAGAACACGCGAGCCAACTATTATAGCGATGCGAGCGGCCTGGAATTTACAATAAATTCTCAAAGTCAGCTGAAAATCGCTCCCTCTTCTCTCGACAAATGATGTTATAGTCCGCAATATATGACGCGATTGTCGGCAGTTCCACCATTGGCTGATGTTATAATCACGATAACACCCTCATTATTACCTTCGTTGTTAATTTTGAGTTCAATAAGTAGATAATATGATGTTTATATTGTGTTATGCTGTTAAAACACCGAACAAACATTAATATTAGCACTTCCGGTCTCACCGACAGCTCGTCTGCTCGTAGTTGCGTGGTTGCGTTTTCTTCACCATGCGCAGTGCCGAAATCGTGAATATTTCTGTGCTTTTGACCATCGCCGGTTGCGGTTGAGAGTGGCAGCCGTTCGAGTGTTGTCTCGTCAGCTGGAAACAGCATCGTCGGCACGTTCTAACGACCGACCGAGGCAGCGGTGCAGCATTTCTCCGATAACAATGCTGGCGCCGGCTAGTTTAGGATACCTGTGTACGCTGTATGGCGAGAGTCCCGTTCGCTGTCTGTTCAGTATGTCATCGAGCCGTACCTCGGCGTATCCTCCCCTTTGTCTCACGTTCCCGAGAAACTGCGACACAGCAGCCAAGCAGACTCGCATTTTCACGGTAGCTGCAGACAGCCGGGGTATGGGTCCGCGCCGGCCCGATGCCCCACGATCCTTTCGTCTAGTCTTTAGTTCTTTGTTGTCAGCCCGCACTCGCTGTGCGCCCGCAATCGAAGAGCAAACAGCATCGAAGTACCGCCACTGGCAGTAGGGTGCACGCAGCTTTGCTGTGTTGAATACGATTCAAGCGCGAGCAGTGCGACGAGGCTGTTTCTCGGAGTGTGGGTCGAAACCCATCTCAGCTGTCACTCGTTCCAAAAGCACACGCAGATTTGCGTCCATGGTTGGCAGGGCGATGAAAACACTACGGCAGTTCGAGGGGCACACCCAACATTATCAAACCGACTCGCAGTTTTCAAGCACGCGTGATACACGGTGCGATGGGCTCCGCTCGACGACGACCACGCAAGCCGACCGGAAGTGGCGCCACAGACCACGTGGTTGCGCCGAGACGCTAGAGAGAAAAAAATGAAGAAAAAAATGCCGCCGGCGCCTTCTCGCACCTCCGCCCTCCCTCCCTTCGCGCCCCGCGCTGCTTTCCGCGCGCTCGCGGCGTTGAGTTGAGGGAGAAAGCTGCGGAGCGTGATCTCTATAATTTGGTAACACCACTTAGCCTTAACGGATTCGAAAAATTTTGGGGGCATATGACTCGTGAAGAGTCATACGTCAATAATGAGACTATTCCAATATAACTAAGAAAGGTGTTGCAGGGCCCCTTTAAAAGAAGAAGAAGCGCAGTGGTAACGCCGCCTCCCCAGCGGACTCTCAGTCAAAAGTCGAGCACCGTGTCAAACAACTTCGTAGCATCGCTTCCTCCACGCTCCTGCGCTCTGCAGCAGGTGCTAATGGTGATGTGTGCTCCCTGACTTCTTACGCTTCTTATGTACAAACTGCGGACTGCATAGATCATTCTTTTGGTTATCCTGGCTGTATACAACGCGAGTTTCTGCATTTATAAAATGTATGTATGTGTGTGTGCAACAGAGAACGCTTGCTTCGTCCTCATTTCTTACGTGTGGTTCACATCCAGAAACCTGCCATGGTGGGTGCTGTACAACTTGGCACTGACAAAGAAACATTCAGCGTCATAATAAATTATAGAGTCCATGAAATAGCGGCAGAAGTAAAAAAGAAAATATCATAAACATAGCTAAAAAGCAAGTCTGCGCAGGAAGAACTGCAACACATACAATAATGTAAGTAGGGCAAAGCGATTAGGAATATTCAATAACATTGTGAAGTGAAAGGAAACGTATACTCGAAACTATACAGATAGATAGATAGATAGATAGATAGATAGATAGATAGATAGATAGATAGATAGATAGATAGATAGATAGATAGATAGATAGATAGATAGATAGATAGATAGATAGATAGATAGATAGATAGATAGGCTCAAAGTGGCAGACGTTCGCTAAGAAATGCTTCGCATTTAAAAACATTCACACATGCGCAAGGAATATACCGAGATATCCGATCCGCAATCTGTCATTTGTTTACTAGTAGCGCGCTGAAAAAGTTTCCTACCTTCACTCAACAAGCCCCACAGCCAGACTGACGCTTCGCCGCAGTAGCGAGTGCTTGCACGAGCGAGTTATGTGTCTGGTGCCGCTCATCTCTTTTAATCGCGTGGCTGTACTAGGGCTAGGCCTGATGACAGATAAGTATCCACGTCGCATGTGACGCTCCGGTAAGTAGTGAGATACACCCATAGACTGCGTAACCACCTCGATCGCGGATGAAGCGGTAGCCGCACAGTTAAACGGGGAAGGAACGGCTCGAGCATGAATAGGCCCTAATGCCTCTGTAGCAGGAACGGGTGTGCCAGAAGCTGACACGCCTTTCTTCCCGTGCATCTCTACTGATCGAATTTAGAAAACTCATCGTGACAGTAATTTGTGCTATCTGCGACCATCGACACGCATCACCGAATCATCTCTCGTTCGCTTTTAGGGAAAAGTCCAGGGACCAGTACTCATCTGTGGAGATTTTAATTCCCACAATACCACATGGAGCAATACTCACACCGATTCCCGTGAGAGATCACTTCAAAAAGGAATTGATAGATGTGATCTTGTTATAATGAATGATGTATGTGACGTTTTTAAGGGGTTATAATAATGCCAGATATAGCCTCTCTTTGGCTATACCCTCTCCTGACATTGCACGAGGTATGAGCTGGTGTACAGACCTCAAAACACGAGGCAACGACCATTATCCAGTACTGATGCAACACCCGCGAATGCGAATGCCAACAAAAAACATTCACATCAAAACTAACAAACTTGCAACTATTTCGTGAATATGCTGGAAGTGACTTGGAAGGTGTTAATGAGTTGGATACATTTATGTCCTGTATTCGAAGCAGTTACTCCCGTGCGACAAGGTTTACAGCCGTCCCAGAGGGCCACTCCAGCGTAGATGCAGAATATGAGCGCCTTCGAGCAATTAGACAACGAGCAGAACGTCGTTATCGCCGCGCTGGAAGGCTGGAAGACTACAGAGAGACTCAGGACACACACGCCAAATCTAACCGGCACATGCAGAAATTGGGTCAGAAAAAATGGCGTGATTTCTGCACCTCATTGACACCATTTACCCCGCTTCCGAAAATCTGGCAACTACAGGTTTTCCCGCTCACTTTAATCCAAGTGCCAGCTAAAATAATCCGCACGCCACAGAAATAATCTGAGCGCCAAACGATTTAATCCGTGTGCCAAATATTTAATCCTAGCGCCAACATATTTAATCCAAGCGCCACCACAAATAGGCCGCGTGCCAGTGAGTTTAATCCAAGTGCCACCATGTTTAATCCAATCGCCAACAACTTTAATTCAAGTGCCAATCTGTTTAATCCATACACAAGAAACAGTAATGCGGGGCGTGAAAACGGCAGTACAAATAAAATACAGTTGCTACAATATGAAATAGAATATTTGGAAAGTAGAAAGCAGCACTAATATTTGTAATGACCACTGTTATTTATGAAAAAAAAATTCTGCCATAGTTTGTTAGAATCGTGTTTGGAGAGCATATACATCGTAAATACAAGTCTGTAGAAGCAATGTTCGGTACGGGCGTTATCATGTTAATGGAAACGAAAGAAAGGGCATCTGTGCGCTGTCATTACGAATACGTTAAAGGGTATTTTGTAGCTGAACGAAATTCAGTGATCGTAATTGGATTTCGGTTTTAGCACCCAATATAGTGCAGCTCCAGGTTTGGTCATGTAATGCGAAGGACCGATAGTCTATGCTCAATTAGAGCGACGGAATGGATCCAAAGTGATGGAAAACCTAGCCGAGGGCGGCAATGGGCCAAGTGGAGCTGTTGAATCAAGAAATTAGCAGACTGCGCAGGGCAAGGCGAAGTGGAGATAATTTGAAGAGGCGTTCGTCCTGCAGTGTACATAAAACATAGAGTGCTGGTTATGATGTTGACACCAGAAGTTACATTTTACAGTCATCTTAGTTCTTAGTCATCTAAGATATGTGCCCGTTGATTTGAATAGTATCAATGGTTGGGCTAGGTCGCACGGTGACATATTCAACGCAGCGCGAGAAAACGAAGACGGAGAAGGCACAAGGACGATCGGTTGTCCTTTGTATCTGTGGCTGCGTCAAGCAGCACAGAACGCCTGCGCTCATTTTTTGTCATACCTTGCGGTGTCACCAGTACTAAATCAGGGCTTCCACTTAGGTAGGCCTTCATGTGTGACTTGAATTTTCGAAAAAAAAAGTTCCTCTATTGGGTTGAAGAAGGGACTGTACGCTGGCAGGTGCTTGATAGAGTGTATTGAGTTAGCCAAAGTTGCCAGCTCTGGTCGAGCGGGAGGAGGTGCGCCATCAAAAATGGACACAGCTTCTGTGTTTGACTCCTCACGTTCTACAAGGGCCGAAATATCACGGAGGAGATCATTGAAAATAGCCCAGTCAACTCTATCCACAGCAGTCTAGTGAATAACGCTATTTGCGGACATACATGCTATAATGTTCAAGTTCGCTCATTTTGTCGACGTGGACGTGTGGACAGCTGGTTGCCCTTTGGCTGTCCTGCCGAAGTTCATGGAACACCATACATTGTAGTTTCTTTCGTCTAAATAGAACCGGCACACACGTGGTCCATCGGACTGCAGCCACTGGGCGTACAGCTTACACCCGCGCGTACATCTTCACGATTGCGGTATGAGGGCTTCTGCGTCACCAGCTTCACTGAGTAGCTGTAGTCGTCCAGCAAGCAAGAAACTGTGCTAATACTGATTGTTGCCCCAGGCATTTCCTCCTCCAGGGACTGCTTTATTAGTCTTAGTGCAGAGTTTTCGTCTCCAATTCGTCTTAGAGTACTCAGGACGTCATCTCCAAACTTTTATAGAACCACCACACCAGTTCGGCTTTTCTCTGTCGCTGGCGACAATATAACTTGCTGTTTTGATGTTGATGCGCAGAGCGGTTGGTTTAGGTCGCCACCACGCCTGTAGACGTCCACAATCCTCGACGAGTCGAGCACCAACAGCCTGCTGTTTTTTCGACGAGATTCGTCTGGATGTTTGAAATGTGGTCCTCGCTTGCATACAGCCGTGACTTCAAGCAAAGCTCGCTTTTCATCTAGAACTGTTCCCCTCTGAAAACACGCATGTTACAAGCGACCGCGTTTCAGCAACGTAGCGTCGTCTGTTACATGAATATGCGTATCTCCTTTGGTGCTTTTATACAAAAATTAATTGTACAAAACCTAAATAAATGCATGGTTCCAAATGGTTATTCACTAGGCCGAGCAGACGACTGCGAACTATTTTGCGGTTAATGCCATCTGCTAGCAGACGAAGCCAGATGCGATCAACGGAGTACCCAAATTCTGCCACAGCGATGAAGCATAAGCTGACTCGGGGCTTAGGCCACATGCTCTATGAGAGTATACATTTAGTACCCGAACATGCATAATTAAACCGCACTGCTTTTTGAATTCGAAGATATATGACACCAAAATGCTTGGGCAAAATACCGTAGTACTTTATTTCATAAGCGCTACCAAGCATTCGCAAAAAATAAATATTCCTCTCGCTTCATGTTTACCTTGTTCCGACATTTAGACTATATATATACTGGGAAATTTTCCGTTTCTTGTGTATGGATTAAACTGACTGGCACTTGGATTAAAGTTGTTGGCGATTGGATTAAACATGGTGGCACTTGGATTAAACTCACTGGCACACGGCCTATTTGTAGTGGCGCTTGGATTAAATATGTTGGCACTAGGATTAAATGTTTGGCACATGGATTAAATGGCTTGGCGCTCAGATTATTTCTGTGGCGTGCGGATTATTTTAGCTGGCACTTGGATTAAAGTGAGCGGGAAAACCTGTAGTCACTGCTTTAAGCCATCCAGTATCCCAGCGGAGCCCATTCAGAGCATTGGCCATATCCCTTGGATTATCCGAACGTGATGTTGCTAATGAGTTTTGTTCAATTCTGACTGAAACTGCACAACTTGTTCAGAGTATTACTGCGCTGCCTAATTCTGTGGAGAAGCAAATCCAAGATGCTTGTGAATTACCACATGCCCAACTAGATAACACGTATTCTCTAATAGAACTACGTACTGCTTTAACACTAACCCGTGTAAGAACAGCAACTGGCCCAGACGACGTGTCGTACAGCGTTCTGAAAAACCTCGGCCCCAACGGCACGCCAGTTCTTCTAGGGATATACAACAATATGTGGACAAAGGCGTACGTTCCGTCGTGTTGGAAGATCGCAAAAATTGTGCCACTGCTAAAGCCCGGTAAATCATCGCTATCCCTTCACTCATTTTGCCCAGTCAGCCGCACTAGCAGCGTATCTAAGGTCTTGGAAAAAATGACTGACATAAGGTTACAGTGGTGAATTGAAGCTAACAACACTCTTCCAGAACAGATGGCTGGCTTTAGACAACGACGATGCACTATGGACTGCGTCTTTGACCTGGTCGCATTTGTAGAACACGAGACGAATTGCCTTTGACCTGGTCACATTTGCAGAACACGAGACGAATCGCTGTTGCGGTGTTCACAGATATCAGAAGAGCATTTGACTCTGTCAGCCACCTATCTGTGCTGTACGGGCTTGCCTCACTTGGGGTACATAGCCGTATTCTTAAATGAATCGCCAACTTCCTGCATGACAGGCAGATATGCATTTCTACCAATGATGGCGAAAGCGATCTGTTCAACGTGAGCAGAGGTGTACCCCAAGCTCCTTTTCAGCGCTGCAATGGCAGGTCTTCCGAAAGTGCTGCCAGAAGCCTTGAACATATCTATGTACGCAGACGACATATGCATATGGACGTCTCACAAATCTTTTGAAATCATCAAACATTGGCTTCAGGAAGGACTAAATGTAATAAGCGATTACCTCAAGGAGCAGGGTATGCAGATTTCTCACGCCAAATGTGTAGTTCTGCCGTTCACGAGAAATAAAGTGAAAAAGTTGAAACTTTTTGTGGACGGCCAGAGAATCGAAATCGCACGAAAGCCTCGATTCCTTGGTGTTACTTTAGACAGTCAACGTATAGCCTATCTCGAAAACCAAGTGAACAGCACCATAATTGTTCTTCGTCGCATAGCGGGGACAAAATGGGGCGGAATATCGGCGTCACTACTCCACGTCCAATGCGCTCTTATCCGATAGAAGATTGCCTACTCCGCGCCAGTTCCCCATCACATATCTTGGACGTCTCTACAGCGACTTCAGCTGCTACAAGCACGAAGCCTGCTCGTATGTCGGGGGGTTCCACAGACAACATCAAGTTCCCTGACATTAGCAGAGGCACGAGAACCCAACTTTAATGTCATTCGAAATGTGGAGACCTGTCGGCCCCTCTTTCGCCTAGTCTCGCAACACCTTTCGCATCCACTCATATTACAAATTGAGAGCCGTTCCGGAACGCAAATACAGCGTGTGTACCAACAGTACATTTCACGGCTTCCTGCGTCGACACATTGGCCACCGGACTTAAATACCCGCCCTGGTTGCTAGAGCTGCCAACTATTGAAACATGAAGAGAAGGACTTCTCAGTAAACATGACGCACCATCCGTTGCCGCACTGCAGTTGGCCTCACATCACCTGTTTGACAGGAACCGAGGCTTCACTCACGTGTACACTGATGGCTCCGCCGACAAAGAGACTGCGACATCAGCATTTATCATTTCGGTGTTACATGCAGAATATGCATGTTGGCTGGGTCATCTTTCCCCTTCAACAACATCGGAGCTTGTAGCCATTTTGCTAGCCGTCAGTTTTATTAAACTGTCAACGACACCCAGAAGGTGGGTCGTAATCACGGATTCCCTGGCGGCTCTTGCGTCTGGGGAAAATGCCACTTCAGGAAAAATAGATATGCGTATAGTATACGCGATCTTAAAGGAGCTTTTAGAAGCTACGAAGTCAGGTCATCACGTGGAATTTCAGTTGGTTCCCAGCCACTGCGGAATTAATGGAAATGAAATGGCAGATGAGTTGGCGAAAGCCGCTCATCATTACACACAAACCTGTCTCATTCCTATATCCCAATGCGACATACACCGAATTTTACGAAGAGCAAAACGTGAAATATGCATATCCACCTGGTTTTGAAACAGCACAAAGGAATTGATCTTGTACGTTGTTGACCCTAACCTTGAGTGCCAATCAGACCCCCAGCTCCCAAGGCCTATCGACACACTCATTCATCGCCTAAGACACGGAGCTGCTTATACAAAGCACTTCTTATTCCGGATTCAGCGTGCATCATCGTCAGCATGTTCGTGCGGCCACGACGACGAGGATGTGCATCATCTGTTGCTCGACTGTCCCAAGCATGACACACATAGACAGCGACTCGAACAGGCACTTCACACGCTCGACTCTGAGCGAACGTTTTCGTTGGCGAAAATACCAGACCCATGGCCGTCTAGGATAAACCGCAGAGCAATGTATGTGCTCCAACGTTTTTTTGAAGGCACGAATATTTGCGATGGTGACTAAACTATATTGAAAGACTGCACCACGACGGTATGTGTGTTGTGTTGAAACGAGAGTTCTTGAACATGTAGGACTGTATTATGTGCACACACACACACACACACACACACACACACACACACACACTTTTTCATCCTAACGACTATGTGGAAAGGGGTAGCCGTCACCAAGCAATGGTGACGACAACTCCTTCATTTATTTTCTATTTCAATAAAAAAAAGAGGGTAGGGACGGTACCAGGGCACGTCTTAGTGGGAATTAATATTCCCGGCCAAAGTTATGAAATGCAGGTGTAAAACCTGTGGGCCTGTTTACCGTGGCACGCGTAGCAAATTCCATTTTTGAGAGGTTAACATCCGCTTGCGTGTGGTTTGTGTGTAATGCGATAAGCATGGCTTTTAAGTTTCGGTTTTTGCGTTCGGTTATGTTAGAGTGTGGATAGTGTGGCAATGTCTTTTTGGGTTTGTCCCCGGAGGCACAACATTTCTTCGCAAATATGCGGTTAGTGAAGTTCATGTTATTGTTGGTTATCAATTGTGGTTGGAAACAGTTCTCATTCTTAACTCTGGTATCAATTGGTATCAGTGATCATAGAAAACCACAAGTGTTATAAGTTGGGTGCCAGCATGAACAAAGGTTTATTTAAAGGTGGTTGTGCAGAGGGCTTAAAAGCTCCCTTCATTAGAGGGGGGGCCCTCCCAACTCTCACAGGCTACAGAAGTTGTGTTTGGTACGGTCACAGTTTAGTGCAGCCAGCTGTCTCTAGAATTGAACAAATGCTTACTAATGTTATACAAATAAATATATTAGAATTATAATTTCCCCGCACAACGAACTACTGCCAAAAAATCAAATCGATTGCTTGTCAAATGGGTGCATCAGTGCTACAGTACACCTGCCAAGGGGGGAGTGGGGGCGAGCCCCTCCTTAAAAAATGAAAGGGGGGCAGGGCCCCCCTGCCCCCGCCCCCCCTGACTTGAAGCCCTGTTTGTGCTACTCCGTATGGACCACCTGACTACGGTTACTTTGTTTCAAATCAGTTTTGCGGAATCCCGCAAGGTGGCGGAAGGGTTAAGAAAAGGAAAATAGACCACTCATTTGTAGCACCCATTTGTGGCTTTGTGCTACAGATGGGTGGTTGTCTATTTTCCCTTTCTTAGTTGCTTTGTTTATAAAAAAGGGTGCATTTTATATTGATGTCTCCTCATCTGTTTACGAATAATTTACCGCGAGTCTGATAACCATCTGGTTAATGCATATATGACGGGGAAATTTATTTCTTCTTTATAAAGACCTTCAAGCGCTTATGATGCTTGAGGTCGGCATGAAGTTACTTGAGCTCTTAAGTGATGACCAGGACAAAAATCCCATGTATATTTTTGTTGAAACCTCATATTTCCATTACTTCTGATGTGGCTACGAAATTACTAGTAATTTTTAATGTTTATTTTTATTGTTGAGCCAGCGTGACGACCAACATGCTTTTGTTATCGTTTGCAAATGGTGGTTGTGCTACTTTATGTCACTAGATCGATATTTATGCATTTATGTGGCTATATACCAGGGGTTTCAAACACGCGGCCCGCGGCTACACAAGAAATAATTTTTTTTTTGAGTTTGCTGAATGGCACTCGCATTATTTACTCGCCTATTGCGATGAATAACGCTGTGTAAAGGCAAATTACAGCGACGGGAGTGGTATCAAGCATTTGTTTCGTGAGGCACCCAGCGCGGTCACTATGTGTTTACACGTAACCACGGAACACAATGTATATTTCATGGTCGACGTCCACATTTGACTCATTCTAGAGATCAGTATCGATAAGTTTCTGTGCTGCGGGACTAAATTTCATGACTGCGGCGCCAGCTGACGTGAGTTTGAGACCCCTGCTATACACAGTAAAACCTCGGTGATATGATCACGATTCGTACGAATTTCGGGTGATACGAATTTTTCTGTGGTCCCGGCCAAGGCCCATTAACCTGCATTGTATTGGAGTACGGTTGTTGCGAACTGATTTGCACCCCGTGACGTTTGATACGAACGTACGCCAGCGCACAGGTACGAAGAGGTGCTG
Source organism: Rhipicephalus sanguineus (assembly GCF_013339695.2). Taxonomy (NCBI): domain Eukaryota; kingdom Metazoa; phylum Arthropoda; class Arachnida; order Ixodida; family Ixodidae; genus Rhipicephalus; species Rhipicephalus sanguineus. Next base: position 82,439,111 of record NC_051176.1, read on the forward strand.
CCCGCGCTGTCGCGGAAGACCCGGCAGTCACGCGCGGGCGCGAGCATACGCGCTGCGCAATCATCAACGGTGCGTCGTTGCCTTCGAGATAGTGCGCGCGAATCTAGAAGGCCTTTAGGCGCTTCGCGTTTAGTTTACAGATGACGTTAACGTCGCGCCTTTTTTTTTTTTTTCGACGCGTTGACGCATGTTCCTGTGCTTGAGGCAGCAGCGTCTTTGTACTGTGTTAACACGTGCCTGCCAAGTCGATGCAAGCCATGTCCCCACAATCAGACGTTCTATGAAACAAGACTGAAATTTGAAGTGCGGGTCCGTCATGAAGTCCCATTAAAGGTGTACGGAGACCCCAAGAGACGAAGCGGACGGTCTTGGCGAAGGAGCTTGGCCTTTATCTATCGTGTGCAAAGCGCTTCTTAAGTCACTTTCGTCGCAGTACTCTGGAATCATGCAGAAAAGCGTAGTAAGGTTAGGAAGGGGCTACTAGTGGTCACGGGGCACAGCACATCTTGTTCATTAATTACACACGCGCGCATGCATTGTATATTTACGAGTACAAGTATGATCTTTGGCGTCTAAATGCTTTACTGGCAATCATTGAGAGCTGTTCATGACATCGCTGCGGCCTTGAGAAACACTAAATCAAAACGTATGCCAACTTTATATTGTCGCATACTAATTTTCCATGTTTTCTGGTGATACAAATTTCGGATGATACGAATATTTTTGGTAACCCCGCGAGATTGGTATCACCGAGGTTTTACTGTATAATAGGCCTGTGCGCAGCACCGGTTCTCTTCGGGACAGTGCGTTGCTACAGACTCTCAAACATGTTTGAAACATCAATTCGTGTACTAATGCATCTTGTCTGCTTGTCTACACCTCAGTAACGCGTTTTCGATATTTTCGCTAAATCAATGACAAAAGACAGCAGAATTTGGAAGAAACAGATTTAGTATACTGTTTTTCCTGCATTCTTCATTTTTTCCTTGCTGCTTCAATTATAAAGTTCGAAGGCGAATCAGTTCACCCACACAAGAATGCCGCTTCGGGTGGTATTCGCGCGTGATGGATTGTGCCAAATACTGGAAATGCTGCATCAGCGTCATCGCAATCAACAAGAAACGTGATTTTGGAGAGTTGAAAGTACAGCTGGCGCAACTATATCTGTTACTAATCTACGTTCCGCAGAACAGGGAGTAGAATCAATTTTCTCTAAGTTTGCTATCCACAAAAGGCGCAGTAGGAAGCTTTCTTTTTGTCCAATAAAATATGAGCGAAACTGATCGTCGTGAAAGGCTCAGTGCGCATGCGATCACCTTACGCGCTAATCACAAAGTTCCTCGTATTCTCTCTTGCAGCATGCAACTTGTCTGACTGCTATCAGAAGTGCGCACGTGAGAAATTTGTGGCACTGTCCAGGGAAAATGGTTGCGTCACGCGAGAATGCTTCTGCCTCTACGAAGACCGTAAGCAATGAAAACTCAGCATCTCTTACGGACAGAAGAGTGTAGTGTTTGTTTTGACAGATTTCTAAAGTAGTCGTGACGTTGGCTACTCAAGTACATTCCTCGCTGTCATCGTTCTGTACTGAAAACGACGAACACTGCCGAATCACCACCAGCGCTACACTATAGGAGTCGTGGCTTATTCATGCTCGGACTCCGTGGCTCACTTTGGCGGTCGCTTGAGGTGCTCCGAATTACAAGTGAATAAACACATTTTAAATAACACGGGCCAAAACAGTGTGTGTGACGACATCGAATGGGCGACCGCACAAGTAAGGCCGAAAAATACTGTGGCCAGACGATGACCAGATTTTATTTTTTCCCTCATGGTGCAGCTGGTCAAAGCTTTTATCAGTGCGCGACTTGCGTAAGTCGCGACATATTCAAGATACTTCCTTGCGTTTCCAACAACGTAGGCAATCGTATGCACCTATTTAGTGGCTGTCGGGTCGTAATGACGCAAAATACGGGGTGCTATTTGTAAACGACAGATATTTCTGAACGCCTTGTAGCCCTCTGGTGAACAATGAAGCCGGTCGTTGCTTCCGAACAGCTTCGTCAGGGGTGGCCTGATGGCAACAAATTCTCTAATAATGCTTTTAAGGTGGAGCGTAGGCCAACAAGGCAGCGATTACTCGAAAAACGCTGGCTCAGGAAGTTCAGCGACAGCCCGATGATTGGCTGTATTAAGAATAATTTCATCTATGAACGCTGCATAACCGAGCTTTTTAAATCAATCAATCAATCAATCAATCAATCAATCAATCAATCAATCAATCAATCAATCAATCAATCAATCAATCAATCAATCTATCTATCTATCTATCTATCTATCTATCTATCTATCTATCTATCTATCTATCTATCTATCTATCTATCTATCTATCTATCTATCTATCTATCTATCTATCTATCTATCTATCTATCTATCTATCTATCTATCTATGACATCTTGGCACTATGCCTCAAGTACGTGTCCTTCTGTTCGTATTTTGCAGGATGCGAGAAGCGCAATTGCGCCGAAGGCTGTCCAGGAGTGAAGCCAAAAAGCGACGGCGTGAAGGGTGTGTGTGTCGGAAGCGGCTGCAGCTGCAGATGGACGTGAAAGAAGCACAGCGAGAACTTAGCCAAGTGCTCGCCGGTCATTCCAGCAAGTGGTTATGTGATTTCGCGCATAGAAAATGGTTAAAAATATGTCGCATGAGCGCTTGCAGGAAAAAAAAAAACTCTTTCATCATCAATAAAACTTCGGCATCATAAGCACCGGTGTCATGTCACAGAGGTGAAATACGGTGTTGGCGACACGAAATACAAAAGCGAAATACAAAATCGACTGCGGTCACATATGACTACTAGGGTATTTTTACGTCTATATTCTAAGCTTTTCGTGTCATTCATCAACAATGTCACAGGATGGCGGCATGCTGAAGGATAATAAAACAAAAAATACTTCACGCATGTAGTTTATTCTTTGCACAATTTCTCAATACATATAATTTATATATATATTGAAGCTTCGTAGCTTCAAAAGTTAGTTAATTAAACATGCATAATTAAGCAATTCAGGCCCCGCCACGGTGGTCTAGTGGTTATGGCGCTCGACTGCTGACCCGAATGTCGCGGGATCGAATCCCGGCCGCGGCGGCTGCATTTTCGATGGAGGCGAAAATGTTTGAGGCCCGTGTACTTAGATTTAGGTGCACGTTAAAGAACCCCAGGTGGTCGAAATTTCCGGAGCCCTCTACTACGGCGTCTCTCATAATCATATCGTGGTTTTGGGACGTTAAACCCCAGATATTATTATTATTAGCAATTCAGAAGAAAAGAAAAAAAATGCGTGACTTACTCCATGTAACAGTCAGCAACATGCTTTGGTCGCGTCGTCATACTCACTGCTCTCTTCCTTTCCCTCCTCCTCACCGTCACATCTGTCCTCATCTCCCTCACTTCCCTTTCTCACCCTCTTGCTACACTGTACTATACAAGGTTATGCTGCGCTCTGCTAGCCGCTCGCCATCTGATGGTGTGTACGCGGGTTCGAATCTCGCCTCGCGAGAAAATCCTTTTCCCCTAGAGTTTATCTGTTGCTCTATCTTTATTCCTTGCGCTTCACGTACTCGGCGTCTTCGGCTTGCCGCCGCCGCTTCGCAGCCAGTTCTTGGGCCAACTTTGCCTTCTTCATTTTTAGTATACCAGTGGTGAGTAGGAGGATCTGCCCAATTTCTGCGGCACATACCCGTTCATGATGATGATAGTTTTCTGGGGACCATGGACATTTTACGGCCAGCTGTAACAGCTTCGCCGCTAAAACACAGGATACAAAGGAAAACGTGACTGCAAGCGGGTGTATTATATTCTGTCAAGCAGGCCACTGCCACGCAAAAATATCATTGAAGCCATAAAGGAGCCCTGCAACACTTTTTCAGCACTGTCAGAAAACGCTGCCAATAGACAGTTGTCGCTCGTGAGAATTGTGAGCCAAACATTAGAGCGCAGCATACGGCCTGGAATTTACAACTAATTCTTAAAGTCAGCAAGACATCACTGGCTTTTCTCTCAACAAATGATGTTATAAACCCAAATGACCGCGCCATGAACACAATGCCCACGACCATTGGCTGATTTGAGCATCGTGAGCTGCATGGTCACCGCGGCTGCCGCGATGTGTCCTCGCGCTCGCACGCCATCACACTGAAAGTAAGGAGCGCGTTTGAAAAAAAAAAAAAAAAGAAAAGAAAGTGCTCAAGCCATAGCGAAGTCGTCGATTAATGGACTAATTTTACCTTATTTTCCAACATCCGCTTATGTGACGGCTGCGCGATTTCGCAGGCGTAGCATTAGTCTTTGCACACACAGCACTCACAAGTTCTACAGAATATCGGCACTTATTATATCCCTGGCGGAGGTCATTTTGTGAAACCCGTAAACTGAAAGTGTCAGTTACGAGGCTGCGCTGTCGTGTGCCGAGGCTAAATTTCTATCAACACAGGTCTGCTCAGGCACCTTCTCCACTGTGCGCATTCTGTGGTCAGCTGGAAGCTATCGATCATTTCTTTCTGACCTGCAGGCGATATACTACAGCACGAAAAACCCTTTTGGAAACACCTTTACGTGCTATTGGAATGAATTTATCTGTGCCTGTGAATTTGTCTTTTGGAGCCTCTATTTCTGGGTTCTCCAGTGCGAAGGCTTGCGTGGCTGTGAGGGACCTCAATGAAACCAATCGGTTAACTAGATAATCTATATTATTATCCTTCTGTGTCAACACATGTATATATTTTAAAAATTCGGGCATTGATTTATTTTATTTTATTATTGTTTTTTTTCATTTTGATCAAGCGTCAAAATTTCCTATCAAATTTATAATGTTTCTATTCTATAGCCTCTCTTATTCTAAAGTACTATAACAGTATATAAAACCACTCAATTCTTGGTCAATCCCCCACAGTGCACTCTAAGAAAAAAAAAGAGTCAAAAGAGGGTCATGGAACCGTGACTCTCTTCGGGCGTCCATGTGACCCCTTTTGGAAGCTACAGGCAGAGAAAAAGAGTTAACATTTTGCAAGGAGTCACTGGACGCTCCTGAAGCGCGTTTCAAATGGCTTCCGTCATGAAAGAGCCGCCGATACGCCATACATATCGCGCGCTTGCCCTTTGGCGCCGTTGTGGCGCGTTGCTCGCCGACGGAGACTGGGTTGGCGCCGGGGTGGCGCGCCTCTTCTGGCTTCTCTCTCAGTCGTCTCAGTCAGTCTCAGTGTCCTAGTCTATTGGAATGCGTTGCGTGGTTGCGTTGATAGCCCGGGTTGCGTGTCGTGAAGTTTCGTCAGTTTCATGTTCATGCGCGTCTTCGGTGGTGTTGACGCCGGCTCCGTGCACGAAGTGACGCTTGGAGGGCGGAATATTCATAGAGGTGCGGATACGGACAACGGGCGCCAGTTAACGGTGAGTGTACTGCTTTCGTAGGCACCAATTATACAGCTTTAGCTGGGCGTCTGCAGCAGCTCTGCGGAAGTTATCTGCCAGCCATTTCCAACAGCAGCCTGTGTCCGCGGGGCTGTTGCGGATGCCCAACTAAAGCTGTCAGGTAACGAGTTGCCACCGTTATGCGCGTTGCTGTTCAAGCTCCCATAAAGTGAGCGATGCAAACAATTATCGAGGATCATTTCTTGCTGATCGCACGTTGTGTCAGCACTACTGAAGGTGCAAGATGTCGTTTTGAGATGCACTTTAGTCTACTTCATAATAACATTTCCATCGACCTTGAGTGTACAGCGTGCTTCTTCGCGTGGGAACGTGAAAAAAAAAGAAAGCCTGTGTACAGAACGCTCACACGCACTATATATAGTGGTTTTTGTTGGCTTAAAGACGGTAGTTTGAGGTGCAGATATAGTACGGTGGCTTGCAGAACGTACTCGGTAGTCATTCAAGTTGAACACGCCTCGCCGGTAAGGCGAAAATGCTAGAGGCTTTCGACGGCGCCCGTTGCGCCCGCCGCCGTGCACTTTTTTCCTTCGTTACTGTTCGCTGTTTTCATGGTTTGCCAACATCTGCGATGACGCTATAACAGAATCAAGTGAGTGTACGTGATTGTGGGAGTTATGTGTGCTAATTCTAGCATGTGACATGTCTGATCTCGACGTAGACGGCGTCCGCACGCGCTGGGTGTCGTTCGGGCCCGCGTACTCGCATGTGTTTATCTGAGTATGGGTTACGTTGGTAAAACATGCGGTCAGTAACCGCTGACGGCGTGCCCCTGACTGCCGGAGGATGTGCTTGGGTGTCGGGATAAGCCGGCGCAAAACCGTGTTTATTCTGAACCAAATTTTGAAGCGATTTCTCAGAAAAGAAGTGCTTTCATTCGTGTATAGCCAGTGCGTATTGCGACACGAGGTTCCCGCTGCCTTTTACGTGAAAATTTGTTTTCTTTGCGAAATTTGAACGAAACACTCGTCGCAGATGTGTGTACAATAACGGTGTGTTGAACAAAGGGTGATTTTAAATACAAATAATGTGTGTGTTTTGGTTATTCCCAGAATCCCGGATCACTTCTGCCGCCTCTTCACTCCAGTTGACAGCCACACTCGGGGAAACGAAGGTGCCCCGTTGGTCTGGCGCGTCACCGCTCGTGATGGGAAAATCAACAGCGGCGTTCGCCGTGTCAACGAGGCAGTCGGTCCTACATTTCTTTTGGTTGGACAAGACGACGTCGGAAAAGAGGTGAGTGGCACCCACGCAAAGGAGTCGAAACCAATTTCGTTTGTTGCTTAAAAGAGGCTCACATCATCTTGTGCTACAAGTTTGTCGCCAAGTGACGTGTTACAAAAGGTACTATTTGCAAGTTGTGTTTTACACGATAACGGCAAAAAACTTGGCTCCTTACCATACGTGTTTGCATTTGTTGTTTTGTTGTGAGCTTTCATTGTGTCTATGTGAACCACTTATTTTGTAGGTTTCGCTAACCATTACTGCAATTTCATTTTCTCATCATAATATCACGTTCTGCTTTTCAGATACCGTTTTTCATGGTGCTCACGCTGAACGGGAGCGACAACCTAGCAAGCCACAAGTCTGATGCCTCCAGCCGTCACCATTTTTTTTCATTTATTCTTAATCATAAGGAATAAAGATTGAAACATGATGCCTATTTCTGCAGTTAATTTTGCACTATATGGCACTATGCGAACCAGTCACACATTTTAGTTGGCTATACTCATAGAAGCATGTAAATGAGGAATACCCAAACTTCTTAATTGGAAATCAAAGACCATCTTTACGCGCTTTCTATATAACTTTGCTGGAAAATATGTGTTGTTTTGACGAGTTCTATTAAAATGATGCTAAAACTGAACTATTATTTTTTTGCAGTCGCTGGGCAGAACGGCAAGTATTATTGGACTTGCTTAAAATAAATACTCCACTATTTTCAACAGTAGTCGCGCAAAAGTAGAGCAAGGGTCCAATGAGTAGCTTAAAATACTTGTGGAGTCGCTTGACGCTTCGGTGTGGGTCTCTTGACCCCCGTAGGAGTGTTACCGGCAAGAGTCGTCCGATTCCCTATAAGTGGTAACGTGAGCCTTCGGATGAGAGTCTTTCCACTCTTCCTAGAGGGTCAGGGGACTCTCCTAGAGCGAGCCGACCCTGACCCACCAAGAGAGTCACCGTGACTATTAAAAGAGAGTCCTACACGTGGCAAGTCAGAACTCTCCGAAAAGAGTCACGCATACTCTTTTTTTTTCTTAGAATGTGGGTGTGAGCCAAACTTGTAGGTGAACAAGAACAAGGACTCGCGCTAACGAGAGGACGTATAGAGGCAAAATCTAATAAATGCTCGGTGAGCATGTGTAAGCTCACCATCTATAGCCCTGTTAAGCAAAGAATTGGCTTTTCTTCGTCTGGCGGCGCATGTCCGCTGACCGGTTAAAATCCGTTAACGTGCTTTTGGTGCCCTTGTTTGATTGTCATGTATGTCACATGGCACAATCAGTGTGTAAAATAGCAACGGAGTCACGGAACAACAAAGCAGCTGGAAGTCAGCGCTCACGCTGTCATCTTGTACTATTTAATTCCCCCCCCCCCCCCCCCCCCCGTTGTTGCCTTTTACTTTATTTGAGTTGCGTTAAACACTCGGTACGTCATGGGATACCAACTCGCCCAAACTGCTACTCTTGTGAACGGGCATAGCTTGTTGCCCCCTTCTCATCCCCCCCTCCTCCCAGCGCACCCGCTGGCGTAGAAGAAGAGTGAGAACGCTTAGAAGATGCGACAAATCCCGGTAACTCCGCTCGTACTTGATGGATTCTAAAATGTTTTGCGGCCGTCGATTCGTGAGACAATAAACTCCTTTTGTGGAGCCATTCGATGGTATACCTCGAAACGTGTTGCAGAGCCCCTTTAACAGATTTCCGGTGGGACGACAGTCTTGGTCGGTAATCTAATTCTGTCTGTTTCGACAGGGGCCTGTCGCCAAGGCGGGCCAAAACGGCCGCTAGCGGCCGAATGCGGGCGCTGTAGCGAGGACAGCGGCAGAGAACATGCACGATAGTTTTCTCGCTCGCGCAGTGGTTGCCAGCAGCACTGTGGTCCATGCCGGTTCGGAAAGGAAAATATTTGTTGAAATCGACACCAGGCCACAGTCGGCAGAGTAGCGTCGTCTCGAGTTGTGAGAGAGCCCGGATGGGAGCCGAAGTGGAAGAGGAGTCCACTCGGTGCAGTGGCATGTACTGTAAACTTGGCGTGTTTTATAAGGGTTTTATGGTTTCATTTGCAAGCTCACGAAGTTTCCTTGATGCATATGTTCAGTATAACTATGCCAACGCGTACATAATAAAAAAACAATCATTAGTAAAGGAACGTTAGCTACTTCTAAATCTCCCAACCTTTAGCCCATAGAGTTTCCTAAAATTAACTAGAGGGGACTCTGGCGCTGCGATCGTTCAGCTACCATGGGAATGATGGGTAGTACACAAATTTGCCTAGTCTTCGTGCTTGCGGCTTCAAACGTACTTGTGGCTTTGTTTATTGCTGTGTTTTGGCGTTCGTTTCGGATAAAAGAATGGACCGTTGTGAACTTCGTGACCAGGTTTGAATTGCTGAGCATAATGAAGTTAAAGTGGCGAAGTGAAACTGCTGACTTTTGCTGAACTTTGTTTTTCGACAAAGCGGATGCAGGCGACGCGGAGCCAAACGGAGCCGAAAGTACGAAGTTTAGACAAATTTGTGTACTACCCATCATTCCCATGCTGGCTGAAGCGTCATGCGTTGCGGCTCCCATAGACACTAGCGCCAGAGTTCCCTCTAGTAAGTATTGTAGGAAACTCTATGCTTTAGCCTTAAAGAGCCCTTGGTGACAAGAAGTATAAGAGCACGCAACGGAGTTGCCATGTGTAACAACGTCACCTAGAGTTATGCAACTGCACTTGGTGCTAAACTGATTAAGAAATTTTTCTTAAAACAATAACGTTGCCGCATCCAGCAATCAATGTTTCGCACTTTTCTATTTGTCAAGACTACGTCATAGTAGCCTAGGGGGCGCGACAGTGCGCTATTATGGGGCACCGCTCCCAACCTCATGCCCATGCCAGAGAATCACCACTTCCGCAGCGATAAAAAGCTGATTCGTGCCTGTCAACAGTTTCAAACGATAGACCACACAGTTTGAAGACCATGGACATTACCTTAACAGATGCTGTCCCATTACACACAGGGGTTTATGCGGAAAGGCTACTTCAGCAAGTCTGTTACTATTCCTTTTGACTGAGCCTGCCTTTCTAATCATTGGATACTTAGATGAGGTGATACTGTAGAAGGGAACGTCACAAAATTTAGGGTGGAAAAGAGCAAACGCCAGGCTCTAGCGCTAGCCGATCATAAATAAGAAAACAAAACACTCTGACACAAACATATAGCACTCTTTGTTTTTTGCTTTTGCTTTCTCGATCAAAGTCTCATTGCAGGGGCTACGTTTTAACGGGCTTTCAGCACGTAGCGCGGGTGAGATACCATGGTGGCCGTGGTGTTCAGATCACTTCTGAGGCGGCCACGGTGTCGTCAATGTGGCTGATTTCCCGTGTAGCTGCCGCTCGTCTTTCGCCGTGTTGAAAGCAGAAACCGAGAACGTGCACTCCCGAGCCACGTTAGGAAGACCTGCATACGAATGAAACGATAAACGAATGCTTAATGCGGGGACCATTTTCGCGTCAGTGGAGGTTGTGATTGTCAGGGAAATTTCACCGAGGTCATTTCTAATTAGTTGTCCGCATTTCACATTATTATTCTGAGATGTTATGTCATTCGCCTCACGTGTTTAGTACCAATTATGAAATTATGTGTGTATAGCACTTCAAGTTCTAAAGCGAAAAAGAAAGGCAAGCAAACAACAGAGACAAGAGAAGGGTGGAACGGCCCTCCATAAAGTACGAGCCGCGTATTAGAAGGATCACGGTATACAGTATATACTGTAGCACTTTGGTCTGAATAGAGAGAGAATTAAACTTTATTGAGGGACCAGGCGCGCGTGCTCTTCGCCCAGAGGTGGGTGACTTCCTCATTCCAGGTAGCCATGGCTTGCAGCTGACGCTCGAGCCCTGTCCACCAACCGGAGCTGGTCCTCAGGGTTCGCGGACGTCAGCAGCGCCTCCCACTGGTCTTGCGGATTTTCGTCCACGTTCAGTTCGTCTATGGGCGGGATACTTGGGTTGTTGCGACATCCCCATACCATGTGGTACAGGGTGTTGGCAGTGGCCGGGCAGTATGTACAGTGCCTGTTAAAGTTGCCGGGGTACATTGCGTGGAGTAGTGTACCGTGCGGGTAGGTACCCGCCTGTAGCCTTCTCCAAGTCACTGCTTCCTCTCTAGTAAGACTTTTATGAGCCGCTGGATAGTGGCGTCGTTGCTTCCTGTAGTGCGCGAGTATGTCGGAGTACTTTCTTGGTATTGGCTCCTCTTCGTTTTCGGAGTCCGAATATCGCTGCGGAGTAGCCCGGTGTGTATGCTCTCGGGCTGCGGCATGTGCCGCTCGGTTCCCCGCTAGGGATTCGTGCCCCGGTGTCCAGAGGATACTTGCATCTTCGAAGTCGCACTTTAGGAGGATTCGAAGGATAGTACATCACGAAAGAGCTGCAATACAAAAACGAAACACGGAGAGAGAAACTCTTTTGTGTTTTACTCTCTCAATCTTCAGATTTTGCGCGAATACTCTGTCGTTAGATGGAAGAGACAAAATACCACAGAGGAATATGCAGTGTAGAATTACTACATATGATCCCTTTGAGGAAGTCCCGTAGGGAGCATATAGAATAATTCTAGCACAATGGCATTGGTTGCGCCATTTTGTGAGATCGATACTGCCACGCACGCTTATTCATTTATGTTTGATATGATCGGGTTTAACCCGCAAAAACTGTAACCACCTCACGTAGCAGGCTCACCGCAATGTTTAGAAGCTTCGCGATTCTTTCTGACTGTTCTGACAAGATTACGTGCAGGCCAAGAGTAACCGAGTTTAGTCTAGACCTAGCGCGAGTTCCAGCGATAACGCTGGAAGGTTCGATATGGCATGTATAAAAGACGACGCGCTCCGCCGATGATCAGATTATTCGATGGCCGACGACTGTGTGCGCGCATATGTCGTGGCGCATTGAACGTCACTCTTTTTCTGGACACAAGTTCACCCAATAAAGAGTTTCACCTTTACCGGCTGCGATTGCTTTCTTCACAGTCACAATCACGTGACATTATGAACTTGATCTGGCAGAACTACAACACATGAAACGAGCCTAATTTATGTGGGTCCTCACGGATTGAAATGTAGGGCGAAGCAATGCACGTATTTTCCTTTCCACCGCCTTCAGTGCGTGTCACATCGGCGTAATTTTCGACTCGAACACATACATGAGAGCTCATGTTACCTTTCTCAACCAAATTCGAAGCGACATGACGCGGTTATCTAGAGCTATTGCGCATACCAGTCGTTTCCTTGAAGTTTTGATGTAGCGTTTCAATCCGTGAGCACCGTACATCGTCCTGCTAATGTATTTACAATAAAATATTTTATACTACAATGGGTTGGTTTTCTTTCTGCATATGTAAGAACAACAGCGCCATAGAACAATTTGGACGCGCTTTATGTATAGAAAGCGACTCGGGATGGCGCCACCAGTGTTACTGTCACCATTCACGTTTATGCTGGTGGGTTTTTCTGTAAACCGCTACATATATATACGTACAGAAAAATACTCTGCTTTAGCTTCTGCCTTCTTCTACCATCGAAATAGTGAATGGTTTCGTAAACACGGGCAGGAGTCGGATGCTATCAATCCTGCTGTTCGCTCAATCGGCTCACGACAGTGTCTGTCGTGACAGTTTTTCTGTTAGTGGTAAGCCACTGACCTGTCATTGCTGTGAGAGTTTGCGTGTGCTACATCAGTTTTACTGCGATGAAGAAGTGGCCATTGCCGCCCTCGTTCTCTAGATCATTTAACAATCTGCAGAATTCATTTCCTGTGGCCATTTCCTGCGCATGTGCATATGAGGCCTGAAATGAAATATTTAGTTATGAAAGTGTTATGCCGCTAATAGTTGTCGCAAACTTCTGCAATAATGCTTCGTGGCTTCAGCACTCAGGGGTTGGCGATAGCCTTCGTGCTGTATCACTGAGGAATTAGTAGTCGTGCGTAAACGTGTTCTTAAGAGCTTCGCTGACGCTTTCGCTGTCCGTCTACCGCAACCAAAGACGAATAATAAGCAAATTAACCAAACAGTGGTTCACTGAATGTGGTATTTTATTGTTTTTCGCTTAAATTCACCCACTGTTACGAACGATACAAGGTCACCCCCAGGTCTCCTTCAAGTCACCATCAGGTAATTAGTGTTACGTGCAGCCCCCTTAACAGCGGAACTGTTTAGGCTTTTCGTTCCGCCGATTAGCGTTACGTGAAAACTAAGCTGTGCCTAGAGCGTGCGACGCAATAGCACGGCCGGCGCCTGCTCTCTTCGTCATCTTCATTTTAGGATCGACTATAAGTAAAGACCGTTTGCTCTTGGCGACGCACATTCGAGAAACGAGGATAGTTATATTACATTTTCCTTTATCTCCTAGTTCTTTGGCGGATATTAAGGCCTGTGACCAGCACACCCATCGACGTTGACACGATGGATGTGCAATGTAGGCGTTTCCTGAATGCGTGTGCCTTCTGAAGAAAACAAAAGGCAAGCACAGAACCCATAAACGGAAGACAAAACGAGAAGAAATAGACAGAGAGATAAACTGTCAGGAGCAGACAGGGAGAGGACCTCGTTAATCAAGGCAATGGTTATTAGGTTCCTGCTAATTAGGGACTTTTTACTTAAGCATGCGCTAATTCGCACTACCTTAATGACGACCATGCTAATTAAAAGATTGCTAATTGAGACCACGCCAATGAAGACATGGCTAATTATCTAGGTCGGCCACAAACTCAGCTGTTAGTCCAGCCTTGCAGCAGTAGTGCAAGCTGCCCACATTTCCGTGCAGACATTTCGGGCAGCCATTGTTTCTCCTATCAAATCCAAATTGAACCGGTGTGACGCACCTAACCGTGCACAGCAGGGACACAGATGTTGGACGCGAGAGCACGGTGCAAGGAAGCGTATTCGGCGAGGTAATAGATTAGACGCAGTTATTAGATTACTAAACTTGCAAGCCATCCTTTGTAGCAGACCTAAGGTACCGCGTATACCCAAAAATTCACGAAGGTCCTGTGTTGCACATTTTACTAGAAAGAACCGGCGACCATTTGGCGGCCTCTCCGTGGCTTACACTGCTGTATAGTGATTGAAAGTTTGACATTATCAACCACACCATTGATAAGAATTAGGCAGGAACTATTCGCAACAGCAGTCAGTAATGTAATTGTACTCGTTCAGTGCGAGAGCAGAAGAAACCTTCCGTTTTTACAGAATCATCGGAAGATATTTTGGATTGATGAAAGGATTGTGACAAATAGTAAGAGTCATCATCCTTGACATCATCACAATCCTAGTTACGTACAATGCGGAACGAATAGCTCCTCGAGTGACATCCTACTGGCCCTTTCGTGCGCTGACTGCAAATTCTAGCAAATTTCCACATATCAACGCACTACCGGATTCTCTGCAATCCACAGCATAACCGCCGCTCTCTTGGCACCCATTCTGTAACTAAAGTAGTACAAAGGTTATCTGTAGGACATATAGCAGTAAGGTAGAGAGGTGGGCTAGTTGGAAACGATGCGGAGCACAAGACGAGACGGACATGGTACGAGCGCTGTCTAAGAACTAAAGTTTATTGGAAAGGAAAACGAACGCATCGAAAACCAACACCATGCATGCGCAGAAAATTTTAGGTGACGTGAAAAAAAAATGGTTAAGCGTGCGTACCTCGCAATCTAGAAAACAAAGAGACGGTTTAGATGTGCAGTCATCACCCTTCATTTTGATAAACAACGCTTCCGCGAGTTTACGAGCCCTTTTGTTGTTGTGCTTCAGCATAATGACTGTGTTATCGAAATAAAGGTTTACACTCGCATGATCTGCAATGGCTTGAAAGATGTGACGTCGGCGTTTTCTTTAAGGTATTATTGTGCAGGTAAAGTCGTTCGTTAATGCATTTACCAGACTGGCCAATGTACACCTTTCCGCAGTATAGAGAATTCCTATAAACAACACTAACGGAGCAGGAAACGGCGGGATTGCGATGCTTCACCAAGCATTCTGCACCCACTGCTCCTCTAGCCTTCTCAATCGCAGCAAAAGCTTTACCTACATTAAGGTCTGAAGAAAAGAGAACGTCGACATCAAAACTTTGAGCTATTTTCTTAAACCGATGTGACAGTCAGTGTACGTTAGGCATGACAGCATATATCTTGGACTTATCACCTGGCTCCGCGGTTTCAACCGGGCGAGATTTATACTTCTTGATAAGTCTCTCAGACGCTGACACAAGCACATGAGCAAGGTACCCAGTGTTTTTTAACTAAACAACCTGCTACTGAAACAATCATGACATCTGTGTATGCAGAACTTCGTGAGGGCGGACTGTGAAGAGTTTATAGGAAATGGCATTCTTAATTAATAATCTTAGAAAGACCTGAAGATTGCAGGGAGCAGGGAGAAACACTAGCAAAGATGGCCACATTGTAGAAACAAATGCAGGTCCAAAAACTGCAAGGAATTATTTTTCGGTAAATCACAGGTGAAATTCACCCCAAACACCTTTTCCTTAAATATCTTCATGAAATTAATGTGGTGAATAAGGGCACAATCTTTCCGGAAAAGAATCAGGGAATCGTCACCATAGCGAAAGATTCTTACCATCAGATCACGTATTTCAGTCTACAAGCCGATCAACATCACTCAGAAAAATATCGCTTAAAACAGGGGCCACCCTAGAGCCGATACACACAACGGACTTCTGTATAAACAGGTTGCCTTCCCATGTTACAAAGGTCGACTTCAGGTATAAGCTTAATAGCTCTAGAAAAGCCTCAACGAAAACCAGGCTGTTGTTAACAAATGCAATTCATCATTATTTTCGGTGATGTTTCAGTTGTCATTATTTTCAGTGAACTTCACTTGTTAGACAGCGCTGGTAGTGTCCTTCTCGTCTTGTGCTCCGTCCTGTTTGTGCTGATTTTTACAAATATGAGCTGTAGAGCATTTTTCATGGCCTCTAGCCCAGCACTAGTTTCCCCCTGGATATCTGTCAACACACCTACCCCCTTAGTTATGAAGTCCGTACTGCTGTACTCCAGCGCTAGTTTGTGTTCGTTGCTCTTCCTGCGTTTCGTCCGTTTTTTCCGCTGTACCCACAATGAATCTATGCTAACTGACCGAGTTAACCAGGTTTGCGCTTCAGTCTTTTAGCGCAACGCATAGTTTTTTTCGCCCCATCGGTCATTGTTCGGGACATCCTCGAACTTATTTTCAAATTTAGACGTCTGTACCTCTTTGTTTAATATTAGTAAACAACAATAACTTCAGGCTTTTCATTAGAGATAGCGGTAAGCTACCCGTGATATCTTGATAATGCCAGCCGTACGCGCTCCAACAGAATTTTGTTTTTCCATAGGTACATTTACATATTATTGGTCTCTTGTGAGTGATTGTGCTACATATGTACCGTTTCGAAGACATTCTAGAAACTGACTGTCAATCGTAAAGTCTGGTTCTTTAGCCGGACATTAGCTTTTCCTCCAGAATATTAGACTTCAACACAATTCACAATTTCTCGTTTCAGGTTCTCAGTCGTTTGTCACAAGTCAGCACCAGCGCGACTTTATACGAGTAATACTCTCTGAATATGTTAAGTTTTCTTGAGATAGTCGCTGTTTTTTTTTTCACTTCTACCACTTTCCCCTCCCGCAGCTTGAATACCTCTAAGCATGCAGTGAATAGCATCGCAGACGTTATTCCTTGTTTCCATCTGTCATATCTATTTTTTTCCACATACATCGCATATCAGTTTGTTCCACATACAACGTATGTGGAACAAACTTAAGGGGAAACTGAAGAGAAAAACAGGTTTTCTACTATCAGTAATTTACTCTTTTACAATTCTATGATTACGACCCTCGCTGCATTATGAATCTTGGTAAGCGAGCAAAGGCACACATAGCAAATGCTGGTCGCGACGCCACATTGAAATTCGCGCAGGAGACGCTGTGACATTATAGATTCTGACGGTGTCTACTGCGGCCTACGTAACTCCTAATCGGTGAAAATGAAGTACATTGACCTGTGAGGGCGCTATAGACTTAACATACAATGGTTGAGGACATTTCGTTGAGCCAATGTCCCCAAAATACGACAAATACAATTTCAAATCCATGACGTCAAGAGCAGAGATTTCAAGGCGAAATTTAAAAATGGAACTTTGACCTAGATTTTCTCCTCAAATAATAAACTCATGATGGTGAAATGAATGACATTCGAGTTCTCAGAGTGCACTTTATCAGTGCAAACCGATTCAGTGTTTCACTTTACTGTCCCTTTAAGAACGAAGTAAAGTCCAAGCCGTGCCCGACCCGAGCCCGCCACCTCAAACTCGGGCCCGACCCTAAGCCCGGAGCTTCGGGCTCGAGCCCGGCTCGGGCACTGGTAGCCCTGAGCTCAAGCAGTGCTCTACTTCGTACTGCATTACCAGAGAACCCGAGGAAATGGTTAATAATAAAACGAAGAAAACTGCTTTTATAACTAAAAAAAAGATGGTTGATCCCTCCGTCATAGCAATCGGAATAACACGAAAGTAAAGCGTGCCCTTACAGAAGTAACTGAATGTTTACTGCGCATTGATATAAGAGAGTTTGCACAATGTATATTGATGTCTGGCAGCTACAGCACCGTTTATGTGGATGCACCCACTTTGATGATTGTTGGTACATCTCCATCCCGCCGACTAACGTCCATGTTAAATGATTACACAAAGCCTTGTGGTAGCTGTAGTAGTTAACGGCGAAAGAGTAATCAGAGAACGAGGTGTGGTAGCCAGAAGAGCGCCGCATATTGGACGCAGAACGTGGTCGCCATCCGGCGTCATGTTAAATTGTGATTGAACACAACGGCCAGACTAGAGGGAAACGCAAAGCGCGTCGTGCCGCCCCCCGGCCGCGATTTAACACGGTTTAACAGCCAGGTGAGGCAGGCGCGCGTCGCAGAGCTGTTTTTTGTTTGGATTAGCGTGATGCTATGAGCGATCGAGGCCGACGCTTTTACGACGCTTGGGCTAAGATCGCCACTTCGCGGTGTGTTAAGGCATTGACAAAATTGAACTTCTATTGAAAACGCGCCGAATTCGATTGACGTGTAACGCGTTGCAGATGTTAATCGCGGAGGCCACAGTAATGACGAATTACTTTACCGCTTCGAGAGGGCAACACCACCCCGCCGACCGGGAGAGTGGTATAATAAAAGGCGCGTTTGTAAAGCCTCTAGAGTCTCTGACTGTGGCGCAGTGAATAGCGTTCCTGGCATCTGTTGTTGGGGACTGAGTGGTCGTGGGTTCGATGCCGTTGACGGAACTTTTTTTCTTTGCCATCTGATCGTGTAAATTTTTTCGACGTCATTTCCGTGACGGAAATACGTTACTGAAGTGTCGGTGGACCCCGGCATCAAACACTTTCGTGTTAAAATGGACATGCCGACTTCAGGCAAACTACTATTACTACAGCGTCATGCGAGAAATGGAATAATGCAACACTGCCCCCACTGCGCACTGCCAAAGGCAGTGTGTCACCGACCGTTGATCGAATGTTGGTGTTAGCATGTGCCGATGCTTTCATGAACAAAATGCGACTACGTAGGGTGATAGATCTATCTGAATTGTTGTGTTAACAAAGTTACCGAGAAGCGCAGTTTGCCTCCTATACCAAACAGTGAAGAGCGCATGGTTACTTCGGCAGTGCATAGCGTAAGAAAACTGCTCCACTTTACTGTAATATCATTACGGCATCGGTACTTCTGCATGAAAGCTACATGCTCTTCACATGGGCAGATATGCGCACCGAGTTTGCTTTAAACAATGCATTATCGAGCCTAAACACTATGCATGATAAGCCTAGCGAGTATCAGGGTCCAACTACATGTATCAAAATGAGCATCGGCAGCCCTACGAGCATGACCAATCCTAGCATGCAGAAGGCAGGTTATTCAAACATTTAACGCCTCTCTTGTGAAGGAATAAAATGGTACCGACATAGCCATTCATAATTTATTTCTTACCTGACATGGATGCCTCACACGCTCAAACTATAAAAAAAGAAACTTCCGGCAAGCCTCACAGCGCCCTCAATATTTCGGAATACGTTTTTTTACAGTGAGTTTCGGTTTAGTTGCCGAGAAGCGTTCTGTGTGGTGATGTACGTCATAACCCAGAACTCTTGTGGGAGCAGTAGGTTACTGAGATTTCGCACTCTCCGTTTGTTCGATAACCTCTTATACACGTACGTGTCACACAGGCGTTTAGTAGGCCTTTCAATCGATAGTTCATTGACTCAATGGTCGAGTGCAAGCGCTTTCGAAGACCATTCAGTCATTAGTATATCGAGTCAACGGAGCCCCATACCAGGGTTGCCAGGTTTGTCTACTTTGCGCCAATTCGGAGACTTTTTGAGTCCCGTGGCGGCAGAAGAAACGCGTTCGCTGCTTGGCTACTTTCGAGCTACATTATCTTCCCTCGATTCGAGCCAAATTATCAATATCTGGTGACGTCGCAGCCGCTGGCGTTCGAATATGTGGTGTCAAAACATGGCGGCAAAAGCACGCTTCCAGCTCCCAAAATTGAATTAAGCACTTGCATTACACAAAGAATGAACATTAATTAAATGAATGGCTCAGTTGTCTAAGCAGGGGTAAGGGTCAGTGATGAGATGATAAAATAAAGATATAAAAAACTACACGTTTATAACCTCCCAGCAAAGCAGGCCTCGCGCAGAAGAACAAAAGAAAATGCATTTGGATACGTGACGGGGACTCGGGGAAAACATTTTGCAGGCCCCCTATTGCTGCACCCGCTTTTAAACCGTATAATTGGAAGGGAACAGGACAATCGAAACCAATGCGCATATGGGGCGCTCTGCACTCATCGACATTAGAAATAGGATATCCAACGAAGTTCTGATTTCTTAGTATTAGGTACGGACTGCGACTCGAGAATATTAACTACTCGGACTTCAACATCACGCAAGAAATTATTGCAAAAGTGACTGCAGTTTATGCTTCAATACCAGTAGCTGCGATTTTGAACTCAGTCATAGCGTACACTGTATTTTTCTTGTCCTTTTAAGAAAAGTCATGGAAGACGCGTGAAGAGAGCGCCACTTATGAAACAGCACATCAAATTTCGTCATCCTGCCCGAAATGATTGCTAAGTCACCAATTTATGCTTCAATTTCAGCATTTCTGCATTTGAATGGCTCGTGCTCTACTTATTTACATTTCCGTCGCAAGATTTTGCATTTAGTCATTTAAAAGGAAAAGAAAGAAAAAAAGACGTCGAAGTTGTTTCCAAACACGCGTGGCTACGTTTGGCTACGTTTGCTGTCCTTGGCTCAATATGGCTACATTTTGGCTAGTTCTTTCAATTTTCTATTTTATGTGCTATCGACTTGGTAACCCTGCCCCTACAACTCTATCGAAACCCCGGGTGCAATTCTCGACGCCGTCATATTTCGCCAGATTGTCAAATTTCGTAATCACGGCATTTTAAGGCAATCGGAGAGGCCGTTGCAGCCCTCCGGGCCAATCAGACTTGACCCATGGCGAAATTCCGCAACATAGCTGAATTTGACAATGTCCAAAATAGGGGGCTCCGATGGCAATTGAGAAACGGAAGCGGAAATAGCCCTAACGTGCCCTCTGGTACTTACGATTACACGGAAAAAATTTTATCAATATGTTCTAAAAACTGTGTATGTGAGTGTCAATAATCATTTTATAAAGCACTTTTGCCACTTGAAATGTGCAAATTGCACTTACTCTCGACTACAGCAACGTGCCTATGTTATCGAGAATGTGTGATAGCCGCATCGAGCGGCGCAAACGTTGCCGCACTTTCGCTGCTCAACAAGTAAAAAACTAAACATATGTATAAAAACGTAGAAACAATTTAATAAAATATTTAAACGAAACTAGCAGGCATATTCGGGCTTTTAAGTGAACCGATATTCTTTAACTTTTACATGAAAACGAAAATAAAGATGCACAGCGCCGCACAATTTTTGCGAGGCACGCCTCAATTGCAGCACAGACGTTGAAAACTGCCTTGTAGCAGCGTTTCAAGAGTTCCGGTCTGATTGGTTTACTATACTGCTTCTGGTTGTGAAGACTGATGGTGCAGCGCAACAGAGGGGTTATGTGTAAAAACATCCCCGTGCGTTGCTCCAACATGGTTACCTCCTGGGTCATGACGTCAGGGCGCAGTACAACCTCCTGGAAAACCACTCTAGAAAACTTCTTATATTTAATGATTTCGCTCGCGCTGAAGCATAGTCGCGTTTTTTCCCCATAGTCTTAAGGTTACATGCTTTTATATAACGCAGAAACTAAATAGTCCAAAATACCAAGTCAGCGTTATACTTGGACATGACGTTTGCATTTTTACAACTCTTCAATATCACCGCATAACCAGCTAATTATGCAGAAAAAAGAAACAGTGCTGCGTACCAGGGATGGTAAGAAAAGATTCATAAGTAGTCGCAGCCATCACGTGGCCCTGGTCACACTGCCAAGAGACAACGTAGCCAGTCAGCGGTCCTCCAGGTTCACTCGGTGCCTTCCATTCGAGGTAAGCTGAATCATCTTCGGTTGCATTCACTGTCAGCCTGTTAGGCTCACTCGGCTCTGGAAAATGTGCACAAGAAACGGCTCACAAGCGCCTACAAGACGTGACTATCAATGCCATCAACCAATGAGACTGTGTTTCTGCGCTTCTACAGCTGCCTATCATGTTTGAGACACTCACACGGGAAAGCCCTGGACTCTTATTCGCTTTGCTCCCACTCAGCACGATGTTCCTTGCAGATGTTCGCCACATATAACGGAGGAGCAAGTGCCAAAGGAATTGAGCTGTGTGCGCAAGCAACACACACACACACACACACACACACACACGTATATATATATATATATATATATATATATATATATATGTATATATATACGTGTGTGCGTTATACTCGGTCCCTGCCGGCGGCAAGTCATCTTTTCGTCCACTTTACTTTCTTCACATTTGTATTCTAAATACTACAGTTAACACCCCCTGTACTTTCCTTGGCGTTATTGTCTGTTAGTTCTCATTAATATTGTGTCTAACAAAGATAAACGAGCCCTTGAAAAATCATCTGCTTTCCTTCATATATATATATATATATATATATATATATATATATATATATATATATATATACATATATCTATATATACTTAAAAAAATCAAGTACGTAGGCAAAAAACCGTGCTGTAAAAGACTGACGTTTCGGCCATGGGACCGGCCTTCGTCGGAGTGGACCCATATTTTTTCATCCGCTGATCTCACCTCACTCCGACATACGGATAATAGCATCTCAATCCGAGGCATAGGATATTCGTCCTTACGGGTAATTTTTGTTCAGTGCTTTATAATCGACGCTACATCGCATGTATATATTTAAGCCACAAAGAAAATATTTCGGAACAATGGAAAATACTTTTCGTGCGTCTTTCTATGTGTTTGAGAAGCGCGCTGCAAGTTCCGAACTGCTTCCCATTCTTTGCGTGACATTACACTTTGTTGCTATCGCATTCAGTGCTTCGCCCTTGCGGCGAAACTGGGACCTTTCTTTAACTAGCACAACAGGCGAACACCATGGGCTTGCCGAAGGCCTCATAACGTTGCGTGCGAGCATGTCGTTGACTTGTTCTTCTATAGCCTTGCGTTCAGAAGCTGTACACGGTAAGAGCGGGGTCGAATGACACGAGGTCCGTCTGTGTCGATGCGATGAGCAGCCACCGTTGTTTAAGACAGACCATCCGAACGAACATCAAAGTAAGCTTTGTGTTCCGTTAATATGGTCAGCAAGGCATCCGTCTGGGTCGGATTGACATCTGTACTCAAAGTGGCTTTGAGTGCACAAGATGAACCTTCCGGGGGCGTACACTGTGGGAACGACGAGGCAGGTGAAACAGCGATGACACATACCGGTGCTTCTTCGATAATGCTAGCAAGAGTGGTCCCTTCCGGCAGCATTAGTCGTTCTGGTGTCGTGTTGTAGATGGTGATGCTTGCATAACCACTTGAGAACCGCACTGGAGAAGAGGCGATGGTGATTCCTCGAAACATGCAGCGCTGACAAAGGATAACCACTGCGTCGGCGTCTATAATATCTCGTCACCTGATCGTCAGAACACGTTCTTAGCCTGAAGGCTGGAGAAATTCCGCAGCTGTTACTAAATTGTGCGACGAAAAATCGGAAGCAGAAAACTCAGTGTGCGTAATACGAATAAGGGGTTGACCGCACGAAATGACAGCAGACGCAGCTGATAGGAAGTCCCAGCCTAAGATGATCTACTTAGAGCATGAAGAAAGCACAGGCAGCTATACATGATGGCCGATTCCGTTGATAAGAACGCGAGCAGTACACTACAAGGTTGGGCGAATTGAATTGTCATTAACACCGCATAACATGGAGCCGACATGAGGAGTTGCACTTTTCATAGACGAAAACACAATTCGCGGTGAATGAATAAAATGGCGGCTCCAGTGTCTATAAGGGCGTCAACAGAAACACCTTTCACACTAACAGGCAGTAAATTTGCTGGGCGAGACAGAGCAATTGTTTAGTCTCGATAACGAGTAGTTTCCCCTCCAAAAAACTGCAGCTTCTAGTTTTCCGAGTGGCTGTCTAGAGTGATTGGAACAGGACGCAAGGGTGATGACGTACGCTGAAATGGTGACGGAGAACGGCGGCGAGGTGAGCGGGAAGGACGAGACATGCCATGGGACAGTGGAGGTGAGGGCAACCGACGTAATGAGGATACATACGGTGCTGGAGCGTAGGCATCAGATCTTGGGGCAAGGTCTCCTTCACAGGCAGAATAGCCACGTCGTTCATCCTGCTGACTGCGGCGGCAGAATCGGGATATATGGCTCCAGATGTTAGAGCAGAAACAGATGGGGCGCGAAGGGTGCCAGGTAGAGTGGTGTGGTTGCACAGGCGCCTGTGCTGCCGTCGAGGCCAAATGGTCGCATACAACGTCCGCACGCACAGGTAGAATTGGTGCAAGGGCCTGTAATGCAACTTCTGCATAAGCAGGCGTACGAAAGCGCACAGGAGACGGTGAACGTGCGACGCTCGTCATCGATGCCAGTTCGTCCTTGATAATTACGGGCGCGCAAATTAGGAGGAGGAGAGTGAACAGACAAAACGGCTGTGTTGCCTGGAACAAAGCCATGAAGTTCCTCTCAGACAATGGTGCGGACAACGGCTAGCAATTCATGTTCTCCGGTAAGGCCAGCATCAAATGAGGCGTGTGGAAGGCGTGTGGAAGGCGCATGTAATACAATGCGTCCAGGCGTTGTCATGTGGTGATGTCTTGAACTGCATTTGGGCTCTAAATGACGGGAGCATTGAAGGCCACGGTGTTCACGCCTTTCAGTATGTGACGGATGCGATCGTCCTCCGTCATGTGACACCGGCCACGTCAACACAGAGCCAGAACGTCTTCAATATACAGCGTATATGATTCGTCAGGCCCTTGGATGCCGGTGCGAGCTTCTGTTTCGCTAGCTTGAAAGCATGCTGCAGGCGTGCCATATATCTGACGGAGTTTCTCCGTGAATGCTGCCCAATCAGGAGAGTCGATTTCATAGGTTTAGAAGCACGTTTTAGCGACCTCCTTGGGGTAAAAAGGAACATGCGCAGTTTGTGTGCCTCATCCCAATGATTACAAGCACTGGTTCTATCGTAATTGTCGAGTCAGTCTTCGACGTCTTCACAGCGAAGGCTGGAAAATACGGGAGGGTCTCGTTGCGATGTGCTCACGGTGTAGTTATGCCCAGCTGGCTGAGTAGAAGCGGCAGTGGACGTGTTGTTTTGTGTCATCCCTATAGTTTGTGAGCACCACCGTGGACAATACCGGAGATCCAGTGGTGACCGGGAGAGCAAGAGGACGGGAATTAAAACATTCTTCACCATTTATGAGAGGGCGTCCGGTACGACAGGAGAAAGGTTACATTCTAATACAGTCGCGCGAGGCAAAGGCGCCCGTGCGACAAACAGTGATTACGATGGTTGAGCATATAATATATATATATATATATATATATATATATATATATATATATATATATATATATATATATATATATATATATATATACATATATATATAAATATATATATATATATATATATATATATATATATATATATATATATATATATATATATATATATATATATATATATATATATACTGCTCTCAACGTCTTCGAACGCCTGAGATCGGAAAGGTGTGATCATTAGTGAGGTTAAAATCGATACCATATCCATGAAATTGTCACTTTGAGCCTTGAAGGTAACTGACATTAAGCGCTACGAAGCGACCGATTGCAGAAATACACTGCAGTAGAATGGAAAGTTGAGCTAGTTGGAATATTTGCATGGTTGATGCAAGCCTTGTCCTGTGCTTTCTGGTTCTACGTCTTCATCTTTCAGCTCTGCATGACCCATGCACCGATTGAAGAGCCTTAAATAGTGTGTATGAGTAACATTGTGGCACCTTGAATGTAAACAAGGTTCAATGTAGACAAATAAAGGTAATGTCTATTCGTGCAATGATCAGAAAGACGTACCAGATATGACGGTCGTGATGAGCACTGTGCTGTCGTCACCACATTCTAGACCGTTGCAGCCTCTCACTGATAGCGAGTGGGTCGTGTGCGGCTTGAGCTCAGAGAACCTCACGAAGCCCGTTTTAAATGACAAGTCCCAGCTGTAGAATACGACCACGTCGCACTCCGTCGTGTTCTCGCAGTTCACCCAGCTGCTGTTGTTTGTGGAAACCTGAGTAAAGAAAACGGCATGTGCATGCAGAGTGCTAACGTGGTAATTAAGAAGCGTGATCAAATATATGATAGCAATATCTAGCTAAACACCTATTCCCCTAACATCCCTTAAAGGATTCCTCAGATGGCGTGTTCTGCCACCCTGTGCAAGCGTGTGCATTGCGCAAGCATATAAGTACCCCGCCCGTACGATAAATTCGATGCCCTCATTTTTCAAGGCGAAAACTCTTCATACCAGGCATTTCAACACGCTTATTTGCCCAGCCCAACTGGGTGAAGAATGTGACAATTCTATGAGAGCCTTCCATCGAAGCTTTATTGAGCCCATGTAGACTAACAGCTCTGTACATATTCTCTAAGCCAGGGTTTTCAAAGAAACGGCGCGCAAAGTTTTTGCCATCGACTCGGTCGGCACATGGCTGTTTTCGTCTCATATTAAGTGCGGATCACTTCAGGGGCCCGGGCTGTCGTCGCCTGTCATCTCATGTGGTCGCCTGCCGTCACGTTCAAAGTACCGAAATAGGTCAAGAAAGGGCACTACAGGTATAGTCAATACCAAATTTAATCAAGATAGGGCGACACTGCACCACGAATGAAAGTTTCCTTTCCCGTCCACTACCATTTATTGTTAATAAAGTTTATTCCTCGTCCTCCTCCTTTCCCGCCATGAAAGCCGATCAGGCTTCACGTTTCGAACGCCAGCCCACGCTTGCCCGTGAATGCCACCGTCGACGAAGGGCTAATGCTTCTGTCCGAGGCAGCGAAGCGATAGCAAAACGCAAGCGCCGGGAGTTAGACGCAGGTCTACGGGAAAAAGAAGCGGAGGCGAAACGCCAGCGAACGTGAGGTGATACTCAGGTTTGGAAGACTTAGACTCAAGCCGAGCGCCAACAAAGAGAGGCGAAACCAGTTTCGACTCAAACACAAGCCTAGCGTCAGCAGATGCGGGCGAATCCTCAGCTCTGCTTCGTAATTTGCACAGATTTCACGGTGTGGAACTGTGTCGAATGTTAACGCGACAGTGTTAAAGAACTCGTTTCGCAGAAATCCCGGTGTCGGCGTCGACGTCGATAGTTGTGAGCGAAAAATATTCATCTTGTCTGTGACCGAAAAATTGAGAGAGATGCAAATAAAATAAATAATAAAAATTGGGCAGATCCCACGCGTTGTGGGCACCGGTTTCATGCGAAGCAGTCAGCGAGTACTTGTATGCTGTATTTTATGGCTTTTAACCAAGCGTTACGAGGTGGATCGACGTGTTTTTGTAAGTGTAGTAGCTGTGTGCACATCGTGGGCTTACAAGGCACGTCGACAACACTGGCGTTTAAAGGCTAACTTATGGTGTGATGTAACGTCAGCCCTCACGTTAGAGTGCATACGTCAGTATTATCGAAACTAAGTGCACTTAAGTTATGGTGCAGTCATGTGGATATCATACGTAACTTTCGTTATTGTATTCCTCCGAGGTCGAGCAATGCTTCAATATAGCTTGCTGAATAATAGGAATACAAATGTAGTGTTTATTAGACTGCCATAAGAGCGGAGGCAACACTGGAACCACAGACGTTAATCTGATATGACGCCTGAATCGTATGAGTACATATGTAGTGTTTATTGCTTGCTTGTAAAACTAGATACCCAGCACCACAACCACAATCGATGTTGCACCGACATTACGCCTGCATAGGCTGTTTTAACGCGATAGCGTTAGAGAGCTCGCGTTGCAGGAATTCCGGTGCCGGCGTCGACGTCGACGACGGTGTCGGCAGCGTTGGTTGTGAGCGAAAAATCATCCGTGAGCGAAAAATCGAGAAAGAAGTAAATAAAATAAAGAACAAAATCTTCGGTCCCATTGAGGATCGAACCCGGGCCGTTCGCGTGGCAAGCAGGTGTCCTACCACAAAGCCACGATGTTACTTGCAGCTGCTTTGGGAAAAAAAAGACTACATAAATGCCATGTAGTGGAAGGAGTCTCCTTAACGCATTTTGTTCGGCAGGTGTCTCGACGAAAATGAGCTCATTCGCCGATTTGTATGTGCATTTGCGAGGTCATCAAACTACGTCGAAAAAGGCAGGGATAGTGCAGCCATCGCCGCTAAAAGCACACGCGAACTTTCCAACAGCTCTAAAAATGAACAACTATGTCCATCTAGCGGAAAACATATTAAGCCAACGCCGGCTTTCTAGAGGAGGCGTTGATCAAGCAAACAGCAAACGCTAGATAATGTGCCGCTATCTGTGAGGCATTGTGAGAAATATGTCTCGACTCTTCATGGCCTCCGAGATGGCAAGCGCGCGGCGTGTATCTTGGAGGCCATGCGACTCTTGCTTTAGATCAAAAACCTGTAACATTCGCGCGCGCGCGCGCGCGTGCGTGTGCGTGTGTGTGTAACAATACACATTAATAAGTATGTACTTAGTGGTTGAAGTGCGCACTAGGGGTCGGATTTCGCTATCGCGTTCAAGTCTTAAAGGCGAAGCTTAAGGGTCCCCCAATTTTTTTCAGAACCACTTTGTAGATCTGGCGTGGCTCTGTGGTAGAACACCTGGTTGCCACGCAGAATGCTTGGGTTCGATTCCTGCTGGGATCCTAATTTTCATTCTTTCCATTCGTCGGGTCAACGCTGCCGATGTCTCGCATTTAAATTACCAGTGTATGTTCTCGCCCTTCCTGGGTAGGTATAACTGTCAATCATCTGAGGCGCATACCCGGACACTGCGGCCCGTGGTAAACGAGTATGTGCCACACGTGTCTGCAGGAAAGGGTTTGACGACGTACTCGACAGGATTTTCACGTTATTCATGTCATGACCCGACAGTCATATTCATCAAATTCTCTTACCCTCCCATGCCAATTTTGTTCTACACCAAGTTAAGGAGGCGATCATGAGTGCACCCAGACGTAGGCGGCTATATAGATAGATACGTAGATAGAAACGCTCAAAGTGCCAAAGGTTCTTTAGGAAATGCTTCGTATTTAAAACCGTATGTTCGAGTGAGAATCGAACCCAGGGCGTCTGCGTGGCAAGCAGGTGTTCTACCACAGAGTGAGGCTATTGCTTGAAATTCATTCGGAAAACAATATCCACGAAGTGAATGATGGTTGAGGAGCTGGCTCGGAGATAGTCGGGTTTCGCCTGCGTTATTATAATTATCAAGGCTCTCGAAGAACAAGAGGAAGAAGACTTCTCTTTTGTGCAAGCATGCGCATGATACAGTTGGCTATGCTATATGTGGTTTTGTCTGCGTTAATGTCATCATCAAGGCGCTCGAAGAGCAAGAGGAAGGAGACTTCTCTGTCGCGCGAGCTGCGCCTGTAGCGGTCGCCTCAGGAACTAAGGTTGCGCTTACGGCGCGGGACTTTGCCCCAGCTTAAGAACCTGGCGAGCCAGCTCCTAAAACTATACGAATGCCATGTAGTGGAAGGAGTCTCCATAACGGATGTAATATTGCATGAGAGAAGCGTACAATTGGGCCAGGTATGTGAATTGCGCAACGAGTGGGTGTTTTAAAGGCCCGCACATTGCAAAGCGCTCAGACATAGTGAATCATCATCAGATGCAAAAGCATCCACCAAGTGAGCAGCTGCGTAGGTTCGCGTGTTGCGTTACTGACGCGTAGTGGGCCCTTAGCTGATTCTCAAAAGGAAGAATTATGGCGTAGTGGGCACCTAGCAACTGACCTTGCAGTATGCATTCTAGGATAGTTTGAAACAGCCAATGTTACGCGCACAGTCGTTTGTTTCCTTACGGCACGCTTGAGGCATGCACTGAGAACCGAAGCTATGCTAGCAATTGAGAAGGCTATGCGCACGAGGCCCGATTACGCCATCGTGTTTTACTCTTGAAGGCGAAGCTCAAGCGTTCTCCAAGTTTTTTTTCTTATTAAGTTGGCGAGCTACACAGACGTGAGTGACCTCAAGCATTTTTCTGGTGAAGCCCCCGTGCGGTCACCATGCGTTAAAAAATAACCGCCGAACAAAAACTATGCATTTTAGAATCGGCGTCCAGATTTTAGTTATTGTAGCGATCAGTATTGATATGTTTCTCGAAACCTGACGTCAAATCCCCTTCAGATATGGCCCTTATTTGAGATATGGCAAAGGCCTTGTTTAAAATAGCAACAGAAGCTGACATATTGGTGTATGATGGGGATATGTGGTAATAAAGTGGCATGCCTGTTCGACGTTTCTGGTCTCATTCGTTTTACAAAGAAAGCTGTTATGATCACAACGGTGGCGGCGGTGTCCGTTGGTACGAACACCACCGCCGCCTCCGCCGGTGTCCGTAACCACTGTCGCGCGATATAAGAAAAGAAAAATTAGAAGTAAGTATTCAGGATCGGATGGGATTTGAACCCGGGTCATCTACGGGGCAGTCGAGTATTCAACCACAAAGCGACGCTGGTGCTTGAAACTCCTCTGCAAAAAGACCCCATACAGACGCATGTCTGGCGAGGAATCACGTTAACACGCGTACTATAGCGTGGCAGAAGAGTAAAATAACAACCAGGTGTCACACAATGCTAATTGCGCAACGAGTATGTGGTTTGAAGCTTCCCACCCACTACAACCTGCTCAGCCATAATCCTTCATCGTTATCAGCCACATGCAGCATCAACAAAATGCACATAATGCCTCATGGGAGGTCTAGGCCCGGCCACCTAAACTTGCTGGTTTCTGTCAATAAAGTTCATTCCTCCTCCTCCTTCTTGAAGATGTGTAGCGGGTACCTCGCTTATCCGCAGAAAGACGAATGGCATAGCGGTTGCTTCCCTACTTCACAAAAATTATGATTTGTGGCGTAGTGGATACCTTGCGTGTGTTAGTCGCCCCAAGAGAGTTTCGAACGGGCTCTAGGAAGTCAGGATTGTCGATTGGATTTAATTCTCTATTAAGCGAATAGATTCTCAGGGAACACTGCGCGAATTGCTCCTGCGCATACCGCGTGTCGAGCTGGTGGGCGCGCGAATCCACGCATTGAAAGTTTACACCTTCGCGACCGGTGCAGTCCTCTACGCACGACTATCGAGACCGAATTTTACTGAATATGCAATTACATATCAGTACACAGATGACGCCGCTCGCCGGTCTATCCGTGGCTCGTCCCTTGCGTCTCCCGTTGCTCTTCGCGCCGGAGAAGTGGCGTGCGTCTCCAATTTCGAGACGAATTTTCGGTGAAAGAACTTGTTTGTTGAAGCACTCGCTTGTTAGAGGACCTGCAATGTCGGAAAGCTGCACCTGCTGTGGTCCTGTGCGGTGGTTCCGCTGGAAGTTCTCGTACATACGCCATGAGCGTTCCGATTGCGTCTCAGTTCAGTTCCATTTCGACAATGCTTAGATTTCCAACGCTTTGATTTCAAAAGTTCGGAGAAATGGGTACTTAGAAACTCTAAAAGAAACGCAAAAAAGTAATTTACTTCTTCGTTTAAGTGTTTTCGTGGAAAGTGGAACGCGAGAGCCGAAGCTATCATCTGGAATGACCTAAAAAAAAGGAACCCTTGTAATATTATAGTGTCCCATGAGACGTTCCTTCATAAGCCTTCCTATCCGTATTCATTCATATTAGATAACGCAAAGAACAACTCGTCCGTAATAAATATTGCCGCCTTATGAGTACAAAGATGTGAAATGTCCCTGAACAGAAAAATCAAAAATTATCACAGCTTGCACTAAGCCGCGCAAGGCTACGTCACAGCAGAACTGGTGGGCACCTAGCTCGTCCTGACTTGGCTAGGCTTCTACCCTCGCACCTGTCTCTTACCCACCCCTACCCATATTTAGGGCTCCGTGTTTTAGGTGTTTATATTTCTTGAAATACGGCGGGTGTTTATCGGAGTTTATATTTTTGGCGGCAATTCGGCGTTTATCGGAGTTTATTTCTCATAAATACCCCAGTCTTTGAAATTCGGAGTTTTTCATTATTCTCAAAACCCGAAAATCTTAGATCAATTTATATCTGAATACTGAAGCACCACACACACGAAGCACATTTTATTTTTTCTAGAAGGTATGAACGCACAAAAATATATGCACAAGCGAAATACTTGTACACAAAACACCTGTATTTGTGCGTATAACAACCTTTGCTTAAAGTTATTGTAAAAAACGCAAGCATATTTGGAGAGGTTGCTGTCGGTCATCGAAGCGTGCTCTGTTCGATTGATGAGTTTCAGCTTTGAAAATGCCCTTTCAACGTTAGCGCTAGAAACAAGAACCGCTAGAGGACGCAGCGCACAGCGAGAAAGCACTGGCCTCTGGACATTGTGAAATCTCCAAAACGACAGGGTTCAGCAATGTTACATAATTCATGGAACTGATAGTTCGCAAGGTCACTCAGAAGCTGGCTCATGTCGTCAGTTCCAAGAAGCACTAATTGAAAAATAGGCGCATAGGTTTAGAACGCGCAGGGCAGCTCAAGCTCCACATTTGGATTCACAATTTGAACACAGTACTAAAACGATTCTTCGGTGTACTGGAGTTGGTCGCACAGGTTCCTCACAGATATCTGCCTCCACTTTTCTGCGATTGCAGCGTAGTATCCGTGAATGTCTGCGACATTCGTTAAGCGGTCATTCTCGTCAAGGAGGTCCACCAGACTTGTGACACCTGATGCGAAGACCTCGGTTGGATCACGCCATTGACTGATGAGTGCGTGCAAACAAACCCTCAGTATGGGATAAGCTTGGTGTACCAGGCTACTCTCTGTCTCAAGTTCCTTAATGATTGAGAGCAAGGAACACGAAATGGTCTTCAGACACCTCATCTTAAAGGGACTGCCTACCGTCCTTCATCGCTTTTTTGTTTTGTACTGCAATAGAAAGCGTACCGTCTGAAGTGTATAACCTTGCAGTGATTTCTCTGGAAAGCGAGTAGAAATTTTTAAAAGAGAATTTTTCGATCAGCGTTCGGTCTTCTTCCATTGTCGTGAAACACGCCCACAACACTGGTTGGTGGACGCGATGACGATAGTAGTGCCGGTAAAAATTAAAACCGAAAGCAAATGTGATTTCTGTAGGATTACTTTATTTTCGCTGAACCCTATTCTAATGAATGTAACAGTCGTTTTAAGCGCGCTAGCCGTTAACTGAAGCCTTATTATACGATTACAGAACACTTGTTTTGCTGTAATCGCAGTCTATGTGTTTATTTTAGCACTGATGCCGCAATCCAAGCCAAGTCGATTCATGAACAAGAGACAATAAATGCGCACCTTCACAGCGCAGGACATCTGAGACATCCTAACAACAATACAGTGGCACAGTACGACCAGCGCGGAGAGCCGCATGGCATAGCGCATGAGTTGAAGCAGACGAAATCGAAGATGGATGGATGGATGGATGCTATGAGCGTCCCCTTTATAACGGGGCGGTGACAAGTGTGCCACCAGGCTCGACAAAAAAAACCCCCTTTACTCTTCTTTTTCTTAGTGTTGGCCTAGTGTCTTTACTTCAATTAAAACTATCTTACTCCATAAAAAAAGGAAACTTAATTTTTCAGCTCCGTTCTCTGCCCTTTACGGCAGAATGTACTTTTTTTTCAATATTTATTTGTGTCCTTTCTCTCTAATTTGCTGCCACCAATACTCTAACCGTCTCTTACTTATTTCGATCGCGGGTGTGTTCAGCTTTCCACTGTCTCAAAAACCCAAGGCGTCATGTAGGCTCGTGCCCAAACGTACACCTGGGTGGATGTCTCCACATTCAATCAGAACATGCTCCGCCGTTTCCTAATCTTCCCCGCAGCACGTGCATTGTTCTTCTTCTTTACTGAATCTCGCTTCATAACTACCCGTTCTAAGGCAACCCGATCTCGCTTCAAACAGTAAAGCGCTTCCCCTTGAATTATCGTAAAATGCCTCCCTCCTTATTTCATTTTGCCCTTTCTGTAGTTGCTCAAAGCCGGTTTTTTCTCCATAGCTGCCGTCCAGTAAATCCTAAAGACGGTGCCGCAAGCAGCGCCACCGGGCGCATTTTTGTATGCGGGAGAAAAAAAAAGCAAAAATTACTCTCTGACGTAAACGAAAGATGCCTCAAGTGCGTAAAATACAATTTCAAGTTATATATGTTTGTTTTTAAGCAAAATGAGTCTACACTGCAAACCGTTTCACACCCTTATAGGTGTATTTGCGATAAAACACCTATCGTACACCCTTTTTTCTGTCAATATTATCCGAAAGGGTGTAATGTCTTCTATGCACACCCTTCGCACACCCTTTTTTCATTTTTGGGTGTACAATGGGTGTATGTTCTGTTAAACACCCATGGGTGTTCTTTGGATTTTACACGTATGGGTCAATTCACTGCGTGAATTGACCCGTAGGTGTAAACAGGTATCGTTGTACTGCTGAATGCAATTAACTGAGACATTGAACACCACGGGCAACGCCTCCTGAAACCACGGGTCACCACCATGTTCGACAGAGCGTCTTGGCACAGGATACTGTTTCACGAGGCACCTGAGTGTGAAGCTACCTGCTCGTGAATCAGTAATGGTTCACCTTGGTCTGCTAAGCTTGCCACTCAATTTTCATTCTTTTAGTTGTGCATCACAAGTCTGCTGTAATTGCAAAGACGCATGTATTTCGCCTACTTTATTAGGCAAGTGGTAGTGAAAATAAAATATAGCATTGTCGTGCCTGAGGTTCTGAATGCAGTGAGTCAACTGATGTTACTTATTTTGAGCTCACATATATTTAAGCCTTTACATCCACATTTATTTTTGAGAAATCATTTCCAAAATAATTTCATTTATTGCTTGATTGGATTGACACGTTGAATGAATGCCGGAAATACATTCGGAATAATATATGTATTTGTTTAGCATTCATAAGCATTTGTTCAGTTTAGAGACAGTTGGCTTCACTGCTCTGTGATCATCGCAAACACCTCTCCTAACGCTTAATCTATAGCATACATATACAGTGAAATCTCGTTGACACGATTCTGCATAATACGTTTTTTAGCCTAATACGTTTTCGTTTTTATTTCCTGCCAGCATCCCTTGAAAATAATGCATTTTCATGAGTTTAATACCATCACATTTTTGCCAGAACTGGATAATACGACCGCGGAAGTGGATCTTGACCGATATATCGAGAAATCCTGCGTTTATTCTTCGCTATGACAGCTCGCACCGCGTTCCAACAAGCCACGATCTGCGCGTAGCAGAGCCGCTGAGACCACAGCAGCACCAGTTTAGCGGCGAAAAGATCGCTGCTAGGCGATCTTTTCTTTGAGATTATATATTACATATATATTGCCGCTTTGTGAGGGCCTCCCCTTAGTGATGCAGAACTATCGATGGTACTATCTATAGTATCGATAGTTGAGTCACTATCGAACTATCGATGGTAAAAGATACTATCGATAGTGCTATCGATAGTAAGTACTATCGCTAGTTTAAAATCAACAGCGCGAACTCATTGCAGAAAAAAATTACATCACCTCCCACTAAAGGGACCCATGTGGGGATGCAAAGCAGCGCATGGGTCGACTTAAAGTTCCGTTCATCACAGGCACCTTGCCCGATGTTAACGCGTCCTTGCAAGTGGAGCACACTGTGAAATCACTGTTGTTGCTGTTGCTGTTACTCGTCCCGAACTCTTGTTGGAGCACGCCACGCGGTTTCATCACGCGTCTGCAGAATCTCGTTCCCCGACGCCATCACGTGATTGCTGAGAGAGTGTAAGGGGGAGAGGCCACAGCGTCTTACATAGCCCCTTACACAGGCCCGAAAGCGCTAGCGCGTGCCAGTACACATGGTTTTGTCTGCGTTACGCCAAGCTAGGGCAGCATACCATAGAGTTTCCTAAAATGACCTAGAGGGAACTCTGGCGCTGCGATCGTTCAGCCACCATGGGAATGATGGGTAGTACACGGATTTGCCTAGTCTTCGTGCTTGTGGGCTTCGAACGCATTTGTGGCTTTGTTTATTGATATGTTTTGGTTTTCTTTCGGATAAAAGAATGGATCGTTGTGAACTTCGTGACCAGATTTCAATCGGTGAGCCTAAAGAAGTTAAAGTGGTGAAGTGAAACTGCTGATTTTTGCTGAACTTCGTTTTGCGACAAAGCGGATGCAGGCGACGCGGAGCCAAACGGAGCCGAAAGAACGAAGTTTAGACAAATCCGTGTACTAGCCATGATTCCCATGCTGGCTGAAGCGCGATGCATTGCAGCTCCCATAGACACTAGCGCCAGAGTTCCCTCTAGTAAGTATTGTAGGAAACTCTATGCAGCATACGGCAGCCCGGGCCCCTAAAGCGCTCTGCACGTATCATGGTCAAGGCGGTCGAAGAACAAGAGGAGGAATACTTCTCCTTGGCGCAAGCGCGCGCTCAGATGGCTGTGCTAGGTGGTACAAAGCGGATGGTCGCCAATGGAACTACAGACACAGCCCCGAGCAACAGCTGCTTCGCATCTAATAAATTTGGTTCGCCGCGCGCGTAGTACATAGTGGAGCCGGAAGAGCAGAATGTAGCGGAAAGGAAGCCGTTACATGGGGTAGAACTGCGCGGCTTGAGCTTTATATTGCATTTGATGATTTCAATATAAAAAAAAACCCGCATTTCCCCGAAGGGGAGTATGAGGAAGTGCGAAGCACGGGGTGATGTTATGAGGGGGCGCGCGCGGCTAAACTGCAGAGCCGAGCGAAGGAGACGGCAGCGAGAGAGCACGCGCCAGCCGACCCACGGAGGTCTGGCCGTTTTTAAGTGCAAAGCACTTTTACTGATGATGATGATCTGTCTTCGGAACTCGTTCCAAAGAACCCGCAACGCGTTCAACTTGTTGGCGGCGTTGCGCACGCCCGAGATGGGGCTCAGGTTGTTGTCGAACCACAGTCGATCGCACACCGCGCAGCTATATCCGAAGCTGCGGTCCAGGAAGTCTCGCTTGAAGCGCGCGTCCGGCCGATCGAATTCGAGGGCCCGCGCTCGCACACGCATCGCGCGTCCCCGCGCCAGATCGGCTTCGGGGTGCTCGGCATAGAGTTAATATACTGACTCTAGAGGAAAAGCTCCCCATAGAGCCCATGCATTGAAACCTATAACCGCATGGGTTCCGCCATGATGGAACAAAATGATCGTTTCCAGCGTTGCCAGACCCTAAGACGCTCGCTATTTGACGGTAGTAATCAGTTTTAATCTGCCAACCTAAGCCAGCTACGCGCTGTTCAGAGAACATCAGCTGTGTTTTGTTGCGTGAAGCCGTGTGTTAGTGTACGGTTGTCTGTGCAGCTGGTCCGGTTGATAACAGTTAAAATTTCCACCTGTTTGTGCATGGTTTTTACTAGGCACTCTCTACCAAAGTTTCTCCGTTCGCTGGCACAAAGGTCACTCGACAGATTCGCAGCTCGAAGCAAAGTCCGTAGGCCGTGGTCGCGCGCTGAATCGACTTGCAATGGCGAGACACCTGTATCCACGTTCTTTTTCAGCTCATTGCTGCCGTACTTCAGCGCAGAGAGCCGTAAAGCAGAAAAATGTCGATTGCAGCATGCAGCGGCGAATGTGAGTGAGACATCTCCCGAAGGCTTCAATCGTAACTAAAGTTACACGGCCCACGAAGCTTTATCGCCGTTAAAAAGTCTAAAACAAATCGGTTGCGACTAGTTCGTACATAACTTTCAGGGCTTGTCTCATCTCTTCTTTGCCGTCCGTCCTGGTTTGCACTGAAGTTTCCAGCTTGAAAGAAAAAAGGCTGTCACATGAAGTCGAGTGGTATGCGGCGACAGAAAACGCACACAACGGGACACTATGACAAATACGAGATACACGACGCGAACGAAGTTTCAGGGGCTTTAACACGACGCGCAAACCGGCGCAATCGGCCTGCAAGCAGCACTCGCGTACTCGCGAGTATATCGCGAGTGTTGATATGGTGGTGCCATCTAGTTAATCAGCCTGCAAACGCTCCCTTCCGCGCGCAGTAAATTGCATAAATAGCCGTCGTATTCTTTCGTAGAAGTATTCAAAATAAACACAAAACAATATCCGCAAGTTTTTAATTGTGCAGATGCTTCTTTAAGATTGATATGTGATGGCAAGAATGACAACGTTCCAAGATGTCAGCGTTCTTGTGGTTATAGGTCTCGCGGCTCAGCTTTTCCTCTAGAGTCAGTATATTAACTCTATGGTGCTCGGCTCGCTTCGCACGCTTTCGTTCGGCGTCTCGCCGCCGGCCTTCATCACCACAGGCAATGCGCGGGGCGCGCGCAGCCACGGAGCGGAGGGCAGAGCCAATGGCAGAGCGCGCGCAGTCACGTGGGGCGTGACGTCGCTGCGCCGTTGCTACAGACGCTCCTCTCCGCTCCTCGCGCCGTTGCTATGGGACGGCGGATTCAGGGTCGCTTATAAAGTGCATTCGCACTTAAAAATAATCAAGAACTAAGTTTGTTAATTGTAAGTTGTAACTGGTTGCTTTTAAATATTAATTCATTGGTGGATATATGCCGCCATTTTCACTGCGCAAATAATTTCTCTCCATAAATGTTTCCTTATAAATTAAGCGAAGCTGATAGTAGGCTATCGCGAATATTCTGGCAATTTGGCCAGCCAGCAACACCATAGTTATTCGCACTACTATGGATAGTTTGTCACGTGGTTGTGACAGTGAAGAATTCTGCAGCAAGACTGGGCAATACGAAGCTCTTTTAAATGCGAAGCATTTCTTAGCGAACTTCTGCGACTTTGACCGTATCTATCTATCTATCTATCTATCTATCTATCTATCTATCTATCTATCTATCTATCTATCTATCTATCTATCTATCTATCTATCTATCTAGCCGCCTACGACTTCGTGCTCTCCTGGTCGCTTGGTTAATCGAATGTGCACCAAAATTGGTATGGCGTAACATGACTGTATTACGAACATAAATGACAAGTCATAACATGAAAATCATGACACGAATGTCATTTACAGCATGATTTACATGCTACGCTCATGGTGCGCTGACGGCCGTTTCGCTAGCTTGATATACAACAAAATTGGCATCTTGCGGTGTGACCGTGTGACGAACATAAATAACTCGAGTTATCATGAAAATCATGACACGCATGTCATGTACAGCATGACTTACGTGCCACGCTCATGGGGCGCTAGCGGCCGTTGCGCTAGATTGATATGCACCAATATTGATCTCTTCCGACGTGACTGTGTGACGACCATAAATAACACGAGTTAACATGAAAGTCATGACACACATGTCATGTACAGCATGACTTACGTGCCACGCTCATGGTGCCCTGGCCGCCGATTCTCTAGGTTGATCGACCCCCAAGTTGGTATTGCGCGACGTTACTGTGTGACGAACATAAATAATAGGAGTTAACATGAAAACCCTGACACGCATTTTCCTCAATGACATACAAGACGATGTATGCAGCTCTTTGCTGGCTGCTTCGCATTCCATCGATTCCCACAATGCGTGGGATCTGCCGTCTTTTTTTTTTTGTCGTACTTGTGCCCATAAAATCAAAACTCATAATACAAGCGATACACGCTGCGCACTGATTGCGGCGAGAACAGTCGCCGGCCGTCGAGTAATCTGATGACCGGTGGAACGCTTCGTCTTTTATACATCAGTCATCAAGCGCTCCAGCGTTATCGCTGGTGCTCGCGTAAGCTCTCGAATAAACTTGAATATTCGTGCCCGGCGTGTAATCTTAAAATGCCAAACAATCGCGAAGCTTCTCAAACATTGCGGCGCGGTCTGCGTCAAACGCAGCTAACAGTCTGTGGGTAAAACCCGAATACATCAAAACAAAGCAATAAACACGCCTGGCAATATTATCGCTAGTAATATTACCGATGGTACTACCGATTCGACTATCGATAGTTTGTCTACACTATCGATAGTTTCAAAGAAACTATCGATACTATCGATAGTCAATTTACCGATAGTTTTGCATCACTACAGGCTCCCCTCCAGTGAAGGGAGACTTTAAGCCCTGCTTGTAGTCAAGCAGCCCTTACTGTGTCGTCGCAATGCTTACTGCGATTCGAATACACTGTGTAAAGCATAACAAAACATAACACTGCCGCAGAAAGAAAGCTGCGCCCACGCGACCCAACAACGGCCGGGGCGCCACCTCCTCTGCCGGCGCAGCCGCCGCGCGTGCGCAGCGCGCGGAACCGCTCTATCACCACGTGACCTAAGCAACGCGCTCCGCGCTCAGACACGCCGCCGGACTCCATCTTTTTTGCGTGTGTTGTGCATCGCCTCCCGATCGGTCGAGTTTTGCTATCGGTGTGTTTCGGTTGTTTGAAGTGTGCGTGCGCTGTGTGCTCGTCCTTTACTAAAGTCACTGGAATGGGAAAAGTACCGCGTTCTTTTTCTCTTCGCCGCCGCGCCCTTTCGGCGGCTTCGCCACATAAATGGTCCAGCTCACTCGCCTCGCTAGCGTCTCCCGGCCGCCGACGCACTGCGCTTTGAAGGGCGATTGTTTTTATAGCCTCAGAAAAGCATGTAGGAACATTACGACATCCCGTATCGTTTTGACACTTCATCGCAAGCCTGTTGAGGCATCGAAGAAGGCCTGGGTGCGGCGCCGGCTGCGCTTTCGGGAGCAGCAACCGGTGGGAAACGGGCAACGCCCTCTTTGCTATTCCCAGCGGGAAAAAGGATGCCAAGCGACGGGCTGTGCGGCTGCACAGAATACGGCGCGAAAAATTTGTTCCCACGACTGACACCCGCCTTTGTGAGGCAAGCGTTTCATTGAGAATTCGCAAAGGCTGTTTCGGGGAGTGTTCGCGTCTCCGCTGCATTAGTGCAGCTTGTTTCGCGTGGTTGCTGCAGGAGGTTCATGCATAATAAGATTACCGGGCAGTTCTTAATTGTTTGGAATAAATGACGCCTTCGGGCTCACATATAACGATCAGTGCGCCATGAAAACTGACTGATACAGATTAGTACTGCATGATGTGACTGAATGACGAACATAAATAACTGTGTGTACCATGAAAATAATGGCACGCATGTAATGTAAGGCATGATTTACATGCCAACCCTATGGTGCACTCGTGGCCGGTTCGCTGGCTTGATATGCACCAAAATCGGTATAGCGTGACATGACTGTATGACGAAAATAAATACCAGGTGGTAACATGAAAATAATGGCACGCATGTCATGTATAAGGCATGATGTACATGGCATGCTTACGGTGCACCCACGGCCGGCTCGCTGGCTTCATATGCGCCAAGATTGGTAGCGCGGGACGTGACTGTAGCATTGTGCCTCTTGTGTCAATCCGGCAGATCCCACGCATTGTGGGAATCAATCTAATATGCGAAGCAGCCAGCAAACAGCTCCCTATATCACCTTGTTCGTCTTTGAGGCAGATGAAATTATTCATGTCATGACATCTAGTTCACTATATATCGAGTGTTTGTCATGTATACATGCGTGCATGTAGAATCTGGTATATAAAACGCATGACCTTTAATATATGTCACGTAATATACGTCACGAACCAACGTCATGCCATGCCAAATTTGGCATACATCAAGTTAACAAAACGGCCGGAAGCGCACAAAGACAGTGTAACGTAAACCATGCCGTTCATGCAATGCATGTCATGGTTTTCACGGTACCACCTGTCATTCATGTTCGTCTTACAGTCACCTCGCGCTATACCAATTTTGGTGTGTATCAAGCTACCGAACCGGCCGCGAGCGCACCATGAGCGTGGCAAGTACGTGACGCTGTACATGACATACAAGTCATGGTTTTCATGTTACCACCTGTCACTAACGTTCATCATACAGAAATACATCGCCATATCAGTTTTGGTATATATGCATTTC
The DNA here is from genome assembly GCF_013339695.2 of Rhipicephalus sanguineus. Taxonomy (NCBI): domain Eukaryota; kingdom Metazoa; phylum Arthropoda; class Arachnida; order Ixodida; family Ixodidae; genus Rhipicephalus; species Rhipicephalus sanguineus. The sequence continues at coordinate 82,480,475 of NC_051176.1, forward strand.
ACTAAACGACCGCGAGCACCCTGAGGCAATGTCATGTTAATTATCTTTTACATGGCATGCCTGCCATGTTTGCACGTTATGACCAGTAACTTATGTTCGTCATACACTCTTGTCACGCCATATCAATTTTGGTGTGTATCACGCTAGCAAAGCGGCCGCGAGTGCACCATGAGCGTGGCATGTAGATCATGCCATACATGTCATTATTTCAGGTTACCACCTGTAGTTTATATTCGTCATAAAGTCATGTTATGCCATACCAAATTTGGTATACATCCCATTAACGAAACGGCCAGGAGAGCACATAGTCGTGGGCGGATGGATGGATGGATGGACGGACGGACGGACGGGCGGATGGATGAATGGATGCATGCATGCATGCTACATTCAAACTCGCAGAAGTTCGCTAAGAAATGATTCGCATTTAATAAATGCCGACAGCCGAGCGCGTAAATGCCGCGCAGTTCGCATTTCTTTATCGTGTTAGTACGCGTGCGTGCGCATGTAGGCAAGTGAAAACTGCCGCTATTTCTTTCCTAATCAGTTACAGAACAACGGTATGATTCATTCGGGGCTGCAAAAGCGCACGAAATGCGTAAAACATGCGTTACTCCGCGTAAAATCAACACCGCGGCGCCGAAGCTTCGGCCACGCTGGACCAAATATGGCGGCGGGCAGGACGGTCGCGGTACTTTTCCCGTTCCAGTGACTTTAGTCCTTTACCTTCTGCCAGTGCTGCTTATTACGAAGATGCACTATACTCAAAGGGAGACCTGCAGCTTCATATCGTGGAGCACTCGAACTGAAACGGTATGTACCACTATCACGTTGCTACGGCCAGCGCTTTGTTAACTCCGAGAGCGCGATCTAATGCCGTTAACTAAGCTTTTCTTAACTGGTTGACGATCGGTGAGCATTTGTTAACGTAGCGAGCATATGTGAGTGTATTGTTTCATCGGGATGAAGGCAAAGTTGTGTGACAATAGGCGCGGGCAAGCTTTGCTTTGTTTGGTGTTGAAAGCAGTGTGCGCATGCGCGGCTGTGATTCGGTGGGGGATTTGAACGCAGTTGTGGCGGTGCCCTCCTGTCGGCGGTGGTGTTGGAAGGGGGCCCCGCTCTCGATGAACCACCATTTTGATTTAAGAATAGTTGGGTTGTGACGGCGCCTGTTACCTCTAAGCGTCAAGCGTGTCTAAGGCGCGTATGCTTCGGCCTGTTGGTAATTCAAGTGCATTTTGTTCGCACAAGAAAAAAAAACAGGACAGAAAACAACGACGTGGTGTCCGCGACGTTCTTTTCCGTCCGTGTTCGTTTTGTGCGCTAAAACTACCGTGATGCTCGGGTTGATGCGTGTGGGTCATTTTAACGCAGCATGTTGCTTCGTTTAAGGTACGCCGCGCGAAGCTCGCCTAAGTGCAAATACATTCCGTTTCGTTAAATTCGTACCGACGTTTTAATTCATCCGTAACATAGGTTTCCTGATAATGCCGGCACCCGTGCACGGGGAGCCGTTCGTTAAACTTGTGTTCGAATGAAGTTTTCATGTCTGTGTGTGGCCGAATCGCCTTAACTACCTGGACTGTGCAAGCGCTAGTTCGAGCATCAGTGTGCACTTAGACGTGCGCAGGGTTCCCCATCAGGGGGGAGGGAAGTAGGAAGGTTAATCGCTGCCCCCCTCCCCCCGCCTTACTACAAAGTCAAAGTAGGGGGCAGACTTTGCGCCACCCCCCCTCTGTCTGAATTGACTAGGGGGGTGCGCCCCCCCCCCTTCGTGCGTACGCCTGAGTGCCCGCGTTCGAGCACAATTTATTTTATTCTATTTGTTTCCATTATGTCTAGCTTTCATTATTTTGTTGTGGTTATTAAGAGTTATATGCGCCTCGCCTCGCTTTGGCGTTGTAACTTCGCTAAATACTTTTACATGTACAGGGTCGACCACATCTAAGCTGAACACCTCATTAGTATTCAAACCGGTAAAACTAGAACGTTTCTTATACTTCACGAGTGCAATGCCCTTTATAGAACGTCTAATCATGGTGTCGACAAACACAGTAATGATTTTCGGAATTATGTATTAAACAACAGCTTCAATGAGGTCTTGAATACTAATGAGGTGTTCAGCTTAGATGTGGTCGACCCTGTACAGACATTAAAGAACGCAGTTTGTACGACCACCTCCAATGATATTATTTCGTAAAAGACAAGCCTAATGATTTATAAGACATTTTATTATAAGGTTTATAAGACATTCAAGGCTGCAACTTGCAGCCTTGAAGAGAAGTCCTTGTGCAGAGTTTTGTTTTATATGCTTTTTATCGCTGTGCAGGAATCCTTCATGCCACTAAAGAATGCTCCTTTTTCTTTAAAAATGCGGATGATATTTGTCAAATAGTACTTTCTCTTTCCCAAACAAGCTAATTGCACGTAGAAAAGCTGTTAATTCTCTCCAGTTTCATATGGGCCATGTTATGAGCTTCATTTTTGGATGGTACTATCGTGAACAATATGAGCTCGAACACGCGAGCGCGTGGCGAACAGCCTTGAACCTTACGTCGGCTGATTTGCAGCGGCTAGAGTCACTGTATATGCTACCTTTAGGTAGCAGAGTTGCGCATAGGTCTGGCTAGCAACCAACGCTATGCGGTGAAGTCGCACTCCGTTTGTGCAGGCGACATGCCTACCGTGTCGGCGATTAACATGTCTCGCATGTCGAAGATCGGCGATAAACATTGGCTGTCGATGAATAGTGTTAATTCATTTCGCTGCAGCGGCGGCGTCGAGAAATACAAAAATTGGCCCGAGCGCCAGCTTCTCCGCAATGCGTGGTTGCTAGCGGCGTTTTGAAGACAGATGCGCAACTCTGCTACCTACAGGTAGCATATACAGTAACTCTAGCAGCGGCGGCTGTCGGAAACAAAGCGGAAAGGGCGCCGCGCTTCCACTAGCTCTTGACCCTCCCGCTTCGATATTGTTGATGCGAAACGGCATCTTAGAGAGTGTCAGTGGCCGCTAGCGGTGATATGAATTCCCATCAACGCGAACAGCCACATCAGACTAGGTAGCTGCTGAGATATCGGCTGTGACGTAGCCTGCCACGATGCGCAGGCCATGCTTGCGCATCGGTATCTCGGTGGTGTCGGCTGAGGATTTTGCTGCGCCTCATTTATTTATTTTGTTATCATTGCTAGCGGTCATTGGCACGCAATCAGCCGACATCTCGCAGCAACGCTAGCGAGGCGGGAGTACCAACAGTCAGCGGAACAGCGCCCCCCCTCTCCCCTCCAGTTTCGGCAGCGCCATCCACGTATCACCCTATCTCAGTTTTAAGGCTATTTTCCACGTGCTCTCATGTTCGAGCTCATATTACTCACGATAGTACACGGTACAGAAACTGTTATTTACTGAAACAAATAATTGAAGTCTGCGTAGCGCTTTCCAGACAATGATCTTTTTATTTTTTATCATGCAGGGAGCGAGCGTTCCAATAACACCTTGCATTGTGTACGATGGCCCCGATCTTCCCTATGCAAGCAAGCTTTTCCTCCATGTGGACAAAGAACTGCTCTTCAGTGGGTTCAATGCCGAAGAATGAGTAGCTGCACTCATGGCAGCACATTGGCTGTTAAATATCGACTGCCATCACAAGGCGTTCAACGTTCTCGTCGCTGTTGATTGGCTCCTTCTTGGCCAGTGGGTAATGACTCCGAGGACACGAGTAGTAAAGCTCCTGAACATTTTCAAGCAAGCCTAGAAAATAGGCCTTAGCTTCTGCTTAAAGTATGTCGCCACCTGTGATTAACTCGAGCTTAAGCCATAAAGTTATATTTTCATATGGTAACGAGTAGTTATTTGTTTTACATTATACAGAAACGAATACTATGGCGGTACTAGTATTTCATATCAATTTCTTGCTCATTTTCTTGTGACATTTTAATACAAGCCATATTGTCTCTGCCGATGTCAACATGCTCTCACAGGTCATTCCACTTTGTGGGTTATTGGCTTAGTTTTTATATTCAAGGGAGTTTGTGACTTTTTTGCAGTAGTTTTAATAATTGAGATCTTTTGCTATTGAAACTTTTGCTTAACAAAACTGCCAGTACTTGTCAGTGAAATCATTGCATCGAATATTGTTTTAAAATTTATTTTTGAGCTATATGACAAGCTTTATGTTTTGTCAATATTTTTAAAGGAAATAAATACTCGTTTTATTCAATTACCAATGATTCTGTTGTCTTTGCTTGGAAAGGGATAATCTTTAAATTTCTCTGAACATGCCCGTGTAAAATTTGATTGAACTGTTGTTATGTAGGTAATGCTTCTGCAGGGCTGTCGTGGTCATAACGTCTCTATTCCCATGCATTTCCTGCATATTACCGCATTCAGCATGCGCTGCAACATGCGCGTCATGGCCCGATAGCTCACTTTTTTGTGTTGGAGCCACAATCCATTGCTTTTGAGAAAGTGGGAAAGATTTCATAATTCCAGCAATGTGCACAGTTTTCTACTTCACTCATGTACTTTCCCAGAAAAGAGATAATATGGAGGCCTGCTGTGGAAAACGACATTCTGAGTCCTTAAAATGTTGCGTGAGTTGTCACGGAGCATTGATACCCTGCTCGTGTATCAGCTACAGCTGTGTGATGACGGTGTTTACCCTACTAAGAAAGTCGACAACAGGCACAATGGTGTGGGCACTGCTGGAATTTTGAAACTTTATCAATCCACTTTCTCATCAAGGAATTGCACATATCTGAACTATCTCTTTAACAGGAGAACGACCAGACCGTACCTTGTGTGTTCCTGTTGATTTCAAACACATACACTGATGTTATGCAGCCCATTTAAGACGATGGCACCTTAATTTATCAACTGCATAAGTGCAGGTATAAGAAGTGGCACCAATATTTCCCTTCTTAGGAAGGGCAACTACAGCGGGAAAATTCATGCTGGGGTGCGCCCGAAGGGACCAGGTGTCTGTAGTGCCCCAAGGGGGCTGACAGGGAAGAAGGTTCATTTGTGCTTCTCCCTGTAACTGCTACCCTTTCGAGGGCAGTTTCATCTATTACACCCCACTCGCACGGGTGTAGCTTGTTCTAAGACCCATACTGCACTATACGCCTGTGTTACAATGAAGCATGTTAAATTGAATTCCTCATTATGAAGTGGAAATAACGCCCTTGCTTCATATTTTGACACAAACGCCTTGGTCATTTGTGCTCCATGTCATTTGTGCTCCTTGTTTGGCGGCATACGCGATGCCGCTCCGTACACTCGAGAAAGGTCATTGAATACTGTAGAATTTGTCTCGGATGTACGAGCTTTGTGTTTATAAAAGCTTGGTTTTATTTTGTACTATTGGATAACTGTGTGAACATCTTGCAGTGTGTGTCAACACATTTTAGGTAATGACTTTGTATTCAGTCACGATTGCACTGTATATGTAAGGGCCATATATGCCGTGCTTCATATGCACCATAAAATCAGTGCTGCTGCCAGCATTTTCCTTCTGTGGCAGGAGCCACTATAATAGGTCATGCGCCCTTGAAAGGACTGGCTAAAGGGTAAGCTTTCTAGCGTTTCAATGGGAGCCAACTTGGAGGGGGGAACCACTCGAATTATGGAAATTTTTGCCTGGATGTTTCGGTGTAATTGTGCATAAACACCCTAACGCCCTTTTTCTCGTTTGGGTGTAATGTGCTTTTACACCCTACACCCTTTTTTTCATTTGGGTGTAATATGCTTTTACACCCAACCACACCCATTGGGTGAAAGTTTGAAATTACACCCATTGTATAGGTGTAATCCTGCTTGGTACACCTATTTTGTGGGGTGTAGGGGTGTGAGTTATAGACACCAAGTTACACCCATACGGGTGTAAAGTGGTTTACAGTGTAGCTGCGAGGATGTCTTGTCATACCAGTAGATTGAACCACATCGCCGTTGGGTGACGCTAGCGGTCATTCTTTCGCGATTTTCAACATCAAATTAAAAATACAATTCTTTTTTTATGGGGCAAAGGCATGCTCGTTGCCGCCAATGTGACGAACGGTCTTCTCATTTCCACCGCAATCAGAAAAAATTTTCAGAGCGGTAGACAGTCCCTTTAACGAGCAAGTCGTCCACAGCTTCAGGCGATGAAATAAGACTCTTGAGCTTCTCACACTTCGTTCCCTTGGCTTCGTCACTTCTCAAAAAAGACGAAATGGCGAGCCAGTAGTCCAAAATAACTTCTGGAGCTTCATGCAAAGAGAACCACCTCGACGGACAAACGGTTTTCAGCGACTTCGTGAACATGCCCATGGCCAAGCAGACAAGACCAAACTTACGGCGCAGCTCCCACGACGACTTCAACGGGGCAGTAAATTGCACAACAAAATCGTGCACTACGTTAAACGAGCTTGTCCTAATTCCATCCTCCAGCGCATTGTTGAGCAGGTGGCACGGATCGTTGAAGTGAAGCGCCTTGAATTAGGGCTTGGAGATTTGCAAGTCCTTGTGAAGCTTCTGCATGTCGGAAGCTGAGTAGGAGCACAATACAGCTACGTCACCTAATACAGCTACACGCGGTAAACTTTAAATCGGTCAAACGAGAAGATGTATCAACGAGCGCATAGAACTTGCCCTTTCGATAAAGAACGGAACCATGTCATATTGACCCTTGAAATCGGGAGTTTATCGGGGAATCCGAATTGTCAAAAATTCTACCGGCGAATGTTTATCGGATTTTTTTCGGATAAAACCGAAAACACGGAGCCCTGGGCTATATTATACTATACATGGCTATGCTCGCTCTCTTTTTTTATCTTTTTTTGGTCTGTGTCTTTCCACCTCTTTCTCTATATGTCTGTAGGCAATCGTCGCCCATAACAGGCTTGCGGTAAAACTTCTAAATAGCGTATGTGCCACATAAATTGGGAAACCCGACTACTCACCACAGTATCTAATAAAAATTAGCAAGGGAACACCAGGGCGGCAAACACCGATTAGGGGCCGCACGTTGCAGCTTCTCTTATTAACCATCTGTACAGGGTGCATGGGGGGTGATTGAGTGCGTGCCGGTTCACAATGATGATCATTTTCTGTCAATGGCACAAGGCAGACCTCGACCATAACAGCTCTGCTGTAGAAGAAAGCATGCAAAAAAAGCAGGCAATACAGTATTACAAGCAGCCAACCTCTACATGCGTAACCGTGCTGTTCAGGAAGCTCCACGACACAACCGCTATATCTGGTTCGGTTTCAGATCTCGTTGTGGATAACGCTGGCGCTAGGGGCGCTGTTAAATAAAACAGAACAAAAAGAAGAAAGCAACGCAAGTCAGTACAGTTCTCAGTCGTCACATAAATAGTACAAAGTAAACGAAACGACACACTCTCAAAGATGCCTTGTCCATGTTCTGCACAGGTCGCCAAGTATTTCCGGTTTAAAAAAATCGGACAAACGAAATGTCATTCCACAACACAAGACATACCATCCAATTGACAGCAATTTTGACAGGAAACAAACAGACGGCCGAAATTATTTGACGTCGCTACAACGACACGTTGTCATAATTACAGCTATTTTATACGTTTTTCTATTATTTTATTTATGTAATTTCGCTTTTCCACGACAAGTCTGTCTCAGTCACTTTACATCGTTTATTACAATGATACTGTATACCTACAGATATTTTCTCTGCTACAGGCGTCGCTGCCGTTTCTTTCTGCTCAAAATGCTAAGTTTATTATTTACACTTTCACGTTAAGCAAGAAAGTTGTCAATATAAACTGTCTCTACCCCGACTTTATATCCGGGAATCCGGGTGTCATCTAAGCGCATAGACTGCTTCAACGCTGCCGAATGGCGATTTCAACGTGAGAGCCTTCTCAATGCGTCCAATGCAAAAGTAGAGCTCAAGGAGTTGAGGCATCATTGCTAAAATACCTTTCAAAAAAATCGTGCTTTGCGGCCATATACTTTAATTTGAAGGCGTCATTCTTGTTTTCTTTCTGTTTTTGGTATCAAGTATATCATCGCTGCAAGCGAGCATTTCTGGCCTAATGATTCGTACAGTAATATAGTAACACGTGACCTGCTAGGAGCAAGTGTAAGATGTGCAGACTGCTTACTTTTTGAGGCTACGTAGAAGGCCACGCATAAAGGAAGACTAAAGGCACCGTTCCTGCTTACCAAGGGTCCAAGTGCTTACGGTGGCTCTTGCGGGGCTGCCGTTTTCTCGCATTCCCGGCTTCCTCTCCAGAGACAGCACGACCTCCACTTCGTACTCGGCGCCTGAGCTGAGATTCCCTATCGTGATGGCATTCTCCAGCGTACGGATAAGCCGGTAAAAGCCATTTCTCTTCACTTTCACTTCGAACTCCAGGCTCAAGTTTGGCGCCTGCCGCATAGGCGTGTAGTTACATTCCAGGTAGAGAGAACTGGGGCCGTTTGACAGGATTTTCAGGATGTGAGGTGTAGGAATATCTGCGAAGATTTTAATAATAAATGAAGGAACAAAGTAATGAGTGAATAGAGAAAACGCGGAAGGAACGAATGATGAAGGAAGCGAGTCATCACGAGTAAACGCACAGACAAAGAGAGAGGAGACAGCAAGAGAGAAAGAAGGCAGAAAAGGCATGTAGGTTAACAAGGCGCCTTTCTGGTTTGCTAACCTACACAGGGGAAAAGAAGACATGGAGATGAAAAGACAGAGTAGTGAAAGCGAAAGAGCACATTAGCTTCACACACACGACATAATGCACTAAGTCTCTTCAAATGAGATAGCTGCGTTTTTCTGTCAAGTTCATATTATTTCACTACACTGATGTTAAATTAACAATTTTACTTGACTCCCAATTCCAACAATGGTTACAAGTTACAAATGACCATTAGTTTTCGATACGAAACACAGAATAACAGAGGGCGACTGTTTGCGTTCCGCGATAAACCGCCCGCACCCCAAGAGTACATGTTCACTAGGCAAGCAGTTTCTACGCTGAAACAGATGCTTTGAATGCTAGCTGATTTCATAAGTGCAGTTAATATATGCCCACATTAAGGCATATATACAATTAAATTATGAAATTTTCACAAATATCATAGTGATGACAAATGTCATCAGCGTTCTGACGCCTGCCACAGCTTAGGGAATCGTCAGCAGAGAATGCCCTTGTCGTTTCGATTCTACTACTTTCCCATGGCGATCACAGAAACAGACGGCATAGACCTCAGTCATAACGCCGTAACACCATATGCGCACGCAATACTGGTGTGCCGCCACCAACAGATAAAGGGGTATACGAGGTGCTAGGTGCAGGCCATCCCTGTCGAAAATGCTCGTCGGTAAGAGCCCGTTTGCTGGTGTAGTGAGACACACTGTACGTGTTCGCCAAGTAGTGTGGACAGCGCGCACTGGTTACTTACGGCGTGATGGGGTGGAGATGTTGGCACATTTATGCCTAGACAACTAGTGTACGGTAAATACTATAGAGAAATTGGTGATCGAAGAAGAGGCCTGCAAAAAAAGGTCAAACTTGGTTGTCGTGTTTTCCGCGGTTTCGCATTCCATCAGAGCAACGCGCGCGGAGACGCCCCATTTTGATTTTATTTATACTGGTCTAGCGGTACTATGAATAACCCCTATTGGCGGCCGACGCAAAGCGCATTCAGGGCGACATTCTCGCCGCGCTCGGCTATCGCCCACCGCCGCCAGGCAGCGAGGCCCTTGGACCGCGCTGCGCGTAGGGAGGGGCCGTGCGTGATCTATTGCGGCCGTAGTGTGACCTCGCCATTAATGCTTGCATAAAGAAATCAACAAAATTCATGTATATATTTCTTCATGGTGCTACACTGCAAGGTCGAACGCATTTGCTGCGCATTTGCTATGTACATACCTTAACGCTGAGAGTGTCCACATATTGCTTTGGTACACTTGATGGTGGCACAAATAACATTTCGTGGCTAAGTAAATGGCCAGTGGCTACTTATCAATATGCTTTTTAACAGAGCAGCTGTTTCAGCTGGCCGTAATCTGTCCAAAGCGAACAATGAATACTTGGCGCCGCGATGACGTCTCCGCGCTTTGCCTAGCAACCGATTGCACAGCTGTGCCCCAGCTGCGCTAGCCCATTCACTGCTTCGCCCCCAGCCCGCCTGCCTGGGCAGTGCGCGCTACCCACGGAGTAAGATAAGAAATGAGCACCGGCTCCTCCACCGCCCAGCTCATTCGCTCGGGACAGAGCATGCAACGCGGACACGGTGGTCTAATTCATTCTTTTGCTCTCCCCCTCCGCTCTTTTTCACGCTTTCGACAACACTTTGCGCGTGTCACAACACGTGTCCTTGCGCGTGTCACAACGCCTAGCGCCATATGTCGAGGTGCATGACAATTACTATTATTAAATTATTACGTGTTCAAAAATTGGCAGCAAGATTATTTTACTCCTCTTATCGACGAACGCAATCCGCAACAGCCCTTCTTACAGGGGCCGGACTACAAACGCTAAATGTGAGGAGAAAAATTGCCCGCTTAAAATTCCTTTATCAGCTGTCAGGCGGTAAATACAATCTGGACTCTTCGTTGTACCCGCTCCTACCTGGAAGAAATTCTCGTTGCACCAATCCCTGTCATGTCTTTTTGCCCTATAACTCGCGAGTTGATGTGTATAAATATTCATTTCTTGTTTGTACAATAACTGAATGGAATACCCTTTTAGTCCGGAAGTTTTCAGTGGTGTCGATAGCTGGGCTTCTGAACTAAATCTGGAGTTGTATTTTTCATGAGTTATAATTACTTGGTTAATTATTTTCTCTTTCTGTGGAGTTTTGTATTTCACAAAGACAGACTTCACAGTACTGCATGTGCAAATTCCACCCTGAAACAGCCCGTACGAGCTTACAATATTCTAAATAATAATAAATAAATAAATTATGGAGGAAATAAAAACCGGGAGGGAGGGTCATGTGACAATTTTGAAGGCCAGTCATAAAAATGAATCAGGAGCATGCTGGGAATCGAGAACAGCGTATGGAGAACGAAGGGGGAGCGGTGTCCGAAGAGGTTGGCTTATGGACGCTGTACACGCGCGCTCGTCAATTTTTGTTTTTGTTCATGAACCCACCAAAAACGAAATGAACCAGGAGCATCACGGGAAATGATACACGAACGCGAGGAGCAAGCGGCTTCAGGGGAGGTTGGCTTGTGAGCGCTAGGCGTGCTCCCTCCTATTGTTTATTTCCTCCATGATGAAAATCATCGAACACCTGCGCTCTTTAGCGCATGCGCTGACTGGTGGAGGCCGGCGATGGGGAGAGGCAAGGAAACACAGAAACGCAGGAACACGGCGACGTGTGAAGGAGAGAGAAACCCCTCCGTGGTTCCGTTCGAGCACCGACGCCTCTCCTCTGCTGCTTTTCTTAGGGTGCCTCGATGTGCTCCTTCGGAACAGGGTGGAGACACTGCTTCTGTGGACGCCATATTGGTTGAAACGTTCGCGTTCGGTGGCAATGCCTGGCATGCAAAGATGGAACGCTTTCAGCGAAATGAGCGGTAATCTGGCTCAGTTTATCCCTTCTGGCGGTAGGGCTTGCACATATAATGTTGGTAACAAATAGATTAGGCACTAATTATTACGCACGAAGCATTTGATGGCGAAATAAAGGCATTTAGAGCGTATCTACCGGTCCATCTATCTTACTGGCTGCGTAGGTCCTCGTGTTCTCGCAGCCGATTGATTAAGATGACGAGTACCTAAATTGACATGGCATGACAAGAGCATGTGAAAAACATAAATGACTGCTCATTACATGAAAACCATGACATGCCTTTAATGTACGCCATGACACACGTGACATGGTCAAACAGCCACAACGGCCGTTTGGTCAACTTCATGTATGCCAAAATTGACATGGTATGATAAGAGAATGAGGAAAATATACATGATTGGTCATAACACGAAAAACTTGTATGCATGTCAAATAGGGCCATGACATACATGACCCGGTCATGGAGCTCTTACGGCCGTTTTATTAACTTGATGTGTACCAAAACTGACACGGCATGATAGGAGCGTATGGCTAACATGAATGACTGGTGCTAACACGAAAAGCATGTGATGCATGTCATGTGCGCCATGACACACACGACACAGTCATAATGTTCTAACGGCCGTTTTATTAACTTTATGTATGCCAAAATTGACAGGGCATGATAACAGCGTAAGATGAAAAAAAATGACTCGTCATAACACCAAAAAGACGTCATGCATGTCCTGTACGCCATGACATATATGACCCGGTCATGGAGCTTTAATGTCGGTTTTATTGCCTTTTTGAGCACCAACGTTTACATGGCATGATAAGAGATTATGAATAACATGAATAGCTGATCATAACACGAAAACCTTGTCATGCATGTCATGTAGGCCATCACATGCATCACCCGGTCATGGAGCTCTAACAGCCACTTTATTAATTTGGTGTCTACCAAAATTGACGCGACATGATAAGAGTGCATAACTACCATAGCTGACTGGTCCTAACATGAAAATCATGTCATGCATGTCATGTGCGCCATGACACACATGACCAAGTCATCGGGCTTCAATGGCGAATTTATTAACTTGTTGACTACCAATATTGACATGGCACGGTAAGAAAGTACGACTAACATAAATGACTAGTAATAACACATAAATCATGTCATGGAGGACATGACATACATGACTCGTTAATACAGCTGTAAAGGCTATTTTATTAAACTTTCAGTATACCAAAATTGACAGGGCACGATAACAGTATGATGAATATAAATGACTGCTGATAACATGAAAATCATGTCATCTACGTCATGACGTACATGACCCGGTCATGGAGCTCTAACATGGAGCTCTGTTAGAGCTCTACCATGACCCGGTCATCGAGCTCTAACAGGCAAGACAGTCTCACTCCAAATTCACTTGCTTGTGATTAGCTTAATGCGGATTAGCTTAATCGCTTAATCCACACTGTTTTATGGCCATACTCTATCATCCAATCGACTAGACAAACTGAATTTACTCAAAATGGCTGGTTCGGGATAACATTAGTCTGGATTAGCTTAATCCGGCTCAATGCGGGCTAGATTAACCCGGCTTAATTTCTAGTGTTTTATTGGGGCCATACTCAGTCATCCAATGGCTAGGCAATTTCAACTTACTGATAAGAGACTTGCTCAAGATTACCTTAATTCGGATTAGCTTAATCTGGCTTAATCCCGATGGGCTTATTATGACCATGCTCCGGCATCCAACAGGCTAAACAATCTCAACTGACTCCAAACTCACTTGCTCGTGATTAGCTTAATGTGGATTAGCTTAATACGGCTTAATCCACATTGCCTTATTGTGGCCATACTCTGTCATACAACTGGCTAGGCAATCTCAGCCTACTCAAAATTGGATGGTTCAAGATTCAGACTACCTGAATCCAGCTTAATCGAATTTAGTGGATCGGTTTAATGTGACCATAAGCAGTCACCGAAACGGCTAGTCATTCTCAATTCACTCAATATTGACTTGTTCAGGATTAGCTTAACCCGCATTTATTTAGTCATGCTTGATCCGAGCCTCGTCGGGTCTAATCTACCTCAAGGCTATGCCATCTCATCTTGCACCGGATTAGCGTGATCCGACATAATCTCCACTAATCTTGCCTAATCCCACTTGGTAGGTATCGATCAGTGTAGACTGGTATCGATTAGCGTTAAATTGGCTTATCCAAACTCAATTAGGCTGCGATATACTGGCTTAACTAGGCTTTTTATAAGCATACCCTGGTTTAATCCGGCGGCTTAATTGGTATCAATGAGTATCAATCAGTATTGATTTGTATCGGTTACTACTTATTGTTTTGACTATGCTTATTTAGCATGAGCTATGATTAACTTGTCTTGACCAAGCTTATCTAAGCTTATCGGCAAGGTAGCCGAAGCATCTATTCACTCCGCACGGCTTAACGCAAAGCTTAACGGACTGCGTATGGGCTCCGTCCTTCTAAATAAAGCCGGTGCATGGCGGCGGCGCGCGGCGCCAGCCGCAGACACGGGGAGACCGAAGAAGATTCGCACTGCCGATGAGGAAGCCGCTTACCGCGAATCGCTGCGCGCTGCCAACCTAGACTGCTGCACTCAACTCGTTTAAAGCAGTTCAAGAAGTAGTACGGCCGAAACGGCGGGAGGCGACTGTGCTGGACTCGGCTGGAACTTGGCATCACTTGATATCAAATCGTATAACTTAGCATCACTTCGTATAACTTGCCATCGCTTCGTATGGACGGGACCAGCTAGGAATCGATTAGCTCCGCTATGCCTTTAGCCTTGCGCCACTAGTGCAAGCTACGCCGGGCTTTTTTTTTAAACAGATTTTTAGCAGACCCGCGTCATATTCGCGCGACGGAGCGGTCCTTTCTTATCGTTGTTGCTCACAGACGAAAGGGATGGTTCGCGATTATAAACATATACATACATCGATGCCCTCAAATGAGCAGAATGTTAATATTCTGTGCCACATTGGACGTACACCTTGTTTTAATTGTTTTAAAGCAAAAAACGTACGCTGCGCGTCTCTGTAAAATAGCATCGCGAAGCGCGCACTTATAAGGACCTCAGATTTTAAACACAGTCGACATGCTACCCTGTAAAAACGCGGCGTAGCATATACACGCGTTTCCAGTGCCGCAACAAGTGTCATAGTAAAAGCCTCAACAGCCCTCCGTCAGTGGCGTAGGCAGAAATTTCTTTCGGGAGGGGAGGGGAAGGCACCTCCTTGACCCAACATATGGTCTGGGCAGATAAGTGGGTTCGACTGTCATTTAGTGCTTTGTATCTCAGGGGAAAAAATTTTTGAGGGGGGGGGCACGGGCCCGGTGTCTCCCCCCCCCCTAGCTACGCCACTGGGTCACTTTGTGCTCTGTATCCCATGAAAACATTTCTCGGGGGGGGGGGGGGGCTCGGGCCTGGTGTGCCCCCCCCCCCTGGCTACGCCAGTGTCCTCCGTGCAGGTTTGGCAACTGTAAGTGCGCCGGCGCCATCCACACATTCTGCGTGTGGCCTCCACTCACTCCAAAAATTACAATATGCTAAAATATTTTATGTTCTAAAAGAAAGCAAACAGACTAATAAAGAAAGCTACAAATGCTGGCTTTGAATGCATGGATAGAGTAAAGAAACGAATAAAAAATAAATAGGCAGTCTTGAAATGAGAACTCCGGACTAGCTGTTATGCACCTTGCGCTGTAAACTCCAAAACAAGGGAGCATACCTTTCTGCGACGCGCTCATCGCTAGGCAAACAAAAACACTTCAAGCTGAACGAACATCAAGACATGCATGGGAATGAATTATAAGAATTGTAATCGTGACAGAAATCTTTCTGGTAATCGCGACAATACTAAATCCGCGCGATATATTGCGTTTACAACGCATAGCAAGCAATGAGTGTGCAATGAATGGCACATTACGTAATCGGTTCTATCGTTGGGCGCACTTTAAAACGCGCGGTCACCTGTTTTTGTTTGTTTATATTGTCCCGACGTCGTAACGTTGAAGGCAGCAGTCGGCGGATTTAACGCTTTAAGACGCCGCCTATGAAGAACTGTCAGTAAATGGGTCAAATCGATCCAATATTATTTCAAGGCACTCGATATTTTACTGCAACAGAAATAATGTCGTAATACGCTCATTTATGCGTGTTATAGTAAGCACTTCTAATAATTTTTCTAATTAAATGTCTGTTCATTCGGAAGCCGTTCATGCTCTGTTTTTGCATAAGTAGAACGAAATCAAAGGCTAGTAATTTAGTGCAGATTTGTTTTCGGTTATGTCCATGTTGAGCAAAAAAAAATTATACTTTTGACGTGGGTCGCGGGAAGCGGCACGTCGAACGACTCGTCGTATATGGTAGTGCCTTCAGAAAAGTGTTCATATACAACAGCACGCTGCAAAATGAAGTTAAATGAAGACAGATTTACTATGCAGGAGGTCCAATTCATCCAAAGCTCTATGTATCTTGCACTTTCTTAGCCCCTAGTCGATACAAATAGCAAAAACAAGTGTTGTGCAGAATTGTGTACATAGCATCGCAAAGCGTTAAGAGGAAACTTTTTATTTGTACGAACCTGTGCCTGAGAAACGGAAAGTCAAACTATAAGCAATACACACTGTACAATAAGAGCGGCGAACAGAGCGTCAGCCGTCGATAATCTAATTCGCTGTAAGTTGGGTCGGTATTTATACATGCGGCATCTAACATTCGAGGCTTATCGCTGGTGGCCGCGTTAGTTCCAGAATAAACTCATCTCTTCGCGTTTGAGTGCTGAAGCTCAACAAAAGATCCTATAGCAAACTGAAATGTTCCCAGACATTCGTGCGTGATTCGCGCAAGGCAGTAGCTACACGTGTATTGAACCGGTAGCATAAAACATAGAAAGAAAGCAGCGCGTGTGGCAATATGTTCGTTCGTTCGTTCGTTCGTTCGTTCGTTCGTTCGTTCGTTCGTTCGTTCGTTCGTTCGTTCGTTCATTGGTTCGTTCGTTTCAAGGCGCACCGGTCATATGTCGATGTCTTGCTTATTTCGAAACCACATAACACATGCGATCCGCCTTTTCCATTTTCCTGTGCCGCCCTGTAAAGTTCTGGCGGGGTTTTGGTAGGGGCCAGGACAACCGATATTGCCAGATAGAAAGCCTCCCGGATGAAGAGACGGTTCACGACTTTTCCGCTAGGGGAAGGGCGCATGCGCCGTGGCATCATGAAAAAGGCGGATTCCGAACCGCACAGAGTATCCTGCGGCTACATGAAATGAGCGAAGGAAAGCAGCACAGCGTTGCATAGGTCTCAAAGATAGCCGGGATAGGCAGAGATACTCAGCAAAGTTTTCCGAAATGCCGTTCTTGAAATAAATGTGCTGTAATCCTAAAAAAACAGATACTGAGATACATTTGCCTTTGACGTGACGGGATATTTCGGAGATACTTTTGAAAAAAGACAAATAAAGTATACCGCAATACAGGGTCAGGAATAAGACACAAGAGTGCAGATACTGTAATAAATATATATTTCGGGGATGTTGACGCTCCACAAAGACATTTATTAGGTGCAGCATAATATTGTGAATTATGTCGCAGCGCATTGAAACTTTGAAGTCAGCATACCGCTGGAATAACTAACGAACACCTGTTATTTAATATAACGCATTCGTTTATTTTACACACACGATGAGTTTTGCTGAGTAGATTGCTGCATTATTTGCTCCTAAATAAGAACCTCTTCTAAAATAGCCTGTCTTATAGACAGCGTAAGTTCGGCCTCGACACAAGAGTCGGGAACGAATCGAGTCTCTCTATCGCTGCAGACGAGCACAAGTTTGTTTAATAATGAATAAGTCCCGCTTTCATGGCGGGACTTATTCAAGTCCTTCAAGTCCTTATTCAAGTCCTTCAAGTCCTGTAGCATGGAGATACAGGGTTTGTGCGGAAAGTAGGACTGATTTTTTTCCGCGAAAACGTGGTGAAAGAGGGGGATGTCACTGCGCTGGTTGGGTGCTGGGGGTCTTGGCTACCAGCACACCAGTCGCCAGTCTTCTCCTAGAGTTCACGGAGTGTACATCGAGTTTAAGGTGAACCCCTTTCATCGTGCCTTGTCATCTCGAGAATGAATCGTTTATTAGAGCAGCGTTGCACGGTGGAGTTTTGCATCAAACTGGGTAAAACAGCAAATGAGGCACATTACATGATTAAGACTGCTCATGTACTGATGCCATCGGCCGATCAAGTGTTTTTGAGTGAAACAAATCGTTTCGGGATTGAAGAGAGCAAGTTCAAAACGAGCAACGGCCAAGACACCCTTCAACGGCAAGAAGTCACGACATTGCGCCGAGCAGTACCACCTTTGCTGTCATGAACTTCCCGACCAAACATGGCACCACACAGCTTTCCCAGCCACCCTACAGCACAGATGTCACTAGTTCAAACTTCTTCTTCTTCTCCCGACTGAAAAGAGTGATGAAAGCACCGCACCCTCGCTCGGTACAGGCCATTCAAGAGGTCGCAACGAGAGAGCTCTTTGAAGAGCATTCCAGTTTCTGCATTCCAGGAGCATTCAGTGATTGACAGAGTCGCTCTGTGCCTAAACTGTCAATAATTGTTTTCTAAAAAATTCAGTCCCACTACTTTCAGGACAAACCATGTATATTATCATCGCCGGTACCTTCACCGACAGGCCGCACGCCTTTCCTTGGTTTACTACAAAATACTCTTCCTTTCCGCTTGGAAAAAAGGTCATCTCATTTGCGACAAAAAAAAATAACAAGATATCCGTGTCCTGCAAAGTATCGCGATATAATCAATACATCGTGAAACCGTTTCACTGCTGAGATACAAATACATTTTTCAAATGTATCTCAATACAGAAATACAGATACTCAGAATATATCTATGATAATATCGCGATGTTCTATGGCGATACTGCCCAGTCATGGAAAAAACAACATGGTTTCCAAATATCGTGCACGTTTATATTCGCAATGGTAAATAACACGGAGCAATGTATTGAGGTGCAAAGTTACGCTTAGAAGTTTGACACACACATTTTATCGGCATGAGGCGAACAGTTATCTTGACCATCTACCTCAAGACCCGACGTGCACGTCGCTACAGACAGTCCTGGGGACTATCGAAGTTACATATATCTTAGATACCATCTTAGATACCATGTGGGTATCTTCTATCTGTATCGTGATACGTCTCACAAGGCGCGTATCTGCATCTGTATTTCGGATACATGACAATGTACTGTGCATTTTAACACGAAAGTGTTTTATGCCGGGGTCTACCAAGACTTCACTGATGTATTTCCGTCACGGATATGACGTTGTAAATTGTAAACTAACAAATGACACAGAAAAAACTAGAAGAAAAAGTTCCGTCGCTGGGAATTGAACCAACGATCCCACACTCCAGAGCGCGAGGCGCTAAACGACTCGACCACAAAGCGTGCGTGCTTTAACAGAGACGTGCTATATATATATATATATATATAGGGATAGTATGCGTTTAATGGTTTAGGTACGGTGAGCGCCTTAGAGGCGGGACAGCAACGGGACAGCAGTCAGTTCCCAAAAACGGAGCGAGCACGAGCACCCACCACAACAACCGTCTTCTTCATCGTTTCTCTACGCGTTAACCGTATTTATCACTACAATCACTCCCTGGTAGAAAAGGAGCCATCCTGGCGACCTATGGCACAGGTAATACTGGTGGGTCGTAGTGAGGTTTCAATCGGTCGACGTGAACAGTCTCGCGCCCGCGGCGCCGTTGATCCGTAGGTGGCTGAAGAGGCTCAATAAGGTAGTTGACCGGTGAAGTCTGGCGTAGGACCCGGTGATGACCGTCATACTTAGAGACGAGCTTTGCGGAAAGGCAGGGGGCAGATGAGGGCACGCGAAGCCACACAATTGTTCCAGGTGAATATGACGAAGGAGATAAGTTTCGGTCATGAGAGTGTTTCTGGCGGGCCTGGTCGTGCGTGGTAAGCGAGCGTGCGAGCTGCCGACATTCTTCGGCATAAGTGGCGGCTTCGGCTAGAGTCATAGTTTCTGAGGGGTCCGGTCGGTACAGAAGAATAGTATCCAAGAACGAGGAACGTTCCCCACCATAAAGCAGGAAGAATGGAGAAAATCCCGTAGTAGATTGAATGGCGCTGTTGTAAGCATACGTGATAAACGGCAGTATGCGGTCCCAATTCGTGTGGTCATCGGAAACATAGATGGAGAGCATGTCGCCGAGTGTGCGATTGAATCGCTCGGTCATCCCGTTGGTTTGCGGGTGATATGCGGTAGCAGTTCGATGGACAACGTTGCATTCGCGGAGGAGTGCTTCTACGGCTTCGGATAAGAAGGAACGTCCGCGGTCACTGAGTAGCTCGCGAGGCGCACCATGCCGAAGAACGAGCTTTCGAAGGATGAAGAAGCCGACCTCACGCGCTGTGGCCTCTGGAAGCGCGGAAGTTTCAGCGTAGCGCGTGAGGTGGTCCACAGCGACGATCACCCAGCGGTTGCCATCTGGTGTGTATGGTAGGGGACCGTACAAATCGATCCCGATGCGGTCGAACGGCCGAGAGGGACAAGGCAGTGGTTGGAGTGCACTCTAAAAAGTTTTCGGGAGTAACTGCGCAGTTCATCCGAAAAAGGGCGCTTTACTCCCTCGAAGGACGAACTGCAGAAGCATGCGTGCCGTGCGCAAAGTTCGGAGGGTAACTGCTTGGTCCTTCGTCAAAATGAGAGGAACGGGAGGACGAATGGCAACACTTACTCCCGCATGCCTCGAGAAGGAGAGGGAAGGACGCGGGGGGTGAGGGGGTGAGCGGGTAGATCTCCTTTCACTGCTAACTAAGCATATTTTCGCGTTAAGTGCATTACGAAGTGTCAGTGCCTGGAAAATGTATATTAGTGGCCGTAACAATGCTCGTTCGTTTCTTGTAAGCAATAGGTGGATGAATAAATAACTAAAATAAAATTGTTAAGAGAGATGACAGGATGACCTTTATTGAACGGTGGAGGTGGGCCCTGTTTGCCCGACGGTATGTATACGTCCAGGCCGGTGCACCGCGGCCCATACTTCCTTTATTCCAGGGTCCATACTACTTCGCACGGGGTATGGGGCACTGGCGCGAGAGCCAGATATATTGCTAGTGGTTTCGTAGCTGTAGGGCGCGTTGTGCATTCACATTTTTGTCTCACGACTTGCTGGTATTTGCTCATAACATAGAGCTTCCTGTAATACACTCTAAATCAAATCCTGGCTAGATTCCACGCGTGTAAGCAGGAAATCCGGTCAAATTTTGGCCGCCTCTAGAGTGTTCGTTAGGCGGCTCCATATGCGGCGCCAAGAGCAAGCGGCCCATTTCTACGGGGCCCCCTGAATAGGCGTGACGCAAGATAGGCAGGAATTTAAGTCAATTTTTTCCTGGCTATGTACGGCCTACACTTACGCGTGACGACAACGTTGCGGCGTCGGGAGTCGGTATTTCCTGTCTATGGGCGGCCTGTGGTTATGCGGCCCAAAAGCGGTCGCGGAAAAAAAAAATTAAATAACTCAAGCATATCAACGCTTTGTGATTTACAATTTCACCAGGTATTATTCTGACATATTAGAAGACAATTGATAACTCAGTAACACTCATACATGACACAAACACACTTTGAATACACACCAGCGGATTCGAACCCGGGACGCACGCATTGAAAGCAGACACGGTAACCGCTACACCACAGGGCCACCACGTTTGCGCTGAAATTTCACGGGGGTATATACCTACCAATCGCTCTGCGGTCCTTGCTTCGCCTTTTTCGCTGTTGTTGTACCTTCGTGTTGTGTTGACATTTTCATTCGGTGAATATATGTTCTGGAGCCGGCAGAGAGTCATGAAAGCTGCTGCATTTCGGTTGTGACTGTGTTCTTCCGCTCGTAGTTGCCGCAGGAAAATAACATCAGCGCTGCTCCATGCATCACGTTTACTTCGCCGAAATTGAGCGGATACCAAGCATCGTGCATACATTAATGTGTATGTAGTGAATGCACGGGGTGAGAAATACTGTTTATTCCTACCGCGCGCTGCACGCTCTTATATACCGTGACTAGCGCGTTTTGTGCGCTTCAAAGACCACCCAATCTTGCATATAAAGCTTCCATTCGTCGATGCCAGCGTTACAGAGGCATTTCAGCGTGCCTACAATAAAGCGTATGTATTTTTTGCAGGGTCACTGACGTACAGTTTGGTCCATTCCGCCGCGAGCTTTACGCGTCGTGAGCGTTTTAAAGCACATTCGAAGCAGCGCATGTCAATGCTCACGCCACATTGATGAACTGCATACATTAATCAACAATGTATGCATGTAATGCGCGGGCACAGCTCGCGTTATTCAGGCGAAAGCTGCGCACGTCATCTGACAGCGCTTATTCTGAAAGGTTCGAAAAGCGCATTTGAAGACAGCATTTATCTCTACACGTTGGGTTGAACGAGTACATAGCTGGGGCTAAGTACCAGTTTGCCGTTTCATACAGGGAGCCGAAAGTCTGACGGCCTTCGTCCCACTTTCTCAGGTTCGGTTGGAGGCCGTTTCAACCACCGTTTTTCCCTTGCCTACGTGTGTCACTAGCACATACCTTGCCTTGTTCGCGAATACGCATGATCAGCTGTATACAGCACGCTCGCAGACTAGGCACTCTTCATGCTAATAAACGTTCAATCATCAGATTACATATGAAGTTTCCAGTGAATATCAGAAGCAATTTGCACCCTAAGACCAAACACATTGTTTACAAACTTTTCTCTTAAAAAAAAAAAGAAACTGTAGTGAAAAGGTATTTGAGCCTTTCTGCATTTCTGATTACTCACCTTGTGCCTATATACACTCGTGAAAATAATTTGTTTATATGCAGGAGTGCTTGGGAGGGGGGGGGGGGCAACATTCATGGAGTTGAAAGTTTGGCTACACTAAAATGCTGAAGTGCACATGCGGAGTACTGAAAGGAATTAGCACATCTGCAAATGTCTGCCTCATGTTCCTGGACTTTACTTATACAGTGCATTTTTTTTCGGTTACACTCCAATAGACATTACTCACTGCAGCCTTCAGCGTATCTTCAACCAGTGCACTGTCTCTACTTCCCTGTCAATTTTATCATTTTCCGAGCGTTGCAGCACAAGATTTCTTGAATTGACTTGATTGAATATAAGCAGTGTACCATTAAATGAAATATTTGTGCTGTACGCACAAATTCTGTTCAGTTTGCTTGCAAGACATATTGATGTACCTCAATGAACATGTACAACAAACAATTTTATCGCAGTTTATTAAAACTCAAACAGTAGGAATTGTCACATAAACACAATGATATGCACTTGTGTTCGCACGTACGGAGTCCCTTTCCTCTCACAGTGTACAAACTGAACAAGATCACATATACTATGACTTGTGCACTATTATTCACAGGAGTAGAACTAGCACAGCTGTTCCCTAGAAATGTCATGGCACTTAGTGACATTCATTTTGTAACATAGGCATAATACGAACACTTTAAGGCACAGAAAGCTTGCCGTGCACCAACACCAGAGTACTATGACTTGAGCACTATTATTCACAAGAGTGGGACTATCACAGATTTTCCTTGAAAACATCACATCACTTCGTGACACACATTTTGTAATTGCCTCATATGGGCGTAATAAGAACACCTGAAGGCACAGAAAGCTTGCCGTGCGCCCATACTGAAAGACCAAGAGAATTAATAAACTCTCACCACTATCAAGACATGTGACTAAGGCAAAACTAGGTGCTGTGTCAACAAAGCACTTAATGTGTTTACTCAAGCTCACACCTCTTGAAACTAAGGAAGGTAGCCTTCAAGAAAAGGCACGAGATCCAGCTGGCCTCTTTTTACTATAGGTATACATGCCTAGAGGGGCCTAAGGTGGAAATTAGTGTCAACCTTACTTTCGAACTTATCTTTTTGACCTGATAGCGCGACGAAGAATGATTAGAAAAGTTGTGCTCCCAACATACACCCTAAAGCAGAACTGATGAAGGGCTCTTTTTTAATCTTGTGCCTTCAACGAAGACATCAAGACTTCAAAACCTTAGAAAAAAATATATACTTCAGAGCATGATGACAAACTTCTTATCTATCAGGTGTTTTACACACAAGATTCAGTTATGTTTCTAGAGGCGAAATTGTATCAGGCGGCATAAAAAAAGAAAAGGAAACAAAAGGCCACACAGGGCCACGACACAATGTTTTAGCACTCTTTTCAGCTCACTCAGTTGCCCATAAGCTAATACTCGTTGTTAGCAAGTTATAAAGTGGGCCAGAGAGAGCATCAGTGTATTAACACTGTGCTCCCTCATGAAACTTTTTTGTGTCTTAACACGACTCGGTATAGCTTCTGTTAAACAAACAAAAAAAAACTGGTCATCAAATCATGTTACATTAAAATATTTCGGGTACTCTGAACCATTCCAGTATCTTTATACGATTTTGGAATCTAGGACATTTATTCACAACTGCAAATAAATAACATAAGATGTCAGTGACTATCTGATTCTTAAAGGGGCCCTGCAACACTTTTCGAGCATGCTCAAAAAGCGCTGCCGATCGGTAGTCGAGGCTCCCGAGAACACGCGAGCCAAATATTATAGCGATGCGCACGGCCTGGAATTTACAATAAATTCTCAAAGTCAGCTGAAAATCGCTCCCTCTTTTCTCGACAAATGATGTATTAGTCCGCAAAATATGACGCGATTGTCGGCCGTTCCACCATTGGCTGATGTTATACTCACGATAGCACCCTCATTTTTACTTTCGTTGTTAATTTTTAGTTCAATAAGTAGATAATATGTATGTTTATATTATGTTATCGCGTTAAAAACACCGAACAAACATTAATATTAGCACTTCCGGTCTCACCGACAGCTTGTCTGCTCGTAGTTGCGTGGTTCCGTTTTCTTCGCCATGCGCAGTGCCGAAAACGTGAATATTTCTGTGCTTTTGACCATCGCCGGTTGCCGTTGAGAGTGGCAGCCGTTCGAGTGTTGCCTCGTCAGCTGAGAACTGCATCGTCGGCACGTTCTCACGACCGACCGAGGCACGGGCGCAGCGTGTCTCCGATAACAATGCTGGCGTCCGGTAATGGCGGCGCTTCGGGATCGTCTGCCAGTGCCGTCTTACGAGGCGGTGTATCGGAGTATGGGCCGAAACCGATCTCAGCTGTCATTCGTTCCAAACGAGCGCGCACGTTTGCTTCCATGGTTGGCAGAGCGATGAAAACACTACGGCGTTCGAGGTGCACACCCAACATTACCAAACCGACGCGCAGTTTTCAAGCACGCGCGATACACAGCGCGATCGACTCCGCTCGACGAGAACGACGCAAGCCGACCGGAAGTGGCGGCACAGACCACGTGGTTGCGCCGAGACGCCAGAGAGAAAAAAATGAAAAAAATGCCGCCGGCGCTGACGTCGCCTCCTCGCACCTCCGCCCTCCTTCCCTCCCCTCACGCCGCGCGCAGCTTTCCGCGCGCTCGCTGCGTTGAGTTGAGAGAGAAAGCTGCGGAACGTGATCTCTATAATTTGGTAACACCACTTAGACTTGACGGATTCGAAAAATTTTTGCGGCATATGGCTCGTGAAGAGTCATACGTCAATAATGGGACTATTCCAATATAACAAAGAAAGGTGTTGCAGGGCCCCTTTAACATAAATTGTATGTCGAGCTTTTCATACAAAAAGCCTTAGGCACAGCTCACACGACAGAGGGCAAAAGAGCGACGCATACACAGTGTAGCATGCGTGTGGCCTGCATCGCCCTTTTGTCCTGCGTCATTTGCACAACATCTGAAAGCTAGTTGAATGCTAGTTATGCACTATCGTAAGATTGTTGTCCTCCAATAAAGAAATAATATTCTTAAAATCAAACACTGCCTTGTGTAACACAGCACTAGAATGTACTAGAATAGGGGAGTGGTCGGAACGGCCGCATTACAGAAAGTGAAGCCCAAACCGGGTCAATCCACTTGTGGCGTTGCAATCAGCGGTGTGCAGCTTTTAAACAAAGATGCATTGCAGACTACCGATCGCAATGCCACAAGCGGATGGACCCTGTTTTGGCTTCACTTTTAGAAGCTCGTTCCAAGAACTACCCTGTTCTAGTACACTCTAACAGCACCTTGATAGCGAACACTGAAAATGTAACAAGTCGTGCATCCAGCTACACTTGAACTGACGCAAAATGTGCAGAAGCTTGCTGTTTGCCCAGCACTGGGGAAACTTGTCTGCCTTGACCACAACACTCTGAAGCAGTCCTGGAGTTTGTCTAAATGCCGAGGGGTAGCTTAATGCGTCATCTGTTGTGGCAACTGCGGTTGACCTCGTGGAAGCCTCAAGTGTCTCAGTACAAGTACTAGACCTTGCATCAGTTGTCAAGGTAGCTGCAGATTGTAGAGAGGTGAATTCCGTATCAGGAGTTTCACATGGTCCTTGCAAGCTTTGTTCTGTGCCTGTCATTTGATGAACGGCGTCTCCTGCGTGGTTCAAAGATCAGTAAGAACAGCCTGCACTGCTGAATGTACCAGTAAAAAATGTGATCAAAACCGATTCACAAACAGTGTACAGTACTCGCGAATTCTAACACGAAATCAAATTTTTTAGTATAACAAATGGTATGCGCAATTTCTCAAGATAACCACGTCCTGTCACGACGAATCTGGTCTCTAAGGATAACATGGACTTTGATCAACCCATTCGAGTCAAAATTACGCCCAAACGACCTGAAATAAAGACAGTGGAAACAAAAATGTGTGCGCCACTTAGCCCTGATTGTCTTGTTTCAATCCGTGAGTACTCTACATGAGAGATCAGCTTGCATTTATATTATTCACTGCAAGCCCTAACAATACACGTGCCTATTAGTGAACATTTTTAGAGCTATAGATGATCTGCATTAACTACACACGAGAAAGAGTAGGTGAGGAAGCTAGTATAAAACATGACGCTTTGATTTTTCAAACAAATTCCTTAAGACGACATAAAGGAACAGGTTGATTTCTGTAATTTCTCCATGTTTGATCTGTTGTCATAAACAACCAGCACGTATAGTTGTCTCGTTCGTGCTGTCATAAATGCACTTTCTAGATACCCTGGTGGTGATCCTTAGCGCTATGACACTTCTCACGTTTTGAAAGAACTGCGTTCATGAAATCTAGTATCAGCAGTGCACTGGCAACAAATTGACACCCCAGAGATGCTGCAGTAATTTATGATATCACGCCATTTTTACAAATTTGTATTGGCACCCACCGTTATGCTATGCTGTGAAGCAGGCATTACGAAGCTGCTGGTGTTGGCACCTCCAGTGGCAGTACATTCGTATTGTTGAGCAACACCTGCAGAGTGATAAATGCCTTTCCATCTCAGTGACTCAGTGCCTCCTGAAACAATGGTAACTGTAAATCATACAATAGGTAAGTTTAGACAACCTGGTTAACAGATGCATTTAAACATGCATTTATGAGCTATTCAAACAGAAATTATTATTAATGGCCGAGACCTCTATCAAGCTAACGAAATATACTCTGTGATAAGTAAGAGCTGAGCGAGAAGAATAGAATTTTGGAATTGGTTAGCTGGTTCATAATAAAGAAATTCACACTGCAGAACTTCTCAAGTGCAGTGCTCACAAACTAAGACAGCCAACAACAGAAAAAAATCAGTTTTCGCTAAAGAAAACAGGCACAGCAGCAGTAAGCTGCAGGCCCGTAGCCAAGGGGGGGGGGGGGGGGTGGGCAGGGGCCCGCCCTCCCCCTCGAAATTTTGGTGAAGTATGTGTTTTTACCAAAAATAAATAATAAAAATCGGTGGTTTTTTAAAAAAGTCAAGGCTTTCAGTAAGTGCCCCCCCCCCCCCCCCGAAGGCTGCGGGCCTGGTCAGCTGTGCGTTCCTACTGTGCCAGCCCAATGGCTTGATGCATCACATCAAAAGAGGGGGGGGGGGGCGGTGCCTAGTTCCCCCTCCCTCAAAATTTTGGAGGGGGTGTTTTACTAAAAATAAATAATAAAAATAGCTACTTTTCTCATACCGTCAAGGCCTTCAGGAAATGTCACCCCCCCCCCTGGCATGCCACAATTAGGTCACGAAACAAATGCGCGAGCCATGAACTGAGTACACTGAAAACAAACTTGTCACAACGTATGTACACATGATAAGATGACTGGCTGTTAAATATTGTATTACGAGAAAAAGCGCATCTACGATGGGATGTAACGACGATGACACACAAAGCATGTAAATTCGGGAGTAGTTACTGCTGCGCTTAATGTTCTGCAGCCAGTACAACACGGTTATATGGTTATATGTATATACATAGCTGGCGATGTGTGCCCCCTCCTCCCCCCCCCCCCTTTTTTTTTTCGTCCACTCTGAAAATTGCATCCTGCACATGCATTAGCAGACATCACGGCAGCATCAGAGAAACCAAAAAGCCCACTTACCAATTCGAACATGTTGTACAGGACTGTGGCCGCAGTACGCACACCAACCGGCCTGGTATGCTGCGGCAGGCTCATTGTTCACGGCGCGGCAAAATCCGTCGCACTCACATTGCGGTGTGTTACATTGCCCTCGACACACACCTTTCATATCCATTGATGAAAACATATTACACAGCGGCAGGCGCAAAGCGCGCAGTCGGCGCAGTTGAGCGCTTTCCAAGTAGCTACGTTGACGAACAGGTGAAAGTTACTGAACTCCGGCCTGCCAGTCTCGTGATGGCGCGGCCGCGCGGCACGAAACTTCTCAGCTTCCGCTGTTCTCGCCTCTTTTTTTTTTTTTTTTCCTTCACGCGCGCCCCGGGGATCATGTGATCATGTGCGCGGCGCGCGCGTCTCAATTTTTCTTCCTTTTTTTTTTTGTTCGCGCGCACGCGTGGTGCAGTAGTTTTCGACGCTAGCCGGCTTCGCCGCGCCCTGTCTGCCCTGTCGCTTCTCTCGCGCGCGCATCGGCCTGTGGGGCCGTATACGGAGTTCGGCCGCTTAACAGCGATTGCAAATATAGGCGGCCCTTCTCCAGTTCGAGGCCGCGTAAAGAGAGTAACGTATATTTCTCTTCGCCGGGCCGTCCATAGCCGTGATGATAAACAGTACATAGAAGGATGCCGCCTATATGGAGGCTATTATCCAGGACCGTACTGAGAGTGTACTTACTGTATGAAAGTCTATATATATATATATATATATATATATGGTGTCTATGGCTCGTCAGTCAAAAGTAGTGCTGCGTTTGAGAACATCGCAAAGAAAGGAATTTCCTGTTTGTCTGGTGATATCACATTAATGTAAACTTAGTAAAAAAACGTAGAGGTTCCTTTCATTTTTGCAAAAAGACCAAAAAGCAGTAGATTCCGTCACCTTTTCACTGAGTCAGCAGAAATTACAAACATCAGTAGAGCTACTGATAAATCAGCAGTCATGGCAACGAGGCCCGCACGTGGATACGTGCCGTGTGTCGCGGACAGTTTGTTTTGAAGTTTTCGAGTGCTGGGAACAGCCATGCGTCTAGCATACGGCCCCCGCGTCCGTGGCCTTGGAACATTGAAAGCGCGCCTGACTGAAACCGCTGCTGTTCTCCCCTCCGAAGTGGGCCATAAAACGGGGGACACGTGCACCAGTGTCGGTGGTTGTTTTTGTGTGTGTGTGTTTGTGGTGCAAGGAGGAGAATCCGGCGCCGCCGGACCCGGGAAAACATCAGTCGCCAGCGAACCTTTTGAGCTGCGTGGACGCTTCCTATTTTGGTGTATCAGTAAATAAGTTCGTTTTGTTTTAATCACCGGCTTTGTTTCACTTTTGGGTGTTTCAGGACTAGAGCACCCGAGTCGTAGAGACACTACACCGTGTATGTGTGAGCGAGTGCATGTGCCGCGGCAGGCTTGAGAACTGTTCTTTGTCTTGCGCCGTTGTCGCCCAATGTCATCGAAGTGCCTCGTTACATACGGCGACAGAAATGCCGTCATCACTTTCGACGAGCCGTGGACGGGGCGGGATTCAATGGAAGATATAAAGGAGTTGGACATGTTCTCTGAAGTTGACGTCTCCACCATCGGCTTAACGGTGAGTGCGTGATCGTCATGTTGTAGTGGTTGCAGCAGCGTTTGTCATCGATTACTGCAGCTCTGTGTTACATTTTTGAGCATCGTCCATTTTATATAAAAATCCGGCAGCGCTAAATTTTACGTTATTGCCAAATTTGGTCCCATCTAAGCCTTGATGACAACATTGTTGCACCGAATTTAGCCCTCACTTCTTTCATCATAGAAAACGTGAAAGGTATTTCTGTTGAGTAGGAAATCCTTCTTCGAGGCCACGCAAGGCGTCAATTCCAGTAGTGTTCGGCATCTAGCGCTGCTGCACGTGTATGAGTAGCCGACACTGTCAGTAGTCGAACCTCGTTATAGTGTGTTTTAATTTTAGATGTAGTAAAATGTCGCGCTTGTCACTTGCTATGGCGGAAATTTGGCATATATAAATTGTATGAATGCTTGTGGCAACAGTAGGCTGTAAATCTTTGTTGGCCAGCATTGCAACCATGACACTTCCGAACTTTTCATCCGTGTGTTACGTAGTTCCCTTCTGAGTTTTGGCATTCTTATTTTTATAGCGTTTCGACGAAGACTTCCAAGTGTATGTAGACATTAGAGAAGTGGACGTGATCGAAAATAGAGCAAGAATAAATGCTCGAGTGACCAGCCAGGTCCCGTGAGTAGTTGTATCGTTATCAAACCACTTAGACTGCTTGTTGCACACCGCTTTGAGAAAAACTCTAGTTAGATGGGGAAAAACAGCTAAAAAAAGACGAGGACGCAGGAACACAGTAGACTGGACGAGCGCTGAACTTACAACTGACTTCTTTATTGCACCATCCGCTCGTTTTTACAGCGCATCAAGCCGAGCACGCCATTCCAATCAAACCGCCAATCAAAATCATCAGGTATGCAAACTACACTGTCACTGAAAGCTATCACATGTGCATGAATTACACTGTGCGCATGCATCTTCCACACTCAGATAAAATGAACAAACC
This sequence comes from Rhipicephalus sanguineus, assembly GCF_013339695.2. Taxonomy (NCBI): domain Eukaryota; kingdom Metazoa; phylum Arthropoda; class Arachnida; order Ixodida; family Ixodidae; genus Rhipicephalus; species Rhipicephalus sanguineus. Next base: position 82,511,119 of record NC_051176.1, read on the forward strand.
AGTTCCTAACAAGGATGAACAAGCAACAAAAAAAAAAACAACAACAAACAATCCATGTTCGAGGCGCAGGCTCACTTACCGCGATAACAATGATTGAGAGTTAGTCGATGGAAAATTAGTGGATGACCAACAAAAAACACAGTAAAGGAAATGATTTACATGAAACCTTTCAGATATTGAAGCTCAGCGTCAGTGAGTAAAATAGATGGCTTGCTGATGCAACTGTCTCCTGCTTCCCTGATAAAAAACGTTTCCACGATTTCAAATTCTGTTTTGAGAACACACAATTTTTAAAGAAGGCAAACGGCAAAACAGAACGTGAAATTCATGTACATGTGATAGCTTTCAGTGACAATGTAGTTTGCATACCTGATGATTTTGATTGGCGGTTTGATTGGAATGGCGTGCTCGGCTTGATGCGCTGTTAAAACGAGCGGTTGGTGCAATAAAGATGTCAGTTGTAAGTTCAGCGCTCGTACAGTGTACTGTGTTCCTGCGTCCTCGTCCTTTTTTGCGCTGTTTTTCCCCAGCAAAGCATGTACCAACTCGCCCAAATCGAAGTCTTGCTCGTAGTTAGTTTCTTTATAAAACAGGCCTCTCAAATGGATAAGCCTCTTTGCTCAGTTGCTAGTTGCACCTTCAATGGATAAGCGTCGCCACGGTGGTCTAGTGGTTATGACACTCAACTGCTGACCCTGTCATTCGATCTCGCGACCTTCGGGTCGCGGGATCGAATCCCGACTGCAGCGGCTGCATTTTCGATGGAGGCGAAAATGTTTGAGGCCCGTGCACTTAGATTTAGGTGCACGTTAAAGAACCCCAGGTGGTCGAAATTTCCGGAGCCCTCCACTACGGTGTCTCTCATAATAATATCGTGGTTTTGGGACGTTAAACCCCAGATATTATTATTGGGTCATTCCATCCCAAGTGTCCCAGACGTGGCGCTCGCACATCGCAGATTTTGCTGATAAAATTTGTGCCCTTTTCCTGTGCTACGTAGAGTATTGTGGCAAAATATTTTTGCTCGATAAAAATTTCGACGATCATGGCGCCCCCTCGAAGTTCGCTTGTATTTGTTAAACCGTGCCTAATAGAAAAATGTGTATAAAATCTATTTTTCTGTGTTAAGCTTTGAAACCACGCTGGCGCTATCGCAGAGGTTCTGTTTAGGTGTCCTATTCACTAATTCCGAAATTTCTGTCTTTCACTACCAGCTACGTATCTTCAAAAACTACAAAACTCGTCAATCTTCGTGATTTTTTCTTGTGCTATCTTCAACTCCCCCTAACCAATCTTAATAATAGTATGATTTTCAGGAAAGTATATTATAGTACAAAAATGTTTAGGGGTAAAATCGACTTCAAATCTTCCCGAAAAAAATTGTGAACTTATGCGATATTTCGCATGTTTGACCGTATTTTTCATACGAATGCGGTCCAAGTAAAAATCCTCGTCATGCGGCGTTTGATAGATCACTTTGTCGTTAAGTAATCAAGAAAGTCTAATCAAATCATTTTTTGTTTTAAGGAAGAAAATAATTTTTGAATTTGGCGCTCCGTAAGTGCCCGGCATTTGTTTTTGTTGCCACTTCGCCGCATAGCACGTGGTCGCCCTTCCAGCTGACACTCGTCACAGTCAGCGGCAAGATGCGACATGTATGTCAGTGGCTCGTGAGTGCTCGAAAGTCTTGTCGCGTTGATCTCAGGGCGACGAGTAATCAATTCGCGTTACAATGTGAGCTTGCTTGGCGGGCCCAATGGGAAGTATACGGACGCCCGAGAGCAGCCTATGGCGTCGTTGGCACAATGTGCTAGAGGCCGTCTGCACAACACGTATACCCCGAAAAAACGTGTATACAATGTGCATTATTTCTTTCGGTATGTGTATGCTAGTTGTGCAGACGGCCCTGTAGCACACTGTGCCAACGACGCCATAAGCTGCTCTCGGGCGTCCATACTTCCCATTGGGCCCGCCAAGCAAGCTCACATTGTAACGCGAATTCATTACTCGTCGCCCTGAGATCAACGCGACAAGACTTTCGACGACTCACGAGCCACTGACATACATCTCGCATCTTGCCGCTGCCTGTGACGAGTGTCAGCTGGAAGAGCGACCACGTGCTTTGCGGCGAAGTGGCAACAAAATGAAATGCAGGGCGCGTTCGGAGGGCCAAATTCAAAAATTATTTTCTTCCTTAAAACAAAAAATTATTTGATTAGACTTTCTTCATTACTTAACGACGAAGCCTTCTATCAAACGCCGCATGACGAGGATTTTTACTTAGACCGCATCAGTATGAAAAATACGGTCAAACATGCGACAAATCGCATATTTTATCTAATTTCACAATTTTTTTCGGGAAGATTTGAAGTCTATTTTACCCCTAAACATTTGTTCAATCATCAATTATTCAATCATCTTTTGCAATCCACAGCCATCTGTAAGGTCACATAGTTCTAAAATGTTTTTTGTGCGAGGTGTTGGCAAAATTAAGGCCACCAAGACCAGAGACGGCATGGTCTTCTCGCACTCTGTTTACTTGCAGGTCATTGCTGTAGTCATGCTAGCATGCTGTGCATCATCGGTTCTTTCATGCCTCCAATAGAATCGCTTACAATAATGTTTTCGTCGATAATGCAGTTCTTAACTCCACAATTCTGTCGATTGATGAGATCATGGCCGAGTGTGCCAATGCGTGCAGTGGTGGTGAAATTTGGGAGAAAGGGCTGTGCTTTTGGTCTTTCACTGTTGCGAGACATGCGGCCATTTACAAGCCACACCAACCTGGCACTATGCCGAAAATACTGAGCAAGTCAGCTGAGATCGTCATTGCTCGTGGCATTATCGCCGGTGCATCCAGCGATAATCTTGTTTATAGATGTGAAAGGATCACGACGGATGGTCGCTTCAAGATACCGTTTTAGGTGCTGGCCACCAAAGACACTCGGTTTATTCGGAAAAAAATGTACACTCAAGTGATCATGGTAGGAGCCACGTGGCACAATGGGTATCTAATTAGTGCAGGAAAGTAAGTCTCTCAAGTCGATGATTCATTCTAACTCGACTAACTCCCACCTACCACAATGAATTGGCTCGCATTGTGCTGATCAGAGGGAAAAAAAGGTACAGGAGCCAACGCTGCACATTTTTTTTGTTTTTCATCAATAACCACTGAGATATGATCGTGCATTTCACTACGACTCTCACTTTCACTTTTTTCCCCATTTCCTGGCTCCTACATTCTTTTTGCACATGGCCTTGAAAAATGTATCAGCAGGGTTCTACTTTATAATAAAGTATGCCAGCATGAGTGCTGCCTGCAAACAGCAAATGCCTCTGTTTTTTCCAGAACCAATTAATTGGCTTCCGTGTAAACGAGACCAGTCTCTAACCTGTGGATAGACCTGTAGCTTTACTGCAAGTTCTTTGACTTGTTAAGAATGTTCCTTCCAGTGTCGAACCATGTTTTGCAAATAAGATGCAATTTCATTTATTTGTCAGTGTGTCGTAAAGCGTTAGGTTTTATCTTTTGCTACATGAAGCAGCTGCTGTAATAATGAAGCAACAAGCCTTGTGTTAAAGTGTGCCTTTTTTTTGTAGGACCCCACCAAGACGCATCATGTGCCGACAGTGACATACAATGGAAGCTTGTTGACCTCAAGGGAATTTATTGTGCGCCTGGAGGGCCTTGATATTAAGGAGACTACCCTTTTGGCAGCCATTGCCACACAAATCGCGCTATACTGGGCGCTGAACATTGTTTTCAGTAAGAAATTTCAGCGGAACTTCGATCTCCTGTGTCAAGCTCTGAAAGTTCAGAGCGTCTTGCGGCCGACGTCACTCATCCGTGTGGCTCTAACCATTTTGAGCCAGTGAACAGCCAGACTGATTTCAATAAAGTATTTTTCTCACAAATAGATCTGGATTTCTGCCCTCTCCTGGAGCATTTGTGTCAGACTTGGCGCAACCCGATGAAAATCTTGTTCCTCAAAACTTTTTTTCATTTGCCGATGGGAGAGCTGGACTGCTGGTTTCTCGAGGAGCACTCAATACAAGAAAACGTTACTCCATCGAGAGGCATTGAGGATGATTAACTGCATGCTGCTCCGATGAGGAATGTTGTGAAAGAGTAACTGTCGCTCCCATGGGGGTATTGAGAGATAATATCCATTCCTCCCTGCGGGACTAATGGGAAAGGGTAACTGTTACTCCATTTAGGTGTTCAGAAAGAACAAGCGTTGCTCCCGTGGAAGTATTGACAGAGAGCATCCATTCCTCCTTGTAAAGAGAAACTGTCGCTGCCCTGGGAGTATTGAAAAAGACTATCTTTTCCTCCCTCGGGAGTATTTGTAAGGAGCAAGTGTCACTCCCATAGGAGTATTGACCAAGAGCATCCGTTCCTCCTTTTAGGAGTTTAGGAAAGGAGCAACGGCTGCTCTCTAGAGGAGTAATTGAAAAGAGTAACTGTCGCTCCCTTGGGGGTATTGAAGAAGACTATCTGTTCCTCCCTTCAGGAGTATTGGGAAAGAGTAACCGTCCCTCCCGTGGGAGTATCGAAAAAGACTATCCGTTCCTCCTTTGAGGAGTATCGAGAAAGAGTAACCGTTGCTCCCGTGGGAGTTTTCACAAAGAGCATCCGTTGCTCCAGTCAGTTACTCCCTGAAGGAGCAACTTCTACGTGGAGTAACGGTTCGTCCCGTCGTAGTTACCCCCAAAAAGGAGTAATGGGTGTGGCAGGTTAGTTACTACCCTAAAGGAGTAACCTCGACCTCCCATTTCCTCCTTTACTTTTTAGAGTGTGGCCCTGTGGTCGTGTGCAGAGAGCTCTTCCGGCTTTGGCACTTGGAGCATGAGCGGACGTACTGCCGAACAAAGCGGTACATTCCGCGCCAGTAGTATCGAATCCGGAGGCGTGCATATGTCTTCACCACACCATCGTGGGCAGGGGCGTAGCCAGAAATTTTTTTCGGGGGGGGGGTTCAACCATACTTTATGTACGCTCGTGCGTGCGTTTGTATGTGTGCGTGCATATATACGCAAGCAAAACTGAAAACTTTCGGGGGGGGTTTGAACCCCCCCAACACCCCCTTGGCTACGCCCCTGATCGTGGGCGCATTGCGGATCCGCGTGAAAGGAGGCACAGACGTCGGAACGTAGATGACGAGGGATTACCAGCAACCATTTGCGGCCATCAGACGGGTAGTTTCGGCGGTACAGGAGGCCGTCGCGGATTTTAAAGTGGCGAGCAGTGCGTCGAAGCGAGCGGTTGGTAGTACGTGGAGACGCCTGAGACAGATACTCTAGGAGAGAGGCTATCCATGGATCCTGGCGTTGCTCAGATGACATGTCGGCATGTTCAAGAGATGAACAATCGCAGCTGGAAATAGACGCAACAGCATACTCATGGGGAAGTGGCGAACGAGAAAGAGCGTCGGCATCCGAATGCTTACGGCCTGACCGATAGACGACACGGATGTCATAATCTTGAAGTCGGAGCGCCCAACGAGCTAGGCGACCCGATGGGTCTTTTAATGACGACAACCAGCACAAAGCGTGGTGATCAGTCACGACGTCGAATGGGCGGCCATATACGTAAGATCGAAATTTCGTGATTGCCCAAACGATGACAAGGCATTCTTTTTCCGTGACTGAGTAGTTCTTTTCCGCTTTAGTGAGAGTGCGACTGGCGTAGGAAACGACATACTCGTCGAAGCCAGATTTACGCTGGGCAAGAACAGAGCCGAGGCCTACTCCACTAGCGTCCGTGTGAATTTTGGTTGCGAATTTCGGTGTGAATTTCATGTGAGCTTCGCCTCTAAGGCGCTCACCGTACCTAAACCATTAAACGCATACTATCAATTGGTGGATCGTGCTGGGTACTTCACCCTGGAACTTCGTTCTCGGACTCTACCCCCCGCCTTGTCAATTCCTGACGACATGGCCCAGCAAGCTGCTACCCCGCTCCTCCACCAATTGATAGTATGCGTTTAATGGTTTAGGTACGGTGAGCGCCTTAGAGGCGGGACAGCAACGGGACAGCAGTCAGTTCCCAAAAACGGAGCCAGCACGAGCATCCACCACAACAACCGTGTTCTTCATCGTTTCTCTACGCGTTAACCGTATTATTAGAGAGAGACGTGAAGGCGGCCGACATGGCCGTGCCGAAATCTCGCCACTTTATTCGCGAGACGACCGACCTTTCGACGGCGGCTGCAAGCGTCCTAACCGCCAGGAGCTCACGCTCCTGGCGGTTAGGACGCCATTTACCATTAGGACGCCATATACCATTTACCCATGGCGATACTCAGAGCTTGGTGGCACTTCAACGTGTTCTCGTTATCACCAGCGAGAGGAGGCGCGCGCCTCCTACCACTACTTTGCCGTATAGGGCGTGGTCACCCATGCGCGCGCGCTCATCTCGTGATGGGAACGGTTTGTAGGTGTTGTGCGTTCACCGCAAAGGTTGCGTTGAAGTTACAGAGCGCACGAAGGTCACTTCGCAATTACTAGGCAAACGGAGCTATAAATGGCAACAGCGTGAATAGCTATCCTGCGAAGGTTTGTGCAAATATGCAATATGTCTGAAATGTTTCTGGGCTGCATATGCTCTCTCGTAGGATAAAAAAAATTGTTAAAAGTTTGCAAATTAGTTATATCTCGCTAACGAACGCTTTGCACAAAGAGATAAATAGAATATCAAAAGTCAGTGCCGTTTTATATCATCTACGTATACACGATGCTTCACAAAAATGCCGCTACCAGCGTTATTGCTGCTGTACACTTGTCCAGTAGTCCGTTATTACGTAAAGGGAATACATTTACACACAAGGTCAAACTCTACACTGGTTTTCGTGCCATTGTGCGGAGCCTTCTTACGGAAGTCGTTGTAAATAGGTAGCCACTTGCTAGCTGGTCGGTAAGCAGAGAAGCGACTTCCATCAGTTACGATAGCAGCAAGCGAAAACCGCCGCCGGCGAAGTGTATAAAGAGCTCTCATCTGAAGCAGCAATCCCTATAATTCGTTTCGGTGTGAAACTAATATACTTTAAGCAAAAATACACCACTGTTGAGATGCTAACAGAAATTTCATTCAGATCAACGTTGGTCACAGTTAGTAAGTGGTTTTGTGCATAGGCGTTTGATTGTACGTTACATAGCTCTGTACTAATTATAAACGCGAATTTATCGAAGTATCGTAAGATACAGTAGGAAAGTATCATATCGGGTAGAATAATTGCGGTAGCATCTTGCATCTGTATCCGAATACCTTTTGCCCGAGTATCTTGTATCGTATGGCGATACAATTTCAATTTATTTTTGCCCAGGCTTGGCTAAAGAACGGATGATTCCGCGACTGCAACCAACGGAAAATGACGGATGCGCCCAGTATTGCCGGAGCACAAAGCATTATGCACGTACCCTACTGCCAAGGAAATTTGGTTCTTGCACTCTCAGCCTTTCAATGAATTAAATATTGCTACTGCCAATTCAGAATTACCATTTTCAGCTTTCTGTAAATTGAAAAACACGTCTTCCATCACTTCGCAACCATTGTCGGCTAGTGTTACGCTTTAGGAAACGTAAGGCCTTTATCTCTTTCGTTCTCGTCTATTACCTCGAAGAAAACAGAGGAGCTCATAATTTTACATATAATATGCGCTATCAGTTGCCGCCTGCTGTTTGTTGCAACTTACTCTTCTGAAGAACATGCGGGATCTCACCTGAAGGAGGCGTTGTGAAAACCAGGGTTGCTTTGTTGCTGCATTTGGAATGGACAAGACATGCCATAACTTTGAATGTATACTCCTTGCACGGCACAAGATTAAGAACGGGCAGCCTGTAGAATGATGATTCTTGTGAACTTCCTTCGATCACAACAAAATTGTTTGAGAGGTTCGGGCCCCCAAAAGCGTAGCGGTCGTCCACATAACCATATCGGTTGTCGGTATGGAGGTGATGCTGTTCGTCTTGGGGCAGAGTCTGCTTTTGCAAATCCCGTGGCGCGTAATCGGGCAGGAACACCTGCGAGAATCAATGGATGAAGTCATGAAATAGCAGTAAAGAAGCTCTATGAAAAGTTCAATGCAAATCCGAATACTCGTCAAACACAGCGAAGCAGTGTGAAAATTTTCGGTCGCTTCGGATGTCCTAAGGGCCTGCTTCAATTTTTGACCGATATCCAGCCTAGTATGTACATACGTTTTACTCTATTCGGATCAGTTGATCCGTAATAAGCGAGTTTTTCATCGGATTGTCGGTGTACGAGATTTGTGTCTTTACATGGGCCCTTCTATACTACATTATAAGGTAGATGAGCGCTGTTGCTCAGCAAAGAAAATGGACCGTAAAGGCGTTCACTAGCACCAAATGTTTAAACAAACGACTGAGGTGTTTACGTCGGCGATAACGTTGCGCGGAGGCGAGCGAAAACCACAAATCCGGGCGCATATAAGAAATAAAACAAATATTGGGGCAGCTGCGGTCTGAGGAATGGGCGGAGCTCGTGGTGTTCTCTTCCTCCTTTCCCTCCCCTGCTTCTCAATTCCCTTTGCCAACCCCTTGTTATACTCTGCTAAATATCGCTATACTATGTTTCACCCTTTCCCCTTCTCTTCTCTCTCCTCCTCCTCTCTTTCCCACCCCTTGATGTAATACATATAGGTGGCTATGCTATGCTTCATTTCTCTTTCACCCTCTTTCTTTCCATTTCTTTATTTCTCTCGCTATTTGTTTCACTCTCTTTCTTTGATTCTCTCCCTTTCTCTCTTTCTTTTGCTTTCTGTCATGCTCTCTGTTTTTTCCATCTCTTTTTTGTGTCTTTCTTCCCTTTCTATTTCACTGTCTTCCTGTACTTGCTCTTTCACGAATCCGAGTTATTGCATCCTACGCCGGACAAATAGGCGCCTCCCCACCCTCACTTCCCTTTGTTACCCCTTGCTCTGCTACGCTATACTATACAATGCCATGCTCAGCTCTGCTAGCGTGCCTGGACAGCGGAGCGGGGTGCTCGTTCAGATCGTGGTTACGCGGCTTCGAATCCCGCCTAGCCAAGAAGTTTTTTTCCTCCAGGAGTATCTCTCTTTCTCTTTCTTTCTTTTTCTGTCTATTCCTCTCAATCTGTATTCGTTCTCTCGCTCATCAGCGTTATTGCATCCCACGGCGAAAAAAAAGGCGCACGTGTTCCGGGAGTGAAGTAGAAGAGGACGAAAAGAGCACGCGCCGGTTCATGATGATGATAATTTCTGTTAGTGACTAACGGGGATTCTCCCTGCTTAAACATCTTCCCCCTTAAAATAGTGCGGAAGTTACGATACTATAGAACGTTAAGTGTGAGCGAAGGTGCACTCGTGTTTTCATGTTGCGATATATTGAGGCAAACAATTTGAGAGAGAAAAGGATGTATACACTGAGAGACGAATCTTTAATTAAAGGTTCGTTTATTATTCACCTGAGTTTTAGTTCTTGTTATTGTTTTTTTTTCTTTCGCATATTTGTATTACCTTTTCCCAGCTTTTCTCCTTTCTTTTCTGGTCAGGCGGCGGCGCGAACAGCAGTTACAGACAACTCGTTCTATTTATGTTTTATTTTTTTATTTCTATGTGTATATTTTTAGTTTTTATTGCTTGGTATTTTCATTGTTCTTACTGTATTTTTAATTATTATTGTTTTTTCTTGATTTCCTGCTTCGGCGGAGCGAACTGCAGTTGCAGACTACTGTTCATTATTTCTTTAGTATATTTTTAACAGCGAAGCTGTTAAAGCTATCGGTAGCTTGTGATCCGGCGTGCAAAACTCCACAGGTGGGTATGCGCCACAGGATTTGGGCAAGCCCTACTGCCGAGTACAGCAGGTGCGAGCGTTAAACGAAAACTGTGTTCGGCGAAGTGGAGCACGTGAAACATGTGAAAGAAAGAGCGAGAGAAAGGAAGATATTTATTTACTGATACTGTAGGCCTGTCGGCCATTACAGGGTGGGTCAAAAGCAGCACTTTTGCATGTCGTACATTACATGAAAAAAAAAGAAAGAAATGGAGAAAATTGAGATAGAGAGAGAAAGAAAGCTAGAGAAAGAAAGAGAAAGAGAAAAATAGAGACAAGTAAAGGGAACAAAGGCTTAGGAATATAGAAAGACAGAGGAAGAGAGAGAAATAAAGGGAATAAAGACATAAAATATAGAAAGACAGAGATTGACATAGAAAGGGAGATAAAGAGAAAGAAAGAGAGAAATAAAGAGAAACAAGGAAGGAGAAGCAGAGTGAGAAAGCGATGGACAGAAAGAGGAAGCCATAAATAGAGAGAGAGAGAGAGAAAGAGAGAGAGAAAGAAAGGGAAGTCATAGAAAGAAATAGATAGAGAGAGAAAGAAAGAAATAGAAATAACGAAATGGAAATAAACAGACACAAAAACGGAAGAAGTCCACACAAGCCGTGTAAAGCTGAAGAAACGGCGAAGCTGCTCGATCTTAGGGGCTTAAGGTAGGAGGCCAAGTATCGGAAAAATTTTTTTAAAAAGCGATAATCACTAGATATTATTAGTCTACACTGTAAAGCAGACCTTTTCAGGAGGATGTTAGCATTATAAAGCAAGTCCTATTTTTTGTTAATTTTTTCATAATCAAAAATTTGATCAAAAGTGGGCCTCACGCGAATAGTCCTAACTCAAACTCCATTCAACAAAAAAACTTCATTTTTTTGCAGAGACATAAGAGAAGCTTTGGCCAGTGCAATGAACCAAAACAAATGAGACCAGATGAATATTAAAATTGTAGTGATTAAATAACCAAAAAATTATGCACTAACACTAGAGGCTCCTTCGTATAACAGGCAGCCATATCAAATCTTATGGCACGATTTTGCATATTGAGGTTTATTGCAAACCGACTAATGTGATAAGGAAGCGTGCCAAGTTTTAATGAAAATCTTTATTAGCAAGAAAGTTATGAATGTTCGCGTACGGAATAATACCAAAGACGTTGGTCCTTAGAAAATCAACAAAAAAGATTTGAAACACGTGGAGCGCTTACACAAGGTGACCAACAGCCTTAAAATCCTCGATATTTGTAGCTAGTCCCTTCTGGGCCTTACTCTTGTGTGCCATTGCTCGAGCGGCAAGTTCCCTTTTCTTTTCTAGCTTGCTTTGTAAAATCGGTACCGTGACAAGACGCTTTCGCGATGTGGTGCCGATTATTTGTGAGGCAATTTTTTGCAGTGTATAGGCCAGGCTCGAAGCCAACTTGCTTAGGAATATTAAATGTGCTTCTGTTGCCATTATTAAAATGACAAAGAGCATCATACAACGCAAATTTAATGATTTACAGGCTCACATGCGTGTACTTGAGGTGTACAACGTTGTGCGTCCACCTGGAGAGAAGTTTTTTACTTTTATGATTAAAAATTATGGGTTTACAATGCGATTAGAGTACTATTACACGCTCGCTCTTGACATGATTGTCAAATAACCAACAAAGTACTACATATCAGGCTAATGTTATGATGCACACAAAACTGGCACTTTAAGTTTCGGTTTCGTAGATGACGGGTGGTCTAACATTTTTGCTTTTATTTTTGGAAAGAAACTGCGTACACAGAAACTTTATGAAGCCAAATGATGGGCGATAAACTGCGCATTTGACATGACAAAAAGAAAAAATGACATTTTGAAAAAAAATCGCTTTTTCCTCTTGGCCTCATACCTTACCGTGGCCTTGTTGGCTGATGCTAGGTCTTTCCTTGGCGTAGACCAGCGCCAGAAACTAACGTGCAAACCTGGCTGTGACACGCCCGGTAGTAGCACGGAGCTTTCTAACACCCTCTAGACTAGGTAAGGCCTCTCCGCTCCTCAGTGACGTCATCACACTACGACGGCGCGGAGTACGCGTTTTCAAAAATGCAGATTGCTGCGCGCTCGTTCATGTACTTAAGGCAGGCCCGAGGCATGATGGCAGTTTGGCGTCCGAGCCATGGGGCGTCGCTACCGTCGAAACGATTGCAGCGAACCTGGTACGGGCGGGGAGTGAAGGCCTCAGTAAGCCTAATTAAAATAAAATAACGCGGCCACGGTAGTACACAGTAGTAAATAAAAACGTGCTTCTGCATTAAACTATAACCAGCCACGAGTATTACAAGGCAAAGTTTTAAAGAAGTTTTGTAAACATGACTGTGCGTGGCTCCGCTAGGTACCGCCGCCATCACGCCTGCGCAGCGCACAAGCAGACGACGCTCAAGCACGAGAGCGCATAGAAACGCAAACTTTACCACCGCAGCGAGGAGCAGCGATGTCGCACCTTTATTGCGGCGTGAAGTGGTGCGATTCCTCGGGGAATGAAGGCGGACACTTCTTCAGAATCCCTGCTGACCACAGGTATTTATACGTTCACTATTATATATTTCCCAAGATGTTCGCAAAGTTTTGATTTGACTGTCGTTGACCGTTATGATTTGAAACTGCTGAATGAACAGCGAATTTTCTTGCTGCCATTCGTTGCTGCAGCTATCTGTTTGAGAAATGGTTACGATAATAAGTTAAAATTAGTGGGCGGGCTGCAGTTTGTGGCTCGACGCGCGTCACCTCTCAAAAGCGTAGCTGTTCGCTAGTTATGGTTGCTCACGTTAGTATATATGTGCGTGCCTCACTGCCTGACGTTACCTCTACTATCTCATGAAATCTAACCAATTCGGATTACCGTGTCATGCAACCGTGTCTTCAGGGTGTTTTGTTACGTGTTACTTTAACTTATGCGTGCTAGTAACATTAACGGAGTGGGATAGTTGTTGTGCTCGCTGCAGCTGTTTTTTTAAGCGCTTTAATGCGTGCGTATACATCATGTCCGTGTAGTTTATGGGTGGTGCTCGCAGCCGACGAAAGTATCGCTCGCAAAGTTATTGCGGAGGCCCCAGTAGCGAACTCGGGACACTGCCCTCAGATTCGAATGTGTGCTGCGGTGTTGCACAAGTGAAAACCACCGCGTTCCTCATCTGTGTGTCTCTTTACACACCGACCGCCTGCTCGGATTTTTGTCGCCGTAAATTGTCCGCATTCCTTCCCTTCGGCGTACCTTGCCGCGCTGCTCGACGGGGGACCTTGAACCAAGCGTGATACCCACCTGCCCCTTTTCGCTCTCGGGAAGCTACCGGAAACAGTTTCGCTTATCTCTTCATTACTCCCTCGTGATGCTTCCAACGGGCGAAGGCATGGCCAAGCTCGGTTTTGGATGTTCATGAAACAGGCCGCGCTTATCGCGCGGGGCCACTTTTTTTTTCCCTCTCTAATCTGGACCCATCCCCACCGCCACCCTTTCACTTTTCTGTATTTTTTTTCAATGCGCTGTTTGCGCTAGGCGTTTACACACCATAATTCCTTATAAGCTTTCAATATCGTTTCGACTCGCAAAAGCAGTGGAAAAACAAGAACTCGATCGAGTTGTGTTTCATATATCAAGTTTTAATTCAGAGAATATTGTCGGGATATATGTAATTATCTGTAATTATAATTTAGTGGAGATTAAAAGCAAGCACATTTATTAAGCTTAGTGCCATGCCTTTAAAAGCTTGCAAGTGCATTTACTCTACCAGCTGTTTTTTCACCGTAGGGTGACTAAGTTCGAGTACTTTAATTGCAGACAACCAGTTTACTGCAAGCGAGTTGCCGTCCCTGCTGCTGAGACTGCCCCCCTAGTGTGGAAGGTAGGTGTACCGAACAAGGATCTGTTTCACCTTTCTGCTTGGAATGAAAGGGTACAGAATATTTGGTTGGTGGTGCCACTGTAATACTGCATGAATAGCTTGCAAAAAATAAAAACAAAGAGCGGTACTATTTTGTATTCTACACCTGCACACTCGAGCAGATTGTTCTCTGAAATTAGAACAGTAGGTAGAAATGCCACAGCTGTTTTTCAATTACCAGTGCTATGAGAACAATTGCTGTACGTAAACCTTAAATGCAGGAAATGTACTCTAGGGGAAAAAAATGTTTGCTTGCACTCATAGAGAAGCATTTTGCATGCTTTCCAGTAAAAATGTCTGAGTGCACTGTTTACATGGTATGGATGAACTGATAGCATGCTGCACAAACGCAAAATGAAGAAACAGGGAGATAGAGCAGCGAAAATGGCTTTTGGCATCTCACAGTATAAATAGTTTGTACTCTGTCCTGTTTCCGTCCTTACTCCTCTAGTGTTTGTGGAGCTCGGTATGAGTTCACAACAAACCAACCTCCCTGCAAGAAAACTTTGTTGCGTGGTATATATGTCTTTTCTTTTTCTACATCAATGCATAGACTCAGTGCTTTCTTTGTTGAGCTCATTCCATAGAGATGAAAACACTGAGTAGTTTTCCTCAGGCACATGTGAAAATTGCTCCATAAGTCTGTTGCTCAGTATTCACACGTGCAATGCAAAGTGAGGGTATTAAAATACCTGCTTGCCAGCCTTTTATAGCATATTTATTTCTTTTTCAACAGCCGCTTCGCCAAGCACAACCACAAGAAGGCCCACACCACCGTCACAGGTTTCACCAAGTGATGGTAAGTGCAAAAAGTGAGAGAGAGAATTATTGCAAAGTACACATCCTGCATCTGCATAAGGAAGTATGGACCAGTAGTCTTGATGTTTTCCTAGTAGATATGGACACCTAAGCCTGTGTAATATTGTCACAACCTATAATGTTGACAAAACCATACATATAGTTCAGGGCCTGCAACCCGTGATTTAGTTCACGCAATTATTTATATTTCAAATATAAGGTGGGTGCAGTTGGACCTACATGGTTCACACTGAAAATTGTGCTGTCCGATTTGTTGTGATGAGAGTAGCTCTGCGAGATAGGCCAGCGAAATATGATGCACAATCAAGGTGTGCATTCATGTAAATGTGGCTTATGCAGCCCAGATAGCTATTTATGAGATGAATAATTCAAAATCCTCCACTTTGTAAATGTCATTGCCTCTGTTCAGCATTTCATGAAATGTTCATTTTTGCAATGCTTTGTGATATTTCCTTAATCATGGATGATTCTTTGAAGATAAAATGCTTGGAATGTATAAATCAATTATGATTCCTGTCTCAGTCGCAGAATACACATTGCTTCCAATGAAAAATGGCATGGCAGCACATAGTGGTCCGTATATTAGTAGCCCTGTGATTGCGCCCTGATAGCTTAATCGTGATTTTTTTTTCTCTACAAGACTGATGAAAGCCTATACCTTCGCATTCTTCCATGTCTTTTTTTTTTCAGCTGAGCCTAGTCCGAGCGGCCTCCAATTTTCCAAGGAGGGCAGCAGCGCGGAGCAGATGCAAGAAACGCCAAGAAAGTGGGCGAAGAAAACGCAGCTCTGTGCACACCCTTCGCACCAAAAAGAAGCTGCTAACACTTCACTCACGAAGTGAAAGGTACCGCAAGGCAGTCGGTCAGATGAAAAAAAGGGACGAGGCGAGGCGAGTAACGCAGCAGGAGGTTTTAAACAAGCTTGAACCGGATTTGTCAAAGGACCTCTTTTGAACTGCTTAAAGCACGAATCAGGCTTGGTACATTCCCCCCCCCAAAAAAAAACATTGGTCCAAATGGATGAAACAATTCACTCTCAATTCACGCTTCCTCAGAGAAATGCTTCACTTGCCACATGTGCGGACACTCAGGTGCTGGCTGGCAGACATCCCAATGACACCTGGTATCATTCCAGGTGCCATGGATGCAATAGAATCAATCATTAAAGCTTGGCCTCTGCTAGACAAAGCATGCTGTCTTTTATTCGATTAAATAGCCTTGAAAAGACATTTGATGTACGATCAATCAAAAGATATAGTGATTGGCTACACATATGATGGAAACACAAGGACTTCTCGTGTGGCAAATGCAGCCATTCTAATGTCTGTGTCTGGCATATCGAGAATTTGGATGCAGCCAGTAGCCTTTGCAGTGTCCCGCAATGCAACGTCAGCTCTTGCAATGCACAAGCTGCTATTAGATGTAATTATGCAGCTTGAAAAAAAAAAAGGTCTTTTGGTAAAAGTGGTCATCTATGATCAAGGGTCAAACAATGTCAGCCTGTCAAGAATGCTGATCCATTCTCTTCATGAACCATGTTTTACTGTCAACAACTGCAAACTATACTTCATGTTTGACATCCCACACCTGATAAAATGCACGCGGAATAATTTGAGAAAACACAAGCTCACGACTGGCTCCGAGGTTGTTGACTGGGCGTACATTGAAACCTTTTACAAAAATACTCGCAAATCACGCCTCTAACACACCAACTGAACATCTAAAAAAGAAAGATTGCTAAGGAAGCTCAAAGAGCAACATATCTACAAGATGCCCTTTGCTGACACACGGCCGCTGGATAAAAAGTGCGCTTTTTCATCCAGCGGCCGTGGCTGACATAAGAGTGAAGTATGCCACACAAGTATTCAGTGAATCTGTCTCTGTGGCACTCCCCACTCTCATTGCCATTCAAGAGCTTCCTCTTGATGCTAAATTTACAGCTCTGTTCACAGAAAGAATGGATAAGATTTTTGACAGCCAGAACAGTTCGACCCCAAAAAATCAGGATGATAAGTTGCGGTATGCAATGATTGATGGGTCGGAACACCGTGCTTCCCTTGAGTCATGCATCAGTTGGATTGCCCAATGGCACTTTGGTAGTCCTCGGGACAAGCAGCCGCGCACTGTTAAAGGTTGGCAGATTAGAATCAAAGCCTTGTTGTTGCTGTGGACTGGTTTAAAAGAGGACTTTGATTTCACTCATCTTTTCACACGTTGATTGCAGCAAGATCCCCTAGAAAACTTTTTTGGAATCATTTGTCAAAAACATGGCTGCAATGAGACACCAAATGTGTACCAATTCGTGGCGGCTCTAAAACATATTTGGATTGGCAAGCTCTTCAAGCTTTCTCAAGGAAACTGTGAGGTGACAACAATTGCTTTCCTCAACAACTTGGAGAGTGCATCTGCATTGTTGTCAACTATAGCAGCACACCAACCACAAGCCACAGCACGCAGCAGGCCTCTGATTCATCTGATGTGCAGGCATCTTCACAAGATGCGACCGACATGGTGTATGAAAATGTTGTGTACCATGTCGCTGGTACTCTTGTGAATAGCTTTCTTGAACTGAGGACTAGTGAGTGCATATGTGAGAGAACACTCCTTGAAGTGGATGGAGGCTCTCTCCATGGACGACACCAATTCTTTGCACTACTCAAGGAAAGTGGTGTACCCGAGAAACTCCTCGGTTCCATTGCAGTAACCTCTGAATCATGTCTGAATTACATAAAGGAATTAGATTCAGCCTCAGACATGAAATCAACTATTGTGCACATTTTTCCAATGTGTGCAAAAATCTGGTGGAAAGGATGCCAATCCGGCAAGCTATTTTCTGTTCAGTTGGCTGCACTGAGAAATTTCTTAATATTCTGCCGCACAAGGCTACATTGGCACATTACATTTGTAAACAAAAACACACGAGAAACAAAGTCAAGGCACAGTGCTTCTGCCAGCAATAACGTAAAGTAGCAGGCTAAATTTATCCTGTGCCTTTCTAGAACATGATTATGTAAACTGGATTTCTAGTGCAGCCTTCTGCACCCATTAGCTATCGATTTTTTAGATGTGTTGCACTATTTCTTTTTTTATGTGTATATGTACGTATTTTTATGTATATATGTATATTTTATGTAGGTATATATTTATATATGTGTATTTATAATTCTGCTGTAATTGTATGTAATGCATTGACTACTTTTGCTCCTGCTGCGTTACTTTTGTATTATACAAGTTTAACCGACTAACTTTTTTTTTAATCCTTGTGTGCCCCTATCAGCATGAGTATTACAACCAGAGGTTCTGGATTGCTTTAGTATTGGGAAATGCCAACACTTACCAAAATGCACTGGAAAAGCCTGCTCGTTCTGCTTTCTTTCTGTTTGCTTGACATGGTTTGGAAGGCAATCAAACATCCAGCCTCCCAAAAAATACCAAAATTTATATAATACTGACGACTCGTTTTACACTGAAGCAGTCTTTACAAACAGTAAGTGTGATTAATTCACAATGAACGTTGCAAAAGTAGGTTGATTAATAAAAAATGTGGAGGTTTTATGTCCAAAAACCATGATACGAATATGAGGCATGCAGTAGTGGAGCACTTCAGATATTTTGAGCACCTGGCGTTTTTTTAACGTGCACCTAAATCTAGGCAGATGGGCCTGAAGCATATTGCATCCATTGATATGCAGCCGGGATTCAATCCCACTACGTTCGGGCCAGCAGTTGAGCACCGTAACCACTAGACCACTGCGACGGGCCACGAAGGTTGAAGCATGCATGAATTCAGGTGCTCACCAAGTCCAAAAGATTTTCAGCACCCAGGGGCTCTGTCACTTTTCAATTACAAACCTCTGGTCATGACTGTTGTGCCACTGCAAAGAACTGATGGTGTCAGCTATTCACAGGCATAAAAGATACATTGATGAAGTGCTCAGCTCTGTGAGGATTCCAGAGGGGTTTGTGCAGAAGCTGCGACTCGGTTGACATGCATGTTAGTTTGAAATAGAAGCATGCATCCATACTCACTGAAACAATTCACAACGTACTGTTTGTGTAGAGCAACTGTGTTTCTTGTTTAACTAAACTCTGCAAAACTCCGACATTCCACTTCCTGAACCAACGAATGACAAGCGATGCAGTTCTAGTTAGTGACACATTATGATGAAACTGTGCAGCGTTCCCCATCTGCAATTTAAGTACTGCTCAGAAAATCTTCTGACATTGTGATGGATCCAACATGATACCTGGTAGAAAAATAATAGGGAAGCTGCGTTCAACTTTGCACTTTACTCTACTTATTTCTTTGATAAGATGCTTATCTTCGTGTATATTTCATGTTACCTTGAGTATTTCGCACAACTTCGAACTTGACTAATGACCTGTGGTCATTCCTGTTATGCACCAGTCACAACCCCAATGTTTCCACAAATTTCAAAGGTCACCTCTGCAACTGAGTCTAGACCACTCTTTGTTGCGTTCTTCTCCCTTTATTACTTGAAAATTAAAGCATGCTGTGTCCTGTTCACATCACGTGAGCTTGCCTACAACACATTTACCTGGAGGAAAACATGATCAGGGATAGCTGAGCCAAATGGTAGATTTGTCTCACTGCTTTTACAAAATAATATGCTGTAGCACTGCAGCATCAGTCACAACATATTATGACACTGATCTACTTATGCTCCATGGGTTCGTCTACATGAGCCAAAGGCTATGACTGTTAGGTGCACTTTCTGTGTACATATATGCAAAAGTATGTGTGTGTGTGTATGTGCAAAAGGGAGTGACACAACGCAGGGCAATAAAAAAAAGGTACAGGAAAGGGTGTTTTTCCTATACCCCTTGTTTTCTTCGGCTTGCGTTGCGTCATTATCTTTTGCACAGTATGCACCAACCATTCGAACAACTTGTTTTGTTATGATATATTTCAATGCGAGGGATTGTTTCGCTTCATGCTGCTAGTCATAATCTGTACAACTCGTATGTGTACACTTATTTACGCTGATGTAGCACTTTATATGCTTACCTTGATTATGTGATTGTATTATGCTGTATTATGCGTTTTCGTATCCTATTTATATTGTACGCGTGCTCGATGTACGCATTCCTGTATTCAGGTTTTACCACAGCAGTATTTCGAATCTTTTTCGTTTTCTTTTGTTATTGTTACCGATATTACAGCCCAAATATTGCCTAAACGTGCAGCAATTTACGTTTCCTTCAATAAAATGTCATGTGAAGAAAGTTATATGCGCTTTTTGCTTCTCGAGCGAGCGCCGAAAGCGGCTGCTATGCAGCTGCGACGGCGCCGCTCGCCACCATTCGCCATGCTACCACAGAGGCTACAACGAAGCAGAAAAACAACTACACACATTACGTACGTACATCGGCAATAAAGAGAGAAGACAGTGCAGTAGCAATTAGTGCGCAAACGCTCGAACCGACGTCGCGGCCGCGGGGCCGGCGGCACCACGAGCGAGGAAGCGACCGCAAACGGGCGCGGCCATATTGGATTTTTTCCTTTCGGATTGGCTCGCCTCCAGCAGAAATCCAAAATCCAGTCAACTACCGCCCAGCCCAGGAACCGCCACCGTCGCCGGAAGCGGAAAAACGTCCCCATTGGCCCTATGGGTATGTCACTCCACTGCTTAAGGCGCGTTGCGAATCCATTCGTTTATGTTGTCTCCCGTTTTCTTCGTCGACCTGTGCCACGCAGACAGTTCCCACTCCTTTCTCAGTTTCTGACCACAGCTCAGGTCGCGTGCCACAAGCTGTCTCTCCGCCAATCGGTTGCGTGGACATGTCGCGAGCACCATCGAGTATCTTTCCACTCTGGCCATAAAATAAACACTTCTATCTAACGAACGCCGGCTCTTATGTTGAATTGCTAACCCACAGTAAGGTCTTCGAAGGGAACCGCCTAGAACCTTTCTCGAGTAAGTTAATTGATTTAAATATGTCTACCCGCCGGGGCGCTGTAGTGGTTAGAGTGCTCGTCTGCTGACCCGAAGGTCGCGGGATCGAATCCCGGCCGCGGCGGTATTTATATGGAGGCGAGATGTGGATGTCAGTGTGCTTATATTTAGGTGCACGTTAAAGGACCCCACGCCAAGTTTGACAATTGTGAGCTGACGTGCCCGATGCATACCTTGGGCGTTCACGTTCACGTTTGCCAAAATTTGCAGCGCTACGCGCTGCGGAAATGGGTCAAATTTCAAGCTGAACGCTGCTTGCCCTTCCTTTCGCGGGCTCGCGCCCAGAGAATGAGGGGTTGACGTACACGAGGAAAGGGCCCTACGTAAATGGTAGTGCTGTGACGTCGCTCGTCCACGTAGACGGCTGTGCTCTGACGTCGCGAACAGTAGCACGTGACACAGCGATAATTATTTGACACGACGTGTAGTTTGCGTAATTTGTTGCTTGAATAGATTGATAAAACTTGAGAGCAATAATAAAACACACAAACAGAACGTGTGTGTTTTCTTTTTTTTAATTTTTACTGCAAATCGCAGCGAGATGCGAGACTAATCTACCTCTGTTTCGCATGCGTTCGTGTTCTCGAGCTTTGCGCGTCGAGCAGACGCCACCCCTTACAACGAAACTAATCTTCTACCGCGTTCCAGCGCGGCTCATTTATCCTACCGCGTCTTAATAGATGTTCATGCGGCACACCGCTAGTCTCGCGTCCGTACAAATGTCGCAGCTTTTGTGCTAAGTCACAGGTTGAAAGCCAAGTGATCGGCGAGGGCGCATTCGGCATAATTTGCAGAGATGAAGCGCAAAGAACGCCGCCACAACACCGCTCGCGTCTCGGGGGCACGGGCTGGTTCGGGCACGTCATGCGCTCGTGACATTGTGTGCGCATGACATGTTCATGCGTACGCGTCATGTGATCTTCCCACTCGCGTGCCGAAGAGCGTAGGGAAGGGATTTGGCTTGCGAAGGTTACACGAGGCGAGCGGCAAGGGTTTCAAGCTATCCCCCTCGCATCATGGTTTCGCGCCGCCTCAAAGCATTGGTTTTCTCAGCTTTTATCGGGCCGATTAGAAAAATTCTTGTGGCATAATGATGTTTATTGGGCGCACAACAACTTCCAGTGTCTAACTAAAATTCGTGCTGTCACCTGGTGAGGCGCCCTTTAATGAACCCGAGGTGTTCGAAATTCCGGAGCACCCCATCAAGGCGTGTCTCATAATCATATCGTGGTTTTTGTGGCGTAAAACCACAATAAATATTATTATTATTAATAAATGTATTTTTACAGCTGAGCTGAAAATGGAACACTTGCTTGTTTTGTGTCGTCCTTTCATGAACGCAAAAAAAAGCACGCGACCTCCTCCTCCGAAGCGATGACGTCCCGTAATGACGTCATCCTGGCATAACAGATAGCCAAGATTTGTGACGTCATGATGGCGTCAAACAATGGCTTCATCTAAAGACATCGTAGATCGGTCAAAGATAGCCAATTCCGGAGGCTGTGCAGAAAACCTAAATGGAGTCGGT
Organism: Rhipicephalus sanguineus; assembly: GCF_013339695.2. Lineage (NCBI taxonomy): Eukaryota > Metazoa > Arthropoda > Arachnida > Ixodida > Ixodidae > Rhipicephalus > Rhipicephalus sanguineus. The sequence goes on from NC_051176.1 coordinate 82,533,165, forward strand.
ACGCCTTTTGTACGTTCTTCCCCGCGTTGGTCGAGTCTGGGTGCTACATTGGCGCGGTCGTGCGTGGCAAGTATGGGTCAACCTCTCATTGTGAGAACGCCCCAGGAGCAGCGCGCTTAAGCAGTATGCCGACGAGAGCAGAGGCGGTAGTGCGCCCTTGAGGCTGGTGATCCACCTTGACAAAGTGGAATGGCTCCAACTTTTTTCTTCCTTGCGTTCACCTAAACACCCCGCACTTATAGCTAAAATGGATATGATACAACCACCCATTAATTTGGTTGTGTATAACATAGAAACGATCCCCTCGTAAAATTCTCCTTGTACGAATCTCATAAGTGACGTGAAGGACGGACTCCGACACGCGGTCCTGTCGAGGTCGTGCTTCATCACAGACGCTGATGTGCGGTTGCCCCATCTCACCGAGGATCTGCAATATACGACTGCTTAGGAGCTACGATGCATTATCTGCGTTGCTTGCTGCTCTTTGAATCACATTTCATACCGAACACGCCGACGCACTTCAGCCTATGGCGCACGATAACCACTGATGTGCTCACCATAGAAGTTTCAAAGTAAAATTTTGGGGTGATATCGGTCTCACTTGGCGATTACATCGATGTGCTACGGCGAAGACTTCCTTTGCTCTTTGATCGCTTTCCATTCGCCTCTGATTGCTTTGGTGACTAACTAGAACATCTTAATCGATTTTATTTTCATCTTAGCTCCCCCGCTCCATTCCCTGTATCGCTAAACAACTTACCGTTAACTGCTATATCGAGTTCGGTTGTAGAGACCCCTTGTATGTACGGGCCTTCCAGCAAACACAGATCACTTTTAAAGAAGAGCCAAGCGTTGTTTGTACAAATGGATCAAACTGCATTTTTTTTTGCAATGTTAGTATAGCAGTTATACGAGTTGTGATGGTTTGGTGAATGCGTGCGTTGGGTCATACGTGTGTCTGGCTTGTATTTGGAGCAGCAAGTTTTTTGCCCCAGTCAATACTTTAGCAGAACCTGTATGACGTCATAGTGTATAACTTACCACAAACCTCCGCGCAGGACTCGTAGCCTGCCAGGAAATGATAACGCTAGTTGGGTGGATGGTCTCCGCTGACAAGTTAACTGGAACTGCAAGGCATGGGAGAGCCAATAATTAATTTAGTAAATAAAGGTATAGCTAACCAACTAGGCCATTCATTACACGAAGACAGGACATAATAATAATAATAATAATAATAATAATAATAATAATAATAATAATAATAATAATAATAATAATAATAATAATAATCAATCAATCAATCAATCAATCATTTATTTAACGTGCCCAGGAACAACCGTAAGGTCTTTGTGCTGGCGCATGCAAAAAAAAACATGGCTGATCCCTCCGTCATAGGAATCGGTATAACACGAAAGTTAAACGTGTCTTCACACAAGTAGTGCTTATTGTGTAGCGATATATGAGAGCTTGTACAATGTCTATTCGTGTTTGGCAGCTATAGCACCGTTTGACGTGGATGCACCCATGTTGACAGCATGTCTCTGTCGCGACGACTAACGCCCATGATCGTTATTAAACCGTTGTGGTAGCTGACGGTGTGAACATATATTTGGACACAGCGAATCGTGAATCCCGCGTAAGGATGGTATCAACAAGCTCATAATCAACACTTGGACCCGGTATGCGCTTCTTCCAAACGTGGTCAATTCAGGAGAGAAACGGCACGGTGTGCGCTTTCTAGCAATGGGTAGCCGACGCCTGTGCTCATGCATACATAACACACCACACGCGCTTCCAGCAACACGGGAGGTAGAGGTTCGTAGCCTGAGCCGCAAACGCGTGCGTCCCGCTGGCCTGTCTCGCAGGCGCGGCTCTCGCTCCACCAAGGCACGACATTCGCCCGTCGAAATCGCGTCCTTTCTGCAACGCATATTGCAGCAGTTTTGTTAGTCGGTGCTCTCGCAATTGAAGCAGCCGGCCGCGGCGAAGTCCCGTTGGTGCACGTGGAAACTGCACTACTCCGATGAGCCGACGCGCGCGCGCGCTAACACGAAGCCAAAGGCAAAGAACGTAACTGCGTCAAGGGTGCCTCGGTGACGCCAGCGCGGCCAGTCTACCTCTCTGGTGTCGAGACGCTTTAACCATTACCTCCGATATCGCTTGCAATCTCGGAGGAAGCGCTAGTAAGTGTCGATCGTGAAGCATTACTTCTTGTCACACCTCACAGACGGCGGCACCGCCCCGCTCCGCCCGCCGCGAAAGAGAATGTGTGAAAGATATAAGGCGCGTTCGCGCCGTGTCTAGCAACTCCCGAGTTAGCTTACTCGGTAGAGCGTCGGGCGCTTGCTGTCGCGGCCGCAACGTCGTGGGTTCGATCCCCAGCGGGGTATCTTTTCCTTGGTTTTTTTCTTTCTCACCCGCTGGCGTCCATTTTATCAACGTCATATCCGTGACGGATGTACTTGGTGGACCCCGGCATAAAACACTTTCGTGTTAAAAACAATAAAAATAAACAATACAATACAGACAGTTTTCAGAAATAAAAAGAGCAAAAACACGTAGACAAAGAGAAATGAACACAAAATGGGAGGAGTAAAATAAGACAACACGAGAAATATTGACGGGGAATAAAAAATTAGACTGCATATATACAACTATGTGGAAAGACTGAGAAGGGAAGACTTTGTACATTGCGCCACACTATGTCAAAACAGTGCAAAGCTCGGATAAAAACAATGATTGTGGGCTATGAAATAATAATAATAATAATAATAATAATAATAATAATAATAAAGAAACAATACAGGTTAGTACAAGCGGAAAAATACGAACAATATATTCAAAAACTGTGATGCCAACAGAGAATAATATAATAAAATTAACACAAGATATTCGAAATAATTCTAATGACAAGAATAGTTTTCATAAAACAAAACGCAAAGAAAGTCAACGAAAAGACCTGACAAAAGAGTCGCAAACAAACTATGACATCTGTGTATTGAAAAATACGGTGATCAAGAAAATAAGCATCACAAAGACTTTGTATTCTGTGTATGGCTGAGCGTTTACTATTACAGGCATGAACATAAGTGGTCTATGCGCTCTTGTGAATCTCATGCAGCTTTCCAAAAATGATACAACCGGGGTGTTCTGGACGGTTGAAGATACCGTGAAATAGTATGAAACTAAACAGAAGGTGAATGCTATTCCATCAACAACAGTGTAATGGCAGGAAGTATAATAACGAACTACAAGAGCAAGCTCGAGATACAAGCAAGGCAATGATTACACGCGCACTCGCACACGCACACACACACACACACACACGGACACACACGCGTGCGCGCTCGTACACATAATTACCTGGTATTTCCCGTAACTAGAATAAAAAATTTGGAAAAAAATGTGGTTGATCTCGACTGAATGAAACCGACACACTCGTATGCTTCTCCGTCATGCAACGCTTGTTAGGGTATTCTATATATTGTGCTTAATTAGTCGATTAACCCATAATGATTATGAAAATGTTTAATATTCCCTTTAGGGCCGAGTGCATTACTTCACGTTACAGAAAAAATTCTAAAACGTCCCATCCATATTTTTCCCATCTTTACATGCTGCGTGGTGAGTTTTTCCGGTGTTTATAGAAAGCCCCCGAAATATGAAGTAAATCCCCGTGGCTACACTCATCCGCGACCGTATTATAGCGCTCTCAACCGCGCTTCGAGCGAAATACGCCTGCAGTTCACATATAATTGCTGTCGCAATAAGAAAACGAGCAAGCCTGAACACTACCCATTGCCCAGAAGCTTTTCTGTCGTGTCAGCCGGTGTGCATGCACGTCTCCCCTCGCCAGCAGGCTTGTGCGCATCGAGGAGCCTTAATACAACGCGCGGCGCGCCTGCAGATGTGCAATCGCAAAGTAGCGCGCGTGTCGGCAAATGCGTGGCTGACACACTGCTACAGTGTAATCTAACACTGCTCACGCTCCCCGCTATCTATGCTTACGTTGCGGGCAGGGGCGTAGCCAGAAATTTTTTTCGGGGGGGGAGGGGTTCAACCATACTTTATGTATGTTCGTGCGTGCGTTTGGATGTGCGCGTGTATATATAGGCAAGCAAAACTGAAAAATTTCGGGGGGGTTTGAACCCCCACAACCCCCCCCCCCTAGCTACGCCCCTGGTTGCGGGACAGGTACGAAGGCTGACGCACAGGCCACATGCTCCTGTGAACTTGACATTCACAACGGCGGATTCTTTCATCTTCAACCAGATTTCACTGCTTGAAGCTCCAGTGGTGTTGTGCTAAGTTTACTAATGAAGTTCGATCTGCGGCTTTCAGGAAAAACTGTTCCAACGTTTATTGTTCCTACTGACACATTGTCTGGAATAGACTCGAAGCTTAAAGAAGCAGCGTACACCGAGGTGGGAGAAAGGGGGAGAGATAAAAAGAAGTCACAATTTCCCGGAAATGGCGAACGATTAATAATGCGATGGCAACAAATGGGAATGTTATGCGAATAAAGGCTACCAGCTCACTCCTTTTGGAAACGCGGCCGCTGTAGCGAGTGAAGGGACCTTCGTATTGTCTATGGGTTAAACGCAAATTTTGCGATGAGAGCACAACACGTAATAAGCTATGAGTCGTCTGTTGAACACCCCTCGAGAGATAAGCACGAGACCCCAGACGACCACTGTCAAAGTACGTATTTTCTACAGAGGCACGAACCAGCCCTCCGACCGCTATCTTGACGCGCCACGACGAAAGACGGATTGGGTCACTGAGCTCCACTACAGGGAGCTGGATCCCGCATCGAGCGCGCGGGCGTGAAGTCGCCGGCGTCGCCGTTCTTTTCCCAGAAGCGAGCGCCACAAGCCTCACGATCACTACCGACGGGTAAGCGTTTCTTTTCTTTTTATAGTGATAGTAATTATATGGACACTCACGGCGGGTTTTCACCGTGGACGTCGCCGTCATGTGCTATATGAAGTCCAAATCGATAACATCGTCCCAAGCATCATATATTCTACACGCGAGTCAAAACGCGTGAGTGCTGAGGACGAACACGGCTGAAGCAGAGACGAAACGAGCCTGCCATCTCCATCGCACAAAGGGCGCATGAAATAACATGATATTATTCCTAAAGCAGAGAGGGATGCTATTCCGGTTCCTCGAGCAGAGAGGAAATGCCCTGCCCGTCTTTTGTCGGGAGAAGGAGCATGAAGGGGCGCCGGTGGGGTGAGGGTGGGGATGCGTCGCTCGAGCAGCAGCGGGGAACTTTCAACAAAAGGCGCAGCCACGAGCGCTGGCGCGGGCTGCGCCTACAGGCATCAGTAGACGGCTCGCATACGTGCTGTGCTCTAACAGCTCACTTCGCGTGGAGAGGTCAGACAGCATGTAAACTGCTGCGCTCCCCAGAGCGGCCGTATTCCCTCACAACATCTCCGTCATCGTCATCAGCCTGGCTACGCCCACTGCAGGTGAATGGCTTTTCTAATGTTTCGCCAATCAAACTAGTCCTGTGCTTGCTTCGGCCACGTTATCCCCACGAACTTCTTGAAAAGACCCTGAAACATTTTTTGAAGGTTTATAACTGTTTAGGCTACATCATCATCAAATCATTCGCACCACAAATTAAGCGACGAACCATACACCAACGTTGCTACGGGTAATTTTATACACAGACTCCTTCTGGACACTGTTTTCTCCATGAACTCATCGAACAAGCTGTGGCTGGCGACCGAAGTGCACTCGACGAATCGACAGGTGCCGCCACACTGCCAGACATCCTCATTTTATTCTCCTGTACGGCGACACTATGCAAAGGCATGCGGACAAACAAAAAAATAACAGTTTCACCGCAAGGGCCAAGCAATGAATGCGATAGCAAGAGAGAGAGTGAGAGAGACAGAGAAGGAATATAGCAAAGGTAGGGAGGTTAACTAGACTATGCGTCCAGTTTGCTACCCTACACATGGGGAGGGAGAATAAGGGAGTAAAAGAGAGAGAGAGAAAGATAGACACATTTCACATCACGCACACAGTGCTGAGTTTCAAAGGCGGTCGTTCAATGAAGTTACTTTCAAGTACGGCAGGAGGGCTCGTGTGGCTTTCTGGGCTGATGTGCTGCTCGACCAGGCTTCTAAGATCTTTCCTTCATTAAAGGGCCGATCATCGAGTCTATTCAAGGCACACTGGAGAGTCCGGCGCCCTTCATCAAATTGGGGACAGTGGCACAAGAGATGTTCAATAGTCGCTACAAAAATTGCAGCTTTCACACACGGATGAATCTGCCATGCCAATGCGATCGCTGATTGAGTTAATAAACGCTACACTGATCCACAGCCGGCACAGCCTTGTAGCGTCACGTCGAGAAATCTTGGATAGCAGTTGTAGCTGGAGTTACTACTCAAGGTTATGTGGGCTACGATAGGAGTTAAGCGGAGAATTCCAGTGGGCAAGCCTGGCATTATGTGCGATGTGATGAAGTTCTCTAGCAGCGTCTACTCTTGACAAGGGTATGAACAGTGTGGGCGCTCCATCGTGGGCACATCGGGCAGCGTCGTCGGCGAGGTGGTTAGCACTGATGCACAGTTACCCGGCAGGCATTGTAAACCTATGTCGTGTCCTTGATTAGCGGCGCGATGACAAATTTCATTGATATGAGACACCAACTGGTGGTACTTTCCACGTCGTAGACTTCGCACGCATTGAAGGGCTGCCTTAGAGTTGCAGAATACGGCCCATCTACTAGGAGATTCTTACATAACAAACTCTATAGTGGCTCGAAGAGCGGCGAGCTGGGAGCCCGTAGATGTGACGTGTGAGGTCTTGAACTTGACAGTGATGGATCGATATGGTACCACAAAGGCACCTGTCGAACTTCCCGAGACCGAACCGTCCGTGTAAACATGAATTCGATTAGCGTACGACAAACGTAAAAGGTCCAATGAGATCTGCTTGACGGCTGCAGATGACAGGCTTGCCTTTTTAGATATCCCCGGCACTTCAAGGTGCACAGTGGGTATTTTCAGGCACCACTCCAGAGATAGTGGTAGGGATGCGGACGAGAATCTCCACAAGATGGAATGCTGGTTAGCCACAAGAACTTAGGAAAACGCTGCCTTTGGTATTTCTAGTCGCAAGCTAGCGAGATGGTGGCCAGGCACTCTGGATAGGTAACGGATATGTGCTAGGAGTGTGTCAACAGTTTTATATGTGGTAATCGGGTGGTCTTTAGTAATAGCAATTGTTGCTACCGTGTTAGCACACCGAGGTAGCCCCAAGCATGTGCGGATGACTTGGCCTTGAATGCTTTGCAGGATCCGGATGTTAGTTTTTCCGGCGTTGGAATGCACGGGCGTGCTATACCGCAAATATCCCAAGAAGAGCGCTCTGTACAGTTGAAGCATAGATGACACGGATGTGCCCCACGTTTTACCGACGAGAAATCACATTACGTGTGTTATAGAGGTGAGCCTCTTCTTGAAGTGCAAGATGTGAGCACTCCACGAAATATCTCTGTCGATATTGACGCTCAATAATCGGTGACGTCTCGTATACGAAAGCCTCACGTTGTCGATGGAAACGGGATACCAGATCATGCGCTTGCGGGTAAAAGGGACTAAGGCGCACTTCTCGGTGTAAATTCTGAGGCCTCGAACATAGAGGTACATCGAGGTTATTCTCGCTGCTTTTTGGAGCCGTGCGCATACCTGGGGTCGCGTCACTGCTGAAGCCCAGATGCATATATCATCAGCATATACAGAGAGGTTGACTGACCGAAGTAGAATTTGGACAAGTCCAATGATCGTGACGTTAAACAAAGTAGGGCTGAGGACCCCGCCTTGTGGAACGCCACGAGTGGTGTAATGATCAACGGTGCGGCCTTCCGCAGTATGCACGAAGAAGTATCTCCTCAGAAGGTAGCTGCGAATCCATCGAAACATTTCTCCACCGATTCCAATGTTCGCCAAACATCGAGGATGGCCTCGTGCGTTACGTTGTCATATGCACCTTTCACATCGAGGAGCATTGCAACCGAGATGCGCTTGAGGTATTTCTGTTGTTGCACAGAGGTTACAAGGTCGATGACATTATCAGTAGAAGAGCGGACTCTTCGAAACCAGCCATAGCCTCTGGATATGTATTGTAGCGCTCAAGGTACCACTCGAGGCGTGTGAGAACCATTCTTTCCATTACTTTGCCCACGCAGCTGGACAGTGCAATAGGTCGGTATGATGCCAGATCAAGCGGCGACTTTCCAGGTTTGAGGATCGGTACCAAGCGGCTGGACTTCCACCTTTCGGGAACGACGTCATCGTTCCATGACTGGTTGTAGCATTTCAGTAGTTGATCTCGGCCGCGTCTTCCAAGATAGCATAAAACAACGTATGTAATGCCGTCCGGCCCAAGGGACAATGAGTGCCTGTAGGTGGCTATAGCCGCATCCAGTTCCTCGAGTGAGGAAAGCACATTCAGTTCAGGGACGTGCGCTACAGAAACATCACCGAGAACTTCGTCACTCATGGTGAACACATTGCCTGCAATCCTCACGCAGAAATCTTCGGCAACGTCAACCTGCAGGCGGCCTTGAAGGAGAGCCAATATGCTGAATGGATGTCGTTGATGTGGAGTCGAGCCAAGGCCACACACCGGCCTCCATATAAGGGACATAGGCTTGCGAGGATCGAGTGATTCGCAAGAGTTCTTCCACCGTTGGTCCTCCAGCTTGTCCATTCGACGTTGGATTTTCTTTTGCAGACGTCGAGCGTCTCTGAGGTCATGAATCGAATTAGTGCGCCTCTGCCTCCGCTCGGCCCACCTACAAATCATTCGTAATTGCTCAAGTTCCACATCGAACTCTGTACGCTTTGATACGTACGTAAAGGCGCAAATAACCGCTTCCATCACATTTATAATTACCTCCTCGAGGCCGCGCGCGATATCATCGCATGCCTCTTCAACCTTTGCCTTATACATTGTTCAATTTACTCTGTTGTATGTTGATGAAGAGGAAGTTGCAAAATCTGTGACCTTCAAATACGTTGGAATATGGTCACTGCCGTGAGTCTCAATATTAGTGAACCCTTGCACTTGTTGAGTGAATTGCCGTGACACCAATGCCAGATCCAAGCAACTGCTATATCTCGAACCACGTAAGTTCGTGGCGTGAGGCGAGTTCAGAAAGTTTCCGGCCTCTGGAATCAATTTTGGTGCTACCCCAAATCAAGTGAGGAGCATTGAAATCACCAATGATAATCCGGGGTCCAGGTGTCGCCGTCAAGATGGCATGCAGTTTTTCACCGTCGAACGAACCAGCTGGTGAGATGTAGGCACCGATAAGCGTGAAGGCTGCGTTCTTCTTTGCAACGCGGAGGTACTCGTAGTGATTTCCGTTATGGGGTTGCACCAAATGTGGAATGTAGGTTAGGTCTGTGCGGATATACACAATTACTTTGCTGGGCTCATCGCAAGTCGATGAAGTGAAAGCTTCGTAGCCAGAGAGCTTTATCGCTTTTGACAAATTTGGTTCACATATTACTAATATAGGAAATCTGTAGCGCAAAACGTACTGGCTAAAACATGAGATCCGTGATTTAAATCCTCTGGCATTCCACTGGAAAAGTGTCGCACTACGCACTTCATCTCGGAATGCAGTGAACGAGCCATTGTGTCTATTCAAAGTTGGCAAGTACTGGACTCAGGGCATCCAATACTTGCACTGCGCATCGAGCTGTAGGCGTGATCGTATTGCCTACAAGAGTGCGAATAGCATCAACAAGAGACTTGATCATCATCAAAATTTCACGGTCACGCTCTGTCACCTTAGCTAGGCGAGATGCGGAGCGTGGTGCTACCGGTGCGCGTTCCATTCTTAGATGCGAAGCAGCTTTTGCTCGGGGCTGTGTCCGGCGGTGGGGGTGGCGTCCGCGCTCCACTGCGCATGCACCTACTCTCTCTCTCACTCTCCTCCGTTACGCAGGTGTTCGGTCGCCTTCCCTCCTCTCCTCCCCCGCACTTCAGCCGTGGCGCAGACTCTCCTCCCATGTGATGCAGCGGCGCCGCAGCCAAATACAGCCTCTAACCCACTCTCTCCTCTCCCTCCCCCATTTCAAGTGTATATAAGGGCGTGCGCTCGGTCTGCTTCCGTCCTTCTCGCTTCGCTCCCGTTCAGATGAGTTGAAACGTCAACATCGGCGCCACTCGTTCACTCGGCGCTAACGGAAAGCAACGCACAAACACAACCTAATGACACCACAGACACTAAATACAAACCTCACACACTAACGGAGACTCCGAGTGAACGGAACGGAAACTTGGTGTGCGCCGCCAATGCTGCTTCGCATCCCCTCATGGTTCCCTCGAGTGGGAGATGGTGTAATTTTTTCTGCAGGAGTTATCCTTCAAGTGATGGCCATGCTTCTTCCACAGCCTCCTTTTCAGGTACAGCATTCTCAGTGCACGTGTTCCTTCTGTTCCGCCGTGGTGGCGAGGCTGATTCAACCAAAAGAGGCTTTGGAGCAGGCTTAATACTGTAGGCAGACTTTCTAGATGAGTGTCTGTGACGAGGACGATGTCGCCTGACGACAGAAACTGCTTCTCGGAGAGTCGAATGGTCCCTCACCATTTTCTTCAAAACCGAAATTTCCTGCCTCATTTTTGGACACTCTTTTGATGTGGCGTCGTGGGACCCTTGGCAATTCGGATAATTATAAGAATTAGTCGTACAGTTGTTGGCAGAATGTGGTGCACTACAACGGGAGCATGTTGTAGAATTTCCACAGACCACAGACATGACCAACGTTTTGACATTTTCGGCACTGAAGCGGCTTAGGAAGAAAGGGCGGCAGAGCATGTCGGAAATGACCCACCTTAACATGTGATGGCAGGCAGTCACTTTTAAAGTCGATCTTCACGCATCGCGACTTTCCTAGACGGCACACCTGGAGTATTTGGGGCCACCATTAGCAGGCTTAATAGGAATCAGCAGATCTTCGTTCGTGATGGTCACATCAGTGTCATATATGACGCCTGTAGTTGCCTGTTTTCCTAGCGGAATGATCGTGCTAACACTCATGCCACCGAGGACGGCGACATTGGTGAGAGATTCTAACGCTGACGCTTGAGCGACGTCCACCGCAGCAACATTTTTCCGGGGATTCACTCTGATATCCTCAATACTCTTCGGCAGCAGTGCCTCCAGCTCTGAAGATACAGCTTGCCTGTTCAGTAGTGTCATGTTGATGGATGAGTGCGTAGGCAAGAAGAGGACGGTGTACTTCGGCGGGCTCTGCGGGGCCTTCACAGCAGATACGTCCACGGATGGCCTGAGCATCCTCCGCTTTGCTTTCTGGCTCATGACAGTCACGTATTCGTCGTCGGAGCTGTCGGCGCTCTCCAACCACTGGAGACTCAACTTGTTTGAAATAAATGTTTTATTCTCTCTCTCGGCAGTGTCAATAAGAGTAGCCTTGCTCTCACTGGAAACGCAGTTCCGCTTCCTTGAGGCTGCCGACACGGACGCCGGATATCGGGTGTGCAGGTGAGTCCAATTCCATCTCCGCCGAGCACGGAACTATGCGACCCGTATCATGGCGAAAATAAGAGAAAAGTGTGAAGATGAACGGCAAACACTCAGCTACAGCAGCACTTGGTCTTTTTTCTTTATTCAATAGCAAAAAATTCTAATGTCATACGAAATAAAGCTAGCACACAATGCCGTTCTTGATAGCATACAATGTCGTTCTTCTTGCAGTCTAAAATATGCTAGCAGGTTGCACCATTTTCTAACAGTCGTATCGTCGTTTCGCTCCTCACTTTTCTCATGAGGCTTCTGATTTCATTTACCTTTGTCTTGCACATCGAAGTTGCGTGTATTGCTTTGCAACGTTTACAAACGACATCGGCTTTACGGTATCTTGCGTTGTGATTCGTCCTCGTGCACCTAAAGCTCCTGTTTTCATCTTGAAGCTATTCTTTTTTTGTCCTCGTATTTTACTGACCTCCAACAGCCTTCACTGCAATGGTTGTTTAGATTACGGAAGCGCCAACGTTTTTTGACCGAACTTTGAAATGCGCAAGTCTTGCTCCTGAAGTTTGATCTGTCAGTCCATTTTCTGAGAGCTTTGTCTTCACCGTCTTCGAAACTTCCTAGCGACTCTCTACACCTCACTTGTTCTTGCAAAAATATTATCAACCCTTTTAGTGCAGTAATGCTTTCATTTGGGCCAGTTGGCGCAGCCATGAATCAAGTTACCTTTTAGTGCCTCTGCACTAGTACCGCTGCTGCTTTCTCCTAATGACGTTCCTATTCTCTCTCGCGTGTCTTGCATTCTCTTCTTATAAAATTTCAAGTCAATAAACAATTGTTGCGGTGTGCAACGCTTTAAAATAGGCATCAGCATCGGAGCGTACCAGTACGCTGGAACTCCGAGCGCTTCCAGCGCGCTTGTATGCACTTGCACTGTCTGGCAAAGTTCTCGTAAACGTGTGACATCTTGCGGATTATTAACTCGTTATAACATTCTCAATGCGTTCATGTGAGTTTCCATGAAATGTTCTTTATTGCCAAATTACTCTTTCAAAAGCGTCACAGCTGTTTGGTAATCCTTATGTGAGTACTGTAGCCGCTCAATAAGAGAACTCAGTGTGGTGGACCTCAAGGTCCGTCGGCTACCAGAATGTCGTGTAGGAAACTAGACGGCACGTCCGAACGAACACTTTTAGTGGAACATGAAATGAAAAAGAACGGATGGTTTCGTGCCCTCGAGCGAGCGGCAGCTCGTGAGGAGCAATTACGATGATGATAAACGGCGTCTGTTAGGCTGATGAAGACAAAGTCCCAACAGCTGGCAATAAGACCATGGCTGCGCACACCACCATCTTTTGATGAGGAGGCGGACAACTGGGAGGCTTAGCGGCTGCGTTCGGAAGCATACTTCGAGGCTCACGACGTGACAGACGAGGAGAAGCGCAGGGCGAGTTTGGTCACGGCGTTGACCACAAAGGCAGTCGTTTCATTGGCTGCACGCTGCGCGCTGGAGAAAATACAGAACCTGAAATACGACCACGCTGTGAAGTTCCTGGGTGAGCGATTTTCTCCGACATGCAACGAAATCGCGGAATTGTACAAGCTCTTCACAATGAATCAGCTTGCAGGAGAGTCGGCAAATGAATTTATAGCGGAAATACGCAAGGTTGCAAGCTGGAATAATTTCGGTAACGCCCTTGACAGGATGCTAAAGTACCGCATTGCTTGCGGGCTGCACGACAAGAATGTTTGTCGGAAACTGTTGGCAAAGGCGGAACTCACGCTGAGGGAGGCGGAAGAGGCAGCGCGTGATGCAGAGATGACAGCGGCAAACGTGGACCACATGGTCAGCGCCCAAAACACGGACAATGTGCACGCTACACTCAAAGGCAAATTTACCCGAAAGAGGAATGACGGAACCCAATAGGCGCGCATGATGGACGAATAGACCGTTGTGGAGCAACTACGGAAGGATGCGTGCCGTGTGCAAACCGGTTAGTCTGCGAAGAGATCAAGGGCGCGGGAGATGCAGGCCGTGTGCAGAGATACGTTCCGTGTACAAACCGCTGCCAAGGGAGCTAACTGTCCGCCTCGCTCTTGGGCCAGTCTTCCCACTTGTGTTGGTGGTGGCGTGCGGGCGGTTGTGCCGCGCTCGGAGATGTCGACGATCTAGGAACTACTCCGCGATGCCTTACACGTATACGTAGATGAGCGTGTGATGCTGCTTTTACGTTTCTGCGCACCCATGAAGTCTGCAGCTGGTCTTGACACGTCGCGACGCCGCGCTGTAGATCTCAAGCGCAGTCACGGCACTGCGTCGGCATTGCGGTGGCCGGAAACGAGCTCGGTTGTATGTCGCGAGCTTGAAGTGTACCGACATGGGCTGGCTGGGGCTTTAGCTGGCCGACTTAAGCTGTGCTTCGGAACTCTGTAGAAACCGGTCGCCATTACCATCGGCTTCCCCGTCCCTGGCTCGCAAGCAGCTCGACGTCGCGCTTGCTCGCTGTACTTCCGCTCGCTCGAGGAACTTAGTGGAAACTGGACGCCATTACCGTACGCTTCCGCGTCACTCGCTGTCAAGCAGCTCGGCGCCGTTCGCGGCGGCTGCCCCGCGTCGCTCGCTTTTCTGCTCGAGGTTCACTGGCGGCAGCGGCGACTTACGGGCTTGCTCGAACTGTACGATGCCGCTCGTGCAAAAATCGCCGACTCGTTGGCGGCATGGTGGTTGGCGGCACCTCGGCGTGATAGCTGAGGCTGCTGCACTTGAGATGTTGCGCTATGTGGCTCGAAATGCATCTTTGGTGGTGTGTGATATCACTGTGAAATTATTCACATGTCATAATTTAGACGTGTGTTTTGATTTAACCTTGCATGTATTTGCCATGTGCGTGCGTCTTCATCATCTGTCACGTGTGACTAACCATTTGGAATCGTTTTGTGCTTTGCTGGATGCAGCTGTGGTCCACAACGTGCAGAATGCTGTGTGCAGTAGCACGTGCAATGCCAGTCATCTCTCGCTTTCGTAGGAGCAGCTTCGCAAAAAGCACTGTTCGAGATAAGACAACGCGGCTGGACCTGTATTGGACATTTTACAGTGAATTCAATGAAAGAGAGCAGAAACTTCAAGTGTAGAAAAAAATAAAATGTTTCATTGTCTCACTTTTGTCTTTCGTTGTCGTATTGACTGCAAAATCAGTGATCCACGCATGACTAACTATTTTTTCGCATGTTCTTTTCCGCGCCATTTGTTGCTCACCGCGGAAAAAAACACACGAGAAAAGTATTAAGCCTTGCGGAGACTAATTGCAGAAAATCATCCCCAGGGATTAAGGTTTATTTGAACTGGGGATAAAAAAGTCACAGTTTCGCCGCAAGGGCGAAGCAATGAATGCGATAGCAAGAAACTAATGCCATACGAAGTGAGGCTCGCCAATGGATACTATCAGTTTGAACAGCGCTCCTGTTGCAAAGGCGGCAGAAGCAGCGAAGGAAACTAGCGTGCTTCAGGTGTCGAGCTGTGACACTTGATAGTTCGCGCTCATCTTCTGTTTGTTCGTTTAGCGGCGTCCCTTGAGCTCGAGTGACTTTTGTACGCTCCGTAACGGTGAAAGCTTGAAACACGTGAAAGCTTTCACCGTGAAAGCCGGTGAAAGCTTGAAACACGTGAAAACACGTGAATCACGGTGAAAGCTTGAAACACCCCTCTTCCCCTCACCACGAGAAAACCGCGCGAGCAGACAGCGGAAGGGCAAGGTTCTCCCTGCGCAAATATAAAAAGCGAGCGAGCTCGCCGACGCGCTCCTCGCGCCATCTCGCTGGTAATTAAGCAACGCTTATAAGCGGCTGCCGTCTCTGAGTGCTGCCATCGGTATAGGGTGTGTATATAACGCTCGCCGTTAGCTACCTAAAGGATCTGCGCTTTCTGGCGTAGTGGTTAGCGCCCCGCGCTGCCGAACGATAGGTCGCTGGTTCGACTCCGCGCTTCAGAAGCATTTTTCTGAATTCTTTTTCTTTGGGAATTTTATATATATATATATATATATATATATATATATATATATATATATATATATATATATACTTATACATATACGGTGCATGACGGCGGTGACGGCAAAATCCAGCCGAGACTGTCCATATAATTGCTATCGCAATAAAAGCTCATCCAAATAGAGTATTTGAGTGGACCAACCATTCGTCCGGCGAGGTGCAACTGTGGGGACTAACGGTTGCTCGGTAGGCTGTAAATGTGAGGAATAAATGTTGTCCATTGACGTGAGCTGTGAGAACTAATAGTTACCTGCATGGGGACTAACCATTAGGCCCGGTGCCGTTAGTGCCTAAAGATAAATAATGGTTGTGGCAGCCCCATTACTCCCCAAAGGGACGTACCACACACCCTTTTAACATCCTGCAGTGCACTAGCTAGGGCTACAAGAATCCGACCTGGAAAAGACGACGACGAGAAAACCAGCACGAGACGGCCACTCGTGTTCTTGTTCGCGTCTGTGTAAGTGGTTCCAGACGAATTATATAATTCGTGGTCTCACAGCAGCGACATCTGTCTGCCTGTTTCCACAAATTGGTGACCCGGACTTCGCCTGATCGCTCTCGCTTCTTGATTTGTGCACGCGTCAGCCGCTTCGCTTGGCCTACAGGTGCCAGGAACTCGAGCATTGCAGCCCTTCCCGAAGCCGACAGCCATGACCTCTCAGGAGGTACCGTTATCATCGCCGGAGCCCCGCGAGCCTGAGGCTTCCGCTCTGAAGCTCCCCGAGTTCTGGTCGTCGGGCTCGAAACTTTGGTTCATCACCGTGGAGACATTGTTCCGTCATAATCGGCTCACGTCGCAGTTGACCATGTATGCCATGTCGTTCGCGATGTTCTGCTCTCTCCTCCAGCCGATCATCCTTATGATCATCTTAAGGAGACCCTCATCAGGCGCACTACCGACAGCGAACGACATCAACTTCAGCAACTCCTTACATTAGAGAAGCTCGGCGATCGTAAACCCACTGACCTACTGCGTCGCATGCAAACCTTGGCGCACGATCTCGCTGCGTCTCTGAACAGCGCTGTTCTTCGGGAAATATTTCTGACAGCGTCGTCAGCATCCACACTGGAATCTCTGGCTCAGTTGGCTGACAAGATTATGGATGTTGGTTTTCCCTCCGTGGCCATGCTTCGTCACCCTCAAGACCCTTCGCCCAACAGCATAACTAGTGGCGACAGTTATGCGCGTCTCCTCGCTGCTAATGAGGAGCTCACCCGTAAGGTAAAACAACTAACAGCTCAAGTCGCCGCCTTCCGCACAAACTAGCCGCGTCCTTCATCACGCACTCGCCGCCCCAGCCCTAATCACTCCGGCCGCCGTTCTACTAGTCCCGATGCCCTTTGCTGGTACCACCGTCGTCACGGGTCGCGTGCAAACAACTGTCGCCAGCCTTGTTCGTACGTGGTAAAGGACCGGGCCGAAGAGTGAAGGTGACCATTGTTCCCGGTCCCAGGCACAGTCGCCTCTTTCATGTTACCGACAGTCGCACTAAGGTCCGCAACCTCGTCGATACTGGCACTGAAATCTGCGTCCTTCTTCCTACATTGGCTGAAAGACGCCATCCTCTTGACTCCCTTACTCTCACCGCGGTCAACGGATCGACTATCCTGAGTTACGGCCAAAAGTCGATGACTCTTGACATTGGCCTCAGTCGTGCCTTTCGCTAGCTGTTTGTCATCGCGGACGTGCGCCAACCAATACTCGGAGCTGACTTCTTATGGTACTACAAGCTCTTCGTCGACATGCGGCATAGCCGCATCCTGGACTCTGAGACAAGCTTAACCATCCAGGGCGTTTCCTGCCGCGCTTCACCACTCCGGCTTCTCCAGGCAGACACAACAACCCTTGGTAAAGTGTCATTGCCGAGTTTACGGATGTCTTCCGACCACCCTCCTTTCAGCCCCTTGGCCCCCCTTTGGCCTGTTCGAATATATACGCATGCCATTTGGTATTCGCAACCCGGCACAAACCTTTCAACGTTTCGTCGACGAGGTTTTACGTGACTTGACCTGCTGCTTCGCCTATCTCGACGATATACTCGTCTTCAGTGCCTCTCCTGAAGCTCACAAGCACCATCTACGTGAAGTGCTTGAGAGACTGAGCAACCTCGGCCTCGTTGTTAACGGCCGTGAGAGTGCGTTCGGGGTCACTCAGGAGGAATTCCTCGGCCATCGCATCAACGCACACGGCATTCGTACACTACCGACTCGTGCAACTGCCATTCGTGAGTTTCCTCAGCCATCCACCACCAGGCAGCTGCGTAAATTTCTTGGCCTCAACAACTTTTATCGTCGTTTCATTCCTCGCTGCGCCGATATACTGCAGACTAAACGACCTTCTCACGGGCGCCAAAACACCGACTGCCCCGGTACCCTGGAACGATGCGGCTGAGCATGCATTTAGAGACATCAAATAAGCCACTGCCGGTGCTACACTGCTCGCCCAACCTAAATGCGACCCCCCAACATCCGTTATGGTAGACGCACCTGACAATGCCGCCGGCACTGTCTTGCAACAGTCCGTTGCTGGCGCTTGGCAGCCCATCGCCTTCTTTTCCAAGATTGCCCCTCCCGAGCGCCGCTACAGCACCTTCGACCGAGAGCTACTCGCCATCTACTTGGCTGTGAAGCACTTTCTGCTGATGTCTGCTTTAGCGTCCACAGCACTTGTTACGCACCCCGCGAAATCAGAAAGCTCGCCTTCATCTCGGAATACACGAGCGACATGGGCCACGTCAGTGGAAAAGCCAACGCCATTGACGATGCGCTTTCTCGCGCTGCTATCCATGCAACAGCACACGGCCGAACGAGCATCGACTCCACAGCCATGGCTGCCGCCCAGAAGAATGACGAGGAGCTCCAGGTGCTACGAAACGGGGGCACATCTCTTGTCTTGGCTGACGTCTTGGTGCCTGACTTTGACGTGCCCCTCGTTTGTGATACGTCGACAGGACGTCCTCGTCCCTAAGTACCTCTCCCGTTCCGTCGAGAAGTCTGATGCCTTGCACTCCTTGGTTCACCCTGGCATTCGCGCCACACAGCGACTTATCACTTCACGTTATGTCTGGCTGAGAACTAACGTAGACGTCCGCGGTTGGTCACTTGCTTGCCTCAGGTGCCAACGGTCTAAAGTGCATCTTCACACTGTCATTCCTCTTGCCACGTTCCCTTCTCCGGATGCTCGCTTCAGCCACCTACACGGCGACATTGTTGTTCCACTTCCTCCATGCGGGAACCATCGCTACCTGTTAACCTGCATTGGCAGATTCACAAGATGGCCTGAAGCAATGCCTCTTCAAAACAATACTGCGTAGTCGAGAGCCCGATCATCGTTCTGTGGATTAGCCGTTACGGTGTCCCTTCTACCATTACGACTGACCGTAGTCGCCAGTTCGACTCAACATTGTCCGCCAATCTATCAGGGCTCCTCGGTCTCAACCACGTCAAGACTACCTCGTATCATCCCATCGCCAACGGAATCATCGAACGTTTTCATCGCCAGCTGAAGGCGTCACTCATGGCTTCCACTTTTCTTTCATCATGAATTGAACGCCTTCCTTTCGTTATGCTTGGCATCCGCGCGTCTCTTCGTAGCGACTCCTCCATAAGCGCCGCCGAGCTGACATTTGGCACCACTGTTCGCGTTCCTGGTGAATTCTTCAGTGACCCGCCCACGGTATCTGCAGACGTTTCCGACTATACATAACACCTACGCAACGCTATGGGTATCGTGGTTCCGCCTCCACAATGACGAAAATCTCGTAGTGTGTATGTCAGTCCCGACCTCCAACACTGCACGCACGTTTTAGTGCGACACGATGCCGTGCGACCTCCTTCGCAGCCCCCGTATGATGGCCCATTTAAGGTCCTCAACCTAAACACTTCCGTCTGCTCATCAATGACCGGGAAGATACTGTTTCCCTCGACCGTCTCAAGCCTGCGTACTTGGACACCGACACTTCGACAACGTTGCATCTTACGACCACTTTGGACTGCCAAACTCGCCGCGTGCATTTTGCGGCTCAACGGTCGGGCTCTGGCCACCTGCAACAAACCCGCGACATCCTCGCTAGAAGGGCGCCCTGTAGCGCACTAGCGCGTGCTACAAGAATCCGACCATGAAACGTCAACGACGATGACGCAACCAACACGAGACGGTCGCGCGTGTTCTTGTTCGCGTCTGTGTAAATTGTTCCAGACGAAATACATAATTTGTGGTTTCACAGCATCGACACCTGTCTGCTTATTTCCACAACCCTTTTGCCTTAGAGTGTATGATGACGAAGTGCAAGGGCCAACCAACCGGGCTTCCGTCACTACGAGAGACGGCGAGCAGGGAAGACTGGCGGCACGAAGGGGCGTGCACATGCTGCGGCAAAAGCGGTCATACAGCGGGAAAATGCAAGCTCCGTCATGTTAAAAGCTTCACTTGTAAGAGGCAAGGACACCTAGCCCGTGTGTTCCAGCAGCACCACTGTCAGCAAAACAAGGTATTCCACTGTGAAGGACAATGGTCTGATAATGACGACTACGAACAATATCTGCTCAACTTGCAAGCGGCGTCATTGAACATGGTCCAGCCAATTTATCACACCATGGAATAGGATGGCGTGGTTCTCTGAATGCAAGTCGACGCAAGTTCCCCCGTAACAATCATCAATATGGCCCACCTACACCAACAACCGGCAACTTTGGCCTCTGCTCCAGATGACTACCGTGCAACTGACTTGTTTCCTCGGTCAACCGCCCGTCAAGGGTCAACCCAACGTCTCAGTAACGTACAGCGTGACCACGCTGGCAGCTACCTTGGTGGTGCTGGCATGCTCTGGACCGGAGCAGTGTGGGCGGGACGGCGTCAAAGCCTTCGAACAGCACAGAAGGCAGGCTCTCGCCGTGAGAATCAAGGCTGCCCCGGGTAAGCCATCATCTGCTAAGGACGCGTTACAGCTGCAGAAGTTATTAGACGACTTTCAGGACTTGTTCTCGGGAGAGCTAGGGTTAATCAGAGAGCCACCTGTTGAGTAACGCTTGCGCGAAGTTGTCGCACCTCGTTTCTTTAACACGCGTGCCGTGGCTTACGCGATGAGAGAAGCCGTTAGCCAATAAATAGATCGTCTTGTTCAGACAGGAATCTTGACACCAGTTGCTTGCGCTGACTGGGCAACGCCTATTGTTCCGGTAGTAAAAAAAAGCGGGTCCATACGTTTTTGCGATGACTTCAAGGTAACAGTCAACGCTGCTTTCCACACGGAAAAATATCCTTTGCCCAAAATTCAAGACATTTTCGCTAACTTAAGTGGAGGCGAGCTGTTCTCTACAATCGATCTAAAGGATGCTTAGAGTCAGTTACCTCTAAATGACTACGCAACGACGCTTCTAGTGGTTAACACGCAAAAGGGACTATTCTGCTTCAACCGCCTCCCTTTCAGTGTGGGGTCCACCCCAGCAATTTTCCAGAGACGCATGAAAGCCACCCGTCAAAGAATATCGGGCGTTCAAGTTTACTTGGACGATGTGGTAGTGGCGGAGCAGCAAGACAACTGTGAAAAGTTGCCCGAAGTCTTCCAGAGGTTTCGGGACTATGGTGTGAAGCTTCATCCATGTAAATGCAAAATACGAAAGAAAGTAGTTCACTATGTTGGGCACAGCATATGCACAGACGGACTTTTGCCAAAAACGGAGAACATTGAAGCAGTATCAGAAATGCCAAGGCTGACATGTATGTTGGAGCTGCGGTCATTCATCGGCTTTGTGACGTATTACCATGCATTCCTTGCAACTTGTCCACTATTCTCGCGCCCTTGTATGAGCTGCTAAAGAAAACGCCCGTTGGCAGTGGGGAGCAAGACGAGAGGCCGTTTTTGCAGCAACAAAACACCTCGTCAAAGGTGTCAGGTTCATCACGCACTATGATCCGGAAAAGCCCGTCGAGTTAGAAACAGACTGTTACGGCATCGGGGCTGTGTTATACCAATGGGTCAACATACAGGCGAAGCCAGTTGGATTTCGGTCACGCACTCTGACTGCCGCCGAGCAGAATTGCGCACAAATTGAGCGTGAAGCGCTGACAGTTGTCTTAGTGGTGACCACATCTCGCGAGTACCCACTGGGTAACACGTTCACGCTAATTACAGATCACAAGCCACTGCTGCGACTGCTCAGCCCAGACAAGCCCGTACCTGTTCTGGAAGCTGCACAGATACAACGTTGGTCTTTATTCTTCAGCGACTACACGTAGAAGATCGAGTACAAGGCGGAAAAAACCTTTCCGGTAGCTTACGCACTCAGCTGCCTTCCGGCGTTATTGATGGACATTGGAGTTCAATAACGACGCCCATGAGTACGTACTTTTCGCTGATCAACTCGACACCACCCTGATGTCGTCTAGTGATTTGGCCCGGGCGACAAAAGCAGATGGCACCCTCAAACAAGTCACTGTCTATATTCGCACGGCTGGCTTAGGAAACTACCGAGGTCAAATGTAGACTTACGTCCATTCTTTGTCGAAAAACACGAACTTGGGCGCAGTAATAACATTGTCTACTGGGGCCACCGAGCGATAACTCCAGTCGCCGCACGGAATGCCGTACTAGGCATGCTGCACGACACGCATCAAGGGATAACGTCGATGAAGAAGTTGGCGCGCTCAATTTTTTTGGTATCCTGGGCTGGACCGGGACATTGAACGTGTGGTAAACACTTGCCCTGTATGTGGGCAGTGTAGCAGCATGCCACCGGCCAAGGAGCCTTTGCCATGGCTGAAAACTAAGGTAATGTGGTCAAGGGTGCACGTGGATTAGGCCGGCCTGGTTGACGGACATATGTTGCTCAGCGCGTTTGACCCTCAGACGAAGTGGATAGGGGTGAGCCCAGTGAAGATAGCCGGCGCGGGACGGACTATGGAAGCCTTACAATGATTGTTTAGTAGGTTTGGCTTGCCCCGAACCGTAGTTTCCGATAATGGACCATAGTTTACTAGTGTGCAGTTTCAGTCGTTCATAAATGAAAACGGAATGCGCCACTTTCGCAGTCCAACGGTCTAGGAGAGAGGACAGTGTGAACGATTAAAGTCGGAATACGCAAGAACGCTAGTGGCATAATGCAAGGCGGATTAGACCGAATTCATTTGCAGTATCGTCGCACTCCCCCTGCCTAGTGGGAAAACACCAGCCTTCATGCTGCTTGGCTTGAAGCCTCGATGCAAGTTGGATACCATCGCGTCATGTCGCCCATTTTCTCACGCAGACACTGAACTCCCCGGAACCATCCATCAAGCAGGAGACTGTTTGGTACGGAAACTACGGGACAGGAGCCGAGCGGAAGGCTGGCGTTGTACAGGCCCCCGAAGGCCACCGCACGGTAGCCATCAAGGCCGCAGACGGAGAACATCATCGCCGGCACTACAGCCAGCTGAGTGCAAGAAAAACCGACAGCGCGGGACTCGCCGCCGGTGAAGCACAAGTCAAGCAAGAGCCCGGTGTTGAGGCACCGCAGACGAAAGCTGGCGAAGCCAGGGCACCAGTGACCTCAAGAGAAGGACCCCAGAGCCCAGGTGCGCCAGACGCGGACAGCCGATCAGATACGCATGACAACCAAGTTCGAAGTGAAGTCAGCGGCGCGCAATCTGATGGTAATAAAGTGTTCTATTCTGGCGATACTATGTTGCGCAGGTCCACCAGAAACCGACGCATGCCGGATCGCTACCAGGAGAACTTGCGTTTGGCCTAGTTGGTGCTTGCTGTTGCTGTTTGGTGTTTGTTTGCGTGTCGTCGTACCTCCCTCTGTCCTCGTCTTTTTTGTGCGGTCAAAATGTCAAACAGGATCGCTACCAGCCTGAAGAGAAAAGAAGGCTGATGCATCGTCATTGGTACATGTCATTGCCACTGCGCACGTTGCGTGCGCATACCCTGCAGAGGATGAAAAAAAGCCTCGCTCCCAATAAACGTTGTTCACTGTTGTACTCTCGTGTCTTCACGCATCAGTTATGCCCTTGAGTTGGCTAAAGCTTATGCTTAGAGAATCTAATCCTTCTCCGTCATTCATTTTTCTTTCCGCCTCTGTGGTGAGATTCGTTATCTGCATCCTCAAAGTTTTCCTCTTCTGTGAAACGTCATTTCGATTCATGTTGAGCAAGATGCAGGCTTACATTCAAGTTTCAATGATAACCTCTTCCTTGGGCGGTTGCTCTCGGCTCCACGGCTGCCGCTCCCGGCTGCACGTCTGCTGCCTTGTTTTCCTTCAGCTGGGGCTATGCCGTCCCAATGTTGTCGATGAGGGAAGGATGGTCACGGCACCATGTATTAAGCGAACAAACCGAAGAGCCGCAACGCTTCGAACCGTTTATTCATACGATTAGAACATGATGGCATGATGATGATTCGTCTTCTGCCTCTTCTAGATCTCCGTTGTCTTCCCCTGTCTTCTTTTTTGTACAGTATGCACGGCTTTGCTGTGTTTACCCTATCCCCTTGTCCTTCTTTCTCTCCTCACTTTCCTTCCAACGACGCGTTGCAGGTGACACGAGATTTCATAGCCATTCATGATTATGATAGTTTTCTTAAACGCTACGTGGCGCAACGAAAATCTTAGCTCCGCCCTTAAAACGCTGAATTGCAGCTTGTTTAGCAAAGAAGCATGCAGTGAAACAGCTTTTAGAATTTTTGGTTTCGCTTTCCACGCCACCGGTGCCACCGACGAAAAGTCGCCCTGCGCCAGCGCCAATAATACACCCGGCGTCGCGTAGACGACGCCGCCGCAGTCAACTCGGAACGACCCCCACGCCGCCACCGGTCGAAACTGACACGGCGCACACCACTACTCGCCCTACAGTGAACTAGAAGTATCTGGTTCACTGTAGCTCCGCCGCTGTCACGCTTACGGTTACGGCATAGTTTAAGCTCTGCCCCCGCACTTGCTGTGCTAGGCGCGTGTCTCTGCCTCTCCTTAGCTTCGCCCTCTCCAGCTTGGCCAGGTTTTTTCAAACGACGGCCGGCGCAACCTCGAGCTTAAAAAGCTCCGCTCTTAAAACTGTTTAGAGAACGCTGCCGCGCATGAAAGAGAGCTACCAGTATATTGGGTTGAAGATATGAATTGTATGACGGCCTCTGGAAAATTAAATCGCGAAAACAAAATTATTGCAGTTATTGTGATTACGCATTGTTACATGATTACGGATTGTTACATCACAACCTTTTTCCCGCGATTTTGTATCCGTCACTTTACGGTACAAGGGAGAAATTCAACCTTGTTGGTAGGACATCGAGCGATATTAAACGCAATGCACCACAATGACGAGAAGGGAGGACACAACACGAGCGCTAACTTTCAACTAAAAGGTTTATTGCTACCGAAGCACGAATATATAGAGTGGCGATGCTTACACGCTGCACGCAGTCATGCGCAGAGAAGTAAGTGCATTTTTCCTATCGTACTGTTTCTTTTTACAGGATATGCGAAGCA
This sequence comes from Rhipicephalus sanguineus, assembly GCF_013339695.2. Lineage (NCBI taxonomy): Eukaryota > Metazoa > Arthropoda > Arachnida > Ixodida > Ixodidae > Rhipicephalus > Rhipicephalus sanguineus. The sequence continues at coordinate 82,558,210 of NC_051176.1, forward strand.
AATTTACAAAGTAAAGCACGTTCAAAAAATACAGTTCTTTATTTGAAACGGATAGGGACAGCGTGCTTACACAATCGCTACCCAACTTTGCGGTTTTGGTGGCTTCTATTATTAACCTGGTTAATTCGTCACGGTTGGACACTAACACCTTACTGTTCGAAAAAAATGGGATGCACCCACAAGGTCTGCAATGCATCTCGAGCTACCCATCATTGCCCTGCAGGCTACCCTTTTTACGTACAAGTGTCAGTAGCCGAGGGCTTGATAAAGAAATGCCGTCACGCTCATCGAGGTCGTCGTTCCGACACTGATGTCGCTCAAAAAAAGATAGCTGTTCTGCCGTGCTTACACAAAATCTCGCATAACATAAAAAGGGTGGCATCACGTGCTAATGTGTAGGTCGTTTTCTCCGCCCCATGTAATATGAATTCAGTTTGCAGACTCAGTAGTCAAGCACGGCAGAACGCTTCTGCTTGCAATATAAGACACAGGACTCGGTTCGTGGACTGTATACTCGGGGACAACATTCTGTGGCAATGAATGAAAGCTATGGGGGGCGGAGCTAACTGCTCTGTTTTGCTGCGCCAAAGCAGCTGTTATCTATATTAACTGACTTACTAGTTCGAAATAATTGAGGTTTACACGTGAGTAAGGATATAATGGAAAAAACTGTATTACACGCACTCGTACAAAACAACACACGTCTTCTTTTCTCAAGTTCAGTGTCCAGACTGCCCCTCCCAACCAACTTCTTTTCATGGGGAGAAGGGAGCGCACTCTCTCCTGTCTGGGTTCGCGCTCCACGGTGCGCCTGGCTCTCGTCTGTCAACGGTGCCATGTTCGTAGTCGCAGGTTCTTGAAGAGACGGCCTTTCGTTTGGTGTTATTTGGTTTGCCCGTCTGGCTTTGGTGTTCTATCGTTTTATTACATCCTCCCCCCCAAAATGAGCTTTGATCATTTTACTTCTGTCTCCAAAGGGTAGGGCAGTTGTACCGGACGTCGCAGAGTGATTCCAGTGGACAACTTTACAGCACAAGAACGCACTGCTCCGTCACGGCCTTTGAAAACTTCGACGACTCTTCCTGTTTTCCACATATGTGGCTTTGCATGGTCTTCATGGACAATCACAATGTCGTCTACCGTAAGGGAATTGTCCTGTCTTGACGATATTAGGTGCGCGGAGCGCAACTGTAGCAGGTATTCCCTTTGCCATCGGTTCCAAAAGGCGTTGACAAGTGATCGTCGGTACCTCCAGCGTCGGTTAATGTCAGCTGCTGTAGAAGTGGGAACAGCGCTTAACTTAGAGGCGGGTAAAGCTATCAGTCTCTTTCCTGTCAACAGATGGGATGGTGTAAGCACTGACGCCTCGCCTGGCTCCTCTAGGACATAGGTGAGTGGGCGCGAGTTTATCGCTGCCTCCACATCCGCCAAGACTGTAGTGAGCTCTTCAAATGACAGGCTTTGACGTCCGAGAACTTTTCGCAGGGAAACCTTCACTGACTTCACCATTCGCTCCCACCAGCCTCCCCACCAAGCTGCCTTTTCTATTATGAATTTCCACGTGATGCGTTGAGAGCCGCAGTAGTCTTGAATGTCACAACTGCGAAGAATTTTCCAGAGGCTTTGCACTTCCCTCGATGCCTTCTTAAAGGTCAAAGCGTTATCGCTGTAAATAGTCTGCGGTAGACCCCTGCGAGCTACGAAGCGTCGAAGGGCCAGCAGAAAACATTCAGTTGCAAGGCTGGAAATTAACTCTAAGTGCACTGCTCTCGTTGTTGCGCAGGTGAACAAGGCGATGTAACTCTTTGCGCTTGACGTTTTACTTTTGGTGAAAAGAGGGCCGGCGAAGTCGATGCCCACAACTTGAAAAGGTTCGCTACGGTTCACTCTGTCACCTGGAAGGGGAGCTGTAGGCGCTGTGGCCGGTTTGAGTCGGTGCTTGGCACACAGAGAGCATCGTGATATCACTTGCTTCACTAGCTGCCGACAACACGAAATCCAGTAACATTCGCGCAGTTCAGACATAGTGCTGAGAGCGCCTCCGTGAAGAGTTCGAAGATGAGCTGCAACTACTATAAGTCTGGTTACGACATGATCTTTCGGAAGAAGGATTGGATGCTTGACGTCTTCGGATGCCTTTGAAAATTGAAGACGACCTTTCACGCGCAACAATCCCTGTGCGTCAAGGAAAGGCTGAAACTGTGCTATTGGTGAGTTCACCGTCAGGCTCTCTCCCCGAGAAACTGTTCCAATCTCTTGCTCGTAGTATTTACGTTGCGCATGTCGAATCCAGTGGTTGCTGGCCTCTTGAATCTCGTCCGCTGTGAGATATGCTGGGTTACTCCCATTGTGATGTCGGCAGTTTCTTACAAACCTCATGACCCACGCAGTTACTCTTATCAGACGTGTGTAACTGCTAAACTTTTCTGCTTGTAGCAAAGGGGTCATTTCAGTTATTCCTGTAAGCAGCTGAACTGCGTTCTTCCTCTTTTCGTTGTCCGCTTCATGGCTGTGATACGCATTATCAAATTCTTTTGGTGGCCAGAATTGAGATTTCTGTTGCAGCCAACTTGGGCCTTTCCACCACAGTGTGTTCTCCTTTAGGGACTCTGCAGGCATCCCTCGTGTCAGGCAGTCAGCGGGGTTATCGGTGCCTGGGCAATGCCTCCAACTTTCTGGGCTGCTTAAACTCTGTATCTCAGTCACCCTATTTTCAAAAAATGGCTTCCATTGCTTGGCTGTGCCCCTTACCCAACAGAGGGTGATCGTGGAATCTGACCAAAAATACACTGCAGTTGTTTGATCAAGGACACTATGAAGATAATTAGCCATTCGTACTCCAATCAGGGCAGCCATCAACTCCAACCGGGGCAGAGACATCGCTTTCAACGGGGCCACTCGGGACTTCGCGAAGATGAGGTTTGTGTGCACCACTTCGCGGTCATCTTGCGTCCGTAGGTACGCACAGGCGCCGTAAGCTTTTGGGCTTGCATCGCAAAATATGTGCAGCTGACGGTTAACCTCGTAGTCTGTCAGTATGCAACGGGGAAAAGAGAGCTGTTTCAAGTTAGTCAGATCTGAGCACCAGCTTCTCCACTCTGCCTCTAAATCATCCGGCAGTTGTTCATCCCAGCCAACTCCTCTCTCCCAAAGGCGCTGAAAGAACACTTTGGCTCGTATCACAAAGGGCGCTACCAGTCCCAAAGGGTCAAAGATCCTCGCTGATGCCTGCAGCACCGCGCGTTTTGTACTGACTCCTGCGCATGATGTGATCAATACGGCCGCGGCCGATATGGACATTTTATCTTTAGTAGGTGTCCACAAAAGCCCCAGTACTTTATGCGGTTCATCCGGAGCGCTGCTTTGTTCGCCCAATGTCATCCTAACTTTTTCGGAATTGGATGACCACTTTCTTAGGCACATTCCAGCATCGGTCATTATTTTGTTCGCTTCTGCAGCTATCTTCAAGGCTTCGTCCTCAGTAGCTGCTCCTGTAACTAAGTCGTCGACGTAGAAAGAGTCTTTGAGTATGCTCACCGTTTTCTGAAGACCGTCGCCCTGGATTTCCAAGTGGTGAAGAAGAACGGCGTTTAACAGGTATGGGCTCGCCGTAGTGCCGAATGGCACTCTTTGCATTCTCCACTCCTCTATGTCTGGAAGGGCGTCAGGGTTGTGGGGTGCTTCGCTGTACCAAAGGAATCTTAGAGCATCCCTGTCCTCAGGTCGCACGCTGATTTGAAGGAAGGCTTTCTCGATATCTGCCACGAGAGCAACCGGGTGTAGGCGGAAACGTAGCAGAATGCGGACCATGTCGCTAATGAGCTTCGGCCCTTTATCCAAATGTTCATTTAGTGACGATTGTTCTGGTGCATGAGAAGCGTCGAACACTACGCGAAGTTTCGTTGTCTTTGACTGAGTGCGGATGACAGGCTGGTGAGGCATGTAATATACATGCTGGGATGCTACTTCATTTTTTACTCTTTCTGCATGCCCTTCGTTCATGTAGCTTCTGATGGCCGTGTCGTATTCTTCCACAAGTTCTTTGCTGCGGCACAACCTCTTTGTAAGACTTTTCAGCCGTTTCATAGCCATCTCTCGGTTATCTGCCAGGTCACTAGAAGTTTCTTTCCACGGAAGTGACACTTCATAGCGCTCACCTTTTCTTTCCACGCTGCTGAGAGCGTGGTTGATGCTTTCTTGCTTCACGCTCTCTTCATTGGTGACTCCAATGGCATCCAGTTCCCAAAACTTTTGCAGTATAGTTTGATCTTTGGTGTCGCTTTCCAGACCAATCTTTAAAATGCAGACATTTGTCGCCATGGTCAGAGAGCTGTTGAGACTGAACGGACCCTGGAAAGTCCAACCAAACTTTGTATGGATAGCTGCTAAACCGTTGTTGTCTGCACAGCGGCGGACTTGCCCTGACAGTAAGTTCCACAAATGATCCGCTCCAATCAACAGTGCAATTCCTGGAACCGCTGGCATTCCTGGATAAATGAGCTTGTCAGCGATAAGTCCTCCATTACACTCAATTTCCTGCACAAAAGCATGGTCAACCGGAACTGGTGCAACGTCTTTGCATATGAATGGAACTTCTACGGCCTCAATGGTTATTTCGCTGTCGCTGTATTGACTACGCATGCGCAGTTCAACGATTCGGAATGTTTCCGTTTTCGCAGCTGTCAATCCGAAAGTGTGGAGGTGGAATTCCTTGTGTCCCAAAACACGCAGGTTGAGCGTTTTAGAGACGTCTTCTCTAATAAATGTCTTTTGACTTCCGCCGTCTAATACACCACGGATGTATCCGCATTTGTTACCACCGACGGCCCAAGTGCGGAAAGTCTGCAGAGCGACTTCTTTGTTCGTTTCTTTTTCAGCGGCCGCATGAACGTTAGTTCTGGTAACTTCTTTCACAGCTTCTTGCGGACGATCATTCTTTGCTTTCTTCCAGTCGGGGTTGCACAAGGAAGATACATGGCGTTTGCCGCAGTATATGCACTTTACTTTTCTTCTGCATTCTTTTGACTGGTGCCCCCACGACGTACAACGAAAGCAGCGCCCGGCTCGTGCCAATTTGTTGGTCTTTTCTTCCGGCGGGAGGGGAGCCGAACAGGACTGTGTCTCGTGTTTCGTCTACTCGCAGAAGAAACACCTCCTCGCCTGCTCTGGCTGCGTGTGAAGCACCGCGGCGCTTGGTGTATGGTTCTGTTTACTTTTTCCCCCGCTCCGTTCGGCTTTGCTCTCTTTCGTGGCACGGACGCTTTCGGCGCATCTTTCTCTGCTTTCTGTCTCGACGAGGAGAAATTCTAAAATGTCGGTTAGCCTATTGTCTACTCCTGACGCTGAAGATGCTTCTGAATCGTGTGGCGACTGACTCGCCGACTTTGTTGCGCTGTTGGCTCGGCGTAGTTCTTTGTGGAAATCCACAACCATTTCTTTGGGTAGCTCCGAGAGGATCACGTCGCTTAACATTGCCGAATAAGATGACGCATTTATGCCTAATCCCTTTAGTCCACGAATGTGGGCTTGCATGTGATCGTACAAGCGCCGTAGCCCGCGGGCGTCCTCCCGTGAAGCAACGCTAGGAAGTGCTCTCAATTTTGCGATATGCTCTTGTTGAATTCGTTCTTTGTCGCCGAATCGTCTCTGCAAAATTTCGATGGCATCTTCATAGCAAGTTTCCGTCGCCTGCAGCCCGCTTATCGCTGTCATGGCTGGTCCCGTGAGCAGTGACCTTAGGTACTGGAACTTTTCGGTCTTCGAGAGCCCTTCGTTCTCGTGAACTGCTTTACGGTAACATTCCCAGAAGGCTTGCCATGCGGAAAGCTCACCGTTGAACGGTTCCAGCCGCAGCTTTGGTAGCTTGACGCCATGATGGTGAGTCTGGGAGGGCGGCGGATGAGGTGTTGCTACGCTGCTGGCGGTGATGGCACCCGCCTGCACCGACGCTATCTTTGCTTTGAGGAGGCCGATGGCTTGGTTGGCCCTGTCGTCGTACTGGATGTTTTCTTCGTACTCCTCCTCGAAGGCGTCCTCTGGCAGGCAGGTTTCCATTTCTTCGTTGATCTTTCGAAGATCGGCGTTGTTAACCTCCAGCCGTTGCAGAATGGCACTGAGCTGTTCAACACTAGTGCTTTCAAGCGCCGATGTTGCCTCGTTGATGATGACGGTGTTCTGTCGTCGTCGGGAGCGTCGCTTCACTTTCAGCTTTTCCATCCTCTTTGTCTTTGTCCCTACCCGCGACCTTTAGGACCTCTCTACTTTAGTATACTTTCTTCCCGGGTTTCGGCACCATTATGTTATCTATTTTAACTGACTTACTAGCTCGAAATAATTGAGGTTTACACGTGAGTAAGGATATAATGGAAAAAACTGTATTACACGCACTCGTACAAAACAACACACGTCTTCTTTTCTCAAGTTCAGTGTCCAGACTGCCCCACCCAACCAACTTCTTTTCATGGGGAGAAGGGAGCGCACTCTCTCCTGTCTGGGTTCGCGCTCCACGGTGCGCCTGGCTCTCGTCTGTCAACGGTGCCATGTTCGCAGTCGCAGGTTCTTGAAGAGACGGCCTTTCGTTTGGTGTTATTTGGTTTGCCCGCCTGGCTTTGGCGTTCTATCGTTTTATTACAGCAGCCCCCGATGAACTTGTTTCGGTTTCAGTTTCGGCGTGACAGATGCGTATTTCCTGCAGTTAATTTCTTCGCATCTGCCCCTTGGTTGATTGCGTTGAACCACGATTACCGAGCGTGCAGGCATATTGGCGTTTCGTTCCCTATTCTTAATTTGTCTGTGTCATTCTGTGTCGTCCAGAAATGACGTGAATATTTTCAGCGCTGCAGTTTTTAGCGCATGCACTGATATGTAAACTCATCTACAGCTGAAAACTGACGCGTCTAGCGTGCTTACATAGCGCGGGCGCGGTATATCAAAGAGCAGCTCACACACACACATCTTGCGGCGCGAAGTGAAATTCAGTTTGGATCGCGTTGAGTTACACCGATATCAAAAGGCATCGGTGGCCCACTGCCCACACGCTCCGCCGCTCAGAAAACGTATAGCGGCGACCTCGCGCCGCTGCAGAACCCACAACCCCTGTGCTCAATTCCAACCGCTGCCCGTTTCCGTCTCCTTCATTGAAACCGTATGGGCATGCGGTCATTTCTCACGATACTGCATGGCGCCGGTTATGTACACCTCAGAATAGCAGTCGTATGTTGCACTTGTTAGGTTACTTAGTTAGAACAGGAAGGCGTGTAAACCCCTGCACGTCTCTAAAATGCCCTGCTTTCTGAACACCTACACAATTAGCGCTAGTTCTAAAGTTCAAAAATAAATGGCCACCTACCATTTCGCTACCAATAATTCGTTCCTAACATCGTAAATCACATTTCATTAGCTAACTTTGTCAAACGCCAACATTCTGAGCCATGCTCAGCCTGGTGATTACACCATCCCACTATCCTCCACATTCCAATTCGGATTTTCGCTTCTGTGGCAGGTATTCACACATACTATTCCTAAACCAGCAAGGAAACCCCTTGAACACGCTAGGCTACCACGGCTTGTTGCAGACAGTTTTAAATCTGGACACGGCGAGCAGGGGCGTAGGCAGAAATTTTTTTCGGGGGGGGGGGGGGGCACCACCTTGATCTGTAGTGGGAACGAGCAGGCAGATGTGGTCGAGTGTCATTTTCTGCTCTGTATGCTATGGCAGAAAAAAATTTCGGGGGGGGGGGGCACGGGCCCGGTGTGCCCTAACGTGGCTACGCCCCTGACGGCGAGTATTTGCCAGGAGGAATACATTGTGCTACATGAAAAATTGTAGCAGCTAAAACAAGGTGTATTGTTATATATTTCCTGCATAATCAGCTGGCTAAAATCTAAAAGTCGCTCAAGTATTAATGCACACACACACGCGCACACCAGTCACAGGAATAAACCTTTAATACTGTGTCCCTTTCTTTCAAGCCAGCTCAATCTATCAAAGCCAGACAGCCGTGTATTTTCAACGAAACATTTACGACTCCGTGAGCACTTATATGATGTACCTGACTACAATGTACAGTAAAAACTTCATGAAGACGCGCACATTACTGCGCGTATTCCTCAAGATCTCGTCATTTGGTCCTGTAAAAACACACTTGAAAAAGTATTTGTGCTCAACTTGCCCATTTACTTAAGCAATTAACATGCGCAGTCGAAGAAACAAACAGAACATGAGCAAGTGGGTACTAATTATTATCCACGTACGTAGTGTAACTGATGGTTGTATTTTTTTGCCAGATGAGTGAAACGGTTACAAATGACGAGACAATGCATTTCTGGAAGTCACTTTCATCTTGCAGCTCTTGACCTATAATTCTTCCAGTCTTGTCAGTTCATTCACCCGTAACAGCTCTTTGGAAAGGCGGTGTAGAGTATCTTGGGTTGGAATCAAAATTTTGCTACCATTTCTTTCGAGTCAAACAAGATATGGCATACACCACTCAGCACTGCTTGCTCTCCTCAGCTGCCGTTTTATGTGTGAAGTACAAGTGCCACCCACAACTAACAATCAAAAGACTAATTCACAGGCTGAGAAGAAACATACTAAATGATTGCTTGGGGCTGCATGCAACCAGAATCACGTAAGCGGATAGTGCACATCGTCACATGTTAGTCGGCGTTTGTGGTGCCTTGACTTCCTTCCTGCGTCCTTGTTTGCACGCCCTGTTTTTTAGAATGACAGAGCATACTTCCAAGCTGTTGGGCATCAAAAGGGAATACATAGCATCTTACAAAGAATCAGCATCACATGAGCCAGCGCGCACCGGGTTCATCAGTTCCTTTATACCACTCAATTCACTGACACTACTGTCACTGCAGCTGCTGGAGTCACATCCCAGAGTAATTATGATGCTGTCGAGCGTGCTTTCGATTGCACCATCCTGCTCCCAGGCCTCCTCTTCAAGACGCACCACATGAGCGCAGTTGCGCGCCCAGTTTTCTGCAGTCACAAGGGCAATGGCTTCGTCCAGAAGTTTTTCGACTCCAGCAAGAGTGAACGACCTGTTGTTGGCTGCAATATACCCCGTGACCTGGCTCCATACCATTTCAATAGGGTTGAATTCACAATGGTAAGGAAGAAGCCGAACGATGTCATGACCAGCAACCTTGGCCAGGGCATCAATCCGGTATCCAAAAAAAACGCTGCTTGTTTTGGTTAACCAGCTGAATGACCTCGGGCTTCAACTGATCATTAGACCACGGGATGTTTTTTTTTAGTCAACCAAGACTGAATCTCGGCCTTGCGCGACGACGTCGAGGGCACCTTTTCGAGCTGAACACTATGGTATGAAGCATTGTCCATGACAATTACGCTCCGTGGCTCAATGTTTGGTAGAGAGAGAGAGAGAGAGAAAACTTTTATTTGTGAAGGCCTCAAGGATTATCCTCGTTGGGTGGAGCCCTTAGTTCAGGGCCCCATCGGCCCGCGCCACCATCTCTCAAAGCGTGGGCCATCCATGTCACTGTGGTAGTCACTGGTAACACTCTTTTTCGCCCGGAAAACGAAAGATGCCCCATCCACGAAGCCGTTTTCGCTTCAAGCATTGAGGACAATGAGCCGACCACCCTTTCCGCTCGGTGCGTGAAGCCCAGTTGTGAGACCCTTGCGGAAGGCGTCCTCACGTAGTGACACAGTGGCGTCCTCTCATACTTTTTCCTTGGTGTGCCCAGCATTCACCCAAGTCTCGTCAAGGTAGTATATAGCCCTGCGAAAGCGAGAGGAAAATGTGCCAGGTTTCTGTTTTTAACGAGAGGAGTCAGTTGAGACAGAAGAAATTTATGATGTGCATCTAATATCATTCTACCGGGCAGGCAGATATTTGCAGTTTTTGGGTGGTACTGGAAAGTACAAAAATAAAAAACATGTTCGCAGAAGGTACCTATTCACATGAATAACAAAATACCTTCATTCATAGCTGTCCATACTTCATTAAAACACGCCGATACCTACTTGTACCTTAGCTTGCTTAACAAGAATAACTGGCAAAATACAAATAATAGCCACAGACGCAGAAGCAAGCCATAAAAAAATAGAAATCAAGATGAACGGCAACATGTTATGAGGACGGGTGAATTAAAAATTAAATATTTAGCGGTACCAGAACTTCCATCGTTATTTCATCTTCCTACTCTTTCAACTCTGAATTTTTACATGCGGCATTTGTGTTTTAATTGACATCGTTGACATTTATATCTCTGTCCAACAAATCGAAGCAGTAACTGTACGTACCGTTTATCCTTTCGCATTTCTCGAATGGTCCGCAGATATTTCCGCCGCCCCACGATGATGTCGTCCCTTTCCAGCAGTGCACAGTTACGTTTTCGCTTCCGAAATGCAAATCCAATGTCATTCAGAAGCCTGAGTATCGTTCTGACACTCAGCTGCTTCGGTAGTCCCATGTCGGTGTCGCCGATTACCTCACTGAGGATCTTTTCTGCCGTTGGCGCCTCGTTGCGAAGGTATTACTGATGTACTTTCCGGCGAAGAGCAGACAGGGTAAAACTATCGTATCGCTGCACTCTTGTCTTTCCAGTAACTTTTTCTGGTGATTCAGCCGCGAAACGAAGCCTTTTACGCTTCGGGGACTCCAGGGTACCCTTTAAAACATCCGCCTTGAGCTGCGCGACAGTACGCTCGCTCAGGCCGGTAAGCTGGCTAACCGAACGAAACACGGAAGCGACGGAGGGTCCCGGTTGCGTCAGTCTCATTAGGGCGTACGCGTTGCCAACCAATTGTTTGGTTTGTTTCGACAGCTTTTGGTACTCAAGCTTCTCGAATATCCTGTGCAATTGGAGAGTAACTGGAGGAAGAAGGCATTGGCGACGCGGAGGCCATTTTTTTTTCTGAAGGGAGATGGTGAAGGAAGAGCGCCAATGCGACGGCAGTGGAAAACGCGGCAACTAAAAAAAACAAAAAAAAATCTAAAATCTAGCGCTATTGCACATAATATCACTAATATTTTCTGACATTATCAATTAGCAGCTAAAATTATAACTGCACATTTTTAAATAATTAGGTTACGCACAAAAAGCTTTTGTTTTTTGCGGAACTAGTTCCAGCTGCGCAGCGACACTGACGAAACGGCGTGGTTCGGCTCTGTAGCCTTGACTGCATTGCCACAGCAACTTGTCCCCGAGTATAAAGAGGCGGTAGTGTGCACCAGTTTCCCCTTTCATGTGGAAAGCAGTACGTCGGACAGAAGGGGTGCTGTCTGAATGACAGGTTACCAGAGCACTGCACCCTTGTAAAGAATGGCAATGATGGGTTGCTCGCGATGCATTACAGAGCTCGTGGGTGCGCCTCGTTTTTTGAGAACACTAAGGTGTTATCGTCCAACCACGATGAAGTAACCAGATAGCAGCCGCCAAAATTGAAAAGTTGGGTAGTGACTGTGTAAGCACGCCATCCCTGTCCCTTTCAGGTAAAGAACTGTAATTCTTGAACGTGCATTAGTTTGCGATTTGTTTAGCATATCTTGTAAAAAACCGTATGATAGGAAAAATGCACTTTTCTGCGCATGACATCTGGGCGCACTGTGTGAGCATCACCACTGTATATATTCGTGCTTCGGTCACAATAAACCATTTTGTTGAAAGTTGCCGCTCGTGTCGTGTCCTCCCTTCTTGTCCTTGTGGTGCTTTGTGCTAAAGGTCGCTTCACTTTACGCTGTTTTATAAAAGGCATGTTTCTCATGGACTCACCCTCAGGAACAGTTTCCGCTGTGATCGATGTCTCTGGACCCACGAGAACTTCCCCGAAGTGCCCGACGCCGCGCGCGCTGGCAAACAGTGTGTATGTACGTCCAGGCTTCAAAGGCAGCTTGGCGTAGAGGTATGTCTTGCTTCCCGTCTTATTTACAGGCAAATCGAAATCCCTCGCTCCTTCGTTGCGTTGATCATTTTGCTCCCATCGCAGACGAAAGCCCACTGGATTAGAGTTCCAAGAGATTGGTTCGAAGATGGTTACGGCCAGCTCTCCCGCACTGCCCTGCTCTATTCCAGACTGGGAATGCACCCCGATTTCTCGTGGGGCTTCCGGGGCTGTAAAAAAAATCACGCACACCCTTTGTCGTACTTTATTACACGTGTGTGTGTGTGTGCGTGTGTGTGTGTGTGTGTGTGTGTGTGTGTGTGTGTGTGTGTGTGTGTGTGTGTGTGTGTGTGTGTGTGTGTGCACGCGCGCGCAGAAAACAGGAGTACCGAGGGCCTCGATAAGCATAATAAAGCCAGAAGAAAATGAGAGCCAAAAAAAGCATATGTAAAATTTCTTAATTATTACTTACTTAAATGACGAAATGATAAGGAGAGAAAGGGAATCAGGGGGAACAAGCAGAGCTGGCCGCAGGTTGTAGATGAGCCCACGTCTTCGTATTTAGCGTGAGATGCCCTCATCATTGGGCGCCGTTTCACGTACCACTTTCTTGGAATAACAGAGAGCTCAGCTAGTTGGTACGTATTTATTGTAAAAGACTGGGCCTGCAAACATGGACACAAGAGAAAAGTCTTTACTTCTCTCTTGTGTCCGTGCTCGCGCTTTCTTGGGTACTTATGTGTCGTAGTAATTATTTGTTATAGGCTTCTGCGTTCTGTTATCTTTTTGGCTGAAGAAGACATATAGTCGTATAGTGCACCCTTTTGCATCTAACGACTTCTATTACGTGGGATATAGAACGTGCTCCGCACTGGCGTTCAGCTGCGCCTTTTCAAGGCCCTCCTTGTCCACTAAGTCTGACAAGGCTATTCAAATTGTAGCGCTTCCTGGCGTTTGTTTATTGGAGTACAGGTGCTTCCCGCCGAAGTTCTTTAAATGGGCCCTGCAACACTTTTTCAGCATGGTTAGAAAACACGCGACCCAAACATTATAGCGCAGCAGGAGACCAGGGATTTACAATAAATTCTCAAATTCAGCTAACAATCGGTTCCTCTTCGCTCGAGAAATGATGCTATTTACTCAAGATCTCTGCGTAATTGATTCAAGTTCCAGGCTATTGGCTGATTAGAACACGCCGCGCTAGGTAGTTACAGCGGCCGCCGTGGGAGGCCGCCACTTGACTCCGCGCGCGCGCGATCTCACTGAAAGTACGCCGCGCGTTCGAAGAAAAAAAAATGCTCAAGGTCACGAAGCGCACGTGACGCACCTTCTTTCCCCGTCCCATCCCTCCCTGCTTATCTTCCAGCGGTTTCGTCGAGAGGAGAGAAGAGAGAAAGCAATGACAGCGTTCGACAAATCTTTGTAACTCCGCTTGTACTGGATGGATTCTAGAAATTTTTTCTGTGGTCGATTCTTGAGGCAATAAGCTGCTTTAGTGAAATGATTCCATGGTTATTTCGAAAAGTGTTGCAGGGCACCTTTAAAATTGCTTGCGCACGCTTCGCATTGTTTATGCATACCCAAAGAAAGGTTCATCGCTGCAAGCTGCCTTGATCTGCCTTTTTTTTTGCTTTAGCCACGTACGACGCACGATGCATATACATACCGGCTCAGATATTGTTTTTCTAAGCAAACAAGTATACGCTTAGGTAGGCCTTATAAAGTGGCGGCTACGATCTCCATTTGGCGAAAGAGGAGGACCTACAGGGTGCTTTTTTCTTTAAATATACAGATTTTTATAAATATTATACGACAGTCACGCTCCGGTCGTTTGCGCACGCGTACTCTATGCCGTGGCGGAAATACTGTGCTGCAGCTGAAATGACGTTGAGGAGACTAATTAACAAAAAAAAAACGTATGCAGTTGCATTCAACGTGAACGCTGTAGGAGGTGCGGAGCAGTGATTCGCCTGTCCTTCAACGACGCACGCGTTCACGGGCCAGCACGCACTGGCGTTCCAAACTTGCAGCCTACTCCGCGTCCATGGCGGGAAATGAAATCTTCATTTGTAACGCAGTGGCGCCCTCTGCCCTCCTCCATTCCTTTCTCCTCGCCCTCAGGTCGCACCTCCTCACCTTCACTATTATTTTCCACACCACTGATATAATATACTATACGCGGCTATGATATGCTTTATCCTCCCCCTCCTCATTTCCATCCTCACCCTGACATCTCTCCTCCTCATTCTCACTTCGCTTTCCCACACTTTGCTATATCGTATTATACACGGCTATTTTAGGCTTTACCCTCCCCTCCTTCTTTGCCTCATCCTCACCCTCACATCACTCCTCCCTACCCTCACTTAACTTTCCCACCCCTTGATACACTATACTATACATGGCTACGCATACTATGCTGGCTATGCTATGCTTTACCTTCTCCCATCCTTCCATGCTATACATGGCTATGCTATACATGGGTTTCCCTGCGTGACGTCAAGCGACGATATGGGACGACAGCATATGATGACAGCATATCCCTTTCCTTTTTCTCTCCTCACCCAAACTTCCCTTTTCTGCCTCCTTGCTTTACATGGATATGCTACAGATGGCTGTGCTATACGTGGTTTTGCCTGCGTGAAGCCATAGTTAAATAAGTTACGCTTTACCCTCTTCCATCCTCCTTTCTCTCTTCCTCACCTTCACTTCCCTTTCTCACACTATTACTATTCCATACTATACATGGCTGTGCTATACATGGTTTTGACTGCGTGATCGCACACATCGCTATGCTATGCTTTACCCTATCCCCTGTTCCTTTCTTTCCTCCTTAGCCACATTTCTCTTTCCAGCACCCATACTAGACGATACTATACATGGCTTTACAATACATGGTTTTGCTTGCGCGACGCCCTACATAGCTATGCTATGCTTTACCCTCCTTCTTTCCTTCTCACTCGCGCATCTCTTTCCCACCCCCTGCTATACATGGTTATGCTATACATGGTTTTGCCTGTGTGACGCCATATAGGGCTATGGTATGCTATACCCTTTCCTTTGCTCCTTCCGCTCCTCGTCACCCTCACTGCCCTTTCCCGCCCCTTGCTGTATATCGCTATGCTACAGATGGCAGTGCTATACATGGCCGCGTTTTCTGCGCGCCGGGAGCGATCAGTTTCGATTTCGCCCTTGAGATTCCATAATGAATATCTCGAATTACGTGCAACTTTGGTAATTTCCAAATAATGGGTATGCCATAAATTGTTATGCTCTGCAACTTTCTTCTATAAACTGCCCCGAAATCAACAATTAAAAAGTTAACATACATTTCTTTTTTTAATTCTTCTCCTCAATGTCATTTTAGTTGCGGTAAAGTATTTCCGCCTCGACATAGAGTACGTGTGCTAAACCTACTAGAGCGTGATTGTCATAGAATTTTTATAGAAAATCTCCATTGCCTAAAAAACGCCATTTCTACTTTTCAGTGTTTAAAAACTCATGCTGCAATGAGGACAAAATCAATTAACACCTCTTATAAGATGGGACAATGGACATTTTCGTACTACAGTTTTTATACACAATATTGAACTGGTGGCGGTAACATTATGCTGCGCCACACTAAACAGAACGTAAGCTTTATTCGTGATTAAATCGTGACAAATTCAAGTAATGTTGCTCCATATTTCAAGTTTATGGCACGTTTGCACCAAGTAGAAAGAACCATACATTAACATTGCTGAATGACCACTATCTGTCGGTCTTGCTCGCCTATAGTCAATGTGAATCCGTTCACATCGGTTCCAGTGGCATTACGTCACTTGCTCATTGAAGGTTGACCGACCTCGCGACGTACCTTAGAGCGGGACTGACACGATAAACTGAACTTTGCCGTCCAGCATATACCACTTGTGGCATATGCTGGCGGCACTGACCCACACATCATGCATCCCCACGATAATCAAAGTCTTGCGTAAACGTAGATTATGAAGCCTGCATCAAAATAATACGCATAATCGCTGACCAGGTTTAGCGCTTTTATAAATATAATTGTTATCAAATGTCTCATACATATTAATAAGAACAAAACACAATCTAAATTCGCAAACATGCTTACCAGTAGCTGGAGATCGCACGCTCAAAAGTGCTGCCCTCCCAAGTTTCAGCTGGCCGTCAACGTCCACGTAGAAAGGCCGGAGCGTAATATTGTATTGGCTGTATCTCGTGAGGCATTCAGCCGTGTATTCACTCAGCAAAGGTGACAGCGTTGTCTGAAAAGTGTGGTCTGAGGAGGTACCGCGTAAATAGTATCCCGCCAGGTCAGAGCTCGGTGGTACGCTCCACGTCCACGAAAGCAGTAGGGAGCCGTCGGGATGGCTGAGGCTGGTGAAGTTCAGTTCGTGCATGTGGATATGATCCAATGCTGCACGGAGAACATGTTTTAGTAAAGCAAATAAATAGCGCTTTCTTTTTGTGCCGGAAATGTCTGACACACTTTAATATTAAATTATAAAGTAGCGCCTATATAAAACTCGTTGCCAGAGGCCAAATTACACGTTGCAGATTCTTGGAAACATTCAACACCTTTTGCCAATAAGAAATGGGCAAGCAAGGGATGAGAAACAGAACTGAATTTATCCGTAACCGGAAGCCCACCTATGTAGCATTCATTAAAGAACTTCTAATCAAAACATGTGGATCACCGATTAAAATGCTCACTCAACAATTAGTCTCCAATAAGAAAAAATGAGATACATCATGCGCCTGTTTGAATCGGAAGTGGGCCAGATCCGCTTTTAATCGATAGGCGTGCTGCGGGAAGAGCTCGTGATAATCAACGTTGCTATCGTGCTTTTAAGCATCAAATGCTTTTAGCTCCCAGTGTCGGCAGCCTTCAAGCGACCTTGAACCAAATGCCAGTGCCGTTACTTCAAAGAGACATCCTGGCAATCAGATGAGATCACACGGGAATTTTGTACGAGACATCCGGCAATCAGCCCAAAAGTTTACACCGCGGTCTTTCGCAGTCACTCCTTACAGGGCTGCATTATATACCCTGGCAGGGATCCAAACAAGTTAGAAAACATATTACTTCACAGTTCTCCTTAGTGTTTGATCACATTACTACTGAAGCTCTAACTTCTGATAGCCGAAACCTTCTTTACCTGCTACAATGTCGACGTTGCAAAGGCAGCATGCACTTGCTCATTTAAGGGCAAGCGCCCTGCGTGTGCACTTTTGAACGCCAGCGGTACAGTGAACTAGAAGAGAAGCGACCGCCGGGGGCCGCGCCTTGAGAGAGGCCGCGCATCAGTCGCCGACTGCGCTGCGAGGTGCCCCGCAGTCAAAGGAATGTGGGGCGCTTCGCATTACGCGCGCACGGAAAGGCGACAAATGATGCAGTAAAGGGTGATATGGGATAGGCAGGCTTTGAAGTGAGAGAAGCTACGGCAAACTTCGGTTCGATGAGAGACTAAGGGATATGACAGACTGTAGATGGACAGAGAAAGTGCTCAGTAACTTAGTGGAGAAAAGAAACTGGTAGGCTCACCGGCAAGTACACGGCTGATAATGTAAGATACACGGCAACAAAACAACGTTAAATGCAAAGTCGGAGAAGGGGAATTAGATAGCAGCAGTGGAAAGAAAAAAATAAAAAACGGTTCTGAGTGACTAGCGAAAGGGTAAAGACGAAGTAAGGAGGGATGCATACAGAAGCTGTAGCATGGTTTTACAGCGAGCTTTAATAAAAAAAGAAAAATATGAAGATGTATTTGCTCTGGGAAAACGAGAAAATGACACTTGATTAATTCGCATATTCGTTCGGGCACTTGCGTACATGAATTCTTTATTTTTAGGGATGCATATGCAGCACGTGCTGGACAGAAGGTAAACGTACACGACAAATATAAGTAAAAAGAGATTGGAGGATTGGTGATGGACAAGCAGGCAGAAAGGACAAAACAAAATAGCATGAAAACCAAAATGGATGATTGGGCGAGTTGGTCATTCATGATGCTTGAAAAACGATCGCGTAACTTAAACTTAGGAAGGAAAAGACAAGCGCATGTTACCAACCGAAAGCTTATGTGGAAAGCATTGACATATATACACACATATATAAACTTTCAGTTGGTAGTATGCGCTTTCCCTTGCCTTCCTAAGTTTAAGTTACGTGCTCGTAGTTTAAGTATCATGAAAACCAAGGTTATACACCCGTTAAACGCAGGAAGTTAAGCTATGTATTTACCGTATTTTTGTTTTCTTTTTTTGCCATAGGAAGAACATTTTCATTCAAGTAGACAACGCATTTAGGCGACTTAAAAAGATGCTTAGTGGCGCACATCAATCGTTCCATTCACGCTGTGGCCCTTGACAACACGAGCGCGAAATTATATATCGCTGTGCGTTTTAAGTGTTTTTGCTTTTTTTTAGTGAGGAGGATACAACTTTATTAAAAAGAAATTTCATGGGTTTGGGGTGGGCCGCTTGTCTGCAGCGACCTCTTCTGCCCATGCAATGACTGATTTCTGCAGTTTTTCGTCGGGGGACCGTATTAAGGTCTCCCATGTCGTTTCCGAGGGAGTTGGCAGAAGCTCTCTGGGTGGGGGAAGGCCCTCGCATTCCCACAAGATGTGACTTTGGTTTACTATGGCATTTTTATTGTAATTTTTGCATGTTGAGTCAACCTCTCGGCCTGTGAATATTGCTAAGCTCAGGTGTATGCCTGAGGTGTTTGAACTGCTGCTTGTTTAATAATTACGCGTTCATTGATCATGTATCATGTTATATTCCTTTTGTTTCAACTTGATGTTCGCTGTACTAATTTAGTTCTTTTTTGTCCTTAGCTATGTGCTGAGAAGTTACGCTACGCCGTTTTGCATCATAGTGCTGACCGCCCCTCCCCCCCACCGCCCTTACGCGATGCAATTCAGGCTTTTAGGGCACTTCAATAAATAAGAAAATAATGTGATTCCAGAGTGATTGCGGCAGCTTTATTAAACCCAGTTTTGTGTGCACCGAATAATCGGTCACTGTTCTTGTGAATATCTTCAATGTTTTCGTCGGTTTGAAATTTTTTGCTTGACCAATGAAAGTGCGTGCAAACTGTTTATTTCCATTGTGCATTTCTGCACGACGTTGTTAATATTATTATGCCATGGAAGACGTTTTAATCTGTGTACAATTGGGCTGTGTGCTTGTACCTAACTATAGTGCATTGTCTGGAGCTGGGACTTTTTG
Source organism: Rhipicephalus sanguineus (assembly GCF_013339695.2). Classification (NCBI taxonomy): domain Eukaryota; kingdom Metazoa; phylum Arthropoda; class Arachnida; order Ixodida; family Ixodidae; genus Rhipicephalus; species Rhipicephalus sanguineus. Next base: position 82,577,309 of record NC_051176.1, read on the forward strand.
TTTATTTTTGTTCTGCACTCCAAATCCTTTGCACTCTCAAACCATTAAACGTGCAATAAAAGACCGAAGCTAATAGGATGTCTGTAATAGTGGTTGTTTTCACATCATCTGTCCATTTTGCTGATTTTAAAGTGATGTGTCAGTGTGCGCAAGCTGCAGTGTTGTGTACCGCAGCCGCCATCGCATAGAAGCGGCGCAAAAAAAAACAAGAAAAAACATTAGTGCGCCACGGCATTTCCTAAAATACATAAAGAGCAAATGTCAGGGACTATAACAGTCTATTTATCTTGAAGAATGCGTCGTGAGTGCGATAGAAGGAGAGGAGAAGCTACGGAAGTATCGGTCAAAGCCTACACGCCGCGCCGGCTTCGATGCACGCCTCCCGTAGTCGGGTAGTCGGCGATGACAGCGCCACCGCTACTTCCACCGCCGCGAGAGCCGCCCAAGGAGCGCGGTCGTTACACTGCCCCTTTATAGTTCACTGTACCAGCGGTCAGCAGGTAAACGGGTTTACGGTGCGTGCGGCTCACCATCCTGGTGTCGCGCTGTGGCCACATACGATAGGCAAAATACAAGATTTGTTTCCCACAGTAACAGCAAATAATTGCGTTCATGTAGACGAGTGCACTGTGCAGTGCGGTGTAGTGTGGTAGTTTGGTGGGGTGTGTCCTTGCCAACATGCACAAGATTGTGGCTAGTCTAATCTCCAGTCAATAGGCTTTACCGGTGGACATTTCATGCTTACATCTACTCTCGATTATGGGAGAGCCAGGCATTTCTTCCTTGGTGATGGAACTTAAATGGGACTACAGCATTATACAGGGTGTCCCAGCTATCTCTAGCCAGAGTTTAAAAATATGCCGACGCACTCCATCAGTACGCGATTAAATGCATGGTGCTGACTATTGCGTGGAGTAAGTCATGCTATTTTTGTGCTCTTCTTAATTGCTAAATTAGGCATTTTTAATGAACTAGAGAGTGAGTAGAAATAGTAGAGAAGGAAAGGCAGGGAGGTTAACCAGTTTAGGAAAACTGGTTTGCTACCCTACACATGGGAAAGGGTGGGGGAGATTTAAAGGTGGAGAGGAAAGAGAGAGAGAAAGATTTTAAGAAAATGGAAGCATCTCTTAATGAACTAACTTTTGAAGCAAAAACGCTGGGGAAAAATGGCAATGAAAAAAGTTGTAGATCACTTCGCAAAACGTCCGATGAGACAGTTTCTAACTTTCTATCCAATAAGTATTAGTGTTTTTCTGCTTACTACAGATGTTCGCTAAATACAAAAAATACCACGTGACATGGCCGCTTGCGCGCCTATGCGCGCCGTGATTGCATTGCTTCCTAACGTTTCGTGTGCAAACGAACATACCATTTGGCCGGGTGCGCTGCCTCGATAGGGCAGCAACGATGGTGGTAGCTGTGCGATGACGCACATTTTGCTAGCGGCAACACGAGCGATAACCACTCCATATCTGCTCATCGCTGTCATTAACCACCGCGACAGAAGTATGTCGTTTGTACGGGGAACGTTAGGAATCACTGACATCACGACGCGCAGAGGCGCGCAAGCGGGCGTGTCACGTAGTATTTATTTACTTTATTTTTTTTGAACTTCGCGTGCATCTGTAGTAACCTGAAAAACACGAATACTTCATACATAGAAAGTTATCAGAATAATAATATCTGGGGTTTAACGTCCCAAAACCACGATATGATTAATATAATAATAATAATAATATCTGGGGGTTAACGTCCCAAAACCACCATATGATTATGAGAGACGCCGTAGTGGAGGGCTCCGGAAATTTCGACCACCTGGGGTTCTTTAACGTGCACCTAAAGCTAAGTACACGGGCCTCAGACATTTTCGCCTCCATCGAAAATGCAGCCGCCGCGGCCGGGATTCGATCCCGCGACCTTCGGGTCAGCAGTCGAGCGCCATAACCACTAGACCACCGTGGCGGGGCACGATATGATTATGAGAGACGCCGTAGTGGAGGGCTCCGGAAATTTCGACCACATGGGGTTCTTTAACGTGCACCTAAATCTAAGTACGTACATAGAAAGTTAGAAACTGTCTAATCGGAAGTTTTGCAAACCGATCTACAACTTTCTCATTGAAATTTTTTCCCCAGCTTTGCTGCTGGCGTTAATTAAACATGTCTAATTAGGCAATTAGGCAGATCACAAAAAAATAGCATGACTTACTCCATGCAATAGTCCGCAACATGCATGTGGTCGCGTCATCATTGAGTACGTCGGCATATTTTTAAACTCTGGCTAGAGATAGATGGGGTACCCTGCATAATGTATTCTTGTAGTCTCAATATCGACAAAGATTTACAGTGAGCAAAAGAGAAGAGCATGTCTGAAAGCATGTCTGAAGAGCATGTTGAACCTGTATGATGCAATAAGTGACGTGTGCGAAAAGAAACAGAAATAAGTACGTTAACTGAAGGGCCCGTGTGATTCATCCATTCCTTAGTCCTCGCGCTGCAAAACGTTCCATAGGACACGGGCAGATGCGTCAACGAGACGACAGCATTAGAGAGCACTCTAATAAGGTCAGCAAATCCTCGCGAGATGGTTCTCACGCAATCCAGTGTCAGAAGTGAGGATGCATACCATGCTTTAAAGAAACTATTATTATTGTAGAAACTCTTATGTTACTTTTTGTAGCAATACGTAACAACAGATGCTAGTTTAAAAAACAAAGTAACAAACCAACACAGGTATAAAAGTTGACACTAAAAATAAAAATACACCATGTACAGCTGCGATTCGAACCCGGGCCTTTTGAGTGGGGAGCGGGCATTCTACCCCTGCACCACTTTGGCTGAGCGGCGCGCGACTCCTAAACGACGACACATTGCAGACTACCAATCGCAGCGCCGCAGGTGGATTGACCCTTCACTTTCTGTACGTTGGTGTTGCGGCCGTTCCGAGCCCTCCCCTGTTCTAGTACACTATACCATTACAAAGGGCTCTGCCATAATTCTTGAGAGACGCGGGCGGCGGCTGCTATGGCTGGCATGCCCGTTTTTGGGGACATTAGGCGTTATCTCTTCTAGTTCACGGTGCGGCCCCTATATGCGGCAGTTTGTGGAAACACGCATTAAATTCATTATTTTCATTTCGTTTCTGCCTGAAAACAAGGTTGTGCTAACCAACTTGAGTGTCCAAGCTTTCAATAGGGCTAAAAATCTCTGCGCCAAAAGTTCTGTTCAGTATCCCTTTAGGATGCATCATGCTAAACAACAAAAAAAAAATACCATAGCTACCCTTAATATTGCTTAATGATACTGCACATTGTACGTAATTTCCAGAGCAAGGAGCAGAAATTTTCTTACCACATATTTCAGGGTTTTCGTCTTCAGAATGAGAGAACCCGTAGGGATCTTTAAAGAAAAAATAATTCAAATTGTCTATTAGTCACCAAAGATGGGCCCATAAGTGAATTGATTCTGACTTACTTGTTAAAAATAATTTCAATGGGCTAAGACGTCCAATCACAACTCAACCTCAACGAAACGGCTCATGACCGAGCGCGAGAAATCACCCGCCGCGACGATCAATCAGCCACCGAAGAGCTGGGCCCAGAGAACAGTTTAATGGCCCCTTACTCACCTTCCACGAAATCGCCTCCCACTATCGTAACAATAGAAGTAAATACACCTTACCACGCACAAAGTTCGAACGCCCGCAAGTGGTAGCCTTTCGCATGCTACAAACGAGATCGTACCCATCACGGGGCCGACTCAGCCATTAAAACTCGGATATCACTCCACAATGCCCAGATTGCACAGAACTTTATTGTTCACTCTCGCGCATGCTATTGCAGTGTCCCGCGTTACCTCAGGACCTCTCACCAGTGCGTCCGACTGGGAAGAGGCACTCAGGAGCTCCGAGCTCCACCACCAATTCAAGGCAGTCCAGAGGGCCCAAGAACTGGCGGAACGCCACCACGTTCCCGCCCCAAACTCGGGCATCGCCTACGGTAACGGATGCCAGGGTGTCTCTCGTGGATCCCCCGGTGGCTTAAACTCCTCAGGACCTTTAAATAAATTTCTTGACTGACCGACTAAGGTGAAGTTATGAAGTGTGTGCAGTATTAAAAAAAGAATATGTTACAGCTCCCTTTATATGATTTTTGTACTATAATTATTGGGGTTTGACGTCCCAAAACCACGATATGACTATTAGAGACGCCGTAGTGGAGGACTCCAGAAATTTCGACCACCTGGGGTTCTTTACCGCGCACCTCAATCTAAGCACACGTGCCTCAAGCATTTTCGCTTCCATCGAAAATGCGGCTGCCGCGGCCGGGATTCGATCCCGCGTCCTGTGGGTCAGCAGTCGAGCACCATAACCCCTAGGCCACCATGGATAATTTATATGATTTTTAAAAACAGGAATAATTACAACTCATTTTCACAATCGCTACCGAAACCATCACGAGCGTGCAAAATGACTGCTATGCATAGTACTTAACTGATATTCGCTTGAAAATACACAGTACGAAAATTTAATTGCATCTCCTGGGTTAATGAACGGCCGCCAGTGAGTGATGTTAAAATTCCCCACAATTTTCCACACTCACGTTTAACATAGGCAAGAAAATACAAAACACTACAAACAACTGAAAACTTAGCCAATTTTCTGAATGGAAGAGAACGCATTTGAGGAAGCTCGGACATTAAAACGATTTGGGACCAGGTACCTGCTACTGAAATGCGAGTAGCGCGCTCTTTCTACTCGATGACGTGCAATGTGACGCGCTTGTATTTTCTGCGCTTGTTCTGCGTTGCAGCCGTCCCTAGAACATCGTTTTCCGGCGTCATCGGCATGGCGGCTTTCCTCTTCTTTCTGGCGGTCACACTCCAAGATGCTGATTTTACAGATGGGTGCAAGCACGCTACCGCGTAAAATACTTGTGCGCGTCACGACAGACCCTCATAGTGCTAATCGCTGGCATAGATAAGGCTTTCATGCAAATTATCAGTACACGAACAAGACAGAGAGGCCTTCGGGTTCCTGTTCTGTGCCGAGAGCAACTTAGTCGGTACTCAGCCCCGCAGCTTCGCATTTAAATACAACTAAATTGCCCCAGGTGTTTGCGTTGATGAATGTTTTTAAACCACAGGCTTGCACTTTAAGGGTGATCTGAAGCAAATAAATTTGATGATGAGGATGAACTCTTGTCGTGCAACAATTAAACGCACAGCACCCGATCGGCGCCGATTTCGGCGTTTTTAGCGTGCTTCTGAGGCGGCATCATGCTCAGTTAGTGCCGCTGCTGAAGGTCTGTTCTCTTCACACCTGAAGGGCAAACGCCGTGTTGATAGCGCCCTATGGTTGATTGTCACGAAACACCAAATACTCATCGTCATCGTCTGTCATGTTTAACTTGTTATTTGCACGTGCTGCCAGTTGCGTGTACGCTTTTTTGAAGTGTAAAAAGAAAAGAACAGGTTAATGGAGACAGCTGCGAAATAGGCACTGACAAGACACCGCGTCAGAGGCGCAATAGCTTGATTTTCAACGCGAGAAATGCCTCCGAAACCGTACGAGCAATTCCCAGCTGTTGCAAAGAGTGGGCTATTACTAACAATTCTTTAAATAATGTGTCATAATCTCAAGGAATAAAAAAGCACCGAAGAAATTACGCTACTATATACCGAGCAGACACCTTCTAGAGTCCCATCCACGCTATCCTGTGACATTATTCTGCAATGGCTGCCGCTCATCGCGAGACCTTTTGCGAGTTTCGCATGCATAAAAAAACGCCAAATAAAATGGCGTAATGCTCCGGTTGGGCTGGAAATATCATCGTTGTGTTTTGCATATGCGCAGACATGCAATACACCCGACCGTTCATAACACTTGAAATATGACCGAAGAATCCCTTGAAGTCAGACAGAGATGAGATATGAAACACGGAAACTAGCAACTTACCGTATCGCTCTCTGCAATCGAGAACTCCATCGCATACCTTGAAGCTTGGAACCAACTCATGGTTGTCACGGCATCTCATGTCCTTCTCTTCATGCGGTGTCACTTTTTGCAGGCATGCGAAACGAATGAAATAAAAAAAGAAAAAAGACAATTATAGGCCTGCACTTCGTCAGCCAGAATTCAAGAACGCACTTGAACTCATAATGCTGTTTAGTGATCCTAATCGAAATGGATCGTTAAGACGTTCAATTAAGTGACGTGTCTGTTGTGGAAATTTTTATATTATCTTGAGGAGTTGCCATTGCTATTATTGCTACTATTAAGCATTCACCGAATATTGAATTTTGTTCCAATTTTTAGAGTTGAAAATTCGCAAACGAATCCGACGCTCATGCTTCCCATTCTACTATACTCGCGGACAACTTTTCTTGGCAATGAAGGGAAAGCTACGGGGGCGGAGCGTGTGCACATGTACTGCTACGCGAAGTAGCCCGGTTTGGCGCGCGTCTCGTAACACGGTGGAAATTGATGGCTAGCGTTGCATTTCGACGCAAACGCTGCTTAGCGTCTAAGGTACTCGTAAAAGGCGCGACTTTTTCACGCACTCAAAAACGCAAAGTGACAACGTATAAAGTAAAACAAATACATATATCTCGCTTGTGAGTGCTGCGTTCCGTCTCAAAAAGCTACATGTAAAAGATGAAGGAGTATTTTTTAAATCTCACGCAGAAAATATGGACGCAATTGTGGGACTACATTCATTAGCGGTAGGATACGTGCATTGTGGCTCTGTAGCCTTCGCTTCATTGCCAAGAAAAGTTGTCCGCGAGTATACTACAGCCCTCGTGAAATAAGCACACCACTCCTGGTCGAATTTACTGCATGTTGCTACTTGCATTATGGGTTGACTTCAAATAATTAATTGAATTGGATTACGTACAGTGTAGTGAAAAAAAGTGGCCTCAGTGGCATCGCACTGCGCCTCAGCGGCATCGACATTGGCATGAGCTCGTGATTGCTGCGCTTTGCCGCATGCTGCTGACGGCTTCCCGTTCTCCCGCATTCTCTGCTAATAAACATCTTAGCAAGTGGTGGAGGCTACTCGGTTTCGATTGCCATGGAACATCCGAATCACACTCTACCCTCGATCATGCCCAACGAGAGAAGCGACGCTCTTCGAACTCCTCCAACAGCACCGCTCACCCTACTCTGTGCCGGTGCCTTGCGTCTCCGAGATCCTCCCATCCTCTCGGGCACTGGCGACAAGGACGTTGAAGGTTGGATCTCCACATATGAGCGAGTGAGTGTCCATAACAAACGAGACGACGACTCCAAGTTAAGCTACGTGTCATTTTATTTGTCGGACGTGGCCAAACTGTGCTTCATAAACCACGAAGCTGACCTTCCTTTGTGATAGGTCTTCAATACCAGCTTCTCGCAAGTTTTCGGTCGACCCGCCGTACGAAAACTCCGCGCAGAACAACACTTGCGTACTCAATTCCAACAGCTTGGCGATAATTTCACCAGGTACAGCGAGGATATCCTTAATCTTTACAAGCGAGCGAACGCGTCGATGTCGGAAGAGGAAAAGATTAAAGATATAATGAAGGGAATTGAGGACGAGGCTTTCCAAATGTTACCATTGAAGATTCCTCGCTCTGTCGTCGAACTCTCAGAATTATGACAGAGTTTCGACGAGTTACGCAGGCAACTTCTTTGGATTATATATCACTAAATATATTGAATTTGCAGATTTACATGCGATCACTTCAAAGAAAAATGATTTTTCTAAATAAGCATCAATAAAGAAACAAATTGTGAAGTTTGAATTGATTTATGCTTTCATTTTACCGTTAGAGACACTTTGATACAGTGGGCATGGCATATCAGAAATACGCAGGGTCTGTTCTCGCATATCATATTCCTTCTTGTTTCTGGCTTGTTCACAAATCAGCTCACGCATACTAGAGTAGGAAAGAATGATCGTACAGCCCCACTACGTATTGTTTAAACTTGAGTAACTGTGAACTGCAATTTGTCCATACTCAGGAATTTCACTTTTATTTGTCATCAATTTAGTTTCGCTTGGCATTGCTTTTCAGCACCTGAGGTTTCACGTGCATGGTTTTGAAGATATGTTGTCAAAATCCGCGAACACGAATTTAGAAGAGTCTCATTTCTACCAGCGTTCAATTAAAATGCTTCTAACACAAATTAAATAGCTTTTATTCGTGTTCAGCAAATTGCGAAAATTCGGTATCATAACGTTTTTGTAAAGTGTTATTGAACTCTCGCATTTCTACAGATTGCAAAGGGTGTCGCCAAGCAATATTACACGTCTGAGTAACATATCAAATTCACGCCAACCGTATTCTCCAGAATAAATTATTATTTCACAAACATTTCTTTCTTTAACTGCAGCAGTACGTTCTTCGAGTCTTCGTAGCTGCATATGGGAATCAGTTACTAAATTGGCGTGGAAGTTAACCTTCTGCGCACTAGACATTGTGTTATTCTACAAGTTCCTCCGTCACATTCAGTTGTTCATGCGAAACGCTTCACGTGTTCACTGCTCGCACGAAAGCGTCCAAACACTGAACTTCGTTCGTCGTGCACCAGAAAGAAAAAAAAAAAACAATGGCTCTTGTAAGTGCTGGGCAAAGCAACACGACTTGCAACTTATGGAATTCATCGCAAAGGGTCGACTACTGCACTCTCAATTCTTGCAAAGTTTGAAAATTGGCTACATAGAACGCGATAGGCAATTTATGACATAATTCTACTATAACCCATCATTGGTGGATCTGTGAATTTGTTCGCAATAGTTCTAGCTGTGCGTTAAGACGTGACCAGTCACTCGCTTTATCTACCACACTTCGACAATTTTTGTGCGTTCACCTTTTACGTTTCCTTTCACCCTCGTAAGAGGGCCCTTAGGGGTATTTTAAATAAATAAATAAATAAATAAATAAATAAATAAATAAATAAATAAATAAATAAATAAATAAATAAGATTCCTAATGTCGTAGTTTTTTTCACAGAAAGTAAAAACTACAAGCTTGTGCTGCTTGTACTTCGCAATTTAAGTCATGATAGCGTTAATTCTTACTTCTAATGACGCATGTGCGAGCTCCGAAGAACAAATAACGGTTCGATCGCATACTATAGATACATCCTGGCTCTTATGTGCGAATATTACGATAAGATCATAAGGAGCGCCGTAGCGGGGGACTACAGTAAAGTTTTACCACCTCGAGCCCTTTATCACGGTCCTGAATACAAGGACATGATCACCGTACGTTCCGTTTCGTTAAAGGATCAATGAGCTGCTTTATGGCGCAAAGGCCGACAACAGACAAAGAGCGCCAGATCAGATGTAATTTGTAACGCTCATGGCTCTTAGCACGACTATGTGTAAACCATGAACCTGCTAAAGTGCGTGCCAATTTCTCGGCTGTTTTACTGCCTGCGCATTTCTAACTTACAATCTGCCATTGTAAAACCGGAACAAGAACAAAGAGCATCAGCACTGAAGATGCTGTCAAGGCCAATATAATACCCGGAAACAATTGTATTACAAAAATGTTAAAGCTTCTTCTGGCAGGTTGATCTATTTAAAGCAGGAATCAAGCGTTGCAACGTTCGTAATTCTGTCCGACAAGGACACGTTTTCACGTGTCCTTTTCGGACATTACGTTTTCACGTCAGGTTTTAAAAGCATGGTCAGTGAAGCAATGAAAGTCTTGTACGGCACGGGAGGCTGCAGTGCTGTCGGACAGCTTAAGCCTGCTCTGCATTTCTTGCAGCAACAGTTTGTTTTGGAAACACGCCCACAAAGAAACTAACGTCTGAAAGAACTGCACACTCTCTAAATTACTAGTTATTTTGATGGCCTAATATAAGTGCAGCGCTCAATGCGTAGGCTGAGAAACATGCTACGAAAGTTTCACAGCGCAGTCCAGGGACGAAAGTCACTGGATATCATCAATGTCTCCAACGAAAAGCAGTAGCCACTTAGTTTCAATGTTTATGGTCGCCACCTTAACAGCCCTATGTTACGAAATGGGCAAGGAGGCCTGTTGCATCTCTGCTGCATGGCCTCCGCATGCGCAGAGCCAAGGCGTACGGCTAACAAGATCATACTCGCTGCGACACAGTTGTCTGTGACTTCAAGAGACACACCAATATTGAACACAATTTCATAGAGAATCCTCGACCTGTCACAAAGTGCAAGTATCTCTCTCAGGCACTTTAACATCTACCATCTCCATAGGCCGGAGTGAATTATGTTACCGCATGGACACTGGACATAAGTTTAGGTGTCTCAACGGCCCCTGGAGTCATCAAGATTTGCGGACCTAGCCATGACCGCTAATAACTGGTGCGCGTATTTCAGGTCGTTATGATGATGTGCTAAAATTAGAGAACATGTTCTGTGCCACAGAACAGGTTTACTTGATGCATAAATGGAGAACGGGCTGGATGGACGGGGAATATGTCGGCTGTAAAGGGAAGAAGCCTAGAAGGTGATCTTGTAGGCAATGCTGACGGAGTAGCTGTGATCTGCAACGTTAATTGTGAAAATTTATAGCCTACAGGAAGTGCGCGTATTTTTTTCGCAAATGCGGATCGCCTTAAGCGCGTAGCGCTTGAAAAGCGCGGCTTGTCGGCCATTCACTGAGTCATGTATCATGATGCATTAAGCACCCTGTGAGTTTTTTTTTTTTTTGTGTCGTCAAGCACCTTTTCTGTATTTTCAGGTAGCCGATTTGTTCATACAGATACATGTTAGTGTCACTGATTTTTGTTCAAAAAGTTCCTGACAAAGTTCAGCGAGGCTTCCGCATCACATCTCGGGAAAATGTAATATCTAAGTACGGACAAAGAGCAATAAGTTATTAATATGCGTAGTATTTACATTAGGGGCGATCATGTACGTATGATTACAACGGTAGCCACCTAGCACAACTCCCTTGCACAGATGAATGGCAGGCGTAGCGCAGTTCCGCGGGCGGAGCTTGGATTCATTATTAGGTTAAGACCCTTTCGCTGTTTAAAAACACGGACCCTGGACGGCTTCCGGTTTTGTCCATCGGCGTAGCATAATAGCATAGGCGGGGAAGAAAAGCCTTGGCGCGTAGCCCGCAGACTTTCAACACTTTTTCTCTGTGCGTTTAGCCAAATATATCAAAAATATTCTTCTAGCTATACACAAATTATAAGAGGTACTCTTGAATTTTATGCGCCCTCGTTTTATCAGAAAAGGGAAAAAGAAACTATTCTTACTCAGGGATAACTTAAAATCTTGCTATCCACTTCGTTGTTAGGGAAGGATAAATGAAGTCACCGGACTTGGGGTAGAACACTTGCTGCTACCATCGCAATCTCGAAAAAAGCCTGTGGTCATCTTTAAATGCCTTCCGCCACAGAAAAAGTAATTGCGAAAGCAGCAAACAAATATCGCATTTTCCTTTTTTTTGGAATTTGTGGATACATTTTTTAAAACACCCCAGGGTGTTTAAAAAGTGTGTCCGAAGAAGTCATAAAATTGAGAAGGCCAGATATTAGCGCAGTTTTTATATGATAGCAATTATATGGACAATCGCGCGCATTGTCGCTGTCGCCGCCGCCGTCAATTTCAGTGAGAAGTTCAAATTGATAATATCACCCCGGGCGTCGTATGCTGTATGTGCGGATGTAAGCCTGCAAGGACAGCCGACGATCGCTGTTCAAGCGCAGTGGACACGCGCCGGGCGTATTTTGTGCCAAATTGAAGGAATCGCACGTTGAATGACAATGATCTGGCGGTTTCGCTCACCTATAGTTAATACGAATCCTTTCACATTACTTCAAGCGACATTGTCTCGCTTACCGATTCAAGATTGAGCGCACATACCGCCTACATAAAAGCAGGGCTCGCCCGATTAACCTAATTTTGCCAATCAGCAGCTCGTGCATCACTCCGCTGTGCGACCAGCTGCCGCATAATATGGCGGCACTGAACCACACAGGCTTGGCAGTAATGAAATTACCATAATTAAGTTATCTTTTGCTGTTATGAGCAGTGCAATGAATTACTTTTGTGGGCTGATAATTGAGTGATGTAACGAATTACTTCAAGCGAATAACTTAACGAAAATTACTCCCAATACTTTTGGCTAGAGTCCGATGTCCACTTTCCTCTTAGTATGAGAAATATCCCCTCCCCCCCCCCCCCCCAATAAAAAGGAAAGAAAGACAACAAAGGCAAGTTGATCTGTGGGCAAAACGTCATGCGTGGGAACGAGGCAGCTGCTTCCGCGACGCAAAGAATAAAAAAATGCCCTGAGATTCAAATGTACACTGTTGTCCTTTATGAAAGGGAACACGCGAGCGCGTGGCCTGCGCTCTGCGGCGCCATCAACCAACAGCTAAAGATATCACGTCTGCTTTTGGCGGCATCGCCCGTTGCGAGAGCGGAGTGGGAGCATAATCAAGCAGCGCTTGTCCAACGGCCATGACTCGTTATTTTGTTTGCCAATAGATGACGCCAAAAGCGGACATGTTTTCTTCAGCTGTCGGTTGATGGCTCTGCAGGCAGCCGCCCCAAAGCGCAGGCCACGCGCTGGCGTGTTCCCTTTTATAAAGGACGTCAGGGTACGTGTGCTGTAAATAAAATGTATATGAGTTAGTGCATGAACTATGAACTTTTGTTAAGATAATTTCAAATTTCATGACTTTTGAAAACTAATAATAACCTAATGTCATTATTCTCGGCCAGCTGTAATATGGAACGTAATTTAATTACATTTCAAAATTTTTACATAAATATTTAGTGATACAATTTAATTACCTTTTAGGGTAAATATTCCTATCCAAGGATGGCTGCACACGAGAATGAGCATTTTGCGTGAACGGAGCTTATGCAGCATCCATCAAAATAACATGCATGATCGCTGACTAAGAGTGCTGTTGCTTGGGCTAGTTGGAATAGCACGCTGTTTTGTGGACGCGCTTGAAAAAAATAAAGAAACAAGAAAGACAAGACAAAACCACAAACGAAATAGCATGGGTATTGTTTGTGCTTCACTGTTTCCTTCTATTTTCAAGCGCGTCCCAAAATGCAGTCCCTGACTAGGTTTAGCACTCTCGGCAATAGGAAACTTATCAGATGTCACATACAACATACAATATACATCTCGCAAACGTGCTTACCCGTAAATAGAGATCCCACGGTCAAAAGTGCTGCCTTCCCAAGTTTCGTCCGGCCGTCATTCTTGTAGAAGGGCCGGAGCGTAATAGTGTATTGGGTGTATCCCCTGAGGCAGTCAGCCATGTATTCACTCAGCAAAGGTGACAGCGTTATCTGAAAAACGTGGTCTGAGAAGGTACCGCGTAAATAGTATCCCGCCAGGTCAGAGCTCGGTGGTACGCTCCACGTCCACGAAAGCAGTAGGGAGCCGTTCGGTTGGGTCAGGCTTGTGAACACTGGTTCGCGCGTACGGACGTCTTGTGGTGCTGCACAGACAAGAAGGCAAGTGAATTGCGCTTTCTCTTCGTGCAAAGATACATCAAACACATTTTAGTATCAATTTTTACTCTAGCGGCTCTATGACCTGTTAGCAGTGTTCAGCGCGCGCAGGAGGAACCGAGAGCATCTGGTTAGGAACTGTTTATTGTTTCCCAAAAGCGCGAGCAGGCGCGCGGGGCGATGCAATAGGGAAAGAGGAGAAATAGCAGAGAAGGAGCGCGGTTCGACTTGTCCCCTGTCTTCCCCGCGCCGCCCGACCGGCGGCGGCGGCATGGCACGAGAGTTTTTGTTTTGTTTCCTTGCGATACCGCAGGCGCCGGCTTCGGGGCGCGACGTAAGAGGATGCGCTACAGCAGAGACCAAATAACAAGCTGCAGATTCTCAGAGAAGTTTGAAAATCTCTTGCAGATTACCAACGGGCGGGCAATGTGGAACATAGTTTATGCATTTTTTAACAGCGAAGCGTTTCTTGGTCGAGCCTTTCATGTCTGGGATCCGTGGTAACGCTTGCGTGCATCATAAATAGGTACAGACATTGGGTAAATCCCAGTACTCGCCACTGATACACTAAAAAAGAAGGCAACAAATAGCCCAACAAACGGGTATGTGCCACAGAAATCTGTGTGGCCTATCAGAAAACTATCGTCATCATAAACGCGTACGTGCCACAGGAATTCGGTAAATCCAACTACACACCACTTCCACTAAAAAGGAAGAAGGCAACAGTTAGCCCAACAAATGGCGTGCGGGTTACCATAGTCACACCAGTGGCACGTGATACTATGTGGTTATAAAAAATGGTGGCTATACTTCCACCTCAAAGCTTAACAAAGAGTGTTTAATGAGGAGCAATGATACAACATATCACAGCATCTTAAGCGAAGACTTCTATGTAAACCTGTGTATAAGAGTGTTATGGCCAAGATGCAATAAAACTATACTACCACCTCAAAGCTTAACAAAGAGTGTTTGATAAAGAGCACGGATACAACATATCTGACAGATTTGCAAAACATAGAAATGCCTTAGCCTAGCGAAGGGAACACCACCAGCTTTGCTGTTTCATCGGTGTCCGCGAAGCGGAGCTGGTTGAATTTTATTTCAGAATAAGCCAGATAAATACATCTAAATGGCGCCCAATTTCACAGTAATCTTAAAGCGGTCATGAAGCACCCCTTGGGCTTGTTGAAAAAACACATCCTGCGGAAAGCTGACACGGCTATGAACTGTTCAGCCAAATATTGCAGTCGTGCGCGCCGCGTAAAGGCTACAAGCGGAACGCGAAGTTGCTGTTTTCTCAGGAGCCCTCTTTTAAAACAGAGGCCGGTTCTCACTCTCGGCGGTGGGCGGGGCGTCTGCCAGGTGACGTCGCGATCTGCATCGACGCGTCGCAAAAGACATAGCATCCTCATTGGCCGATAGCCGACGTAAATCGAGAGCGGCGTTCGGATCAGATGCGCTTCTTGCCACGGGGTGCCGCCACTTGCCGGTGCCGCACTCCTCAGTACACAGTAGCCGCACTCGCGAAAGCGAATCACAGCGGGAGAGCGATCGCGTTTCATGACGCGCGCTGACGTAACTTCTTTCCCCCGTGCCATCCCTCCCTATCTAGCTTCCAGTGCGCTCGTCGGCACGAGAAAAGAGAGAAAGCGCTGAGAGCGTGCGCCAAACCCCCGTAACTCCGCTCGTTCTTGACGGATTCGAGAAACTTTTGCGGCAATCGATTCGGGAGGCAGTAAACTCCGATACTGAGGTTGTTAGATCATTACTTAGAAAAGTGGTTCATGACCCCTTTAAGCACTTCTAATCAAAATGTGTCATTTACCGCTTCATACACCCTGTCAACAATTGGTCTTAAAAAAAAAAGGAGTCACATGCGGCACCTGTTTCAATCTAAGTAAGCCATATCCACTTTAAATCGATACGCCTGCGGCGAGAAGAGCTTGTGACAACTAAAATAGCTGCGTCCACGCCGTTTCTAGCCCAGTTACTTTGGTACCGTGCTTTCGTTCCAAGGCGGCCCACTTAAGTTTGACTACGACATGGGAGGTCGAGG
This sequence comes from Rhipicephalus sanguineus, assembly GCF_013339695.2. NCBI lineage: Eukaryota > Metazoa > Arthropoda > Arachnida > Ixodida > Ixodidae > Rhipicephalus > Rhipicephalus sanguineus. Next base: position 82,592,830 of record NC_051176.1, read on the forward strand.
ACCCTTTCAAGAGAAGTTATACCAATCCGCACTGCACAAGCCCATGCAAGAACGTACTACTTCCCTAGAACGCGCCCCGAAAACACTTCTATACAGTGATGTGGCCGCAGTACCAACAAATAAATATTTTTAGTCAGCAAAAAAAGAAGCATTGCAGCGTGGCTTTTTCAGTCTGATGTTTTGTGAAAACTGATGCGGCCGCCGCATAGTATTGACGACATCAAATACTATCGGCGGCTATTGCCATTCTAGAAATTACGGTACTGAGAAATTGAACACGCATATGCGCATTTTTTAGGGCATTGAAAAATCATTCGTACGCTGACATTTGGACCTTTTTTTTCTCTAGCCAAGACAGGCCTGAAATAAAATGTTCAAATCAGAATGAGCCATATACCGATGTTACATATGTTTAAGTGCCCAATCCGACATTTTTTCCTCACTACCGGCTGACTGGATTAGCCAGATTTAAGCAAAATGTAAATTAGAAGTAGCTTGACGACATGAACACACTCACCAAGAATTGTTAGAGCTGGCTACGTCATCTTCTCATTGGCAAACAATTGAGCTTTTTTTGATTCCGCTCAAAGCCGGCCTGGCTCTTTCATTAAACAAACTACCAATATGCTGAAAAGTTCATGACCTAAACCAAAGAAGCGATTAATGTCTTGTTAGAGGGGGGAGACAGATAGCTACAGCAGTAACCGATGTCCCGTATATAGGACGTGTTTGCCTTACGGGTGAGTGTCATATTTAAAATAAAGTGTCACTTACCTCCCAGTCACCGTTAACACATCATTTTATACAGACCTCCAACGTTTTGCGCAGTTGGCCATGACGTCGCGTCTGGCGTGACCGAGCGGTTGCGCGCACTGTCCAGGCAGATGGGCTGGTGCCGGAGCAGTGTATGTGTTAGCGAAGCCGGCGTACAGCGGTGCAACTGCTTGCTAGGCAACGCTCGGTGATGTCATCGCCGCGCGGAGATTTTTTTTTCGCGTTGGACAGATTACGGGTGGCTCAAATAGCTCTGCTGTTAAGCGTGCGTCAGCGGGACACATACGTCCCACTTTTCCATCTACAGAAAAATATTTCTCCCACATCACCTGTCGCAGTTAGCGCAACGCTAAGTGGCTCCTATCTTACCTAAATGTGTAAGTTAGAAAAAATTTCTTTTACCGCGGTTTCAGAAGACAGCATTAGTGCCACAAAGCTGTTGAAATTTGTTCCATTTTTTACGGAAGCTTCTGAATTTTCATCGCGTTCACATAAAAAAACCTGTCATTCAAAATGCCAGGTCATTTTTCTCTTTTTTTGGTTTTCTAGAGAGGCGATTTCAGCTCCCAGTAATCATGTATTTGTAGACTTGTGCAGTAACTTGACTAATAAATGCAACGAAACACACTCCTTTTGCTAAACACATTCGCTAAGCCTAATTGTGGATAACGGTGCATGAAAATTTTTTCTTGATGTCATATACCAGTTGAAAAGTGCCGGATATTCAGGGACAACATTTTTAATCAACAGTTCCGACAGCGGGAAAAGACACAACAAAATCGACATAAATGCTTGGCGTATGCGCTGAAGCAAGCTCTACAGGAACAGACCACAGCCCTACGAAGGCTTGTAAGGCAAATGTGCAGGTGCTGTTCTGCTGCTGGAAATGAGGTGCGCACAAATTTCCTATACACACCATGAGAAGTGCTCCTTTGGACCACTTGTTTTGGCCGTTTGATCCCGAATACCCGGTGATGTGTTGGCATGACGAGTCAGTGGGACATATGTGTCCCACTTTTTGCAGCAAAATACTGGCTTGATTTTGATTAAATTTGCGTTAACTCAATAGCGTTAGAGAGCTCGTGTCGCAGAAAGTTCGGCGACGGCGTCAGTGACGGCGTCGCTTGTGAGCGAAAAATCGTCCGTGATCGAAAAATCGAGAAAGATGCAAATAAAATAAAAAAATCTTCGGTCATATTGAGGATCAAACCCCGGCCATTTGCGTGGCACGCAGGTGTCCTACCACAAAGCCACGATGTTACTTGGAACTGCTTCGGGAAAAAACATTACATAAATGCCATGTAGTGGAAGGAAAACTTCTTTGCAGACTAGTTGGTTCATACTTGTAAACTCGCCCTTACTGCGCAACCAGCAGGAAAGAAGAAGGGAGACAGGAAAGAGCGCAGTTTACAAGTAGTGGAAGGAGTCTCCCTAACGCATTTAATGTTGCCTGGCAGAGGCGCACAATCGCGCAAGGCGACGCTTAACTGCATCAACTGTTTCAGTGCGATTTTCGTGTGTGTAAAACTTTGAAGTACACAGGCACGTGAACACCAACTTCACATCTTTCGCACTCTCATCGGCTCTCGGATTTCATGCCGTGTGCCTTGCAAACTAAGCACAGCCTTGAAGGATTCTTCTTTATTTTGTTCGGCACGTGTCACGGCGATTTGTAAGCGCATTGGCGAGGCCATCCAACTACGTTTCTTGCGCGACGCCATGCTTCGAAAAAGCCGGTATAGTGCACCCATCGCCGCTAAAAACCATGATAAACACACACGCACACGCAAAATTACAAACAGCTTCAAAATGGACAACTATGTCTATCTAACGGAAAACATAGTAAACAAACAGCAAACATCATGGCCTCCGAGATGGCGAGCGTGCCGCGCGGCCGTCATCTCGGAGGCCATGCGACTACAGCAGAGCCCTTGCTCATCGATGAGTGCCGGCGGGACATTCATGTCAAGTAGTCGCTCTCATGTCAGGGCTGTCTTGGCGACGCTGACGCGTGGCCTCCGCTTCTCGAGCTCGGTGTTCTGCGTCATTTTGGCGTCGTTTACGCCTGTGATCGGCTTCCCGCGCTCGTAGTTGGGGATGTATATCACGGTGACGACGCTTCATTTCAACTTCCCTGGCTCTCAGCAAGGCATCTTCATGGCGTTGTTGGCGTTTGACCTCCGCTTTCCTGGCCTGACCACGTCGCGCGCGCGCACGCGTGTGTGTCCGTGTGCACGTGCGTGTGTGTAACAACACACATTAATAAGCATGCACTTAGTGGTTGAAGTGCACACCAGGGGCCGGATTTCGCTATCGCGTTCAACTTTTCAAAGCGAAGCTTAAGGGTCCCCCAATTTTTTATACTATTTCTTCGTGCTTTATATGCATATACCACAGGGCGGGTTTCATAACACTGCGTCAAAAATATAGGCGAACCTCATCATCATCATCATCAGCCTGTCTACGCCCACTGCAGGGCAAAGGCCTCTCCCATGTTCCGCCAATCAACCCGGTCCTGTGCTTTCTGCTGCCACGTAATACCTGCAAACTTCTTAATCTCATCTACCCACCTAATTTTCTGTCTCCCCCTCACGCGTTTGCCATCTCTTGGAATCCAGTCAGTTACCCTTATTGACAACCGGTTATCCTGCCGACGTGCTACGTGCCCGGCCCATATCCATTTCTTCTTCTTGATTTCAACTATGATGTCCTTAACCCCCGTTTGTTCCCTGACCCACTCTGCTCTCTTCCTGTCTCTTAAGGTTACACCTATCATTTTCCTTTCCATCGCTCGCTGCGTCGTCCTCAATTTAAGTTGAACCCTCTTTGTAAGTCTCCAGGTTTCTGCTCCGTAGGTAAGTACCGGTAAGATGCAGCTGTTATATACCTTCCTCTTGAGGGATAGTGGTAGATTACCAGTCATGATTTGATAATGCTTCCCGAATGAGCCCCAACCCATCCTTATTCTTCTAGTTATTTCACTCTCATGGTTCGGCTCCGCGGTTACTACCTGTCCTAAGTAGACGTACTCCTTTACAACTTCCAGTGTCTCGCCACCTATCGCAAAGCGATGTTCTCTGCCAAGATTGTTCCACATTACTTTAGTTTTATGCATATTAATTTTCAGACCTACTCTTCTACTTTCCGTATCCAGTTCAGTAATCATGAGCTGCAATTCGTCTCCCGCGTTACTCATCAATGCAATGTCGTCAGCGAATCGTAGGTTACTGAGATACTCTCCATTAACGCTTATCCCTAACTCTTCCCAATCTAGGGCCCTGAAAACCTCCTGTAAACAGGCGGTGAATAACATTGGAGAGATCGTGTCTCCCTGCCGTACGCCCTTCTTTATTGGGATTCTGTCGCTTTCTTTATGGAGGACTATAGTGGCTGTGGATCCGCTGTAGATTTCTTCCATTATGTTTATATAGGCTTCGTCGATGCCTTGATTCCGCAGTGCCTGCATGACTGCTGATGTCTCCACCGAATCAAATGCCTTCTCGTAATCTATGAAGGCTATGTATAGGGGTTGGTTGTACTCCGCGCATTTCTCTATCACCTGATTGATAGTATGAATATGGTCTATTGTTGAGAATCCTGTACGAAATCCTGCCTGATCCCTTGGTTGATTGAACTCTAATGTCGTATTAATTCTGTTAGCAATTACTTTTGTAAATAGCTTGTAGACAACGGACAGTAAGCTTATGGGCCTGTAATTTTTCAGGTCCTTGACGTCCCCTTTCTTATGGATCAAGATGATGTTGGCATTCTTCCAAGATTCTGGTATCCTCCCCGTCGAGAGGCACTTCGTATACAGGGTGGCCAGTTTCTCTAACATAATCTCTCCACCGTCTTTCAACAGGTCTGATGTTACCTGATCCTCACCAGCTGCTTTGCCTCTTTGCATTCCCTTTAGGGCTTTCTTTACTTCTCCTGTCAATACTGGTGGGATGTCATATTCCTCTGCGCTATTACTCCTCCTTACGTTATCATCCTGAATGCCTCGGCTGCTGTACAGATCCCTGTAGAACTCTTCCGCTACCTCAACTATTCTATCCATATTGTTTGTGACCTTGCCTTCCTTGTCCCTTATTGCATACATCTGATTTTTGCCTATGCACAGTTTTGTCTTCATAGCTTTGAGGCTTCTTCCGTTCTTTAGAGCATGCTCAATTCTCTCCATATTATACTTTCTTATGTCGGCTACTTTACGCCTATTGATTAACTTCGAAAGCTCCGCCAGCTCTATTTTGTCTGCTTGACGTTTCTTAATGAGGTTTTTCGTCTCTTGGGATAGCTTACCAGTGTCCTGTCTAACGACTGTACCCCCGACTTCCACTGCACACTCCTTGATGATACTAGTCAGATTATCATTTATTGCGTCAACGCTAAGGTCGGTTTCCTCGGTTAAAGCCGCGTACCTATTCTGAAGTGAAACTCTGAATTCCTGAACTTTCCCTCTCAGAGCTAGTTCATTAATTGGCTTCTTGCGTATCAGTTTCTGCCGTTCCTTCCTCACGTCAAGTTGAATTCTAGATCTTACCATTCTATGGTCACTGCATCTGATCTTGTTAACTACTTCCACATCCTGTACAATGCCCGGGTGGCCGCACATTATGAAGTCTATTTCATTTTTAGTTTCGCCATTAGGACTCCTCCACGTCCACTTACGAGTAGCCCGTTTTCTGTAGAAGGTATTCAAGATGCGTAAATTATTGCGTTCTGCAAACTCTACTAGTAACTCCCCTCTGGCGTTTCTAGAGCCGATGCCATATTCCCCAACTGCATGATCTCCAGCCTGCTTCTTGCCTACCTTTGCATTAAAGTCGCCCATCAGTACAGTATACTGTGTCTTTACCTTACTTATTGCTGATTCTACGTCTTCGTAGAAGCGTTCAACCATTTGATCATCATGGCTGGATGTAGGCGCGTAGGCCTGTACCACCTTCATCTTGTACCTCTTATTAAGCCTAATTACGATACATATCACCCTCTCATTAATGCTATAGTATTCCTCTATATTGCCAGCTATATCTTTATGAATAAGGAACCCCACTCCTAGTTCTCTTCTGTCAGCTAAGCCACGATAGCATAGGACGTGTCCGTTTTTCAGCACTGTATAAGCCTCCTGTGGCCTCCTAACCTCACTGAGCCCTATTACATCCCATTTAACACCCTCTAATTCCTCGAATAGTACAGCTAGACTCGCCTCACTAGATAAAGTTCTAGCGTTATACGTAGCCAAATTCAGGTTCCAATGGCGGCCTGTCCGTACCCAGAGATTCTTAGCACCCTCTGCTGCGTCGCAGGTCTGACCGCCGCCTTGGTCATTTGCTTCGCAGCCGCTGGGGACTGAGGGCCGAGGGTTAATTGGTGTATTCATGTGGGAGGTAGTGGCCAAGTACTACACCAGGGTGGCCAATCCTGCTCTGGTGAGGGAGTGCATTGCTGGCTGTGGTCGCCAGTGAGGCTGCACCCCAGGCCTTTTTTCACAATTCCATCATCACGCGGATTTTTTTTTTTAAATCCGGTTGGGAATTGTCCGGCACCGGGATTCGAACCACGGACCTCTTGCATGCGAAGCTGATGCTCTACCACTACGCCATCGCTGCAATATGGCGGTATGAGGAAGCCACACTACAAAGTTAAATATACAAATTTTTTTTTAAAGTTTAAAACCGTGGTATATGGGCTTATATGTCCTAAGTATAGTAATTTTTAAATTTTAACGCATTGCACCACTTCTAACTTGCACCCTATTCAAATCTTGATACTATTCAAGGCTGCTTGAAGTTCAAGCAGCCTTGAACGACACATCACCAATGTGAAAATCTGGGAATTGCGAGCTCATCCTGACGTCAAAGTCAACCAATTGAGAAAAAAAGTCTCTCTCTTATCTGCGCCCAGAAGAAACACCTTTTCAGCAAACATAAAAGTCTACGTTACGGTACAGCCTATGCATATCATAAAGGGCTTACAAAAGTAGGTGTTTCTATCCCGCCATAAAAAAGTTGTGTCTAGTCATCGCGTAGCCTCACCATGCATGTCATTTCACCACGAACGTACTGGCAAGCTTTAGCGAGAGTTACACGATGCGCTCGATTTAGGATCTCTCGCGCGTCCACACCACACCGCAGATGGTGCAAGAAACGTTACATTTTTAGCCAGTCCTTCAAGTATTTTAAACCAAGTTTTCCTGGTTTAAACACTCGAAAAAATATCCCTTTTCGCACTGGAATTAAGCGTAATACTTTCTAAATAACCAGCAATCAACTAGCCTTTGACGCATTTTGCAACACTGCGAACGGTGACACTAAAGCCACGACTCGCTTCAGGTTCAAAGGTGGCATCGGTACCAACCTACTTACTTTTCGATAGATCATAAAAAGATTGTGATGTTCAACGAAAGTAGCGCAAATTACGCTTTCAAAAGTATAAGCCAAGCAGTCTACGTCTACAATAGCGGGCCCGAGTGTTCCTCGAAGCTTGCCGCCCTGGTGACTTACATTCAGTCGCGGGCACTGGCTGTCCGGTGTGCCGCAGACATCTCGTGCAATGTGCTGAGGCAGTTGTAGAAAGAAGTGGCGCCAGTATACCACCTTAAGTGTTTTTATATATGTCCGTGTGAGTATGCGATCTGTGCCCAGACGAAATGAGATAGCGACAATCGCAGCGTCGCCCCTCGCAATCGCTCGCTTCCCCTTCGCGCTCCGCGGTGCGGATCACTATTTCAACGGACAGGGCCCTCTCATCTGCCTAGGGACTCCTTCCTTTGTAAACCAGAGCCAGAGCCTCCGATGTATACCCGGCCGATCAACCTGCACCAGGCACCGCCAGCATCCGACACAATCGCATGGAGAATAAGCACGACCGGGCACGGGAGAAACGTGGGAACCGACCGGTGAATTGCGCAATCACCGCGTCGGAAAAGGCAGAGATAAGCGCGCGAGTGTAGTGCGGTGTACGAGCGAAAATAGATGGCGGCCAAGAAAAATAGGAACTCGTCACACAGTGTTCAGAAATCTGTGGCACCTTGCCATATCGAACCTTGCAGTAAAGAACGCAAGATGCAGCTCGAAAATGCTACGTAACTGGATCAAGGAATTCGCCAACGTAAGTGAAACTAGCAACGATCACTACTCGCTTACTTAATAAACTGCCAACTGAATAAGGACTACAGAAGAACTTAATAGTGGCTGATGCGTTTTCGTTAAACACTGATAAAGCGGATCGGACCAGATAACACATTTCGTAGACTTCCAGCTTTGAGAACAGTAAATCAGCACATCGTCACACTCCGCTCAAGTTAACAATTAAATACGAGCATTTTAGGTGGCAAAACCACGATTTGATTATAAAGCGCGCCTCACAGTGGAGGGCTCCGGAATAATTTTGACCGCCCAAGGCCCAATCGGCTTCGCAGCGGAGGGCAGCGTTCTGGCCCTCCGCCGTAGGCATCATCTGTGAGTGCTGGCATCCTGTGCGGTTGCATGCCAATCGCAACTGTCCAAACGTGTAAGTGGAACTAAAACAATATTTTATCAAATGGGATGTGAAGCGACGCAAGAAAAAGTTCGAATTTCTACAGTGAACTATGGCGAGCTCGGAGGCGAATCACAAGGGGGCAAGAGTGTCTCGCCTCAAAACCCTCATGTCCACCAATTAATAATTGTTGGTGTTTAACGTCCCAAAACCGCGATATGATTATGAGGGACGCCGTAGTGGAGGGCTCCGGAAATTTCGACCGCCTGGGACTCCTTAACGTGCTCCTAACTCTAAGTACACGGGCCTCAAACATTTTCGCCTCCCATCGAAAATGCGGCCGCCGCGGCTACAAAGGGTGAAAAACACGTATCATTGTAACGTTGTAACCAATAACTGCTATACCTTCAACTCGCCGCCTGCATGCGAAAATATTGCAGTCATGCGCTTTGTACATTATCAATAAAGGGAACATATCCAGTGTGGATTTGGAAGAGTTGCGCAGTTATGGAACGAACATTCACTATATTGACATGTGTACTTGCTTTCTTTTTTAATTCACGGGGGCCGCCTTGTTCACGTTCTTGTGAAGTGCTTCATTGCTCTAAACTAAACTTGCATCCTGCTTCGCGAATGACGCCGATTGTTCTGCAAACATTGCATGCCCGACGCTTATGTTCAAGTACCTTTTAGATTGTACCCTATCACAATGGAATGCACTGTGACGCATATATAAAAGCTGACGCATTTCGCTGCCGATCAGATAAATCGACGACCGACGAGCTTGTGCGCCGATGTCATTGCACTTTGAGTGTCATTCTTTTTCTGGGCCCAAGTCCGCCCAAGGGCTTCATCTTTACCGGCTGCGACTCCTTTCTTCACCGTCACAACCATGTGACATCTGGTGAAGGTGCTGCTTCCTTCACGCTTAGGACGCCCACGAAGAGCCGTGAACCAAGCCCGAGCTGTGGTGAAGACACCAAAGCCATCTCAGATCATCGAGCTAGCCGTAGGCATCAAGGGCTACCACAAGAATATGGAACCCTTCCTGATAAGCCAAAAGCCACGGTGACGATGACATCTGCGATGATGACGTCTGCAATATCGCCTTCAACTGTTGAGATGCAACAGCCCCGGGAGCCGCCAACCTCCCGCGGGTCATTCTTTAAAGACCCGGAAAGCTAGCTGGAAACATACGACCACGTCGCAGCCTTCAACTGGGACAGTGGAGAGAAGCTGCCTAACGTGTACTTCTACCTAGAAGATGCCGCGAGGACCCGGTTCAAGAATCGGGAGTCTACGCTTCGAGCCTGGGATCTCTTTCGAACCACTTCCTTGACACCTTCATGAGCGTGGTGCCTAAGGAGAGGGCTGCAGCTTTGCTGGAGACGCGGGTGAAGCTCTCGAATGATAACGTCATGATGTTCACGGAAGAAAAGACCCGACTTTTCCGCCACGCCGAGGCTGACATGCCTCAGGAAAAGAAAATTCGGCAGATCCCACGTACCATGCCAATCGATCTTATGCGAAGCATACGGCAGAAATGTGAGTGCGACGTAATATTGCTTGCCGTAATCGAAGACCACCTCGGCGTATGTGGCCCCTTGTGACATATGTGTAGTTATTGCGTTTGCTTGCGCGAGGGGAAACGTTTGCTTGCGCGAGGGGAAGATCTCTGGGCCCTGCTGGCGCTGATGAAAGTTGACACTGGCTTACCTTTACAAGACTAGCCTTCAGATCCGGCAGAACCGCGTCGGAAGCGAAACAATCCTTTGGATAAATAATGCAGGCAGTGACTACATGGAGCTCTACTCAGGATGAGTTTTCAGGTTGAAACGCACCGTAGCAGACAAGAAAACAGAACTGAACTTCTTCGGTGTGCTGCAACCTAAAACTCTATAATGAACGTTAAACAACTGGCCCAACTCGCAGTCTTGTGACCCTACTCAGGCAGCGGAGAAATTTCTATATACTTCCTTTCTGTGTGAAGCCGCAAGGCGAAGCGGGAAAGCAGGAGGATGTCTTCGCCTTCGAGTACATCTAGAGTGCAGAACACAAATAGCTACCTGACTCTTCATACCGATGGTCCGCTGGATGAATGGTGGGATTTGAATGAAATAACTGATATAAGAGGCAACACTCGGATCAGCGTTCTCGCCGTAGATGTCTTGCATTCAAACGCATGTGACACCTTGTGTACAATGATCGATCTTGACTGAATCAAATTGTCGCTGCCACATTCGTCTGGCAAATATTTTGTCAACCGACGTCCCTTATATGAGGTAGATGTGTTACACAAAGAAGACTTATTTATCCCTGTGAAGGCATACGGTACTGATATCGCTCTCACAGGCACTTTCCGGTGTATCAAGGTTGGCTTTAAGAGCGATACCATGCGTGCTAATTTTAAGATGGGCCAGTTTCTCTACCACGTAAAGCTGTTCGCCAGATAACGCTTGTATTATCTGTAACGTTACAGGCGTTATCAGACAGGACCCGTCGCAGGTGTTCACAGTAATGCGATAGCATGTGCTCACATTGCTTACTTCTATATCACGAAATCCTGCCAAGAAGGCACGAAAACTTATCTGCGCATGGGCATGCGCAGATAAGTTTTCGTGCCTTCTTTCTTTTAAGCCGTTGTGCGTCTCTTCAGTTGTTAGTCGGCGTTTGTGGTGTCCCGACTTCTTTCTTCCCAGGCAGCACGCCGGCGTTGGTCCAATCTCGGTCCAACGTTGTCAAACATCGGCACCGACATTGGGCTGACGTCGGCATTTCGGTCAAGTGCAACTTCTTCCGACGTCGGGCCGGTGTTCATGCCGGCGTTGGGCCGACGCCCTGCCGTTGTTTCTGCCGATATGCAGCCAACACCGGACCGCTGTCGATATGCCGGCAATGGGCCGTCGTATCGCCAACATAGTTGCCGATGTGTGTCCAGCATCAGGCCGTTCCAGGGCCATGTTACAGCCAATAAAATGCCAGCATTAAGCCGATGTTCGCAGCACGACGAATACTGGCTACCAGTGGCTTGCCGATATGAAACCATTATTAATATGGACCTTTTGCTACTGGCATTCTTTTGCTAGTAGGCTACAATACGCACCGAGAACTTGGCCTGGTAGCTCAGCAGCCCCGTACAAGCTCTGCGGTGCAATTTACTTGAAGGCGACAGACTTGCATGCCCCAGTGTCTAAACGCACTGCACCATGCTTCTAAATTGTCTACTCATGCCTTTTTTGCTTGCATTACCCTTCCCCTCCCCACACGTAGGGCATCAAACTGCACGAAGTCCAGTTCACCTGCCAGCTTTCCTCCACGTATTCCTTCTCTGTCTTGCTGGCAAGTGCCCCCTATGTTGTTCCATCAAATAGCTAAAAAAGCATTGACTAAAATAACTGCTGGATGCAGATATCCTGCACACAAGCAATTTATAAATGAGAATGCTAGAAGAAATTTTAGAAAACTTTATTTATAAAAGTACAAGCCAGACCATTTATTTTCCAGTGCAGTTTTTCAAGTTACTGTAGTTAATTAAGCAACACAGCCAAAAGTAGGGGAGCCCAGCAAGGCTCCATGGGCATAGGGCTGGCCAGGGCTGCAGGGACAGGGTGCTGATGACTACTGGCTGGCCGGAACCTCACAGGCAGCAGCAGGGGATGAGGTAATGATGGTGGGCTGGCCAGGGTCCTGAAATCAGTGATTGGGCTGCTACACTATGAATGCATCTGTGAAGTGCCTCTCCATGCCTCCATTCAGGTCAACAGACTTTGGCAGCCACTTTTTGATGGAGTGCGGTGCTTCTGGCAGATTTTTTTTCTTTTTCACAGACACCTGCATACAAGAATAGAAATAAAGACCATAAAATAAGTATTAAGCACTGCTGTAGAACACACATGCAAGATAAGACAACGAAAAACGACGACTGCAGAAGTTGTATTGCACTATCAAGAACAAATGCCACATGTCCATTTAAAAAGAAATGAACAGCTACTTCAACAGTCCTTGTTAAAATAAAATCTGCCACAGCACAAAATAATTGGCAGTAGGTTTCAATTAAAGTTCGTTGAAACAAGCTTGCGTGATTAATTTACAAGTGGACACAAGGGCTTCATGATTTGGAAACGTGCCTTACGGTGTTGCAAGCCTGATGAACAACCCTGTAGCTATTGCTCATGGCTCTATACATTTACACAAAGGACAACAGAATGCACACAAGTGCACGAACTTTCAACTCTGCGTTATTCACTGGCACACATCAATACACAACAGGATGACTGATCAGCAAATACAAGAACACGAGATGAAAGAATCAATGCAAACTACATTTTTGCATTGACACTTGTGGCTCGATGCAAGGCTCCTCTATGAATCTTATGTAGTATCTCCTAATGCCATGGAAGGTGTGCTGCCGCAGTTTCCCCAAGTCATTCCTTTTGCATTAAATAAACCTCCGAAATTTTACGTGCTTTTTGAGACCTGCATCGATCCAAGACCTTGGTTTCGTTGAGAGGCTTGCAGCTGCATCGTGTGCAGTGTGATCACAAGCATCCTGGCAACTGGAGCATTCCTTTCACTTATGTATGCTCTGTTTACCCTTGAAGAGTCAATGCCGTAGATGTACAGCAGCACCAACAAGTCCCAAATGACCACTGCCGTACATGTATGGTGCTGTGTGTGCTTGAAAAACATGCCACTTCAATATTACTTTTGCCAAGCAAGAGCTGTCAACTTATGGAGAAGCAGGATTTTTTTTTTGTCGCAATGTTTACCTTTCGTTTCTACTCCAAGGTCTAGTTAGGTCGCCACATCGGCTATTGCTTGCGCATGTGCACAGTGACAAGTTTGGTTTTGTCTCGCAGGCAGTTTCTGTTTGTTGCGCTAGCAAAAGCTCATGTCTAATCAGACTTGTAACCAAATCACCTGACCTAGCTTGTTTAGTGCTTACAGGGATGAGATTTCAGACATTCACAGGTGAACTATGGTACTGCAAAACAATGCCGTTGCACACAAATGCTACCATGCCTGCATGTTTGGTGTCTTGGAGTGCACATTTTTATTAGCCTATGAAACATATTTATTCCGATAAACAAGTTTTCATTAATAGCATAGGTTTCTTAATTTTATTGCTCCTGAATAAGCAATGTACCAGTACCCAGTCATGGGCACGTTAGCAGTAAAAAGTAACAGTGTTACAGCTACAGCTAGCTAAGCCAAAAAAGTAACTCTGTAACAGTTACAGTTTTGAAAGGCAACCTGTTACACTTACAGTTACTGCAAAAAAGTAACGTTGTTACTTTTCTGTTACTGTATAAAATAATAGATCACAAATCAAATGATAGAATTTATTTAATAACGTATGAAGGCATGCGCGTAGTCAAAATTGCACGTGGTAAAAACGTAGACAACGGAAACCTAATTGGGCCTCACACAAGCAATCATTTGCCTCATCTTGAAGTGGAAAACGTAGTGGAACGACAGCAGTAAGAAGCGCATGCGAAGTGCAACGGGGAGTGCATCACTAGTGGAGACAACATGCATTGTGTCTGTTCCGTATGTTTAAAGGGACACTAAAGGCAAATATTAAGTCGACGTTGATTGTTGAAATAGCGGTCCAGAAACCTCGTAGTGCTGCTTTTGTGCCAAGGAAGTGCTTATTTTGAAATAAAATCGCGTTTCTAGTGGTCCGCATCGCGTTAGCGCGCTTCAAATCTCCCGCCTGAAAATATGACTTTCATACGTCACTGCTGCCGTGCCCAACGTTGCCGCTTTTACTGCGCGGCCGCCGACACTAGTAGCAGCCGAGCGGAAGTAGCGGGACCCACAGTAGCAACAACGGCGCTGCGGCAAAGACTTGCTCGGATGGGAACATTCAAAGCCCTCACCAAGTTGCGGTTGGTCTCGTAATCCTCAGTACGAAAGTGCAGCGAGCACACACGCAGAGGTTTTGACTGTTTAGCACACTGGCGCAATGGCATGACACTAAGCCACTTCGAGCGTAAGGGTTCATTCTGCGGCACCCAGTGAAAAGACACACCGGTTTCCTTGCTGCAGCACTGGCGTTGTGCACCATTCCGGCATCCGGCAATATCACAAGCATGCGGCATTTTGTCGAACTTTCTGTCAGAGCGACTTTCATGAGCGCGCAAAACAAGCACGGCAGTACGCAATCCCGAAACTATGACTGAGACGGGCGAGGCGCAGTTCGGCAAAAACGGAACCTTTGAACCACGCGCGCCGTTCCCCATGGCAACGCCACGGAGGTTTTGTTTTCCATGAATCAAGCGGAAACGAACAAACAGCATTTTATTACGTCTTTTGATGCTCGGAATGTTCTTTTTTTACTGCTGCTAGTTTGATTACTAGTGATTTATTGTAGGCCGACTTCCATACGTCATCGGGATCACTTCGAAAATGTCCCACTCGTGGCGCTCATCATGTGATACATTTAGCTTAATTTCTCGGTAAGTAGGGCACTGCTGTTGATAATATTGCCGTTTTAGAAGTTGTCATACATTGGGCTTTCACTCTGACATAAATTGTTATTTACCTTTAGTGTCCCTTTAAGATGTGGCGGACTCTGTTTGGAGAGCTTCGCGTCCACTGGGCATACAAACTGTTCTTAAGCCCCGTTACTATACCTTAGGACATGTGTTCGCGAAATCCAAACACCACCCACCTGCGGACGATCATGGGGATGTCATCTAAAAGCACGATGCGGGGATTCCGACACATCGGCGAAACATGCAGGAAAGGATTAACGAGGCCTAAAGAACACAAACGGAATGTTGCTAAAGCAACCCATTCAATGCGTTTAAGATGGAGCTTGTTGAACACTGCTGGATGACAGGGCATAGCTTTGACCTAAACAATGCGACGATGCTGGTTTGTGAACGAAGGTGGGGGGAAAGAACTTCTGGAATCGTGGTTCATTCGCCGTTGCGCATCGGCTTGCAAAAACAACTGCGGCCCCCCCCACTGGACATTTACAAGGACATGCGTGACTAGCGGAGTGGTTGACCTCGGCTCAATATTTTTTTTTGTTGTTGCCAGTGTATACTGAGGATGCCACCTGCATAGGAGGTGAAAGGTCTGTCATTTTTTAAATAATTGCTGTGTTAAGTCGGAGTAAACATTCTACAATCAGTTCCAAAGAAGTTTTTAAAAATCGCTTCGCTAGTTCATGGTATTTCTGGCTCTTAGCCGTTTGGCGTTCGGCTGCTTTCTAGCCACCTGTCAAACACGATTAGCTCAGAGCCTCAGACGAAGGAGACTGTAAACTAGGCGTCCTAATGCTTCACCTGTGCACCAAGAACAGAGCTGGATGCTCAAGTGACAAAGGCGATATATATGCGGAAAAAAAATGGACGTCAGCTTAGCAGCTGTTCAGTTGCAACATGATTTACATGTTGCGTTAATGACTGACCTCTGACCTCGGTCTTCTACAGGAAAGATAATTCTCCTAGTGACCCCCTCTCCTGAACTGCGAGGGGCGCCCTATTCAGGAAAGTTGAGAGGTGGAAAGGATATGGTAAAGAAGAAAGTTAGAAAAAGCGAAAGGCCTTTAACAAGTGTTGCTGTTGGGTAATTTTTCATAAAGACAGAAGTAACTGTAACGGCAAATACCGTTACAGTTACAACTTCCTCTAACTTAAAAGTAACTAGTTACAGTTACAAGTTACTGAAGAAAGTAACTAGTTAGCAGTAATGCATTACTAGTAACTATTTACTGTCCAAGACTGCCTGTACCTATAGAAAATATTGCCACTTTATAGTCACTCTAAAGAAAAACTTGAGTAATTTTTATTTAAGTCACCCTAAATATTTGCAATACACAATAAAAAATGTCAATCATCAATGACCATATTTGGGAAAAATGTTCGAGCCTCACAAGGTCACAAACAATTAAGTAGATCAGCCTGCCTCCCTAGGAGCAACTTTCTATGCATGAAAAGGGTATTCTAAACAACGTTGCAGGCACATTTCAAATATCTATCTGCATGCTTTATTACAGACAACAAAACGGAATCGGGCTAGTTGGTCCTGATTCATAATGTATGGAATTGCACAGCGTGGAATACGGGACGAAACACTTGAAGAAGCACACATGGACAGCGCTGACTCTCAATTAAGGTTTATTGCACACGACACATGCACATGAAAAATTACTGATGAGCAAAAGAAAGGAAAAACAAGAAGAACCTCAATCTGTTTACCGTCTGTGCATGGCTTTCAGGAATTGAACTTCTTTATCACTTAAGGGGAGATGCTACTCGAAAAATGGCCTTTTTTCTGAAAATTGTCACTTTTGACATTTCACTTGTAAAATTATGTTTGGTCATTAAACTTTTATTTCTCCGAGTATCAAGGCTGAATTCAGATTAGAAATTGGTGAAAAATCTATTTTAATCAGGCAATGTCACTCTGGCCTCAGCCACAACATGGGCTGAGGCCACATTGTATGGCAAGTTGATGTGGTTAAGAGCAAAGCATGAACCATTTAGCGAAGCACCAAGGCATGGCACTCCATAAACTGCCATTACCACGTCCACATGGAGATAAGTTGAAAAATGATGCAACACAAGAGCTGCAATATTGCTACGAAATTGCAATAACCACCCACATGAAATGTCCAGGAAATGTATTTTGCCAGGCGAGCATCCTACTTTAATTCTAGCAGCATGACAGGAAGTCACCAATTCTGTTCAGAAGGAGCGACTTCCTGGCGTAAGCACAGGCAAACCAGAGCTCTTTGGGAGTTCGTACCAGATTGCACTCTAACCCTGACTAATGAACGGGCATTGCCTGTACATCCATTACATAAGCACCTCACAGATGAAAAGCTCTTGGTTCACTGTCAACAAGGAACGATGCAAGGTGTTGTGGACTTGCTCAACAGCGAGGTCTGGCTTCTGTGTCCAAAGACAAAGCTCCGATCCTGTACAGCTGTGGACGCTGCAACAATGGCTACCTCATTGTTCAATAAGGGATATTCAAACTTTGAGCACATCCTTCAAGATCTTGATATACTGCCATCTGACGAACTTGTCACCCTGGGCCACTTACATGACCAGAAGCGAACCAATACAGTGTCTGTCTGCATGCAAAACAGCTGAGGCATGGGCTCATCATTGCCACATGGTGAAGAGAGTGAACCTTTATGGCTAACTTAAGGGCTGGGAAGGATTAACATATGGAGCCAGACATTTTTAAGTGCACTCGCTGTTTAGAGTGTGGATTGTTCAATGCTCTCACAAAGTTTCATACTAATCGCACTGTATATTGAAAAATACACAGGTTTATAACTTTCAAATGCGTTTTTCTCAATTTCCATTCTGAGGCAATTCTGACATGTTGTGCACAAACTTTCATGTACTTAAAATAGTTCTATTGTAACGAAATTTGGCACAGAGATTCTTCAGCCACTCTAAAATACAGATATCTATATAAAGTTGCACTACACATTGCATATTTTTGGTTTCATAACTTGATATGCCGATAGGGGAGATGTAAAATATACATTTGGGACCCTAGATTTTTTTTAAAAAAGATAGCAAGTTAATAAGACATTTGAGGTACTTTTCAGTACTGTACTGCTCATGTGCAGCAAAATGAGTCATCTTAGGATTCTGTGTGAAAATTTTTAATAAGCTTAAAAGTGTGCACAAAAAACCCAATATTTTGTTGTCAAAGTTGCAGTAACTCTGGAACTATTACATTTATCAGAAAACTAATTACAGTTTTGAAATCAGCATCACAAACTCTACTATTACCTAAAATTTCAAAGTTCTAAGTCAAGAAATAAAAAAAAAATTTTTTCGAGTAGCATCTCCCCTTAAGGTGATAGAAGGCTGGCTGATACACTGCTCCCTATATTTGTTAATGTGGTACGCCTCTAGGATAAGTCTTTTGTTCATGTTACTGTGCCTGTCTATCACTTCCGTCTTGTTGAACAGTGCCTTGCATTGATGCTGTGTGCAATGAGCTACCAAGTTTGATAATCGGTCATTCTTTTCGCATTTCCTCTGGTGCTCCCGTAATCTAACATTTGCGCAGCTACCTGTCTGACCGATATAACTACTGCCGCATAACAGAGGGATCTTGTATACTACTTCTGTAGCACACGGAATGAAGGTGCTTCTGTGTTTCACACCGCATTCACCTTTCTTTTTGATTTTGCCTTCTGCCCTGCGCTTACCATGCGCGCAAATGCTGCCCAACTTCTTGGGAGCCGTAAAAACCACCTTCACATCATATCTGGATGCTACATTCTTAAGGTTATGCACCATCTTGTGAACGTAGGGCAGCGGGGTGATGGGGCTTTCATTATCTTTCCCTCGGTCCTCGCGTTTACTGGATTGTTTGGTCCATCTCGCCACCTTCTCACAGGATCTAGTGACCAAATAATCCAGAAACCCTACTTTTTGCAACCTCTGGATCTCTGCATGAACACTGCTCTGCACCGTGTGTACACATGACTTGGACACGGCCACCCGTACCAAAGATGCAGCCAACCCATCTTTAATCACTTTGGAATGAGGTGATGTGTAAGTCAATAGGGGTTTTTGCGACCTGGGCACGTACTGCCAGCACACATGCTCCGGGTAAAAAGTTAGCCTTAGGTCTAAAAACCTAAGGATTAATTCCTGTGGCAGTTCTGTCGTAAAGTTAAGTCCACTTCCGCTCTCAGTGTTGACAGGATGACTCAGGACAGATCAGATGGTTTGACGGTCAAAGTATTTCGGTACATTGACGATTATCTAGTCCTTTGTGAAGGGAACAATGTCAACAAAAGGATGGGAGATAGTCTCAAGATATTTAAAGAGAACGAAAGTGGACTTTACAAGAGAACTGCCACAGGAATCAATCCTTCAGTTTTTAGACCTAAGGCTAACTTTTTACCCGGAGCATGTGTGCTGGCATTACGTGCCCAGGTCGCAAAAACCTCTATTGCCTTACAGATCAGCTCATTCCAAAGTGATTAAAGATGGGTTGGCTGCATCTTTGGCACGGGTGGCCGTGTCCAAGTCATGTGTACACACGGTGCAGAGCAGTGTTCATGCAGAGATCCAGAGGTTGCGAAAAGTAGGGTTTCTGGATTATTTGGTCACTAGATCCTGTGAGAAGGTGGCGAGATGGACCAAACAATCCAGTAAACGCGAGGACCGAGGGAAAGATAATGAAAGCCCCATCACCCCGCTGCCCTACGTTCACAAGATGGTGCATAACCTTAAGAATGTAGCATCCAGATATGATGTAAAGGTGGTTTTTATGGCTCCCAAGAAGCTGGGCAGCATTTGCACGCGTGTTAAGCGCAGGGCAGAAGGCAAAACCAAAAAGAAAGGTGAATGTGGTGTGAAACACAGAAGCACCTTCATTCCGTGTGCTACAGAAGCGGTATACAAGATCCCTCTGTCAAGCGGCAGTAGTTATATCGGTCAGACTGGTAGGTGCACAAATGTTAGATTACGGGAGCACCAGAGGAAATGCGAAAAGAATGACTGATTATCAAACTTGGTAGCTCATTGCACACAGCATCGATGCAAACCACTGTTCAACCGGACGGAAGTGATAGATAGGCACAGTAACATTAACAAAAGACTTATCCTAGAGACGTACCACATTAATAAATATAGGGAGCAGTGTATCAGCCAGCCTTCTATCACCTTAAAGGGACACTAAAGGCAAATATTAAGTCGACGTTGATTGTTGAAATAGCGGTCCAGAAACCTCGCAGTGCTACTTTTATGCCAAGGAAGTGCTTATTTTGAAATAAAATCACGTTTTAGTGGTCTGCATCGCGTTAGCGCACTTCAAACCACTCGCCTGAAATCAGTCTTTCACATGTCACTGCTGCCGTGGCCAACGCTGCCCACCTTTACTGCGCGGCGGCGTGCACTGGTGGTGCGCACCATTCGGGCATCCGGCAACATCACATGCATGCGGCATTTTGTCGAATTTTCTGTCAGAGCGACTTTCACGAGTGCGCAAAACACACGCCGTAGTACGCGATACCGAAACTACCACTGAGACGCGACCGCGTGAGCGAAGCAGGGCACCAGGCGAAGCGCAGTTCGGTGAAAACAGAACCTTTGAACCACGCGCGCCGTTCCCCATGGCAACGCCAAGGAGGTTCTTTTTTCCATGGATCAAACAGAAACAAACACAGCATTTTATTATGTCTTTTGATGCACGGAAGGTTCTTTTTTTATTGCTGCTAGTTTTATTACTAGTGATTAATTGTAGCAAGGATCTCATACGTCACCGGGATCATTTTGAAAATGTGCCGCTCGTGGCGCTCATGGTGTGATACATTTAGCATAACTTCTCGGTAAGTAGGGCACTGCTGTTGATAATATTGCCGTTTTAGACGTTGTCATACATTCAGCTTTCACTCTGAAATAAATTGTTATTTGCCTTTAGTGTGCCTTTAAGTGATAAAGAAGTTCAATTCCTGAAAGCCACGCACAGACGGTAAACAGATTGAGGTTCTTCTTGTTTTTCCTTTCTTTTGCTCATCAGTAATTTTTCTTGCGCATGTGTCGTGTGCAATAAACCTCGGTTGAGAGTCAGCGCTCTCCGTGTGTGCTTCTTGAAGTGTTTCGTCCTGTATTCCGCACTGTGCAATTCCATACATTATACATGCTTTACAACACACTTTTCTTTTTCTTGCGTATGTACTTTCGTTCTTGTCGGCACAATCCTTTCAACTTTCAAGGACTTGAAAAAACCACTTTTGCTCCATGCCTTCCATTAACATTTTTGAGGTCATGAGATTTTATGCACATAACGTATCGCAGTTACCTTCGTTTTATGTTCACCATCCTCTGTACTGTTTTTTTACGTTATTTAAACTTGAAACGTTTTCAGCCACTAGCATTAAAAGTGACAATGTTCCCACTGCCCTTAAGCTTCGCGACTTGCCATTACAGTCTACTTTAGATCCTAAAGCAACTAGACTTTCTCAGGGCTTGGTTGTTATTGAGCGGAAATTGTAATTCTTAATGCTTTTAAATGCACTGAATCGCATGGGAGAAAACTTGTTTTCCTCCTCTTTTTACGCTCCCAACTGTTAGCTGCTCTGCGCATAAACTCGATGTCTGAAAATTGGAAGCTATCTTCATCTGGCATTTCAACCGTAAACTCCAGCCCTTGGTGTGTATG
The DNA here is from genome assembly GCF_013339695.2 of Rhipicephalus sanguineus. Lineage (NCBI taxonomy): Eukaryota > Metazoa > Arthropoda > Arachnida > Ixodida > Ixodidae > Rhipicephalus > Rhipicephalus sanguineus. The sequence continues at coordinate 82,614,247 of NC_051176.1, forward strand.
TGTGAACATTTAGACATTTTCTGTTTTAGTCTTTTCTACAAAACAGTGATAAAAAAATAAAAATTAACGTAGGGAAAAATTTAACTTCTCCAAGCTATGTAGCTCATGCAGCTGCAGAAAAGAAAATGATGAAGAAAAACCTGTCAGAAAGCAAGTAGTCAGCGTGTAGCTGCCTAGGACACATTTTTGGTTTGAGCTAAATTTTAAGAGGTGGATCGGCTTTTTGTAAAGAGAGTTTTACGTGGTTTTACGAGGCACATCGACCAAACAGCACCTAAACAGTAGCTTATGCTTCAAAGTGAGCACAGACATCGGTTTCATCAAAACGAAGTGCACACTACGGTGTGCTGATGTGCATATCACAAAGAGCATTCGTTGACGCATTCTTGCTGGGACGAGGAACACTTGACTATAGCTTGCCGAGTCATAGGAGTACATATGTAAAGTTTATTACACTGCTATAAAAAAGCCTACAATGCAACCCCGAGTAACAAGACAAACACCACCACCACAGCTGCTCATGTAATACATTTACGTACAAGCTGTACCGTGTGGCTGCTCACTAAGAGTAACTGCAGAACATTTGTCAGTGCTTGTCTGGTACATTAAAATTGCCAACTATCATAAATCGTGCATCTTTCTGTTCTCTAACCCAACCAAAGTGTCTTGAAAATTACCCCGCTGAGGTAGCCTGGCACATGAGGCATCGCGCAGCTAAGCTCGAGGGTGCGGGTTCAATTCCCGGCCACAGTGGTCGCATGTCGATAGGGTGCATGTTAAAGGTTAAGTGCACTTAAAGAATCCCAGATGGTCGAAATGAATCGTGAGTGTCCCCTATGATATGACTCATATCGTATCGTGGTTTTGGCAAGTCACACTTCAGTGACCATTACTGTGCTATAAAATTTTCAATATCTATTATCACCGTTCTTGGGTTTCACCTGTGGCACATGCCCGCACACGAAAGGTGTCGGTGGCTACGTGCCACACGCGATGGGGGAAAGGGTTTCATAACGTATGTGACAGGCATGTCATGTTATTCATGTCGTGATCTATCACATTCATCAGGCACTTATGCCCTCCTATGCCAATTTTCGTATCTACTACTTTAGGCACATGACCACAACAGCACGGAAGTAGGCCGCTAGATATACGGACACATGGAAATGGCTAAAAGTAAGTGCCTTTGGTTTGCGAAGAAATGCTTCACATTTAATAAAGAACAGAAACGAGTATTTGAAATGTGTCAACAATGTTATCTACAAGATTCCTTTCACGTGCAGAAAACCGTACATAGGGTAAACAGGCCGATGTATTAATATTAGGCGAAGAGCTTGTGTTGGGGCTAGTTTGAATACCTTACTTATACTTAAAAAGCAGCGCTGCAAAGAAACACACACAGGACAAAACTACACACACTAAGCATTGAATCTGTGTGATTTCGCCCGTGTCCATTTCTACTTTGCCAGCACTGCTTTTGACATACAAGTAGGTGAAGAGGGCGTAAATATGCGACAGAGATGCTTCAGTCACCGGGACACTTGGCATCGGACCGCACACAGTGCAGCTGCAAGCCTATCTTCAACAAAACAAAGGCTTTGAATCAATGCAAGTCTTTTTGAGAATGCCCTCTGCAAATGAAATGAGGAGATGCTGGAAATACCGAGCACTGAGCAGCCTTTCAGTTTGAAGGTTGAGCGCTACTAAGATACAGTGCGGGCAACATTTGCCAAGAGTGTTCTTTAGGCACAATGGGGCAACAGCTCCTTTAAAGCATGGAGTGGGCGGGCTTGAAAAGCGAAAGTGGTTTGCTAGCGTGCGTCTCAAAGCACCAGCAGGCACCGACACCTTTGAAATGAAGCCACATATCTAAAAATCTGATCCGGCCATTGACTAGGACTTCGTGCACAAGGTCAAGTAAGCCCATTAATCTTTGAGCATAACCAACACCTTTTTGCTTTCACGTTTAAAACCTGCGGATCACAAATGAAAACATCGGTATGATGTGAAAGTCAATACACACTACAGGCTATCTTATCTCAGCAGAATGATTGACCCAGCAGCAAGCTAGCAAGCAAGCAATGTGTCTGCGGCATAAAGCCCAGGCACTACCCCTCTTGCACAGTGTGCAAGAGGGGTAGTGTACCAGACTTCTCTAAGATGTAGAAAAGTGTACACTGGCCAAACTGGGACATGCATCAATGATAGGCTCAAGGACCATGCAAACATAAAAAATGTGCGCGAAGGTTTCGTTTTCTGGCTCACCACTGTGTAACTTGTAAGGACTGCTCACCAACTTTGAAAACACTTGTCGTTGAAAGAGTAGTCACACGAATTTCAGAAATTTTTCATTGGTGCTCTAAAAACAAAAACACTGGTGTCGACAACCCTAGAGTATATATAGTGGTGCCTCGAAATGCATTGAGTATAGTTTTAATAGCGCTGCCTTAAAAAATCACTCTGTTTCGATATCGAGGGGGCGGTTTCACAGCGACATGTTAACACAGTCTGGCGTAGGTCTAGGTCATGTGGGGACAGCAACTCGCGATGTACAATACTCGAAGACAGCTTATCTTGGCAGTCAAGCAAAGGCTACCGAGGCGAGGCTACCGCATATTCATGGTACTCCGCTAGTATTACGCAGCTTGCAGTCGATTTCAATCTGCTTTTTTTTTTCATTATGTCACAATGCAAGCACCCTCATCCTAGCGGAAAACTTGCAAAATGCGTCTTGATCTCTGAGGCTTTCATTCTGGCGACAGTGGCCATTCCAGCCCCTACCAAAAAACAGAGGGCAGCACAGGAAAATGAAGGCAAATTCTAGTTTATGTTTTGCTTGCTCACAGCGTTAGTGCCTTTACAAAAACATATACATGAAAAATGTGAATCAAAGAGACATTTCAATTGCTCAGTGTATATTTCAGTGTCATGTTTTGGGTATATTTTTTTCTGAGAAATAGTTTGCGATGCACAAGGGTGTGCAGAATAAGCAGTGCTTCCAAGAAATCAAAAAAAGAAGGAATTTTTGTAAAGTGAGCAATAATATTACCTATGACTCTTTTAGTCTCATAATAAATAAAACAGCATTCTAAAAAAATGCTCTGTTGGGCGTGTTGGTTCATTCTGTAATAGATTGAGTGCAAATGGACGGGACACAAGAAGACAAGACGACTACACGAGCGCTCGTGTAGTCGTCTTGTCTCCCGTCCATTTGCGCTCATCTATTACAAAACAGTATTCGTTGGCGCAAGGCTAATGGGAGAATTATCAATAAAGTTATGTACTATTTCCTGGCGTGCTAGCAGTCATGCGTTTAGGTTCGGTAGCATACACAGCACTGCCAAGAAAAGTTGTCTCCGAGTATAGCAGCAGCTACAGTCTATCGTCTGCCATCAGTCTCACGTAAGCAATGATGAGTGAATTTGTTTATCAACTCTGAGAGCGATTTTGGCCACATGCAGGATGCAGAGTTCGCAGACACAGCAAACTGAGTTGACTTGTCATCCTAACACCTATCGTGGTGACATTAAAGGGCCCCTAAACTGCCTCTGAAAACACAAAAAAAAACAAGCGCATTATTCTCTCTTGGCGTTTCTCATCTTTTTGGCACACTTCGTGACGCCAGAATGGTGATTCACGTGACATCATTAGGGTACATACTCTCAACTGGTCTATATACGAGAAATATCAGTTGTGAAGTGTATCCTACCCTGCTTTGCCATGCAGTAGCCCACCCATGCTTCCTTTGTCTTGCATGATTATCGTGTGTGATCAACTGATTTCACTTACTTTTCTACATTTCTGCCTGCACAAGTGAACATAACAGAGTGTAGCCGACAAGCGTGAGATCCTTATAAGCTCAACGCCTAGTGCTGACGTTGTACGCATGCTTTATGAAGAAATATGTGGCAAGGAGATATCGCCAGTAGGAAGGGCGAGATAGTGAAGGCAAGAAAGAAACCACTCCCTTTTCTCTGAACTCGGAGTGGTTTAGGAGCTCTTTAAATAAACTAAAATATTATAAAATACGTGTTTCCGGCCTCCAATGTTTAGTTTGGAGGGCCTTAATATTACATGCCAAGGCAATGAAAAATATCCCTTTTATAATGCCTGAAAATCATGTCAATACTCCTGTAAGAAGAGCAAAACTTGTACGACATGAGAAATCATAGAATCTGAAGCATTCCTAATCATGGCCTCTGTCACATACACAAAAAGCTTGTTTATTTACACATGGGCAGGTGATGGCACCTCAATTAGACGGCGTATGAACAATAATACCGTATAAAATTCAGAAGTTCAGCACTCGTGCTTGTCCTCTTGTCTTTTATTTATTTTTTTTTGCTGCAGTATTTTTCCATTATGTACTAACACAGCGCCACTCTATGTCGTTTGTGTGTCTTCTCTTGTCTTCGTTTCATTGTGCTGCACATGCTCAGTATGTACCAACATGCCCAACTGAATCTGGAGGTGTTTCTTCATTGCGGATTTTGTTTGCCATATCACTTTTAAGCAGCTTTTTAAATGTGAGGCATTTCTTCGCGAACCTATGGCACTTTGAGCATTTTTATGTACAGAGTCGTCCACATTTAAGCTGAACACCTCATTAGTATTCAAGACCTCATTGAAGGTGTTGTTTAATACATAATTCGGAAAATCATTACTGTGTTTGTCGACACCATGACTAGACGTTCTATAACGGGCATTGCACTCGTGAAGTATAAGAAACGTTCTAGTTTTACCGGTTTGAATACTAATGAGGTGTTCAGCTTAGATGTGGTCGACCCTGTACATGTCTATCTGTCCGTCTGTCTGTCTAGCTAGCTAGCTAGCTGTCTAGCTAGCCACCTACGTCTGGGTGCTCTCATGATTGCCTCCTTAACTTGGTGTAGACCATAATTGGCATGGGAGGGTAAGAAGATTTGACAAATATGACTGTCGGGTCACAATAATGTGAAAATCCTGTCGTGTACGTCGTCAAACCCTTTCCTCCAGACACGTGTGGCACATACCCGTTTACCACGGGCAGCGGTGTACGGGTATGCGCCACAGGTGATTGACAGTTTATATATACCCAGGAACCGCGAGAACAGACATTAGTAATTTAAATGCGAGAACGTTAAGAAAAACTGACATCGGCAGTGTTGACCTGACGAATGGAAGCAATAAAATTAGGATCCCAGCAGGAATCGAACCTAAGCATTCTGTGTGGCAATCAGGTATTCTACCACAGAGCCACGCCCCATGTCTATAAACTGGTTAAAAAAAAACAGCCTATGCAGGCGTAATGTCGGTGCAACGTCAATTGTGGTTGTGGTGCTGGATGTATAATTTTACAAGAAAGCAATAAACACTACATATGTACTCCTACGATAGAGGTGTCCCATCAGATTAACGTCTGTGGTTCCAATGTTGGCTCCGCTTTTATAGCAGTCTAATAAACATTACATTTGTATTCCTATGATTCAGCAAGCTATATTGAAGAATTGCTCGACCCCGGAGTCAATAAAACGTTCCCGCAGCCTTCTTTTGTAGTTACCTGTTTCGCCAATATACACATATTCACAGTCTTCGCTGTCCAACTTATCCTTGACATTTGTGAGACGGCCCCTGAGCTTGTGTGCCGGAACGAGAGCCACTTGGACGTCGTAGCCGCGCAAAACCCGAGCTAGAGCTTCACTGAAGCCTGGGACGTAAGGCACCGATGCGCGTTTTCTTGCAGAGATTGTGCGAGACAATCATCCACATATCGAAGAAAAGTTTTGCGTGGGGCAGCCCAAATTGTTTTGTAATGATTGTTTTTGTATTTTGCACTGGGATGCCCTGCCACGATTCTTAGAACGACTAAATTCTATTGAGGCCACGATACAATTTACTGTGGAAGAATAATCAGATGGATGCCTTCCGTTCCTTGACGTCCTCGTGAAACGAGATGGTAGCTGCCTGACATTCAGCGTTTACAGAAAAGATACACATACTGGTCATTTCCTGAGCTTTCATTCTGTGCACCCCACCTGCCATAAACGTTCACTGGTGTCAACACTTGTGCAGCACGCTAGGCGGATTCGCTCTAAGCAAGAAGACGCACTAGAAGATGTGGAGACCGTTCGACGGGAGCTGGCTGCTTGCGGATGCCCGCCTTCATTCATGAAATCGGTGCAGCGACAACTGCAACGCCCAGCTCAATCTCGCACAATCTCTGCGAGAAAACGCGCATTGGTGCCTTACGTCCCAGGCTTCAGTGAAGCTCTAGCTCGGGTTTCGCGCGGCTACGACGTCCAAGTGGCTCTCGTTCCGGCACACAAGCTCAGAGGCTGTCTCACAAATATCAAGGATAAGTTGGACAGCGATGACTTTCCCGGTGTAGTGTATAAAATTCCTTGCGAAGACTGTGAATATGTATATATTGGCGAAACAGGTAACTACAAAAGAAGGCTGCGGGAACGTTTTAATGACGTAAAGAACAAGAAAGCGGCTTCTAATGCCCTCGCCGAGCATGTTGCGTCTACTGGACACGATATCAACTGGCATAACGCTTGCATCATTGCCACGGAAAGAAAGTTGTTTCCGCGATTGCACATAGAATCTTTGGCCATTCAGGCTACTGCGCATACACTCAACAGAAATATCGGGACATTCCCCCCCGTGTATGCGTGGTGTCTGCAACACGTGATGACACGAGCATAAGAAGAGCGCACTACGCCGTTTTCTGTCATTGTGAACGAGGCTCCCATGTGGGGAGCCGAAACATCGTCTTTTTAATTTTTGTGTACTTTACCTTGGTCGGCGTTTTTTGTTATATTGCACAGTTTTGATACCATGGTTACACAGGCACGATAACCTCAGTTCCCTTAAACTGTAGTTACATCCAGTTAGACGGAAAGCCTAATCGCAGTTATCCCACTAAATGAGGCCACTAAGAAACGAGATCGAACAACTCACTTAAGGAAGCTAACTAACAAAACAGTGGCACCCATGTCAGCAGTCGAAGGCAGCGTGGCTGCAACGGAGGCTGAAAAGACTTCCTGAAAGTGATTCAACTGGCCTTTCTCAACAACAGAAATGCTTACATGTGAAACAGTCCGTCAAACCAAACCTAACATGATACCAAACGTATCAAGCAGCGGATTGTCTTGGCTTTCGCATCGACCTCAAGGTGTCTTCGCCTGTGGTTAGAGACCAACCTTTTCTCTTTCATGACCAGTCTGCTTTGGTCAATACATGTTCTCTTCAGAGGTTGCACGTTTCTCTGCTATTTCAACTTGCTTTACGCCCACCACTGCACACGCTTTTCTCCTTCCTGCACAGTATGAATGGTATTTTAATTCCACTTACATGCAAGAAAACATATGTGGGGCAAACAGGCAGCAACTTAAGTGAACAGCTATGTGAGCACCACAATAATGCGCACAATGCCGTGCAGGGCCATCGTGGCATCTGCTGTTGCGATTGTGGGTCTTCCCTCTTCCGTGATCAGTGTTGCACTTTGGCCCAGCCATAGGTACTAATTGCAATATAACCAAGGCTGAAACGTTCTGTAATCACACTTCCATAGTGCGAGCGTGATTAGCTGGGTGGAATTTAGGGCACTAGTAGGCACATGCTTGTTTCTATATGATTGTGGTGCCTCACGAATGTGGTGCTGCATGATAAAAATTGTAAATACAGGATAAGCTCTCATTACAACAAACAGGCATACAACAGACTTTCAGATATAACTGACTGTATACTACAACCTCAGTTTGGTCAGCCTACTTCATGCAAATTAATTCGCTCTTAAAAAACCACGTTACGATGAACTATCAACTACAGTGAACAAAATTAGATTTTTTTTTGCCTTTAGGTTGTAAAACATACTTTTGCTGCAGCGACAGGGGCTGTCGATAAACTTGACCGTGCCAATATCTGCTCGCTTTGCCCTTTGACGGTCATTTTTTTGCCAAATGTGAAACCACAGTCACATTTTCTTTTATTGCAGATTTACAATCTTCACAGTCCGACTTCTTTTGAAATAAACTAGCCTTAGTTTTGAAAATGACCACAAAGTGAGAAAAAATATTTTTCATTGGTACAGATGCAATGTTTATTCACAAACATGTTCCACGGGCTTCGAAAAATGTGTGCACCAGATTACTGTCACCCATGGCCTAGTCAGAATCGTCATGCACTACACACTTCTGAGAAGATGCTCCTCGGTCAGATTTCAATTTTGAACTGGTTAGCCAATTCTGGTCTCTACGGCTAACATCTAATGAAAATGATTGCAATTTGGCTGTAGCCTGAATCAAACAAATTAGTGCTTGACTTGTTTGCAGAAGAGGAACCATTGTGCACATCCACACTGTAATCGCAGGGTATGTGAGCGTAAACAAGAAAGAGCTATGGTCATGCGCCTGTCAGAAAAACCAAATGAGTCGGGAAATTCTGGTAACTATTCACCTTGTTGCTACAGGGAGGCAATCAATTTTGATGAATCTTAAAGAAAATGCACAAGCATGGCAGCATCGTCTGTATGCATACGAGCGTTTGGCTGTGAGCTGCTGAAATGACAACCCGATGAACCAGAATTCCGACAGATCCCTCACGCTCTGGAAATTGACGTCATGCGAAGCAGTAGGCGAGTTGCAGCCTATGCCACTTTTTTTTATGCTTTGAGCAAAATGTTGAGAGGTGGACGACGTCCTTGTGCACTCAGTAGTTATCAGTATATTGGGGGCTTACCAGTCACGTCGACTACGCTGGCACCCATAGGGTGCCAGCGTCAGGCACGTAGGCAAGGGGGGGGCCCGGGGTCCCAGGCCCCCCCCGAAATTCGTCCAGCCTTTTATGTTCCCGGGCAATTTTTTTTCTTTTTGCCATGAAAAGACTTTCTTTCGAATAATTAGGCCTTGGGCCCCCCCCGAAAAAAAATCCTGGCTACGTGCCTGGCCAGCGTAGTCAATTTTATGACAGATGTCAATTTTATCGAAACGAACTTCATGCTATGGCGCCGTGATGTGCTTATCATAAGAAGCAGTTGTTCACGTAGACCTCCGGGGTCGCGCAACAGTTGACTATAGCCTCTAGAGTCATAGGACTTCGCATGTAATGTTTATTCCATTGTTATGCAAACGGATAGCCAACACTGCAACCATGATTAATGCTGCCCCTAAACGACGCCTGTAAAGGGTTTTTTTCGATGCAGTTCTGAGCACTGGCATGGATCCATGGTAGAATACTTGACTGCCAGACAGAATGCCAGGGGTCGATTCCAGTTTGAAACATAATTTGTATTCTTTGTGTAGATATAATTTTTCGCTCACTGGTTTAGCTGCCCACGCCACCACCAGATTTCCTGCCACGCAGGTTCTTCAACACTATCACATTAAGATTTCCAGAATGTGTCACTGCCATTACTGGGTTGATGCAGACTGTGAATAGCTTGTGACTCATAACCACATTCTATGGGCTGTGGTATACGAGTGTGCGTCACACATGACTGAGGGAAAGAGTTTCATGACGCATGCGACAAGCATATCACGCTATTCATGTCATGACCTGTTAATAGTGTTCGTCATACACTGTCCTCCCATGCAAATTTTGGTTTGTGTCAAGCATAGCTTGGCAAAAAAGTGGAGCTCACTCAGACTCACTCAAGAAATATATCTTGTGCTTAGGGCTCACTCAGACTCAAACTCGCCAAAATTTTTCGCAACCGCACTCGCTCCAGCTCAGACTTGCCAAAATGTTACTCGCCCGTACTCAGTCAGACTCATGGCTTGATCGGAGTATGAGCCAGTCTGAGTGAGTCGGCTTATGAGTGAGTTCATAGATAGATACGATCAAAGTGCTTTTGGTTCGCTAAAAAATGATCTGCATTTGGAGATATCAGTTTTCGTGTGCACGACGAATAGAAACCACCCAACAGACAAAATGAAACTGGCCACTGTGCACTAGCACGGACATCCGAGCTATAGCCAACACACTGGCCTAACCAGGCCTACAAATGCAAACGAAAGGTCAACAGCACAAGAGAAAAAAGTCTTGTATCCTCACAAGATGACAGCACTTGCTGGGCTAAAAAAAAGAAAGAGTTGGAAAACTAACGTGTTTTTCAAACCCACAACAGTGCTGTATATTTATGTCACTGATTCTGAAAGGGTTAAACCATGGCAAGGTTAAATCACTGCTCGCAACTGGGCAACTTTTAGCCGAGCCTCTAGCCAAGCCAGTTTTCACGTGATGTGTTGTAGCTTAACGCCATTTTGGCATTGTTTTCCTGTGCTGGTCAGCTGCAGACCGCAACTGCTCAGAGAGTGGCCTCCAGAAAATGAGCAAGTTTCACTGAGCGACAGAATGAAGATCCTTAACAGAGCTGTGTGACAAGGAAAGCAGGCGGATGTCGCAGGAACGATGGGACTGTCAAAGCAGGCCGAGAATTCAACTGCGAAGAGCAAAGGAATTGCTACAGGCAAGTCTCGCAGAAAATTCGTCCAATGCGCTTCAGGCTCCGTGACGCAGCATACCTAAAAGTTGATTCAGGACTTCTGATGTGGCTCCAAGATGCATAAGCTTACAACATTCCAATGAACAGAGAATTGTTGAGGAAGTAAGTGGAATAACTAGCTAAGGTCCCCAGACACAGTGGTGTCACAATCATCCAAAGATTGCTGTAACTTTGCGAGGCGAGGGATGGAGTGAAATTCTTGCAAACCTGAGGTGAATGCGACAACACCAGTGTGGATGCTGTGCCAGAGTGGAAAGCAAATTAGCTTCCAATGCTTCTTGTGAGGCACAAGGATAAAGGTGTGCTTATTGCCGATAAAAGTGGACTTCATTTTAGGTGAAACCTCGCACACTCCTTCAGGCAACCACTGTCACAGAAGTGCTCCAAGAAGGGTTCGACCAGGTTACTTCGTCGCCTTATGGACGGCACATGAAAAAAAACTGCTGTTTACTGGGAAGTACAAGCAGCCTCCCACCTAGCAGCACACAAATGGGACAGTTGACTGCACTGCCAACACAAAGGCATGGATAAACAAAAACCTTTTAAAGGGACATAAAGAGCAAAACGATTTTTCTCGCATTAGTAAAGTAGTCTTCCACGATACCAAAAACACCACGCTTGCTGTGAGAAGACGCTTAATAAGCGAGAAAACGCGCAAAAATAAAATACAGGTGGCGACGCCACCTTAGAATTCCCGCACCATTTGCCGTGACATCACATATTTTTGACGGTGCCTGCTTCGGCCTACGTAGTTCCTAATCAGTTAAATCGAAGTACATTGTCCTCTGAGGGGGCCCGAGACTTGACATAACGAGTTTGTGGAAATTTCGTAGAGCCAGTGGTGCCAAAATACAGTAAAACCTCGGTAATTTGTACTCGGTTAATTGGGAATCCCGGATAATTTGTATTATTTGCGCGGTCCCAAATTTTTACATGTAAATTTAACCGGATAATTGGTGCGGCCAGTCTGCGACTTCCCGGTTAATTGGCACACTTCGCCGCGACTTCCAAGATATGCAAAGGGTGTTGCGAATCTCAGAGGCTGTAACTAAAACATGCATTTTTTTTTTTTTGATGTACGGATCTCGAAGGCCATGTTTTTTTTACCGGAAATACGTCGTAGACGCCATGTTTTAGCAATTGCCAGGCGGCGATGCGTGCGGTTGCGATCATGATCATCATCATCTCAACAGCGATGTTAGCCACTCTAGCGAAGTGAATGTTTTGTGGAGCCTTTGTGCCATTTGGATGTCGGCTGGCGAGCATTGTGCGATTCGGTGCGACTGCTCCATTTGTCTCCTGTCTCCGCTTGAGTGTCTTCCCTGTGAATAAGTTGATTGAGGTGTGCTTGGAAGGAAGATGCTGAAGTACAAGAGCTTGTCCCTGCACGAAAAGGTGTGCTTAATTGAAGAGGCCAGCAAGTCGACGGCGTCGAAAACGAGAAGAGGCAACCTCCGGTGAGTTTGCTGTCACCGCTGTCACTTGCCCGTTTGATGAAGAAGGGGAGACTCTCTGCGCTCGATATGAGGCTTTGCACGCGGACGAGGAGTGCACTCCAATCGGATTCTCCGAGTATGCAAATGTCGAGTGCACAGTGCAGACGTGTTACGCTGACATCGACAGCGAGATAGCTGCGAGATCGACCGATTCGGCCTCTAATGTTGACAGCGATGACGAGCCCTCCCGAGCACCCCCTTTGGCGGATGTCATCGATGCCTTGAGTGTTGTGCGCAGCTTCGTCGAGTGCAACGGCGGCGAGGCTGAGATGCTGCGCCTCATTGACAGGCTGGAAAATATGACTTTCAGTGCTGGGAACTACTGAACGCGTCAGTCACGCATGGAGGAATTTTTCTCCAAGTAGGCTGACTTGCCACAATAAAGGTGTGACTTCCGTACATCACGTTTTCTGGCTGATTTCTTTGATTTCACGTTGTTTCGGATAATTGGGAATCCCGCTTAATTGGGATATTTTTCTCGGTCCCTGAGGCCTTCGAATTAACGAGGTTTTACTGTACGTTGAATGCTCTTTTAAACCTTTTACGTCACGAATTACAAAGTTCGGTGCGAAATTTAAAAATGAAACTTTGAACTTGGTTTTCTCCTCTAATAATAAACCTATGGTGGTGAAATAAACTACACAAGAGTTCTCCGAGCACACTTTATTAATCTAAACCAATTCATTCTCTCTCTTTAGTGTCCCTTTAAACACCTGGCTGCTGTACTTTGGTAGGCAAGAGATGACGCAGAAGCTAGTGCTCTTCTTTTTGAACGGGTACTCAAGTCACAGGAATCTAGCCTATCTAGAAGCAATTAAGCTGGCTTACTTCCCCCCCAAATACAACATCAGTACTCCTGCCAAATGATCAAGCTATCATGCCCTCTGTGAAAGCTACCTACCGCATACTCCTTGTTGAGTGCCTGTAGCCAAACTCTTCGACATGCAAAGGAATCGGGAATTCAAAAAAAATTCCTATCAAAGTGTTGGCAGGCATCTTGAAAAAGCTGAAAATAGGTGTTAAAGGACCCCTGACAGCAAAATTTTTGTTTGAGACTTTTTTACAGCAATTTGTAGCTTTGTGTCTGGTAATCCTGATATTCAATCAGAAATGCTACAACGTATCATATAATTAATCCTGGCATAGTTAATTGTGACCATTTTAGCGTCACTTTGAAATGGCTGCCTAAAATCGTAAGCAACTATAGATGGATACAACTTGAGAAGATAGGAGAAACTCCACCCAGACGACTGAAGCGCGGCAGCCGATCGCCTCTGCGACTAAAGAAACAGTCCTGCTCATGCACGCGCGGATGTTCTCCGAAGGCGGAGCCACTGGCCGTCCTGCTCATGACGTCAGTCCCGAGTGCGCCCACTGGTGCAGGCTTGTGTTCATCCGCCTTTGAGGAGGAAATGCCACTGACTTCTAAAGTTGTATCTGACTCTAGTGCCTGACCGTGGGGGAGCACCTAAGGTCACGTGTGCCCAAGCTGTGGTGACATTGAAAGTGCAGTTTTCAAATCGGCGCTTCGCACACGGTAAGGAATGAAACAATGTGGTTGCTTTGGTATGAGTTATGCCTGTTAAGTGTGTGCCCCCTCACGAAAAAGAAAAGCATTCCTGGCCTAAGCAGCCAGAACTGCCTTGAGAGCAGCCCGACAACAAAGCGAGAGGAGTGAGTAAAAAAGGCCCATGCCGGCTGCCAGTCATGGTATTGTGTACGCCCTGCAAATATCCTGTGGCATCGACTATACTCGCTTCACTAGTGGAACGTCACAAAGAGTGGCAATGTCGCGAGGCGCTGCCAAGTAATATGAGCACTCACGCTTACTCTAAAACCAAATTAAAATACCTTAAAGGCAATGTACACCACTAATAATTGGTCACAAGTGCCCATGTATACAGGACAATCAAACAACACAAACATGTCGAAGTTTCAGTTTTGATGTCAGGGGTTCTTTGATAAGAACTGCTTGAGAAGGCCGGTTTCAGGAGAGACAACAACCCTGACAGCGAGGAATTGTTCGACCTGAATGATGAGCCGTAGGACCAGTCAGTGTGGCTTTGATTCAAGGAGGCATTCAAGCAGAGAGCTTCCCTGACTTAGTCACAACTGACAATCATGTTGTCAACGCCGAGCAACAGACAGACAAGGAGGTGTTCTAGCAAAACTTTGGTTTGGGCGAGCTGGTTCATCGTCGGACTTGTTTGGGGCAGCGCTAAAGAACACACGGACAAAGACACATAGTAGACGCCACGGGCGCCTACAGCCATGGCTCACACAGGAGGTGTGAGCCATGGCTGTAGATCGTGCTAAGCTTTCATTCGATGGCTATCAAGAAAATGAGCCACCTGCAGTACAGCTAACTTCAGTGCAAGTGATAGACCATAATAAAGAAGTGAAGGAGTAATTTCAGCAGCAGGAAGACGGCTGTCGCGTTTTCAGTGTTGCCACTGTGAAATACAGCGCAGCGACTGCATCTGCTCAGAAAGTGACCCGCAATCTCTTATCACCAAGTCCAGGACTTCAGGTCACTCACAGACCAATTATCTTTGGTCGTGTGTTGCCATTTGACGCTGAATCATTGCAACCCGCACAGGTTATGATCCCATAGAATTTATTGTGCCCATGAAGGCGTGGGTACAAGCAGCAGCACACCACACAGACTTCTCCCACCAAACTTGGAAGTCACATGCATCACTTTGTGGACCTTTACTTTTCTTTTTTTAAAGCACAAACTTTAGCAGTGTTCTGGTAAAACACAAATGTTCTTTGTGAATGAGGAACTGAGGGTCTTGGTTTCTGTTATTAAAGCCACATGAAGCTGACAGACAAAGCAAACATAAGCATTTGGGAAAATCGTGACTGGCAATTTTATATTTTATTCCTCACATTTGACACCAGTGAATTTTTGCAACAAACTGAAAAGAAGTGTTGCACTTATGAAGCAATGAAAAAAAAAAAGTAAGAAAGCCCACCTTTTATAGCAAATTGATACAAATGTTAGGTGCCACTTTTATTTACTCGTATTGATGTAAACCACCTCATTACTTGTCACAGAACTATTAAACGTCGCTGCACATTATATCTGACGCAGCTGGCAAGTCACGCAAACCCTGTCTAGCGTACTGACCTACCACACAGAACTGCCACATGCTGCAATGGGCCGTGCTGCACATAATTACCGTGCTGAGGTCACAGCAGATTCCAGTAGTTGGCAGAGTTTTAGATGTACAGAAAAGATGTAGTTTTGCAAAAGGGTGCTACACGTGCTCTGCTATGCGCATGCACCATTTGGCTCACACTGTCGATCCACTGCCCAAGTTTGGCATGTGAGCAGATAAAATTAGCCTTAGTGACAAGCATGTATATTGTAGCACGTGGCTCATACTACTAGTCTCTTAGAGGGAAAACATAGCACAAGGTGGTGAGCATGATCAGAATTGAAAATATTAAGGCAGCAGCACAGGGAAGATGGTGAAACAAGAATGTGTGCCAGCTTACTGCCAGGGAAGATTCGAATAAAGAAAGAACAGCATAAAAAAGCATTCTCGTTCTTGTGTACTGAGGTTCACTGTGCTACCACAGTGTAGGGCAAAATTCTTAAAAGATGAAAATTTTTTTTCCTTGCTATTTGGGACGTGTATCCATTTGTGTATATTTTGTGTACTCGTTCTTTTCTGAGAAAGTCGCTTTTTCTGGCTGAAGAACATTTTTAGAAAAATAGTGCATTTAGTCAGATTTTGATTAAACTTCTACACTTAAAAGAACGCAACTTTTTTAAAGAAAATATACACACATTAAGGTGATACCTCTTTTAGTTACTTAGAAAACGGTTCTTCAACTTGTTAAAAGATGCACAGGAAATATAGAGCTTACCCTGCGCCCTTAATATGAGAACCCAGCCAGCGCATGAACTCATGATCAGTAAAATTTGAAGAACACTAGGCCGAAGCGTGGTGGTGCATTGCGACACCACTTTTTCGCACCAATCACTAGGGTCAAAATGTACCGTTTGACCACAGTGAACACCAAAAGAGTCAGTTACGTTTGTTTTTCAGGTTCTTCACTGTTCACATCGAATGCACACGGCATTCTTCACTGCACTGTCGAAATTGTTACACCGAAATTTCTTGCGTGAGAGGCTCACTAATTTTGTGGCACTTTTGTAAACGATCCCCGAGACAGAGGCAGGAACATAGGCTGTTGTCATCTAACTGTGCGTTTACGCAAGTTGCAAGTTACGATGACGCAAGTTGCACATGAAATCCCTCAATAGAGCGCCCTACTGTGTACCCTCCGCTCGACATAACAAAGATCGATCACTCGGATGAAATAAATTCCGATCGCACGTACGCGACTGATGGCTTAGCCGCAACTGTTCGCCCTACTAACTAGCCGAACACTCGCACACAATGGTGACCAGTTCATTAAGATGCACGTGAACAACAAGAAAACACTCGTAGGGAAGAACAATAACTTATACTCACAAGTTAACGTCAGCCGAGTTGCTGTTGCTGATGCGCCTGACGAATTTCCCGGAGTTCCCGGATGACAAAAGCAGGGTTGCCAGGTCTTCGTGAAGAAAGGTCGCCGAAATATCAGAAATATCCCGACACGTAGCCAGAGGAGTATCCACACATAACAAAAGCAAAGAGGCCTTCAAGTCTCTCTAACAAAAGTGCTATTTAGCCGCATTTAGCAGTCAGAAGAAAGGCTGCGATGGTGCAATCAACCAGCAAAAATCAAACCCGCTTGTCGCTCAGCTGGGCGAGTTGGTATGATGGCACAGGGCAGCAACCGAACGGCGCGCTGACTCTCAAATAGAATTTTATAAAAATAACACGAAATTAAAACGTTTCATATAGCGCCAGCTGACAAAACAAGCGAACCACTAATGTGCTAAATACAGGTGTCACAGGGCTCTTTTGATAGCGGTGGGATCAAGACGGTCTAGATCGGCGCGTCGGGATTACTGATTACGAGAACGTGATTTGACTGGCGTCTGCACCAAACACAACCCGGATTATTTTGGACCGTGTAG
This sequence comes from Rhipicephalus sanguineus, assembly GCF_013339695.2. Classification (NCBI taxonomy): domain Eukaryota; kingdom Metazoa; phylum Arthropoda; class Arachnida; order Ixodida; family Ixodidae; genus Rhipicephalus; species Rhipicephalus sanguineus. Next base: position 82,631,273 of record NC_051176.1, read on the forward strand.
CAGCGACCATTGTCGATCGCAATAAAGAAATTCGATCCGGATTGGCCCGATCACGATCAAGACACCGTTACAAAGAATGTTCAACAAAAAGAAAACGCAGGCAATCGAAGCAGTCACGTGTAAATCAGGACTGGTGGCGCGAGAATGCAGCATATATTTTGTTTCCTCATGCCGAAGCTCCGGATGTTTGACTTACGCAGCTGCAGTCATCTTGAACTCGACATATGTGTTAAAAGCCATGAGAACGACGGTCGTATAAAGAGGCGAACAATCTGCTAAGGCGTTGCCATCAGGTGGGGTTGAACCCCTCACCCCGAAATAATTCTGGCTGCGCCCTTGACAAAGCGACCTAGTAGGTCACATGGCGTGTGTACGTACTTCTAATATCACATGCACTAATACACTTCGCCCTGCGTACAAACGAGAGGCAGCTTGTAAACAACAACGACCAAGCATCCACGGTTTAAGGAACGCGCATGTCCATAACAGCCCACCTACTCACGCCCGCAGCCTTCTCTGTTAGCTTAGCCTTAACAAGATTACGTTTTTTTTTTGACAGCTTAACCGATGAGGAAGACCCTGGATATGTGCAAGACAGGCCCGCAGCCATGGAGGAATTTTTTTCGGGGGGAGGGGGGGGGGACTTGCTGAAAACGTTGACTATCTGAGAAAAACACCAATTTTTCATTGTTTACTTTTGGTAAAAACACATACTTCACCAAATTCCCCCTCCGGCTACGGGCCTGGTGCAAGATATGTCAGATTACTACTGTGTTTTTAGGCTTGACAATTAACCCAGCTGCTGCTTTTCGTTGCAACGTTCTTGCGCACTACATCATCACCGTTTTATCCATTTTACCGCGGTGTCATATTGTCATTACCAAATCAAAATGAACTTAGTATGAAATATGGTCCCTGAGAAAAAGACAGAGAAAAATACAAATTTGGACGGTTTGGCGGGACCGCAGAACTGATAAATTGTATTGGAAGGAGGGTTTTGGGCTGCAGTTAAAAAAATTTTTTTTGAGGCAGCCATCTCAAATATATAGATTTTCAGATTTTCACTGACTTTCACCTGCAGCCCAACGTGTTCTGTGTGTTGGTGTTGCTCTGCAAATGGTTCTGAAGCCTAAACCAGGAGGCTGATGGCCTGGCAGCAACACCAATTGAGCCATATAGTTGAAACAAGCAACCATGCCCGATCATTACTCAGTGCACCTCACATTCTCGTGATGTCACAGCCAAACTACATGGTGCAACAATTTTCTCCCAAATTGGTCTCGTACGGTCCTACCATCAAATCCTTGTGGCTCCAGAAGACATCCTGAACATGCTGATAGTGACACGTACCCTTCTGTCTGTTTGAGTTCCTTCATGCCATTCGACACGAGAAACTCTAGATGGACATTTCAGCGTTTTACACAGCCTCGACGTCTTTCATGCTACCTCAACAACTCACTCCTTGCAAGCAGTTCATCAAATGAGCCCAATTCACATCTGCAATCTGTGATCCAGCATCTGGCCAAGCCTGGAACATTTGTCAACATAGATGTATTTGGCATCAACAAGCTTACCTTTCCTGGCCATTTCATCTCGTCTCGGCGTCTCCAGTATTAAACCACACCCACACAGAGTCATGGCTGTTGAAAAGTTCCCATCTCTGAATACCTACTAATTTGTCAGCTCTGCGAGTCCCTTTGTCTTGTGAACTACTACCACCATTTTGTACCTTGGCACTGGGCCATTCTACATCCTCTCCACTTCCTGCCGTTGATACACAGAAGTGCTGCTATTGAGCTCCCCTGGACCAAGCACGCCCGAGCAGCCTTTCAGGGATCGAGAGACACCTTGGTGACACCATGGATCCCCTAACATCAAATGAGAGTTCCACGTACTATGCATCATCATTGACATCTTGGATGCAGCTTTAGGTGCTGGATGTGCTTCAACAACTCATCTAAGAAGTGCAGGCAACCAATCGCTTCCTTTTCCTGAAAATTGACAACCACTGAGATTACAGCACTTTTGGGTGAAGACTGAAGCAGCAGTAGAATATTTTCATCATTACATGTGTAAGGAAATGAGTTCTTTGTCATGAAATACATGAGTCCTTATGCCATTAAAGTTCCTCAATCGCAACGGTGGTGTCCACACTACCCGCAAACTGCAGCAGATGTCGTACATATCAAAATTCAGTACAGACATTAGCCACACCAAGGGAGCTGACAACATTGTCACTGATGCCCTGACACGTTGCCCAACTAATGCTGTCACCTGTCTCAGAGGAATAGACCTCAAAAAAGTGGCAACTGCTTGACACGATGACAAGGAATTCTGGCACGTACAAGAATTATAAGCTTCAACGTTGCTAGAATTTCAGTGGTTTCCTTTGCCAGGAACAGGAGACGCTTGTTGTGACACATGTTGTGACACAAGCCTTGATCATTTATGCCCACTTGCAATCATCATTAAGAATTCACACCACTAGAGAATCTTCACACCCATGTATCTGGGCAATCCAAAAGTTTTTCACGGTAGATTTCATATGACGTAGCATCACGTGGGTGTTCCACCAGCAGACTCGTGAGTGTTGATCGCTTTGCAGCACTTCAAGATTCAGTCACGCTGTGACATTCTTGGATATGTTTGCAGGCCCAAACACTTGATTCAACCACATTTTTGTGGACCTCATCGTGCCATTGCCACCCTACCAAAGCCAAACTTGTTGGCTCGTGTTGACTGCATGTTTCAAGTGTTGCATGGAATATATTCTGACTCCAGACATTACAGCTGCAACTGTTGCTCCCGCTTTTGTCAGCCGCTGGCTGTGTCACTTTAAATTGGCATGTCGTCCTCCATCAAAACAGAGACAGAAAGCCAAATTGAGCCTATAATATTCGACCACGACCTACCACCCAATGAGCAATGGAGTGGAACATATACGCATGACATTCAAGGCAGACATATTGGCTGAAGCACTGTAAAACCTGTTTACAGCATGACTGTAGGTCTGCCCAGTTGTTCTTTGAGACTGACCAACACCAAGCCCATATTCCTGCTGGTGACTACACATCTCGTATACATGACATCATGAAGAAGCTCTGACCTACAGTGACAGCACACAGGAAGAAGGACACATATGTGAGCAGTGAACATAAGTGCTGCACATATCTTAAAATGATGCAGGATGAAAACCGTCCGTCATCTGTGACATGCTGCGCTCACTTCACAAAACTTTTCTTTTGAGTAACCTTTACTCAAATATGTCATGGAAACAAAACAGATGTTTCACTATTATGTGGATGTCATCATTAGTACACAAATGGCCTGAAAGAGTGAAAATATCCTACTTCATAGAATCACTAACATTCTGCAGGAGGTATGGTTAAAATTGCACGTTCACCTGTTTTGAGTAAAGCCAGTAAAAAAATCTTTACAGCATCAGCTCTTCAAGATTCTGGAAAATCTTTCTTTCTGTATTTCGTTTATGCACCACATTTGGTATCTTGAAATAATCATTTGGGTGTGAGAAAAAATGCCTAACCCACAATTGTGTTTGTGACACTTTTGTTATGATAGCTATAAAAATTATTGAATCATTGCTTTAAGTTATATCTCATACCATTGAGTAAATCTATGTTGTGGAGGGGTTTGCAAATGTGCTAGCTCTTGAGTGCCACAATAAGAGTGAAGAAGTTATTTTAATTTGCTGTGGCCTTCAGTGGCACTCTTTCAGCGGCTTTGAAAAGAAAGTGCAACTTTGTGTTTTCTGTGAGCTTGATCCCTGCAACCAGTTCTCACACAAAGAAGGTTCAGGCACTACATTTTTTATCAGTCGGCATAAAAGATGGCATGCTCACACACCTTGAGCTTTGTTTTAGTTGTATACTTCAACAAGCTCATGGTCCTAAGTCGGGCTCGTCTTCCCAACTGACCCACATCATAAGCACTGAAGGTAAAGCCACATTTGAAAAAATGAAAGATTAAGATGATACTTGTGCCCATGAACAGCAAAAAGCAGTGTTTAAGCATTTTGTCCTTGATATCTTATAATGTGACAAATGCTGTGAAGCCTGCCACATGTCAGACGTACAGCACTCCAAACATTTTCAGAGGCATTTTTGGTCACACAGCAACTCTGAAACTGGTTTAGCACCTATAGAAGCCAAAAAGCTTACTGTGTGCACAGCATATTCACTTGTAGTAGCTCTTCCTCTACTTGCTGATGGGAAAATTCACTAGTATGAGGTCTCTTCGACTTCACTGTTGCCTTAATTGCTCAAGTGCTGCTCAATTGGTTCTTTCTCACGTTAACTCCAGCGCACTACAATAATGCTATGCAGATTCCCAGAAGCTTTAGTACAACAAACTAAGTTTGTTGCTGACAGCTATATTCATGGTTTCAAATATTGCTAGCACTCTTTCAAGAGAGGATAGTGTTGTTACTTCTCATATCTAAAAACTTATTTACAGCAAGGAACAGCATTAGGTAGTAACAAAGGCTGTATAAATCGATGAATGTGCGAGCCGAGTCTGAGAGTGACTATACAAGAGAGCACATTGATCTTCATTCAGCAAGTCAGCATCTAAGCCTCACTTTACTGAAGCAAGCTGGCTCTTTCCACACATGTGGAAAGATAGCATGAACACAGTATAAATATTTCTATATAAAAGACGTACAATGTCATTGGAGGACCATTTTAGTGCTTTATTTCTAGCACATTGTGCTGCAATAAGAAAGTAAGTGCTGCAATAATGAAAAGCCTTCTGAAAGCTTGCGCGCATACTTTATTGTTTTCTTAATTTATTAGTCTTTCGCGCCTTTTGCTTAGTGCAAAAGCATTAGAATATCAACGTGAGTAAGGGACAGATGCGAAAGCTAGTCAGAAATGACCATGGAGGCTATTGCTTGTTTATTCGAAAAATACTGTATGTGCGCGCTCCCGCCAATGTCCTCTTTCTTGTTTAATTACAACACACTCCCAGCCATGATGAACATGGTGAGCTTAGAGCGGGGAGTTCGGTGAGACAGTGTTATAAGCATGGAAGCCAAAAAAATTGAACCACCTTACGATGAGGTGCTTCAAGCTGGGCGGGGTAACCTTGTTTCACCACTTGGTGAGGGACGGCAGTTTGTCAGCAGAATCTTATGCTGTTCGAGGTTTCGGGAATGATGAGTTAGAGCCAGTGGCGTTAGGTGTTCAGGATTCCTTGCGGCATCCACTCTAGCATGGATTCGTGGTTGGTGGTTAATGTGTTCAACTTGTGGCGCTGCAGTCTGCAGTCATGTCTCGTCCACTTGGCTTCAGCATTCTTGAGGGCACATTCAAGAGATGTACCGAAGCCATTGTTGAAGATCCTAGCACGTTTCTTCTGTCAGTGCATGGAATATGAGCCAGATATGCGTCATGCCTTTCTTGTCCATCGGTACTTCCAGCATTTGCGTACACTCCTAACGTTCTCGTGCAACAAAGGCGTTAAAGGTATGTTTTTGTGACATATTTCAGTGTTGTGCCTGAACTGCTGAAGTGGCCGTCAGGCTCTTCTTTTTGTTGTGGTGTTTTTGTTGTGGGGAGTGGTAGGGTAGGGATGAGGAGAGAGGTAGAGGGCGGGGACAAGATTCTCTTTCCCCTTTTGTGTAATGGTAACTGAAGCAACTTGCTAAAGGAGGGGGGCGACAGGCACTGCAGGCATGGGAGGGGGGGCTGATACAGGCTTTGAGGGGGCGATCGCCCCTACCGCCCCCCCTCTGGATCCGCCACTGGCTGTAGCATACGTCAGCTATATGCTATAGCTGATATGTCATTTGGGTTAAACTATCCATTGAAAATGCTAGCGCTTTTTTACTGTAACATGTAAAGGAAATACTTTTATTTAACTTCACCTCCAACCGTATATCCTGTTAGTATCCCGCGATTCACCCATGGAATCATTCTTGTAAAGCGCGTTTATATTAACCAGAGATTTTTTTAATAACGCTATTATATTTGAGAAATCGAACTCACACTTTGTTGTCAGTATCTTCTACTCAATCGTGTACATAAATAAATAACGGTAGCTGATTGGGGATTCTTTATATTGCACTTCAAAGGCCAGAATAATAAACATTTTCGGCACGTCAGAATAGTCACCCATATCATGTCAGAAAGCATCATCTACAGTGTCTTTTGAAACCAAAAACAGCTTTCCCTCTTGTAGTACTTTGTTTCTACTCACTGGAAGGGTTTCAGATTTCAAAGTTGATTTTTGGGAGAGTGCACTATGCTTATCTGTCAAGCAATTGAATTGCTTAATTGACATATTTACCTTTGAAATATGATATTTCAAGGATAAATCTCAAGGGGGGGAGGCACTTGGAAGGGGTGTCGAGCCTGAATACAAGGGGGCTAGGACCCCCCTGACCTCTCTATGATTTACGCCACTGCCCTGGTTATGCAACTGGCCTTAACTACAAAGTGCCTATCCGGCATATTTGTGTCTTCTGTGGCTCATAAATTAAACTGTCTCTCTAATAACATCGGCCGTTTTAAAATTTACTAATGCAGATGAGCTCAATATGTTATCTGTACTATGAAAAGTAAAGGTGAAAATGGTTGTTGCATGCAGTTCAACAAATTAAGTCTTGCGGGAAACATGTTCCCGTACTATATATGAATATGAAGACCCCATGAGGACTTTATGTGTGCATAGCAGCATATATTATATCACAAAGATATAAGGACAATACGGCAAAAGTGATATGCACCTGCAGCTACTTTGGCTTGCACCAACATGCTCCTCATCCTTGCTTCTAGTTCTGCTTGACTCGATTAGAAGCTTCTGGAGGCACGCAGTACAGAATTGCATAGAGAGATGTGATAATCAAGTAAACAAGTTAATGAGCACAAAAATCCTTTTTGCTCATCTACACTGAGTCTGGAGGAAGGGAACTAGAAAGATAAGGATAGGATCGAAATATTGAGACACTGAAAGAGAGAAATTTAAACAGAGCACATGCCCAAATTCACTGCTGCTCACAGCACAGGCAACAATCTCCAGTGCTGTCAACAGTCACTTATGCCAGCTTGTTGGTTGCAGTAACTGCAACAAACATAGCTTTCGAGATTTAACCATAAACATATCCCTTTCAGTGCGGTGAACTGCAACAATCGTAGCTTTCGAGATTTAATCATAAACATTTCCCTTTCAGTGCGGTGGACAAGGCCTGGCACCATGCCAAGTGATTATCCCGATTTTTTGGGAGACTCGATCCCGCGAATTCTGACGAATATCCTTCAAATTGTATGGGTACATCCACAAATCTCCCGAAAAACAGCGAGCCTTCGCCCCACCACGAAACGAAAGAATAATAACAATGGATAGCAGCTAGGTCTAAAATAAAACTTTCCGCTCTTGATCGAGGCAACAGCTTTCCAGCTTTCCGTCGATTTAAAAGGAAAGGGGGGGGGGCGTTACTGGCTCTGTCTTTAATCAAAGTGGTTTTGTTGCCGCATGCACGCGTTTTTTTCCTTTTTTTTTTGTTATTTACGGTTCGGCGTGTTATGTTCAATGTAAGAACACGTACGAACTCACGGAAGCGTTTTTTTTTTTTTTTTCGCATCGTGCTGCGCGGGCCGTGCCTACCGCGTAGGCTGCTGTTTTCGGCAGAGTAGGGTGTAAACAACCTATTCTAAGAAAAGAAAACACGAAAGAAAAGGCAGCAGGCCGAGATTCGAACTCGCTACGATGCGGCGCGTACACAAGGTGCTTGACGCCCACGCACTCCGCCACAGCGCGCTACACGCATTTCAAGATGTTGAAGTTGACTTCTGTGGTCGTGGCGTCAACATACTATGTGGGCATACGTGTCAGATTACGGCAACCGCACATATTATACGATTCAATCACAACAACGCTCTAACTCGATCAACTGCATAACCCTCACTTCGCACACGTCGAGCACCTACAAGTGGGAAGCCGTTAACCGGTACTGCGCTGTGAACAACGCGAGACAGCCTAATCGATCGCGGTGATAGCAAAGCAGGACACACGATACGATACAATTTGCGTCCGATCCGACGTCCAGCGCGCCGTTACGGTCGTACGGCAGCCGGATCCGCGGTTGCTTCGTACTGAAGCACCGGATCGGACGCCTGGCAGGTGATAAAATGGGTAAATTTTTCTCAGTAGAGAGTTTTAGTGCTGGGGACCCCAAGCCACCTGCGTACGCACGCTCTTGCGTTCATTTGTACTCCCAGCCGCATCCACCGAGAATACAAAAGAGCGCAAGGGCCCGCGCGCCCCCAAGCCCGCGGGAACCCAGCACTAAAACTCTCTAGTTAACAGTCTTGCGCTAGCTCAACCAACGATCATGCATATCTACGAGCTGTGTATGATTTAATGACCAAAATATGTTTATGTTGTGTCCGGCACATTACGCTCTCGGACTTCAAAAATCGGCGTGTGAAGTGGGACCACCGAAGAGCACCAAACAGCAGTAGGCGCAGAAATTGGCTCATAACGGACCGATGTTATACCGACGAAGTTGACTGTTTAGCCGACGTCGGCAATATCGTTCGAACGACGGGCCAATAATTCCGGCTTAATTGCATGGCTCAGCCCATATTGGCTGCTGCTTGTATAACTCGGCCCAACGTGTCCGTTCCATTAGACTGGCACAGCCGATATCGGCGGCACGTTCTGAATGCTGGCCCAATGTGTCCGCTCTATTAGACTAGCACAGCCATTATTGGCGGCACGTTGTCAATGCTGGTCCAACATCGGCGTTCCATTAGAATGGCACAGCCAATATTGGCGGCACATTGTCAATTATGGGCCGTTCTTGGGCCAGGAACTGCCAGTCTATCGCCGATATCGGCCCTTCGTTCTGTGCTGCCTGGGGTGCTGCCTGGGTTGTGTCCGTGGTTGCACGCCCTGCCTGTTTAGGGTGATGTTATCAATTTGGACTTTATTCGGGAAATCACGCAATCATGACGCGAACGGCAGTAAACCGTCGAGTGTTGATATAACTTCTATAAATATAATTTCTATAAATAAAAGCGGAGTACCCAATGGGTAAGGTACAGCTCAATACATCACGAAGCTGCTGACTGCAAAAAAAAAAAAAACGACGCTTTGCCCCCGACGATTCTCCAACAGAAAACGGTCCCCTCAACCTAGTGTCAGGGCGCCAGCGACCCGTATTCTGCATCTGCAGCCTTGGAACGTCACCTGAAGCAATTAGTGCACCGGAAAAGAGCTAAAGAAGTGGGCTTGATGCTGGCTTGCTTTCGCTATTGAGTGCACATCCGCCTCCTGAGCACCAATACAATACAGCACCATTGCGAAATATTACTTCTGTTAATGACAAGTTGCCTGAACGGGATGTTCTGATGGTTTCGTTGCTGTTGTCAATGATGACTGCGATTTGTTGGCTTCTGAGAAATATATAGGCTTCGAGTGCTTGATGCGCTTAATTAAGAATGCTGTGCATGCTGACTGCAGTGGTTAAAGCCTGAATTTGAAAAATAGCTTGGCCGCTTCAGCAAAAGTGACACTTTCAAAAAGTCAAGAACGCCTTAATTTTTTAGTGCAACGCGACGCAAGTAAGTCGTCTACGGCATCGGTGATGTCAGAGGGTAGCACGCAGGCGACGTACACCAACCGTCAGGATAACGTCTTTTTGGGCTAGTTGGTGTTAGCTACATATATCGTAGTCGCGCAAAAGTTCGAAAAAGAAAGGAAATAGAAGAAAAGAAAAGATAGACAGGTGCTACCTAGTGACACCGCCTGTCTTTTTTTTTCTTGCCTTCTCTTTCATTTATTGTTCAAACTTCGCGCTACTACAAAATGCTTTGTATCTACCTCACTGTCGGCAAATTGATTCCCAACTCCGCAAAACAACTCGGGAATTTTTTTAGCCCAAAAGCGCAGCGATGACAAGAGAGACCTAATCTTGGCGTCGTCTTTGTGAGCAGGAGAAGTTCAGTGACAAGTTTGGCTATGTTCGAAAAAACGTAAACGTTTCTGGGTCACCACCCAGGAACTCGGTTTAGCGCAACCGAGAAATACGCACATTGACAGCATGAGAGCAGGGAGTAGGCTGTCGTTTTTTAGCAAGAAAAAAAATTAAGTCAGCTTCGCACTAGTGGTGCCAAGCCTGAAGAAAGTGCGGAGCTGGGCGATCTTCTTTGTTTGTCTTTATTTTTTTCTTTTTGTTTCGCCTTCTCTTTCTTTCTCATTTTCTCTTTCCCTCTGTTTTTAATATCTTTTTTGTCTCTGTTTATTGATCTCTCTCTCTCTCTCTCTCTCTCTCTCTCTCTCTATATATATATATATATATATATATATATATATATATATATATATATTCTTTTTATTTCTTGCTCCTTCAATTTTTCTTTATGTCTCCTCCTCTTGTTGCCTTTATATGTTTCTATGTTATATGTTAGTGTGCCTGGATTGCCGAGTGGTTACGGTGCTCGTCTTCGGATCGCGGGTACGCGAGTTCGAATCCTGCCCCATCAAGAAACTTTTATCGCAGAGAATTTCTCTCTTTCTGCTTCTTTCTATCACTTTCTTTCTTTATCTCTCTCTCTGTCTCTCTTTATTTCTGTAGTCGTTCTCTCACCCATCAGATTTATGTCGTCCCACGACAAACAAATCGGCGCACGTGTTCTGGGAGGGAGCAGAAGACGAAGATAGCGCGCGCCTGTTCGTGATGGTGATAGTTTTTTTTTTCGCGGAATACGATGGACGGCTGGCATAAGCAGCTCCGTTGTCAATAACAGATCTGCCACGCGGTGGCGACTCAACCCCTTGTTGGTGTCGTTGCCTCGCTAGAAAGGAAGAGCGACGTTGAGGTACAATAACCGCGAGTGCGGCTTACCGAAAAGGGGCGGGGGGATTTCTCCCTGAATTGCTTAAGGTAGGCCACCACCTTCGAAAACGGAAAAAAGTTTTTTTTCTTGGATTTACCATTTTCACGCTGCCTGTCTCTTCAAGAATAGTTAACAAAAAGAATTATGTAGGCACCTTGAGCCGTACAAAAGTTAGGACCATTTTTTCAACCCCTCGTAGAAGCATCCGAAACCAAAACTGAAGTTTTCTGACTGCACAACACCTGCCATGTCGTCATAAATTTCTCTTCATATACATATTACGTAATGCTAAGTTATTTAAGTATGTTTCCAAAGCTTGTGGGACATGATGTTTTCGGTTTATTTTTAAATTTTCCCTACACGGCTCCGGCACTCTGTTGTTTAAGTTTTCACTTGGCTGTCTGTGTTTTTTTCTTTTGAATCTTATTTTCTTACGCCATTTCGAGCTCTAGCCATTTCGAGTTATAGCCTCTGAAGGAGAATGTTATAGTACCCCATAAAGTATGGCGAAGTGTAGGACGAAAAAAAGCATGAACGAAAGTTAGAGAATCGATAAACAAAGCGTGGATCCGCTGTGGAGCACGTGGATTAGAGTCAGATGAAGACACGAGATGAGCTAGAAATACAATACGTGCTTCAGCTCGCTCAAAATGATATTGTGCCGCTTCAAAGGAGGTTCTAAGCTATGAGCCTGCTGAATTCAGACATATTGAATGAACGTTTCTTTATTACAGGGACGTTCACTTCAAATCTTTAAAGCCTTTTTTCTCAAAACGTAATTTTTTGCCTCCTACAGTCACGCAAACAGCGATACCTTTTCTTCTCATAAATATTTTCACATAAAATTGTGCCTGCTATTTCTTTATAAATGGAACTGTGCACTCAAGCAGAATTATTGAAAACGAGTGGTAACTTTTGGTACTATGGCCAATTGTGCGCAAAACAATCCTGTGAAATGTGAACTTCATCAGTCTTTTTATGATAACGCACCTTAGCTTAGCGATGTGGTGATCGTGGAGGTTAGATGCACAGGACATTGTCCTCACTACATACCTGCCAAATCGCTTTTGAATCACGCCAACCATTTTGTAGTTAGGACTGTTGGCACAACGTGCATAGTTTGGCATGTTTTGACTTTTATAAAATCCGTTTTTTACATTTTTAGTAATTTCATCGTTTTAAAGTTTAAATTTACATAAGCCCTGCAAGCCAAAACCATAATTATAACTTTTGGAGTACAACTGCAAAAAGTTTTTAGAAGGTGGTGACCTACCCAAAAGAAGGCGTGTCCGTCATGGGTATGGGAATTTAATTTTTAGAAAAAGAGAGAGAAAGTAGTGATGGTACGGTACACACTACAGAATTCTCTTGCTTCAAATGTCGCAGCATGCGCAGTTAGAAAACAAAGCTATGATACCACAATCCGATTTAGACGTCGTAATGGCAAGCAAGCTCGTGAATTCTTCGGTGACGAATTCATCGCTGTCGAGCAGGCTGTAAAACAAAGCTGTAGAAGAAGATAATTCTCCCAGTGCACAACGCATTCATAGCGGAGTGGTCAACCATGCGATCTGAAGATATCTTTACTCTTCCGAATTAGGAATTAGGAGCAGAAAAAGAAGAAAATATCTTAAAGACCAAAGGTGGTATTGTTTAAACAGAGGGCGTATGATATATAAAAAAAACGTTTCTTAGTATTGCTTACTGACATTGTGCGGTATACCTCATTATAAAAGGAAGCACGAGAAATTTTCTTACCACATACTTCAGGATCTTCGTCTTGAGAACCAGCAATCCAGAAAATAGCTTTAAGGAGAAAGTAATTCAAAATGTGTATTAGTCACTAAAAAAGGATCCATGGCAGGGCGTAGACAAGGGGGGCGGTTAGGGGGTTCAACCCCCCCCCCCCTGAAAACTTTCAATTTTGCTTGCGTATACATACACGCACACATACAAACGCACGCCCGAACATACATAAAGTATGGCTGAAGGCCCCCCCGAAAAAAATTTCTGGCTACGCCCCTGGTCTATGGCGTACTAGATTGTGATTTGTTTGTTGCAAATAAATTCATAATATATGATGTGTGTGCGGTACTTTCAAAAATTAATTTACCATTATCTATATTGTCACGTGGTCGTGACGTCGACGAAGGCAGCAGTCAGCACGTCACAGATGAAACTCTTTATTTGGCCGAACTTGTGGCCGGGAAACTGAAAGGCAAACTACAGCAATAAACTGATAGCGGCGAGCAGAGCGTCGACCATCGATTAACTGACAAGCGGTGAAGCGCGTCGGCATTTATACATGTTGCGTCGAATATTCCAGCGTTGTCGCTGGTTGTCGCGCAAGTGCTAGAATAAGTTCCAGTGTTCGCGTCTTGCGCGCAATCTTAACAAAACGATCTACAATAATCGGGAAGCTTCTCGAACAATGAGGCGCCGTTTGCGCTGAGCGTTGCTGACAGTCTTTGTGGGCGAAAACCGAATGCAGCAAAAGTGATAATAAGAAACGCACGTGGCAATATGTAATGTTTAAAAACACGAATAATTCAAATTTCTCCGCATAATCGCATCGTGAACACATCGAACCTAGAAAAGAAATGCTGTGGATTTCATTTTACTCATATTTCCTTTATTATATTAAATCCGAAATTTGCGATTGCGACTCCTGGGTTAATCAACGGCCGACAGTCAGTCATTCCCACAATTTTTCATATGCACATTTTCCTGATGCAAGGAAATACAAAACACTAAAAACGATTGAAAAGTTATCTGATTTTGTGAAGGAAAACGAACGGATTTGAAGAAGTATGGAGACTGAAAGTCAGTGGTGACTATTTGGGTCCAGGTAGCTCCTACTAGGATGAGAGTAGTGTGCCCTTTGCTCCCGATTGCTTTCAGTATCGCGCGTTCGTACTTCTTGCGCCTGTTCTGCGTTGCAACCTTCCCTAGAACACAGTTGGCGGGCGGAATCCGCATGGCGTCTTTTCTCGTCTGTCTTGCGTTCGTCAGTGTCTTGAAGGCCTCATCGTATGGCACAAAACGTAAGCAGCATAAGTCATTCGGCCAAGCCTTCAGAAAAAATCTCCTTAGAGTGAATGTTAGTCACTTAACATCACTGAAGTTGAAGTAATCTCCAGTTACAGAGACGCGAATCATGTTGGCATGTTGTTACGCGTACGAGCTTTATTTTCATCGCGACCATGCATCACTAAACAAGTGCTTTCACTGAGGGCAGGCCACGTCAGGTGTATGAAAACCATGATTAGCACGAGAACAAACAGTGCTAGACACGGCAAAGTGATAGAATGACAGACATGGCGCTGTCGTTCTAGCATTCACGTGTCTGGCGATGTTTTCTCCCGTGTAATGGTGCACTCCTGCACCATTACACGGAAGCAAACAATGTCAAATGTTCCGATAAAATTGCGCGCACGAAGCAATTGGTTGAATTGATTGTGGAAGTAATACGAGTATCAGCGATGGCGCTGGAATGATTGATCGCGCACGTATAAAAGCTGACGATTATCGCTCCCGACGCTCATGCTTTGCGTTATCATTCTATTGTGAGTGTTACTTTCATGTACTTTGAGTGCTACTTTTTTCGGGAACATGTGCACCAATAAGTATCTCACTCTTTACTAGTTTCACTGCTTGATTCCTCACCGTCACAACCACGTTACATTTGGTGGAGGTGCTTGTCCGTTCATGTGTCGGAAACCCGCGTCACGCTGTAACCAAGCCCACGCCACGAAGACATCCACACCATCCTGATTCTCGAATTAGCCGTATGTCAGAAGGATTGCAACCGGAGTACTGACCCCTGCGCAATACTGTCCCTGCTAGGCACTAGATTACATAGAAGTTGAAGGACTCTGCTCCATCGACCTGCGCAAAACCATAAGGGGCGTTGTGCGCAAAGAACTCCGTCCTATGTTCTCGTCGTCTCAGCCTCAACTGGATTACATCGCAGATATTATTCGCGAAGAAATCGAGTAAACACTTGGAGTTCCTGAACCGCCGCGACTTAAGCCGGAGTCAATGTGCCTTGCCGCTGCCGCACGCCGCGTTATCCCGTCGCATCGCCTGCACCAATGTTACACACTGCCAGGGTTTCCTTCGGGTGGATTTGAAAAGAAGCCAGAGCTCAAGCTAATAAGTAGCCGAGGTAGCCATGTAGGGTTGCCACCTTTTACCGAAAAAAAAACCGGCCCTTCGGGGGGGGGGGGGGGTAGTTAACAGGAGATTAAAATAATGTTGAACAATAGACGCTATGTCAATTCTTCGGCATGCATTGCCATTTAATGTAACATTGCTTTCATTGAGCCAAATAAACCTAATGCACAAACAAAAGCAGCACACTCAGCTAACCATGCAACTAGCCTAATTGCTGACATAAAAGTACCCGTGATTGGAATGAAGCTTCGCTTATTAGTCTGAATGTGCTGCACTGAAAAGGAACCACAATGCTTCGTCCATAAAAAAAAGCTCTTCTTTGCGTCTGAATCCAACAGGCCAGTGGCGTTATAGTTAAGGAACGTTAAAATGTGCCTATTCCACAAAAATGTCGGATATGCATGTACCATACACGCGCAATAATATGCTCTATTCCAACGATCGCTAGACTTGAAGGGATCCCAGAAAGTGGTTGACTAATAGCGTAAGAGTTTTGGTGATTGACGATAAATATTTACCGTCGTAGTTGTTAAACTACGCGGTCGGGGACTGACCGCCGGTCAGTCCCCGACCGCGCAGGTGGAATTCCTCAGTCAACACGTGCGGTCAACACGGAGAAGAGTAAAAAAAAAGAATACTCGGGATACGATGAGCAAAAAACCGGCCAATGATGGCCGGTCTTAGGTGCAAACCGGCGACCGGCCCCTTGTCTAAAAAACCGGCCCGGCCGGTCCAAAACCGGGCAGGTGGCAACCCTATAGCCATGCCATTTGATTTTTTACAACATTTGTCACCAAATAGGACAGAAGCGGCATTATGAGCACAGTGTTTATTATTGAACAATGAATATTATTTTGAATAAGCAAGACCAAAGAATTAAGACCACAACTTTTTGAGTATTTCTGTGTCTTCCGGCCACAGATAAGTTACAAATAAATGAATAAAATATAATAAATCCAGTACACGTGCATATAGATTATGCGGAATAGATAGCGTTCTTGCTAGATACAGGAAAATTTTGGAACATTCCAGCCAAAAATCACTAGGAACAATAAACGTTGAAAGCGACACTAAAGGAAAATACTAAGCCATCGTTGACTGTTGCAATAGCTTTCCAGCAACCTGGTAGCGCTAGTTCCACGCGAAGGATATATTTACCTTGAAACAAAATTCCGTTTTAGTGGCCCTCATACCATTAACGCCGTTCAAACCACCCGCTTCCCAGAACGGCCTTGAGGCGAAGCATTCGCCCGACAGCTGGCGCTGCGACACAGCGCAGGATAAAATCACTGTAAGGTGAAAAGTACCGCATCCGTTCTCTCTTCGCCGCCGCGCCCTTTCGGCGGCTTCGCCACATAAACGGTCCAGCTCGCTCGCATCGCTATTGTCTCCCGGCCGCCGACGCACGGCGCTTTGGATGGCGATTGTTTTTATAGCCTCAGAAAAGCGTGCAGGAACATTACGACACCCCGTATCGTTTTGACACTTCATCGTAAGCCTGTCGAGGCATCCGAGAAGGTCCGGGTGCTGCGCTTTTGGTTACAGCAACCGGCGGGAAACGGCCAAAGCCCTCTTTGGTATTCCCAGCGGGGAAAAGGATGCCAAGCGACGGGGAATGTGGCTGCGCAGAATACGGCGGGAAAAATTTGTTGCCACGACTGATACCCGCCTTTGTGATGCAAACGTTTTCTTGAGAATTCGCAAATGTTGTTTCGGGGAATGCTTGCGTCTCCCCTGCACTAGTTCAGCTTGTTTTGCGTGGTTGTCGCAGAAAGTTCATGCACAATAACATTGCCGGGCAGCTCTTAAGTATGTTTGGAGTAAAATTGGCGCCTTGGGGCTCACATAGAACGATCAGCGCGCCATGAAAACCGACTGCTACAGGTTGGTATTGCGTGACGTGACTGTATGACGAACATAAATAACAGCTGGTAACATGAAAAAAATGGCACGCATGTCATGTAAGGCATGATTTACATGCCATGCTCATGATGCACTCGCGGCCGGTTCTCTGGCTTGATATGTACCAAAATCGGTATTGCATGACGTGACTGTACGACGAACATAAATAACAGGTGGTAACATGAAAATAACGGCACGCACGTCATGTAAGGCATTATATACATGTTACCACCTGTCACTAACGTTCGTCATACAGAAATATCTCGTCATATCAATTTAGGTGTATATGCATTTCATTAAACGACCGCGAGCGCCCCGAGAGCATGTCATGTAAATGATGTTTTACATGGTATGCCTGTCATGATTTGCACGTTATAACCAGTAACATGTGTTCGTCATACACTCTTGTCACGCCATACCAATTTTGGTGTGTATCAAGCTAGCGAAGCGGACGCGAGCGCACCATGAGCGTGGCATCTAAATCATGCCGTACTGTCATGTTATGCCATACCAAATTTCGTGTATATCGCATGAACGAAAAGGCCGTGAGAGCACAAAGTCGTGGGCGGATAGATAGATAGATAGATAGATAGATAGATAGATAGATAGATAGATAGATAGATAGATAGATAGATAGATAGATAGATAGATAGATAGATACGTTCAAAGTGGCAGAAGTTCGCTAGGAAATGCTTTGCATTTAATTACTACCCACAGCCGAACGCGTAAATGCCGCGCAGTTCGCATTTATTTATCGCGCTAGTACGCGTGCGCGCGCGTGTAGGCAAGTGAAAACTGCCGCTATTTCTTTCCTAATCAGTTACAGAACAACGGTATGCTTCATTCGGGGCTGCAAAAGCGCACGCAACGCGTAAAAAATTTGTTACTCCGCGTGAAATCAACACCGCGCAGCCGCAGCTTCGGCCGCGATGGTCCAAATATGGCGGCGGGTAGGACGGTCCCGGTACTTTTCCCGTTCCAGTGACTTTAGCGCAGGACACCTAGCACATGTCAGACCCAGCTGTTGGATCGGCCTGGCAATCCCGGCCGCGGCGGCTGCATTTTCGATGGAGGCCAAAATGTTAGAGGCCCGTGTACTTCGATTTAGGTGCACGTTAAAGAACCCCAAGTGGTCGAAATTTCCTGAGCCCTCCACTACGGCGTCTCTCATAACCATATCGTGGTTTTGGGACGTTAAACCCCAGATATTATTACGATATCCTTTTTCGAATTGGCGAAGAACCCACTACGCGTCTGTAAGGCAACACGCGCACTTTCGCAGCTGCACACTTTGTCGATGCAGCGTCACGAACTATATTCTCATCTCCCTACCTTACCATCGTCATTCATCACTCTTTCGCTCCCCTGTCCCCCCTCCCCAGTGTAGAGTAGCAGGCCAGAGCAAACTATAGCTCAGGCCGACCTCTCTGTCTTTCTGTAAATAAATTCTCTCTCTCTCTCTCTCTCTCTGTTCCTGATAATTCTGATTATTTATGCATGAGCGCTTTGTCATGGGTGGGCCTTTAAACCATCCACTCATTGTGCAAATGACATGTTCTGACGCCTGGTGCAATTCTACTCTTGTGCCGGGCGTAATATTACATGCGTTTACCGTTTCGTGACCGCGAAAAAAAAAATCAGTTGCTGTTGCGTAGTCCAGGAAATAAATTTTCCATAAGAGGAGTCGACGTGGAAGTCACCGAGGCTTAATTCAGAGCGAGAATTGTAAATCATCGCAACCCGGGCGCTTTGGAGGCCAGGCGGATCAAGAACACCACGGCGGTGGTGGTGCTTTTCGAGGGCATGAGGGTGCCCAACTACGTGGCATGCGGCGCAAGCATATTTCGGTGCACGCTCTACCGACACCACACGGAAGTCTGCTACGAGTGTGGAGAACTGGGACATCGGGCTGACGTGTGTCCCAACCCGGGAAGCAAGTGGTGCCGCACCTGCGGCAAACGATCGCCGACGGAAGATCACCGGTGCGACCCGAAGTGCACTTTGTGCGGTGGCCCGCACCCTACGGCGGCCAAGGAGTGCAGGGACAAATCTCAAGTTCCATATATCGTAAGAACACGACGGAGGCAACAGAGGCGACGCGACGCGACGAGGAGCTGCAGGGGTTTCATCGGTCACGTGACTCGACCAACGTCAGCACGGCGGGTGGCAGGAGCCGCTCGCGTACGCCAGCTCTGCAGGAGCGCAGCACCGAGAGGAGCCGCTCACGCACGCTAGCAGCGCGGAAGCGCGACGCTACAAGGGGCCGCTCTCGATCCAGAGGGTGCTCAGCGCCCAGCGTGAGAATCTAGGAGGAGCCTACCTGGGCGGATCGTGTCAAAGGGACGACGAAGAGGGAGCAGCAGAGACCAAAGGAGGTAACGTGGTCGGCTTCGCCAGAGCATGGTACTAGGTCGCACGTAGATGCATTGCTTAAGGAAGTTAAGGAGCTTAGAGAGGAGGTACGCCGCCTCAAAGCCGTCAGGCAAACCCCAAGCCTTGTGAAATAGAGGCGAGCAACCAGTCGCCAGAGGTAGTCGAACAGGTACCCCGCGTAGGTCTCACTAAAGCAAAGCGTAAGGCGCCTCTACCTGTAGAGGAGAGCGACTCGGAAGCATCTGAGGGAGAGGCTCAGCAAAGAAAGATGTTGGAGGAACTACCCAGGATAAGTAGAGAAAATCAGGAAAGTGTAAAGCTTTTGTTGCAAAGAGTAACGGTACTGGAGGAAAAGGCGGCGATTAGGGCCAAAGCCAAGGTCCGAACGCAGAGAAAGACAATGAATCACTCCGATGTTGCTCCGGGTGCGGAGCAAGGCATGGTATAATGTAGCATCATGGAGGGCGATCAAAAAGAGCTGGTAATCTGGCAGTGGAACTGCGCTAGTTTTCAAAGGCGCAAGGCTCCACTGCGGCAATTTTTGGAGATTCAGGTGGAAAAGCCGCAGTTATTGTTATTACAGGAGACACTATGTGATGTCCCTACCCTTCCTGGTTTAAAACTGTGTCGGTCAGGAACGAGGGAGGAAGAGGACTAGCCACGATGATCAGCAAAAAGTTAGCCTATATTGAACACCAAATTCAATCCGGACGGGGTAAGATGGAGGTCCTTTTCGTGGAGGTTATACCGCACGGATGGCTCAAGCAGAGCGTCTTTGTACTTAATGTGTATAGCCCGCCGTCGGATCATAGACAGACGTTTAACTCTCTGCTTAGGAAGGCGACGTCGATAGCCAAGCTCTCTCCACTGATAGTTGCCGGGGACTTTAACGCCCCTCATAATGCATGGGGCTATGCGAGACAGACGGTAAAAGGAGAGAACCTGGTGAGGATCCTGGATGATCTCGCGTTTACTGTAATCAAGGACCCAGGGTTCCCCACTAGGCTGGGCACGTCGGTTGCTCGAGACACAACGCCTGACTTGGCATGTGTGAGGAACGTAGGTAACGTCAAGTGGGCCAATAAACATGAGAACCTGGGCAGTGACCACTTCATAGCAGCGATAACTTTACAGGTCGACGCCAAACCGACAAGGGTATTTCGAGTCACGGACTGGGACCAGTTTAGGACAATTAGGAAGGAGCGCACGGACACATATTCCTCGTTCAGCGAGGTTATCGCCTCGCTCAAGGAGGATGTAGAGAGGGCTACTAAGGTAGTACAAACGGAAGCGGAAGTCCCAAGGATGGACCCGCACCCAGCGCACCTGTTGGAGGCCTAATCCTCGATTCTGACGAGGTGGAAAACACAACGGCTAAACCGCAGGCTAAGAAAAAAGGTTGCGGAGCTTAATAGAGAGATAGAGAGATATTGCGCGGAGCTCAACAGGCTACAGTGGGACGAGGTATGCGCGGCAGTAGACGGGTCCATGCGCACAGGAGGGAAGTGGAACCTCTTAAAACACCTCCTGGGTGACGCGCAGACTAAGGGGAATCAAAGGCAAACACTCAGTAAAGTCATCCACAGGCACAAGCAGGAGGGAGGTACTGAACAATCTTTTTTGAATGCGGTCGCGGATAAATAGCTCCCCATAGGGCCGACGCAGGACGAGGATTATCCGCAGATCGAGTGCGCGACGGTGAAGGATCTGGACGCGCCCTTCACCGAATCGGAGATAAGGGTGGTGCTGCACAATTTAAATAGCAGATCGGCTCCGGGGCCGGATAAGGTTTCTAACAGACGATTACGGAACTTGGACGATAAGGCAGTGGAACTACTAACTGAGGAGATCAACAGAGTATGGGAGGAAGTAGATGTGCCCGACGAATGGAAAGCGGCCTCGGTGATATTGATTCCAAAACCTGGAAAACCCCTTGATTTGGACAACATGAGACCGATATCGCTAACTTCGTGCATAGGCAAGGTAGCAGAACACGCGATTTTGAACAGGGTTTCCGGGTATATAGAGGGTATGGGCCTATTTCCACATAATATGATGGGTTTCCGGCACGGGCTATCTACGCAAGATGTTATGCTAATGCTGAAGAAGCAAATCTTTGATAGCGGCACTCGAGACGAGAGGGGGATTCTAGCCATGGATCTCACTAAGGCGTTTGACACAGTGTTCCATCGATACATACTGCAGGCCACGGCGGGCATGGGCCTGGGAGTCGAATTCCAGGCCTTTGTCAGGTCGTTTCTCATGAACAGAACTGCTACTATTCAAGCGGAGCGGATTCGGTCGAGCGAATACAAATTGGGACCTCGGGGTACCCCCCAGGGTTCAGTTATCTCACCGCTTCTCTTCAACATAGTCATGAAGGGTCTTTCAGACAGGCTGGGTGGCCTCCGGGGCATAGGTCACGCACGTTACGTGGATGACATCACGATTTTGCGCCCAGGGGGTTCCCTAGCGGACATCGAGCAAGCTTTACAAGCGGCCTTGGACGAGACGGAGACCTACCTCGGGGAAGCGGGTCTGAAGGTGTCTCCGAGTAAGTCGGAGCTGTTACTTTACAGACCGGCAAGGCAAGGAGTTAGAGGTCTAACACCTTTAAACCAGCTCCCCGTGGCATTATATGCGAGTGCTCAGAAAATTCCTAGAGTCGACTCAGTGAAAATCCTAGGCCTGCTCATAGACGCCAGGGGCTGTAATGCCAAAACAATTACCCACGTTACAGACAAGACAGAGAATATGCTAAAGTTAATCGCTACGGTGTCCAACCGAAAGAAGGGGTTAAGTGAGGACAACCTCCTTAGGATGTACCACGCGTTTCTCATGAGCTATAATAACTATGTGGCGTCAGCTCTAATATGGACTAAAACAGAGAAAAGGAAGTTAAATACGCTCATGCGTAAGAGCATCAAGAAAGTCCTAGGCTTGCCTATTTTCACGAGCTCCGACAGGCTAGATCAACTCGGGATGCACACCTGCGACCTAAGTTGGAATAACCACATTTCCAACGTATGTAACTCCTCCTTCAAAAAACTTTGCATCCTCAGGCACAAACTAAAGCACGCTCCTCATGATACTAGAATGCTAGCCTACACTTCACTCATCCGACCGAAACTAGAATATGTATGCATCGTATGGGATCCCTACACAAAAACTAACATTAATGCTCTAGAGATGATTAAACGCAGAGCAGTTAGGTTCATTTTTTCTAAATATAGAATAACTGACTCTCCCACTAGCCTAATGAAAGAACATAATATCCAGACACTTCAGCTTCGAAGGAAAATACACAGGTTAAAATTTCTTTTCCAACTTAAAAACAACTCTTTCTCTCTCAACCCACAAGCTTATGTGACACCGCTTGCAGCACGACGAACACGGCATCGTCACGAATTCTCTTTAACACCATATAAGACCAGAACTAACCTTTTCAAATTTTCATTCTTTCCGCGCACTATAACCGATTGGAATAACCTGCATTTATCACAACTAATAAGCGCAGATTCCATTGAACGTATATCTACTTGATGTTTCGCCACTGGCGTGTTGACCAATCATTCTTTTCTTATTTATAGTGTTCCTTTTTTTTCAGTATTTCAAGTGTCTTGCGGGGATATAAGCAAATGTTTATCTGCATGCAATGTGTTCTTACTACTGTTATTTGCTTCTGACGTCATTTTTATTGACAATGTTTTTGTAATTATTCAGTGTTGTGACTTACTTGGCTGTGACTTTCATCTTTCGTTTTTTTTTTCTGATTGCTATTGATGCATATGTATTCATGTATCTGCCCTCCTGCTTGGACCCAAATAGGGTCTGCAGTATTTTATAAATAAATAAATAAATAAATAAAAATAAATAACATAGACGAGATAATAGAGGCGCAGGTCACTGCCCAGGTGGTTAGGCTATCGTCGACAAAGGCTGGCAGGAGGATCCTTGACGAGGTTGGCATGGCTTCTACGTTCATGGAGGAACGGCGGACAACACTGAGTCAGGAAACGAGGGCGACCTACATGGTGGGGCCCTTCCCGCGAAACGTACATCCGCAGTGTAACGAGGGTCGACGTAAAGCCCGTGCACGAGCCATCTTGAGGAGAGTTAAAGATGACATGGACTCCGCCGTCTTTGTCGATGCAGCGCAGTACGGGAACAGGAGAATGTTTGCGTTGTCGGTTTTAGACGGGCGGGGGGAGCTTCGCTCCTCCGCCTCAGTAAGGGCGGCCACCCCGGGTATAGCGGAGAAAATTGCGGTAGCGCTGGCCTTGTCTGACCCAGAGCGTTCCTACATTTACACCGACTCGAGGGAGGCAATCAGAGCTTTCGAATCGGGCAACCTCGCTCGAGAGGCGGCCTCCATTCTAGATAAGAGGGCTTGTCCCGGTTCTCATTTTATCACTTGGTTCCCTGCACACATGGGGAAGAACGTTCTCGAGGGCTTCCCAAACCTCAACGAGCTGGTCCACGATCATGGGCGAGAACTCACGCGCCGCGACGGTCTGCAGGCTCCGGAGGGGCAGGAAGGGACTCAGCAGAATGATCCACTTCTGACATTTAATAAGGTCACTAAACACTACCAACTTGGCAGGAGAGTCTATCCTCTTCCTCACCCGAAGCTCAGCAGAGCTCAGTCAGCTACTCTGAGAATGTTGCAGACGGGGTCTTTCCCGTCGCGGGGCATTCTCAGTAAGATGTACTCGGACATTGACCCTGGTTGCCCCGACTGCAGTGAAACCTTTTGCTCCATGGCTTACATGCTCTGGCGATGTCCCGCGTTGCCTAAAACCCTTCTCTGCAGCGAAGCCGAATGGGAGGAGGCCATCAGAAGCACGACACTCCGAAAGCAAGCCCAGGCTATCCAGAGGGCCCAGGAAAGGGCGGAGCGTCACGGCGTTCTGTCCTCTACGTGGGCGCGGCCAGCGGTTATAACGGCCTGTTTGTTATATGTCTGCTTGTCTGCCACAAAAACAAATTGATACTGAAGTGTAGGATATGAAATGATAGAGGAAGAACTGTTCTTTCCAACAGTATTAAATTTAAAGAAGAGATTTATTCTGAACATTATCAAAAAAATATCACAACGAAGAAAAATGTTGCAAGAAGAAATAAAGTTCGTAAAAACATCAATGCAACTCTTCTCACGTAAACATGTCGTCAAACAAGTGCCGTCAAGCAGACAGCTGGTGCGGGAAAACCTCCCCACTTGATCAGAACTACAACGCAGGTGTGACTTTAAACTTTTGTTTTCGGCTCGCTTCGGGCGCTTCCGAAGCTGCCGATGTTCCCTCCTGATCCCTCGTACCACGTCACACCGACGGAGGCGCCAGCTTTCCCAGTGGTTAAGCTTATATCAAATATTCACGTCAATGCCACCTGGTTTCTTCTTCTGCTTCCGATGGAACCCCGCAAGCTGGTATTGGCGGAACAAAGGCGTGATTTAAATATTCAATTATGGTGCCGCTTCAAGCATTATCACAAGAGAAATCTTGATAACGTGAAGTGAAGGTGTGTGCGTTTCAGAAAATAGTAAACTTTTAACGCGGAGCTGATTAGGCTTGAGTTACAGCCCTGCCGGGAGACCGCTCAAAACTCGCCGCAGCTGTGAAATACGAAGTGGACGCATAGCATAGCCATATGTATATTATACGATAGCGAAAGAAAAGTGGGGGTGAGGAGGTGTGATAAGAGGGCGAGGAAGATGTAAAGGAGGAGGGAGAGCGTAAAAGATAACATAGCCATGTATAGTATAGCAAGGGGTGAGAAATGGAAGCGAGGGTGGGGAGGAATGGTGAGAGAGTGAGGAGGAGGGAAACGAGAATGGAGGGTATAGCATAGTATAACGGAGGCGAGTGGAGGAGGAAGGCGAGTTGGAGGTTGGCGACATGCAGGTGGTCAGGCTGAGTGGAAGAGTAGCGGCGCAGATGGTAGGGCGCAGCCGGGCGTGGGAGAAGCCACTGCGCAGCCGCGCCGAGCGCAGGTGATGTGTTGACGTCATCAGCTTTCGCGATGTTAAGTCTACCCGCGGCTACACAGAGGGACCTCCTGTTCCCTGCACAGCACCACACCCAGGTCTTCAA
The DNA here is from genome assembly GCF_013339695.2 of Rhipicephalus sanguineus. NCBI lineage: Eukaryota > Metazoa > Arthropoda > Arachnida > Ixodida > Ixodidae > Rhipicephalus > Rhipicephalus sanguineus. The sequence continues at coordinate 82,656,675 of NC_051176.1, forward strand.
GGCAGTTCTTCACTTCCTTGGGGACACTGGACTGGACAACCGGCTAAAGAAGCCATCCGCCGCGTCCTCGGTCATGGACGCCATTCTCCACTCCTCTTCACATCTTTATTACCCTCTCCCCATTCCCCTACAGACTCTGAGCCGTGCTCTCAACTAGGGCTTCAGAAGTTGCGTACTTTCCTCAACATCTCCTCCTCCTTCTCAGTGAAGCTGGTCCCTCAGCTCTGCTGTACATTGGCCTTTACGACGTTATGTCAGTTAAAACCAGGCTTATTTTTTAATAAATCCGAAGCGTCTTCGTTTTGCCTTTAAGTCAGATAATGTGAGAGATATGAACGAGCAGAACTTAGCAACTTACCTTGCCACTGCCTGCAGTCATAAACTCCATCGCAGACCTTGAAACTTGGAACCAACAGACCGTTATCACTGCACGTCATGTCTTTCTCTTCATACGATGCTGCAACTTCTCAGGTAGTGTGGAAGGAATGAAATAAAAACGAGGGAAAACATAATATTGGTCTACAGCTCGTCGGCAAGAATTCTTGCGGCAGTCGATTCGTGAGGCAATACATTCCTTTAATGAAGCCATTTAATGATTACTTGGAAAAGTGTTGCAGGGTCCCTTTTACAGAGAGAGATATAAACAGATCTCTCTATACGAATGTTTATGAGCTATACACATACTGCATGTCAGCAGTGTCAAAGTAATTTATCATTGCCTGAAACTGCACGCATAAAACCCTAGTTATTTGTGAGATAGTAAGGAAGAGATTGAGCTGCAGCTATACTTGCCCACATAATCCGTGAACCATATAAACTTCGATTATGGAACGCGCCTGCTTGCTTTTACTTTTTATTACAACTTCTGGATCATAAAAATGTGGCTAATATGCGCATTTTATAGAGTGTTAAGCAAAAAATCCACCCTGCCCTTTATTTGATCATTTTCCTTGCGTTTGCTAATTTTTGAACTTCATAGACTTAAAAACACGTATAGCGCCCTGTAGGCAACGAAAATTACTGGTGTAATCGCTTATTAAATAATTAACGTACGCTAGCGAAATATTATGTATGTATGTATGTATGTATGTATGTATGTATGTATGTATGTATGTATGTATGTATGTATGTATGTATGTATGTATGTATGTATGTATGTATGTATGTATGTATGTATGTATGTATGTATGTATGTATGTATGTATGTATGTATGTATGTATGTATGTATGTATGTATGTCTATGAAGCCGCCTACATCTGGGCGGTCTCGTGGTCGCCTCCTTAACATGGTAAATACAAAATTTGGCATACGAGGACATGAGTATATGACGAACATGACTGAGGGGTTACGTCTTGAATAACATGATATGCCTGTCGTGTACGCCATGAGACACTTTCACCTGTGTTGCATACCCGCATAACACAGGCCGTGGTATGCGGGTGTGCAACACAGGTTAAACGGTAGAGCAGCAAAAATAAATATTGAGAATTTATAAAAATCTGAGCGCTCATGTGTTCCTTGCATTTCGCCCCTTTCGAAACGCGACCACCGTGGCTGGGAATCGAACTCAAGCCTTTGGGTTTCGCAATGCGACACCATTCGTACAAATTTATCATGGCTCGGGATTTCGCAATTTTGCCTCGGTTAGACCGGAGAAATACATACCGTTAGTTCTAGCAGGATATTTTAATGTCGCAGACAAATGCGCACAAACGTGCTGCAACGACCCTGAGCCAGCAACCACGTGCTGCGGACCGCAGATAAATGTGTTAGATGAACAGTTGTGGCGATGCGGACTTAACATTAGTGGTGGCTGTGGGTTGCTTCTCTAACATCAATTGTGGTGGCTGTGCTGGCTAGCCGTTCTTAGAACAATGTAATAACCATTACATGCATAATCATATCACTCGCGAGATGTAGTAAAGCGTCAATTGTCTCCACAAGAATACGCCAACGAATGCTGCCTAAAATGTGCACAGGCGCAACACAGTGTGGACTTCGTTTGGAATGAGCTGATGTCTGCTCCAGCGTGCATTCCAACATTATGTTGAAACATAAGCTACCCCATAGGCGCCAATGTAGTCACCGTGCCTGCTAGGCCCAGGACATGCGTGCAAGAGCTTAATTTACACAAGAATTTTGAACCACATCTCGTAATGTTGGCTCAAAGCCAAGAAATCGGGCATAGGCTGCTACGTGGGGATTCCTTCGCGTGAAATCGGAAATCGATTTCCACAATGCGAGATACCTGCTGGAATTTTATTACTAAATATATTCGATTGACAGGTCCACATACGTTCTCCTAAAAAAAGAAATTATGACTTTTCTAAATGAGCATTGACAAAGAAACAAACCGCGATATTTTAAGGTGTTTCATGCTTTTATCGTGCCGTTATAGACACCTCGATTCGATGGGAAAATTATATGAAAAATATGCGTGGTCTGGTGTCGTATGCCACAGTCCTTCTTATTTCTGACTTATTGACATATTAGCTCACGCATACCAGTGGACTGCACGGAAAGACGAAACCAGGCAATAAAATGATAACTACAAACAGTGAGCTTGAATGTTCGAGGCTACTCACTAAAAACAAGTATTATACCTTCAACAGTATTTTTTTTGTGTTTCCAACAACAATGCCCGTGTATCATGCGCCCACACCCTTTCATTATCCGCTATTGTCACTCTATAAATTAAGCATAAGCAAATCCGCGAGACATAGACTTTTTGACCGCGGGATGCACCGAAGCGCCTAACTTGCAGCGATATTAGCCATCTATCTTGCCTGTATTTTTTTAGTTTAGCGCTCCGTGCTCGGGACCTCCATGTCAAGAAAGATATACGCTATCAACGTGTAATGCTATACTTAGCAAGAAAGTACGTAGAGTCCATTCCCGCCGGAAGAAGCAAGCCAGTCTATTGGAAGATTATTGTTGTTTGTAAAACACACACCCCGAAAGGGGTTAAGCTGTTTTTCTAATGTGACGAGGACATAACCTCTAAAAAGACAAAAAAATCCTTTTAGCCTAGCATATGGTGCCAAATCTGCTCTGCAGTTTCGAAGTGCCCTAAAAGCAAGATGATTCAGTGCACAAATATTTTTTCGCACAAGTGCGATGGACGGTACGCTCAACCACTGACATCTCGACTGATATCACGCGATCCATCCACGACCTGCAATATAATTGCTTAAGTAGGCCCATCTGAACGCGTACTCTTGGTGAAAAGAATCCTCCCACAACCACGGTGGACATTATTTAAACTTGAGGAACTCTGAAGTGCAGTCCGTGCGTATTCAGGAATTTCACGTTCATTTTGTCGTCCAATCGGCTTTAGCTTGACCTTGCTTCCCGTGTCATACCAGATCCACGCCGGCTGGCGTCCCCTTAATAAACTTGATTTTTTCACAAACTTTTTTTTTAATGTAGAAGTACTTTCTAACAGAAGAGTCATTGCAGATGAATATTTGGAGCGGTTAATCAACTAGCGTCGGCGTTGACAATACGCGTGCTAGACAGAGTGTAATTCTAGAAGTTGCTCGGTCGCATTGAGTAGTTCATTCGAAACACTTCACGTGCCCCAGCTGTTCTGCATTGCTATCACCAAAGCATCCAAGCATTGAACTTCGATGATTATGAACCAGAAAAAAATAAATGGTTCTCACCTGTAAGCGCTGCGTAAACCAACACGACTTGGAACATACTTACATACATCTGGGACGTCTTCCAGACTCTGTGCGAGAGAGAGCGCTTTCTGCCAAGTTGTAACGTCCGCTTGGAACGAGCACAATGCTACCAATGGATCAGAGGGTTATAATGTATCGCGCTAGTACGTACGTGCCACAAGAATCCGAACAGGAGAAGACGACGACGACACGCCAAACACGAAATGGCTGCGCCTATTCCTGCTCATGTCTGACAAAAACGGCTTCTGAAATGTATAATTTCTGCACTCTCAGCATCGGCGTATGTCCCTCTGTTTCCGCAATATCCCCTACTACTCGCAATGAGAAACAGGGTCTATTTGACGGAGGATACCGAAACTATACGGGTTGCCAGAGGTAGCGCGCACGTGGCGAACATTTACGGGATGGTGAGTGGCGTGGTCGCAGATACGAGATGCGGTGACGCTCTGGCGGCCAGCCTGAAACCGACGCTTCGCTCTGTGTGCGAGGCCGACGCGCAGAAATGAAGATAATCAGACCGCCTTCAGCACACGTGGCTGCTTAGTCGTCTGCCTGTATTCTTTTTCACATGCACTTAGGGGCAGAAAAATAAAACTTGCAGCGTTCCTAAAGGATGGTTTCCACTCGCGAAGAAACATAAGACGACTTATCAATTTGGTGGTTCTTGGCTTATCATTTTGGGACTGTTTAACATTTTGGCATCCTAAGGTATTTTATTTGTCGCAAAAAAAGTCGACAAACCAGAGCTTGACAGTTGGCCACTTTGCATGTGATAAGTAATTTCTTATATTGTTTGACCCTAACACACCGTTTGTGGCTTACTGTATTTGTTCGTTGGTATAATTATAGTGCTATAGTTCTATAGCTGTAGGTTTAGAGGTGCCGAAACATCAATCGCTTGCCTTATCTGCCACATTTAGACTTCTTTCCTTTCTTCATCTTTAACGTTTTCTTTCGCTGTTGAATTCCGAATGTCATACTGCTCGGGCTTTCGCAGAAAGTAAAAGCAGCATGCATGTGCTGGTAAGAATTCAGATGTTTTGTCATGATAACGCCTAACTGTTACTCTGAATCACGCATATGTGAGCTTAGAGGAAGGCACAGCGATTGGGTCACATTCTGTTGAAGTTAATGGATATTCGTGCCAATATTGCGATATGCTTATTAGGTGAACCGCAACTGGGGACAGAGATAAACTTTTACCACCTGGGACTGTTTACTATGCGCCTAAATCAAAGAACATGATGACCATAGTTTCAGTATATGTGAAAGGGTAACAAGGTGTTTTATGACGCAAAGGATACGAATTTGCAAAAAGCCTCAGGTAAGCGGTAATTTGCAGCGCTGGTCGCTCTTAGCACCACAATGAAGCGTAACGCGGCAGGAAACTGCTCAAGCGCGCGCAACTTCCCAGCGAGTTTGTTTCCTGCACACTTCTAACTTAGATGTTGCTACAAAATATGCGGGAACAGATGCTGCCGCCTCTTCGATGCTGCGATTAAGATGTTGCCGCATGCTACTACCCGGCCTGGGCCAAGCCGAGTCAGCAGGCAAGCGCGAGGGCAAGCCGCAAGGCGCACGTGAGTTCAAGTTTGCCGGCTATAGCCTAGCGGAGACGACAGCGAGCGTTTCAGAAAAACGTACTGGGACTAGCGGCCAAGAGGTAGCGACGTTTGACACGCTGAATGTCACTCTCCTCACTCCATGACCTCGCGCCGCAGCGCACCGTGAACCTCGACGGCATCAGGTTGGCGGTAGTTGCCCATTCAGTAAGTCAGACTTCTGTGTAGAAAAAAATGGTAGGCTTTTTTTTTTTCACCAAGTGCCGTCGCAACAGGCTGTGAATATACGCTTTTATCTCTCAGTATGGCTGTCCGTTTTATTTGGGTCGCTAAAGTGCGTGGTGCCAACAGCGAGGCAAAGCAACCCGAATAAGCTGTTTCGGAATGAAACTAATATACTTTGATCAAGAAAAACAAAACATTTTAGATACTGAGATATATTTTATTCAATTTAAGCAAAACATGGTCGCAGCTAAGAAATTTTTAAGCGATCATTTTAGGAGCGTATATCTTTAAGCTTTTCGTTGCGCTGGGTAGTGCGAACAGTAATTATCGTCATCATGAACCGGTACGCGCTCACTTCGTCCTCTTCAACTTCTGCTTCGCGACCACAACACGTGCGCCGATTTCTCAGGCGTGGCATGTATTAAACCTGATTGGTGAGAGGAGAGAACGAATACAGAGAGAGGAAGAGAAAGAAAATGAGAAAGAAGCAGATAGACACAAAGAAAGATATAAAGAACGAGAAAATCATGGCGAAAAAAATTTCTGGTTAGGCGGCGGGATTCGAGCCCGCGTATCCACGATCCTAAGGCGAGCGTCCTCACCACTCGGCTATCCAGGCACGCTAGCAGAGCATAGCATAGATCTGTTTTGTACAGTGTAGCAAGGTGGTAGGAAAGAGAAGTGAGGGTGACGAGGACAGAAAGGAGGAGGGAAGAGAGTAAAGCATAGTATAGAGAGAAAGAGAGAAATAGAAAGAAAAGGAGAAAGTACAGAAAGAGAAAAAGGATAGAAACAGATACCAAGAAAGAGAGAGAGAGACAGAAAAAGGAAGCAATAAATAGTGGGAGAGAGAAAGAAAGGGCAAGAAGGAGAAAGAGAGAAAGAGCGAGAAATACAAAGAAATACATACAGAAAGAAAGAAAAAAAAAAGAAATAAACAGAGACAAAAAAGACGTAGCATAAAGAAAGAGATGAAAGAAAAAGAAAGAAAGAGAGGAAGAAAGAACTAGAAAACTAAAGTGAAACAAATACGGCCGCTCAGCTCCGCACTACCTTCAGGCTTGGCACCGCTAGTGCGAAGCATCACTAATAACTAGTCACGTGACAAAAATCACGTAACGTCACCCGACTAAAACCATATATATATATATATATATATATATATATATATATATATATATGACGTCAGATCTATGCCCTTTACGCCGCTTCTTGTCTCTTCTTTTTCTACACGCAGGAAATGCACCGTGCCGTATAATGTATCGTTTTTTATCTTGCCTGGTAGTATTTTTCATTTCTGTAATTTTTCGAGCGGGGTTGGAAACATATTTTTATACCAATTCGTTTTTAAGATTATCACAGCTATGTGCGCGAAGATTGTGCCTTGTAGCCGCTTCGTTTCTTGTGCGCAAGAAACGCACCGTTTCGTTCACTGTTCCCTTGTGTGTACCTTTTGTACATGTTGGACTGTAATGATTTCTGTTTAACGTATTATTTTGCAATTGTTTTTATTGCGATAGCAATTATATGGAAAGTCTCGGCTGGATTTTGCCGTCGCCGTCGCCGCCGTCATCCGCCGTATATATATATATATATAATTATGTATATATATATATATATATCAAAGTCCAACAGAAAAATAATTCAGAAAAATGCTTCCGAAGTGCGGAATCGAACCAGCGACCTCTCGTTTCTCAGCGCGTGGCGCTAACCACTACGCCAGAAAGCGCAGATCCTTCAGGTAGCTAACGGCGAGCGTTATATACACACCCTTTACCGCTGGCAGGACTCAGAGACGACAGGCGCTTATAGGCGTTTCTTCATTACGGGCGCACTTAAAAGTTGTCGGCGAGCTCGCTCGCTTCTTATATTTGCGCAGGGAGAACCTTGCCCTTGCACTGTCTGCTCGCGCGGTTTTCTCGTGGTGAGGGAAAGAGGGATGTTTCGAGCTTTCACCGTGATGTGCGCGCTCATGTTACGGAGCGTACGAAAGTCACTCGATCTCAAGGGACGCCGCTAAACGAGCAAGCAGAAGATGAGCGCGAACTATCAAGTGTCACAGCTCGACACTTGAAGCACGCTAGTTTCCTTCGCTGCTTCGGCCGCCTTTGCAACAGGAGCGCTGTTCAAACTGAGAATATCCATTGGCGAGCCTCACTTCGTATAGCATTAGTTTCTTGCTATCGCATTCATTGCTTCGCCCATGCGGCGAAACTGTAATTTTTTTGTATTTGTTCCGATTTGATATCTTTATACAGAGATATTTTGTTTATTTCCCCCCTTACTCAAAGCCCCCCCCCCCTATGGGGCCTGTAAGGTACCTCTAAATAATTGAATAAATAAACCTCATGCCCCGCCACGGTAGCCTAGTGGTCATGGCGCTCGGCTGCTAACCCGAACGTCGCATCCGTCGAATCCCGGCAGTGGCGACTGTATTTTCAATGGAGGCGAACATGTTTCAGGCCCGTGTACTTAGATTTAGGTGCAGGTTAAGGAACTCCAGGTGGTCGAAATTTCCGTAGCCCTCCACTACGGCGTCTGTCATAATCATATCGTGATTTTGGGACGTTAAACCCCAGATATTATTATTATAAATGAACCACGTAACATCTAGCCACGTGATATGTCCCCACCAAAAACCACGGGACAGCTAGTCACATGACTAGGACCACAAGATCACGTAACAGGTAGTCACGTGAAATGTCCAGCCAAGTCTAGGCGTGCTTAGTACTACTAGCAGAAGCTTAGCCTCTCAGCAAAAGCTTGGAAATATTAGCAAAACTTAGCTAGGTCGAACACTAGCTCCGCTGATGGTTCCAGCATTGCAACTAGTGCAAGCTGCGCACTTTTTGTGCATACGCGTTTACTGGTACATGATATAAATTTATAATAACAAACTCGCAAATGTATCGAAATATCACGAGCTACAGTTGGAAAGTATAGTATTGGATAAAATAATTTCGGTAGTACCTTGTACTGGTATCCAGAATACTTGACATGCGAGCATCTGGTATGATATCGCGATGCAATTTGAAAGTATCTTAGTGCAGCCCTGGTCATAAATAACCACGTCGCAGCTAGTACGATCTTGTTAATTGTACCGACGTGCACATTGTCCATGTATGGAGTCCATGCAGCAGGGATACCATTGGACTGCCTAAGCAACCCTAAGCAGCCATTAAAAATTATCGCCGGTAAAAAAAACTAATGTTCAGCGAGAACAGAACACCTTTAGTCATTTCTGATGGTTTACTTCTGTAAGTCATATGTAAGCTTCCTATCTTCATGCTTCTTGATGAATGTAAATATTGAGTTTAATGCAGCACCAGAACGCAGTAGACAATGGCACGCAGGTCACCAGATGACCCTATCGCAAATTCTCAAAGGATGTGCTGTTGTGCACCTACTCCATGCTGTATCATGCTTTGTTTTGAGCTGTTTCACCACTCGTAGCATAATACCTGGCAAACAACTTAATTTATCAGAAACTCAAATGCTGTGTTTTTGACGAAATACTAGGTGTGGAGTGAGCTTGAAAGTGCAAGTACTTGCGTTTTGGTCTCACACAGGCAGTGCAATTTTGGTTGGCTGCAGTGTGAAAGTTATGAATGCTTGTGCAATTGGCAACTCTACACTACTGAACTTGCTGAGTATATTTGGAAATGCAGCAAGACTTAAAATGAAGCAAGGAAGGAAAGAAAGAAATAGATGGCAGGTTAGCCAGTTTTTAAGCTGGTTAGCCCTGCTGTGCAAAGGAAGAGGGCACGGGGAATAAAGAATAATAGAGAAAAAAACTTTACAGAAAAAGACCAAAACAAAGAAGAGTATGATGCCTCTTCAAGTCTGTTTCTAAGGTCACTTCTATGTAAAAAGCATAGCAACGCTTCCAATGCTAACATCAAACAGGAGCAGCATTGACAAAAATCTAACAGGTGTGGAGTCTGTTTTCCCGGAGTAAAAAAACGCTTTATCTACACTGCCAGTTTTGTATTATGTACTGAATTAGATCTTGGTGTTCGAATGCATTAGGATAATAATGTAGAGCTAAAAGATTGTTTCATGTATGGACGTCAAACTGAATTCCTGCCAGTTATCTGAATTAGGTATTGATGTGCTTTAGAGCTGTTCACTGCAGCATGAAATAGTGAGTCACTGCAAAAAATGCGTACATTTTTTTTTGTACTTTGCAGATGGCGCTCAATATGGCACATGTAACGCTACGCAGCTGTGCACACCAGCAGCTTTCTAAGAACTCGTGAAGCTCATCTGAATGCTTCACAGAACCTGGGTTGGTAGCAGCAATGTTGTTAGTAGAGTGGGATCAAATAGAATGCATTTCTGAATTGTGCAATGCATACCAGTGTGTAATGAAGCAAGTCATTGATGCATTGGAAACCTTGACAGTACAACTATTTTGAGTCCAATTTCATGGTAGCTGTTATCTCAGTCATCCCATACAGTATGCAGAATCTGCACCTGCACTCTGTCACACCTATAACACTATATTGAATTTACAGTGGAGGGATCCGATAATAGACATCGGTAGTATGAAATTGGCTGTATTGTGAGGGATTCGTAGTGTTACTGGCGAAATGGTATATAATACCATTTTGCCATATAATAACAGTGCTGAGAAGACAAAGGCAAGAAAGTGCACAACACGAGCGCTCACTCACAGCTGAAAGCTTTATTGCTTCAACAGAAAATATATACCTAAACCCGATCCTCACCAATTACCCGCCAACTAGCTCGCCTTTCCGTTTTGCTTCAAATGGTCAGTATTGTGATGCATTACCTTCACAATGAAGTGGCATGTACATCGAAGTACTTTGAAGCTCCCCAGCACATTGTTATTATGGTGTTTAACTTTGTTTTTGTGTTCGGTAGTTGGAAAACTGTTCACAAATTTGACACACAAATATTAGTCCTCTTATGATTTCTTTAAATGAGGCTTTAGCCTTGAACTACGAAACTTAGGTGTATATTTTAATTCACGGTGGCAGATATTTTTGGCTATCGGGCTTATTCAAAACCTTGTCTTATTCAAAAGCTTGTCAATTTGAAAGGTAATGCACTGCCTCCATGCTCTTATTTCTATCTTGAAGTTACAAGGCTGAACCAGCTTGTTGCAAGTTTCGTAGACTTTCCAAATAAGTAAATGTGCTGAACAGAGGTGAACAGTACAAAGGATGGGTTGCATGCACCTCGTTATCGCTCTTAGCAAAATTTTTGCATTCATTTACACTTGACAGTTATATTAATTGCATGTCTAGTTTGTGTTGGCTAGGGGATATTTAAAGTAATAGCAAGCAGTAAGCAGCATAGAAAATTCTCAGTGGGCACGCATTTCATAGTTGGCAAAAGCAGTATGGTGCAGTGCTTTTAGGCAGGTGCTATGTGCACCGTTGGTTTAGTCAGATCGAAGGGCTGTGACAAAGACAACGTCTAGATGCTGCTTTGGAATTAGCAGAGTTTTATATTTAAATGTAAATTTCAAAATCGAGGCTGTTCACTGTGGCATGCCTCATAAGTATATATCTATATTTTGTCCGTCTAGCATAGGATTTTAAATAATTTATTTGGCAGAATTGCAGTACGTTTTGAGAATAAATGAATTATTTTTCTAATAGAATTTGCCTCTACGAAACAGCAAGCAACACTGCACACTAGCTATTGTACCTTGTTCTTTTGCTACGTGTATAAAAACTTGGCAGAAAAACATGGACAAGCAAATGAGCCCCATATTTCTGCGTCATAATGCTACGTCTTTCTAGATATTACGACAATAAAAGTGTGCTGCACATTGCATATCTAACAAGAAAATACTTGGCAGCTTCTTAATTTTGTATTTTTGTGTTTTTTTAGAAAAGCATGCAGTAAGATAAGTCAAGTTAGTATTTTGTATGGATGCAGAAAGATTAATGGACTTCTTTACTTGATTTACTTTTCAGGAAGACTAAACACTTTTGGCAAAGCAGCAACAGTCCTGGCCCAACTGTTGGTCTACAAGACGGTCTCTTCCGCGAACACTGCTGTGCCTTACAGTACACTATATTGATGATCTTGCACATCTCTCAGCATTTAGGATTGTCAGCACTTGGACTGCTGCACTGTGTTATGCACGGTTCTGTATCCAAATTTTCAATAACAGTGTGCATTTGAAAATTATCCATGGCTTGAAAAGATGCTGAATGTACACTCATTTATTTACTGAGCGTGATTCTTGACTGTTTTACAGCCGTTATTTATAGCCTGTTCAGTTTTTATTCTACCTCATGGCATGTCCAGTCGTTGGCTCTAATGTTCCAAGCCACCACCAGTATTATGGGCAATATTTAATTCAAAGCACGTTATTCCCTAACTCCGAGGTAACTTTCCTGCCGTGCTATTCGGATCATTTTAAATGTGGTACTTTTGCATAAGCCATAAATTGAACTATTGAAGATAACGAAGAGCTAGTTTTCCGGTCGCATTTGATGGCACTAGCTGACATGTAAATATTGTAACGATAGGTCTACTACTTATGCATAATAGTACGGGTGAATCGTGGTTTTAAATAATGTCATGATCCCAAGCTTAACTTTATATATTTACATTATTTCCTAAAAATATGTGAATAACGGCAACTGTGTTTACAAACCTTGGCAGTTGGTTGTATGGTCACCACCACAGGTCTTCTATCAAAAAAGCGAACTGCATAATCATGTGTAACATGTTTTCAAGCCTGAGGGCCAACTAATGCAATATAAAGAAAATTGGTACACCAACATGCCTATTGCACAGTCACATATTTCTCAAAAGTGTTGCAAGCTATATTGACCTATCGAGTTGACTTCATGTGTAAGCAGACAACAGGTTCTCTGTGCATGCCATATATCTGGATTGTAGTTGCATACTGGCATTGCGATTTGTATGTGTCGTGCCTTCTGACGAATTTTGAAGTCTACTTTCATATTAATTTACTGATGGGAATTAGTGCTGAGGTTTCATTGTGTATGTTGTTTTATGTGTTTACTAATGAGCGTAGGTTTTGTGTAGGAGATGGAAATGTGTATTTTTACATTGACATTGTGTATGTTATTTCTTTATTCTAATAAAGTACTACAACCAGCATTTCTTGTATCATTCGAAGTTTAAGAACTTGTAATGCATTAAAACAAAAAGTCCTTCTACATGTAAAAAAATTGTTCAGACTGAGATATAGGTCAGTGGCTGTCAACCATGGATGTTTCGGGGACCTCTTGTGGACTTGTGGAAGTGATCAGGGACCCCTTGAAGTGAGAGATAAGGGGGAAAGGGGTTTTAAATTAGCACAACATGCAGTGTGAAATAGGTGCCTTTTGTTTCTCCGTGGCAATGAATGGTCAAACGTAAGTGTCACGCCAATTCGACCTCAACAGCTTGTCAATAAGTTGTGCGGTCTGACGCCACATTTCAGCTGTTTCTTGCAACGCTTTCTTTTCAAATATGCAAGCCTGGAAAAAGCATATGTCGTAGAAAATTGCAGTTAAAGCTTTAGGGCCATCTCATGGAGAAGGGAAAGCATAAGTCAGCTCTGCCGCAATGCAAAACCATTATGCGGTGAAGCATACAAAAAAAAAACGAAGGGGACGCTGTCACTGGACATATTGTGCCATCAAAAAAGGCGCATTTTGTTTTTTGTACGATTATGTGTTTCGCGGAACCTAAAAAGTGGCTTCGCTGACTCCCTATTGAGAACCAATGTGTGCTATAGATAATGCTTATGTTCTACCAGATGGGTTGAGCCGATGATTCTTCCAAAATCATCGGTTCAACCTTCCTGGGTGGAGCCACCAGGCTGAGCTAGGGGGACCTCCAGTCGCGTTCAGCTTCTGTCACTTTTGGACCACAATAAAGTTCTCACTCACTCACTCCAAAACATCCTGCAAATAAGCGACAGGCAATATACGGCAACAGATCAACAGTGATGGAACATGGATGGGTTGAGCCTTTGTCAATGGTAGCGTAATTAGTATAATAGATAGGGACATCAACTACAGGTACACGAGGCAATAGGAGATCATATGGCACCCAGTCTTTTCAGTTTTTGTTTATCTGCTCAGCTGCACTCATGTTCGTGCTATGTGAAATCTTGAATCACGAAAACGTCAAGTTGTGTCCTGCCGTGACAAAAATATCCTACCTATTAAAATGAAACCTTACTTTCTGAAGAACAGCTGTTTCACTGAGGCATATAATAATGCCATTTTAGATGCGAAGCAGCTTTTGCTCGGGCTGTGTCCGTCCCTTGGGGACCGTCCGCTTTCTACCACCAAGCATAGCCATCTGAGCGCGCGCTCGCGCCAAGGAGAAGTCTTCTTCCTCTTGTTCTTCGACCGCCTTGATGATGATACGTGCAGAGCACTTTAGGGGCCCGGGCTGCCGTATGCTGTCCTAGCTTGGAGTAACGCAGACAAAACCATGTGTCCTGGCACGCGCTAGCGCGTCGGACCTGTGTAGGGGGCTGGGTAAGACGCTGCGGCCTTTCCCCCTTACACTCTCTCAGCAATCATGTGATCGCGTCGGGGAACGAGATTCTGCAGACGCGCGATGTACCAACGCATTGCGTCCTAGTCAGAACGCGCTGCCACGCGCTAGCGCGTTAGGGCCTGTGCAAGGGGCCGGCTAAGACGCTGTGGCCTCTCCCAATTACACTATTTCTGCAATCACGTGATGGCGTCGGGGAACGAGATTCTGCAGACGCGCGATGAACTCGCGTGGCGTGCTCCAACAAGAGTTCGTGATGAGTAACAGCAACAGCAACTACAGTGAATTGATGATGTGCTCCACTTGCAAGGACGCGTTAACATCGATCAAGGCGCCCGTGATGAACGGAACTTTAAGTCGACCCATGCGCTGCTTCGCATCCCCACATGGTTCCCTTTAGTGGGAGATGGTGTTATTTTTTAATTAGGTACTGCACAATCTCTTCATGAGGATCGAGTACCAACTGCACGCAGACGTTTGCAACAGAGAAGTGCAACAGTATTAGCTTTTCTATTTTAAGGGAGACATGTCACTCGCGAATTAGTGGACAGCGTGCTTAACCTTGGTGCACGCCTTCGACATCCATTTTAACGGCGGCGTGATACGGAAGAGTAGAGGTTATTTAGTAAAAGGGTGGCTAGTCTCCGAGTGTACAAGCAATTAAATACTGACTATGACTAATTCAGAAGCTTCGTATGTCGTGCCTCAGCGCGCGTAAGTGCTCATTGCGCAAATATTCGTCTAACTGTTCCAAGGTGCAACTGACCCTGCCTGCAGCTCGCAACAGTGCCTACACGCGCAATAAATGCACGTGCTCTTATAGGTGCACACTAAAATACCCTTGGAACTCTGACATCGACGTATGTAACAACAAATAAAAATTATTCCGTGAAACTCTGTTAGAGTGCCTTTTTTTTGCAGCCGCTAGGGCCGCCTATTGACAGGACGCCACGCGTAAGCGCTGCAGGCCGTACCTAGCCAGGAAAACATAAGCTAAAATTCAGCAAAAGCCACGTCAAGGCTATTGTGTTGCTTTCTCGGGGAGCCGCCTACGGAGTAGCATAACGAATTGACTAGCGGCGGCCGTATTTTGAACGGATTTCCTGCCTGCAGGTGTGGATTCTAGCAAATATTTGACTAACAGTGTAGCGAAACGGTCACTAACATCACACCTGCGTTCACATCTCTCCCTAAGAGAGCGGGGAGGTTCTGTTTTAATGCACGCGTTTTGGTTTTGAGCGCTCTACGTGTTTTGGTTGCGTGGATGTGTGCGCGTATGAATGTGGCTGGGTTTATGGTTCACAAATAATATATCATGGTGAAAACATATATATGTCGTTACAAATAAAGCGTTACGTAAATTATTCTTCTTGCGATGATCCTTAAAATTAGCAACTCCTTCTGTGCGCTTCTTTGCATACCAGTCAATTATATGTCCCATGCTTGAATATGCCGTGCCAATTTGGGGCCCTTACACCAAAACAAACATCAGCAAATTAGAAAGAATACAAAAAAAAGTAGTGCGTTAAGTATATAATTCTCATGGTTGTTCGTCAGTTACTGAGCTCATCAAACGAAGTGGGCTGCCCAACGTTACGAATAGAAATAAAATTTGTCGACTGAAGCTTTTGTACCAAATAGTTAAAGGACATTACAACATAGACACCTTTCCCATTAACACTTATTCTGAGGGTTATTCTAACAGGCAAAGTCATTCTTTAACGATAGCTTCTTTATTTCCACGAAATAATTGCTTTAAATACTCGTTTTTCTGTAGAACTATTGTTGATTGGAGCAACCTAACTGATAACATTGTACCACAAGAATCACTTTCATTGTTTGGAGAATGCTTAGAGTAGTTCTTTGGTACCATTGATTATATTTATGATCCATTTGTTCCTTTTTGTTGTGGCACTTGTAAAATTCGATTATCAATCCGACGGAATTTCCTCCTCGAAATGTATATATTTTTTTATTTGGCTTCTTCTTGTATTTGGCATTTTACTAATTGCTTCGAATTTGTTTCGCGTTCTTAGTTTTATCGTTTTAACTGTATACATTATATTGTCCCCGTTATGTATTTTGTATGTGTGTATTATACTGCCCTTTTATAATACTACGCACCTCTGTTTCACACCTGCTATAGTCTTTGTATGAGACAGCAGTATCAATAAAATAAATAAAATGCAGGGTGGTTCATGCAAATACAAACACAAAAGAAGTAACAATGAGACAACAACAATAAAAGAGGAAGAACGTTATTTTGCAGTTTGATCACATGTATCGGTAAGGTAGTTCCATTCGCTAATGGTTGTCGGAAAATATGAAAACTTAAATAGGTCAGTGCGAGCAAAAGATGGGGGTAAGGCGTTTGGGTGCTGGTGTCGGGTGGGCCTGCTAGTTAGGGGCGTCAAATACGGGGATGGATCTAGAGCTAGTTTTATGTTCCAAAGATGATAAAGAAATTTTAATCCAGCTTTTTGCCTTCGTGCCTATAATAAGGGAATGACATTCGCTTGCATTACATCTGAGGATGAGTCCAAGGGGGAAATTTGTTAAATATAAGTATTACAGCCTCTCTTGGGTATGTTCGAGACTGTAAATATTACGCTTAGTGTAAGGGTCCCATATTATGCACACGTACTCTAGTCTTGGTCGCACAAGGGCCGTGTAGCAGAGCAATTTAATATTTGTGGGAGCAGTTTTAAGTTTATGTTTAAGGAGACTTAGTTTGTGATAGGCAGATGAGCAAATATTATCAATATGCAGATTCCAAGATAAGTTAGAAGTAAGTGTCATATCGAGGCACTTGTAGAAGTCTACTTGTTGAAGTGGTGAAGAACCCAATATATAAGTACATGATATTGCATTTTTTACGAGTTACTGGAAAGCAGAGACATTTGCTCGTGTTAAGACACACTCCCCATTCATTACACCATTCATGTATATTGCACAGGCTACTGTTAGGTCCTTATAATCGTCACTGGAACTAATTTCTTTAAACAAAGCACAATGATCTGCAAACAATCTTATTTCTACACTAGGGTGGATGACATCAACAATATCTTCGATATATAATAGAAACAGCAAAGGGCCTAACACACTGCCCTGTGGTACGTCAGATATGACCGGGAGATTGTCTGAAGACACACATCTTGATTCTTGCTTCCTTCCAAACTAAAACTTCGAAACACGAAAGGTTGAATTAGGCGTGTCCTGATTCTCCTCTATGTAATAGGAACAAATGTAAAATTGTTCGAACAACTTACACATGAGAGGGCTGCACCTTCTATGTGAAACTATTTTGCCGTCTGCGCCGTCTAGTGGCGAGCCGTCTGTGTTTCAAAGCGCTGTTCTTGTGAGTGCGCCGCCTGAGCTATGCTCTCGAAAGCAGTTGGTTTCCAATAATATATATATATATATATATATATATATATATATATATATATATATATATATATATATATATATATATATATATATATATATATATATATATATATATATATATATATATATATATATATATTGGAACATAGAAGAACTGAAATAGACGATTTCACTGTGCTTTCTCTGCCCTCAATTTCTGCGCCACAAGCCTTTGAAAAACGATAAAGCAAACCAATTGATTCCCTCCTTGCACAATTCCCAATATTATCCATAAACAACGCCAAGCACGCAGACACAAAAAGAAGGAGAAAGGACAGGACGTTGCTTTAGCCATCATATGCCGTTTATTGCAGGAACATAATTTAAAAACAATTCACACTAAGAGCACAAAAATGCGAGAGAGAAAAATTAGAAAGGCAGAAGTAAGGTAAGAAAGTAAGCAAAGGTGACACGATCACATAAGAATCATTATCAAGAAGTAGCAGGTTTTTATTTCATTCCATCTTAAAGCTGTTGGCAGTTGACTTATACAATCACCTTGAAGTGGACGGATGTGAAAGGCCTCAAGAACCTCACGGTGAAGCGGATTACGGCTGCGGGCGAGAATGGTGGTGTCAGTATAGAAAGAGGCGAGCAGCCAGGCATTTGGCAATGGTCTGCTAAGTGCGAGCGAGGTGAACAGATGCGTGCTCTTTTTCCTTTAATCTATTTGTTAGTGTTACCAAGGAAAGTAATGTTACCAGCATCACCGACTCCGAAGCGACAAAGTACCGATGCCTAGCCGCCGTAAATAGCAACAACTTCAAATGTCGGGCCATTCATGTCGCGCTTTGGATGCTCATGGACATTGCCTTATTCGGATCGGATCCTGTTCCGTTATACAGGCGTTTCTGTGGAAAGACTACTTCTGCGAATCTGTTAGTATTCCTTTTGACCTAGTCTGTCCTTCTGGTCATTGGGCACTTAAATGGGGTGATACTGTAGAAGAAAACGTCACAAAGTTCAAGATGAAACAGAGCAAGCGCCGGACACTGGCGCTAGCAGTGATAAATCTACTCACACTGAAACAAACATAGAGACAAAAACAAGTAAGCACACTTTTTTTCGCTTTTTCGATCAGAGATCTGCTTCCAGCGGCTACGCTTTAAGAGGTTTTAAGGCGCGTGAGACACCATGGTGGTCGTGGTGTTGAGATCACTTCTGAGGCGGCCAAGGCGTCGTCAATGTGGCTGATTTCCCGCGTAGCTTCCGCTCGCCCTTCACCGTGTTGAAAGCAGACACCGAGAACGTGCACTCCTGGGCCACGTTAGGAAGACCTGCATACGAATGAAACGATAACGAAAGCTTAACGCGGGCACCATGTTCAAGCAAGTGGAGGATGTGATTTTCAGGTACATTTCACCGAGGTCACGTTTAATTATTCATTCGTATTTCACGTCGTTATCCTCACATGTTACGTCATTTGGCGCACATGTTTAGTTCCAAGAGATTATGAAATGATGTGTGTGTTGTCTTCAAATTCTAGAGCGAGCAAGAACGGTAAGCCAACAACATAATCCAGGGAAGGGTGGAATGGCATTCCATAAATTATGAGCAGCGTATTAGACAATACACGGTATACAGTACATATTCAAGCAGTTTGTTCTTACTATAAGATAGAGCTGTAATGCAATAACGAAAGAACGACAGACGAAATTCTATTGCGTTTTACTCTCTCCGTCTTTGGACATTGCGCGAATACTCTTTGGTTAGATGGAAGAGATAGAATGGCAGAGAGGAACTTGCACATTGTAGAGTTACTGCATATGTTCCCCTCGGAGAAGTGCCGTAGGGAGCATGTGCAGCAATTCTAGCACAGTGGCATTGGTTAAGCCATGTTATGACATCGATATCGACTTTACAGGCCAGAACTACCACTGATGAAATAACCGTATTACATGTACATCATCCTGGTAATGTATTGGCAACAGGATCCGCTACACTAAAGTGGGTTGGTTTTCTTTCTGTATGTGTAAAAAGATCGGTGCAGCAGAAAAAAATCGAGGCGCTTAAATTACAGAAAGCGACACCGGGTGGCACCACAATTGTTGCTGTTAACATTGGCGTTTATATCTTTGCGCTATTCTGTAAACGGCTCCATAATTACGTGCAGAAGAAAGCCTTGCATTAACTTCTGCCTTCTACCATCGATATGGTGATTGATCTTGATCTCGTAATCACGGGCAGGAGTCGGCTGCTATCGATCCTGCTGTTTGCTAAATCGGCTCACCGTAGCGTGTGATTAGGCTTTCCAGTAAGGGCAACCCACTGACCAGTCATTGCTGTGAGAGTTTTCATACGCTACATCAGTTCGAGTTTTACTGCGGTGTCAAAAGTGGCCGTTGCCGCTCTCATTCTCTACATTATTGAATACGTGTCTTGCACATTTCGCCAGAAAGAATCGATGATGAGTTGGAGCTTGTTTTGTGCCTCACCGTGTCTTACCACTTACACTGCTGCGTAGTCATCGAATAGAGCCTTGGCAATATGAACCACACCATTTGTAATAATGAATACAGCACACTGAAACGAGATTGACAAAGATCTAAGCGTGTATTTATATATAGCGGTGCTGAATAGGAGTGCACATCTGATTCAGAAGTTCGAATGCACAAGTTTCCACGCACTTCGTGCGCCGGCACAAGTCTGATCTGAACTAATAAAAACTGCCATTAAGGCAAAAGCCCTACGTGCCATATTAGACGCTGGCATTGGAAAATGTGGTGTGTGGTACAAAAATTCACGTTAGCTTTGTGAGTTTAAACAAAAATCATCGTTCGATCCTGAACCGAAACCAAGTAGTATGCGTGGCAGTCAAGCCTTCTACCGCAGAGCCACGCCAGTGCTTGAAACCGCTTCGGATAAAGACCCTATATACTGTTGCCATGTGGCGAAAGAACTCAAGTTAACAGATGTAATATGGCGTGGCAGAAGCGTAGAATCGCACCCCGTGAATTGCGTAATGAGTGGGTGATTAAAAGCTACCAACGCAGCACAAAGAGCTCATATATAATTGATCATCATCGTCATCATTATTGGCCACAGCTTCAAAAAAGTGTCCAACTAATGGAAGCAGCTTGGGCTTGTTGTCTAGCTAAACACGGGACCTATCAAGCTCCTATGATGATGATAATATTGATAATATACTACACGGGATGGGCTTCCGCTTCCAGTCGTCTTAGGCGAATACATAGGGGTCCCTTGATTATTATTATTATTATTATTATTATTATTATTATTATTATTATTATTATTATTATTATTATTATTTCTCAGAGAGGACAGGTTGACGTACTCTACTGTGACCTGAGCAAGGCTTTTGACGTAGTCAGCCACACACTGATTATGGTTAAACTTGCGCAATTTGATGTTGACTTGTCGGTTGTGAATCTCCTGCAGAGCTATCTGCTCAATAGATATTGTTATGTAGCGGTAAATGGCCAATCATCTTCTTTGTATAAAGTGACTAGTGGGGTCCCTCAAGGGTCAGTATTAGGCCCACTCCTATCTTTAATTTACGTTAATGATGTTTCTTTTGCCATTCGTAATTCTTCCTTCCTCTTGTATGCCGATGACATCAAGATTTTTAAGGAAATTCATTCAGTTAACGACTGTCGCTTGCTGCAGTCAGATTTGCGCTCTTTTTCCGAATGGTGCAACGCTAATAACCTTTCTCTGAATGCCTCGAAGACAAAATTCATGTCTATCACTCGCAAAACATCTAGCGTGTCATTTCAATACTCTGTCAATTCTGTGTCCTTATGCAAGGTTTATGAGATCAGTGATCTTGGTGTTGTTGTTGATAGCACGTTAAACTTTTCTGCTCACGCTAAGCGTGTTGCTTTGCGGGGTCTTCGCACCCTAGGCTGTGTTTGCAGATTGTCTAGAGAATTCCGTTCTCCTATGCCCTTCCGAAAATTGTACACCGCGCTATGTCTTCCTCAACTGGAGTATGCGTCCGTGATATGGAATGGCATTGCTCAATCCAGCGGTAACACCATTGAACGAGTCCAGAAAAAATTCCTTAGCATATATAACCATCGCTTTGCTAAAAAATCTCGTTCAAATACTGCTGAATTATTATCATTGCCATCACTTCACTGCCGACGAAATCGTTCTGATCTCTTGTTTCTTTACAAGCTAGTCCACGGTATCATATCCTGCCCTGTACTTCTCAATTGTGTTAATTTTCGAATTCCGCGTAAGTTAACCAGAGAGAACAGACCGTTTCATGTACCCGCCTGCTTCTTCCAACACTCTACCGTTCACAGAATACAAAGTCTCTATAATGTTAATTTTCTTGATCTTGACATTTTTCATAGTCCACAATCATTGTTTTTATCCGAGCTTTGTACTGTTTTGGCATAGTATGGCACAATGTACAAAGTCTTCCCTTCTCCGTCTTTCCGCATAGTTGTATATATGCAATCTAATTTTTCATTCCCCTTCGCACTCTTGGCTACCTACGAAGACACTTTTCAAGGGTACCTTCAGCCCTTAAACTCATACTATATAAAACCCTTGTCCGTCCTAAGCTCGAGTATGCAAGCGCTGTATGGGATCCCGGCACTAACACACTAGTTGAAACCTTAGAATCCGTCCAAAATCGGAGTGCACGTTTCATCCTTTCAGACTATGCACGCACATCTAGTGTATCATCTATGAAAACAGTTTTGGGCCTTCCACTTCTTTGTTCGCGCAGGAAAGTGTCTCGTCTTGTTCTTTTTTATAAAATTTACCACAATCCACAACTAAAACAAGACCTTCTTTCCAAACCACACTACATGTCATATAGATGTGACCATCCCCACAAAGTACACATTCCTTTTTCACATACCAAGTTCTTTCACGATTCCTTTATTCCCACTACCTCGAACGAATGGAACCACCTACCCTCCTCTGTTGCCCAATTGACCGATGTCACTGCTTTTAAGGCTGCTGTTGAATGCGATGTTTACTCTTAGCAGCATTTTCTTTGTTCACTCTTATTTTTCCTATTACTATGTATACTCTTACCCACTCCCTTCTGTAACGCCTTCGGGCCCTGAAGGTACTGAAATAAATAAATAAATAAATATTTCTCGTGTTGTCTTATTTTACTCCTCCCCTTTTGTGTACATTTCTCTTTGTCTACGTGTATTTGCTCTTTTTATCTCTGAAGACTGTCTGTATTGTATAGTTTATTTTTATTGTTTTTTTTTTGCGTGCGCCTGCTCAAAGACCTTACGGTTGTTCCTGGGCACGTTAAATAAATGATTGATTGATTATTATTATTATTATTATTATTATTATTATTATTATTATTACTATTATTATATTGAGGTTTCGCAATATGAATATTTGCATGAGAGAGGATACGTGCGGAGGCGTTGCTAGGTGGGCACCAGAATGACGCATTTCTTTACGTGGGCAAACACATGGGCAAGTGCAATGGCATTGTTCGCTTCAAATACAGTCAAAATCTCACAGTCGTGCCATGAAGTAATCACTAAATGCTTTAAAGTACACATTTATTTGTATGCGAATATTCGCATCACGCTGAGAAGTGCCAATATGAGTGTCGCGCTCCCTTTGACAGGGGTTCGGCCAAGGCGCATCGCCCGATGAGCGAAAACGTCGCACCAACAATGAAGTTGCCGCAGCAACTACATACACGCTTTGTATGCATGTCTGTTCGCCCTCACGCGTAGTCCTAACATGCTTCAGAAGCTGAAATGCACAATTTCCAGCAAAGCTTTGCTAAGGCGCATAATCCCAGCATGGCCCACGAGTGAGTTCCTACTACATTACAAAAGAACCAGAACTAAATGATAACTAAGAGAAGAAAGAAGACTACTTTTATAACTTATGTATGGACATTCCGATTTCAGGTAAACTGCTCTTAATTTAGTACACCGTCACACAAGAAATGATTGAGAAGAGGTGACACGCCCGAGGTAACGCGCTGCCAACGTCTGTAGGTCACCGTTGAGGGAAGGCCGGTGGTAGCATACGGGGGGCATTCATAAACCAAATGCGACTACGTAGAGTAGTAGATCTCTACGTAAGATTATGTTGACATTTTTTTAGTTACCGAGAAGCGCAGTTTGCCTCCTCTACCAAACAGGCAACAACTCATGGTCTCCTCGGAAGTGTACCGTAAACAACAGCTTCGCCCAATTTACCCTTCACTCCCGAAGGGACTATGAGTTATGGACCATGTCATGCGAGTGCGGCATCAGCGCTTTCGCATGAAAGCTACGTGCCATCTACATTAACATTCAAGAGCACAGCATTTGCTTTAAGCAAGGCATTATCGAGCCCACAAACTATGCTTTGTCAACAGTGCGAAAAGCAGGATCCAACTGTATATCAGAATGAGCAGCAACAGCCCTACTAACATGAGCATTCCAGACATTTAAAAATTTATTCAACAGTTCAATACCTCCCTTGTCGCGGCAGTACTGGCACAACATTTCAAGACTAATATTTACCTCAGATGGAGGTCCCAGAAATTTAAACTCTAAAAAAAAAAACATTCCGGCATGCCTCAGGGTACCCTCAATATTTCACAATACATATTTGTTTTACAGTGATCTGCGGTTTCATTGGCGAGAAGGATTCTGTGTCGTGGTGTCATGACTCAGAAGATGCTCAAATTGTAGCAGTACATAACGGTGTTTTGACACTCACTTACAGTTCGCATGATCACCTCTTATGCTGCTACTGGTTTTGAATTCCGATGGAGAAGATTAGCAGAAGACAGATATGTAGAAGCGTCGTAGTCCCACGTGGTAACCTCCTGAATCATGACGTCACGGCACACATAACGTCCAGGGAAAGCCGACTGAAACTGTCTCTACAAAACTCATTAGGTTAAGTTATTTAGAGCGATGTGAAGCTTAGCTGTGCTTTTTATCTGTGGTGTTTGGTCCCATGGCTTCATATAACGTAAAACAATGAATAGTCGAAAACATCAAGTCACTATATTTTGCTCACATAACGTTCGCATTCTTCTTACACTCTCAAATGAGCTTATCGAGAGGTAGTTAGGTAGAAAAAAATAGCACTGCCTACCAGGGATAGTAAGAAAAGACTCATAAGTGGTCGCAGCCATAAGGTGGCTCTGGTCGCACTGCCAAGAGACAACGTAGCCCGTCAGCGGTCCTCCTGGTTCATTCGGCGCCTTCCACTCGAGGTAAGCTGAATCACTTTCTGTTGCATTCACTGTCAGGTTCGTAGGCTCACTCGGCTCTGGAAGACACGTGCAAGAAAAGGGTCGCAAGCACGTACAAGACGTGTGGGTCAACGTAGGGGGCAGAGTTTACCTAAACTAAATGTTTAAGCCCATCAATAGCACTTTGTTGCTACCTTCCTGCGGCTGCCCGCCGCGTGTGAGAGGTTGAGAAGGAAGAGCCTAGTATGCGATTCGTTCTACTCGTACATAACACGTTGCTCGCGGGTAAAGTTTTCCTCATATAACGCAGGAACATAGGCTATGTACGCTACGTGCCAATGAAATTGAGGTGACCGCGTAATCCTAATTTGGGCATCCTGGTAATCGGACGTTATACATCGACGTGAGCAAAATCTTTCCCAGCGACATAGCAACCGAGTCATCACTGTCTTCGTAATGGCTATTGCTGTTAATGGGCTCGAAAGTGGAAACGTGATCGTCAGTGCCGATAACACCGATACCACGTCCGCGAACGCGAGACTTCTTTGGGCCTTGATGACCACTGACACTGATCACTAGGTAAGAAAGCGATTAAAGAGCATTACGTGGTGTGTATCAGAAACTTCTTGCACCTTTCCGTAAGATTCAAAATAAACGAAAACATGGCTATTGGTACAATGATCATAAAAACATACCTGACATGTCAGTAGTGATGATCACTGTGTTATCGTCACCGCATCCTAGGTCATTGCAGCCTTTCACAGACAGTGAATAGGTCGTGTAGGGCTTGAGCGCAGAGATCCTCACAAAGCCTTCTTTAAAAGAGGAGTTCCAGCCGTGCAGTACAACCACGTCGCACTCCGTCGAGTTCTCGCAGTTCACCCAGCCGCTGTAGTTTGTCGCCACCTGAGCAAGGAGATGGGAAGTGCAGTGAGCTCACGTGAGACTCTTTAAAGACCTTCTTAAAACTGCTAATTGGGACATGGTCGTGCGGACCATGTCCTACTTAGCAGCCTTGCAACCACAACCACGAGCACCACTGTATGACTCTAATCAGCTCAGGTTAATCTCATTCGCTCAAGGATGTATATGGTATCAGTCATGTTCCCTGGCAACAAGTTATCTCGAGTTGCTCCGCCACAATGTGTTTTGATCATATCAAAGAAAGGATATTTTACGGCAGACCATTTCCAGAATAAATTAATGCGATAATAAATTGCGATCTAGTCAGTCATACAGCAGAACCCCGCTGATACGTTTTTGAAGGGGAAACGCAAGATTCGGGAAACGCATGTGCCGAGAAACAGGAAAAACGAACTAATATTTAGTGGCACTGAATTTTATTCAAATGCTTACGCTTTAAAAAAACCGTGCATTGTTGCCTGGTGCGTTTACTCATGCCCGAGCAGCGCGAAACATTTTTCGAGCACCTGCAGTGTCATATACTTTTAATGAATACAGTGCTAGCACGACCGACACCTGGCAAGCGATCGTTTCTGGCGATACCTTCAGGAGATTGTCACCGGATGCGTAGGCGTCTCCGAGTGATAATGTAGCACTGTTGGCGTAGTGTCGGACCACCGTGTCTCGTCGTAGACGATCGAAAGCCTCGTGAAAGTAAAAGTATCACCGAAAGCGATCGCCGAAGAAAATGATCCCTGCTCTACCAACTCCTAAACCTCATCACTGGTGCACGAATTGGCGCACTCAGCCACGCTCTGCGGATAGAAGCCGGCAGATAGAACCGCGGAGCTAAGAATGGTGTCATCCAAAGAAATGTAATTAACGCAAGCGATTACTTCGGCACCGACAGTTGTAGGCGTAGAAGAATTAAGCATACGCAACACGACCAGCGCTATGAGTCTGACTCCGAACCGCAAGATATCCTCCGGCAAATAATAACGATACGTCGCCGCCATTGCAACGGCGGAAACAAACGTCAATCTCGAATGCCTTACTTTCACAAGCGCTAAAAAGAAGCTTAAAAGCAATTACGTCATACACGCCATGTTTGCAATAACCATCTGGAAGGCTGCGCTCTTGTTCGCGGCAACTGAAAAACGTTATTCGTGTCGCTTGCGCTACTCATGCGGCTAACCTTACGGTCAATACAGGCCAAGCTGCGTGAAAATTCAACACGGCCACTCTCTTCCGTGGTCACTCGGCCGCCTCGGAGCGCACTTTGCGACGTATCATACGGGAACAGTCCCGCAGTTGCGACGTAACAGCGAGGTTCCCAATACATTGGATCCTATGGGAGCTATGCCTGGAGCGGCGGAAAATGACGTAACAGCTTGGAAAACGCAGCAATGAGGAACGCAAGAGCGGGATTCTACTGTACTGATGTTTCGAAGAATTATGATGTATGAATATCAATGGCACAAGAGCCAAATGTGGACATAGAACGCCAAGTAAGGATTAATGCATATAAACGTCTCTCCAAGTGCTTACCTAGTCGTGAGTCAGCTAGTTATGAACATTGGCTTATGCACATGTTCAGTGACCGGAAAGGTATTATTCAACGATCGTTGGACAAATGAACCCTATGATTCCAAAACTTGCCCGAAGTTGGTACTTTTATTTAGTACATACTGCCAATGCCTTCAGGGATTATTGCAGGAAGGACACAAACTATAAATATATAAAGGAAAAGACAAAGGAAAGAATCATGCAGTGTAACATAACTGGTTTTTCTCTTTTTTTGTGCGTGAATGGTAATGAAAAGATCGATAAGAAAATTCACATGTGCGAAACATCTATACACAACTATGAAATCCAACTGTATAATGCTGACACATCATATAATATCACTATAATTGCGATTATACAATCATAGACACTCACAGTTACGTAAGCTTTACAAAACAAAAACATTCTAATGATAGTAAGTGGAATGTGGGTATCGGGATAAATACTAATCTAATAGTAATATACATCACTAAGGAAAAGTGCGAAATATATGTAGTTTTATGTTTGTGCATCATGTAAGTAATTTTCAAGTAGTGATAGAAAGGTAGTTAGGGAGGAGGTATTGGTAATAGCGAAAGGTAAGCCGTTCCACTGTCGTATGGCTAGCGGGAAGAAAGAGTATTTAAAACAATTTGTACGAAAGCGATATTCATTTAGGGTGTATGAGTGCTTTAGTCGAGTTATTCTTGTATCTGAAATAGAGATGTACTTAGAACTATTAACATTTAACTTGTTATGAATTAATTGATGAAGCGGTTTCAATCGGGCGAGCGCAGCGCGGTTTTCAATTGTGAGTTTTCCAGCCGATTTGATTAAAGCACTTGGAGAGTCTGTGAGTTGATATTTATTGAATATGAATCTTATTGCTTTTCTTTGCACTCCCTCTATAATGGTAATTAATTTATTAGTCGATGGAAACCATGCCGGGGTAGCGTATTCTAATACCGATCTAACGAGTGTATTATAAGCTAGTAATTTAGTCTCACGGGGCGCTTGACGAAGGCGTCGCTTAAGAAAAAAGAGCCGCTTAAGTGCCGTTGAGGTAATATTATTGACATGGCAATCCCATCTAAGGTCAGACGTTATCGTTAGTCCAAGGTACTTGTGCTGCGAGACTACTGTTACCGGGTCATCGTTTATGGCATAAGGAAACTCCTGTACGTGTTGTTTTCTTGTTATTCGCAAAATAACTGTTTTTTTAACAGTAAGGCTCATTTGCCAGTTAGCACACCATGCGGAAACTGTCATCAATGCATCATTTAAGGTTTCATGGTCGACTGGAGAAGTAATTTCTTTGTAGAGTATACAGTCGTCAGCAAAAAGTCTTATGTTGACAGGGATGTCGGTGGGTAAATCATTGATGAAGATGAGAAATAGTGCTGGAGCCAAAACGCTACCTTGAGGAACTCCGGAGGTGACATGAGTAAGTTTAGAACTGGTGTGGTTAATTTGCACAAATTGCGTCCGGTTAGATAGGTAGTTCTTTATCCATCCACTAACGGGCCCCTTGCCTAATGTGTGTTCAAATTTTAGTATTAGTTTTTGATGTGATACGCGATCAAAGGCCTTTGAAAAATCAAGAAAAATAAGGTCTGTCTGGTTTTGTTGATCAATACTACCCGAGATGTCATGTATAAGTTCAACAAGTTGAGTGACTGTGGATGATCCCTGTCGGAACCCATGCTGCGCTGGCGATAGAATGCTATTCTGCTCGAGGTAAGTATTTATATGTTTGAGGATGATGTGCTCAAGTAGTTTGCATGAAGTGCTAGTAAGGGAGATGGGCCTAAAGTTAGAAGGTTCGGTTTTATTTCCTGACTTGTGGACTGGGATAATTTTTGCGATCTTCCAATCACTTGGTAGAGCACAAGTTGCTAAAGATTTTTTATAGATGATTGTTAGATAATGGGATATTTGCTCAGCATATCTTTTAAGAAAGGCGTTTGGAATTTTGTCTGGTCCGGGGCTTTTTTTGGTGTCTAGTTTCAGTAGCAGGTTAAACACACCGCTTCTGGTTATCTTCAGAGGTGCTAGAGCTATGTTAGAGGAAGTTTTAAAGCTAGGTAGGTGACCATCATCTGCTGTAAAAA
This sequence comes from Rhipicephalus sanguineus, assembly GCF_013339695.2. Classification (NCBI taxonomy): domain Eukaryota; kingdom Metazoa; phylum Arthropoda; class Arachnida; order Ixodida; family Ixodidae; genus Rhipicephalus; species Rhipicephalus sanguineus. Next base: position 82,685,801 of record NC_051176.1, read on the forward strand.
CGGAATGAAAGTAGTCGTTCAGTACATTAGCTCTGTTTTCATCTTCCCGTGTAGACTCAGCACTGGGGTTACCTTTTGGCAAAAGGTAATTCCAGAATTTTTGCGGAGAGGACTTCAAAAAGTTACTGAGGGTGTTACGAAAGTAATTATCTTTAGCTGCTTTTACCTTTGCTTTCATGGTTTTTATGGCTAGCGTGAGCCTGTTTGCGTGAGTTGTCTGGGAATTTGTTTTCAAGTATTTTCTTAGCCTTTTCACCTTTCTTTTTTCGTGAATGATGTCGCGTGTAATCCAAGGATTACGTCTGTTTTTCTTCTTTGTACGAGAGGGCACATATGTATGAATGCAGTGCAGTACGATTGATTTGAATTTTTGCCAGATAATCTCTACGGTACTATCGGGAACGTCGGCGAGTTGTTCAAAAGCACCTAGTTCGTAAAGAAGATAGTCGAGTATGCTGTTATCATCTGCCTTGTTGAAATCGGAGTAAGTGGTGATTTGTTTTTGCGGTAAATAAGCATCATGTACAGGGAGGGAGCATAAGCTGATTTCGTGGTCTGACATGCCATCGATTAGTTCAATTTTTGCATCGCCTGCTGGAAAGTGGTCGCTCAAGAATACCAAGTCAAGAATGTTAGAACTTGTTGCGTCTGTGCGTGTAGGTTCTGTCACGATTTGACACAGATTAAATGCGAGCATTAAGTCTATAAGCATATCGGAGCATGCGCTTCTGCTTTCCATGGTGTGCCAATTTATATCTGGTAGGATAAAATCGCCAAGTAGGATTAGCCTAGATCCAAACACGTGTTTGTGCATGTATGCATACAATGAACGCATCACCTCGATATCGGCAGAAGGGCTTCGATATACGCAGCCGACAACAATTGGGTGAGGACTAAGAAAAAGTCTACAAAAAACCGCTTCCACGCCTTCTGCAATCGGTAGAATAGTGAAGGGAATTTTCTTCTTTATGAAAATGGCTACGCCCCCGCCTCGAGTTGGTCTGTCTTTGCGTACTACCGCATAATTTGGTGGCGTTATTTCGAAATCTTAAACATCTCTTGTCAGCCACGTTTCAGTCACCGCTACGAAGTCAGGCTCAATGCTTAGAAGCAAAGTTTCAAGCGATGTTAGTTTTGGAAGTATACTGCGAGCATTCAAATTGAGAAAACTTATTTCTGGGTTGAAGTTAGGCGGTGAGGCCGTAGTGCGCGTCTTTCTGGTTCTCCGTTTTTTTTTTAGCACCAGGCATGTCAGTCGTGTTTTCAACGAGGGTTACCTTATTACTCTGAGCATCCCATCGGTAGGTGGAACCATTAATACGAAGTTTATCGAAAGCAAGAGAGACTTTAGCTCCAGACTGTTTCCTGGTTTTTGCGAAGTTCCACAGCTCTTTTCGAATGTCACGCACTCGAGGTGAAAAATCCTCTCCGATGGAAAAGTTAGACCCTTTGAGCTTGTAACAGTTTTTTAGAACCTTTGTTTTATCACGGAAGTCAAGTAACTTCATTATGATGGGCCTTGTTTTCCCAGGTGCAGGTTTTCCCAGTCGGTGGATTCGTTCTATTGAAATTGGTTGGAGCTTCAGAGTGTCTTTAACAATTTTGTTGTTAATTATTTCTTCAAGAGAGTGGTCGTTCTCGCCTTTTTCTTCTGTCACACCGTAAATGATTAGGTTGGATCGCCTCGTTCTGTTTTCTAGGTCGTCTATCTTTAATAATCTCCGAAGAGAATGCCAAGAACTGTCATTCTGAAATGTTTAATTCTTTGTTAGTGTGCTTTCGTTGAAACTAGAACATGATAGCTGGAGTTGCGTTCTTCGTCGACCTCAAAAGGAAGAAACAATTGTATTATTATTGTGCCACAACAAACTTCATCATAAACCTTCTTCTCTGTGCACATTTTAATAATGCAGCGTGGAGAAAAAATAGGCTCTACATAAATGCAGCCTAGATAATTACGCCTTACAAAACGACATGTGAAATGTCATGCAGCAAGGCAAACGAAAGCACTCAAACTAATTACAGGACACAGTATTACAAGCAGCCCACCTCGACATGCGTAACCGTGCTGTTGAGAAACGTCCATGACACCACTGCTACGTCTGGCGCGGTTTCGAACCCCTTCGTGGACAATGTTGGGGCCAGGGGAACTGATAAAGAATAGAAGACAAACAAAGCCACGCAAGCCAGTTCTGTTCTGAATACCTATATTAATACAACTGAAAATAAAGGAAACACTCCAATGAATGTGAATTGCTACATCTAGGCTGCCAATTACTACTGATTAAAAACACAGACAACTCGAATGGCATTCTTCAACACAAGACATACCATCGCATTTAAAGCAATATTACAGAATATATACGGACGACCACAATTTTTTGTAGCCAAAACGAGAATAACGTGTCGTCACATATACAGCAATCCTGGGAGCCTTTGTATTATTTTTGGAAACGTGTGTTTTTTCGTAACGACAAGCCTCTAGCTCTCTGTTCCATTTTACATCGTTGATTAGAATGGTACCGTTTAGCCGCAGATATGCGTTCTATTACACGCGTCGAGGCCGTTTCTCTCCTCTCAGAACAATAATCTTTATCTTGCCCTTTAAGCCCACTACAAAGGCTCAATCACACTTTCCACTAGCACCGGTCGCGCCCCCATTTGCGACTCTTGACCAAAAACGACACAGAGCGACCGACCTTCACACCTGCTAGTGCGACGCATTCATCTCCACATGGAAATCGCATCTGCTCGGCACCCACATTCTCGTAAAATAGGCAAGGGTACTCTTCCTGCACATCCGATTGGTTCAGAGGTTTGTGAGTGCAGGCGCACGACTGCAATATTGAGCAGTGAGCGAGTGAGCCAAATCACTCGCTTTTCGTGAAAAGCGGCCATTTGCGACCATTTGCGACCCACATGAACGCTAGATCGCTGTTGTAGTCGCATTTGTGAATGAGCCTTAACTTGTCTGTACTCAGGCTCTATTTCCAGCTTTATGTTTACTATCTCGGCGTGGCAACTGGTTCGAGGATGTCGAGTGGCTATTTACCCACATATCCTGAATTGTTATTGCGCACAAGACATAAGTGGGGTACCTTATCGAATGCACACTTGAACTAATCGCGTCTTTTTTCCAGATCATTTAATATGAAAGCCTCATTCCTGTTTTGATTTTGCTTGCCCATATCAGATATATCTTCACTACGAGGCAACATTTCCAGGAGAATAACTCACATAATAATATCATAACAGGTGATCGGCAGGATAGCATCTCTATATGTCTATAGTAGTTGTACTTCAAGATTCTGCGTAGATAGCAGAGTGTCACGCATAAAACAACACGAAAGGTGCCCTGCTGCTTACCAAGGGGCCAAGTGCTTATCGTGGCTCTTGCGGGGATGCCGTATTCTCGCATTCCTGGCGTCCTCTCCAGCGACAGCTCCACCTCAACTTCATACTCGGTGCCTGAGCTCAGATCCCTTATCACGGCTGCCTTCTCAAGCGTGCGGACAAGCCGGTAGAAGCCATTTCTCTTCACTCTCACTTCGAACTCCGGGCTCAAGTCTGTAGTCTGCAGCGGGAGCGTCAAGTTCCATTCCAAGTAGACAGAACTGGTATCGTTCGACAGGATTGTCGTGATGAGAGGCGTAGGAATAGCTGCGAAAATGTTAAAAAAATTAATTAACCATCTAATGAATTACTAAGGAAACGAATGAATGACAAGAACGAAGGAAGGAATTCGTCGCGAGTAAAATCGGAGAGAGCGACAGAAGTAGGAGAAGGGGAGAAGATAGAAAAGGCAAGGAGGTTAAGAAGACGCTTTTCTGGTTTCAACCCTACGCGGGGAAGAGGAGACTTGGGGATGAAAAGAAAGAGGGGTGACAGTGAAACGACACTGTAGTTTCACACTCACACGGCAGAATGAACTGGCGTCTACTTAACTGAGATAACTGCGTTTTGCGGCAAATTCTTATCACTTCACTAGGTGGATTTGAAACTAACAATTTTACCCGATCCGTCATTCCTACAAGGGCTAGAGGTTACAAATGACCGTTAGTTTCTCATACGAAACACATATGACAAGAGAATGCGACTGTTAGCGATTTGTGGCAAACCAACCACAGTCCAACAGCACGTTTTCATTAGCCACGTAGTTTGTACACTAAAGAGGATCCATATTATATACTGGCTAACTTCAAATGTTGAGTTAAAATATGCTGCTGATTAGACACCTACACAAAGAAACTATGACATTTTTATAACTATCATTGTAAGGACCAATGTCACTCACGTTCCGATACCTGCCGCTGCAATAGATGTTGTCAGCAAACGATCTTGTGTCGACAGTACTAACTCACGGTGATAGCAGAGGCAGGTGGCATGTACCTTTTTTTTTTTCAGAACGCCATAAACACGTGCACACGAAGAACAAAATTGCGTTCGCGCCAGCATAATTAAAAGAAGACGTGCGTGAGATTCTAAGCAGTGATTATCCATCTATGAAATACACACCGGCAAGAGCCCGCTTGATGCGTCGGTTGGATACATTGTTTGTTCGCCACGTAGCGTGGGCCGAGAGAACTGGCGAATTGCGCCGGTATGAGTTGGAAATCTTGGCACATTTACGCCTGCGCAACGAGCGCGTGGTAGATTTCTATTCGCAGTAACCATAGACTGTCACGCCACCAAGCGGATGTAAGTAGAACTCCCACGAGGAGGGTCAGCAGACGACAAACTGGCAGCTTTGTTAGCCGTTCCCTTGTTCGTGTGTGCTAGTCCAATTGTTAACGCGCCGGCAAGAAAGGAACACTACGACTTTGCATGTTTTCTGCATCAGTGAACAAACGGGGCCCTCCGTGACACGAGAAATCTGATTCGTTCTTGCGAGACGCGCAGTTTTCGTGAAAGTACGTGGCGAGTCGCGCTTTGAATGATAGTCCACAGCATACACATCTCAGCTTCGCAAGGTTTTCTGTAGCCACGTAGGTCAGGTAAATGTTGTCGTCTGACCTTTTCAGTTGAAACTCACCCTGTTTTACTTGCATACAGCATTATTCAGTGTTTTTGTAGTGCATGAATCTCGTAACATTGTACGCGGTAAGTCGAGCGTGCTCGCGATGTGCTCTTCTATAACCAAGCAATCTCAAGTTGTGGATGCTTTAAAATAGGGCGCGTTATCCATTGTCAGAAAAGCGCTGTTATAAATCGTGCGAGCGACGTTTCAGTCATTCGAGGACGCGTCCGCTCCACGGCTATCGTGGGGCGAACGCTCTCAACGCCGTCACGCACGTGTGTGTTGCTTTCATAGATAGCGCTGCGCCGCTTCGTTTTGTACTTTTGTTGATAGGTGGCAGCACACTGCAACCGATTTTTTGTTGGTTGAAAATTTTGAGAGCAAGATGTTCTCCGAGCCCAGACGTTTCTCTAATTGTAAACATGGTGACGCGGAGTAGTCCAAGTCTTTCGGCGGGGGAAATTCTTCAGATTGCTTTCAGCAGTGATGTTGAAAGAAACGATCTCGACGACGAGGATTTTCGCCGGACATAGAATGCTGTGAAAGCACCGGGAGTGATAGCGACGATGAAGAACGATCAGCTGCTAACTCACGAGGAGCGAGTTGCACTTAACGTCCCCTCATGCGTTAATGTTTTTTCACGCTCGTAAGTCAATTTGATTGTGCTTAGTGTATAATATCCTTCAGAGAGATCAAAATAAAAGCATAGTTTTTCTTGTGCATTGCATGTGTCGTAAGTCATTGTGGATATTATGGAGCGCCGCATGCCGCCAACATGCTCGAGCTCGACCAGCGGAAGCGAAATGGTTAGAGCGTTGAAACGTGCAGTTACGGCCATGGTCCCATGCCTCTCTGCCAACTTCACCTGTACTTCACCGGTACCTTCCGAGCGGCGTTGTTGTTCGACGAATTTTCGCAACTTCGAATTCTTCGACGTTGCGAAAAGCATACGTGTGCATTCTTCCCGATATTCATGTTTCGGTCGTGCTGATTGAACCTGCAACGTCCGAGAGAAGTGAAGCGCGCACTGCTACACTCTGAGCATGGCCGTGACACAAACGCTACTGAATGGGATGTGAAATGCTTGTGTTCCGTTGAAGAAGTAACTCCGCGTTCCTGACTGCGCAAGTAATAACGACGACGTAATATGTTTGGAAACCATCAACACGGTAAACATGCGGTCCCGTGGAGCAGCGATGGCGCTACTCCCTAGCAGCCTACTAGTCATAGTAGGCTGCTAGGGAGTAGCAGCCTAAATCCATCAGGCAGGCTCGGTACGTACTACCTCGGAGTGCCTTTCAGTTCATACGTCAATTCTAGTTCATGCAGTTTTCTGTAGCACGCACGGAATTTCGCAAAGCATCGTTGATGCGCGGTAACGGAGCCGAAATATAACCTATCACACCACGGCAAATAATTAGGTGGTGAGCTTTTAGCACTTTCCATCATTTGGGAAAGTATTTTGGTCTCATATCTATTTCAGTGCAGCAGCTCATGACCTCATCCGGTGAAAGTGGCACGGGCCGTACGTCCGCACGTCCTATGACTCCTATCTGCCCCTATCCTAACAAACGGGTTGACCCTCCTCCGGGCGCTATCTTGAATCACACAGCGCGCCATCTTATAGTTCGTGGGCATTGCGAATAGCGAAATCGGAGATAGAAAGAGGCCTCGAAAATAGCTAAAACTTTTGGCACGCTTCGCGTCGTTTCGGATTTCATCGAAGCAAAACACGCGCAAAAGGCAACAGGGAAACAAAGGGCGCTAAGAACGATTTATGCTGCTCCAACAATAGTCCACAGTGGACTAGTGCTGTCATAGTGTGACGTCGTCATTAAGCACTAGCATGGAGAAATGAACAAAATTTATTTCTTCATGGTGCGAAATAGCGCACGGTCATACGATCGCGTCAGCATGTCGCTGCCATCGTGGCCTTGCACTTAATCGATTGTCCGGGCAAAATACGGCTGCTGTCGCCTTTGCGAGCATTCGAATAGCAGAGCTCATTACGGTGGGTACATTGCTCATGATCTCAGAAAAGGAATACCAACCAGGTATGCCCACCGCACAGATATCTTGTAGTAAACACAATGAGGTACTAACGAGTCCATACAGCGTACTGTTACAATTATTGTGAAGTATATACGGCTGGCCAGTTGGCGCGGCCACGCACTGGCTTTGTTGGCTATATTGATTTATATGCATTCATGCCACACACTCTTGGTATATACGTCATCGCAGGAACTGTCCACAAAGCTACCGTGCTCGCACTGGAGCTTGTAGCTGCAGACATGCCCTGTTGAATTCCCGTTATCGAAACGCCAGAGGAACGGGGCGACACTAATAGCGCGTGTTGCAGCACCCGTTCCTGGAGCATGCCCGACTGTATGCGCCGTAGCGTAACTTACAGCTCATTGACATTGTAGAGGTCCCAAAGTCCCCTATATTCCCATTAGTGTCCATTAGTGACTATAGTATATCTACTCTCTATGCATAGAAGAACCAATCAATCCGGCTGAGGGAAAAGCGCATGGTTGGGCTGATTTGATGCAGATGTATCTTCACGGTAATTGTCGACTGAATATTGCGCTTGGACTCACAGTTTCACAGTTATTTAAGTGTTACTGTTACAAATTGAGAATTGCTTTCTGTAATCCGAAAAACGTGTCTTACAACACTTGGCCACCATTGTGGGCTACTATTGCACTTTAGTCAACGTAATATCTTTTTCTCCCCTGGTCTTTCCATTTGCCCGAAAGATTGGTGACAGCCTCGTAATATTTCTTATCATGTGCGCTGTCAGTGCCGCCTTCCCTGTAATTTAACTCAGGCCTGTGCTGGACATGTGTTATCTCACCTGAAGGAGGCGTTGTGAAAAGTAGGGTTCCCTCGCTGCTGCATGCTTTTCTACCACATGCCTTGACTTCGACAGCGTACTCCACAGAGGGCAAAAGGTTGAACACTGGAATCCTGTAGGATGACGATTCCTCCGAACTTCCGTCGATCACGACGCTGGATGTTTCGAGGAGGGTGCCGTGAACAGCATCTCGTTCGTTGTCATGACTATATGGATCGCCGGAAGGAGGCACGTAGCCGGACCTAGTCTGACTTGGTAGTTCCCGTGGTGCGTAAGAGGACCGCAAAACCTGCGAGGATTGGTGGATGAAGTCATGAGAGAGCAGTAATTAAAGATTCTGGCAGATCGCGCGCATTGTGGGAATCAATTTCATGCGAAGCAATCAACAAAGAGCTGTCTATGCCTAATTTTTTTAAAGCCACGTCGTGGGATAGGGATCGACGTCTTTGTGTAAATTGTGTAGTTGTGTGCGTATCTTGGTCTTAATATCTGTGCCGCTTGGTTGCTGGCTGAGGGTCTTAAAGCATGTTTGTCAGCGTTTGTCTTCTACATTAAAATGGCCAACTATAACAAGCGATAAGTCGCTCTTGTTTAACCCATGCATTTACCGCCGTGGTAGCATAGCACGTATGATATCGTGCTGCTAAGCTCAAGGGCGTGGGTTCGATTTCCGGTCACGGCTGTTGCATTTCGATTGGCGCGAAATCAAGGAAAACCCGTTTGCTTCAATTTAGGTGCAGGTTAAAGACCCCCAGGTTGTCTAAATTGATCCGGAGTCCCCTCTCCGCCCCCATGGCCTGCTTCATAATCATATCGTAGTTTCAACACTTAAAATCGCAGCAAATATTATTGTCTTATGAAACTTTCAATGTCTATTGGCGCTGCATTTGTGTATCACCTGTGACGAATACCCGTATACAAAGGGCATTGATATGCGGGTATGTGCCACACATGACTGAGGGAAAGGCTTTCATGACGTAAGCGACAGACATGTCGCGTTATACATGACGTCACGTTTCCGTTATGTTCCTTGTGCATTCATATCCTCCTATACCAAATTTGGTACACAGCAAGTTAATGAGACGACCAGGAGAGCACAGCGTCGTAGGCGGCTGGATAGATAGATAGATAGATAGATAGATAGATAGATAGATAGATAGATAGATAGATAGATAGATAGATAGATAGATAGATAGATAGATAGATAGATAGATAGATAGATAGATAGATAGATAGATAGATAGATAGATGCGCTGAAATTGCCTTTGGTTCGCTAATAAATCCTTCGCAATTAAACGAAACTCTATAGGAACTTGCATACCAATCGGGGTGCTCGTCAAACTGAGAAGCAGTTCACAACTTTCCTTCCCTTCAGACGCCCTGGTGGTTTGTTTTGCCACTGCTCGATATAAAAGTTACAATGTGCAAACGCTTCACTATACCTGGGGCAAATTTTTCGTTATACGCGACTTTTAACAGAGGGGCTGCGGCTGTTAGTCCGTGCAGAGCGAACAGAAAACTATCATCATCATGAACCCGCACGAGCTCTATTCGTACTCTTCTTGATGTTCTGTTTTGCTCCCAGAACACATGGCCAAATTGTCCGCCGTGAATGCAATAACTGTGATGGGCGAGAGAACGAGTACACACACAGACAGAGAGAGAGAAAGATATTGAACGGAAGACATAAATAGAGAGAAAGAAAGGGAAGAAAGAGAGAAAAAGATAGAAAGACGGAGAGATCTAGAAAGAAACAGAAACAAGAAAGAGATAGACAAAATAGAGAACAAGACAGAACGAGAAAGAGACAGAATAAAAAAAAACGAGAGAAAAAGAATTGAGAGAGAGAAAGAGATAGAAAGAAAGAGGAAGCGATAGAGTGAGAGCGAGAGAGAATCGGAAGAACGGGAAAGAGAACGGAATGGATAGAGGGAGAAAGAGAGAAATAGGAAATAAACAGAGACAAAAAAGAGATAGAAAAGTAGAGAGAAAGGGAGGAAGAAATAAAGAGAAAAACATGGCTGATCCCTCCATCATAGAAATCGGTATAACACGAAAGTGAAGCGTGTCTTCACAGAAGTAGTGCGTATTGTGTAGTGGTGTATGAGAGCTTGTACAATCTGTATTCGTGTTTGGAAGCTATAGCACCGTTTGACGGCTATGCACCCATGTTGACGCCTAGTGGCATGTCTCCATCGCGACGACTAACGCCCATGCTCATGTAAAACCGTTGTGGTAGCTGAAGTTGTGAACATATATTTGGACACAGCAAATCTTGAATCTTGCGTAAAGATGACATCAACAAGCTCATAATTAACACTGGTACCCGATATGCACTTCTTCAAAACATCGTCAATTAAGGAGAGAAAAGGCACGGTGTGCGCTTTCTAGCAGTGTCTAACCTACGCCTGTGCTCATGCTTACTTTACCACTCTGCGCTTCAGCAACACGGAAGGCAGAGGTTCGTAGCTTGAGCCGCAAACGCGTGCGTCCCGCGGGCCTCTGTCTCGCTCCCCCAAACATTCATTCGCCCGTCGAAATCGTGTCCTTTCAGGAACGCGTATTGCAGCAGTTTTGTTAGTTGGTGCTCTCGCAATCAAAGTAGTCGGCGGCGAAAAATCCCGTTGGTGCATGTGGAAGCTGCACTACTCCGATGAGCCGGCGCACACTAACACGAAGCGAAAGGCAAAGAACGTAACTGTCTGTTGGACGCCTCGGCGATGCCAGCGCGGCCTGTGTCCCTCGCTGGTATCTAGACGCTTTAACCATGACCTCCGATAGCGCGTGCAATCTCGCAGTAAGCACTAGTAAGTGTCGATCGTGACGCATTACTTTTTTTCACCTCTCACAGACGGCGGAACCGCCCCGCTCCGCTCCGCCTACTTACACCGCCAACAGAGATCGCCGTGAGAACGTGTGAAGGATGTAAGGCGCGTTCGTGAAGTGGCAAGCTACTGCCGAGGTAGCTTAGTTGGTTGAGCGTCGGGCGCTAACCATCGCGGCCGCGAGGTTGTGGGGTCGATTCCACGCAGTGGATCTTTTTTTCTTTGGTTTTTTTTATCACCCGTTGGCGTCCATTTTATCAACGTCATAACCGTAACGGAAGTAGTTGGTGGACCCCGGCATAAAACACTTTCGTGTTAAAAAAATTCAACCAGCTCCGCTTCGCGGGCATGGATGCAGCAGCGATGTTGGTGGCATTCCCTTCATCAGGCTAACGCTTTTCTATGTTTTGCCAGTCTTTCAGATATGTTACATCACTGCTCTTTATTAAACACTCTTTGTTAAAAGGACACTAAAGAGAAAAACGCTTTTTGTCATATTACTAAATCACTCTTTCCCAATTCCAATATCACCACGCATGCCGTGAGAAGACCCTTGGTAAACGAGAAAACACGCAAAAAGGAAATTCCCCACCTTGAAATTCCCGCACCAAATGCCGTGACGTCATAGATTTTGAGGACATATACTGGGTCCTACGTAGTTCCTAATAAGCAAAAAGCAAGTACGGTGTCCACCGAGGGGGCCAACAGACATAACGTACCAAGTTTCAGGAAATTTCCTTCAGCCAATGTAGCCAAAATGCGAGAAAGGCATCTTGAAATCAGTGACGTCACATGCGGCGATTTCGGCGCGAAATTTAAAAATGAAACTTCGACTTCGATTTCCTTCTGTATTATAAATCTATGGTGGTGAAATTAACGACGTTAAAGTTCTCAGAGTGCAATTTATCAATCTAAACCGATTCATTGTTTCACTTTAGGGTCCCTATAAGCTTTGAGGTGGTAGTATAGCCACCACCTTTTATAACCACTCAGTATCATGTGACAGTGGTGTGACTATGGTAACGCGCCCGCCATTTGTTGGGCTATCTGTTGCCTTCTTCCTTTTTAGTGAAAGTTGTGTGTAGTGGGATTTACCCACTCTCTGTGGCTCATACGCGTTTATCGTGATGATTGTTTTCGGATGATAGTTTTCTGTCTGTGGCCAATACCCGTTTGTTGGGCTAACTGTTGCCTTCATTTTTAGTGGACCAGTGGTGAGTAGTAGGATTTACCCAATGTCTGGGGCGCATACCCGTTTATGATGCCCACAAGCGTTAGTTACCACGGATGCCGGACATGAAAGGCTCGACCGAGACCAGCTTCCCTGTTTGAAATAAACAGAAACAAGGCAGGCCGGCTAGCTCCGCACTTCCTCCAGGCTTGGCACCACTAGTGCAAAACTGCCTTCATTTTACACCTGATTCTCTGTATACGAGCTTAGAGTCTCTGCATGTTCTGTTATATACTACGACATTGGAAGGTAGATTAGCGCTGATGCTGAGAAAACAAAACAGACATACAGAGGGAAAACGCTTTCTTACAGCTCATCGAATCTTAACCTATTCCGCAAGCATTTACTGTTCATTCGCGTAAATCAGACCGTTTCCAATCGAAGCGTGCCAAACAAAAGATCAAGTAGTTTGTGTGTTGGGGATCCCATATCGACAGAATCATGGCTACATGTAAACAGCAAGTAGACGTATTTTATACAGACACGCGAAGTTGGCTTTTTTAAAACATTTATTAAGGCGAAAGCCTCATAGAGTTTCCTACAATACTTACTAGAGGGAACTATGGCGCTAGTGTATATAGGAGCTGCAACGCATGGCGCTTCAGCCAGCATGGGAATGGTGAGTAGTACACGGATTTGTCTAAACTTCGTTCTTTCGGCTCCGTTTGGCTCCACGTCGCCTACATCCGCTTTGTCGCAAAACGAAGTTCAGCGAAAGTCAGCAGTTCCACTTCACCACTTTAACTTTTTTTAGCCTCACCAATTCAAATCTGGTCACGAAGTTCACAACGGTCTATTCTTTAGTCCGAAACGAACGCCAAAACACAGGAATAAGCAAAGCCACAAATGCGTTCGAAGACGTAAGCACGACGATTAGGCAAATCCGTTTACTACCCATCAATCCCACGGTGGCTGAACGATCGCAGCACCAGAGTCCCCTCTAGTTAAATTTAGGAAACTCTTTGGAAAGCCTTAATAACTTTAATGTTCTGAGGGTACGCCAAGCGATTAAAAGCGATAGTTATTGCACAACGTAGATTGATCCAACGTGAATGAAGGTAAATAAAAAATGAGTCACATGTGAATTCAGGTTAATTAAAAGTAAATCATGTGTGAATTAACTGTGAATTAAATGTTGGGATGAATTAAGGTGGATGAAATCCTAACGAGAATTATAGTGAATCAAATGTTACCGTCATATAAAGACAATTAAATTCTCCAACGTCAAAACTCATATCCCTGATGGAAGAAGTTTCAACATGTAGAATGAGTGGTGATGTCTAGGCGACCGCAAAAGGGCAAGCAATAGGAAGTAACAATGCACTAGACTGACAACGTCAAAGTAACTCAGTGAGCATCTCGTGAAAGAACATGCTTTCGCCTGTGCTCTGCTCAGCATTAGCTAAAGGGCATGTAAACATTGCAAAAGAGATGGCGCGTGGACCAGAGTGTAAAACAGCTTAAGCATATAAAGAAACATAGAGGGGCGAGAGGTGAAACCCTACATTGTACAGCTATGAACCATGAACTGAGAAAAAAAAAACATGGCTGAACTGGGAAAACAAACATGACTGAACGGCTAAGCAATGAATGCGATAGCAACAAATTCGAATGGAAAGCGAAGAACGGCAAGCAGCTCGGAACTTCCAGCTTGCTGCTCGAGCCCAAAGGACGCACGAAAACAACACACACAGGACGAGCGCCAACGAACAACTGTCACAGTTGTTACTTCTTTGTCTTTGAGCAGTGCGCTCCTCTAGCAAACGCGGCTGCATCAGCGAGCGAAGTGACCTTCGTGCACTGGATAACTTCAACGGAAACTTGCTGTGAAAGCACAAGGCGTACAAACCACCCCCATCACGAGATGAGCGCCCGCGCGGGCGACCACGCCCTGTAGGGCAAAATGCAGGTGGGGGCGCGCGCTCATCGCAACGAGTGGGGTGACGACCTTTAAAGGGGCCCTGCAACTCTTTTCGAGCATGCTCAAAAAGCGCTGCCGATCGGTAGTCGAGGCTCCCGAGTACACGCGAGCCAAATATTACAGCGATGCGCACGGCCTGGAATTTACAATAAATTCTCAAAGTCAGCTGAAAATCGCTTCCTCTTCTCTCGACAAATGATGTATTAGTCCGCCAAATATGACGCGATTGTCGGCGGTTCCACCATTGGCTGATGTTATAATCACGATAACACCCTCATTATTACCTTCGTTGTTAATTTTGAGTAAAATAAGTAGATAATATGTATGTTTATACTGTGTTATGCCGTTAAAACACCGAACGAACATTAATATTAGCACTTCCGGTCTCACAGACAGCTAGTCTGCTCGTAGTTGCGTGGTTGCGTTTTCTTCACCATGCGCAGTGCCGAAATCGTGAATATTTCTGTGCTTTTGACCATCGCCGGTTGCCGTTAAGAGTGGCAGCCGTTCGAGTGTTGCCTCGTCAGCTGGAAACTGCATCGTCGGCACGTTCTCACGACCGACCGAGGCAGCGGTGCAGCATTTCTCCGATAACAGTGCTGGCGCCGGCTAGTTTAGGATACCTGTGTTCGCTGTATGGCGAGAGTCCCGTTCGCTGTCTGTTCAGTATGTCATCGAGCCGTACCTCGGCGTATTCTCCCCGTAGTATCACGTTCCCGAGAAACCGCGACACAGCAACCAAGCAGACTTGCATTTTCACGGTAGCTGCAGACAGCCGGGGGATGGTTCGCGCCGGCCCGATGCCCCACGATCCTTTCTTCTATCCTTTAGTTCTTTGTTGTCAGCCCGCACTCGCTGTGCTCCCGCATTCGAAGAGCAAACAGCATCGAAGTACCGCCACTGGGAGAAGGGTGCACGCAGCTTTGCCGTGTTGAACTACGATTCAAGCGCGAGCAGTGCCACGAGGCGGTGTATCGGAGTGTGGGCTCGAAACCCATCTCAGCTGTTATTCGTTCAAAACGCGCACGCAGGTTTGCGTCCATGGTTGGCAGAGCGATGAAAACACTACAGGCAGTTCGAGGTGCACACCCAACATTACCAAACCGACTCGCAGTTTTCAAGCACGCGCGATACACGGTGCGATGGGCTCCGCTCGACGACGGCCACGCAAGCCGACCGGAAGTGGCGCCACAGACCACGTGGTTGCGCCGCGACGCCAGAGAGAAAAAAATGAAGAAAAAGAAATGCCGCCGGCGCTGACGTAACTCTTGGGCGCCTTCTCGCACCTCCGCCCTCCCTCCCTCCACGTCCTCGCGCAGCTTTCCGCGCGCTCGCGGCGTTCAGTTGAGGAGAAAGCTGCGGAACGTGATTTCTATAATTTGGTAACACCACTTAGACTCGACGGATTCGAAAAATTTTTGCGGCATATGACTCGTGAAGAGTCATACGTTAATAATGAGACTACTCCAATATAACTAAGAAAGGTGTTGCAGGGCCCCTTTAAAGCGCGCCCTTTGCGGCCTTCGTGCCATCTCGCTGGTGATAACGAAAACAAGTGCCTGCGAGCTCTGCGTACCGCCAGCGGTAAATGCTGTATATGAATGGCTCGCCGTTAGTACTTTGAAGAACGTAGGCCTTGTGGCCAGAGTCGTTTCGCGCTGCTTCCTGCGGAGCGAGTGGTCGTGGGTTCGATTCCTGGCGACGGAACTTTTCACTTTCTTTGTCATCTGTTAGTGTATACTTTACAACGTCATATCCGTGGCGAAAATACGTCAGTGAAGTCTTGGTGGACCCCGGCATAAAACACTTTCGTGTTAAAAAGGTTAAGTTCTCCATGAGATGTACCGGGGGCACACAAATGTATAAACCTGCTGAGGAACTTATCTTTCCCTCTCAAGAATTCCCCTCTAAAACCTGACTGCCTCTGGTGATCACCTTCACATCGTCAAAGAAGGCCGAGCAACCACACTCCCTGCATCGAACTGTAAGGTGCGCTTCATTACTATGAGCTTTCTGGAACGTGTAATGCTGTCAATGTATGTCATTTAGACGGCAGCCGTCGGCCCTATATGTACAGGGTCCCACAGATGAGAGGAACAGCGTTCACCACTCGGTAGGCGTAAAGGGCAAACGGGTTTGCATGACCCTTTGTGCAAGCCAGCGTCCTTGTTTTGCCCTGTAGCAACTGCGCACAGCCACGAAAGCTTGTAGGCAGTGATGACGAAATCCACTTCGTGTTTTCGAGATGATGAGACAGAGCGTGCTTGCACGGCATGGCAACGTATCTTTAGTCCTTTGCGGAGGCAAAACACTAGGCACATCGACAAGCTTTTTCAGAAAGTAAGTGCTCAGAATGACAGTCAAGCTGGGAGGATATCCCGCGCTAATCAACGCATGATCTGGTTCGTAATTGCAGCAACACTTCGTTTGACAAGTTTGATGTAGTTGTGGGAGGAGTCAAATGTAAAATGGCGCTCTGAGACCATAGGACATGCTCCCAACATATGTGTGGGTCTTGATTAAAATCACGGCTAGAGAAACTTACTAAAGGTGATTGAGAAATTTTTGAGAGGGAGATCATTGAGGCTGGAAAGATAAGTGCTCAGCAGATTACTGTATTACAGTACATTGTACGCTGGGTACACCTCACAGGGAGCACCTAATCATTTAACACGATAGCGTGAAAGAGCCCCTTCCGCAACAAATTCGATGTCGGCGTCGGCGGCGTGAATATCATTAAAAAGTCTATCTATCTATCTATCTATCTATCTATCTATCTATCTATCTATCTATCTATCTATCTATCTATCTATCTATCTATCTATCTATCTATCTATCTATCTATCTATCTATCTATCTATCTATCTATCTATCTATCCGCATTTGCCTGGCTGATCACGGCCGATTCGATTGTGATCGCTTTTATGACTGGCTGGAACATTCGAGTGGCAATCACCTTTTGCCGTTGTTCTTAGCTCCCCACTTCTCTTCCGCTATCGGTACACAACATAGCATTCAGTTCTAAATGTTCGTTGCATATACGGGCCTCACAGTAAACACGGATAAAGTTTAAGGAAGAGCCATGTGTTATTTGTGCGGATGAAACAAACAGCATTTTCTTACCAAGGTTGGTATACTAGTTATACGAGTTTTCATAGCGGTGTGTCCAGTCTTGCTTTTGCCGTCTGTGTAAGTATTTGCGCTACCTCATGAGTTCTGATAGTTGGATCAGTGCGGGAGTCAAATGATACACCTGATTCGCTGGCTTTGGGAATTGCAATTCTTTTTTCTCAGCCAACATTTTGGCAGGGGTTACATATTAAACCACCCATTAGCATGGTTTTAACACTGTCGGTTTAATGGCCACCACACCGTGACTTACCACAAATCTTCGCACAGGACTTCCAGCCTGCCAGGAAATGATAACGCTGGTTGGGTCGATGGTCTCAGCCGATAAGTTAGCGGGAGCTGCAAGGCGTGAAACAATCAATCAATTAATGATTAAAAAAACAGCCACAATATCACAGCAGTAACAATAACGAAGGAAAAATGCAGATGACTACAACTTGGAAAATTCGAAAAATATACACAAAATGTTGTAGCAACCGGGATTAACACAAGAAAGCGAACAGTAGAAACTTAAACGGAATGTAATGATAAGTAATGGAAAGGTAAGTTCAGGGGCAAAACATGACAAAAAGATTTGAACAACCTGCGAAATCATGTTACAAACTAACTAGGACTAATAACTATGAAAATAACTATGGCTAACATTGATTGAAAAACATGACTCAGAAAATAAGCAAAATAAAGTCCTCGTATTATGTGGGCGGTTTAGTATTCCCTAAGGCATGCAGGAACATAAATGTGTCTATGCTCTCCAGTGTGTCTCACACGAATTAAAAAAAAAAGCGATACAACCAAGAAGTTCTGGGCGGGTTAAGATACACTGAAAGGGTTTTAACGCAAATAGACTACCATCTCGATTACGTCGGCAACGAGGTAATAAGAGAAAAAATCATTCAAAAGTCCTAGATCGAGGTGCAGACTCAGCTAAAGCAAAAGAATGGTCATATAAAAAATCACTTTCGCTTGTTCATCCCCCTGCTTTTACGCCTGTGATTGTAGATGGGCCGTAAATGCGTGCAATACCATGATATTGTGGAAGAATTGCATACGTGCCTTAAAAAATCTACGTCTTTTTTTAACGTTGAACTTCTTCCCTTCATGAATACGTTCGGAAACACAATTAAGAAAGTACATCAGCCTTCGTTTCTTGTTTCCCCTATCATTCTTTCTCCCTCTTTCTCTCACATACACATAAACACACTATGTATATCTAGGGAAGGTGCAGCAGAGATGTACCTTTTTTCCCTTGGTATTTGCGACACCTAGCTTTTATTCCGATAGCAATTATATGGACAGTCTCGGCTGGATTTTGCCGTCGCCACCGTCATGCACTGTATAAGTATGTGTATGTATATAAGTATGTGTTAACCACTACGCCGGAAAGTGCAGACCCTTCAGGTAGCTAACGGCGAGCGTTATATACACACCCTTTACCGATGGCAGGACTCAGAGACGGCAGGCGCTTATAAGCGTTTCTTCATTACCAGCGAGATGGCGCGAGGAGCGCGTCGGGGAGCTAGCTCGCATCTTCTTATATTTGCGCAGGGAGAACCTTGCCCTTCCGCTGTCTGCTCGCGCGGTTTTCTCGTGGTGAGGGGAAGAGGGATGTTTCACGCTTTCACCGTGATGTCCGCGCTCATGTTACGGAGCGTACGAAAGTCGCTCGAGCTCAAGGGACGCCGCTAAACGAACAAACACAAGATGAGCGCGAACTATCAAGTGTCGCAGCTCGACACTTGAAGCACGCTAGTTTCCTTCGCTGCTTCGGCCGCCTTTGCAACAGGAGCGCTGTTCAAACTGAGACTATCCATTGACAAGCATCACTTCGTATAGCAATAGTTTCTTGCTATCGCATTCATTGCTTCGCCCATGCGGCGAAACTGTGACTTTTTTTTTTTCGCTGTGCAAGCGGCGCCGCGGCGCAGTCGGTTCACGCATGCTGCTCCTTGTGTGTGTTCTTTAGGAAAGCTACGCAATGCCCAGCTGTTGCGTATACCCAGAGTAAACCGCGTGCACTGCGGAAAGTACCGGGTGTCACTTTTCATGTGTACGTACACGTTCGCTTCATTGCTGATCACTAATGCATGATATTTGCATGCGAAGCTCTTGGATGTGCGCTCTTTTGCTTCTTACCAATTGTGTTTACTCAGAACACACGTGAACATTTGTTTTTGGCGTCTGACGCGCCGTACATAATATGAACCGAAGACATCGTTAGTTTTTTGAGGCTGTGTCGTTCAACGAAAGGGCAATAAACTTATGTTGTTGTTATCGGACTACGTGATGTATGTATTGTGCGGTGCGCTCGCTGCGTGCTTGTTGTGTGCGTACTGGAATTACAAATCTTACGTGCACGATCGCGTATACAATACAGCGGTGTCCTCTTTTCGACGTGAAGTTACGTCAACTATAGGTTGGCGTTGCGCCGAATAGCTACTACGCTCACTCCATATACACGAACAAAGAACCGCTAATACGGCAATAGATCAGGAAATTGGGCTACGAGAAAGGGAAGGCCTAACGCCCAGCAGAACGCGTAAGTCACTGCTAGGTGAGTTCAACGTTACTAGAACTAGTAACGTTGGGTGAGTTCGAATACGACGATGCAGGGACTCAACGTTTTTGATCACGGCACGTACCGGTGTTCTGTACTGTTGCACAAAAACGCTCCACGAAAAATTGCAGCACGCAGCGCTCGGGTCTGCCACGCACGAACAGCCTGGTAAACGTCTGCTTGCAACATTTTACTGCGCGCGAACCGCACAATACGCGCTAAGTTTACGCCGGGAGTACAAATCTGCGCAGAAGCGAACCACCGCGGAGAGCACGCCGCGGGGCGTCTGCTGTTTTGGTTGCCCCATACCGGTTTGTTTGCCCCATAAATTTGACGTCACTTCCGCCACACTTTTCGCAATGCATTGAAATATGATAGGGCCTCTCCTTAGTATTCCTTGCTCCATGCATAAAGGACACGATTTCGACGGGCGAATGTCGTGCCTTGGTGGAGCGAGACAGAGGCCAGCGGGACGCACGCGTTTGCGGCTCAAGCTGCGGATCTCTGCCTCCCGTGTTGCTGAAGCGCAGTGTGGTAGTGTATGCATGAGCACAGGCGTCGGTCATCCATTACTAGAAAGCGCACACCCCGCCGTTTCTCTCGTTAATTGACGACATTTGGACGAAATGCATATCGGGTACCAGTGTTGATTATGAGCTTGTTGATGACATATTTACGCGGGATTCACGATTTGCTGCGTTCAAATATATGTTCACAACTTGAGCTACCACAACGGTTTAATCATGATCATGGGCGTTAGTCGTCGTGATGGAGACATGCCACTAGGCGTCAGCATGGGTGCATCCACGTCAGACGGTGCTGTAGCTGCCAAACACGAATAGACATTGTACAAGCTCTCATATATCATTACACAATAAGCACTATTTCTGTGAAGAGACGTTTCACTTTCGTGTTATACCAATTCCTATGACGCAGGGATCAACCATGTTTCTTTTTATTGCGATAGCAATTATATGAACAGTCTCGGCTGGAAAATGTCCGTCCCCGTCGCCGTCATTCACCGTATATGTATAAGTATGTATATATATAGAAAAGCCACAAAAAAATAATTCAGAAATTCTTTCCGACGCGCGGAATCGAACGGGCGACCTCTCGCTTTGCAGCCCGCCGCGTTAGACGTTAGGCCATGACAGCACCGTCTTTCAGCCTGCGAACGGCGCGCGATTTATATACACCATGTAATTCAGCTTGCTTTCTTAGTGGCCACATAGATGGCGCGACGTGCGCGCGTGTGGCGCGATTTAAAGATCGTCGCCCCGCTCCTGCGAACGCCGTTGCTCTTCGCTCTACAGGGCGTGGTCGCTTTCGTGCGCTTATCTCGAAGAAAGAAGGGGCGGCCGGTGGGGTGCTTCGCTTCGCTCGCTGCAGCAGCCGCGTTTGCGAAAGGAGCATGCTGTTCAAACAGAAATAAGTAACAACTGTGACAATTAGTTCCCGCTCGTCTTGTGTGTACCTGTTCGTTCGTTTCGTGCGTCCTGCTTTATGTTTGTTCGCGCTCGTCCTGTGTGCGTTTTTTTCGTGCGTCCTTTGGGCTCGAGCGACGCGCTGGCAATTTCGAGCTGCTTTCCGTTCTTCGCGTTACATTACAACTTATTGCTATCGCATTCATTGCTTCGCCGTTGCAGCGAAACTGTGCCTTCTTTTTTTTATGTTAGCCTGGAAAACATTTTTACACTGACCGAAATAACCTCTACGAAAATATCACGGTTTAGATTTTATGACATTATTCGCAATAAAAAAAGTGTTATGAAAAGTCATTTTCTTGTAACCGAGCTATCAATGTAATGTGCTGAAGTTACGAACTGTACGATGGCCTTGTAAACATTGCGAACACGAAAAAATTTTAGTTGTCGTAACTAGGGATTGTTACATGAAGCTGTATCACTGCATCTCTTCATGAAATATATTTGGCCTTTATATACCTTTATGCTCTTTAGGAAAGGGTTCAAGTAATCTTGCGTCTGTAAATTTACAGTGTTTTATTACAGGTATGTTTGGCATTGACTTACCTACAGGAATAGTTTCCAGTGTGACCGACGTCTCGGGACCTACGAAGATCTTCCCCGAACTCCCCAGCTCCACGCGCACTGGCAAATAGTGTGTATTCACGTCCAGGCTTCAAATGCAGTTTGACGTCGAGGTCTTTTTTGCTTCCCGACACGTTGACAGGCAAATCGAAATCCCTCGGTGGTTCGTTGAGTTCGGCATTTTGTTCCCATCGCAGACGAAAGCCCACCGGATTAGAGTTCCAAGACATTGGTTCGAGGATGGTTACGGCGAGCTCTCCCGCACTGCCCTGCTCTATTCCCGACTGGGGATGCAGCAGGATATTCTTCGGGGCTCCCGGAGCTGCAAAAAAGTGTTAGCACCAAGGAAAGCAGAGGTGAAAGGACTTTACTTTTACTTACTTGAATGAAGAAATGATACAAAGAAAGAAAAACAATGCGGGAGGAAAGATAACTGGCCACAGGCTGGAGGCGAACAGACGTCTTCGCATTGCGCGTGCGATGCACTTATCCTTGGGCTGTTGCGGCGCCATTTTCCCGACGATCTTCTTGAGAATTTATGTGTGCTAGCACTTATTCATTCCAAGCTCCTGTGGTCTGTTATTTAGTTAACGGTGGAAGGATGCTCAAGACATAGTTCGTATAGCATATTGCACCACATTGCATTTCACAGCTTGTCTAACGTTGGATATGTATGACACGCCAAATACTGGCGCTCTACTCGAACTTTCTTAAGGCCTTCAGTGTACAATAAATTTTACTTGCTATTCCACTTATGACGGTTCCTGAGGTGTGCTTCTTGGAGTAGAGGTCTTTCAAGCAGTACTTGTTGAAAATTCCTTGCGTCCGTTTTGCATGGTTCAGAAATAATCAAGAAAAATTTGATTGCCGCAAGGCTGCCCCGTATTAGATAGTTTTGCGCTTCTATCCCCGTACGATGCAGGATACACATACATGCCGGTACAGCAAGTGTTTTTCTAAGAAAGAAAATAGACTCAGGAAGGCGACACTTAGGAAGACAACTACAATCTCATTTGACAAAATAGGAGCGCCTATACTTTTCAGTGTTCAACTGCAGTGAAAAAGTGCAACCTGTATGTCCCGCTTTCCCACGAAGATTGATAAATTTCACTCTGAGAACTATGATGATCATTAATTGCACCGTCATAGGTTCATTACTAAAGCGAAAATAAAGGTAACAGTCTTATTTTTAAATTTCGCGCCAAAATCTCCACGCGTCATGGATTTTAATGTCTATTTTTTGTACTTTTGCGACTTTGCCCAACAAAATTTACTAAAACTCGGCAAGTAAAATCTCTCGACCCTTCAGAGGGCAATGTATTTTTTTATTCATTAGGGACTACGTAAAAACGACGTCAAAATCTAAGACGTCATGGCTTTTGGTGCGGTAATTTCATCTTGGCGTCGCCATCCGCTTTTTTTTTTGCGCGTTTTCTCGCTTACAAGGTGTCTTCTCGCGGCAAGCATGATGTTTTTGGTATTATGAAAGAGTAATTTACTTATATGGGACAAATTTTTCTCGTTAGTGTCCCTTTAGGCTGCGCCACACTGGAACATAAATTTGATGCGTGAGGAAATCATGGTAAATTGAAGCAATATTGCTCCCTCCGTGAGTTTCATTACAAATTTTCACCAAACAGAAGAAACGTTACGTTCCTAACGTTCCTAAATAACATCAATCTGGTGATTTCACTTACCTATAGTCGTTGGCAATCATTTTACATAACGTACTTCAAGTGACATGGTTTCAACCACTCAGCGAATGTTGGCCTCACGTGCGGTCTACCTTAAAGGGACCCTGCAACACCTTTCGAAGTGATCGTCAAATGGATTCATTAAAGGAGCTTATATGCCTCAAGAATTTACTGCCGCAAAATTTTTTACAATTCGTCAAGTACGAGCGGAGATACAGGGATTTGTCGCATGCTTCAAGCACATTTTCTCTCCTTTCGTAAACTGAAACTGAAAGCTATACGCAGGAAGGGGGAACACAAGGCCGCAAGTAGATGCGTCCCTTCGTCAGCGCGCATCATTACCTTGTGCACTTTTTTTCTTCAAACGCGCGGCTTACTTTCAGTGTGATCGCGAGCGTAGTCAGGCGGTGGCATCTTATGCAGCCTATATCAACATAACACGTATGATTGCTGCCTATATTTTGGGCTCTTAGAAATAGCAAGTCCTGTAAACGTCGCATAGGTACCAATAACAATAACACACAATATAGATCTCATAAACAAGCTTACCGGTAGCTGGAGATCGCACGATCAATAGCACCGCCTTCCCGAGTTTCGGCCTGCCGTAAGTGTTCTCGTAGAAGGGCCGCAGCGTAATATTGTATAGAGCATATCCCCTGAGGCAGTCGGGCGTGTATTCACTCAGGAAAGGTGGCAGCGGTGTCTGAAAACTGTGGCCCGAAGAGGTACCGCGTAAATAGTAGCCCTCCAGCCCAGGGCTGGGTGGTTTGGTCCACGCCCACGAAAGCAGTAGGGAGCCGTTTGGATGGGCGAAGCTGGTCAACTCTGGTGTATGCGTACGGATGTCTCGTGGGGCTGCACGCAAAAGAAGAGATTGTAGTAAGGCTAGTGAATATGCTTCCTCTTCGTGCAAAGGAGCGTCTAACGCACTTTACTATTTTAACTGCCACGAGGTCGTGGCAGTGAAGTCCGCAGAATACAATTACTCCAGTAAGGATTGAACTGTTTATTGGGCAAACCCGCGCCCAGCAAAAGAAGGCATACTCACGGTGCATCAATAGCGACTACCGACCAGCACAACCGTCGGTAGTCGACTATTCGATCGTCCGTGGAGGGCGTCGGTTTTTTGCAAACTTTCTGGCTAGGATCGAACGTTTGAGCGTTTTCGCTGGTGCTACCCATAGTCGCATAATAAACTCAACCGCTCGCGTCGTGCGAGCATTCATATAAAAACTTTTTAGAAAAATCGTGAAGGTTACCTTACCTAATCACGGGCATGGCGGCCGCATGATGGTGGAGGCCCGTGTGCTTAAATTTAGGGGAACGTTAATGAACCTCATGTGGTGAAATTTCCGGAGCTCTCCACTACGACATCTCGCAATCCTGTCGTAATTTTGCGACGTAAAACTACGATTATTAGTATCATTGTTATTAACGTTTCCATACTTTCTGGCGTGGCCTTCACCGAGTTCTAATATGTGTAGTAGTTTTTGTAAGTGAACCCCAGTCACAAGAAAAGAAGCAAGAGCGCATGGCAATGCCCCCCTCGGAAAAAGCATCACCCTCATGCTGGTAACAGAACGTGCCAGTGACAATGCAATCAAAAGCTAAATAGAAAGGAATCCCTCCAGTAAGCTTTAAGGCGCTTTACGTCGACGACTTCAGGTCACGGTTTTCTAGACTAAGGAGCCTCAGCCATCTGAGCGCACGCACGTACATATATATATAAAGTATGGTTGAAGCCCATCCCCCCTTCGAAAAAAATTTCTGGCTACGCTAATGCAGGGAACACTTTTCAAAGTAAATTACAAAAACTAAAGCCTCTTGCACATCACATTTTTCTTTCTGTTTTTGCTCTTACCTCTCCTTTCCGCTGACGGCTCTCCACCGTCTCGCATTCGCTAACCGCTCGCGCCATGTCTCTGCGGCGGCGAATGCTCGCCGGCGTGTCCCACTTCACGGCTGCTAGCCATTGTTTCCGGGAGTTGGTTGAACTGGAGGACTCGGTTGAACCCCATAGTTCCGAACAGTCAGTGGTACGCGGTACTATGAATAACGGTTTCAAACTGCTCGCGCGAGCGAAACTTGAGGCTAAATAGTGTTAATATAGGTGCCGATTTTGAAAATAGGCATTTATAGGCATTAGTAAGCATTTAAGCACAAACGCCAAAAATAGGCATTTATAGGCACTATAAAAACACTGTAAAACCCTTCTTAACCTCTAATTCATGCTCATATATCAAAATGGCGCAATAGGAGCGCAAGGAACAAAATAGGCATTAGCCTTAAATTCCGTCTCTAATGATAACATACTTCCTCATCGACTAACCAGTCCTTCCTTCCCCCATGTCTCTTCACGCTTCTACCGAGTTACGCCCCGGTTCGGGAATCTCCGGCATGACTCACCCGTGCATAGCACGGCGAAACCCTGGGAAGGAACGAGTTCCTTCTGGCACGTTCGTCTCGCGGCGGCGGTAGCGCCCTCGCTCGACATGGAACTATGTCTGGATGTCTTGATTTTACAAGCGAAGCAGCTTATGGCGGGGGCTTTGTCCGTCCCTCCTCCCGCGTCCGTCCAGCAGCGTCCACCCCCAACTGCGCATGCGCGTCCCCTTCCCCTCTCTCTCCACTCCTACGCTCCCCTCTCTATCTCCTCTACGAATCCTCTACTCTACGAGGCGGCGCGCACGGCAGGTGGTGCGACAGCTGCATACTCCGCTGGAGGCGGCACGGTAGTTCCGCGGTATAAAATGACGTAGCGCACGCGCCTCATTTTTTCCTGCGCAATGCCGCGATGAACGTCAGCGTCAACGCCGCCGCCAGTGTCAGAGTTCGCGCCAGCAAAAGCGCAAGCGCCAGTGTCAACGTCAGCGCTGACACTGCCGCTGACTCTTGCTCCCCGCTGCTTCGCATCCAGACATGGTTCCCTTTAGCGGAAGATGGTGTAATTGTTCTAGCGTTTGCGCGAGCGCTCGAGCCTCGATGCCAAACATGCTGGCTGTCAGCAGGGCGCCTTCTCCGGAATGGATGAGAGGGCGCGCTTTGTAAAAGCGGTTGCTGTTGGCCTGTTGTGTCGCAGCGCGAGCTCGGTTGATGCCGTGATTAGACGGTGGTTTCGATTGCGGTTTAAGCGCTCGTTTTTCGAAGCATCTGAAACGGCCCCAAGAAATTCATACCAATTTTCTGGAACGGTCCACTGAAGGTTCCACTGTTTAGCCTTGAGGCGGGCCAGCCTGTGCTCGTCCTGACGCAGTGAGCGACTTCGGCGGACAGGCGAGGTAAATCACTTATCTTTTATTCTTGCAAACGTATGAAAGAGCCTGAGGCGGACATCAGTAGAGTCGTCATGTAGCGCTTGCAGTACCTCTGGTCGCAGCGCTGAAGGCACAACGAGAAGGTAGCTGGCGCGAGCTGGCAATAAGTCCTTCTTCATGAGGACGCCATCGTGAAAAAAAAAACGAAGAATGTTGCGGGTGAAATAGCTTACGATGAACGGCGGCCCTGCCTTCCAAGTATTCGGTAAGACTTCTTAGTACTTGATCTGCTCGTTTCTGTGCCGCGAAGTCGTCGGCACTTATGGTCTCCAAGAAAGTGTCGTCGCTGAGGTCGTCTTGCGGCCGTGGTTCATTGGGGGCGTGGAATAACCTGTTCGCATAGGAATGCTTTCGTGCGGACTTGTACATCACAGTAGTGTCGAATTCCTGAAGTCTGAGACTCCAGTGTGCGAGGTGGCCTGACGGTTCTTTTATCAGCCAATACACGGTATGGTGGTCCGTGTGAAACGCCTGCCGTATAGGGAGGGGCGAATCTTTAAAATAGACCAAATGATGGTGAAGCACTCATCTTTGCTCGTAGAATAATCTTCTTCACCCTGTGATAGCGACCGGACAGCGTAAGCGATGACCCTTTCTAGCCAGTCCGTCATTTGTACAAGCACGCCGCTGAGCTTTACGCAGGTTGCGTCGGTGTGTATTTCTGTATCGGCGTTTTCGTCTAATTGTACCAGACTGTAAAGGTCGCTTTAGTGGATGAAATGATTCGACGTCAGGTGTTTCCCACATGAACTCCACGCCTGAGTTAGTAAGATGCTTGGCTAACGGCCTGTAACAGGCGCACCGGCTGAGGAACCTGCGTCCTGCCTTCTTATCAACGAACTGCGTAACTTTGGTGATAACAGCCGTCTTCTGTGGATCCGATGGACTCTGGAGTTGCTGATGACCTGGTCCAAGAACAGGGGCTCTTCGCACGCGAAGCGGCATTTTTCACGCTTGAGTGTGAGTTCCTATGACTGGATTGCTTCAAGTATTGCTTCAAGGCGTTGGAGATAGTCGTCAAGCTTTGCAGCTAAAACGGCTACATAATCCAGGTATACGAGAGAGGCCTTGCCAGCACTGAGTCTATAACGCGTTGAAACGTTTCCGATGCCGTGCAAAGCCCAAATGTCATGACTTAATTTTGGAGAGGCCGCCAGGAGTGATCAACGTATTTTTTATCGTTCTCGTCGACCTCGATTTGTCCGTATCCTGCCTTCAGATCCATTGAAAAAATATTTTGCATTGGACAGCCGGTTCAATAAGTGGTGTGTCGGTGGGAGCGAGTGTACGTCCTTCATGGCAATTTTGTTCTGTCGGCGATAATAGACGCAGCAACGGAGTAGCGTTCTTCACTAAGACTACTGTAGACGCCCACGGACTTTCTATGGCTGGATTTGTCGTGCCAGATTTCGTCGACGTAATGCTTTAAACCTTCTCGTTCTCGTGTTGAAACTCGGTACGGGCTCTGTGTAAATGGTCTAGAGCATTCTTCACTTATTATCTGGTGTTTAGCAATTAGTGTTTGTGGGATCCTTCCAGACGGTGTAAAACTTTTTTTTGTATCGTTGGAGGAGACTTGGAGGAGATTTCAAGAGCCAATAGTCTTAGACGCTAAACAAGTCATTCGCTTCTAATATCACAGGATGCACCGATGTCCGCTTACTTCTTTAAAAAAAAGAACGCTACGATACTGCAATCGGGCTAAAGTCGTGCTAACAGCCAAGCTCGTTAAATTTCTTGCGATAAATTCATAGCTGTCGAGTTGGACGCAATATAAAGCTGTAGAAAAAGTGGTTTTTCTCTGACCCTCCCACCTAGAGTGACCCCGAGCTTGCTTGCGCAGAACACTCTCAGTAATAAATGTTTATTTAATTTATTAATACTCTCTATACAGAGCTATAATGGAGCGGTGAACAACAAAGTCTGCAATATTGCTACCGTTATGAATCGTGAATTGGGAACATATAAAGAAAAATGCAATGAAGCCTAAAGATGGCATAGGGTGAGCATACCGAAACAGCCCTTAGTATGCCACATCTTGCTGCCTTCGTGCCATTGGGGGTGACGGTGCTAGTCAAACTGCAGATAAAAACTTTTACCCTGCAATCCTCAACATAAATTATACATTTCTATTGTGTGACAAATGAACCAATGTGGTGAGATAAACCAAATGTGAAATGTGGCTTTATAGCAGGGGTCTCAAACTCACCTCAGCTATCGGGCCGCAGTCACGAAATTTGCTCCCGCAAGGGCCAGGACAGGGAAGGAGGTTGAAGTAGGGGGGGTGAAAAAATTGTCCCCTAAAGCCGACATTTGAAAGAACATATTTCCCATATCCAAGTACCATTTGGCAATGTCACAAACATTTTATTCATTGTGAAGTCGTGGGCAGCGAAACGCCCGCGGGTTGCGTGTTTGAGACCCCTGCTTTATAGCATCACGCACTATACTAAATTTCCAAAGCAAGCAACAGAAATTCGCTTACCGCATAAGTCATTGTCTTCGTCTTCAGAATCATGGTCCCCGCGATAATCTTGAACAAAAAGAATCATTCAGGAATGTATATTAGTTATTGCAAAAGAACTAAAAACTACCGAAATTCGGACTCGTTTGTAATAAACAATTTCAAAGTTTAGTTATTAAGTGTGTGCGCTTGTTTTAACAGTTATTTTTCAGTTTATACTTTACAATGTACTAAAGCATGAATCATTTAGATGTCTCCGCACTACTGACAAATAAAAGCCTAGAAAATAAATGCTGTGCATTTGGCATAACTAAAAGTTCCTTCAATATACTTAGTCTGAAATTTTTAACCGCAACTCGTTGGTTAGTGAACTGCCGCCACTCAGTGAAACGAAAATCCCGAACAATTTTCCATATACACGCTTACGCTAGGCAACGAAATACAAAACACTGCGAATAATAAAAAAAACTCGACTGATTTTATGGAACGAACTGGACGCATTTGAGGAATCACGGAGAAAGAGTGGTTTCGTTGGTGATGGTGTGCAAGGTAGTTCCCGCTTGAATGACAGCAGTGCGCTCATTGTTCCCGATAGTTGGGAAACCGAAAACCGCACACACGTAAGCTACAGCAAAGTGTGTGTGCTTAACACCGCAGTATAAGTGATGCAACATATGGCCTCTCAATGTTTACATCAGAGAACGGCTGTGAATTCTGTACTCCTGCAGCCGCCGTCATGGTAGTCACGTTTCCCTGCTCTCACGTCATTGAAATCTTGGTGGACCCCGGCATAAAACACTTTCGTGTTAAACAAACAAAAAAAAACACGTGACATGCCCGCTTGCGCACCGCAATTGCCGTGCTTCCTTACGTTCCTCGTACAAAGGATATCCTTTCCTCACGGCGGTTCAGGACATTGATGAGCAGACGCAGCTGTCATCGTTCATGCTTCATCGTCGCACAGCCACCACCATCGTCGCTTTTCTGTAGCCTTTTAATAAAAGCTACAGTACATGTGGCTGAATGCTACAGGGTCGTTTGCAGGCGGTACGTTAGAGGACACTGCAATTACGGTTCGCAACCGGGCATGTCGCGTGGTATGTTTTCGTATTTCGCGGGCATCTACAGGAAGCAGAAGAACACTAATACTTATTATTAGTGTTAATACTTAGTATTAGTCGTTATAAACGGTCTCATTGGACCTTTTGCAAACCGATCTAGTGCTTTCTAAGTAAAATATTTGCCCAGCTTCGTTGCTTTCGAAGTTAATAAAGTAATCTTGCTAAAATAAGCAATTAAGCGGAACACAAAAAGTACTGTAACTTACACCATGCAATATCCAGTAACATGCATTGGCATATTTGCATAATGTGCATCGGCAAGTTTTTACACTCTGGCTGGAGTCAGGTAGAGCGCCCTGTATAACTGAACAGTAGTTGAGTTTGTGCGGTGCAAATCAACGGCGACAAAGGACAATGCAAAAAGACGTGCACTGGCGCTTAACAACAACTACAATTTCTTTATGGCACAGTATTGTTAGCAAATAAATAAACTAATATCTAAAGGGTAACAGTTCTGAAAAGCAGAGTCTAGCATCAAACCACATGGGAGCCGCGATGCGAGGGCATTTCGCTAACGAACCGTGACACCGACAGTGCCAGCAGAGCGGCCCTTGCTTCGCTTACACGTTCGTTCTTTACATCAAGGGCGACGAGAAATCTAATTGGGTACGTTAGCGGTGCGATATAAATGCCCATATGCTGATCGTTGTGAAGAAAAAGTACCCCACTTCCACCCAGTGTTAAATCTGCAGAAACAGCGGAGCTGCGGTTCTGCCGTGTTTTCCTTGCAATATTTTGTGATTTTTTGTAATGTTTTGTGATTTCGTGTAGATGTCGGTGGTTACATTATTTGTAGAGTAGAAATGAGCAGAGAACGGCATGGTGACACATATATTGCACCGTTGCCCCCATCCGCCACCCCCGTCCCATCACTACCCCACACGGCACAATCACCACAAGGTCTTAGGTTTGAGTCCACCACACACACACACACACACACACACCAAACGTTTCGGTTCCACCCAGCCGCGCTTCCCCGTTATCAGTGTGCGGCTACCCTTCATCCGCGACCTAGAGTCACTAGAAAAATTTCAGAGTATCGCATCGGTTTTCCGCGCGCCGCTGCCGACGCGATTGGCTTACTCGCATCACGTGACCTCTCGCCGCCATATCCCTTCCAAGCGCTTTGGTTGCAGCGCATTGAATGCAGAGCCTGGCCGGACATTTAGCAATACCGCGCTCCCTAGAAGTACTTCGTCGTTTTTTTTAACGCGTCATACAGATGCCAGAGAGTAGCCCACCAGCAACCGAACGTTGCTGGTGAGTTACTCCGGGAAGCTCGTATATTTTTCCATTCCGTATGGGAAACATTACCGTCGAAGAGCGTCGTTATACGTGGCTGCATTGTTGGCCGTGGAATTAATTCGTCCCCCTCGAAGAACACTCCTTTCTGCAGTGAATTACACAAACTTTGCTGGAAAAGCTCTCATACTTCACCTTTTCGGTTCTCTATGTTCAGCGATATTGAAAACTACACACTAAATACCTTTCTATTTGCTCGACTGTTTATATCTCGATCTGTTGAAGAGATTTTGCATGCAGTTCAAGTTATAAGCGTGTCACGCACGAGAGCGAAATCGAAGATTTATTAAAATAACTATTTACTGTATACCTTGAAGCAGGCCCGTAGCCAGGGGGGGGGGTCCCCCGAAATTTTTATGATGCGTGGTGTTTTACCGAAAATAACTAATGAAAATAGCCGTTTTTCTCAAATAGTCAAGGCTTTCAGTAAGTGCCCCCCCCGAAAAAAATTCCTGGCTACGGGTCTGCCTTGAAGGCAATTGTGGCATGATTATGTGCCATTGCGCAAAACAGAAGCGTGGAGGCTCTGTTGATAAGCTTGGTATAAGGCAATGTTATTAAGCGTATTTTTTGATTTTTTGCTGAAAAAAATGTTGGTAATGTTGCATCAACTGTGCCGAGCGTACCCTTACAATACTGTCTAGTGGGTGAGAAATGGACACAGAAAAAAAAATCGGCTTATCTCACGCATTGAGGGAATCGATTTCATGCGAGCCCTAGGTCTCTATACATACTGTGTTGCAGTAGCATGCGCGTTAAAATTTTTCGGGATGTGCTATTTCTGGTCAAAATAACATAAAGTACTGTGCCGAGGAAGTTTTAACAAGAATGCATTATGGAAAAGAAAAGTTGAAATTAAAAGCAGTGCAGAAATGGGAAGGAAGGAAGGAATACGAAAAGGAGAAGGCAGGGAGGTTAACCAGACAGCAGTCCGGTTGGCTACCCTACGCCGGGGGAAAGGGAAGGGGAGTGGAAAGATGGGAGAGACAGAGAGAGACGGGGGAGCGAAAAAAAAAATGAAATGATCAATAAATGCACTGACACGCAGTGCAGAAATCGAACCCGAGCTGTTTACGCGCTGACAACGCCAAAAAAAACTGTTTGTCGGAGCACAGCAAAATATTTGCAAATGCACTGCAACGTTGGGAATGTTAAGGAGACAAAAAATAGGAAATGAAACAATTAAGTAGCGATGTCAATCGTCTTTGATAGCCTTTTTTCTACGTATCTGTTAGAAAATGACAACGTATTCGCAAAATAAGATGCACCTTGCCTACCGCACGCCGATTCGCCCCTGCGTTCGGCTACTGGCGTTCCGAACGAAGACATAAAGTCTTCACACACAACTTCCACTTACCGTACACACACCACTTCTATTATACATAACACCCAGCTGAACAGCAAGCATGGTGCGCTAGCAAGGTATGTGTCAGCGATCAGTCGAATGACGCAATGTTGAATATTCTCGATGTTGTTCGATAATGTTCTCGAGTGCGCTATCAATTGAACCTGAACACCGACTGCAAAGCTAGTGCAAGTAGTCAAGATTCACCAAGTGTCGAAGTAAATGGCATCTCGCACGAAGTCATTACGCTAATGCAACTATGTTTACAGCTCCGGACCTAGCGAACACACCCGGCCGTGACACAAAATCACACCATCTCCCGCTAAAGGGGACCTGAGGCGATGCGAAGCAGCGTTTCGGCATGGAGAGCCCGCGTTTCAGAGGGGGAGTGGAGGATGGAGGGGAGAGAGGCAAAGGGGAGAGGAGAAGTGGAGAAAGGGAGGGGAGAGAGGGAAAGGGGAAGGGGAAGTGGACAAGGGGAGGGGGAAGAGCGAGGGGAGAGAGTGAAAGTGGAGGGGAGGGGGAAATGGGAAAAGGAAAGAGGAGAGAGAGAAAGTGGAGGGGGTAAATGGAGAGGGGAGAGTGAAATGGGAGAGGGGGAGGGGAGAGAGGGAAAGTGTAGAGGGTGAGGAGGTGTGTGGAGAGGGCTTGCGCATGCGCAGTAAGGGTGGTCACGCCGCACACCACCACCGGATTGAACTCCGCTATGAGATGCTTCACATCTAAAAAGAGACCGATGAAGCCACGAAGAGAGTTCGCGAGCACGTAGGAACATTTGCCGCACGTTTCATTAGTTACACCACTTACCGCTCAGTCGATTCATAACTGTCGATGACTCGAAATCACTTCTGATATTTTCTTGAAGAACGGAAAATGCCAACGCGTTTCCCCTCCCCTTGATCCGCGATCGTCGACTCACCTCGTACGCTTTTAATCGCACATTGAACATACGACATACAGGACGACCTTATCGCCCTTGGACTTTATACGGAACCTCACGGCGACTAAAAATGCGCCCAGAATGTCCACATAATTGCTATCGCAATAATATAAGCGCTCTATACAAGCTCGCACTGGATCGCAAATGGCTTTGGCCGCAGCGTCCTTATCGGTTGCTGTCAGCGGAGGTTGCAGCGACGGCGCGCTTGTTGTTGACACTCACGACGGCACACTTTTATTCGCTATCTGAGTAATGACGAGGACTCGAAGTCGTCCGAGCGCAGACACCTAGTTTTAAGATCTCGGCGGTGCCTTCGCACTGCTAGCTCGTTTGGATGCTGCGGTCAATGCGTCCCTGATTGATGTATATTTATAATCCCGTAACGTACGCCGACGCACGCGACATCGGACGCAGGATTGTCTGATGTGTTGAGGCCCGGCTGTGATTTTTGCCCCACACCAGCGTGCTGGTTGCGAAGAGAAAGATTCATTTCGTACGTATGTGCACTGCACAGTTGCTGATTTGAAACTAACAAAATTTAAAGGCCGAAGTGCCTACGACGTACATATCACATGTAAATAATTGTATCTGCAACAAAATGTAATTTATGGTCGGCATTAGGTCCAGCGTTGCCCAGGTGAAACTTTTATTGTTGATGTCAACCAGTATGAACCAGCTCGTCTGATGCAGGTGCGCTCTGTTATATTTCGCCACAACACACGGCGCACGCAATACATCCGTTTTTGTTGTTTTTTTTTTGTTTATTTTTTTGCAGCGAATGTGGGGATACATTGTATACGTAATAAATGTTGCTGTTGTCAAGTCAGTAGGGAATTAACAAAACAAGGAGTAGACAGGCCGGAAATATATACGCCGCACTGCAGCGCCGCACGGCAGGGTCGTTTTCCGGCAACTTTCTTTTCGTGACCCAGAGTGCTTACAGAAAGCGGCGTTCGAGGCATCCTGGCCTACCTGGAATGCTTGCAAGGTCGAGCGAAAATATGAGAAATAAATACCAAGCCTCAAAATGCATGTTGCCATCTGTGTCCTTGCGATTTATTGCAGCTCTATTTCGTTCTTCTTAGCTATTGATTTCCGGTTGTTTTGACCCGATCAGTTTCGAAAACGTTCCTATTTGATGAGAGAGGCTTTCGAAGGCTTGAATTACGTGTTACCACAACGATCCCCCGAGCAGTTAAGCTTCTGCCATGGGAAGTCTTGAAACAAAACGTCGTCAAGGCCGCCAGTTCTCGTACAGCCGCAGACAGCGCGAAAGGGCGGCACGCTCATGTTAGTGCTCGTTTTAGACGGAACTAGCCTGCAGCAGCAGTTCCTTAAAATGGTCCTGAACCACTTTTCCAAGTAATCGTCGAATGACATTAGTATCGGTGTTTACTGCCCCACATATCGATTGCTGCAAAAATTTCTGTGGCTTTCGCTCAGTCCCGTCTTGGATGTTGTATACCTTTATTTCCTGGAGTCTGTCAAGAACGACTGGAGTTACAGGTATTTGTCGCACGCTTTGCGCGCTTCCTCTCTTCTCTCGTCCCTAAGAGCGCGATGGAAGTTACACAGGGAGGGATGGCACGGGAAAAGAAGTTACGTCAGCGCGCGTCATAATCACTAACTCCCGTTTTGATTCCTATTCCCGAGTGTGGATCACTGCGAAATGTGAGCAGGCTATCGAGCGTGGCGCGGGCGCGTGGCGGCACCCCGTGGCAAGACGACCATCTCATCCAAACGGCGCTCTTCTATTATGCCAACTATCGGCCCATGGCAACAAAAGATTGGGGGACCCTTAAGCTTCGCCTTTAAGAGTTGAACGCGATAGCGAAATCCGGCCCCTAGTGCGCACTTCAACCACTAAGTGCATACTTATTAATTTGTATTGTTACACACACACGCACACAGACACACGCGCACGCGCGCGCGAATGGTACAAGTTTTTGATCTAAAGCACGAGTCGCATGACCTCCAAGATATGCGCCGCGCGTCCGCCATCTCGGAGGCCATAAAGGGTTGAGACATATTTCTCACAATGCCTCACAGATGGCAGCACATTACCTAGCGTTTGCTGTTTTCTTGATCAACGCCTCCTCTAGAAACTGGCGTTGGCTTCAAATGTTTTCCGCTAGATGGACATAGTTGTCCATCTTTAGAGCTGTTTGAAAGTTCGTGTGTGTTTTTAGCGGCGATGGCTGCACTATCCCGGCCTTTTTCGACGTAGTTTGATGGCCTCACCTATGCACCTACAAATCGCCGAATGGGCTCGTTTTCGTCATGACACCTGCCGAACAAAATGCGTTAAGGAGACTCCTTCCACTACATGGCATTTATGTAGTGTTTTTTTCCCGAAGCAGCTGCAAGTTACATGGTGGCTTTGTGGTAGGACACCTGCTTGCCACGCGAACGGCCCGGGTTCGATCCTCAGTGGAACCGAAGACTTTTGTTGTTTGTTTTATTTGCTTCTGTCTCGATTTTTCGCTCACGGACGATTTTTCGCTGACAACCAACGGTGCCGACGCCGACACCGGAATTTCTGCGACACGAGCTCTCTAACGCTATCGCGTTAATATGCTTTATTACGACACACAGCAGGCGCCCCGCCCACCACAGAGAGTGAGGACCGCCCTCTGTATGAAGAAAGCGCGCTTGAGAAAACTGCGATTCGCGCTCCACTTATAAACGCTCCTTGCCACGCACGACTTCAAGATTTGGCTGAACGGTTCAGAGCAGCGCCGGCTTTCCGCAGGATGTGTCTTCTCACCAAGAGCGAGATGTGGTTCATGACTCCTTTAAAGCGTAAGCCGCAAAGATGAAACGTAGACGCTCATTATTTCAGATAAGAGCCACGTATACTACGCGAGAGACGCCCAAAACGTACAGGCGACGTTCGCATCGCCGTCCGAGAACATTTATTCGCGTCAATTCCCCTATCTTTCTCCATATGCTGCCTCCGCTGGCTCCCAGCGAGCCGCGGTGGGCGGAGCATTTGCGTGATTTTAATTCTCAATTACGGCGCCGCTACATACATGGCCACAAAACAAAGTTGATAACTACCATTTGAAATGCCTGCGCTTTAAAAATGGCATATTTTAAAATCTAAAACCTGTTCAGTTTCCTTTTAAGTCAGCGGGAGGTGAGACATGATTTAAGCGAAACGAACAACTTACTGTATCTCTGCTGACAGTCGAAATGTCCATCGCAGACCTTGAAACTTGGAACCAGCCTATTGTAGCCACTGCATATCATGTCCTTTTCTTCATACGATGTCACAGCTGTTCAGAGGGTAAGAAAACAATGAGATCAAGAGAGAAAAAAGAACTGTGGATATCTACATTGTGGCAGAACAGCGCAGACAACGGTACGAAGAACGTACAGGACACACCGGTGTGTTCTTCGTCCCATTGTCTGCGTTGTTCTGCCACAATGTTCATAGACCAACGAGCCCACCTAAGAACCCTTGTGGGTCTGCGCTTCGTTAGACAGAGTTTAAGGTAGTACTTTTTTAACAGCGAAGATGTTAAAGCTGAGGTAAATAGGATCACCACAAAAAGCTATCATTGTCATGAACGGGTATGTGCCACATAAATTGGGCAAATCCCACTTCTCACCGCTCGTCCACTAAAACTGAAGGCGACAAATAAAGGCACAAATAGAAAGAAAGAGAAAAAAGGGAAGAAGGACAGAAAGCGAAAGAAATAGAGAAAGAGTGAGAATCATAGAAGGAAATAAGCATATAGCATAAAAAGACAGCGAAAGAGAAATCGACAGATAGAAAGGGAAGAAAAGCAGAAAAGGGAAGAAAGAGAGAAAGACATAGAAGCAAAGACAGAGAGAGAAAGATCTAAAGAGAGCGAGAAAAAAAAATTCCGCAGATCCCACGTACCGTGGGAATCGATGTTATGCGAAGCATGCGCGGGATGGTGACTGTGGCCTAATTTTTCACATTGAGCAAAACGTTACGGAATGATGCTAGAGAAATGTGGAAGTGGCATACGCACGCTCATACGCACACTCAGTTGTTTACAAGCAGTTGCGTAACGATGCCAACAGCAGAATGGGTGTTATCAACACCAGACGCGGTAAGCTGACATGTAGTGCTTATATTCTTCAATACTGGATAGCGCGAATCCTAACAAGACAAAGAAGGAACACAGATGCATAGGACGTACGTTACTCGCAACTAAGCTTCATGCAGGAAAGTTTCCCTAGCTTATATACAGAGCCGAGTGGCGCGCGCAGGTGCAGTGCACGTACGTTACAGTCACAGTTGCAGTCGTTACAGTTGTTATACTTTTACTTGTGCGTTATGACAGAGAACGCACGCACGTTTCAGGAACCCGTGTGCATGTGTTAAAGGGGTTCATCATCACCATGATCAGTGAGCACCAGCAGCAAGGTCATCATCAACATGGTCATCATCATCAACCAACAAGGTCATCATCACCATGATCAGTGAGCACCAGCAGCTCGACCGGACTTGTTAAGCAGATGCGTTCGTAATCGCGGCTACGAGGGGTCTAAGTCCAGTGAAGTCCGAGGTACAGTACAGCTGGTGGAAATCCTGGATGCATCTTACGATGAAATGATCTATGATGCATCCTGTCGTGGATGTGGCAGCGAGGTCTTTTGATGCCCTGTCCATATCCAAGCCGTCTTTCACGCAGTAGAAACACCAGGCGTTGTTGGGTCTTGATAAATCAATGTTGAAGTCACCGGTAATGATTAGAGGCCTTGTTCTCTGGGCAGACTTATTATAGGAAGCATTGATGCCGTTTTTTGCGTAATCCACATGGTCCACGTTGCGGACCACGAGGACGAGTGGATGGTAGTTGAGCGTCTTCCAGTGGTGTTCTGTCTTCAGCTTTCTCGCTTTCCTTGCGTCAGCCGCGGTGGTGTAGCGGTTACCGTGCGCGGCTGCTGACTCGGAGGTCGCAGGCTCGATCCCGGCCGTGGCCGGTCGAATTTCGATGGAGGCAAAATGCTAGATGCCCGTGTACTGTGCGATCTCGGTACACCTAAAGAATATCAGATGGTCAAAATTTCCGAAGCCCATCGCTACGGCGTGTCTCATAATCATATCATGGTTTTGGAGCATAAAACCCCGACAATTATTATTATCACTTTCCTTGCGTGTCAATGTGTTTGTCTTCGCGGTTACTGTGTTGGTTGAGACTCTCTATCACCTGTGGCACATATCCGATAACATGAACTTTGGTATGCGGGTATGTGCCACACGTGACTGAGAGAAAGGGTTTCATGACGTACGCGACATGTATTTTGCGTTATTCATGTCATGACCAGTGAATCGTGTTCGTCATACACTGATCCCCTGCCGTGCCAATTGTGGTATATTACAAGTTATGGATACGACCAGGAGAGCGCCCAGACGTAGGCGGATAGATAGATAGATAGATAGATAGATAGATAGATAGATAGATAGATAGATAGATAGATACGTAGATAGAAACGGCCAAAGTGCCTGAGGTTCGCTAAGAAATGCTTCGCATTTAAAAGATAGAAAGAAAGTAGCCGGCGCTGGCCAGAAGACTTGAGGATCGACCAATTTCGCTGTGCCAAGCTTTGCGCGACTTTAGTGCAAACAACCCGCAATTCTTTTAGCTTAGCTGAGTATGTTTTGTGGTTATTCATAGGGGAATGGAACCTTGAGACGTTCACTCAAGTGACGACGCTGCTCGTGAAAATTTTCCGTTTAACTGAAGTACTCGTAGTTGCTATTATTACTATCAAGCCTGCGCTTCATGGTGGATTTGTTTTCGCAAATGTTCGGAGAGTAGTAGACTTATAAATGAGGGTGACGCTCATGTTTCCTATTCTACCAACACAGCTCTCGTGGAAATAAGAATTACACTACCAATGACCGAATTTACTGCATATTGGTACGTGCATTTTAAATTAGCATCATTGAATAGTTTTAACCGGAATACTTACAACCACTTATTGGGATTATTTAGCATTAATTACATTCAATTTGTACATCCACGTACGTTCACTGAAAACATGGTTTTTGTAAGTGAGCATGAACAAAGAAACCGCACAGCTTGAATTTATTTATGCTTTTAATTTTCATTAGCGGCACACTGATTCAGTGGGCATAAGCATTATGTCAAACATGCATGGGGCCTGTACGAGTAAACTATATACTTTTTGGCTTTTTTCACACATCAGGTCGCCGATACCAGTGATTCCCATAGGAAGGCAGAACGAGGCAATGAAAGTACGACTCTAAACAGTGCGCTTAAATGTTTGAGACTACTCCATACAAAAGTATTGCATCCTTAATGGCTTATCTAGTGCCTCCAACAAAAACTGCCGTCTACCATGCATGCTTTTCTTGCAATCTTCAGCTCTCGGCATGCCTGAACAAGCGCGACAGATCGTTCTTGACAGCAAGGTACCGAACTGTGTTTTTAAAATGCGTACGTGCGAGGTCGGCCATTGTTTTCGCTCTAAAAACATATTACACGCTTTGGGACAGTCATTTCTCGCAGCGCTAATCTCCATCTATCTTGCATGGCTTTCTGAACATTAGCCGCGCGCGCTTGGCACGTCCACATCACGAACTGTAGATGTATTACAACCGTTAAATGCCACATGATTCGCAGGAAAGTATATTGCGTTACTTCCCGCGAGGAAAAGCAAGCAAGTCCATTGGAAGATTATTGTTGCAGGTCACACACACGCCCCAAAAGGCAGTGAGCTGTTTTTACAGCGTGGCGACATCATGAGTACCAAGCAGTTGGGGGAAAGATCATTTTCGCGCAATATATGGTGTCAGGGCTGCTGTCGAGATGCGAAGCGTAATTCTTTGCTGCGCCAATATGTGTGCATATATATATATATATTTGTTTTCTCCCTTCGTTCTGGTACAGTGCGCCATGAGAGGATGCTGAAAAACTGATCACTCGGCCCGCGCGCGCGTTGCCTCAGCTACCTTGCTCAGCAGCTAGGGTTTATGGTTTTGTAAAATGCGCCCACTGATCACGTACTTTTTTGCCGGAAGAGTCGTCTTACAACCAGGGTATGCGTGGTTTTAACTTCAGTAACAGTTAAATACAATTCGTCCGTATTTAGGGATCTCACTTTCAGCTTCTGTGTCACTCAATGTCAGGTTGACTTTACTTTCCGACATCTAAGGTGTCAAGCAGGTAGTGCTGAATGGCTCGCTAAATCGTAAACTCGATTTGAGAAGAGTGTGCGATTATATAACTCTTAACACCTGTAGTTGAAAGAGTTTTTATTTCTGTTAAAGGAGGTACGACAATGCGATATTCTATTTTAAATATTTCTGAAAGCTTTTTAGTATTGTTACAGTGTACAACGAGAAAGGGCTCCGCAAAGTAACTTACACCTCTGAAATACCATTTCAGATACAGGCAGACTAGCTTCTCCTTAAATAACCGCGATTATTTCACAAACGTTTTTTACCCGCTGCCGCAGCACTTTTTACGGCAGGAGACTTTGTAGCTGATTATTAGTACCGTTTCTGGACTAGCACCGGAGTTAACTTTACGTGTGGTTACTCGGCGCCTTTCTACAGGTTGCTTGGTCACAATGGGTTGTTTCTCCACTGCTGGCCCGAAAACTGCTCGAGATCGAACTACAATGACCGTGCACCACAAAAAAAAAAAAAGAAAGGAAGAAAGGAAGATAGAAAAAGAAAAAGAATCGCTCTTACCTGTCAGTGCTGCACAAAGTAGCAGGGCAGGGAACTTCCTAACATGCATATTGGACCTCGTCCGGTGTCTTACCGAGAGAAAGCACCCTGCGCTTTGTTATAACGTCCGCTAGGAACGAGCGCGATTCTACCACTGGGTCAGAGAGTAATATCCTTTGCTACTGGGAATGAGAAAGAACGTCTGCTTGGCGGACGATACCGAAACCATGCCGGTCGTCGGCTGTAGGACGGACGTGGGAAATGGCGACGAGAGGGCGGGTGGCGTGGCCACAGACACGAGATACGGTGACGCTTTTGGCAGCTCGCGTGAAAGACGACGCTTCGCTCTTTGTGCGAGACAGACGCGCAAGAACGAAGATAAAAAAGATCGGCTTCGACATACGTGGCTGGTTCGTCGTTTGACTGTATCCGTTTCTGCATGCACAGGAAACGGCAAATGCTGGAGTTCCTACCTTTCATCCCCTTAAGCGAGGTCTTCAGTCGCGAAGAAACGTAACGCGCCGCTTGTGATTTTGGTATCCTGCTTTCATTCAACGCAAGGAAGTCGACTAATACGGTCATACTATTTGGAGAGTTCGAACCTTGGCTCCTTCGAAAATGGGAAGAAATTATACTCTTCGACAGAGACGCACGATTTGTGGCATTGTGTATTAATTTCGTCGCTCTCCTTTTCTCGAATAGCTGCTTTACAACCTTTCCCAATATGCACGGCCACCCTCGTAAACATTGCGGCCCCTCCGCCACTTTCCTTATTGACCACTTTCCGACCTCCTGCTTATTGTAATATACGATACGTGTTTAGACGTACCCACACGCCCATCACTTGTTTATCTGCCAAATTTGTACCCCCCCCCCCTTTTTTTAGTGTTCAGTTAAGTGCTTTCTTTCGCTGTTATTAGATTTCTTGTGTCGTAGTGCTGATCCTTTGTAGCGTGGGACCACATGAAGTGTTTATGCTTATGCGCACTAGCCATCACAAGCGATGCAAACATTGAAAGGCCAGGTCCGGGGCATGCATATTATTAGACTTCTACGCAGCGATGTCCCGTGTTAAAAGACGTCAGATGATATCTTTTTAAATAACGTTGACGACGAGTAAGTATGTACGCCTAGTGTCACAGCGGCGCATGCCCATTCTTGAATCGGGCAGGAATGGATCTCCACTCACCGGCACATTCTTTAGTATTGAAAATTTACAAAATCTAATGTTCAAAGAAACCGATCAAGATACTGCGGTGTCCCATTAAGTGGTCAGTCTCCTTTAGAATATGCTTAAATGTCAATCCTGCTAGGTTTTACGCTGAATTACCTTGTTTTCCATTTAAAGAGGAGATATGCGCTTGCTGACGCTAATTTGTCGCTCTGCGTATACAGAGTCTATAGAGGGCAGTTTTTTTTTCAGGCAATACATATTTTCAATTAAAATGGTGTAACACTAAGGCGCCTGTCGTGTTCTCACACGAGCATTACGTCGAGGCGGAAATATCTTAGTTCTGTTTTACTTAGATTAAATTCAAGAACTTCTTTATAAAAAATTTTTGTGAACCTGAGTGCAGTTGTTTATATGGGAAAGTCGTAGGTCGTGAGATTATACGTCTTGGGTCTTTTTAGACATCCAAATAATCGCACGTAATTTCAGATATTTCTAATCGAATTGCAAGACCCTGAACCAGGGGATATCGAAAGCGAGT
Organism: Rhipicephalus sanguineus; assembly: GCF_013339695.2. Classification (NCBI taxonomy): domain Eukaryota; kingdom Metazoa; phylum Arthropoda; class Arachnida; order Ixodida; family Ixodidae; genus Rhipicephalus; species Rhipicephalus sanguineus. Next base: position 82,728,956 of record NC_051176.1, read on the forward strand.
GCGCCAAGCGCGCAGGGAAGGCGTCCGCTGACTGTGATCAAATACTCTTAATTAGACATCTCAATATAGCACCCCAGGCATATTCCCGGTCATCCATTTCTCGGAGTTGGTTCGTAAAAGCAGTGGAAATTTTCCGCTGCGTTACACAGGACTTCGACAACGCAACACCTGAGAGAACGAAATAGACACTGCCTATATACTGTGATTCGTCCACGCCAAGCTAAAGCTAACTAACAAACAGTTCGTTGTCGGCTCGTTGCCCAGCCATGACAATCTTTAGTAATCAAGATGGAGGCTTTGGCTTCCTCCGAGACGTGGCACAATTGATTAGCTTCTGCTGCCTGGCTTTAACTTAACCAACTGACACAATCGTGAAGAAGTGAGATGCAAACTAGCGCGCGATAGTGGCGGAAGCCACAACTTTTTTTTGTTTTTTATGTATCCATCTAAACGAATTTCACAGAGCAAGGCCATGGAAAGTGGGTAACGTAGATACTGGGCGCTGCTGCATCCCGTATTACAAAGATGCGGCTGGTAAAGCAAAGCTCCAACGGAACGGTCTTCCGTAGATGGCGGCTTCCGGTGTATGGTGATGGGAAGCAAAGCTGGCGGTGGAGTTTCCCAGGATCTTGCTCGGGTATCAGTTCGCCGCCGCACAGAACCAGACTTCCTATCGGCCTACTTATACGATCAAGTTGCCGAAGCGTAGGCCTTTCTATATCCATCGCGATGCAGACGCAATGCGTACACGCGCGTTCTGATTCCTGTTGCGGTCACCTTAACCCTCAAAGAATTTAATCATACCAAATAAAACAAAAATATTTGTTCAGAGGCTTAGTACTGTGTGCACTAAAGAGGATCACATTCGCTGCAGACGATACAAAGACTAAAAAAAAACAGGTGGCTGCACGAAACTCGTATGGTTTGCGCAGCCACACTTGGGAAAGAGTGACAATTATGCGAATGCGCTCAAAATACGTGGACGGTTGGTGAACACGCGGCACACCCAGCGCAGAACGAATTTCAACTTATTTATTCCAAAATGCGCGCCAGTTATTATATGCTTACACGCATATCACTTGGCCTGCGCACTGCACTCACTTGACGTCGAAAAAACAGAGGTTCTTTTCTGTCAGTGCAAAGAGGCTACACTGACGCATCGTCAGTTTGATCCCACATCGACTTCGCTTCCAAGTCCATATAAGCCTCGCCCACTGATTAAGACTTATAGGCCTAGCCCACTTAAGACAAAGGTCGATACAACGGCGTTGTTATCGACCTTTGTATAGGGCGGGCGCATTTTGTACAGTGCACGGGGAAACAGCCGCTTGTTTCGTTCTTGACATTATTACTGTGTCGGGTGTATCATTACCCGACACCTCGAGTCACAAGCAAGGCGATAAACCAGGCTAACAACCCTGCCAATAACATTAATAATTGCTATCTATCTATCTATCTATCTATCTATCTATCTATCTATCTATCTATCTATCTATCTATCTATCTATCTATCTATCTATCTATCTATCTATCTATCTATCTATCTATCTATCTATCTATCTATCTATCTATCTATCTATCTATCTATCTATCTTATTGCTGTGTTCCCTTAGGCGGTCATTGAGCGATTGATCGGTTTTTGCGATAGATACTCTTCAAAGGCAGATATGAATTATATGAACAACCACCGTTTCACACTCACCAAATATCCTTATGATTCAGTGTTACCTGGCGGTTTTCTGAAACATGGTTTCGTTAACTTGCACAGCTTGGACGGCTTGAGGGGGAGGAAAATGCAACTTTAACGCTACACTCGAAAAACATGGCTGATACCTCTGCCATAGGAATCAGTATAACACGAAAGTGAAACGTGTCTTCACAGACGTAGTTGAGCGTTTGTTGTGCATTCTTCCGCCCCAAGGGCGAAAGAATGCATGCTATAGCAACAAATTGTAATGTCACGCAAAGAACGGCAAGCAGCTCGAAACTTGCAACACGCTGCTCAAGCAGAAAGGACGCACGGAACGAACATACAGAGGACGATCGCGAACTAACAGCTGTCACAGCTCGACAGTTAAAGCGCGCTGCTCAAACACAACGGAGGACGCACGAAACGAACACACAAGTATAGATGGGATGAGCGCGAACGAAATGTCAGTGGTAACTTATTTCTGTGTGAGCAGCGCGCTCCATCCGCAAAAGCGGCAGCTGCAGTGAGCGAAGTGACCTTCGTGCTCTCAACGCAAACTTGCGGTGAGAGCACAAGACGTCCAAACCACCGCCATCACGAGATAAGCGCGCGCACGAGCGACCACGCCCTGTAAAGGCGCGCCCTCATCCCAACGCGTCGGGCGACGACCTTTAAAGCGCGCTCTTCGAGCCCTTCGCGCCATCTCCCTAGTGATAACGAAAACACGCTGACGTATCACCGATGTCCGAGTACCGCCACGGGCAAATGGTGTATATAACTAGCTCGCTGTTAGCATGGCGAAGAACGTGTCGTTTGTGGCGGAATCGTTTCGCGCCGCGAGCTGCGGAGCGGCGGTCGCAAGTTCGACTCCCGCTTACGGATCTTCTTGTTCGAGTTTTTTTCTTTGCCATCTGTTAGTTTTTATATTTTACAACGTCATATCCGTGACGGAAATACGTCAGTGGAGCCGTGGTGGACCCCGGCATAAAACACTTTCGTGTTAAAAAAAGCTCGAAGCGAGAATGGAGCAACGGGCTGCGTTGCTCCTTCAGAGCAGCGACTTTCTCCTTCGCGGAAGCTTTATCCGTCTCGCCCTCTTGCGGCAATCACAGGCGGAAAAAAGTTTCTCATCAACCCACGTGTTCTTGCGCGTATGCGCATGCCGAGTTACGCCGTGATTCTGTGCGGCAGAGATCTGCCCTACGGGTATTATACAAGGCCAAATATATCGGTCGCGAAACTCGGAACGAAACGTGCTCGAATACCTATCGCAGCATACATCAACGCATGCCTTACGATTGAAACGCGACTAGGTGAGGAGGGGACAAATGACGAAAACCAAAACCTAAATGGAATTCTTTTTTCGAATACACTTAATTTTATATATGCCAATGTACACTAGCAATTTACGGTTTATCTGACACGTGGCTGAATAGTTCATCGTCTCATTTTCTTGATCGACCGCCATAAATGGAGGACGTATGCAGGCAGTCGGCTATATGGGCTTGTGTTCAGTTCGGCGCATTGTCGGCTTAATGAGGCATCGCCCACTTGTGCGTGGAGGTTTCGTGCGTATCCTCCGTAGTTTATTTATGCGCTTATGTTTTGTTTACTGTCGTGATACTTCAGAGAAGCTGAACTAGGTCACAGAATGTGTAGATAACCTCTCTTGTGGCATGCCGACTGCTTTCGCTGGCTCACGGCAGGCGTGCCCTCGCCTTTCGTGACGGTGAATGTGGCGCTAAGCGAAGAAACGCTTTACTGCAAGGTTGCAAAAGTGATACTTTCATCGTTGCTTTCCCGCTCCAGTGGTTTTGCTCGATTGGGCAACGTGAGTTTTCGAACTATTGTGCTATTGTGCTCGTTAGCCGCTGTATCGTAATTTCTTCATCTGCAAAGTATTTTGGTGCATATTGCAAGTATGCACTACCTGGCTGATAAAACAAGCTTGCTTCCCCAATCTTTCTTGTTGGTCTTCCTTTTCTCTCACGCACAAAACTGTCGAGTCATAAAGACGCAATACAATCGCTTAGTCATCAAAAGCATCTAAAAGGTCCGCAATTAAAAATAAATTCAATTTCGCGCTATGTAGTAAATCACGACGTCGCTACCACTTCCGGTTGTGACGTTATATTTTGTTTTATTTTTATTTTTTGCTTGCTGTTGTCCCCACGTTACGTATATGCCGACGGTGGCAACGAGCCGCCAACTACTTGACACATGGGCTTCTATGGGAGTGTCGCTACCAGTTTACATATACCTTGCATTATATGTCACTTCACTTCCTTTCGCGCTCAATCAGAAGTCTCAGACTATCCTTCACTGCCTGACCTCAGACAGTCGCGTGCAATTACTTGTACCTAGGAATGATGCGAGCAACGCACGAGTTATGTTCATTGTTTTATTTTATTTGTGCGGTAATGTCTGGGCCATTTTTTCGTATTTTTTATCGCTTCGCGCGCGCGCGATACGCCGCATACTTTAGTGAGTCTCGTGTTGTTTGTGCATGTTTGCGCGTAATCGCTTTGTCATAAATTCAGGAAGTCCTGCTTCACAAAATTGTCTTGTTTTATTGAACACCTTAGACTGTACACCACTAATGTATTTTTTTCGGTTTTTTTACTTGGCAAATGCACACGCTTTTAGTTTTGCACGGCATATTAGCGCTTACCTATACAAGCAATATCAAAAAACACTAAAATCAATTATTTCAGTGGTTTAGCAAACGTGATACCATTGCTGATTGCATGCGTGAAGGTACGATAATATGTTTTGCTTGGGTCTCACGTGCCAAAGCCACCATATGATTATGAGGCACTCTTTAGTGGGGGTCTCCGCATTCACTTCGACCACCTGGAGTTCTTTAACGTGCACCCAAATATAAGCCCACGCGTGTTCATTGCATTTCGCCCCGATCGAAATGCGGCCGCCGTGGCCGGGAGTCGAACCCGCCCCCTCGAGCTTCGTAACTCGTCACCCCACGGTTAAGCTACCACGGCGGGTGAAAGCACAAAGGGAAATGGGCAGCAAGGTATCACTCAGCGTTTATTTCCCAGACTGGAGTAAAATAATCAGAAACGTTAAGCTGCATCACAATTGCAGATTTCTGAAAAATAAACCATTGACTTCTGTCGATTAAGCCAAAAATTCTCAATCACATGCGTTTTGAATTACGCATGCCATCACTGAGAATGAGAACGGAATAATGCATGCGTGCAGTATATATATATATCTATCGTACACAGGATGCTGCTCTGGCATGTGAAACTCATCGCAAAAATGCACTTGATAGCTGTACACAGTAGGTAATTACTAACACTCTCACTCACCTTTGTGAAAAAAAGTGTTCCAAATCCAAAGCAATAGTAACCACCACCACAACGATAACGACACAGATGTCGCACAGTGACCGCTAGTTGGCACACCAGGCGAAGACCGTGACATAGCGGTAGCAGAGTAGCATGTAGGTACAACGTACTAAAATATTCTAGTACACGTAATGTGGGTCGCGGTCATTTCCATAATTTGCATGGTGTAGCGCTAGTTCCTCTACTCATATAATCGAGCTGCCGCGACGCCAAAAAGCTGACATCGGTCAAGAAAAGAACACCGTGCGTTTCTTCGCAGGACCCGCGGAGTAACGGCCATCGTCGCATCAGAAGCGTTGTCATTGAAGGTGTGACAGTTAAAGGAATCCGTGGCTCATTGTCATACGCCTAAATAGTATGTTAACGCCAAGCGACCCAAGGAATTCGACGCGGCGAAGGCGGCAGAATCGGGCTACACGCTGGTCAATATATCGTCCAATGTGCTGTGCCAGCTGCGTCCTCCCACAGTACAAATAAAAAGTGAAGACACCAAAGCGTGGCCTCCGCGATTTGCACCGGCAATCGCGGAGACCACGATCAGAGAAGGGAAATTTGTCTGTGTGCTGTCGAGACACGGGGCTACGTTCAAAATGTCGTCAGAAGGGTATGTATATGGCTCTGGAGGTGATTGGTTTTCACACAAACTTAAACAGCTTTGTCATTAAAACGATCAATATTATGTGGCCTCAGATTAACAATGAGCTTAGGCAAGTGATACCTGGGTGTGTCCAGATAAGATCGAACACGAGGTCCCGGTCACCATTCCCGATTGTGATGAAATTTACTGCAGGTCTAGGCATTACACCCAGAACAATGGTTTCGCAGTTAGTTTTGCGAAAAAAAATTTTGTTCGCCTGAAAAAAAATATACAAATTTTGGCCGCAAAAAACGCTTTTCCGCCAATTTCGCGATTTCTGAATTTTGAGCGCACCTAGGGAAAAAACGGTGCACTTCTTCGTCACAATATTTATTCCCCTTAAAGAACAAGTGAAACAAAATCTTATGAGGCTATTATTTTCCTTGCTTGTCGAAGCACTTTTGAAGAAAAAAATCACAAACTTGGCAAATCGCACAAAATACCTGTATTTCAGGAATTTATTGCTGCAAGCACGTTAAAGTGAGGATAATAAAAATTGGTACATATTAACTTTGATACTTTCGCTCTCTTTAAAATAATTTGCGTGGTTTTACCGCGCTCCGTTTTACTCGATAATTGGGCTGAACGTAAGTGATTTACCAAAAACGCCGAAATTTGAAAATGATTTTCTCAAAAAGGCCATTTTTAATTTTTTTTTTAAATCTCTCTGATTGAAGTCAAGGGCGTCATCTACCATTGTGCAGAAAAAAACGTTGCATTATTTTGGTTGCTAACAAGTTATAGTGCGTCACATGTGACCATGCCAGCCTAGCGGCCGCGTCGTTCGTTATGTGCTGAAACTCGGATATAAGTTGCTCAAAATACTTGTACGTGACATAATCACAAATCAGCAGCTCCACACCAACAAATGCGCAGTCCGGTGTCATGGTTCAGCAAGCTTTGTCTTGCGATCAGCCGCTTGACAAACCCGCAGCAGCGGCCGCTCGATACTGCGGGCACTCACGTTACATGAGTGCCGCTTCGACGGCGGATGAGCTCCGCCTGCGCGCGAAAACTACGCTAAGAGGGACGAATGAGATAAGGAATGCATCACTGTGAAAGTTAAAGGCCGTTAAGTGCCAACAAATGTCATAGTATGCAACGAAAACACTGCCGGCGATTTCCCAGTGAGCGCCTTCATACAGCACGGATGTATTTTTTTCCCCTGCTGTTATGCCCGAAGCCGCATAATATCGTGATAAGCGCTCGACTTGCGTTGAATATTCTATCTGCGGACGCACAACAATACAGTATTGTAAAAGCGGTTCTTTAATGAAGCAAAGGACTTGGACACACTTCTTTTCACAGCCGGCTGACACAAGTGTTCTGGCACGAGATGAACAACTGCAGTTTGAGTTGCTCGACCATCGGAAGCACGTATGACAGCTTTCTTTAGATGTCAATGGCTTTATTTTGTGTCATATGTTGCTCATAGAATGAACCTAATTATCTTTAGCCCATCAGAAGAGAGAAAGCAACACATGAGCGCACTACTGGAGGCGCTCACTAGGAAATCGCCGGCAGTGTTTTCGTTGCATACTATGACATTTGTTGGCACTTAACGGCCTTTATCTTTCACAGTGATGCATTCCTTCTCTCATTCGTCCTCTTAGCGTAGTTTTCGCGCGAAGGCGGAGCTCATCCGCCGTCGAAGCGGCACTCATGTAACGTGAGTGCCCGCAGTATCGAGCGGCCGCTGCTGCGGGTTTGTCAAGCGGCTGATCGCAAGACAAGCTTGCTGAACCATGACACCGGACTGCGCATTTGTTGGTGTGGAGCTGCTGATTTGTGATTATATCACGCACAAGTATTTTGAGCAACTTATATCCGAGTTTCAGCACATAACGAACGACGCGGGCCGCTAGGCTGGCATGGTCACATGTGACGCACTATAACTTGTTAGCAACCAAAATAATGCAACGTTTTTTTCTGCACAATGGTAGATGACGCCCTTGACTTCAATCAGAGAGATTTTAAAAAAAATTTAAAAATGGCCTTTTTGAGAAAATCATTTTCAAAGTTCGGCGTTTTTGGTAAATCACTTACGTTTCAGCCCAATTATCGAGTAAAACGGAGCGCGGTAAAACCACGCAAATTATTTTAAAGAGAGCGAGAGTATCAAAGTTAATATGTACCAATTTTTATTATCCTCACTTTAACGTGCTTGCAGCAATAAATTCCTGAATACAGGTATTTTGTGCAATTGCCAAGTTTGTGATTTTTTTCTTCAAAAGTGCTTCGACAAGCAAGGAAAATAATAGCCTCATAAGATTGTGTTTCACTTGTTCTTTAAGGGGAATAAATATTGTGACGAAGAAGTTCACCGTTTTTTCCCTAGGTGCGCTCAAAATTCAGAAATCACGAAATTGGCGGAAAAGCGTTTTTTGCGGCCTAAATTTGTATATTTTTTTTCAGGCGAACAAAATTTTTTTTCGCAAAACTAACTGCGAAACCATTGTTCTGGGTGTAATGCCTAGACCTGCAGTTAATTTCATCACAATCGGGAATGGTGACCGGGACCTCGTGTTCGATCTTATCTGGACACACCCACCTACAATATAATTTGGTGTGCGTATATTGTGATGCTACCACGAAATGTAAATGGAATGGAATGGAAACAACTTTATTGGACGAAATGTAAAGAGTTCAAGAAAAATGACCAATCACGCGGCCCACTAGGACAAGCCGTAATTCAGTGACGATATAAGCTTCTGCGCTTGGTATCACGGTAGGTGTAAACGAGCCTGTATGCATGCGACTGTAGTGCCTTCTTCTTGTTGTGGGTTGTATACATATGAATGTATTCTGTATTGAATTCAGTGAGAGCGTGTACTATGTGTCTCGCATACCTGGTAAACGCGACCGTATTAATAAAGTTTGTACATGCTCTGCATTAACCTCCGCCGTCCTTGTGTAATCTATGAACGAGCTTGCCTCGTCAACTGCCTGTCTGTCAAAAGCTCATTCAGTAGTAAAGTCACTGGAACGGGAAAAGTACCGCGATCATCCGGCCTACCACCATACTTGGTCCAGCGCGGCCGCAGCTGCGGTGGCGCGGTGATGATATTACGTGGAATAACGCGTGTTTTACGAATTGCGTGCGCTTTTGGAGCCCCGAATGAAGCATACCGTTGTCCTCTAAATGATTAAGGCAAGAAAAAAAATTGCGCAACTTGCACAAAGTTGAGTAAGGCTGGGTCACAGCTGAGCTGATGGACTAGAAGCAGAAGAGGACGAAGATGAAGAAGATAACGACGAGAGCGCGTGTCGGTTCATGAAGACGATAGTTTTTCTACTCCACACCGCAAACTATACTTGCTATACTGTACTGTGCATAGCTATGCTTTCTTTTGTTTCTTCTATCTTCTTTTTTGTGTATGCTACTTTATAACTCTTTCTCTCTCTATTTTTTCTGTGTCTTTATCTCTTTTTCTTCCCTTCGCTTTTTTTTCTTTCTCTTTCTTTCTATGCCTTTGTTTCTCTATCGCTCTCTGTGTACTCGGTTCCTCCCCTTTGTTTTATCTGTTGTTACATTTGTTATTTCTTTTTCTATCTATATATCTCTGTAGTCAATCTCTCGCCTTCTATCTTTTTCCCTGTTTCTTCCCTTTTTTTCTATATAATTCTCTCTTTCTATTTCTTCTATCTTCTATCTATCTTCTTCTATCTTTCTATCTCTCTCCCCCCCCCCTCTCTCTCTCTCTCTGTACTCGCTCTCCCACCCTCCTTTCTTTCCTCATAACGCTCACATCTCTCCTCCTCACTCTCACAACTCCCTTTCCCTACACCTTGCCGTACTGTACTATACTAGGCTATGCTCAGCTCTGCCAGCGTGCCTGGGATAGCCGAGTGGTAAGGACACTCGCATTCGGATCATGGGCAGACGAGTTAGTTCTCGCCTCGGAATCAATGAATAAACTTTATTAAATGTCCGGCAGTTTCCTCCAGGCGAGACGGGGGAAAGAGGGGATTAACCCCTGCCCCGTGCCACCCTCCGTCGATGATGATAGCGTCAGGTGACTGCTCGAAGCCTCGAAAAAAAAGTTTTGTCCGCCAAGAAAATTGTCGTTCTCTTCCTTTCTATTTCTTTCTTTCTGTCTCTCTCTTTCTTTTTCGCTCTCTGTGCTCGTTCTCTCGCCCCATCAACTTATTGTAGGAAGTGAAAACTGCCACTATTACAGCAGAGCTGTTAAGGTCGAGGTTGGCCATGTGTCGTGGATAGAAAATTATCATCATCATGAACCGGACGCGCCATCTTCGTCCTCTTCTTCATCGCCTTCCTCTTCTGCTTCGTTACCATAAGACGTGCGCCGATTTGTCCGGGGAGGGATCAAGCGTCAGAACGATACAGAGAAAGAGAGTCACGAATAAAGAGAGTCATATATGTGGCAAATCAGGACTCACAAAAAAGAGCCAAAGGGCTATTTTTTTTCTTAGAATGCATTACAAAGGGTTCGGCCATAATTCATCATCATCTGCAGCCACAGCATCAACAATGTGTGCAGCTACGTAGGTGCGCATAATGGCTTACAGATGCGTAGTAGGTTCCTGACTACTTCGCAAACTGCACTCGACTGCTGACCCATAAGTCGCGGGATCGAATCCCGGCCACGGCGGCGAGATTTTCGATGGAGGCGAAAATGCTTGAGGCCTGTGTGCTTAGACTTGAGTGCACGTTAAAGAGCCCCAGGTGGTCAAAATGTCCGGAGTCCTCCACTACGGCATCTCTCATAATCATAACGTGGTTTTGGGACGTTAAACCCCAACAATTATTACTATTACTTCGCAAACTGATAAAGTGTGGCATAATGGGTACTTCCCTGCACCGCAAAATGATGACTGTTTCAGGTGTAGTGGGTGCCTTGCAACTGTATTTGCAGTAGCCGCCCCAAGAAAGTTTACGACAGGTTCCATAGAAAGGCCGCTTTTACAGCTTATACGCTGTTACTGTGCCGCATGTTCCGCGCAGGGCTGCCGTTTGTTTTTATTTCTTTGCATTTATATCCTCTTCTTTATCTCCCTGCATAGCACTTTGTATTTGTGCCCAATTACAACACTTAGAGAGAGAGAGAAAGCTCTTTCATGAAAAACAGATAATTCTGCCGGCGTACATAAAGGCGCTTACATGCTACGCTCCATAGGGTAAGGGGGTTGAGGATAGGAATGCTCTAGTAGGAGGAGGGCAGGAAAGGAGAAAGAAAAAAAGAAGATATTATGATCGCGGTATGTACATGTCACAACGTAATGGTGCTGATGTAAGTTACGTTAGAGCAGTGCTGGGCAGTATGGAAGATACATATATCTTAGATACTATCTTAGATACTGTTTGGGTATCTTGTATCTGTATCGCGATACGTCTCGCAAGACGAGTATCTGTATCTGTATTTCCGATACATTCAATAATGTATCGTGTATCTTAAGATACAAGATACTCCTGCAGGAACACCCCCGCACGAAAGAATAATCGCTGGCTCAACTCCGCTTCTCAAGCTGGTACTGGTGCTATTAACCGCCTGAATAAAACTAATCGCAGTGATATAATTTTATTTTTCCGCCAGAGTCCACCAATGAGGGCAGGCGATGAGGTGTGTGCGTCCGTTTTGTTGGGGCAGAGCAACATTACAGCGCTCGCGTAGTCTCGACAGAACAAGCGCGCGAGCGTCTATGCTTAGCTCACGTGCCGTTCGTTTTCTCAATTTTTTTTTTCTTTTTACTTGTGCCATTGCCATGACACTTACCCTTATCCACTGTGCAGCGCCGCGTACCGCAATGCGTGCGGCGATTATGGCGCAAATTTTGATGCCGCTCCCTGCGTAGTGCTGCGTTACGGAATCTGAGGCATATGGTTGCTTTGCGTCTCGTGGCTTTCACACATAAGTGATTTGAAGGATCTGGATGTAAGTTCGACTTGCCTGTGATTGACTTATGTGCAAATAAGGCCCTAACTAAAGCACCACTAGTACCGATGCTAGATCTAATAGATGAACCGCTTATCTAACAGAAGACACGTTCGTGTACCGCATCTTTTTTTTTCTGCCGTCGATCGAATCACGGCCGCGGCGGTCACATTTTCGATGGAGGCGAAAATACTTGAGGCCCATGTACGTACTTCGATTTAGGTGCCCGTTAAAGAACCCCGGTGGTAGAAATTTCCGGAGCCCTCCACTGCGGCGTCCCTCATAATCGTATCGTGGTTTTGGGACGTTAAACCCTAACAATTATTATTATTATTTTCTTCCTGCTATCTTTATTCAAAGAGTTTTTGAAATCATAATTTGATTGTTAGCACAAATGCTTTCTTAGCTGTCCTTCTCTTGCATCCCGTACATTGCCTAGGGCTCTGAACTGTTTTTTTTCGGTCTGGTCACAACAATATCTCTTGTAACGTCCTGCCAAAATAAGCTCTCTGCTTTATTCTTACTTTGAACTGTCTGCTTTATTTCTGCTGCTGTTTACACATTTATATTTCACTTTAGCTTACTGTTCTGCGAAGGCGATTTTCAAAACAAATATGTAATTATGTGGGCGTGCACTGAGTATACAGTACCAAACATCCTGCTTACTGCTTAGCAAAACAGCGAAATTGAGTATGCATTATAATTAAGGAAACAATTAGGAGCCATCCTAAAGTTGTTAGGAAGCGGATTCGAGAAACATTGCTATACCAAATGATCCGTTTTTCTCATGAGCGTCCCAACGAGCCGTTTCAGTCAATTCTTCATAGACGCTAAATATTTTTATTGACTTACATTAACAGCTAAGTTAACGATAATTCATGCTTAATTGTCATAGCTATTAAGGGTGCCGCCTATGTCGTGTTTCAATACTTATCCACGATTAATGTTTGATACAGAATGGCTTTTCTATTTTATTTACATATATTTGTTTTCATTTTTTAGGCCTCCCTAATTTTTTTTACTATTACTAATCGCCAGGTAATCTAGCTGCAGGTGGCAATAGCGTGAATAGCAGTGGTGTGCTGCGACGATTTGTGCGACTATACTGCCATGCGCTGTTATTTCTTTATTTTGGTGTGATCTGGTTTAAACCGCAAAAAACATTATTAGCAGCGCTCGGCTCAAGCCGCACCGCGATGTTTCGATTGTTTCAGATTGCTCTATTAGAATTACGCGCGAATCCCAGCCGCGGCGGCTACATTTCGATGGAGGCGAAATATTCGAGGCCTGTGTACTTAGATTTAGGTGCACGTTAAAGCACCCCAGCTGATCGAAATTTACGAAGCCCTCCACTACGGCGTCCATCATAATCATATCGTGGTTTTGGGATGTAAAACCGCAACAATGAATACTAAAATTATACGCAGGACGCGAGCACTGTAGTTCATTCGGGAGCTTACGCGAGCACCAGCGGTAACGCTGGAAGGTTCGATCGCTAATGTGACCACGCGTTCCGCCGATGATCAGAATACCGAAGGCCAACGACATATATTGCCGCTATCAGTGCGCAGTGTGCTTTGCTTGTACTTTGACTTACTTAGTTTTCAGGGCATAAGTTTGCCCAATGAGCAGTTTCGTCTCTACCAGAGTGACTGCCGCCTTCTTCATCGTCACCACCACGTGAGAATACAATAGGTAGTAGGCATTTCTGGGGTGCACCTGTTCTATCGTTGAAGAAAAATTGTTGAAAAATTGCACGTTAATGCGTATATTGATAACGAACGCTTTACGCCAGTAGATAAGTAGGACATGAAAAGTCACTGCAGTTTTATGAGCTGTACGTATACACAATGCGTCACGAAAAATGTCGCTAGCAACGTTGTTGCTGCTGTACACCGGTGATTCGGTATTGCGTAAACGGTCTTTTACGGAAAAGGTAAAACTCCACATCGGTATTTACGCCATCGTGCGAAGACATCTTATTGAAGTTCTTGTTATTAGATGGCGACCCGCTAGCTGGTCGGCAAGCTGAGCAACGACTCTCATCAATTAAAAAATGACAAACAAGAGCCGCTGTCAGTGAAGAGCTGCCCTGTTAAGCAGCCAAAACAAACCCCAATAAGTTCTGTCGCAAGTAAACTAATGCACTTTGAGCAAGAAGGACAAAACCATTGAGATACTCGGACATTTCATTAAAATGAAACAAAATTGATCACATTAAAGAAATTTTCAAGCAAACCTTTTCGTGCATGGGCGTTCGCTACTACATTACGGGGTCTACAATAACAAATTTGCGAATATATCGAAGTCTTAAGATACAAGTGGCAAGTATCGTATCGGATACAATTATTACGGTAGTATCTTGTATCTGTATCTAAAATACTTCTTGCCTGAGTATCTTGTATCGTATCGCGATACAATTTCAAAGTATCTTTGCCCAGCCCTGCGTTAGAGTTTATCAATTCGGTTAATGTCCTCGAGCTACCAATAGCTGCATGTGCCGCTTTGGTTTGACCACTGACCCATACTGTGACAGCTTTAGAATGAATAGAACTTATTTCATTAGATCGTGAGGCATACAGAGAAGAAAGAACTTGCCTCCAAAGTTGAATATACTCAACTTCTTAAGCACCGCCAGGTCTCGGGAAAATACTTGGACCTACGTCTTCTCCTTCTCAGCGAAGTCAGATTTTACAACACTTAGTAAAACAAGTCACAGCAGAAACCATCTATCGATGTTTATCACAACGAGTGCGTGTATGGTGCCGCTGATGAAGTGTTTCTTAGAGCAAACTCACCTGCACCAAAATAAACTTGAACAGCGACACGATGACACTCCGTCAGCGTTGTGAAAACGCGCCTCAACGCGCTGGCTCGCACACAGGAAGTTGTTCACGAAACGAGCAGCGTTGTGAAAAAAGCGCTGGCATGCACGTGCAACATTCATAATGGTGCCCTATTCTGCCTGACGGGGCATACGGCTGTGGCGCTTAGAGTAACGGTCCTGCGTCCAGTACCGGGTGTTTTAAGAAATGTGTCCGGAAATCTTTTCAATAGGAGAGCTCGGGCACTTGCTCGCTACCTTTGGCATTAATGTTTCTGTGGCGGCCGACAGGATAGGATGACTAGACACAATAATTGCGGTAGTAATTATGGAGACCAAGTTTATTATTTTTTATAACACGGGACAGGCGGCTGGATCGAATGGCAGAATCGAAGCCTTTCCTGCGAAGATTCCTTAGCCGCTTTGAGATTTCGTAGAAGTGGCCGCTGCTCCTTTTTGCAGAGGGATGAAATGCGCGTCCGATTTCGCCGGCGAAACCGAAACCAAAATGCCAAACAGCGCAACTGCTATACTCTCATGAGACGTCCAGAATTATCCAGTGTCATTAAATCAGCCATCAATCCACTCAGCTTCGTGAATGTGCGGGGTGCGCTTGCCATGAACACACTCCCAGCGCACGTAGGTGAAAGATCTCAGAATAAACACCACTAATCGTTGTCGGAAATAGGGTTGTCATTCCCGGCGTCTGTTAAAGTACGGAAGTTGTGCTCTACGGCGCTTTGGTTTCGGTGTCGCCAATAGGCGTGCGCAGGGTTCCCCTTCAGGGGGGGGGGGGGAGGGCGAAGATTCGTCGGAGCGCCCCCCCCATCCCAATTATGTCAATGTATGGCGCTGACTTTGCGCCCCCCAACCCCGCTCTCTTAGGTGAATAGGGGTGAATAGGGCTTCAGCGCGGATGACAACCAGCCCCGCTTATTGAGCGGTGAGGTATTTCGGAGCGGCGGACCTTTTGATGCGCCCGGTTGTCCGAGCGTGTGACCCATAGCCCTACGGTCTTCACATGGCAAGGAAAGACCCTCTTGGTGCCACAGGTGCAGAGTGCGGTGGCCACGCCCCAGTCGAGGACGTTGACCTGGGCGGGTGTGGGCGCCGCCCTCATTAGTGCTGTGTGTGACGTGATTGGACCACCCCAACTTGGAGCAATTCCCCTGTTGTCTAGGGATCTGGGGAAAGGAGGCCATTTAAAATGAGCCCCCGCGGGCTCATTTGACACGAAATCGTCGTCATGTAGAAACGAAATCTTCGTCATGTAACAAGATGTTCGTCATGTCAGACGAAATGGTCGTAATGTAACGAAATGCTCGCCATGTAAATAAACCACGTTAAGTTTCCCTTCAGTCTCTTCATGTTGCCCCTGCATCTTCCTCCCGAGTCTCCGGCGCCTGCAAAAGCCGGTCGCCACAACTGGATGGCAGACGATGGGATAAGACGGATCGACGGAAAGCAACGTGAACCGGAGGCCAGCCGAAAGCCCTAGAACCTGGAATTCGGTGGGATAGACACAGCGTAGCATGACCGCACGGTATGGGGTGAGTATCGAGTCTTTTAGCCCAGACCCGTTAAAAGATACATAAAAGTTGCAACTGCCTAGAAACTGCGGTTGTTATCTCAGCACAGCAGCACTCAGTGATGATCTGAGCAAGCGGGAATAAGCAGGGTGCCTCAGATTATTTTGATAGTAGTAGATGAGGGCACGTTGCGCGAGTGTTTTGGGATGTTTGAGACAGTAAAAGAGAGAAAGGGAAACAGGAGAAAGGTATACAAGGATGATGGCCACGTGGTGCTGGTGGTGTGGTTAAGCTTTTGGTATCTGCTGTGGGATTTGCCAGGCTTCAATTTCTCTAGACCTAGAACTGAAACGCTGGTGGGGTTGTGTTTGGTCGGAGCTGAGTCGAATCAAAGTAGTCGCCATGGACCTGATGAGATTGACGAGGGATAGCCTGGTGGAGTTGTGTTGGGAGCTCGACTTAGATGTAGACGACGATACGCCTGCACCTTAAATCCCTGAAGTAATCATTGAAAGCAATAACAATGAGGATATTGAGTACTTCGGGAATATAATCTTAATTGAACAGGAAAAGAGAGTGGATGAGATGAAAAGAGAACAGGAAGAGCAAACAGATGAGGCAAAAAGGGTTGAAGAACACAGAAAGGCGATGAAAGCATTAGACGAGGAGATTGAAAGACTAGACCGCAGGTTAGATACGAAGCAGCGGAGTGGTCAATCTGTAGTTGTAGCGCACGAGAGATGCGAGGAAGAGTCGAGTGCGGTGCAATTAAGAGCCGTAGAGAAGGCTAGCACAAGTTAGAGCAGAGTGTTCATAAGGGAAGCGAAGGTATCAGCTGCAATAGATGCTGCGCTAAGAGGAGAGGCCGCTGAAGGCAAGAATAAGTGCGACGATGTGCTGTGCCAGTGGAGTACTAGAGAAACAGCTAAGACAATTGCAGACAATCTGGCACAGACATCAAGTGAACGTGTCGCGATGGTGGATCTTGAAAACGATGTCCAAGGGTATTTCGACTCGATTGACAAGAACACCAGAGTAAGGTCGGCAGTGTGTACTAAAGTAGTACAGTGTAGAGAATACAGCGATGTTGCGAGCTCCCAGGCATGTCAGCTAGGGTCAAGTGAGTGTATTGCAACGGTGGATCTTTCATGCGGTGTCCAAGGACATTTCGACCCGCTAGGCAACATGTCCAGGAATTTGGGACATCGACAACTAGCGCCATCTGTTGTGTTGGCTGCTGAGTGTCAGCGTCACTCAATGGGAAACGAACTTTAAACATTTATTGTAGTGTAACGCTTCAATATACGCTTAAATCACTTCGTCCATAGAATCTGGGAGTCATTATGCCACAGCGCGAGAAGTTTTGTTTTATTCCCATTAACTTCCTGGGTTCGAGAGCCACTTTTATGTGCTATGTGAAACTCCATAGGAGATAATTTAAAAATTTATATAAAAACAATGAGCCCTCGCCTGCTTAAATCACTGAAATGACCCGATCTCGATAATACAATATTCGTACCTGTGAAGTTTGGTGGATGTCGGCGAAGTTTCTGAGGTTCGACGGGAACTTTTGTCTAAGGTGCATTGCAGCGAAACCACCTTATAGGGGTGCATACGCTTCATAGTGTTTACGGTTGCCCTAAAACAGGTGAAAAATGTCAGTGTTTTTATATAAGCTTGTTTTTCTTGAAGCTGCTAAAGATATGGAGGGTATGAATACTGTGGAGGTCTTAAGTTGATAATTAGCAAAGAGAAGTCTTAGGTTAATCGGAGCAGATTGTCAAAAATGAGAATACTCCTCGTAATTCAAAGTAAGTAAGAACTGAAAGATATATTGACACGGATACGAATTTTGCTCCACTGGGTGTAAGTAATGAAAGGTACTAATGAATTTAACAATTTAAAACTTCTTGGTGAAAGTGGTTAGTATAGAAGAACATGTATATTACATATATATCTAGATATAGTGTTGCAATGCAAGCCATTAATATTAGATGTCTGTCGCATGCAAGTAACTAGCAGTAGATACTGTTATAGCTAATTAGTAATCAAAGGTATAAGAGATATGGTAATTGTACTCTGTCATTATTAACACTTACACATTGAGGTAAATAGAAAAGGGGTAAATAAGAATCAACTAATCGGAGGACTGCGGTGTAAAGTATCACATGGAAGTGAAGACGAAGAGGACCAAAGATATAAGAATCTTAGGTTGCTAATTAGTGAATAGGCGTCTTTTAGCTTAATTACTATGGAAAATTAACAGAGTTGACAATGACCCCAAGAATTCACACTGACTGAGATTTACTCAGCAACATTATGCACACATGTCTAGCAATCGGGGACATCGAGTACTGCGGCCAAGTCGACCCTAAAGGGAAGCGCTCGGCGTAACGCTATGGGGAGCGTTCTTTAAAAATTGATTACTAAAGGATGCCTTAATTTTCGCAAATTGCACTTAAGGCACTTAACGCTGACAGCGTTCTTATGCTGTACTTAGCAATTAGTTTGAATTCGCCAGCTGGATTTTTTTCCCGAGACACTTTCGTGGATCCATTGAAAATGCATGGGGTGATTTTTCAAAAGTTAATTGTAGCACAACGATCATTTATTCGCTAATTGCACTCTAGTGACAAGTACACTACGACAACCTTTCCATGTGCTTGCAATTTGGTATGATTACGCTGGCTGGGTTTTTTTCCCGAAGAGGTTTCCTAAATCCTACTGCGGGAAAGCAGCCCTACAGGGGTAAAAAAATGCCTGTCGCTAAATTGATGAGAAAGTGCATGTTGATCACGTTAAAACTCAGAAAAGTCTGCAGATGTGATGCACATTATCACGCTGACGTATAGGAAATTGGTAATAGTAATAAATAATAGTAAAGAATCTAGCAATTTATTTGAAATTTATGGGCGCAAGCTCTTAGTGTAGAAGCATATTCATAGTATAGATGGTATTTCAAGGTATATAGTCACGATAAGACGATAGATCACAATTTCATATAATGGATTTCTACTGTTCATTTTTATCGTTGATTAGTAACCAAGATTAATTACAATCAATTAATTATATGCAACCTAGTGTTCAGTGGTGTCAAACGTAAAATATCCGAAATGGCAATGTAGCTTTTTAATAATAGCACTGACATCAATATATATTTAGTAATCATGGTCATCCTTATCTATCTATCTATCTATCTATCTATCTATCTATCTATCTATCTATCTATCTATCTATCTATCTATCTATCTATCTATCTATCTATCTATCTATCTATCTATCTATCTATCTATCTATCTATCAAGCCGCCTACGACTTTGTGCTCTCTTGACCGTTTCGTTTACGGGATGTACACCAAAATTGGTGTGGCATCACGTGAATGCATGACAAATATAAATGACAGGTCA
This sequence comes from Rhipicephalus sanguineus, assembly GCF_013339695.2. NCBI lineage: Eukaryota > Metazoa > Arthropoda > Arachnida > Ixodida > Ixodidae > Rhipicephalus > Rhipicephalus sanguineus. Next base: position 82,748,308 of record NC_051176.1, read on the forward strand.
TAAGATCAAAATCATGACATGCATATCATGAACGGTGTGATTTACATGTCATGGTCTTGTCCTCTCGCTGCCGTTTCGTTAATTTAATGTATACCAAAATTAGTAAGGCGTGACAAGAGATGTATGATGAACGTAATTGACTGGTCGTAACGCGCAAGTCATGACATGCATGTCATATATGTACAGCATGATTTACAAGACACGGCGTTGGGGCGCTCGCGGCCTTGTCATTAAATGGATATGTGCCAAAATTCGTATGGCGTGACATTTCGGTATGATGAATATAAATGACAGGGGTAATATCAAAATCATAAAATGCATGCCATGTACGGCATGACTAACATTCCACACGCATGGTGCGCTCGCAGCCGTTTCGCTAGTTTGATAGATACCAAAACTTGTATTGTGCGACTGTGACTGTATGCCGAACATAAATTAGAAGTAATAACATTAAAATCATGACATGTATGCCATGTACGGTATGATTTACATGCCACGCTCATGGTGCGCTCGCGGCCGTTTCATCCATTGGATATATACCAATATTGATATGGCATGACATGACTGTATAAAGAACATAAACGGCAGGTCCTAACATGCAAATTCGGACATGCATATCATGTACGGCATGACTTTCATGCCGCGCTTGTGATGCACCTGACGAATACACCGCCCATCGAAACACCAGGCAACTGGTATGAGGCCCTTACTAAGGCGAAAGCCTTAGATGTCTCATCAAACGCGAAACTTGACTGCCGGCGTCTTCGAGATTTGGCGGCATGTGACGATACTTCGCGAGACCGGCGTCGGCATCGAAGGATGCAAAAAAAGTAATTAAGGGTCTAGAGTCACGTGATACTCACACGAATATGCGTGTGCGTGTGTACGTGCGTGTACGTGCAGTCGGCGTACCAAAAGTCACATGGCCCCAGTGTAACATGACGTTATTAATTACGCCATTCTGTGACGTCATCACGACGTCACCGATCGCCAGATTTTGAGACATCGTAGTGGCGACATCGAAGGACATCGTTGCTTGGTGAAGGCGGCCCGCCTTCACGGAGGCTCTGCAAAATGTTGTGAGGAGCAGAAAGCTTGCAATGCCTCCGATCCTGGAGGCATGTGCAAAACCACCTTTAAGGGAAGCTGTAGAGGTTTTAAAATTCGGTAAAATATTGTGTTAACAAGGACCAACATCATTGTCGACGATGGAGTAAATTTTTTCCGCTGTTGTGGCAGCAGGAGCTTTAAAATACGCAAAAAAAAAGTTGATCTTGCTCCGCCCACGCGAACGCGCCGAAAGTGTGGGCGTAGAAACGAACTAACCGGATCTACGTCATCGTCGGTATCTTTGGCGGAGCCGCGCAGCACTGTCGTATCTTCAAACCGTGGCCTCCGTGACTAGTTCCGGCTGCGCGCGTTAGTGGAACTGATCGCAAGGCCATGCTTTCTTTAACTGTGCTGATGTTGCCGATGACGCGCCATGCCGAAGATGATGTCACCGCGTTCACTCAGCATCTCAAGAAGCCCTGCGGCTGCAGCCGTGGTTTTTTGCCAAGAAATGCTATTTGCGTTCACTTCTGTGAATTCTCACATTGGTTTTCGAATTCAGCAGGGATCAAACTATGATTACACACTCCAAAGTCATTTTTTAAGTGCTTCAGCCTCCCTTTGAGTTCGGAGAGCTTTTTGATGTGGCGGGGCAGAGGAGGATCAGCATGTCGACTGAGAAGAAAAAGAACAAGAAAAATTGGGGGAACCTTAAGCTTCGCCTTTAAGAGTTGAACGCGACAGCGAAATCCGGCCCCTAGTGCGCACTTCAACCACTAAGTGCATACTTATTAATGTGTGTTGTTGCACACACACGCACACGCACACAGACACACACACACGCGCGCGCGCGCGCGCGCGCGCTATGTATCTATTGGCCTCGAGGAGTTACGGAGTCGCCCTCTGTCGGGACGCGCCTCGATTGCGTGCTAGGCAGGATACCACCGGCGCGCTCCCCATAGGTTTTGCTGTCGGCGCTCTACAAAAACACCTCGCGGAAGCCCTCCAGGGCATTTCTGTAAGTACTTTCGAAATGAACTGTGTTCTTTACTGTCAAAATAATCATTTTCGACGAACTGAAAGCACAAGATAGTCTACAGTCGCTGTCTCTTTGCAGAAAACCGAGCACCCGCGTCACTCTGTCACCGCGTTGGAGACCCCTGAACCGGCTTCTTGCGTGAAAGGTAGTCCACTCGCTGACTTGCAAACTGTGAAATATCTCGTTAGAGTAGACTGCCTGTATAACCAAACGGAGCATAACAGAAAGAAGCCTCAAGCCAGCGATCGCACGGGTTCGCGACGACTGACGGTGCCTCTGCATGTATGAGCGTCTGCATGTATGTTCGTACTGATACTTTCGCTTTTGCTGCGAGCGCGTTTTGGCACCGCGCTGTGAACTTTAGGCCGCAAAATATGAGAATTTGTGAGTAAACAAACAACTACTGTTGCGCGGACGCTATCAGAGCAGTTCAAAAACAATTTCCTTACAACTGCGGCTTCGGTGCGCATGGCAACTTCGTGATCTGCTGTCCCGACGATTCAGTGTTTTTTTTTTTCTTTTTCAGTCTAAATTCGGGTACGTTTCAATGTCATTTGACAAGTCTCGCACTGCGTATTGATCGGTCTTCTCAGCGGGCAAATGCCGCTGCTTCTCTTTCTTTATTCAGCGCATTCATTTCGTTTGGTGCTCACACAAAACGTGAGCAAATGCGACGCCTTTTTTTAATGCTCCTTAATTATCGTTCCGTTTGCATTCCAGTGACTTTGCCGCTCTCTGTCATCAACAAATTCATAGACCAAAGCTTCACCACTTCGAGATTGCTGGTGGAAGAAGAACCATTCTATGAGACCGAGCATGTAGTAGCATGCGACGTTTGCCGGACTTGTTCTGCAAACGTCGGCTGTGAACTAGGACCCACATGAACTTGAAATAGCGGTGAATAAAATAGAAGGTATTGCAGCAACCAGCAGCCGCAAAACAGGATAGTAATTATTTGGCGTGTACCCCAGCAATTTTGGCAGCAGTGTCGTGTCTAACGCCGACAGGGTAGCATCTTTCCCACGTAAATAAATGAGGCTCCAAGAAAATACATGCGGTGGGCCGATCACGGAGGCAATGCAAAATTTATGTAGCTTATGAAGAAAAATGCATGCCTCATCAAATGGGAGGTTGCTCGTCGGCGTCCCGCGTCGGCGGCGTCAACACGAGTGATGCAAAAAATAATCGTCACGTGTTGGTGTCACCATATGACGTCATCATGACGTCACAGATCGCCAATATATGTAGCGTCATTATGACGTCACATAATGTGACGTCACATGATGACGTATTCACACGCCATGGTCGCTTTGCATTGCCTCCGTGATCGGTCACGGAGGCCATGCAAAACCGCGTTAGGTGCAGAACACTTTTGGAGGGGGGCGCGGGAGAATCAGTACATCGACTGACAAGAAGAAGATGGCTTTCGCCTTCTAGTCATCTTTAACGAATGCATAAGGGACCCTGTGCGTTTTTAATTTAACGTATCTAAACAATGACTTTCGCATCTGCAGCCGATTTTGTGGACGCTGAGCACGGGGCCGACGATCAAGAGGTCGCATTGGAGGGTTCTGAGATGGCATCGCACGTGGTAAAAGGTAGCGCTTTTACCATCCTGTGGCAGATAAGCATCATTTGCCGGCGGGAAGCGCGCGCGAGCCATCGTCTTAGTGCGCGCTGTCTGCTACTCACCGAACATTGCAGGCCTGACGCAGTAACAAAAGTCTTCGTCGCGGAAGTGCTTGTTGCACACAAGACTCGTGGCGGATGGCTACTTGCTGGTTCTTAGCTTTACAACCCATGCTTCACGCTGTTTCTTGTCCCGCGGTTACCGGTGCAGGCTGACACTGGGCTCCGTTGCGTAAACGCGGCACTGCGGCACCGAGCGGTAGAGCCCCATGTTCGTCGCCTCCGGAGGCAGCCACTCTATTACAATGGTTTCAATTGAGTAGAAAATGAGAGAAAACTTCCGAATTTGAACAGACCGCAGCGCACTGTGCGACTTGAAACTCGTTTTCAAAGCGCGCGGCAGTGCGCCACAAGCAGCCGACGCGGCCGCTGAGACCACGTGATCCTGCCAAGCACGTCACGCCGACGGTGGCGCCGGCGTTTCCAGTGGTGGGCCTCGAGGCCAATAGTAATGGTACAGGTTTTCGATCTAAAGCACTTCCTTGTGCTAGAGTCGATACATATTTCTCACAATACCTCACAGATGGCAGCACATTACCTGATGTTTGCTGTTTGCTTGATAAACGCCTCCTCTAGAAAGAAGGCGTTGGCTTGATATGTTTTCCGCTAGATGGACATAGTTGTCCAATTTTAGAGCTGTTTGAAACTTCGTGTGTTTTTAGCGGCGATGGCTGTACTATCCCGGCTTTTTCGAAGCATGGCGTCGCGCAAAAAACGTAGTTTGATGGCCTCGCCAATGCGCCTACAAATCGCCGAATGGGCTCATTTTCATCGTGACACCTGCCGAACAAAATGCGTTAAGGAGACTCCTTCCACTCCTTACAGTGTTTGTCGTGTTTTTCCCGAAGCAGTCGCAAGTAACAGCGTGGCTTTGTGGTAGAACACCTGCTAGCCACGCAAACGGCCGGGGTTCGATCGTCAATAGGACCGAATATTTTTATTGTTTATTTTATTTACACCTTTCTCGATGTTTCGGTCACGGACGATTTTTCGCTCACCAGCAACGTAGCGACGCCGACACCGACGCCGGCACTTCTGCGAAACGAGCTCTCTAACGCTATCGCGTTAAAATGGCTATCGCCTTCGAGTCCTCTTAGGCGACCGCGTAAGAGTCCCTCTGAGTTTTTCCTGTCATACAACCTCTATAGCACACCTACTCGGTGCCTTCGACTACCGTGTCCCTCATTATCACAAATTCAGTCATGCGATACTACCAATAAGCACTTCACAAAATTCAGGTGGCAGTACTAACATTTAGTAGTCCGAAGTCGCCGACATGGGTAACTGGGGGGCAAAAAGATACGACCCGTTGAACACAACCACGCATATATGCTTTGTCGCTAATGCGGGGGTGTCACGCACCAAGCTTCGTCGAAATTAAGCTTGGGAATGTTCTATGACAAGCATAAGTTAGTCATGCGCATAGCATGCGCATATGAACGTTTCCAGACTACGGACGCTATTGCTTCGCGATGAGGTATTCCAGCTACCACAGCGGATGTTTATTCCGCCCCACCGATCTTGCTTCTGCTCCCTAGGCTGTCTTCTGGCGCTGCTGTTGCACGTGAAATGTTTCAATGCAGTGCATTTTACTTCGTGGGATACGAGTCAAGCAATTCATTCTCATGGTATCAGGGATTTAAGGCGACAGCGTTAAAGAGTTCGTTTTGCAGAAATTCCGGTGTCGGTGTCGGTATCGGCGTCGGTGACGGCGTCGCTGGTTGTGAGCGAAAATAGAGAAAGACGCAAATAAAAAAAAAACATGGTTGATCCCTCCGTCATAGGAATCGGAATAACACGAAAGTAAAGCGTGCCCTCACAGAAGTAACTGAATGCTTACTGTACATTGATATAAGAGAGTTTGCACAATGTTTATTGATGTCTGGCACCATTTAAAGTGCATGCACCCACTTTGATGATTGATAGTACATTTCCATCCCGACGACTAACGTCCATGTTAAATAATTAAACAAATCCCTGTGGTAGCTGTAGTAGTTAACGGTGAAAGCGTAATCAGAGAACGAGGTGTGATAGCGAGAAGAGCGTCGCATATTGGACGCAGAACTTGGTCGCCATCCCGCGGCATGTTAAAATGTGATTGAACACCACGGCCGAACTAGAGGGAAACGCAAAGCGCGTCGTGCCGCCTCGGTGGCCTGGCTTCGATTTTTCTCGGTGCGAGCGCGTGAGCGTGGAACGCGGTGTTACAGCCAGGTGAGGCAGTCGCGCGTCGCAGAGCTATTTTTGGTTTGTGTTAGCGTGACGCTATGAGCGAGGCCGATGCTTTTACTACGCTTGGGCAAAGGTCGCCACCTCGCGGTGTGTTAATGCATTGACAAAACTCAACTTCGATTGAAAACGCGCCGAACGGGACGGACACGTAACGCATTGCAGGTGCTAGTCGCGGAGGCCGCAGCAATGACGAATTACTTTACCTTACCACTCCCCGAGGTCAACACCACCCAGCCAACCGGGAGAGTGGTAGATATAAAAGGCGCGTTTGTAAAGCCTCGAGAGTCTGTGACCGTGGCGCAGTGGAAAGCGTGCCCGGCATCTGTTGGTGTGGACCGAGCGGTCGTGGGTTCGATGCTCGTTGTCGATACCTTTTTTTCTTTGCCATCTGATCATGTATATTTTTTCGACGTCATTTCCGTGACGGAAATGCGTCACTGAAGTCTTGGTGGACCCCGGCATAAAACACTTTCGTGTTAATAAATTATAAAAAACTTCGGGTTCAAGTGAGAATCGAACCGAGGCCGTCTGATACAAGCAGGTATTCTAACAAGGGCTGACTTTTGGCCTTGTTGGTACGACATATCTGAAGTGTTTAGCCACACACTGCAGCACGTGTGGTTGCGTTCCGCTTTTTGATAAATGTTTCATTGTCCGTAGGCACCTTGACGAAACTACTCGTTTAATAATCGAATGAGCAACTATTCATAGGCTTGGCGAAGATTGTGTTAGCACCCCGTCACTATCGCTGACTAACAAGGAACTGGTGTTCCTCGACGGTACTGTATCTGCACATGCGTGATTTTTCTCAAGTGTATAAAGATGTGTGATCCGGATTCAAATCAAATAAATCATTTGTTGAAAGTTAGCGCATGTGTACGCGTTCTCCCTTCTTGTCCCGTCTTCATAATTCTGCGCTAAACACTTCAGATAGGTATTCTAAAACAGATAGGTATTCAGATAGGTATTCTAAAACGTCTTCGACAAAAAAAATGAACACTACATGAATAATCGAGAAAGATGCAAATAAAATAAATAAATAAAATCTTCGGGTTCGAGTGACAATTGAACCCAAGCCGTCAGCGTGGGAAGCACGTGTTCTACCACGTGTTCTACTGCTTCGGAAGGAAAAACACTATATGAATGTCATGTAGTGGAAGCAGTCTCCTTAACGCATGCAATATTGCGTGGCAAAAGCGTAGAATCGCGCCAGGCGTCAAAACATGTGAATTGCGCGATGAGTGGGAGTTTTAAAGGCCCACCCGTTACAAAGCGCTGAGACATATTTAAGCATCATCATCAGCAAAAGCATCAGCACACTGAACAGCTGCGTAAGTTCACGTGTTCCCTTATGGACGCGTAGCGGGCCCTTCGCTGATTCGCAAAAGGAATAAAATATTGCATGTTGCAGGCCACTAAGATATCGTGCCAGAACAGAATGAGCCAAAGCCCGAATATGCAAATAGAGCGCTTGCGAAAGAGTGGTTTTTCGAATGTGGCCTTGGTGGCGGTGGCGGATTTCTGCCTGAAGGAGATAAACAATCCCGGTAAAGCTAAAGAAAAAGATGGCTGATCCCTCTGTCATAGGAATCGGTATAACACGAAAGTGAAACGTGTCGTCACAGTAGCAGTTGATTGTTTATAGTGCATTGGTATATGAGAGCTTGTAAAATGTCTACTGTTGTTTGGGAGACATAGCACCGCTTGATGTGAACGCACTCACGTTGACACCTAGTGGCACATCTCCGTACCTACTACTAACGCCCATGATCATGATTTAACCCTTGCTGCAGCTGAAGTTCTTAACACACATGTGGACACCGCATATGGTGAATCCCGCGCAAATATGGCATCAACGGGCACATAATAAACACTGAAACTCGATATGCACTCCTTCAAAACGTCGTGAAACGCGAAGAGAAACGCTACGCGCATCGTCTCTTCTAGCATGGCCGTTAATTCACACAGGGCGACCGGGTAACGCGTTTTTCGCTATGGATTTTTCGATATGGATGGATGCTATGAGTGAGGCTTGGGCTAAAGCCACCCCGCGGTGTGTTAAAGCGTCGAAGAAATTACATTTCCAGTGTAAACGCGCCGAATGGGGATGGTCGTAGCAACGGCGAGTTTCTTTTTTCAAACCTGGTGGCACACATCTCACCAACCCGTTATATAGGGGACGCTCACAGCATCCATCCAAGAGCACTGCGAGAGGAAAGTGTGAAAGATAAAAGGCGCGTTCATGTAGCCTCCGTTGTTTGTTTGGCGGTGGCTCAGCGGGATAAACTCCCGCCAGCCATCGTCGCGGACCGAGAGGTCATGGGTTCGACTCCAGCCATCAAAACTTCTTTACAGTTTTTTATTGCTATTTGATGGGCATTCATTTTGCCGACGTATTTCCGTGACGGAAATACGTCATGAAAGTCTCGGTGGACCCCGGCATAAAACATTTTTGTGTTAGAAAAGAAACAGGAATCCGGTGGCTGTGTTGCCGTTCTTGCACAAAATAACGCACAGATTAAAAATAATGGCTTCCCGCTGCGATGCGCCGATGATATTCGCGGCGCCCATAAAAATGATACGGTTGTGTCTAAAATTCACATGATGAAGACGCCCGAGATGCAATATGTGACGTCAATCGTGTCAAGTGATTTGTTGAGTGCAAGGAAAAAGTAGTTCATAGGATTCCTCTGTCCTGCGGCTCATTATACATTCGGCAGACGGGCAGGTGCCTCAACGAAAGGCTTTTTCGGTGGGTCACGAACACACTGGCATTGCTGACATCAGCAGCGCAATTTTTCCCGCGTGAACGCTGTGAGCGATCATCAACTTTTACACAAAAACGTCGAAAACAACCGGCACCTATCGCTGAAATAGAGAAACAAAGAAAAGGTACTTTTTGTATTAGCTATAGAGGGCGGCAAAGTCAAAATGTCGCGTTTTGCCCCGCGTCTCATTTTGCCCCGCCTTACCCTAATATTGCGTGGCAGAATTCTAGAATCGCGCCAGGCGTCAAAATATCTGAATTGAGCAAAGAGCGGGTGGTTTAAACGGACACTAAAGGCAAATAAAAATTTATGTTAGAGTGAAAGGTCAATGTTTGAGAAAGTCTAAAACGTCAATATTATCAATAGCAGTGATCTAGTAATCGAAAAATTAAGGTAAATGTAGGACACTGCGTGCGCCACCAGTGGGACGTTTTGGAGCGAGCCCGGTGGCGTCAAGAGTCCCGAGTACAAATTATTACTAGTATTCATGCTACTCATGATGAAAAAGAACATTCCGAAATTTGCAAGACGTTGTGCAATACGGATTGTGCAAAAGTTCCGTTTTCGCCGGGCTGCGCTCCCCTCGCGCGGTCGCGTCTCAGTGGTAGTTTCGTTATCGCGTACTGCTGCGTGTGCCTTGCACGCTCATGAAAGTCCCTCTAGCGGACACTCCGACAAAAGGCCGTGGCCATGTGATGTTGTGTATTGTGCCCTTGAGAGCAGAAACCACGGCGTTGGCTGCCGGGCAGTAAAGACGGGCAATGTTGCGCAAGGGAAATGCTACGTTAGGCCTTTCCAGGCGCGTGATTTGAAATGCGTTAACGCTCTGCGGACCACCGAAACGTGATAAGCATTTCCTTGGCACGAAACAAACACTGTGAGGTTCCTGGAACGCTATTTCAACAATCAACGTCGACTTAACGTTTGCCTTTAGTGTCTCTTAAAGCTGCGGAATCACTACAAAGTGTACAGGTGCGCGTGGCACCTAACTGACGCGTAGTGAGTACTTCGCAAATTAACAAATGGAGGAATAATGGCGTAGTGGGCGCTTCGCAACTGTACTTGCCGTAGACATTCTAGGATAGTTCGAAACAGCCAATGTTACGCGCATGAACGTTCCTTTCCATGCGGCACGGTTGAAAACAGTGTGCACGGGGCCCGATTATGCTGTCGCGTTGTACTCTTGAAGGCGAAGTCATGCTCGCTTCACTACGTGTATTGTTTTGTACAACGTAACTAGAAGCATTGGCGCGTCGTTTTATCGATGCAGAAACATATTTCGTGTTTCCGTGAGTGTAATGAGTTTGAAGTGTATGATTTCTCGCAGCACCCTAAGCAAGCAACATATCGTGTACGAAGTCAGCTTACAGGTAGAAGCCACTGCATTTGCAGCACAGAAATGTATTAATGAAATGGGAAATTTTTATGGTTAATTTCAATCTGAACACTAACATCTGTGTATTTCAAAGTCTTTGAATGTCCACCCATACCTCTTTACTAGAACCCTACTTTGCTGAATTTCTGTAGTTGAGCAGCCATCTTGATCTATTTGGATTCTACATAAACAGCGATCTACAACACCTGTCGTTTTATTGTTTATCTGAACCGCTACGTATTGCCCTGTTGTGGAAATCATTGTTTCATATGCTTCGTAAAACTGCTGCACGCTTTCCCCTTTTACCATGCTAAAGGTGTCAGTGCTATATCGAGTAGGCCCGTCAATTACGACGTGTTGGCAGCTCTGTTTAGCAGATTCGAGAAACGCGCATCTCGACAGGTTGGTAGAAAAGAGTAGACTCAGGTAAATTTACAAGTAAACAATCATAAAACAGTTCTCGCGGAGTGTGCCGAGAAATGCCCTTGAGTGCTGGGGCCGTTGCCTCACTACTGTGGGAGAGAGACAAAAGAGAGACGGACTGTCGCTAGAAAACTCATCTGGATCAGAGCCACACGAAGGCCAGGGACTCAGTCTGTCAGTTCCAAAATGAAAATACATCAATTCAAGAAGTTTTGGCCCGTATTCGCGACCAACCTGAACGTCATACTGTAAAGCGCCCTTTTAATTAAGAAAGTAGAAAAAGTCACAAGAAACTCCCGGAAAACGTGCACATGTACACATTCATTGATATCATGCGAGCGCGACAAATCACTAACTCCGCTTCTACCTGACCGATTTCAAAACTTTTTGCAGCAGTCGATTCGTGAGGCAGTAACGAAGCACATTCTGCACGCCGTTTGCTGTGCGCGCAGGACGAATCTGTCATTTCCTCCCCTCAGGCAGAGTCGGCCAAGCGCCAGCAAACGAAGTTTGCTGTGCGCGCAGGACGAATCTGTCATTTCCTCCCCTCAGGCAGAGTCGGCCAAGCGCCAGCAAACGAAGTTTGCTGTGCGCGCAGGACGAATCTGTCAGAAAAACGAGCCCTTAAAAATTCCCCTTCTTTTAGAGGTGTGCGAATAGTGAATTTTTAAACCAAATCGAATACGAATCGAATAGTGATGACACCGAATCGAATACTCTTGGAATAGTTTTAGAATTGTAAGACAATCATTTTCAAAACAATCCTACACTCCACAACATTTTAATTTAAACAAGTATTCAAAAACTTTCACCAAACTGAGAGTATCCATTGGCGAGCCTCACTTCGTATAGCATTAGTTTCTTGCTATCGCATTCATTGTTTCGCCCTTGCGGCGAAACTGTGACTTTTTTCGAAGTTGCGATGCACCCACAACGTGGTCCTAAGGGAATATGCGCTGTAATATGTGTGCCTTTTGTCTTTAAACCACCAAGTCGTTAGGATACTGACATGGTGTGACGCCCGATGGCAATGTACGCTTATACCACGCAATATTACTGCGATATTACATCTAGTACTGTGACACCTGTATGCAGGACGCGTATTTTAGATGCGAAGTATCTTAAGGCGGAGCTCAATCCGGTGGTGGTGGTGTGCGGCGTGACCACCCTTACTGCGCATGCGCATACCCTCTCACACACCTCCTCTCCACTCACCCTCTCCCCTCCCCCTCTCCACTCACCCTCTCCACTTTCCCTCTCCCCTCCCCCACCCCATTTCCACTCTTCCTCTGAAACGCGGGCTAGACATGCCGAAATTCTCTCCTGCGCAACGCCGCGATGAGCTCGAGCGCATGCGCGTCCCCTCCGCTTCTCTCCTCTCCCACGCTGCCCCCCTCTCGCCCGCCTGTCGACCGCGTTCCCCGCTCGCCCTGTGAGAATTAACGGCCAGGCTAGATAGAAGATGCGACGCGCGTAGCGTCCCTCTTCGCGTTCCACGACGCGAGGTCGGTAGCATGCCCAACGAACGCCAACGGAACGCGATCGTGCAAGTGCTCCGGCTTCGCATCGCCTCATGGTCCCCTTTAGCGGAGATGGTGTAATTTTTTGGGAATCATGAAAGGTACTTTCAGTGCAGCTCCAAGTAGAGGCGTGGCTGTGTGGTAGAACACCTGCAGGCCACGCAGACGGCCTGGGTTCGATTCTCACTCGGACCGAACATTTTTATTACTTATTTTATTTGCAGCTTTTTCGATTTTTCGGTCACGGACAAGATGATTTTTCGCTCACAACCAACGGCGCCTACGCCGACGCCGACGGTGGAATTTCTGCGATACGAGCTCTTTCACGCTATCGCGTTAAAACTACCGGCACCTATCGCTGAAATAGAGAAACAAAGAAAAGGTACTTTCTGTATTAGCTATAGAGGGCGGCAAAGACAAAATGTCGCGTTTTGCCCCGTGTCTCATTTTGCCCCGCCTTACCCTAATATTGCGTGGCAGAATTCTAGAATCGCGCCAGGCGTCAAAATATCTGACTTGAGCAAAGAGAGGGTGCTTTAAAGGTACACTAAAGGCAAATAAAAATTTATGTCAGAGTGAAAGGTCAATGTTTGACAACGTCTAAAACGTCAATATTATCAATAGCAGTGATCTAGTAATCGAGGAATTAAGGTAGATGTAAGACACTGTATGCGCCACCAGTGGGACGTTTTGAAACGAGCCCGATGGCGTCAAGAGCCCCGAGTACAAGTTATCACTAGTATTCAAGCTACTCATGATGAAAAAGAACATTCCGAAATTTGCAAGACGTTGTGCAACACGGGTTGTGCAAAAGTTCCGTTTTCGCCGGGCTGCGCTCCGCTCGCGCGGTCGCGTCTCAGTGGTAGTTTCGTTATCGCGTACTGCTGCGTGTGCCTTGCACGCTCATGAAAGTCGCTCTAGCGGGTACTCCGACAAAAGGCCGTGCCATGTGATGTTGTGTAATGTGCCCTTGAGAGCAGAAACCACGGCGTCGGCTGCCGGACAGTAAAGGTGGGCAATGTTGTGCAAGGCAAATGCTACGTTAGGCATTTTCAGGCGCGTGATTTGAAATGCGCTAACGCTTTGCGGACCACTGAAACGTGATTTTCATTCAAAATAAGCGTTCCCTTGGCACGAAACAAGCATTGCGAGGTTTCTGGAACGCTATTTCAGCAATCAACGTCGACTTAATATTTGCCTTTAGTGTCCCTTTAAAGCTGTCCAACCATTACAAAGTGTACAGGTGCTCGGGGCACCTAACTGACGCGTAGTGAGTACTTCGCAAATTAGCAAATAGAGGAATAATGGCGTAGTGGGCGCTTCGCAACTGTACTTGCAGTAGACATTCAAAAATAGTTCGAAACAGCCACTGTTACGCGCAGGAACGTTTCTTTCCATGAGCACGATTGAAAACGATGTGCACGGGGCCCGATTATGCTGTCGCGTTCTACTCTAGAAGGCGAAGTAAGGCTCGCTTCACTACGTTTATTGTTTTGTACAACGTAACTAGAAGCATTGGCGTGTCATTTTATCTATGCCGAAACATATTTCGTGTTTCAGTGAGTGTAATGAGTTTGAAGTGCATGATTTTCGCAGCACCCTACGAGCAAGCAACATAACGCGTGTACGAAGTCAGCTTACAGCTAGAAGCCACTGCATTCGCAGCACAGAAATCAATTAATGAAATGGGAAATTGTTATGGTTAAT